>NW_027211699.1:0-2400000 GCF_022749685.1 Semicossyphus pulcher
ACAGCGAGCACATCAGTTTGGTATCGCTGACTGAGCTGCTGCTTCGACACTCTCAGGCTCTCCAGTTGTTCCTGGAGAAGCTTGGTGTTGTTCTTCTCCTCCTGCAGCTCAGCTGAGAACTTCTCTTGGCAGATTTTATGTGCCGACTGCAGCTCCTCATAATCTTTCTCGATGAGCTTATGAACACAGAGCTGAGTTCTTAACTCCTCCAGCTCGGTCCAGAACTGTTTCTCTTTCTCGAAAGATGTCTTCTGCAGGTTACTGATCTCCTCGGCCATTGTCTGCCGGAGGGCGTCCTGTTCAGCTCGCAAGGTCTTTATGACATGCTGGTCCTGTGACACTCTTTCAGAGTGAGCTTCAACTTGCTGTTGAAGCTCAAACTTGAGAGTCTCCACCAGCTGTCTGGAACTAAGGACGTCGGTTTCATACCTGAGGCTGAGCTCATGGTTAGAAACCTCCGTCTTCTCCAGTTCTTTTTGGAGCACCTCGATTTGCTCCCTCTCCCCCTGGAGTTCTGCAGAGAACCTCTCCGTGCTTACCAAGTGTGCCACTTGCAGCTCCTCGTAGTCGACATGAAGATGTTTCTTCTTTTTTTGCCGAGTGGTGTCCCTCACCATTGTGGCAATCTTGGTTACACTGAGAGTTTCCTCCTTGCTGTACTTTTCCAGCCTTTCCAGGTCTCTCTTAGTGTCCTTTCCCCTGTTGATGTACATCTCTTTCAGGGTTTTTCTGTTTCACCAACTGCTGCTTGATATCCTCCAACTCATTGCTGATGAGGAGTCTCTGGTCCTTCTCGCGGCGACAATGAGCCCTCTCTCTTTCCAGCAGTTCGGTGAGCTGCCGCACATCTCGACGGAGGGTTTCAAGCTCCCCCGGGATATGCTGCTGTGCTCCACCTGCAGCCTGCTGTCTGAAGAGCCTCCTGTTCCTTTTTTGGTTTCTTGGTTGCGGCATCTTTTGGCTGGTTTTATTCAGTCTCAAATGAATGCTGCCTAAATCTGCTGAATGTCTCTGATAAGATAGTGGTATCTGAGGTCTATATCAATTCTCTTTCTCACAGTGGTATTGAAAGGTTTGAAATGATATGACTGCCTGCACAGCTTCACTCCTATATATAAACTTTGTGTAAACTTTATGATGTCATCAAAGGCATGGCTATGTTGCTTTGAAGTTCCAAAATCCTTTGTTTTGAATTGAATTGAAATGGCTATGGTACTTTGAAGTTCCAAAATCCTTTGTTTTGAATTGAATTGAAATGGCTATGTTCCTTTGAAGTTCCAAAATCCTTTGTTTTGAATTGAATTGAAATGGCTATGTTGCTTTGAAGTTCCAAAATTTCAATTCAATTCAAAACAAAGGATTTTGGAACTTCAAAGCAACATAGCCATGCCTTTGATGACATCATAAAGTTTACACAAAGTTTATATATAGGAGTGAAGCTGTGCAGGCAGTCATATCATTTCAAACCTTTCAATACCACTGTGAGAAAGAGAATTGATATAGACCTCAGATACCACTATCTTATCAGAGACATTCAGCAGATTTAGGCAGCATTCATTTGAGACTGAATAAAACCAGCCAAAAGATGCCGCAACCAAGAAACCAAAAAAGGAACAGGAGGCTCTTCAGACAGCAGGCTGCAGGTGGAGCACAGCAGCATATCCCGGGGGAGCTTGAAACCCTCCGTCGAGATAGTGCGGCAGCTCACCGAACTGCTGGAAAGAGAGAGGGCTCATTGTCGCCGCGAGAAGGACCAGAGACTCCTCATCAGCAATGAGTTGGAGGATATCAAGCAGCAGTTGGTGAAACAGAAAATCCTGAAAGAGATGTACATCAACAGGGGAAAGGACACTAAGAGAGACCTGGAAAGGCTGGAAAAGTACAGCAAGGAGGAAACTCTCAGTGTAACCAAGATTGCCACAATGGTGAGGGACACCACTCGGCAAAAAAAGAAGAAACATCTTCATGTCGACTACGAGGAGCTGCAAGTGGCACACTTGGTAAGCACGGAGAGGTTCTCTGCAGAACTCCAGGGGGAGAGGGAGCAAATCGAGGTGCTCCAAAAAGAACTGGAGAAGACGGAGGTTTCTAACCATGAGCTCAGCCTCAGGTATGAAACCGACGTCCTTAGTTCCAGACAGCTGGTGGAGACTCTCAAGTTTGAGCTTCAACAGCAAGTTGAAGCTCACTCTGAAAGAGTGTCACAGGACCAGCATGTCATAAAGACCTTGCGAGCTGAACAGGACGCCCTCCGGCAGACAATGGCCGAGGAGATCAGTAACCTGCAGAAGACATCTTTCGAGAAAGAGAAACAGTTCTGGACCGAGCTGGAGGAGTTAAGAACTCAGCTCTGTGTTCATAAGCTCATCGAGAAAGATTATGAGGAGCTGCAGTCGGCACATAAAATCTGCCAAGAGAAGTTCTCAGCTGAGCTGCAGGAGGAGAAGAACAACACCAAGCTTCTCAGGAACAACTGGAGAGCCTGAGAGTGTCGAAGCAGCAGCTCAGTCAGCGATACCAAACTGATGTGCTCGCTGTGAGACAGCAGGCTGAGAGCCATCAGCGAGAGCTTGAGACCCAAATCAAGTCTCTCATGAACAAGGAGGCGGACGACCAGGTTCTAATCTGGAACTTGGAGGCTGAAAAGGGCGTCATTCAGCAACAGATGGCGGAGGAGATCAACACCCTGCAGCACAACATCGTCGTGAAGGAGACCAATTATTGTAGAGAGCTGGAGGAGCTGAAAACTGGTCTTAGCATCCAGCTCGCACGCAATATGCAGCTTCAGAACGAACTGCAGGCGAACAGGGAGGACAACCAGCCGCCAAAACGAAAGAGGTCGAGGTGTGAGGAGCCTGAGGAAGACCAGCAATGCATGGAGACCAGCACCTGTGCATCTGCTGGAACCTCAGGAACACAACCGCAGCCTGTTGAGGAGGAGGCCAGAGTGTCTGCTGAGCAGCCACAAGAAGGAACGCCGAAGCAGCCTTCTTTGTGGAAGCAAGCCAGACACTTCCTTGGTTTGAGGAAGCCTGAGAGTTGGAAGAAAAAGTAGTCTTCCCCTCTCCCCCTCCAACCCCCCCCCCTTCCCTTCCTATCTCCCCTCCCCTCCTCCTCCCCCCCTCCTTTCCTATCTCCCCTCCCCTCCCTTCCTAACCCCCCTCCCCTCCTCCTCCTTTCCTATCTCCCCCCCCCCCCCCCCCCCCCCCCCCAAACCACCAACCAATAGACCTTCTACACAGCAGACATGTTGACTTGCTGTAGTTTCAAGTCAGGATGTCTGCTGTCAAAAGGGTTTATTTCATAATGCGGGCATGGCGGTTGCAGTGGTTAGCACTGTGACCTCACAGGAAGAACCCGCCGCCCAGTGGGTAACTTTCTGTGTGGAGTTTGTATGTTCTCCCCCATGCCTTCATGGGTTTTTCCCCGGGATGCTCCGGTTTCCTCCCACAATTCCAAAGACATGCAGCATAGGTTAATCGGCTACTCTAAATTGTCACTTAATTGGCATAAAATAAAATAAAAAATCATAAATATAATGTAAAATGTCACATTTCTTCATATATAATTGTATTTTGTGGTTGAAGTTGTTTTAGATTAAAGTTATTAACAACATGTTAAATGTGTCTGTGCAAGTCAGTGGTAACCATCTTTACATGTGTCATGTCCTGTCTCTGTAAGTTTTGAGGTTTGCTCCAAACTTTAAAGAGAACAAAACAAAAACCTAAAATGAGTTCAAATATAACATTTTTGAAAGAAATATGTGTTTCTAACAACTGAATGAAAGTGATGGAATAGTAATAAAAATTGCAAAGGTCATTTGAGCCATGTTGTTGCAACAGGACCTACATTACTGTGTCATATGAACCAGTCACTCATAATGGGTTCTGTAAAAGTAAGTCATGAATGGAAAAATGTTGAAAAAGGATTAAAACATCACCAGACATCTGACTGGGGGTTGAAATATATTTGAAGTATGCACTGTTGACATGTCTCATTTCCACAATCACATAATATAGTGCAGAACAATTGACACAGAACTAGAATTAAAATATGTGAAAAGCTAGTTAACCAGAGCACCCCCACTATCAGGGGACTTAAATAGAAAAGGATAAAAATAGACAATACGGATCAAAATTTCAAAACAATATAATACAAAAATATGTATAACAGACAAACGCTCCCTCCCAATTTATGCTGCAATATGTCGCTGTCAGTACTGCCCTGCACCAGTGCTGTGCTCAGTCTGTCAGCCCCACCACCACCCCAGCATCACCTGTGGGCTCCAACAAGGGGTTTCAAGATATTATCTCATCACTCCTCAAATTTCTGCATGTAAAACAAAAACTGGGAAAAAAATGTTCTCATGCTGCATTTAACAATTCAAATGTGAGTCTGACTGAACTTAAATTAAAGGATCTCCTTAACAGTGTTGACATTTGTTGCACAATAAGGTGACCAGATTTCAGACATATTTTCATTGAGGAAATGTATGGACTCATTCTTTTAAATGAGCTTTCCATTAAAAGGGTTATTTTGAAATTGGTTTTTAGTTGCTGCAGTCTAAGGTCTGGTCCACACAGTATGTCTGAGCAGTGCGTGCCGCTCAGGGCTGTGTTTGAGTGTGGGCATGAAGGTCCTTCCTAGAAAGACAGGAAAGAATGATTCAATATTCTGTATTTTGACACATCCACAGTCGGAGACATCTGGATATTATTTCAGTCAGTCTAAGAAGAACAATTATTATATCATGAAATTGCTCACATAATCCATAAAAAGAAATATTCAGTCACTCATGTTTACCTTCAATAGATCAGCAACTTTACCCATCTGATCACATCACCATCACATCCTCCCTTGATGGCTCTGAAATGTTCATATAAAGGAGGGAAAAATGTACTTTAGTACTCCATTTTCTGCTAGTTTATACCTCTGCTCCACTACAATTCTACAATTTCCCAGGTTGAGATCAGTACATCTACCTATCTATCACTACATGTAAGAGGGACATACTGTAATTTTTACTATATCAATCTGCTAACATTAGTCACTTTTCAGATTCATAATACAAAATCTGAAAACAAATAAATCATATTTCATTAGGGTAAGATTGCATTGGCCCATATGCCACTGGCAGAAGATTCGTGCCGCTCTGAGCTGTCCTTGTCAATATTAAACAGGATGCTATTGTCGCTAGCGAGCCAGAGGGCTAAACCACCTGTATGAGGGCTGGCTAATATCTTAAGCTGGTGCAAAAGTATAACTTCTCACATTTCATGTTCACATGTTGTGAAAAGGGGGCTGATGCTCTCCTTACAACTTCAGCAACACACTGCTTCCTGTCGCTTGTGTGTCTGCATGTATCTGCTTTTGTGAACTGATCTAATGCTGCGACTTGATGAGACCAACTTTAAGGAGAGGCATAAGTAGAGCAATACGTTTCAGTTCAAATATTGATTTTAACTACATATTATGCAAATTATGGTAATTTAAAAAAATCAAGTTTAAAAAAAAAAAATCTGGTGGTGCACGTGCACCAAAGATCAAAGACAAAAAGAGATAGCACTGCTGGAATGAAAGGAGGATTTATTTTTCTTGTGTTAAGAGTCTTGTTAAACTAATACTGGAAATGTAAATACATAATGTGACATATTTGAGCGCATATGCGATGAATGATGAACATTAATGTACCTGTTGTTATAGTAGGTAGCTGACACGTGTGATTTCTGATCTTTTCCTTCAGTAACCTGAAGGCCCATTCTCGAGTAAACATGAGTGCATGGAAGGACGCAGGCTCAACAAAATCAAATGTATAATGTTGATGTCTTGAAAGAAGACATTAAATTAGACAGACCTGCTTATGTTCCTCCTTTATACAGTTTACTGCTTGTATCCAGGTCATAAATACCAATATCTGTCCATCTGTCTTCAGTAAGCACTTACCTAGGTCTAATGGCACAGCAAACAAAAGACCAGACCACACTGAACAAGCAGAGAATGTGACTAGAAATCCAGTGGCATGCGGTCATATATATATTTCAGTTGTGGGAATCAGCATGTTCTGAAGAGGATGTAATTATCCTCTGCAAGAACCTGATACAGAGAGATGAATGTTTGTGTGCTGGTGGTGAAATGGATCTTGTAATTTTCGAGATGGTAACATTAGCAGATTATAGCGTGAATGGGAGGAGATGAAGGTAATTTCAGGGCAGTCAAAGTGTGAACACCAGCAGTTAATGAACCGTCCTTTCCTCACTGTTTGAAAGATTGTGATATTGTTTGGCTCGATAAAAGTGTTGCTTGTTTGAATAATCTCAATTTGTGACAAATTGATACCTCAACAGTTTTTCATCATTAGGTCGTAATGTTTGCCGGGGTGTGAGTCTGCATGGGAACATTTCTTGAATATGACATGAAATACGGCGAACTGTGAAGTCAGCCCTGTTAAGCTGACACGATCAGCTAACTCATGTCGAATACAGAAACAATCACAGGCATGCAATATGTCACAGCTGACACTCGAATCTGTCCGCTAGCTCTGAATCATCGCTTATACGGCAGAACTGAACAGTGGTAATATACAATTAGATGTGAATCGGCTCCTTTTAACCTGATCAAACAACGCTAACGCCGCTCCTGGTCCCCAAACTACAATATCCTCAGGTTTGAAATGTAAATTCTTCTTTTTGAAACGAGGAGATAAAAGTTGATGAAATAAATGAAAGAGTTGAAGTAGAGAGGAAAGGCTTTAATAAGACTGAATGTAGGTGCTATTAGAATATGGTCTTTGCCTTTTTAAGTGTAAAAAATGGACACTTGAGAGAGCTTTGTAAAGGCCAGCTGTGTGGAGTCGGGTGCGTTGGATGTGGGGCGAGCTGGAGGGCAGAAACGCGGCCTGTGCCAACAACCCACAAGGCAACAGCCAGGCCAGCTCTGGAAGCTGCAACACCCCTGACTTTAAGCCAAGAATAGAGGTTAACATGAAAGGGAAATATCTTTTTTAGACTTGTATTCTAGATATCTCAGGTACCGTGGTGTACATCTGAGCCAGGAAGCAGTGCACACACTCACACTTCAGAAGTCGCCATCAAAAGCGTTATTCGACCTCAGTCGGACTCCTTTCAGGGCTTATTTTATCCTGAAACGGCAAAGCTTCCAGGTGGTCTGCTTTGAATATTAACAGAAAGACAAGTTTAAAATGACTGAGGCGATCCATGAACCTTGACTAGTGGACAGAAAGAAAAGGTCCCATGTTTCATAGGTGGACCTACGCAGCATGTAACTATTTCTGTGGGAAGCTTGAATGGAGTCCTTTCCGGAGTGCTGCTGCCCGTGAACCTTATAAAGTGTTGATGGAGCCAGAGGAGAGCTGCCAGCATGGAGCTGCTTTTTATTTGCTGGAAAGAACGAGTGCCATCATAGGCACATTTAGCACCACTCAATACTGAGAGCCAGAGAGGAAAGGAGAGAGATCCACTGATAGAAGCAGAAAGAGAGGGAGAGAGAGGGGGCAAACAGAAACAAAAGCAGTGTTGTAACCGGACACAGAGCTTTCATTTGGGGAATGTTGGAAGGGGAGTAAAGCGGGGGGAGGGAGTAATTAAAAACACAAGCCTCTCATTGGGTTTGTTTTTTAGCATGTTCTGGAAACACTGCGGCTTTCATTGCACAACCGTTATCGAAACATCGTCATGCATATAGTTGTGAGGAATCATACAAAGCATGATGGAACAACTAACTGCGCTGAGACATGAAAACACTCGCAGTTCACACATTATCACACACCAGGTTTTAATCCAGAGCCCCAGAGCTGTCCCGCTTCCACCATTGTGTTTCTCCACAGCTCTGCTCAGTGGCCCAAGAGGTGTTAGCTGTGGCTGCGGCTCTGCATACAGATTCAGACACAGATAGCCACTTTGTCCCCCTGGCCAACCTCCTCATCTGCAGGAAGGTCGGGCCCCGCGGTGACTGCGCAACCTCTGCAGGCCTGGAGGTCTAGCCCAGGGAGACAGCTGGTTCCCACATTGCAGCGTGCGGAGTGTGTGGACTGGTTCCCAACTACCAACACTGCATTGCTTGTTCTCTCTAAATTGTTTTTCTCTCCTTGTCCGATTCTGCTTCTTGTTTTTTTCTGCATCTATTGTTCTCCGTCAGCCTCTCTTACCTGGCTTGTGTTTCCTCGATGCTTCTTATCATCGCCCACACTGTCCCTTTCTTTCCTCTCACCTTGCTCCATTCTGCTTTCTTTTCTCGCTGTATTTTAACCAAGCTTGTAAATGGGCTGCTGTGTGAAAAGCACCAACAATGGCCTGACTTGGATTCTTTAATTCCCGTGCTGGCAGAGGAATGAAACACTATGAGGGGGGCAGTAGATGCTGGGGTTGCCTTTGAACTCAGATGTGTGAAACATCTTCAGATTGAGATCTCTTTGTTTGTCTGGCAGCAGAGCTGAACGTTCACTGGTCCATGTAGAAAAGGGAACATAAGGACAAGAAGGATTTGGTGTTTACTTAATTTTTGATAGATTCGTGCTGGGTATTTGTGGTGAGAGAAGTAATTTAAATAGAGATGTGAGGAAAAAAGCGTGAAAAGAGAAGTTGAATTCAAAAAGAGGGGAGGAATGTGCACCCTCAGGCTGTAGTCAGGAGTTTGGCTGTAGAGCCTCTGAGCGCACTGACGTTATGGGAAACCAATGGTTTTACTGTCGCCAAGTCAAACACTTGCTGTAATCTTATCTTGTTTCTGAGGGGAGTATCACAATGCCTCGAATTAAATCTCCTCGCTCAAGGTCATCTGCAAAAGTTGCAGCAATATTTGCCATTCCATTCACACTACAATCACTTAGTTTGCCAAGAAAAACACCCTACGTGATGGTTGCTAGTACTTTGGATAGCTGCATTGGTTGATTTCACTTAAACAGAAACATACTGTATGTATAGCTGAGAGGTTTAGAGTGCAAGGACACCACATTCAGAATGTTAATGGGTATTAAACTCTTTATACATGCATATTTAATGCTTACATTTAATTGGTGCAACACAAATTTCTTTCCCTCATTGTGCGTGTTTTCTTCCCAGAATGCCATGGTGTCCTTCAAGGAGCTGTGTGGCCTGACCCCGGCGGCCAATATGAAGCAGTGTATCCTGACCGTGTCGACCTGGCTGATGAACAGCGAGCGGTCCCTGAGGGTGACAGTGGACCTGAGCGAGACGTACCCAACCATGGAGGCTCAGGGTCCCGTGCCTGAGCTGCTGCGCAAAGTGCTCAACGCCTATGACATGGTAAATAAAAACAACAGCACACGTGACGCAGTGGAAAGCAGAAAATGTTCCTGCTGCCAGCGTCAAACTTTTTTAGGACAAATGTGTTCAGCAGAAATTCTTTTTAAAAATGAATATCGATGTAATAGTTCAGTATACAACAACACTCTAACTGTAATGTAAAACAGCTCATTAAACATCTACTTCTGGTAAAGATAAAATGTCAAAGCACTCAGGCATTAAGTGTGATGACAGAGGAGGCCCTGAGTGCACTTCCTGCTCTGTGCACATCTTCATCGTCGCTGCTCTTACAAAAATAAAACAGACAAAAAATAGACCCAAAGAGGACGGTAAGCTTCCTTCCTCCATTAATTCCACTTTGCTTATCATTTGATTCAAGCGTTCACACAGCTGGATGCGTTTTAAAAGGCTTGCAAATGTGGCTAAAACAAGTCCGATTGTTAAGCTGCAGCTCCTCATTGTATAATCCCACATGTCCTTCTCCATCCGGGCCGCCTCTCCTGCAAGAACACTGCATTCTTCACCACTTGACATTGGCACAGCCCAAAAGGGGGGTTGAAGGAGTCTGTCTGTAATTAGTTATCACCCGCTGTTTCCTCTCCCCTCCCTCCCTCCCTCTCTCTCTCTCTCTCTCTCTCCTGGGAGGCTTGGTGGGAGCTGGTGAAGTGGGTCACGAGCGAGGGAACAAGGTTGTCGTGTCCACGCAGCTCAGCTCATCAGCGCTCCTGCTGCTGACACCTACAGGAGAGCACTGACATCAGGAGCGACGCAGCCAGCAGATCCAAATAGAGCCTGCTTTGGCTTTTATGAGGCTTCTCACCAGTCAAGGGGGGGTTAGCGCTGTCAGAGGAACTCTCACGCTCCAGTCCACAGAAAAGTTTCAAGGGACGAGCAGAAGAGGAGGCCAAGAATCCAGATTTAGAAGTCTAGACTAGATATGCATTTTGGGGCACCTACAACAGAACTGTGTTCAAAAGCTGCATTACAAATGCCACTCTTGTAAAATTTCTTTAAAATTTTATATCACCTTATAATGTCAGCTCCCATCATGTCCCCGGAGTTACAAAATGATGAACGTACACTAACTTGTCCTGAGGCCTGGTCAGCTGAGTGTTTGTTTTGCTGTCCAAAAAATTGTCTGTTGGCAGACTCTGCTCAAAAACAGAGGACATTGTGTGTCCGTGTGTGTGTGTGTGTGTGTGTGTCGTTGCATGTGACTTCACGGGAGCATGGCTGCCAACACCAGACCATTTACTGTAGGACATCAGTGTGTGCTGCTTGTCCTCAGTCACCCACATGTGGGCTGCTGCCAGCTAAGGTTACGACCCTGAGCTGAACAAAGCGTCAGCACACTGAATCGTTGTTTCCCGGGTTCATGCCAGGCAAGCACATAAACACACACTTCTATACATTTATATATACATAAAGATGTATTGACAGTGCAGCTAAAAGATGTTGAATACAGTCGCTTGTCTCAATCAAAGGCTAATACAAGGTTAGTGAGATCCTCTTTAGACCTACTCCCACACTCAACAGTGCCCAGAGAGAAATCCACGAGAGGCGATGCAGAGGTGTTACATCCAAGAGCAGAAAGCTGTGCAGCTTGAAGACATGTTGCACTCAAGACTCTTTCTTGTTACGATCGAAATATTCAACTCTCACCTACGTTGACAACTCATAGTCACATCCATCCTCTGCGGGTTGGTATAGAAATTCTTTGAAATACTAAAAATTCTGCACATTTTTTATTCTTAGATTAAACCATCCAATGACCTCACTCTACAAATTGTCTGCACCCTATCCAGTTCTCATAAGGATAGCAAAACAAGACCAGGCATGCACACACACACACACACACACACACACACACACACAGAGTCCACTTCCTGTCTTTCTGCTAGCAGGAGTGTGAAACTTCATTAGCTTCCTCCTCAGTGCTGCAGGGCTGGCTGGCCCAGCTGCTGCTCCTCAGCCTGTGCAACGATATTTAGGGTTCAAACTGCACAGTTATGATGGTCAGAAGCTCATTGTAGAGGTGGAAACAGGAAGTTGCACTCTTGGTTTCCTAGTGGTATAAATACAAGTGCAATTTTAAGTAAAAGTGAAACATTTTTGGCATTTTTACTTCCCAAAAATACTTTATGTGCATATGTTGAGTGCTGAGCTAAGTCCATCATAACAATGCAGTGCTGGATTGTCTGGTATCAAAGCCTTCTAACCCCAGCGCTTGACTCTATGAGGCTTTGCTCTCCGAACAGACTGCTCATAAATAAGCTTTCCTCGTGGAGTTTATCCAGCTTTCTCTTGTACTTGCATAATCAGAAATAAGTTGTTTACAAGCCCTTTAATTGGAACGAATCTGCTTCCTCTGATTATGATCTCTCTCCAATTAAAGTGATCAGATAAAGACATTTACATGACAGCTCTGCTGCATTAATTGGGTTAAGGCTGAATTGTTAGTGTGCAAGTAAACACAGCAGCTAAGATCTTAACTACTTTAAAATGAGCCCTGCGTGTTCCAGGGATCAAATGTGTTAGATTGTCAAAAGAAAAACAACTGTGCCTGTAATTTATGTAAAGTGTTTCCCTCTCTGGGTTTCTCTTTGCTTCTTATTTACTGTGTATTTGACCGCAAATATTTACTGCACGTCTCCTTCGTCTTTTAGATGATCCAGACCACCAGAACACTGATCGAGTCAGCTGACGTCGTCTACTCCAAGCTCACGCAAGCACAACGGGCAGGTGAGCAGCATTATGGGATGAGCAGATGTTACTTAGGTTACAAGGACAATATGTGTGTCAGAGGCATTGAAATGACCTCACTTCCTGGGATCAACAATCTTCTGCAGAAAAATACAATCTGAAGGCAGAGGGTATATTCAGTGAGTTTCCTTTCAAAGATGAATCATGTACCGTTAGAACGCACGTCTGCAGCCTTCAATGCATTATATGCTGCATCCTCCCGCCTGATAGGATGATCAAGCGCATCAGCTGCTACAACATCTCCATCCACATGGACAACAGTGGCTGCTGTGGACGGTATAGGCCTTCATCAGTGAGTCAGCGGCGAGTAGTTACCATGTCAGTGGGCAGGTGAAGACAATCAGCCGGGCTCACAGACAAACAGGAGAAAGAGGATGGGGTGAATATACACTCCTTTAAAAGGTTTGACGGAGTGTGGAGTGAGAGGGGGAGGGATGGGATTAAAGAAGCATTTCATCAGCACGGAGAGTTTAAAAAAGGATGCTCAGTGTATGAAGTGCGGCCTTTAAAGGGAGGAATAGAAATTGACCATAATAAGATCATTAGGAGAGAAATGACTTCAAATGATAAAATCCTGTGGGTTGACTTCTCCAGCCTCTTTTACATTCAGCACTAATTGTTCCTCATTTGCTTCGCTTCTCTCCTGCGCAGCAGTGCCTCTGCTGAAGAGCTCCTCAAGCAGGAGGACGTAGTTTGAATACTGACGTCTTCATTTTGCATGTTTTAAATCAAATACGCATCCACAGACACAACTGAAACACACGTGAGACCCACATATTCAGGCCTTTTTGTAGAGCTCATAATAGCTATTGTAAACATGGGAAGCCATTTGTATGTTGTGTGTTGTTCTCTGTTCTCTGTTGTCTGTACGATAAACCCAAAGTAGACAGGGTAGGCTCACTCGCTGGCACATGCCAACCCAATATCCCCAGGCCGATAAGCCAATTTAAGCCCGCTATGCCCGGCTTTACTCCCTGGTGTCACACAGAGAGAGACATATGCTTCACTCCCCACACCACAACAAGCTGGGATGATATTCGTGCGATGCAATTACCCAAGGGATGTAGGCTGAAAGCTGGGGCTGCAGTCGCAGAGCGCTCCCCTGACTCGGAGGTTCCCCGGCACAGAGCTGGACGCATCTTCAAAGGCGATGAGTGCAGAGTTAAGCCGAGCTTGAACCCCACACAGTCACAGCCACACTCACAGCAGCGTCAGTAGCTGGATACTGGAGGCTAATGCTCAACTTACCTTATCTGTCCTGTAAGAAGTTGTACTTCTGAAATGTCATATTTTCAGGAGAAAATCAACTTTGTTTGTTGCTTCTTTAAAATCATTACCTTTGAAAGGGCCTTATAAAGCCCAGTGGTTAGAGCAATTTCTTTCTAAAGGATCATGTAATGGTTACAATCCAGTAAAAACATTGAAATGTACTAAATTTGGAGTCATAAGATTTTGCAGGGTTATCTAAGAATGACACAGTGATGCAAAAGGTTGGAGCGTCAGCCCTGCGGGGCCTCAGCTGCATGCCAAACATAGCGCTTTCTCTATCGCCCACTCCCCCGCCCCCAGCACTAACACATGCCTCAATCTAAAACGTCGCCATTCTCAAACGCACATAACTGTCGTGTCTCTTCATTCATGCTTGCAGACATGTCGTACTTTTGATAGCGCTTCGTGCGGCTGGGAGGAAAAAAAGGAAAGAGAAATATATGTTCTCTGACATAATGTGGCTTTCCAGCAGGCTGTCAGAGAAACAGATGGCCTAACACTGTTTACCAAAATCTAATCACGGATCAGAGGTCTGTGTAACGTAACCTGTTGCCTCAAAGAGAAATAGGGAAATAGCACTTTTACATTTTATCTAACCATGTTGGCCTCAGGAAATAGAGAGAAAGATTGGTTCAGAATACAAAACTACACGAGTCCACCAGCAGCGTTTTGTCACATTATGTAACCACATGTTCGGGTTCATATGCCCATTATGCTGCTCAGAGCTGTGTTGGATTTCATATCATGAAGGTAAAACGGCTCCATCTACATAAACACACATGCACATACAAAGAGTAGTTCTTTTATATGCATGATAAAGGAATCTAAGAGGGAAAATTATGATGCTTGATACTCACATTCTCAGGGCTGCTTTAATAGTCTCCCCACTGTGTTAAGAAGAATTCCTATACGATATTAATGCAGCCACATTTACCTCACTCCTCCGCTCAGCGTGCCATTTGCATCCTGACTCATCAGGTCCCTGTTGTCTGCAAGTCTGCTGCTGCTTCTGCTCCCATATATGCATAATTCTGTCATAATGGCAATTTTAATACATTATGGTGAGGAGAATTAGACTGATTGTGTTACGTCATTCTTACAAATTGCTGAGCAGCCGGGGTATTAAATGTGAAACGGTGAAAATGTGTCAAAATTCAACACTTTATAACTCTGAATATGCAACAAATAGAAGTTGAGCTAAGCTACTTTAAAGGTGTAATAAGTAGGATTTTTCCTTGCATTTTGTCAACACTGGGCCCCTCCTCCTGGGCTCTTCGTCACCAGAAGCTCGTGGTGCCTTTCATTTACCTCGGAAGTCGGAGTTCGGAACTGGGAATGACGTCACACCCAGTATAACAAATCGGAAAACCAAGTTGGACGCCTCCAGTAAAACAGTAATCGTGCTTGCTCTCTTACAGACAACTTCAGAACAAATATGAGGTCCACAACATGTCCACAACATGTCCACAGATAGAAATTGGACAGTACTGTGTGTACGACTGAGTCAGTGAGACACAAATAAGACAGAAGGGCTAATAAACAGTGGCTATATGCGCGGATAGCTCTAGCCAGGTTAGCCATTGTTAGCAATACCAGTGGATAACAACGCATTATGCGGTATTTTGCTCATTCAAACACCGTAACATGTCCACAGATAGAAGTTGGACAGTACTGTGAGTACGGCTGATTTAATGAGACACAGATAAGACAGAAGTGATGATAAACAGTTAATACTACAGCTTTCATTTACTGTTGATGCACGGAGATTATGAGGTCAGGGTTGGTGAGGTTCCTCCGACTTTCCGAGTCGGAAATCCGACCTCAGTGGGACGTTCCAATTGAAATTTCGACTTCTGAGTACAAATGGAATGCACCATCACTCTCACTGTCTCATGCGAGAACACGCCCACCCCGCCGAGCTAGCACTAACAGCATCACGGTTACCGTTGCGCTAGCATGCCAACCTCCGTTTACCGTTGCACAAGCATGCTAACCGCCGGTTAGCTTGTCCTACCTGGTTTGAGGTCCAACAGAAAGAAGGCCAACTCTGCATCACTCTTTCGCCATGTTTGCCGTTCTGAATGGGGCCCAGTTGCTGATTTGAACCACTCCCACACTCACCTGTACGCTGAGAATGGCCCAGGGAACCACAACAGCGCCCCTCCTAAAAAAACGTCGCCGTACAAAGCAAAACAACAGAATAGATGCAGAGGGAAGGGTCTCACAAGGGTCTGCACACACACTCAGCCTTTTCCCCCAGCCTTTTCCCAATATGTCCTCTTTGTCTCGTTCAGTCTGTCTCAGTTCAGTATCCTCCAGACAGCAGAAGAAATCCGAGGACATTGGGATGATTCCACGACAAAATAGAGCGTCTTTCCGGAGAAGAATGATTTGACCTCTTTTGATAGACTGACAAGCACTGAATGCACCCTTCAGCAGCCATCTCAGAAGCCATATGATTATGCACTGAGTGAAAATGACAATAGCAGCAGGCTGAACACAGACAGACAGTCGGAGAGAGCGGAGTCATATGAAGAATAATAGAACGGTGGATTTGCATGGAATTGAAGGTTTTGTCTATATGATCGATCTGGAGGCCAAAGGTATAATTTTGTTGTAATTTGGCTGTGTGCAGAGAAGCAGAGACGGGTGCTATTAGAGGACGGGTTGTCAGCATCAGAGAGGGAATATTTGATGGGGTAGGATGTGTGTGTATGTTTGTGTGAGTGCATCTGAGCCTGATTTCAAGCACTTTGATTGGACCTGACATTTTGGCCCCAGCCTGTAAGAGTTTGCTCTTCTCATCAGCTAAATGCTGTGGTGACAAAGCTTTAATCACAATGACGTGCAGGCTGTGATCTGAAACGAGGGACCTGAACTCACCTCTTACCCCCGAACATGCCTTTGGTTTTAAATCTGAATGAGCGGCATGTTGGCAGATTAATGGCTCGTACAGCAGGAGATGAGAAACGCGGATAATTCGGGACACTTTTGGGGTTGCTATGGCTCTCGCTTCCCAGCAGCCCCTCCTCTCTTTCCTCTCCGCTTCCTGTGTGCAGTTTATGCCCCGTCATTATTGCAGCTAATCAGTTTAATTTGGGCAGTGATGCTGACGTGTTGATGAGGATGGAGAGGTGCTGGATGATCTCCCCTGGGCGCTATTGATGGCTCGCCATCATGCACACCGCTAATGGGGGACCAGATAGACAGCTGGGATGCACACTCTGGCACCTCCAGATGCTACCACTGTGTGTTTGTGTCTGTGTGTCTACTCTGTCTGCACGCATAGCTAATCTGTTTTTCTCCCACTTGGTCTTCTAACTAGCCTTCACTCCACTAGCTTTAAAAAAGGGTTTCTGAAAATGTAAACATATTCCTTCGCTTTTGTGTCCATATTCTCCATCCAGCTAGGGGGAGGGTTTGAATAAATGTAACAGTACATCATGCATCTCTTGGTATTTATTCCACATTAAAGGTGTGAGGCTTTTATGTGTCTGGTTTATATATAAGGCTGCATCTTCCAGCGATAGAGCCGACCCTAGAACAGGTGCAAGCTCAGTGTGTGAGTTCAGGAGCTGCTGCCTTCCTGCGAGCCTGACTCTGCTTATTTATTGATGACTCCCTCCATGCACAGACTCCCTCTCTCTCTGGCTGACCACTCTGAACGTTATTATGGTTTGAGGCCACTCCATGTGGAATCCATTACCATAGAAATATAAAAGATAAAGACATTCCTCTTCTTTTGTCCTTCCTGGCTTTGTACAGTCATACTTTTCCCAGCAGCAGCTGGAAATTCCCATTCCCTGTGTGAAATCTCTGTTTTCCTGGGTTCTGCGGCGTGTGAGACCCAAAATAAATTAATGAAGCACTGATCGGACTGTGTGCATCTGCTTTCCTTCCCTTTTTCATCTCTTGTTTCATCATTTCTTTGAAGATTCTGTTTGATTTTATTATTTACTCACCTTTCTCTCTTCCTCTGGCTGTCGCTCTCTCTCTCTCTCTGTATTTGGACTGAATCATGCAGTACTCATTACAAACCCTCTCTGCTCTATGTGGAGACTGTAGCCTTAACTGAAGTGTGTGTTTTTGTGTCTGCATGTTGCGGTCCCTCGACCTCCCGTCTGTAAGCGCTCCTTTCTCTCTCTCTTTCTTCCTCTTCACTGTCTCTGCCTCTCTTTCCAGCAGAGAAGCAAAGCTTAGATCCTGTCTCCTCTCAGTGTGCCACAGGGGCAACATTTTGTTTATTAACTCAATTTCATAGAAGTTTAAGTGACAGTAAAAAAAACACCAACTGTGGGACTGTTGGGGGAAGGAAAAGCTTAATAATTGGGAAATTAAATGCTTGAAGAGGCTGTATTGCGACAAGCCGCCTGCAGCTAATTTCATCTGTTATTCAGCTCTCTGTCTGCCGCGCTCCCAAAGTCCTGTGATCGCAAAAGCGCCTTGGCTCAGTGCTGCACCAGCAGCAGGCCATTAACTACACCAGATTACAAGATCAAATCAGCCATAAAGCCTGTTAACACAACTTTCAGCCTCAGAAGAAGAGATCCTTGAATGGCTGTAGGTCTCAAATTATATGGAAATGATGGACAACAAAGGTCACAGCTCTTCTTTGTGGTGAGATGAGGCTGATGTGCACTGCCAGGCGAGATGTTGTGTTTTCTCGGTTTAGTTCTCCACCACATGATCTGTTTTCTCCGTGCTGCAGAGGAATTTTTTGGGGGAAAATCTTGTTGCAAAGTTTCAAACAGAATTATGTGAAGTCTAATTTTTATTTTGATGTGGTTTAAAGCAAACTGTGTTGAGATTTGTACCAAGGCGTAAAGTACTTCAGATGAGTTGGAGTACAGAATTTTGAGTTTGGTGCTTTTGATTGGATCAGGGGGCTTCTTTAAATCATTTGAGCCTTGATTCATGCATCAGGATACTTTAAGAAGGACAACATAACTTGTATGGAGGGAGATAAGATCGGGAGAACATGGCACACCAAAGAATTAATATTAATCAACATTACAAAGCTCAGCTTCTTATCTCTCCTCTTAGAAAGTTTAATTTAGGATGAAGTGTCGAGTTATTTAAAACCAGAGTGAGCAGCTGGGCCGAGGCTCTCCAACGAAAATCAATTGAATTAAAGATTTCTCCTGTCAACATTTAAAGCGCCTATTAGTTAGCGAAAAGATCTGAGGACTAAAGAGTGACTGACTTGTGATAATGGGCTTTTTGCGGTTTAACTTTGATCACTGTCTCTGCAGTGAATCAGAGCTGAAGCTGCATCGGGTCAGCTGTCAGGGACAGACTGAAAGGCAGGTGGAGACACACAGCCTTAGCAGGAGTTTGTTCTTAAAGCCCGGAGGATTAGTAATGGTCTGCCTGGGCTAAATGAAGCCGGACCTTCTGATAGACCAATTAAAGGTTAGCCTGCGTTGCACTACTTCCATTTTACTCCCATTAGCAATGCAGCACATTGCATTGTGAACTGCTGTTGTGGCCATTAGAGAGGAGGAGCAGGCTAAATGTCTTTTGTTCTGCTGAATTTGTGTTGCACTCTGCTGGTGTAACAAAGCGACCATAAGAACGAGCAAATTATATTATTATTATTCTACAAAAAGGGTGTTATGTGTTGAGGTTTATTTGTGTGTTTTTATTATTAAGACTTGGATTGAGTGCAGCAGGAAATGACCTGACAGCCGATGGAGACAGTAAACAGGTGTTATACAGGGATTAACTGCTCAAATGTAAAGGCAGGTTTTGTGAAGGTAGAACGGCAGGCAAGTAGTGGTGGGACAAAATATTGATACGGCAATATATCATGATTTCGTGCCATACAGTTATCAATAGGCTGGCACCAAATATCAATATTTCCCTGCGATTTTGACTCATCGCGTCACTACTTCATGACTCCTCGCAGTGGTGCTTATGACTTGAATGAAGGAAACAAGATTGTTAGCCTGGGCAACATATCACACCGTGTATCGCACCGCATATCGTATCGTGAGTTACCGTGCGATTCCCACCCCTACATGCAACACACATTTCATACAGTAGAAGGCTCAAGGCAACAAGTACTGACACCTTAACAAAGGAAAGACTGTGTATATGGTATGAAGCAAATGATGGAAGTGGAGGCACGTGAGCAGAAGGGTGGGGAAGGTCACGTGAACTTCAGATATGTTGACTGGAGGGGGTAAAATCTGAGGGGGTCTGGTGGAGAGGTGGAGACTGGCTGAAGAAGAAGAAAACGACGTGTTCTGGGAGAAGTTAGCAGGCGCTAAAAACAGGAAGTGAGAGCAGAGTGTAACAGTTAGATAACAGGATAGCTTGGATACTTGTCTACAGACTTCATTTAAAGTTAGTGGAAAGTAAGGGAACATCTAATTTATGTATTTGGGTCCGAGTGCAAAACTAAGATACTTTTAAAGAATTTTAAAGGAGCTATTTTTGTAGTGGAGGTTAACTTTAATTATGTGTGTGCACAACCACATACAGTTTAGATGCCCACTCATCCGCATACGTACAGACAGTGTTTGTGGGTCAAACATTACACAAGAAATAGAGGTCAAGACACCGGAAAAAACAGAAACAGTGTCCCAGTTTGTAGTTTTTTATGAGAAAACAGATTATGACTTCCTCAAATGGCATTTTTGCGCTTCAGTTATGTTTACCTGTCATGTGTGCGTCTGTGTCCAGGTCTGGACTTCCACGAGGACCTGCATCGCATTGGAGCAAAGGAGGGTCTGAAAGGCCGAAAACTTCAGAAGGCCATGGAGAGCTACGCGTGGAACATCACTGTGCTCAAGGTGAGATGATCTGAACCACACCTGTCATGCAGCCTTCAGCCCAATAAAAACCTTTTTTATTTGCAGACCATAAGCAGCTGGATAAGCAAGAGATTAAACTACATGGTGCCTTAAAGAAAGCGCTCGGGGCTAATTGTATTTGCCTCCTCTATAATCCTTAAATCTCTTAATTAATTGCTGTTGATTACAAATACTGTTTTATTTGTTTGCTCATGTTACCATCTTAACAAGTCGTGATAGGATCGTTCACACTTGTTTGAAGACGCGCACATGCTGCTCTATCAGTCCTCTTAAGGGTACGCCAGGCCCTCGGGACATGCTTTGAAGATGATGCTCAGCAAAAGGCATTCTTGTCTCTGCCTTTTCCCATGACAAGGGGAGATAAGGTTGCCCGATGGCCTCATCTCTCTGCCTCTGTGAACACCAGTAGTAATAGCATCGCTGATAAAACACCACATGCTGCTCAGACTGTGATGTGCTCAGCGGGCCTGTTTTGCTAAATAAGGACAGAGCAGCTTGGATATTTTTATCTCATCTCATCACCCTGAAATCATTTAGTATTGAGTGAAGAAGCTGGCTTGGCTGAGCTTCTTTCTTCAGTGTCTGGTTAGGTACGTTTTTGATTGCTTTATGTTAGAAAAAAAGATGGTAGAGAGCTGCAGCTAACAGTTATTTTTAATCACGATAAATCCATCAATCATTTTGAGATGAACTGTTAAGGTTTATTCGATAAAAAAACACTTGGATGGCTTGTTTTGAGACAATGGCTTTAGCTCTTAAATTAGTGTTCAAAGTTTTGTTGTTTTGTGTTGCTTATTTTCTGCGCACAGCAGCTGCATGTGCAACAGCCAGATTTATCTTAATTAAGCCTTATCGCACTCTTAAGAATTGGACGCATGTGCCTAAGAAGCATAACAGATGGACGACCAAATCTAATCCCTCCATCACCATCCTCTCTCTTCCTATCACCCCTAAACTCACCACACTCCTCCCATCCCTGCCTTGTCTCCTAAAAGGCACACTTCCTCCTCTCATCCTCTCCTGGTCCTTTGACTTCTTCGATGAGCCAAATTCTCAACATGAAGGCATCTTGGCATGCGCCAAACTCCACCTCCTCCTCCTCCCATTCTTCTGCTGTAATCTGTGTCTCATACTGAACATTTGGTGAGTGCCTGGTGTCTGTTTGCCAACGCTGGCAGCCATGCCCAGTTATTTCACCTGTCAGCCTCTCCGGCTCGTCGGCAGGCCTGGAAGCGCTCGCTGGTAGGAAAGACGAGAAGTAGAAAAAGAGTCTTCGCTATTTCTCCTGCTGCCTGTTTCCAAAACCTTCTTCTGTGCTGACTTTGACAGTTACAGTCAGATCAGAACCGTCAAAATCGCTCTGTCGCACAGAGTACCTGCCTGTCTAGAGAAAAGCATAACCCACATTTACAGGGAGAGAGGCTTTGAAGCAGGTGTCGAGCACATTGTCGCCCTTTTAGAGGAGAGTAACAGACTCAGTGTTTCACCATTTCTTCAGTAATTAACTGTAATATTGAAACAATATAGAGCACATGCATGCTGTGCAATGTGATTGATAAACAAGAGATTAGGATGGATGTAATGAGGATATAGTGGTGGGATTTGGAGGCTGCCCTTGCTGTGGCTTAGCCCCCTGTGGATAGCTTCAGGCCAGCTGTAGGGGTGAATGTACCCGAATACAAGCACCATCGTGATTCGGCTCTGGCAGCACGGGACAGGCTCCTTCTCGCTGTCTTATTTTATGCCTGGTGAGTCATGACTTACATAATATCGTTTTTTTTTTCAGACATATGACTTATTCATGCTTGCCGTTTGCGTGCTGGAGTAGCTCAGGTAAAAGGCCACTTGCAGCGTATTAACATCACCTGCGACTACAGCGTTGGGTTCTCCGTGCAGGGCAGCACCTTTACTCGTTCTGCAATATGTCAGAGGACTGCGCGATGAGAACTTTAAACCCTTTCACTTTTACGCTTCAGCCCGGTTCAGGACGGGTCGGGCCTGCGCCTCTGCACAGGGATGTTTACTTAACGAGCTGTCACAGCGGGTCACACCGAGTCCAGACTGAAGTTCAGTGGGAGGGAGGGAAAATATACAGAGACGCAGATAAGAAGACGAGGGCTTTCAACTTGCCTGTGACCAGATGTTGGAGGGATGGTGGTGTAGAGAAAGAAAGGCCTGAAGGGAGGAGTAAAAGGTTTAAAAGCTGTAGAAGTGGAGAGAGTTTGTTAAAGCACTTCTTTCATTCCTCTTGTCCGTGCTAATAATATAAGCATCCTCACACACAGAAATATCCGCCTGTGGAGAAGACTCCACCACGTTTCCGCATGGCAGAGACAGCTAGCTTAAGGATGCAGGCAGCCGTGGCAGTGGCCCAGATTGACTTGACAGCGCTGTAAAGCAGAAGGCCTGCCCTGACCACTTCCTCCACATATGGCAGGGATTCAGCTCTGGGGCACTCCCAAATACAGAGCACAAATGTAGTATAACATTATCACCATATGACAGCACTGTTCACCAGCAGAGAGGAGCAGGAGGAAGGGCTGGCGAGCAACCAAAGGCATTCATCAGCGGCTATATACTGCCCCCTTCTGCATCCTATGAGTTAATGCACCAAGGAAAGCATCGTTCTCTTCATCTTTTCCTTTCTTTTCGCCCACTTTTTCATCTTTATTAAACCAGCTGAAGATCCGCCCAACAAAGTAGAATATTACTTTATGATGTTGTTGAAGTTAAAGCAGCCTAAGGGGAATTGACTTATAGTTATAGTTATATATTGTTAACAAAGCTGTCTCTCTCTCTGTCTGGATTTCAGGGCCAGGCCGACCTGCTGAAGCACGCTAAGAGCGAGGCTCTGGACACTCTGCGTCAGATCCACTGTGCCACTCAGTCCTGTGGCCTCAGTAAGAACGGAGCAGCTTCCCCCCAGCTCCAGCACCACCCTCACCACCAGCCGCAGCAGCTCCAGACTCAGCAACAGCCTCAGGCCAAGGCGCACCCACAGCCCCTGCCGCCACACCAGCCCCAATCCCAGACCGTACCTCAGGCTTACCTCCATCCCCTTCCCCAGCAACACCCCCAGCTACAACCTCTCCCTCTGCTTCAAACTGTTTCAAAACCACCGGCTTATACTCAGCCCCCGCCCTTACCCCAGATCCAGCTCCAGAGCCAGCAGCAGAGGGCAGAAGGACCTCTGGACGCCATCCCTGAGAGGGAGATGTTCGGCGACGATCCGGCGGGATCCTGCTGACCCGCAGCCTGTGCCCACAGAGATTTCTACCCGAAGAGAGACAGGGAGAGCCAGATAGGGACGGAGAAGAGGAAGGGTGTGGAAGAAAAGCAGGAAGTCAGTTACAAAGGGCAGATGGAGGAAATGGCTGAGAGAGTTAAAGAGATGATGATGGTGAGGAAGATTAGGCGTGTTAGGAGTGAGACACAAGTGTGAGAGGAGGTTGGAAGGAGAGAAGACGGAAAGACCGCACACTTCCTTCACACATTAAATGGATTTGGAAGATAATCTTCCATCTGAGCCGGGAAGTTTCGATCTCTTCTGTTTTCTCTCTTAAGTGAAAGGTCAAAAGGCTAACAGCTGGAAACAAACCTGTGGTAGTGGGATGAGTCATTAGGACACCCCTGTCTCTCTCTGGGCAGTGCTAGTTACATGCACTCTCACTATGTACTCTAGCTCTGTGGGTACAGGCTTCTTTACCTCACACTGGCGTTTTTCCGCCACACATTTGCCTTTTCATTTCCAGAGACTCCTCGGCACGTCTTTGAGCTTTTATTTTTTTATGCTCACACTCATCCCCCTCCACCTTTTAGACATAAAGCTAAGTGCAAACCCGCTCCCATCTCAGAAAAGACGATGCCTTTTTAATTTGACGTGCGCAAAGTAGAGCAGCTCGATTCCGCCGAGCTCTGTAGGAGTCACAGTAACCATTTCAACACAAGCCATAGAGCTACAATAGAGAAACAAACCGCAGCTGTTCAGTCGCACCGATGCTCCTCCTTCATCTCTTGCTGGCGTCGCCCTCCATCCGGCTCCACACTTCCCCATAGTCATTCCTTTTATTTTGAAGTTCTCTGGCATCACTATGCTCTCCCCACAGGGTCTCCTTGTCTCCTCCCCAGGGGCTGTGTGTGTGACGTTACGTGACTTGGTGTTTTGGTCCCCAGGGTGGAGCTGCCCCGCGTCCGTTAGTGGCGGAGCTCACCAGCCAATCACAACTGGAATAATGACCCTGCCTGTTAGAGGTCAAAGGTCATCAGGAACACGTTACTGCTGTCAATAAAACCACAAAATAAAGTGAATATAGATGTAAAGTGTATGTAAAATGTACTAAAAGAACACATATTGCTATAATAACTCTTGCAGACTTGGACATTAATGATTGATATTATTATGATTGTTGTTAGTTCTATTGATATTCTTTTTTTAACATTACTTCCACATAGACAGTGATTTGACGCCTGCTGTGCTGTGGTGCAGATCAGGACAACCGGTGCATGTGGGACGAAGGATTACGGGTTAGCACCACAACACCAGGGTCAAACAATAACCTGAGATGTGTTTCACTGCGGAGTGAGTGTGGATTCTGTAAGAGCTCCTTTAAGTGGCCCATTAAAACTGGCTTCATTGTTTATCTCGTCTCTCTCTTGTTTATGTCTCGTTTATGACTTTGAAATGAGGATACATGCTAGTCAAATATGCCCCTTTGTGATTTCACTTTCATTCCAGCCATGTAAATCAGTACAATGCCGAAGATATTTCACTCATGCAGGGTTCAGTGACTTTTTAGATTGCGTTCAAACAGCCATCAACAGCTCTTAAAGGCATTTTAAAAAAGCAGCTCTCACAGTGAATCTAAAGCAATCAATGAAGCCTTCCAAAAGCTGTATTGATTGCTTCTAATGCACTGTTATGCACTGTTAATTCTCTTGATTTGAAATTCCTTTCTTATCAATAACAAAGATGTACTCCATGCACTTAATCATGATTGAGTTTGTCTATTTAAAGCAATAGATGAGCACTCCTTCTTGTCCATAAGGATGGCAACACACATACAGGAAACAGCTGAGAGGATGACACGATGAAAAACAGTCTGAAAGTCAATAATTGCTTTCAAGTGATTTTTGTGATCCTGTTATGTTGACTTGTGGGACCCAGTATGCTGCGGTTTATAAGCAGAGCATGTGGGAGCAGCGGTAAAGCGAAGATTTTAACCTCCTAAAAGAAGATTCCTGAAGGCAGTCTATGAAAATAATCTTACTTGAAGTTTTTTTGCCCTTTTCAGCCGAGGGCTGTTAGAGTTATCCAAACTGTTTACCGCACTAGTGAACACTCGGTGTAGGAGAAAGCGAACACACAAAACTGTTGGTACATTCTGTACAAGAGAAGAAGCCCATAGATCCTCATTAGCATGACTTCTGAATGAGCAATGAGCTCATCATTAGACCTGAGAAAGGGCATCTGGGCTTTTTTTTACGCTTATAATTTAGATCTTATATGACACATGAGCTAATTAACTATGTCCCTAACCAGTCATTATACTGGTATGTTTTCATAAACCTTTGGCATGCGGCCACAAAGACATACCTTTAGTTCATCAAAGGTCCAGAGAAGAGCCTAGGAGATTCTCTTCCACAGGACACTAATTAACGGCAGCGGAAAAAGCAGAAACAACAGAATAAGTGTTTCAGTGTCATATTTGTGGTTGGCCTGAATGACGTCCATCGCCGTGGACACCGCAGACCAAAATAAAAGAAGCCTTTTCCTCCACTGAGGGGATAAGATCAGACGACTGCACATAACACAAGCCAGACGATGATGTGGTTCCACAACAAGGTCCAGAAAGCCGCTGGGATGGACAAGACCAACCGGGTAAGACGGCTTTAGATTTTATTTAGAAACATGATCTAACAATGTGTTTGACTTTAAACATTCATGTTTTTAATGATTTTACACTGGGTGGTTACTCATTTATGAGTTTGTGGACATGTAAAAGTACTTTTAATTTTCCTCTATATATTTTTGTATAGGTTGGCTTCACCAAGGACGAGGCAGCTCTCTTAGAAGTGCTTTAATTAGTTTTCTGTGTGAATTTAGTTAAGTTAATGTGAGACTACTTTTGCATTTGTAATGAATATTTCTTTCAAACTGAGAATCTAACAGATGTCACCATGTCTCTGACATCCTGCAGGAAGTAGCAAGTTCACATTAAACCACATCTATAGGTCGAATTAAAGGCCGATTTTAGGCCACTCTGTGCTACAAAACTTAATTTACTTTGATTTTTTTCTGGTCATTTTAAAACGTGCAGATACTTTCTTATACATAATGAGACATGTGTAATAAATGTATTTACACAGTATTTTACTGATTTTCAATGTCACATTAGTTATGAATTAGCTTAGGCACCCTAAAGTACACACAAATAATAAGTCGTAGGGGTTAAGTCCAATTGCTTGACCATGACTATGTCCATTTGTTATTAATGACATGACCTCTACAAAATGAAACACATTATGTTAAACTGGGGTCATTTTTTTTATGATGCACGTGTCTGTGAAAAAAGTTTTAATGTGATATTAGTTCATGGGTAAATAATGTTGCACTATAACTTTAAGCAGATATTAGTCATGGGGATACTGATGTGTCTGTAATGAGAGGTTATGGTTTTATTGTGTATTTACACAATATATTCAGCTTTATCTTTAAGGAACTTCAGTGATTTATGTGTCATTTAAATACTAGTTTGTTATTCACGTTTGTTGGTTAAGTCCTTTACATCCATTTCCTTTAAAAGTCACTTTGAGCCTGTGGACTCTCTTCCTCTTAGTTAATTTGTGAGTTGATTCATCTCTCCCGCCCATCAGAAAGTCCTGCTGCTGGTCTCCATGTTGCTGCTGTCTCAGCTGGCCTGTGATGCTCACAGCATGTCTGAGTGCTGCAGACAACCCTCCCCCTCCTGCCGCCTCTACGTGCTGCTGTGTCGCTCCGGCAGTAAGACGTTGGGAGGAACGCTCACAGGTGATGCCGCCGCCGGCATCCTCACTCTGGGTAAACGGAAAGAAGACGTGGACCGTCTGCAGAGCCGCCTCAACCAGCTTCTCCATGTGTCCAGGAACCCGGCAGCAGGGATCCTGACGATGGGGAAGAGGGCGGAGGAGAGGTCTGCAGAGTACTCGGACTGGATGTCTCAGGCTGGAGTCACCATCACAATGCCAATTTAAACTAAATGCCTCGTGGCAGAAGCACACTGGGACTATTTTCTGCTCATGTATAAACAGTTTGTGTCTTTCTTTGGACTGAGTCTTTTTAGATGTGGTGGTTTGAATGTCTGTCTGTCTATAAGATAAGAAAGATGTGTAATATTGTACATAAATAGAGAAGGCCTTGTAGTGTAATAAAAACTGTAGAGCTGAAAACGTGGATTTTATCATTCTTGGGTGGTTTTCTGGGGTTAGAATGATTCTCTTTACAATTTCTTACATTTTGTGTAAATGGACTAAGACTTTGTGTTTGTTTTTCACTTCAGCGGGAGTCGGTAGACATGAATCTCTGGAGCTCTCAGGGGCTAAACATTATCCCTCTTAAAAGCATGCAGCTGGAAACAGTATGCTAACAGTTAAGTCCACTGATAGATGCACTTTGGACTGTGTGAAAATTGTTGTTCCATGTACACATAAGGCTTGAAATTGAGTTGAGTTTGATGGTCACAGGCAAGAATGACTTCCTGTGGCGTTCTGTGGTGCATCTCGGGGGAATGAGTCTTGTGCGAGACATTGTCCAAGATAACCCGTAACTTGGACAGCATCCTCCTCTCTGACACCACCGTCGGAGAGTCCAGCTCCACCCCAACAGCATCACTGGCCTTGCGGATCAGTTTGTTCAGTCTGTTAACGCCAGCCACCCTCGGCCTGCTGCCTGAGCACACAGCAACCAGGATTGCTCTAGCCACCAACTAACCCTAACCCAACTAAATGAGAGGATTCAAAGATTAACTCCCCCTCGCCAACTCCGTCATTTTTGTCCCTGAGACTCAGAGCAGTGTGGGAATAAAGAAGACCACAAGATGGTGCTGATAAGACAGTGTTACAGGTGGTATAGAGTAAGGATACCTTCCTTGTGCATGTGCTGTAAATAAAGCAAAGATGTTTCTTCCATCACTTCAGTTCGCCCCAACCTGTGTGTCGAGCTCTGTAGCACAAAACTATTAGCACAAATGTTATTAGCACTTGCTAACTAAGATTTTTAACAACAGTTACATTTTTAAAGCTTAACACGGAGAGTCTTGGGGGTTCAGAATGTTTTCAATAAGAATGTTATCATTCATATTCCACACAACGCTTTCATTTTGCAGCCCTTTTCTCCACCAAATATGTCTTTGCTTTTAGCCTAAGCAATGTTTGCGATACTATTTATGCTATTTATTTCCTGTCATATGTCAAACATGACACCTTTTTTTTTTTACTTGATGTAAACAGTTTTATTTTTCACAATTTGCCTGTTCAATGAATCAGCCCAAAGTCCCACCCCCCTGTTCAGACGACTTGTGTGACTGGCCTCTGCTTGTGCACAGCCTGTTTTTGCATGATGCATTATTATGCTGAATTATACTTTAGGTTTTGGTTCACAGTCGAAGGTAAATGGATAAATATTCAACCAGCAAAAACTGCTCTGACAAAGGACCATTATACAAAATGATTCAGGAACTGAAAAGACTGCAGCTGTTGCTCAATGTGCAGACGATATAGCCGGCCTAATCACTTAATGGGTCTCTGTAGCTGATAGTTAGTCATAGCTACCTGGTACCTACACTGACATACTTATTTGTTTGTTATTTTGGGGAACTTTTTATTTCATTATTATTTGTCCATGACAACAGAATTGCGTTAATCTTGGAACATGCTTGGGAACTAGCTTGTTAAAGACAGCTGTCTGACAGTAAGCATCTGTAGCTAGTCCTCTAATTGGACACACTGCAGAGTAAATCCAAGCACACAGAAAGGAGGACACACAGAAAGGACTGCATGGCGGCAGCATGTGACAGCAAACACCTCGTCTTTTCCCCACAGCCTTCAGAATGTTGCTTCTGCTGGCTATAAATCTGACAAAACGACAGGCTCAATGAAACCCAAACAGATTTTTGAAAGCTAATCCCACTTAAAACACTTGATATGAAAACTAACGTTAATTTAAAATTGCCGTGTTTTGTGACCTTTCAAGTGTTCATGTAGATTTTAATTACCTGTGTGTCGATGAAATGTCAGGCCTCAGTGGACGTGTGATTGTGCTTTGCACTCCGCTGTGGAACCGAAAGTACGGTGGTAATTGACAAAGGTGCTACACAAAGAAGCAGTGAGAGCAGTTATTCAGACATGCCATCAGTGGGTTAATGTGTGGCCATGAAGGCTTATACACCGTCCAACACCGCCTTTATGTGATCGGAGTTTCTTTATGTGCAGCCGAGGGAGCAAAGAAAATGTTCAATACCACGATGAAGACGTAGAGCTGAAGCTGCTGACCAACATCAAGCTTCGCATCATGCACTGGAGTGTCATCGCGTCAGATGACGAATCATCGCCCAGTGCAGCTCTTTGTGTAGCCTGACCTCTGACCTCAATTTGTCCATAAAAGAGCAGAAAACGCACAAACTCTGCACGGACACAAAAGAGGTCTTGTCTTTCATGTTGCTGCATATCCACTGCAACCTACACATGCTGAGGCTCTTTTAGGCTGCATACATATTCAAATATACACTCTTTTTAATTCAACCGATGAATGGGCAACAGTTTGAAGTGTGCAGCCTGAGCACCAGCATCTTTTACCTCCCCAATTAGGAGTGTTTTAAAAAGACACAGCGGTGGAGAGAGAGATAGAGGGAGAGAAAGCGAGGGCAGATCGAGAGAAAGTGATTTACAATAACTTCTCCAGGGAGGGATAAGTAGGAGGTGCAGGTTTGGTACGAGAGAGATAACTAATATATTTACAGTGTGTGGAAAAGGGGGATGGTTCAGGCTTTTGTGCGAGAGACAGAGAGAGGGAGAGAGATAGGCAGAGGGCTCGGAGATGGCAGGAATCATGGTGAGTGGAGTTACACTGACTGAAGAGGAGCTGAGGCTTCACTGTCACACTGGAGCAGGGAAGGATGCGCAGCAGAAACCCCAAAGCTCCTGAGTCTGTGCTTGGAGAAAAGCTTTAGAGAAATACAACACCTTGGAGAAGAAATACAATATAGATAAGAAACTACTTGCACCGCAGAAGGACAAAAGAGCCAAAGGAGAGGAATCGTGGTTCTCTTTCAGGTTTCTTTGGGGATAAGAGACGAACTACTGGACACGGTTCTCTGAGAGTCTGCCGTCTTCTCTTCAGTGACAAGATGCCTGTGATGAAAGGCCTCCTGGCTCCACAAAACACCTTCTTGGACACCATCGCAAACCACTTTGATGGCACTCGTAAGTATATTCTGTAGAAGAGATTTCCATTAAAGTCTACTCTTGTCCCTGATAAATGTGTCTAAAACCTTTTGTGCATCCTCTCTGGATGTGTGCATCTTTGGATATCTGCCTTTGCTTTTTCTTTCAGTCTATTCTCTTCAATTATAAATGGTGACATTTTTTCTCTCCATTCACACTATTGAATTGAAATTGTGATTCCCTCAAATGGATTCCTTTCAATTTTAAAGCTGCGACTCTACCAGCCATCCCTCAGCTTTTAGGTTTTTCGCCTTTGGCACTTTGTAACCCAGTTTAGGGTCGACTGGCACTGACAACACTGCCGTCGCCAAATGTGTCCAACAGTGGTGAGATCCAATTATAAGACTGCAAGTTATGAGAGCAAAGTAGGAAGAGAAATGGAGGAGGACAGTGCATGAGAGGATCATATATATTTACACGGAAGAGCCACTTGTTGAGTTACAGCGCTGCGTATTAGAATCGTGTACGTTAAACAAAGAAATCATGTTCTTTCAGCAGGTTTCAATGTTTTTCTTACAGTCGAATTCAACATAATTTTTTAGTATAGCATTCAAGATGCACGATATGTTTGTATCTTCCTCACCTTAAAATTTTGTGTGCTTTTGCCATATATTGGACAAATGTTGTAACAGTGGCACAAAAGGGTCTAAATTATGAAGGTCCATGCAAATAAGGCGACACGTGCTCATATTTGAGTGAAAATTTTATGTTTGATGCTGCTGAAAAAATGTTTTGAAAAAGTATTTAATGATTATGTAATTCTACCATTATGTGGTGGAAGTGAGGAGATGTATTACACTATAGACTAAACAACAAATACAGAGCGATGACGGCACTTTAAATTCCTTTACATGTGTAAATTCAGCAGCAACATTATTTTCACATTTACAGAAGCCAGTCTCCTTGTTCCATAGTGTTTAACTCCAGGGGACCTTTTTCCAAAAAAGCATGCATCACATAAATATGTATCATTTAGATGCACTCGGACACGCCGTCACACACACTGCAAACACGAGCTGCTGCTGCATTATTAAAATATACAGTCAGACAATGCTTGTTTATTTTCATGCTTCAGCAGTGATGATGCTCACCTGCTGCTCGTACATTCTGACCCTACAGTTTCGCTGGTTTATGTTTTGTTCCTGCCCCACCAGTCCAAGTCTGATATTTCCCATCATACCTCAGAATCCGTACAGTACAGAGAGTCATTAGCATCACTGGAGCTCGCTCCAAACATGATGAGAGTGCGACAGAGTGTGTGCGGGTCAGACTGTCTTTTACAACTTAACAAATTGACAAATTCAGTGTGAAGACACTATGGCTGTCTGTATCTCCCTTGCGCACGCACACACACACACACACACATGCACAAAAGTCCTCCATCTTTTTTCACGTTGTCTTGCCCTTGCTGTCTGTTCAACACACACACACGCACACACACACAAGTACATAAAGTTGCACATAGCCTGGCAGACATTTCAGCTGCCAGAATACTTCTGCATGTAAGTGGGCGAATTGACCAAGTAGCTGTGTGTGTGTGTGTGTGTGTGTGTGTGTGTGTGTGGGAGGTGAAGGGTACGGTGGCCGGCAAGGGCAAACGCGCTGCAACACCCCAAACGATTTCGATTAGAAGAAACGAGCTGCAAATTCAGAAACTATGTAAATTAAAAAACACCAGCAAAAGTCCAAAACAAATGCAACGACAGAAACGCGCAGCAAATAAAAAAAACCTGCTGCAAAAAGCCAAAACAAATACATTAACATCAAACGCGCTGCAAATACAGAAACGATGCAAAGTCAAAAACACTCAAACCCAGAAAACACATGCAAAAGAAAAACGCTGCAAATACAGCCCTCACAACGGAAGTGCTCCAGGCCTGTAGGGGGCGCTCGGTGTGACAGGTTTATTATCAACGGGAGAGAGAGGGAAACGTGAGAGTGAAAGTATTACTTCTTAGACTTTCTAATGTTAGACGCTGCTGGAACGGAGCGTCTCTGTTGGTCATGTACTACTGACAACTTTAAAACATGAATAAAGAATTCACACAACTTTTGTTGAGACACGGCTCCTGATCAACTGATAGCTTTGCTAAAGAAACCGCTGCTAATTATAGCTTCCGTTAGCCGTACAGCTAGCGGTTCTTTATGATTACTCTGTCCGGCTTGGCGTCAAATTGTTTAAAGGGAAGATAAATATGTAAAAAGTAATTACGCTGAAAAGCAACACTGCTGCTGCAAATAAGGCAAGAGAGGAACGCTGCAAAAGAAAAAAAGTGATAATGTAACAACAACATATAGTACCTCTTACACACTAACAATGATACACATGATTTCAGTTGTATACAGGATCCACAGATACATTAACTTCATGAATGAAATGCGAGGAAATAACTTTATTTGGCTAAATATAATTAAAATGAATTAATAAATTTGATTTAATCTTTGATAAATACCTACAGACCAATGACTGTATATATAGATGGACAACGCGTCTCCATCTGCTCCCATTGTACGAAATTGATGCCAAAATAGCCCCTGTGATAGGTGCTGCCATCTTGCGATGGCGACGTCATATGGAGCCAGACTCTGTGCAGTAGAGAACGGCGAGTGAAGCGGCCGTAGCCACTTCCGCTAACCCAAACACACACTTAACTTACCGAAAAAACAGCAAGGATCCCGCACACCGGCATTTTTAACAGCAGAACAGCTTCTCTGTGTTGGTCTGCGGTTAACGTTCACAGGTATGGAAACTTCAATGACTGTAGTGATTGTTTTAGTGACGTTTCCACTCGCGGTGTTCTTGTTAACTCAACTAGCAAAAGGTAGTTCGAGTGACTGGGGTTATCTCGTCCGCAGCGGAAGCCTCGGCCTGTGTGCCAGATTAACTGGTGCTTGAATTAACTGGTGACGGTTACAGGTGTGTGTGGGCGTGGCTTATGAGTCCATTGTACACAAACAAGGAAATAAATGACTGTACTTCTTCGCTGCTGTATTTCATTAATTAATGTGTCTTTTGAGACATTGTGAGACACACAGTTTGCTGGAACATTCATTTTTCTGTGGACAACATTACAGAGACAGTAGTGGACCGTGCACTCGCCACCGCTGATCGCTACAAGCGTGTCGTCTTTGCTTCTGTTTTCTTAAAATAACGTAATGCCACGGAAACATCGAGTAAATAGAGAGGATAGTCAAATCGATGAATGCGTCACAATAACTTAAACTCAATACATCTAAAGCATGAGTCATCTGTGGTGTAAAAGAACAGATTAACTGGTCAGCTGAAGTTTGAATTGAAGTGGCTGTGTTTGCAAAGGCCATCATCGTCCACAGAAAAATGAATGTTCCAGCAAACTATGTCTCACAATGTCTCAAAAGACACCGATTAATTAATTAAATACAGCAGCGAAGGAGTAGTCATTTATTTCCTTGTTTGTGTACAACAGACTCATAAGCCACGCCCATACACACCTGTGACCGTCACCATTTAATTTAAGCACCAGTTAATCTGGCACACCGGCCGAGGCTTCCGCTGCGGACGAGATAACCCCAGTCACCCGAACTACCTTTTGCTAGTTGAGTTAACACGAACACTTTGCTGTACTCGGAGCCCGAGACCGGACAGAGTAATCATAAAGAACCGCTAGCTGCACGGCTAACAAAAGCTACAATTAGCAGCGGTTTCTTTAGCAAAGCTATCAGTTGATCAGGAGCCGTGTCTCAACAAAAGTAATGAATTCTTTGCTCATGTTTTAAAGTTGTCAGTAGTACATGACAAACAGAGACACTGAGAAGTAATACATTCACTGTCTCGTCTCCCTCTCTCTCCCGTTAATAATAAACCTGTCACACCGAGCGCCCCCTACAGGCCTGGAGCACTTCCGTTGTGAGGGCTGTATTTGCAGCGTTTTTCTTTTGCACGTGTTTTCTGGGTTTGTGTGTTTTTGACTTTGCACCGTTGTATCTGCATTTGCAGCGCGTTTGATGTTAATGTATTTGTTTTGGCTTTTTGCAGCTCATTTCTTCTAATCGAAATCATTTGGGCTGTTGCAGCACATTTGCCCTTGCCAGCCACCGTAGAAGGGGCCATAAGACAGAAAGATGGCCCCAGAGCAGACCACCATTCAATTTCAGAACTGCAGTGAATTTTTTCCGTGCTGAATTGAAATCCCTTTTGTGTGATGAAAACCAGGCATAACTGCTGAGCTGAAAGTCTATTTAAACTCATGTCACTATGCAGATGGTTAACACAAATATCCACACTGTGAAAGTGAAGTGAAGGCTGAGCTCAGGGGAACAGAGGTGGCATCACATGAGCCAGATGTGTGAGCAGGGAAGTTAATTAAAATGAATTATTCAGAGGAGCCAATCAGATATCAACAAAGGTCTTTAAGAGCAGAAAAAATATATTTACATTATTTATCTAATCAATTTCCACATGTGAGTATAAGTCATTAAAGAGGGGGTGTTATGCTGTTTCACATTTTAAGACATAATGTTACAATGTTGGATGTCCAGACTAAACGTGGGTGAAGCTTTAAATCTGTAGGTAAAAGTATGTTGGGGTAATCCCCAGGCTTCTTAGCTCAGTCTGCAGGCTGCTGTGAACGACAGGTTTCACAGTTTTTCCTACACGCTGCACTTTGTGACGTCACAAAGTGCAGCCTCAGCAGGCTTCAGAGAGCTGACCAATCTGAAGAAAGCGGGCTTGTAGGGGCGGGGTTTCTCAAAGGGACAGGGCTGACAGAGTCGTTTCAGGCAGAGGCTATGCTAAGCTACTCCACAGGTATTGCAGAGTGAAATATGAAGCTTGAAATTGGCATAATACCCCACCTTTAAAGTCTAATACAATGTACAGAAAGCTGTAGTTTTTTGTCATCCCTCCCTGTCGACAGCGTCTCCTGCTAATTGGTGGAATCGGTGCTGGAATTGCATCTTTTTCCTCCTCAGTGCCGTCTTAAATAATAAGTGCTGAGAGTCATTGTGTCAAGTGGCTGCAATTTAGTGACTGAATGGAAGCATATTAGAAGAATGCACAGCGGGATTAGAGATGATGGAAGTGATTCACTGGCTGATTAACTGTAATGATACTAGTAAAATAATTCACAACATAGACATCTGTATTGACCGACAAAGAGTCACTTAGTTGATTGATTGAAAGATGCACAATTCTTTGTCTTTGGTGGCTCCTCTCTTGATTAACATGAAGCAACAGAAACAGGCTGAAATAGAGGAAAGACAAGTTTGTAACGGATCGCACTAACATATATTCCTCTGTTCATGGAGATTAAAGTTAAAGCAGAAATCTGACTGATTTGCATTCATAATGAAAACATTCATGAGCGTACGCGATCAGGTAATTGAAAAAAAGAAATCTGCACATTTAGCTTTAAAGTCTTCAATTAAGCTGCATTTCACTGAATCCCCTCTTTTCATGTTGTAAGCACTTAAGCAATCACTGTCATTCAAATCCTTTCAAAGCGTCATGAACCAGAGCAAGGCGGATACTGCAGATCCTTCACTGGATTCGTCTGTGTTGCAAAGGGGAACCGTGTCTCTGTAACCCTGCGGATGCAAATTGCAGCATCGGCATATACTTCATACTTCTGCACAAATCACTATGGCAACACAAGCCGGGAAAGATCTTAATTTATTTTCTTCAGAGATTAACTCGGAGCAGGTAGAAGATAACCACACATCACTAATTGCACATCTTTACCTGTGGCAGAAACACTTGTTAACACGCTTCAGTGCTATCTAAATGCTTTTATTACTATCTCTCTGAGTTATAACAAAGCATCATCGGTTCATGATGGTGGGATTCTGCTGTTGTTTTCCTCACTGTAAACCCGGGAGTGCTTCACCCCATCATTTACTTTAACAATCATCCTGCTGCTAGTTCATAAGGAAGAATTAAATTGTGTAGTTTACTTTATTTCCCAGCTCTGAATCCTCACAGCCTTCCTAATTGATTAATGTGAAGAAACAAAAGAGGCATAAAGCATCTTGCAGATAACATTCACAGTTTTACGGTTTAATTATTTTCTTCTGCTTCACCACCCACACTCACTGCCCTTAAGTGACCCTCAGAAGTTCTAGCAGTTTGCGGCAATATTTAATGGTTTTATTCTCCCAAACAAAGCTCTGAGTTGTTTTCACAAAGGTTTTGACCTCCATCACTGTTTCTCTGGCACAAAAGCCTCCTTTTAGATTCAGAAATGTTTCTTTTATGTGCTGCTGGAGAAGCGAGGATGAGATTTGGGTTAAAATGCTTCTAAACATTTGTGATTTTTTTATAGCCTATATGACATCAATATTTAAACACAGTGAAATGTCTATTTAAAGAGGGAGTATTATGCTGTGTCACATTTTAAGATATATATATGTATATATATATATATATATAGTTTTTTCTACAGCCTCAGCATGCTTTGGAGAGCCAGCCAATCAGAAGAAAGTGGGCTTGTAGGGGCGGGGTTTCTTAAAGGGACAGAGCTGACTGATCGTTTCAGGCAGAGGCTGTATGAGGGCCTGCATAGAGCTCCAGTGTGAGAAAAATTATGTGTTTTTTTAACTGTAAATTATGCTAAGCTACTCCACAGGTATCACAGAGTGAAAGCTTGAAATTAGCATAATACCCCCCCAATAAACTAATTATTTCTTATACGCAGCAATTAAGTTTGCTTTGTTTATGTTCATGTTAAAGGAGAAGTTCGATTTTAAACCTGGGCCCTATTTTTCACAAATTTGTGTGTCGAAATGACTCATAAGAACAAAAACTTTTGGAATCGGTCCAGTAGATTGCCTCCGCCGCCGCGATACGGCCGCAATGGCAGCAACATAATCCCCAGGGGCAATTGCGCCCTTTCAAAGTAGGTCCCCCAAAAGTGCTTGTGTTTTGCCGCTGAGAGGCTCAGATTGTTACTCCGGGTGTCCGACAACATTACGGAAATGATCCCTACAAAGATTGTCAATTTTTTCAAAGAGAAAGATCCTTTTTGTGTAACCAGAAACAGAAGTCTCGCTCTGAAAATCCCGCGGGTGGTGAGATGTTACCTGAACAGCACGGGGGAAACGTGAGTTAGAGTTGGGGAGAGGATTTGGTAGAGATTGTTCTGTTGGTGTACAGAAAGCGTATGTTAGTGTATTAGTTTTATCCACCTCTGCCTGTTGCCCCCCCCCCCTCTCCTCATTCTCGCTTCAAATTCCATGAGCTCTTCGTCCATGTACGCTGGCTCTAATAAATAGGGACGGCCATCAAATTCAAATACCCCATCTTTATCGTCAAAATCAGGTAAATATTCAGCCATGGCTTTTGAAATATATTCTTGCTGGCAGTCCTCTATGTAAACAAATCCTCTATTCAACTCTTATGGAAATGGGCACTTTTAGTGGATGTACTTTGATTGAGCGCAATTGCCCCTGGGGATTATGTTGCAGCCATTGCGGCCGTATCGTGGCTGCGTCAGAGGCTATCTTCTGGACCGATTCCAAAAGTCATTTTGAGACCCGAATTCGTAAAAATAGGGCCCAGGTTTAAAAATATCGAACTTCTCCTTTAAGAGTTGATGACATAGGCTTGGGGAAACAGCTAGACAAGCTCTGCCTTATGGGAAAACTGCTAACCAGCACAAATGGAGCTCATAAATATATACTTGCAACATTTTATGGGGAGTTATGAATCAGACTATTTCTTGTCGAGCACCAATAACTTCCTGGAGATCTTATCTGGCAACTGCTAGTTTATTAGGTACATCCATCTTAAACTGAAGCAGTGTAATGCAACAGTCCTGCAATAAATCTTTAAATGCATCAAGATTTTTATGCCAATTTTTTGTTTACACTGGTTTGACTTTCAGGTCAGTTTGCAAGGTGTAGTTTGTGATGCTGGGCTGTATTGCATTATACAAAAGTGCTTCTGTTGTTTACACAGAAACACATAGAAACAATTGCCAGTATAACACAATAGAATTTAACAACGCCACAAACTCTATAATGAAGGTATAAAATATGCAGAACTGTTAGTTTAGATGAATGTACCTAATTACTGTAGCTAGAAAAACCAGACGACACTCTAGGAACTAACTGGTCCCAAAACAATATATAGTCAGTCACATGTATGTGTGTGTCTGTGTGTGTGTGTTTGTGTCTCTAGCTGCATAAATACTCAAATCCATTACCTAACTGATAGCTGGATGAAAACATGCTCCACATGCTAATTACTGACATAGCCTTAGTCCCCCATGGAGCCCGTGGAGCCAGCTGAGGCCCTGCACATATCCCTCAGACTTCATACAGACCACCAGCTCACATCAAAGCCCCTCTGATGTCGCCTGCACTGGGCTATTTCTAGGGGGGCTGAGCTGAAAGTAGACAGACTCAGATAAAGAGCGAAAAAGTTGTTTTCGGTGCTACATCAACAAATTGATTGAACATGGAGGAAAGGACGAGGGAAACAAAGAATCAGCTGTGGCCATCTCAAGCTTCGTCACAGCATTTAAATATTGCCTTTGATTTCCCCAAGGTCACACAGCAGCTTTAACCTCAACCTCAGTCCTCTTTTATTTCCCTTACAGACAGTAACTTCCTGCTGGGAAACGCTCAGGGCCGCCATGGCTACCCCATCGTGTACTGCTCTGACGGCTTCTGTGAGCTGACCGGCTTTGTTCGCAATGAGGTGATGCAGAAAACGTGTACCTGCAGCTTCCTGCACGGAGCCGAGACCAACGAGAGCGTGATCCAGCAGGTGGACAAAGCTCTGGAGGGCCAGCAGGAGTGCCAGGGAGAAGTCTGCTTCTACAGAAAAAGTGGTGCGGATAGATGAGTAGAGATGTTGAGTTAGCCATATTGTTCTTTGTATTTCAGCCTTTGAAGAAATCCAATCCCCAATTTGTGCTGGATAATCATTATTTAATTCCTTGTTAATGTCCTCAGGAAATCCCTTTTGGTGCCTGCTGGACATCGTGCCAATTAAAAATGAGAAAGGTGAGGTGGTGCTGTTCCTCTTATCCTTCAAAGATGTCAGTGAAACCCATGGGAAGAGTCGCCGCTACAGCCGAGGAGACGGTGAGGCCCGGCTGCATGCTTTCCCTCACTATCAGCAGTTTAATTTAGACTACTAAATCTTCAAAATGCCATGCTGCTTTATTAATTTATGCAATTAGGCATCTACATTATTTCAGTGGATATTCTGATTGTGCTCACAGGAATGTCAGATGCTGCTCACGAGAGCAGTAAAAGCAATCGATCCCACTTTTCCCAAGCTCGAGAGAGGGGGAGGACGATCCTGCACCATCTCAGCAACCTGTTCAGTAAGAGGCGCAAGAGGAAACTGAGCAGCGTGAGTGCACACGCCAGGCTTACAATACAATACATGTACAATAGTTCATGATTTATTATAACTGAGCAATGTTTGGCTACTTCGCTTTAGCATTTTTTGTATAGTTACTATTGACAAATGACAAAAAAGTAGGATTAAATGCCTGGCCTCGTCTCTGTCTCTTTTCTCTTTGAAAACGCACCTTCATACATGAAAGTACTTCTGCTCTATCAGCAAGTTCATGGGCGTAACATGTTTATTCCAGTCTATTTAATCTGTGATGATGATGATGATGATGATTATTATGATGATGAACATCGACAATCATCTCAGGTTTACTGGCTACCCACAGTGCTCCATGCTGAGCTAATTACAGTCTGCCAGCATTGCCTCACAAGGCGCTGAATAAATTGTGCATTATTTGACCTTTTTCATTATCAGTTTTTTTCTCATCCTAAGAATTCATTCACTTCAGCTTCTTAATGTGATCTTTGTGTCCTGTGTCTTCCAGAGCGTGTTTCAGAAACCCTCTCTCCCCGAGTACAAGGTGGCTGCTGTGAAGAAGTCCCGCTTCATCCTGCTGCACTACAGCATCTCCAAGGCCTTGTGGGATTGGCTCATTCTACTAGCGACCTTCTACGTAGCCGTGGCCGTGCCCTACGACATCTGCTTTGTCAGTCACGACGAGGGCAGCGACCACCACTCTCTCGTCAGTCGCAGCACTATTGGCACGGACATCGCAGTGGAGATGCTCTTCATACTCGGTTTGATATATTCATTATGAATGCAACGTAAATCCTTTGTAGTTGGCGATTGTGTTCTCATTTCTGTCAGTAAGATAATTAGTAGCTTGAACATTTTCTATTTTAAAGTGCCACACAAGCACACCTCCATGTTGAAGCATCTTGAGCAACATTTACAGTTTAGACATCTATATTTTCCAGTGCAGCTGCAGTGGTTTCCTTGGCGATAGCCAACACATAAACCTCCCACGTTTCCTCACCTACGCAGGGTGTCTCTGTTGCTCCAGGTTACCGACCATAATTAGATTTCTCTCACCTCGTCCCACTTTACCTCCAAAGGAAGTGTTATAGCACATCTGTGATGCGTCTCTCTGACTTAAACTCTTTAAAAGTTTCTCTGAGGACTGTCGTTCATGTTCATGCCCAAAAGACCTCAGCTGGTATCACATGCTCTTTGTCTCCTTTTTATCACTTGTATTTTGTGATCCTTTTCTTCTCTTGCTGCTCCCTTACAGACATAATCCTGAATTTCCGCACCACATATGTGAGTCAGTCAGGTCAGGTGGTGTATGACGCCCGATCCATCTACCTCCATTACTGCACCACGTGGTTCTTTGTGGATCTGATTGCAGCCTTGCCCTTTGACCTCCTCTATGTCTTCAACATCACAGTGGTAAGATTGCTGTTTCAATTATCTTCAAGCGCAGCTCGCCCACAGGTTTTTTTTTTTATTCCCGTCTCTTTGAGTTCACTAACTTTTCAACTGGACGCTAAAGTTTTAGAGTTGGTCCCTGTCAGCAGTGGACCGGAGATGATTGTCCCTCTAAGTTGAGCCACTTCACTGAGCACTCTTGTTTATTTGCTCGCTTCAGTTTTATCCTCCAGATCATCATGGGTACTTCTGATTTGACCTCTAGATTATTTTTGACACAGGCCTCTGCTAACACAAAACGACCTCTCTAACTGCAGCCTTGGTCTCCTTTGACCCTGGTTAAAAACTTTCCTCCTAATTGTAGCATTTCTCTCCGACAACTTGCTACATTGCAAACACTTAAAACTCACTGATAAAGGTTGAAAAAGAACAAGGGGATTCAAAATTATCAAGGTTGAAATTTTCCTCTCTCCTTGTCCAGACCTCTCTGGTGCACCTGCTGAAGACGGTCCGTCTGCTGCGTCTCCTGCGCCTGCTGCAGAAACTGGACCGCTACTCCCAGTACAGCGCTGTGGTCCTAACTCTGCTCATGTCTGTGTTCGCCCTGCTGGCTCACTGGATGGCGTGTGTGTGGTACGTTATTGGACGCCAGGAGATTGAAAGCAGTGACCCTGTTACCTGGGACATAGGTGAGCACATCGTGTTTGTATCTTTGTGTGTGTGTGTTTGATAGCTCCAACAGCACTCAGTCAGGAGTATAATGTTCTTCCTTACTGTCTTCCCAAATCGGCCAGTGTTGCTCATCTTGAGTCACGCTTGAATGCCTCTTGCTTCCCTCCTCTTAGTCCAGAGGATGTCCAGGTCACAGAGCAAATCCCATTAGATCACCAGAAATGTGTCATATCAACCGTCACGCGTTATATCACCTACCAAAGATGAAAGGCTCATGCGAGCAGATTTAAAGAAGAAACAAAAACACTGATTCTCCATAATTAGTTTCATGATCGGATTTAAACAAGCATCCTCTGACCTCGTCCACCAGGCTGGCTGCAGGAGCTTGGAAAGCGTCTGGACACACCGTTCATCAACAGCACCATGGGTGGTCCCTCCATGCCGAGCGCCTACATCGCCTCTCTTTACTTCACCCTCAGCAGCCTCACCAGCGTTGGTTTTGGCAACGTGTGTGCCAACACAGACGCAGAGAAAATCTTCTCCATCTGCATCATGCTCATTGGTGGTGAGTATCTTTCTTACAATTCTTACACTTATGATGAGTATTCTGGGGATAACTAACGTTTCTCTGTCTCATCTCCAGCGCTGATGCATGCAGTGGTGTTTGGTAATGTAACGGCCATCATCCAGCGCATGTACTCCCGGCGCTCTCTCTACCACACCCGCATGAAGGATCTCAAAGACTTCATTCGGGTGCATCGGCTTCCTCAGCAGCTGAAGCAGAGGATGCTGGAGTACTTTCAGGCCACCTGGTCGGTCAATAATGGCATCAACGCCAATGAGGTGGGTGAAAAAAAGATGTGTGCTCTCGTGGTTGTTTGGGTATTTTATCCCTAATACAATCTGTTCAAGTGAATCACATTTCGTGTGGGTGCAAGAAATGTCATCCTTAAAATGTGGGTCGCCAAAAATCCTCCTGAGTCTTATTCCATTTCCTTAAGTAGACGGCACGTCGTTGCAAATAGAACTTCAGTAACAAAAGCCAGAACAGATCTAGGAGAAGTTCCCTGTAATTAAAAGGGTAGGAGTTGAAATAGAGAGAATACTCATTAACACCCTCGCTTCCACCATCTGTACATAATGCATTCACTGTTGAAGGTAAAAGACACAGCCTCTGGTTTCTGTGAACACGCTGCCTCTAACACCTCTTGTCTGTTTTTACCGATGTCATGCGGGTGCATCAACCTTTAAAACATTGACAGAAGAAGTTAGCATTTAAAAGATATTATCTTTTAGGTGTGCAGCAAGTGATTTGATCACAAGGGAGAAAAAGAGGACATAACACAGTATTTTGAATCCTGGCAACTGAAGTAATTGGATACCATTTAGCTCTGGTTTCCCCCTATCACCTCTTGACTAGAATTTAGGTACATTGTTTTAAGATTCAAAGAGCTGCCTCTGCTGGCTACCACATGAAATAATGTCACATCAGTTTATTTGTGGGATGAACAACCAAAACAATAAGCAGAAAGTGGCTAAAATCTGGGAAGCATCTGGTTTTAACAGGTGACTTTCAGCCATGTTTTTCAGCTGTCAAATAATATTCCCTGGTATATAATATTCCCTCCTTTTGAACAAACTTTTACGCACATTATATGTCTCTTTATTTGGTGAATTTTTCCACCTTTCCTTTTTCCTAGCTGCTGCACGACTTCCCGGATGAACTGCGCGCTGACATCGCCATGCATCTGAACAAAGACATCCTGCAGCTGCCTGTATTTGAGCGAGCCAGCAGAGGCTGTCTGCGCTCACTCTCCCTGCACATCAAGACCTCCTTCTGCGCTCCTGGGGAATACCTCATACGTCACGGAGACGCCCTACAAGCCAACTATTTTGTCTGCTCCGGGTCCCTGGAGGTTCTCAAAGACGGCATGGTCCTGGCTATTCTTGGTCAGTGTGCACCACCGAGACCAAAACGTTTCCTCTCTTGCTCATTCTGCACCATTTAGCGGTGTTGTAACCCCTCTGTTGTGACTGACACACCCTGCAGGTAAAGGCGACCTCATTGGGGCTGACCTCCCAGAACAGGAGCAGGTGATCAAGACCAATGCAGACGTGAAGGCGTTGACCTACTGCGACCTACAGTACATCAGCGTGAGGGCTCTCAGGGAGGTCCTGGGGCTGTACCCAGAGTACGGCAGCCGCTTCAGCTCCGACATCCACCACAACCTCACCTACAACCTGAGAGAGGGCAGTGAAGCTGACGTAAGGCATTTGCTGTCACATTACTTTGCCACCGAATATATAATGCGTGTTTTTAATTTTGACTTTAATATGTCTAGGGAGTGACGAAGTTTCCATGGTCCTCCAGGCTGTCTCAGGTATGTGAGCCTAATGAAGGTTATTACTTAAGCTTTGAGCTGCCTGACACATCTGGGAACCTCTCATCAAAGAAATATATATATATATTTTTTCCCTCCATCCTCTCCTCAGGGCCGCGCCTCTGTAGACCATAAACTTCCCTTCATTATTGAGGCAGACAATGTGGAGCAGAGAGAAGACGTGAGACTTTCTCAGCAAAGGAAACTCCCTCTGTTACATGAAACAGGCAGCCCTGTCCGTCAGCCCTGCCTCAGCACTCTGTTAGGAGAGGAGCTCCGCCACATCAACGCGCTCCGCCTCTGTCGCTCACCCGTTCAGGTCGGGAGAGGCCGCAGCCCCTCTCCTCAGCCGTTCTTCAACGAGGAGCTCTGTCCGTCTCCTCTGCAAAGTCTTACCACTGACTCGGACCTGAACCATCGGCCTGCCAAGCTACTGATGCCATCCCTGCCCTGCGTTAGTCCGCTGAACCTCAGCCCGAGGTAACGTTTGCATCCTGCTTTACCCGAATATTCTTTTTGAATGTATTAAAAATGATAATAACACTTGGATTTGTGTCTCTGCTAGGGTCGTGGATGGAATCGAGGACAATAGCCACACGTTTCAGTTTAACGTGGAGCAGAGTGAGACAAAGACTAATGTAACAGGTAAACCTCGGCATGCTGCACATATTGGATCGAGGGCTTGAGATTAAACTCTTTTCAGGAACAAATGCTTCACTCTAAATTATGAAATGCTGGTCATCTATGTTCGACCAGCATTGTAATCCTACTTATTTGGGATTAGATGTCGTATTATTTAGGGCATAGTCATTAGTGAAGCGGGTTATTTAGGATCAGCTGTATTCCTCATTTTCATCCTTTTTGCAGACCGCTTTCAGGTGAGTGCTAACCTGCTGCTGGAGACAGAGGAGGTGAGACAGAACATCGGCATACTCAACAAAGAGGTAAGGTTAGCTGACTTCAAATTATAAATGCATTCATTTTTGTATTTAACAGCAGATTTTCCCATTTTCTTCTCAGGTGATCAACTTGAACCACGAAGTATCCAACCTGGCCAAGGAGCTCCATGACATAATGCATTTCCTACAGTCTCACATGACAATGCTTCATTACCCCTCCGCAGTCTCTTCATATTCCTACGGCGTCCAAATGGCTCCCAGTCCCAGTGAGCCCCACGTCCCCTTAAATATCGCCACTGGGCTGCACCTCCACCATGAATCAATCAGCCACCCTGCCAGAAACGTGTGGGGCTGCGGTGGGATGCCCTCCCAGGGCAGAAATCCCTCCTTGCTGCACTCTTCGAGCCCCATGTCATCGTGTATGCACCTGTGCTGCTCTGACCGAGAAGGGACCCCAGCCCAAAGGATACAGAGCCAGTGTGGCCCCTTTCAAACCTCCAGAACGACTCCAAACTCTCCCTACGTGACCCACCAGCATGCCCAGGCAGGTCCATCCCTCCTCACTCCTGCTTTCAGTACTTACCCGGTGATTTGTCAGGCGCAGCAGGTGGCCTACAACACCTCCATTACCACCATTAGCAACTCCCACCCAATTTGTTCCCCAGTAATCTCTGGCTACTCCCACTCATCTCTGAACGTTCAAACCCCCTCTGATCCAACACAAAACCAGACCAACTCCCAGACACCTATCCACTCCTCCATCACCCCCTCTGGCCTGCCGCAGTATCACACCACCTTCAGCTCTCTCAGTCCTTTAAGAGTCCACACTTCAGTATGCACAGGGCACAATCAAAGCCATCAGGGTGCCATCAGTGGCCCCAGGCAAAGTGAGCCTGTAGGATCCAGCCCCATGCACCACATACAGGACCCTGCATGCTCTCTGCTGAGGCAGGTCACAGACAGAGACTGTAGAGCGTCGATGTATCAAGAGAGGTCAGACAATATCGAGTATCAGGACCTCAGCAGCGGTGCTCTAACTGTAGAAGTTCAACCACCTCTGTTGGACATGGAGGGAATCCCAACCCCACAATAACGACCTCAGTGTCTTTGTGTTACCGTGTGATAGATGTGACTTTATGTACGATAAAGTTTTATGACTTTTGGTGTAAAGTTTCCATTAACTTTCTTTCTTTCTGACCAAGTGCATGAACTACTGAATTCCCTCTGCAACAATTGTTTGAAACATTTGTATAGGATTATTATATTCATATTTTTGTATGATGTTGTTAAGTTGTTAGAGATTCTTACTGGTCTGCAGCGACTGTTAGAGGGCAAATGGTTAAATACACAATAATACATGCACACAGTTTGTCCTCATTCAATACATGAGACAAGGGAGAATCAATGTAGATATTTTACTGCTGCCATCATAGCGATTACATCATGTCACTTTGACCAGGCTTGAGATTCAAGTATGCGCTGTATACTGGTGTGAAGCACCACTCAGTGGTGACAGGTGGTTACAACATTCCATTATTCAGCACAGAGGACCAAACCTGGATACTCTTCTGATTGTTCACAGTGAGACTGAGATAAAAGAGAAAACAACTGTACATAAAATATCACATTATTATGTACTGCACATTTCAAGGAGGGTGATTTCTTTGTTACTACCTTTTTATTTTAGCCTTCCCAAACAAATCTGAGCAACCAACAGACCTGAGACCCACTGTGGGCATTGCCATTCTGTGCATCTTAAACCATTTTGAGTTTGGACTTGTTTGAATTTATATTTTCATTTAGTATGTAACCTTTTTGGAACCCTTACAAACTATCATGTTTTAATTTATTGTCCTGCACATTACCTGCTTAAATCCTACACCAACATTCCTTAACAACAGAGAGGTCAAACTCTTCTGATTACCTCTCGCAGAGAACATCCTCTGGGTCTCAATGTTAATCAAAGTGATAAATAAAGAGTTGGACTCTCTACATTATCACTGTACTAGGCTGCATGCATCATTTTAGCATTTTGCCAGCATGATTTTTTTTCAGACTCAAAACATGGTAAGAACGACTGTCTGCCCTTTTCTTCGGGACAGATCAATAAAATTGAATAATATATTCCATGTTCAGTCTGGCCTTTTCCTCAAGGTGTGCATGTTCATCATCGGCACAAACAGCAACAACCAGCATGACCATGTAAATGAGGAACAAAATCCCAGCACAAAGTGATTAAAAGCACACAAGATGTGACAAATATAACATAACTGAAGAAGAAACTGATGTAAAGTACAACAACTGAAAAGGGATTGTGGTGTTGACAAAGACGTCTATTTTCTTGTAAAAGGTATAAACACTAAGACTTTTTAGATATATGATTTACTTAGCAGCTTTTCAGAAACATAAATGTCAGTCTCTGTACAAATATGGGTCAAAACAACAACAAGAAGAAAAAACATACAATGCAACATACAATACATACAATACAAAGAATACGTCTGAAGGGGAAAAGAAAAAAGATGAGGGTTAGATAGAAAATGAATGTAAGAAAAATATATTTATAAATAGTATAAAATAAAAACTAATAATTATAATAATAATGCACGTAGGTCTAGTAATTCATATAGATATAGGCCTATATATAAGTACTTAAATACACTTTCAATTTCTTAATTTATAACAAACAAAAAGCAACATTTTCATTTGGACATTAAGACTTTTATGAAGAATTTCAGCTGTGATGATAAAAATAAGACTGTTCAAAGTTATAAGACGTACGCAGATTTCATTTTAAATGTACATTTCTAAATGTAAGATAAATGCTAAAAGGCCCTGCTCACCTCCCATGTATTGCACACTGCATGAAGCGGTGTCTCGTGCAGTCTGTTGTCATTGGTCAGACAACTGCCGACAAAAAGTGGGACGTTCCCGGAAAAATCACAAACCGGAAGGGAAGGCCAGAGCCCGAGAAGAAGAAGACAGCCGCTGCCGATGAGACCAGCGAACCCAGGAAAAGTATTGTAAGTCAAACAACTTGAAATTATCTAAAAGGTGCTTAAAGAGGGTCACTGAAACCATGTTGGAGTTATTTTTCGATGAGCTGTTAACCACGTTTAGATATCTGTGTGTCACATTCTGCTCAACCGACAAGTCCGGGTTCAGACTGCCCATCAGACCGGAGAGAGAGAGAGAGAGAGAGAGCGAGCGAGAGAGAGAGAGGAGCTGCGGAGACCACAGACAATGTCAAGAAAAGCCCTAACACGAACAAACATATGAAAAATGTATGTGCCAGCAGCAGACACAATAACAAGCCTGAGACCCCGAGTTAGTCAAATGTTAAACAGCTGACGACTTGCGGCCGAGGAAAGGAAAGTTGTCTGTTGACGTTTTCGTCAGTTGGCTGCAGCTGCTAACCGAGCTAACGCTACCAGGACTCAAGTTTCCCTTTACAGAGCCTCGCATTAGTTTTGTGTCGGTGATTCATACAAGCAAGCTAATGCAAATGCGATGTTAATGTTAATTATAATAGCTGACGTTAGCTAGTCGATGTTAGTTAGTAAATTGGCAAACTGTAAGAAAGAAGTACCAGCCAGTGCCCTGCTAACTGACGTTAACAGCTATTTTATTGATGTTACCAGTTATATATATATTAAAGCCAACCGTTACTAAAGCTAATACACATTAAGGTTAGCAAATTTAACTCGTTACCGTAGTTGATAATTTTTTTTTTCATAACATCAAGTAGGGCTCGGCGATATGGCCAAAATCCTATATCACAATATATATGACGATATAGCATGTTTTCCGGTAATTTAACAAATAGTTAGTCCTTATAAAATAACCACATGGTAAAGCCTATTTTTTGGATAATCCTATGTGTACTAAATACTTGACAAATAAAAAGTACTGAGTTTACGTTTTCACTCCGGCTTACCCTGAGTCCTTTCCTGCATGTTAAAGGTCTAACCTTGAAGATTTTCATGTAAATAAATGTCTATTAAGTCACTATATATCGCTGAATGAGGTAACACAATGGTGATTGAGCCTATGGCCCACTGATGATAGCCTTTGAATTTGCAGTATAAAGTATCATTATGGACTGGGTGTCTGTGGCGATATTCGCGGGGAAAAGCCCAGTTAGTGACACTTTCCATCACCCAGCAGTGGTTCGTCTGCCAGAGAGGGTAGGCGGAGCGAAGCGGCTGCTTTTCAGGTCTCTCCAAGTGTTGCGACTAAACAGTAATCTACTATGCCCAGCCCTAACACCTAGCACCGACCACGTCTCTGTATTACGTTAATGGTTAGCTGGCTAACTCAGCTCTTCACCCTGCTAGCGCTAGTCACAACAACACAGAAGAAGCAGTTAATGTAAGCATTTTTAGTTATCAACTTTTAAGATGTATATTCGAATATATTTTTATTGAAACAACAATTAATAAAATTGTTAGCATAGACTACATGGGTTGCAAGAAAGTTACCCTTAAGTCACAGATCATGCAGTACTGTCCTCAGTGGATACATTTTAGGACAAAATAATGTTGTTTTGCAGCTTTTAATCTCTCCTTTGTAATTATCTAATGGTTGTAATGTTAGATACAAGTGTTACAAGTGTACCTTGAAGCTTTAACTTAGGCAAATATCTGATAGGTATCAATAGGGCTCACAGTTTCTCCCTCTCATGCCAGTAAATGCCAGAAAGCTTGTACACATTGGCAGTGCCGTCACATTAAGAGTCATAAAGGTGTCATTACTGCTGACAGCATTCTTGTTGTAACTCAGCCAGTATAAATTGTTGAGGTTGTTATGTATCTACACGTGTGTCTCCTTACGCATAACACCAAATATATTCACATAATATGCGTGTGTCTTCTTGCCCTTGTTTATGGCTTTATAACGGATCAGAGCTTTGGACTTTTGGGACAGAGAAGAGATTTACCGTCAGTTGCGCTCTTTTTATTTTTATGGCATATGGACCTTGTACTCCTGAAGTGGTGACACAGCTTGAACAACCAGCCATGATAGAAGAACGGTGCATTTGTCTACCATCAGTTTTATTTATGCTTGGCTCTATTAAGGACACCCTTTGCTTTTTTTTTTACCCAGGCTTTGTTTTAGCGCTGTCTTAATGTGCAGGTCAGTACTGTTGAACTGATAACTAGGTCTAGTAGTGTGTTTTAATTAAAACGTGTATTATGTAATAAGAATTCAACCTTCCATCACCTATGCCCAAACATAATTGTTTTTATTTCGACAGAGAGGAGCTTGTTTTGTAGCCTTTCTCCTGAACTTGCAAAATTTTTGCAAAACATAAATAGGACAGGGGAGTTGCTTGATGAGCTGCGAGTTGCAGAGAGGATGCAACTTTGTTTACACTTTTATGCATAAAGGACACGTTTGTAAGAGAGCATTCTGTCTTTTCACATACCATGTGTAGACATAGGAAATCTGCGCAAGACTCGGCCTATAATGTAAGAGCAATCTCCTATAGTGAGCAGTTACGTAACTTGGTACCTTAAGAACCGCTGTTCTTTAAGTTATTCAGATGTTTATTGTTTTGTTTCTTTTATTTGAGTGTAACTTCATTGGGAGATTTTGGTTGCATCTATTGATAACAGTATTTTGTGTTTGGGCACACACTTTCTCCCGCAGAAGTCACAAGAAAAAGGAAGTGCCCATGATTTCCTACTGCCTTTGCTAACTGCTAGTGATGAGTGCCCTGTTTGCTTTTCCTGGGTTAAGTCGCCAGCTTCCCTGCAACTGTTTCCAAAGCCATTCTTTATTAGAAAACTGAACTGTAGAAGGGGGCCTTACCTAGATCAAGAGCATTTCCTGTTTCATTAGACACTTCCAGATAGTTTTGTTTTTGTGTCTGTGCCAATAACAATTTGGCCTACTAGACAGAAGGAGGAAGGTGAAGCAACCCCTCATATCAGACAACAGCAGCTCTTTACAGGACCCCACCCTGCGCCCAAATGAAGGGAGCGGCACAAGTCCCTGCTTGTTCTCATAAAACTGGTATGGTGATGGTGTGTGGTGAGTGATGGCAGCCACAAAGGTAGTTGGACTACTACTTATATAAAATGACTGAGATCAGATTTTTGCTCAGTCATCACATGTTTATGCGCTGCTGTAAAGTTTACTGCAAGTAAGGTTTAATTTCTATGATCAATAGTTCGCCGTGAAGAACTTCTCCTGTACTGGCACTGTTTGTTGCAAACTGCAGCTGAACTTCTATGTTTCTTTTTCAAGTTGATGATAGGATAATGACCCATCCGAAGAACACTGCCCCAAATCTATGCAAGTATTTAATATGCGAACATTTGTTGAGGAATTAGATGCACTGCAATTCCTGCTCCTGCTGAGTGCTTGGATCTCACGCTGGCAGCAGAGCATACAGGAAACCATTATGAATATTTCACTGGCTCTTCCTCTAGTTTGCTCCCTCTTTCTTCCTATCGCCTCCCCCTTTCCCTGACCCATGTCCCACTATCTATCTCTCTCTCTCTGACCCACTTCCCTCTGGAGGTCTACAGAGCCCATTAGGAATACCATCAAAGCATCCGTCGTAGGCTGCTTGAGTTGTGTGCCAGCCCGTCTTAGTGCAACAAAGAGGCTCTGATTGCAGGCTAGACGGCCACTTGTACCTTTGACATGGCATGCTATGCATTGGCATTGATGCTACTGTTTTGGCCCATAACATAGTCAGTTTGTTCTATGTCAAGAAGACATACACAACAATTTAGCTAGATTTTAATATATTTTTTAAGCTGCCGTGTTCTGTAGAGTCATTTCCAACAACCTAGTCCATTGCCTCCTCCTCTAACGGGGAATGTGAACAGGTGAGAAACAGCTCTGCAGCTTGCAATCCAATGAGTACCGACCACCTGTGTGAGCCAGTGAACAGAGTGCCTTTATTCCTTCTCCAACTCCGCAAGGCCTCTGAAGGATTCCCTCTGCTCTTTCAGGCCTTGTGATAGTGTGTGTCTGCCAGCTGAAGAGAGCAGACAGGCCTTTAGTGCACCCTGCTTCAAATCTGCACCAAATTTAAACAGATTTAGAGTCTATTTCTGTACTGGTCGATTTTATTTTCAGTAAAATGGGGAGACAATAAAGGAATCTGTTTGTGTCCCTTTCTGCTCTGTAATCTTTTATTAAACTAACTCTGCAGACCAAAATAGTAGATCTCCAAAGACATGACTTATTATAATGAACATAAGCAGCGTGGTTGGTACACTGTCAAATGAAACATGCCAGCACTGAATATTTTATGGACAGAGCCGTGATCTCCCGTCACATGCCGAAGCTTAAGCCCGGCTCAGCATCGAGCTGGGAAAAAGCTCAACTCTGTCGTCTACCAGCAGGGACTCCTTCACTTTTCCACATTCTTGACTTCCCCCTCCTCTCTCATGAAGTAGTCTAACCATCGACACGTCTTATTGTGTTTCTGCGTCAAGTTGTTCCAGAGACAAAGCTGAGGTATTCCAAATTTTTAATGCGCTCAGCAGTAAAATGTGTTCTGCAATCTTCACTTCCTGCTTTGAGCTGAATTGTGTTTCCTGTCTTTTGACCAAGCAGAAGCTGGCTGACCTCATGTGTGTCAGCCAACTGAAGAAAGATGAGGTTACCGTTTCAGATACGCAAATCAGGCGATAACTTCGCCTTGTCTGCCACAGCTTCATCTTGAGAGTGTAAACCTGCTGAGTTCTACAAGCCTGACTCAAAGTTAGTTCATATTTATGCCACTTATTGCCAAACAAAATGTGGCCATTGGAAGTTGCAGTGTTAAAAGATTTTGATGTTTGACTTGCTGATTAACATCAGTGTTTTATATCTTATATGTTATTATCTGGTTTCGATTTCGTTACATAGAAACGGCTAAAGATCTTAACACTTAATAGCCACAGCTTAAAGCGCGAGGCAGACATCTGTCAGGAGATGACTCACAGGAACCACTGTGTTCAACTTGGTGGGTGTTTGAGCAAGGCGGTCTTAGCTTTATTGTATTATGTTTCCCTACTGACATGTGTCTCTTTCAGCCAGATATGCTGAAATAAAGGACATGTAAGACTTTTATTCTAAGGTGTAATGTACCACCATGTACATATTTCTAAGCTTAATCCAAAAGGCATCTGGACTTGGTTGAAGTTCGTTTCACCTCTCATCGGAAAGGCCTCTTCAGTTCTAAACTGACTGGTGGACGGAGCTACAGATGTAAGCCTTTTTCGGATGAGAGGTGAAACGTCTTCAAGAACTTCAACCAAGTCCAGTTGCCTTTTGGATTAGGCTTAGAATTACCATGACCTGGATGACTGAGAACCTTCACAGACACCATGTGCGTACTAAAAGCCCACACTGTCAGGAGAACCTGTGGGAGCCTGACAGAGGACACAAGTGCTCTCCTGCAGCACTTGTTTATAGTAAACATGGTTAAGTCATAAACTCTTTATCTGGAGGCCAAGCCCAAGTGTGATGCAGGCCCATGTCAGCAGCATACACTTTGAATGTCTGATGATAATCTTGGCTACAACAAATATTTAATGAACAGTTATTCTATGTTGCACATTGTTGTTGTTGGCAGCTGCTTGCAGGAACAAGGAAACATCTTTGTTAATTGATTTAATCTCGTCAGGTTTTAACCGACGATAACATTTAACAGATAACAGTTCTTTTGGAATGAATCTCAACATGCTGAATATGTTGTGTTTTCCAGCTCCCACTGGTGAGGTTTCCTCTTCCACTGGCTCATCTACCTGTCTGAACTGAAGTCGCCCCGGTCTGGCTCACCCAGCCCTCACCTGCCCCCGCACCAAGCCCGAACCTCATAGTCAACCAGACATCCTCCCTCTACTCCCGGCATCTTCTTCTTCTTCTTCTTCTTCTCTCCTCAAGTCTTCAACACTGCGCTATGGCAGGGCGAGGCGGACCAGCACGGACCAACGGCACTGCAGTGAGCAACAAGATCTGCCAGTTCAAGCTTGTGCTGTTGGGGGAGTCGGCGGTGGGAAAGTCCAGCTTGGTGCTGCGCTTTGTCAAAGGCCAGTTCCACGAGTACCAGGAGAGCACCATCGGAGGTAAGGAGACTCGTTGTTATGTCTCGTCAGCTGTGATTTGCAGCTTAGAGAATACATCTATACAAATCATGTTTGATATTTAAATAGATATAATTTTTGTCGTTAATATATTTAAACTCGCGCTAAAACTTTTCAATATGTCAGGAACATAAAATAAACGCTGAGGCAGACAAAACCCGTTCTTGCCGGCACAGAGGAATTGCCCTCCTGTTGGTCTTAATCTTCTCTGTCGTCAGAGCGTGTGCAGCAGCAGCAGCAGGAGTGGCAGAACCAGTTCTTTGCAGCTGATCACTTGACTCTCCCATGAGGCAGCGAGCTCCTCACACATGGCAGACGCGTACATTGATTGTGCTGGAACAAAATGTATTTCCTCGTGTGTCTGGACGGTGAAAAGCTGAAAGCAGAAAATGTCCTTTATGAATGGCAGTCGTTCCGCAGCAGAGGAATGAGGTTACTTGAAACCGGAAGGAATCGAGACAACAATAGGGATTTCCTTAACATCCTGTAGATCAGTGAAGCTGATCAAAGAGTAGTGCTAAATCTCAGAGCAGGAAGATGATAATCTGTTGGTAACTTTGACAGAAATGTGATAGTTTCCTACACAATGGTGCAAGGAGCCTGGGGGCTACACAAGACGACTTTTAACTTTGGTGCAAATCCTCATTCCAGCTGACAGGTTTCCACTGGAGCTGCTGACTTCTGAGACTGGCTTTGTTCATTCTTACAATAACTTTACTCGCATCTGCCTCCCACAGCCGCACTAGTCTAACAACATGCTGGCTTTGACTAAAGTTTGAAGGTAGCATATTAAACGTGCAGTAATTGAGAAACTACAGTCACAGTCCATGTCATGATAATTTTCAGGCATTTTCGCCTTTGATTGGCGGCATTTAGTCGGGATGCAGACAGTAAACACGACCTGTAACAAGAGTCCTAAGCCAGAGTCTCACCAGTCTCATCTGACTCTCTTATGTCACTGTAAACCCCGTACAACAGGACAGTAATACAAACTGTAGACAGAGCTCATCCATCCGCTGCAGTACCATCCAACTCAAAGCTGAACCACCACTTTGTATTACTGCAAATATCTTACCTCTGAATGTGTACATACAGCATACTTATGTTCCTACAGAAGGATCAGTATGACTGAAGTCTGTGCTCAGGAGATCAGGGAAGATTTACCCTATTGACTACACCTCTGTTACTAACAGTCCAAAACCTAAAGACAAATAGTTAAAGTGGTAATCTCGAAGATCTCAGTTTCTTTCTCTTTGGCGGCACCTATGGCGATAAACGGTAATTGCGGGAGCACACTTCCCAGATATCCAGACAGTGTTGCATGTGTGACGTCCACGGTTGGTTACGGTTGTAACTCTTGATTTTCCTCGCTGACGGTCACTTTCCTTTTTAGACTCTTTGCTTCATCTGAGCGTCGAGTTTGTTTCTTTTTCTTTATTTTCTACTTATTTCTGAAGTTGTATCTGTAGTCATCCATCTTTTCTTTGTTTGTTCAGCCATACTAGACTACTGTTTCCTTGCAATGCTTACACAAACTGAAGTGTAGCCACTTAGCTCCGCCTACCCTCTCTGGCAGACCAACCACTGCTGGAGGATGGAAAGCGCGTCACTAACTGGGCGCCGCTTGTGATTTTTTTCCAAGAAAGTTGCACCAGACACCCAGTCCATAATTCTGCAAATGCAAAGGCTTTCATCAGTGGGCTCAATCACCTCTGTGTTACCTCATTTGGCGATAGTTAGTGACTTAACAGACATTTATTTACATGAAAATTTACAAAGATTATCACTTAAAAACAGAGAAAAGGTGATGAATGATCACAATGGAAGACTAGACTGAATAATTTGCACTTTTACTTAAAAAATAACTGTTAATCTAGTGAGGATTGTTTTTCTTTCAATGGACTATAAGACTTCTCGGCTCTCCTTGTAGACTTAATCTCGTAAACAGCTGGGAAACTACCTGGTGTAATGTTATGAAGACATTAATATAATGACTAGAAACAACTTTTTCTTTGTGAACCAACGTTTCTCCCCCAAGTTTCTTGTGAGTAATGTGGCTGTAGGATGTAGGGACAGGATGCTCAGTGCTTACATTCACCAAAGAGTCAGACGAGTCAGCATGTTTTAGATCCCACTGAACTTGTGGTCAGCTGCGTGCCCGGTCAAAGATTACACAGCTTTAAAGTGTGTGTGCTTTGTAAGTGAGCGCCGTTTCCTCTGTCATGTGACAGTCGGCTGAGTTTGCAGTAGTGCCTGTTCATTATGTTCAGTATGTTCTGACTGTACACCTTTTGGATGTGGTTAATATAATATAAGTATTATGTGGTTTAGTTAATTTTAAACTACTTTGTTATGGTTTACTTTCTTCCAGCGAGGGTGTACCTTTCCTCTTTGTATCATCATAACTGCGCTTTGAAGCTTAAATATTAAACTTCTGGCTCCCTTCAGAGTGATGCATTATATTTTTGTTCTCCTTCCAGCTGCCTTCCTCACACAGACTGTATGTTTGGATGATACAACAGTCAAGTTTGAGATCTGGGACACTGCAGGACAGGAGCGGTATCACAGCTTGGCACCCATGTACTACAGGGGAGCCCAGGCAGCCATCGTGGTCTACGACATCACCAACACAGTACGTTAGCTGGAACTGAGCGGCCTTGTGTCATTGTCTGATCCTCCAGCTCAGTTGATCATTGCTGAATTGAAGAGACAGACCTTTGCTCTTTCAGCTCTCAGTCATACATAATGTGTAAAAATTACATCAGGGATTTAAAGTTTAAACGCTGCTCATGATTACGCATGTTGTTCTGTTTTAAAAGGACACATTCACACGTGCAAAGAACTGGGTGAAAGAGCTCCAGCGACAAGCCAGCCCAAATATCGTCATTGCCCTGGCAGGAAACAAAGCAGACCTGGCCAACAAGAGAGCCGTAGATTTCCAGGTAAAGAAGAACCTTTACCCTGAAACTTGCAATGAAATACTTCAATAAATTAATACATTAAAGGTCATAATTCCCCGTTGCTGTGTTGTATTTCTCTCTTTAGGAAGCCCAAGCATATGCAGATGACAACAGTTTGCTCTTCATGGAGACTTCAGCCAAGACTGCTATGAATGTCAATGAGATTTTTATGGCTATAGGTAAGTGCTCGTGTCATGTAGAGCTGCAACAACAAGTGTATTAATCAATTAGTCAGAATACATATCTGCCTCTCTCTAAATAATCAATGAATCTAAAAGTATAGGATGTAGGTGATGTGTTGATTGTAACAGGAGGGATGGATCAAAGCAGCATGTAGCCTTAACCTGAACATCTATTGTAAAAACTTGATTCTGTTGTCATGTGTCCCCTCAACCAGCCTTTTACTGACTGATCAGAACTTCAGTATCATTATACTTTTTTGTAGATGTCTGAGCTGTTAATGGAGACAGTTTGTTACTTTATTAAGCTCATGAACGTCTGAGGGGTAAATGTAAAATGCAGTGGACTTACATTCAAACTGCAGAATCGTCTATTTTTTCCAGCTATTTTTACTCCCCTGTCTTTGCAATCAATGCTATTCTTCACGTGCTTCGATTATGTTGCTTATGAGTTAAAATCTCTGTCTTCTACTCAGGAGGACACAATGTCTCAGCTGAGAGCACACACACATTCATATAAAGCATGCAAAGGCAGAACTGTACAGAAATTAAAACTTAAAAAATAAATACAAGTATGAGTGGTGGACTGTTTGGACAGAAGCCAGGGTTGAGAAAGGGGAATGCCTTTTGGTTATTTTAGTGACGATGAGTATGTCATCACCTCTCATCCCCCCACAAACCGCCTACTGCCTCTCAGCTGCAACCTTTTAACATTATTTTCATTATCAAAGACTCATTTGAATACTTTCCTGATATAACTACCCAGAGCCAAATATTGCAATCCTTGAATTCCGTATTTTATTTGACAATCAGTCAAAAACACAAGGAACTGTTCTGCAAGACGAGGAGAAAAAGCAAATTGTCACGTTTTAGAAGCTCAAACAGTTAATTTTAGTTATTTCTCGGGTAAAAATGTCCAGAGTGTAACCAGATTAAAATAATCTTTATTTTAATGAAAGAAATTCCACCAAATCCTGTAATATATTGAAGAAACGAAAACGTATAGAAGAAATGGTAATACCCGTACTGTCACTTTAAGAGGTCGCCGTTTACCTGACATCAATGCTGCTCTTCTCTCAGTCCGTGCTGTGCTCACTGAGAGGACCTAAGGATCAATTGTCTGCTCATTGTTTAGCACTAAATTATGTTCAGATCAAAATCTCTTGCAAATCTTGCATTTTTCCTTTTCTTTCAAAATTATTATTCAATTTTCTGATTTTTTATGGACACAACTAAAAAGAACTAGTTAACAGTATAGTCAATAATGATTTAAGTAATGTGTTGCAGCCCTACTGGCCTGTTCCAATGAAGCAGAAAATAAATTTGTTGTACTTTTTACCCCAAACAGCCAAGAAGCTTCCTAAGAACGAGCCTCAGGGTGGAGCGGGCGCCGGTGGACGAGCCAGAGGTGGCGTGGACCTGCAGGACGCTGCACCACAGGGCAGAAGTGGCCAGTGCTGTGGGGGCGGGAACTAACTAACTAACACAACATTGAGTCAGCTGATCCAACCAATCTACAGCTTCGATCAACCAGACCAGATATTAGCCAGCTGTCAAACAATGTCCCATCGGTCAAACCAAACCATGGTTGGACCACCTACCCTGAGAGCACCAATGAACTGTTTGGCAAATGAGTCCACTGGCCAGTAAACTGCCAGAGCCCCGCTGACGGTTCCAGCTGATGAGCCAACAAGCAGACCAAGAAATCAATTCGCAGAGTCATGTTTTAACCCCAGGAGTTGCCAATCCATGACCTCTCTATTGATGATGGACACTTGACATCACCTTAGGGGGAAAAAAATCGTCCCATTCATGGAAGAAGGAAAAAAAAAGATCGGTCATTACAAATGGCACTTAATAGGGCCGTCTCGCTCACCTTTTGTTTCTGTATTTGTTTAGAGGAAAAAATGTAACGGGAAGGATTATAAACAGGCTGATTGGCCATGTGTGTTCCTATTCTGCCCCCTGCTTCCCCCATGCACCATAAATTCTAAAGTATTTCCACCATGGTCTTATGACGCCATTAAATCTTCAGTCGAGATGCATGCAGCAGTCCTTCACTCTTCTGTCTCGTTCCCGGTCAGCTTCCTGGAAGAGATGAAGAGAGACGGCTCCTAACAGCAGAACGGGGATCGGCAGATACTTGCTTCTCGATAGAGCTGTGTAGATTGAATTATTACATTGTTATTGTTATCACTATTATTATTATTATTACTCCAACTTCTTTTGACACAGGCTGTTCAGTATGATTTTTAAGCCTCAACTTTAAGGTTTTACAATCATCAATCTATGTTATCAAACCATATACAGTAAATAGTTCTTTATTAACATCGTCACCCATAAGTAATTTTAGCATTAATGTAATGTTTTTGAATCATCAGTGTACAATGACAAAATACATAAAGCAAAATTTGTTTTCTTGACCAAAATCACGACTGTGTATTGACAACATCGCTGTATTTGTATCAGACTTTTCAAGTTCATATTCAATCAGTAGTTATTGTCTAAACAATATCTTCCCAATCTCTACAGGATGTTTTGTTAACCTTAATTATTACGTGATGGATTTTTTTTTATGTCTTAATTTTTTTTCTGAAGATCTATGGTATTAAATGCACTGGTTCTGTTTCATCATCTTTGTGAATTGAAATGTTATCGTCAGCTTCCTTTTGTCTTTTTCTTCTCTCTGTTTTTACTCTTCATATCAGGGAGGGATTACTTGCAACAGTGTTGTCATCCTGTTATGGCATCAACAACTAGCACAACAGTACCTGCATGGCAGCCTCTGCTGCTAGGTGGGACAGTGGGAGGGGTGGGGTCATGGGTAGAGAAAAAGAAAAAAATGTAATTTTACCAATAAAGCAGGGGAAGGTATGTTTCCTGTATGTTTGTTTTAATCTCTTGATCTTATCTCACCAACAACTCCATCAATCTATTTAAATAGCGACGACTACCAGTCGAAGATTTTAATTTTATTATCTTCTATTAAGGCCGTCATATTCCAGAGTTTAGAAAATCAAGGTTAACATGGCACTATTTCTGAATCTTAATAAAAACTACACAAAAGTATTTTTTTTTTATCATATCTAGACTTTACCACCGTGGAGATGGTGTACAACATTCATAAATATGGTGTACCTGAACTACATTACTTACAATTTTCACCTCAGAGAAAGTGTGTTGCTTTTAAGTGCACTTGCCATGCTGGTACATGTTTTTTATGTTAAGAACGTAGTATTCTCCTGCAGTAAACAATTACCACGAACATTTATGGAGTTTTTTGTTTTCGGAATAATTCAAATTGTCAAATTATTTTGGGAACATACAACCGGAAGTGATAGTATTATGTTTGCAGTGATGATTAATTAATATTAATTATGTATTGCAGTCCATGCTTGTGGCCACTGGAGGGCAGTAGAGTGCCTCAGTCAGACTCAAATGCATTGGTAGCCTGCCTTTGTAGGTCTACATAGTATTTAATGAAATACAGTAAGAAAGCGAAGCACTGTCTACTCTGCCCGCATGTCCACAGTCATATTTTGGGAACCCTCACTTCTACCCAGTCAGTGCAAAATTCCTGAATTGCCAAGCAAACCAATATTAAATGGACAGCGGTGTAGTTACGTATGTGGCCTCTAGAGGGCATTGAACATAAAACTATTATTTACTCGAGAATCAGGGCAGACTACAACTTCCGGAGAAGACTTTCAAAATAACACTACTGGTAGACTGAAGTGTAGCTTTGGTGTGGTAATAACAGGATTTATTTTTAATGAGAAGTAAGAACGACATGCTACTGCACTTGTTTCGTGGTAGCCATTTAATTTTGTTATGTTGAAGCTAGCAATAAATAGTTCTTGCAGTCATGTTTTTGTATGTTTAAGTTGGTAACGTGTCGAATAGTCTGCTTTGAGCGTAAAATCACTTGTGTGCTGACTTTGCGTCCTTTATGTATGAGCTTAATTCCTCTGTTAAAATGAAAGTTTAAAAAAGAAATACATTTACACATTTAACCATAGCCGCGATTCTCTTAAATCCAATCTTGTCGACTGCACTTGAAGGCAGCATATGAGCTGAACAGGAGCAGAGGAAGAGTCCAGCAGCGTGGATATGTCGGACCCGGCGGCGCAGGCCTTGCAACCCCGGCTTCTCCAAGCCCAGTCAGCTGGGTCAGCTGGGTCCAGTACTGCTGCGACAGGCTCCGGGTCGGGGAACAGTGACCCTGCCAGACCGGGACTAAGCCAGCAACAGCGTGCAAGCCAGAAGAAAGCCCAAGTCCGAGCTTTCCCACGGGCGAAAAAGCTTGAGAAACTTGGCGTATTCTCCGCATGCAAGGTAGCTAGCTTAGCCAAAGTTCCCCACAACAAAGCACTCCTCGGTTTTATTAGCACTACTGTATATGGGGCCGTAAAAGATAGAGCAGTCAAAGCGGTGTTAGCAAAATCCGTATCAAATAGCACAACAACCTAACGTAATTAACTTTTGTAGCTAGCTTGCTAGCTAGCTAGACAGTCTCCTGGGCACTTGTGTTATTCGTATCTAACCTTTTAAAGATGCATGCATTATCAGCTAGCTCAAATTAACAGCTAAGTCACACATTGACGTACAAAACAGCGGCTCAGTTACTGTCTAAGTGTCTTTATATGGTGTAAAACGTGTTTTGTTTTTCTCAGGCAAGTGACACATGCAAGTGCAATGGATGGAAAAATCCGAATCCACCATCAGCCACACGTATGGACCTGCAGCAGCAAGCAGCCAGCCTGAGCGAGCCGTGCCGCAGCTGTGGACATGCTTTGGGTACAAACTAACCAACCACCATATATAATCCAGTACAACCCAGCCTTCCTCCCAATACAGCTACACTTTATCCCAGGGATTCCCTGCTTCAATATATTTGACACCTTTTATGTTCGTAGTCTGACTTTGCCACATGTAAGACTTATTTACTGCCCTGCTTACAGCTGATCATGTGTCCCACCTGGAGAATGTGTCTGAGGATGAGATTAACAGGCTGCTGGGGATGGTGGTGGATGTGGAGAACCTCTTTATGTCTGTTCATAAAGAGGAGGACACTGACACCAAACAGGTCTACTTCTACCTTTTTAAGGTAAGCAGAGGTAAAACAGATCAACCAATAAACGTGAGTTAATGTGCACAATGTTATTAGCCAAGTTTACCACAACAATTCACACTGTTCTTCCTTTCAACCCCATTTCCCTTAGTTGCTGAGGAAATGCATCCTGCAGATGAGCCAGCCTGTTGTCGAAGGATCCCTCGGAAGTCCACCGTTTGAAAAGCCCAACATCGAGCAGGTGATCATAAACTCAAAGCATCTGCAGGTCACATCATGATGTTTAACATTCCCTTGTCTCATATGTTTCTTGTGCTCTCTGTCCTTTTTAGGAATCGTATAGTTTTGTATTGTGACAATAGATGGTGTCATGTGTGCACAAGCTGTGTAAAATGATTTGTACCCTTTACATTCACGGTTCTCATCTTCTCTCGCCTCTTTTTTGTCACTCTTCTTTTCTGAAGGGGGTTTTGAATTTTGTTCAGTACAAGTTCAGCCACCTGGCACCAAAGGAAAGGCAGACCATGTTTGAGCTGTCAAAGATGTTCCTCCTGTGCCTAAATTACTGGAAGCTGGAGACACCAACGCAGTACCGCCAGCGCACCCAGAAAGACGATGGGACAGCGTACAAAGTGGACTACACCAGGTATGTGTGTGTGTGGGGGGGGGGGTTTGTTATTGTGTAGGATTTCTGTGTTGGAGGCTGATATCTGTCTTTACAATGCGAGTGTTTTCCCTATGATTCCCAGGTGGCTTTGCTACTGCCACGTTCCCCAAAGTAACGACAGCCTCCCGCGCTATGAGACCACTCATGTGTTTGGCCGCAGTTTGCTCAAGTCCATCTTCACAGTGACCCGGCGGCAGCTCCTGGAGAAGTTCAGGGTGGAGAAGGACAAACTGCTCCCGGAGAAACGCACACTCATCCTCACACACTTTCCTAAGTAAGGCCACACGCTCCTCAAGTCGTGTGTGTGTGATTCTGAGCTTTAATGCCAGCTGAAAAATGTTTACGCCTTTTCACCGTTTACATGAAACACTTAATTTACTTCCCTTGTTGGCAGCATCTGTCAGTGTTTTGCCTTTCAAATAATATTTGGCACTTAATGTCGTCAGGTTCTTGTCCATGCTGGAGGAGGAAATCTATGGCGAGAATTCGCCCATCTGGGAGGCTGACTTCACCATGCCGGCCTCGGACGGCACACAGCTGGGGCATCAGACGGGTGAGGCTGGTGTACGGCCTGATGGGCTTTCAATCACAAAAATAATCTTGTGATTTAGATTTTGGATTGTATTCACTGTGACTGCCATTAATGATGTCATCGGTAAACATTCAAAGATAAGATCATCCTTTATTCGTCCCACAATGGGGACATTTATGGTGTTACAGCAGCAAGTGGATAGTGCAACATTACAATAAAGGACATATAAAAATAAGTAAGTGACAAGCGTGTCTTAAAAAAATATGTATAGAACTAATAAGTGAACAATGTATTGTAAATACACAACAGACCAAATGAAAAAGTCAGCAGGTGTACAGCATGGATGAACCACCTGATGTATCGTATATAATAAGTATTGCGCATGTTGAGAAGTAAGATAGTGATAATGCATATGAATCAATAAGAGAAAAAGCTCGTCGGTGAGCAGGGAGCTACTGCAACAGGCTGCCACTCGAGCGGCGCCGGAAGAGAGGAAAAGACATATACATTTTTTCATCATGTATGTGATATCAGCATTATGCAGATAACGTATAAATGTGCAGAAATGACAGGTCAAGTTGTGCAATTCCAACAGTAACTTCCACTGTAAGGATTGTTGTTTCATTTTGGCATCACCTGAGGAAAGACGCGCTACGTCTCATCTATTGTGGGTCGTATTCTCTAATGATAAAACCCGTCCTTTTCCACTACTCACTGTGAGACTTTGCCAAAGCAAATGGAAGTGAATGCTCTTATGGTCTGCGAGCTGTAAACAGCTTCGTCAGACACCGACCTGGTGGAGGCAGAAAAATACTTGACAATAACTGTAATAGAAAAACTTGTTGGTCTGGTTTGCTTTTAAAGTTCATACACAGGCATCAGTATTAAACTGAGTCTGGTTCATAGCCAATTAGAAACAGAAATAAACTATAAAAAAAGAATATATGAAAAGTAATCTGAGTTGTCTGTCACAGTCACAATTCTGCTGTATGGATTGTATTAATACTTTTACCTTGTTCCTTCATGGCAGTAATCAGTCCTGCTGCAGTGTCCGGCTCCTCCTCGCTGCCGAAGGGGCTGAGCAGCATCTCCTCTCTGGGCAGCATGGACGCTGCAGGTGCAGAGCCGATCACAGGTGTGTGAGCTTTGATCTGCTTCTTAGATTCTCCAATAAATCTCTACCAGACCTTTAGTAGAATCTGTAGCTACATGGAGTAATGCTTAATATTGAAAGGATCTGTAAAACTGCACAGATTATTCAAGATTATTGCACTTCCCTAGTTTATGATTGTAAGAAAGCCTAAAAAATAACATGTTTTACTCTGCATGCTGCTCTTATTGCTTCCATCTGAGTTATATGACTGACTGTGCAGGAGAGAAGCGGAAACTTCCGGACGCGTTGACCCTGGAGGATGCTAAGCGGATCCGTGTGATGGGAGATATTCCCATGGAGCTGGTCAATGAAGTCATGATGACAATCACTGACCCTGCTGCTATGCTCGGACCAGAGGTAGATTGTTTAATCTCAGGTGACTGGTTAAGGGTACTTTGTTACACATTTAGACTCACAGTTTTTATGTTTATGTTGCTAGACTAATCTGCTGACTCCCAACGCTGCCCGTGATGAGACTGCCAGGCTGGAGGAGAGACGGGGCATCATAGAGTTCCATGTGATTGGAAACTCGCTTTCCCAGAAGTCCAACAAGAAGATCCTGATGTGGCTGGTTGGTCTGCAGAATGTCTTCTCTCATCAATTACCTCGCATGCCCAAAGAGTACATCACAAGGCTGGTTTTTGACCCGTAAGTACAAGTCTTCATAACAAGTGCTGTATGTGTTTAGGAGCTGGTACCCTGTTCTGATTTCTCCACCCTTCACAGGAAGCACAAGACCCTCGCCCTCATCAAAGATGGCCGCGTCATCGGTGGAATTTGTTTTAGGATGTTCCCCACTCAGGGCTTCACGGAGATCGTTTTCTGTGCCGTCACATCCAATGAGCAAGTTAAGGTAACTTTTCCTCTCTTGTGACTGCTCCGTTAGGAGTCTTAAAGTAAGACCGACCTGCCCTTTATCTGTAGTTTCTCCTCAGTCTTTGGTCAAAGGGCATGTCTGGTTTAGCTGCTTTTGTCCATCTTACATGTCAGAATAAACACATAACAATGAAAAGCCTTGTTAAAAAAAGCACATTTCTGATTGTCCTGTCTTTGTTCTTTTTAATGTCAGGGATATGGTACCCATCTGATGAACCACCTGAAGGAGTATCACATCAAACACAACATCCTCTATTTCCTCACGTATGCTGACGAGTACGCCATTGGCTACTTCAAGAAGCAGGTACTGCAGCCGGGACCTGCACATTAGCTCTGCCCCGTCCTCATCCTCCGCCTTGTCCTTTCGGTAATGATTTCTTTCCTCGCAGGGCTTTTCCAAAGACATCAAAGTGCCGAAGAGTCGTTACCTGGGATACATCAAAGACTACGAGGGAGCGACCCTCATGGAGTGCGAGCTGAACCCGAGAATCCCTTACACTGAGCTCTCTCATATCATTAAAAGACAGAAGGAAGTAAGTGAGGCTGAGAGATCACCTCCATAAAGCAAAGGCATGAATTCTACCGTGTTTTTCATAGACATTAATCTTCACTGTTACAACAGATTATAAAGAAGCTGATTGAGAGGAAACAGAGCCAGATCAGGAAGGTTTACCCAGGTCTCACCTGCTTCAAAGAGGGTGTGCGACAGATCCCGGTGGAGAGCATTCCAGGCATACGTGAGTGTTTGGGTTGTGTCCAAAAAAAATATTTAAAAAATCAATTTTATCGCATTACTTGCGTGTCTTTTTCTTGCAGGGGAAACGGGCTGGAAACCCAGTAACAAGGACAAAGGGTAAACTTCAAGCATTTGTAGTTTCGATCACTTTTCTAGTGTGGAATTGCTTGTGTTGAGCTGATGTTACGGTCAGGCGCTCTGACAGCCAGGCGTGGTGTGCTGATGTACTAAGGAGTGTGGTACTTTAAACCTTACGTTAACTGTGTGGTTAAAAGTTCAGTCTGCTCACCTGAGTCATCATAAACAAATACAAACTTTTTTTAATCATAATTCATGTTAAAGTTATGAGGAAGTATGAGCTCAGGAATGAATCAACCCCATGTCTTATTACTTGCCAGTTCTACAGCCCTTTAGGTACTCGCTGAACAAAGAGTCAAAGTTAAAAATCAACCTAACACAAGCTGGCTAACTGAAAGAGTCATTTATATTCCACAAACACATTTCGGTGCAGGGCCTTCTCATAAACTCTGATAGAAGGCTGAAAGCTTGTCTGGTATCCAATGAGAGCTTGAAATAGTAGATTGTCGGCCAATTAAAGATGCTGCACCCCTAAGGCTTTAGTTTTAGTGTAGTTAATATTTCACTCCTTATCTTTCCACGTTTTGCAGGAAAGAGGTGAAAGATCCTGATGTGTTGTACAACATGTTGAAAAACCTGCTGGCCCAGATTAAGGTAAGGTGCACCTGTTGACACCAGATGGATAGACACCACAGTAGTAACAATAACAGAGCCTAACCAGGACTTATCTCCACAGACTCACCCTGATGCTTGGCCCTTCATGGAACCAGTGAAAAAATCCGAGGCTCCAGATTACTATGAGATCATCCGCTTTCCCATCGGTGGGCCAGCATCTCTTTGAATACTCTGTGATTTAAACTTTGTAATAAGGAAGTTGAAAAGCTGCAAACTATTTATGGAGTTCTTCTGAATTCAGATTGATCGTTTTCCTCTTCTCCACAGACCTGAAGACCATGACAGAGAGGCTGAAGAACAGATACTACGTGACCAAGAAGCTTTTCATTGCCGACCTGCAGCGGATCATCAGCAACTGTCGCGAGTACAACCCTCCAGACAGCGAGTACTGCAAGTGTGCCAACACCTTGGAGAAGTTCTTCTACTTCAAATTAAAAGATGGAGGCTTGATCGAGAAATGAACTTTTAAACAGAATTATTTAACAGACGAAGAGCGACTCTCACAGCCGCCGCACACCGAGATGGAGCAGATCACGAGGAGGACATTGCTAGCTATTGTCATATCTGAGTTAATAAAAGGGTATGTACACGACTGACAAACTGAACAAGGGAATTTCTGGACTTGAACAAATCTAACGTAAGGGGGTTGTTTGGAAATATCAGAGCCTGTTGAGCATTACAAGAGTATCAAAATGGCATTACCTTTCCCCTTAAAGTTATCTTCTGTTTTCCAATACTCACACTTAATAATCTACATATACATGTTTCATTGAGTGTACCAAAGTTATAGGTCCAAGTCATAACAAATCCACACTCCATCGTTATTTAAAGTATGATTGACCCGGTTTTGTCATATTTACTGCCATTCGTTCATTCCAATTGCTTAAAACTCGTCACTGGAGCAGATGTATACATAGTGTCGAGTTGTTTTCATAGAAACTGGACCTCGGGACCTAAAGCCACGTTGCCTTCCGTTACTGACAGACACTTGAACATCCCAGCCATCCTCATGGGTTTAAACAGAAATGTTCTTTGAGGGTTAAAGTCCTGAAATACTCGGCGCTGAAAGACGGGCATACTCAGATTTTTGTGTTGTCTTGAAACTAATAAATCAGTGATTGGTTAAAAAATAATCTAATACAATTGATTAGGTGTTGGAAATATTGAATATTTACTGGTTTAAACTCCTCAGAAGTGAGGATTTGTTTTTTCACTTTAGTGTAAATTCAATATCTTACGATATTTTTTGACTTTTTGTCTGAGAAAAAGTGTTTATTTGGCATTAGGAGCATTGTTTTCACATTATTTATTCAAAGCAAACAAAGACGTTCGTTTCAGCCCCACTCTGAGAACTCTTGAGAAACTGCTTGTGATGGACTGGGCATCAAATTTTTTTAGCACTTGTGTGCTAAACAAAATAATTTCCCCAATCGTTGCCTTCAAGAAAATATAGTTGTTTTTTTTCGAGTTGACAACATAAAATAAACTTTATTCTTACAGTGAACGTGAAACATTCTGTTGATACAATTTTCCACAGGCAGGGTTTTATTCCAAACTTTTTCCATGAGGTCACACAGTAGTGTAGCTTGTACCATGTCACAGGTGATACTGTCGTCGCTGGCATTGATTTTTTTCTTTTGCTAGACTTGTAGTACTGTCACTTTCACATTTTTGTCACAGTTTACTGGATAGTTCTGTTGGTGAGACCTAAACGTGGAGAGGGACTCCTGCTGTGTTTGAGATCAGATACTATATACTACATACTGCATTCTGCGTTCAGTGGTAGTATGTAGTACGGAGCTGTTCAGAATAATTTTGCAGTATGCTGAGTTTCCAGTTTTGGAAAGCGGAAGTAAATGGCCGGACAAAAGCAAACTGCAGATTCTTTAGCTATAGCGCCCCCTTCTGCTGCCGTCTGCCATTTTAACTGCCACTGTGATGTTCCATCCGTTTGCATTGTGGGATACAATAGGCAGGGTAGACTGGTCTGATTGCATACTGGAGATTTTTTCCGAGTTAGTACGACATCCGGGTATTTTTGGCATACTGCAAATGTTGCTTTTGTTTGCATACTACATTTTGGCCAAATCAGTACGTACTGCTAGTATAGTATAGCGTTTCAAACACAGCCAGAGTCCTCTTAGTGATTCTGATAACTTTGGTTTAAACAACCCAACACAAGTTGTAGTTCATGCATGGCAGGCAGTTTACAAATTGAATTCCTGAAACTTTTAGCCACAGTTGTTGCAGTTTTGTTTTACAGTGTTACAAACATTGTGATGGACATCGTTGTTCAGCGGTCAGTGTCAAATGGAGTGCTTCCTGAGACGCATCCACTTCTCTTATGGGAAGTAACTGTCCCATGCTGGTTGAGCCTGCTTGTTGAATGTCCCATTGACTTGTGTATATGTGTTCGTGTGCGAGCGTGTGTCTATTTTGTACTTGAATGATGACTAGCTTTGGATTAATGAAGTGATGTCAGTGTTGCATTATTCAGGGTTGTCACTTGCATTCTTGTCCCTCAATCTACTTATGCTGCATTTCAGATTTTCTTAAAGGTCAGTCTGGGTGAACTTTTCACCTGTTGGAGGATGGCTACTGTCTCTAGTTATACATGCCATTTACTGTAACTGTAATACTGTTCATGACAATAAAGGTTTTTTTTTTATAAACAAGTCTTAAATGTGCAGGTGGTTTCTAAGTTGTGTGGGAACATCACTTACCTGTTAACCGTAAAAAAAGATGGGTGTGAACTCTGACTCCAGTCACACCTGCATCAAGGTTTTGGGGATTTCCAACAAAATAAGACCTGCAAGACAACTTTTCATGACTGATGCAGACAAAAGACTGCTCATAAAAACGATGAACAAGTTTAGGCTTCAGGCTGACATGCAGGTCAGTAGTTTTGTTTGTTAGGAATTGAAACAGATGTGGAAAACAAAACTAAAAGTATCCTTTTTCCAGGACAGAGAAACATCCAATAAATGATTACACACGTACAACATAATGAGGACAGCTTCTTCTTTTTTGCATGTTATTATAGTACATAAAAGTTGTTTAATGCCCGAGTGTCCAAGCTGTCTTTATTTTTAAGTATAAAAATTTCACTTTAAATTTACTAAATTTATGGAACACATTTTAAAGCATTACTTAATATGGTGAAGACAAGTATCTTTTAGGACATATCTGTAAAATGTAACGTTTGTAGTATGATCTGATTATTACCAAGAATCACTTCTCTTGTACCTTTTTTTTCCCCAGTGTGTAGCAGCAGGGCGTAGGTTTCATTTTATTGTGATGAAGCGAAAAGGCAACAGGCAGGGCCCTGTTAGGGTACACTGCCTACAGTTAGCAGTGGCTTGTGCCGTTTCAAGCCCGATAACATGTAGGTAGGGTTGGGTTACTTTATCTATACCTGTAGGTAGATTTTGTTTACAGTGAGTGAGTCGGCCTTCTTTCACACTCACACTCACACACACACACACAGTTCATTATGCAATGACTGTAAGCGCTCGGTCATTGCATAATGAACACTATCGGTTGTTGCTCATGAGCCTCCCTCAGCTGGGCCACTTTTCTGACTTCAGATAGCTTTCGTTTCCGGGTCTCTGCGACACACAGCTGATCTGAACAGAATTTAATACTCCAACTTTACTATGTGGAGGCACTGGACGAGGAGAAACTGCAACACACACAGCTGACTGGTGAGATTCTTTAATATACAGTGATTCAGCATGCAGGTCTCCCAGATTACTTACTCTGCTGTTGGCCACTTTACCTGAACCTAGCCAGACCTTTTGGTGTTGTACGTTGAAGTTTTGTAAATTATGTCAATTCTGTTTTATCGTGTTGTGTTGTCAAACAGTAGGAAAGCACAAGATGGCAGATTTTGGACTGTATGCGTACCAGGAGGAAGTAGTTGAAAGGGCTCTTCAGAGGGAGAACATAATCATCTGGCTGCCGACGGGAGGTGGAAAGACTCGTGCTGCTGTGTATGTGGCCAAGAGACACCTGGAGACCACGCCGAAGGCTAAAGTGATGGTCCTGGTAAACAAGGTACACACGATGCACACAACAGACGGGCAGGCCGAGTCCACAATCATTGCATAGTTATAAAATAAACAACACAATGTGTTTTGGATTTTAACACTGTAGGTTCACCTGGTAGACCAACATTATAACAACGAGTTCAAGCCTCACCTGGGCAGTGACTACACCCTGAAGCCAGTCAGCGGAGAGAGTGAGGATAAGGACTTCTTCGGAGAGGTGGTGAAGAAATATGATGTGGTCATCTGCACAGCCCAGATTTTATACAATGCTATGATAAACATGGAAGAAACCAAACATGTCGAGCTCTCAGGTCAGTGAAAGTGAGCTTAAACATGCTTGATTGATTATGATGGTGTTTCTTATTGCCTTTAAATATAGATTAAGCTTTGATGCATTCATGGTTCTTCACAGATATCACTCTACTAATAATTGATGAGTGTCACCACACCAACAAGGAGTCAGTCTACAACAAAATAATGAGTTGCTACGTGGAGAAAAAGTTAAATGGAGAACAACCGTTGCCACAGATCCTCGGTCTTACTGCATCACCGGGGGCAGGGGGCGAGACCATCCTGGAAAATGCCGTGGAGCATGTTCTGCAGGTCAGGGTTTCACATGATTTGTCACTATATGAGCTGGTCTGCCTGATGTCTTTATCTCTTCTTCATCATCATTTGTCTCTGCCTCTCAGATTTGTGCAAACCTTGACTCTGCAATAGTCTCAACTAAACACTTCATGCCTGAGCTAAAGAAGAAAGTACCAAGGCCCACGAAGACGTTTGACATTGTGGAGAAAAGGCGTCTGGTCAGCAAATTTCTTTCTTTCCTCTTTTAAAACATTAAAACCACTTTTTGCAGACAAACAGATGATGCGGTAGACCGTAATTAAAACACCCCAATAATTACTTCACCACCTAACCAGAGAACATTTTTTCTTTTAGGATCCATTTGGGGATCATCTGAAGAGGATGATGCACAAAATCCATGAGTACATGCACGTCCCTCCAGACTCCAGCCTGCGAGAGTGTGGCACACAAGAGTACGAGTTAGACGTGGTGTTGCTGGAGAAGCGAGGTTAGAACACAGTTGTTTTTCTGGTCCTGTAATAACATGCTACCGTTTTAAGCATACTCTCTTACGGGGGCAAAGAGAACATGTGTTGATGCACTCACATTATTTGTGTATATTTGCATAAGGGGTAAAAGAGCACAACAGACTGCTAGCACAATGTGCACTCCACCTCAGACAGTACAATGACGCCCTGCTCATCAATGACACCCTGCGGATGCTGGATGCTTATCGCTCCCTGGAGGAGTTCTACATCCCCAAGATCGAATCAACATTTGACGGAACAGACATTTTCCTGGTAGGACTTTTCCAAGGTAGGAACTGGAGATACAAGTTAGTTTTATTTGTATGTTTGGATGCAATATTTGTATTCATGTTTAGACAATGCTTTAACTTTAACACACTATGCAAGTGATAATAAATGTTGCTGTCACTTCTCACAGAGAATCAGGTGGAGCTACGGAGACTGGCAAGTGATTCTCGATATGAGAACCCAAAGATGTTCAAACTGGAGAGCGTCCTGCAAAATCACTTTGGTCCAAATGTGGAATCAAGAGGAATCATCTTCAGTAAGACCAGACAGAGCACCCGCTGCCTAAACGACTGGGTCCTCACCAATAAGGCCTTACAGGAAGCCGGTATTAAGGCGGCCATCCTCACTGGCGCCGGCAATGGCGACAGTCACATGACACTGGTGTGTAGATATATATTCCTTACATATTAGATACAAAACATTCAGATTCAGTAACAACGTGTGTTTCTGTTTGTATGACTCTGTCCTTTCATGCTTTTATGTGCATTCTTGCAGAATGAGCAGGGGGACACAATCCGCAATTTCCGCGAGGGTAAACTCAACCTCCTGATCTCCACCAGTGTGGCTGAAGAAGGCCTCGACATCCCTGAGTGCAACCTGGTGGTCCGCTATGGACTGCTTACAAATGAGATTGCCCAGCAGCAGGCCAGCGGGCGTGCCCGAGCCAGACACAGCCAGTATTCAGTGGTCGCAGAGGAAGGGGGGCGGGAAGTGCGCCGGGAGAAAACCAATGAATATCTGGAAGAGCTGACTGGGAAAGCGATCGCAAAGGTCCAACAGATGAGCCTCCAAGAGTTTCGCAGAAAGGTGAGAGTGTGGAACTCTTTCAACCTTCAGCCCTTACTCTCACTGCCACAGTTTCTGCCATCACCTTTTATTCTTCTTTGTCTCCAGATAACTAAGCTACAAAAGCAGGCGGGTGATTTGAGAAAAGCTCAAGAGAGCAAAGAACTGGAAAAGAGGAGTCTCCACACTGCTGCTAGTGTCCAGCTTTTGTGTCGTAACTGTTTGAAGACTGTGGCTTCTGGCAGTGACGTCAGACTTGTTGACAATGAACACTATGTCAACATCAATCCTGAATTTAAGTGAGCTTAACTCTATGTGGTATAGAATTTTCATGCAAAAATCTTTATGAACTGTGTTTTGCTAATCATGGCTCATCCTCGCCCTCAGGAGACACTACAAAGTTGGCGAGCAAAAGATGATGGACAGGACTTTTGAGAACTGGGAGCCTGGGTGTAAAGTCAGATGCAATAATGGGAGCTGCAACAAGGTACAGTGGGCCATCTGACAAATATTCCTTTAAAAGTAAGACACAGGCTCTATCCTGCTTCAGGCAGCTCATAAATAAAGCTGTTGCTGATGCTTGTGTTGGGCTGTGGGTCTTATTTTCATTAATTTCACAGAAATGGGGATTTCAGATGAATTACAAGAAGATTGCTGTGCTGCCCAACATGGCCATTAACAACTTCGCCCTGGAGACGCCTGACGGCCGTACAACCAAAAAGCAGTGGAAGGATGTCACTTTCACAGTTGAGAAATTCAGCTTCAAAGAATACTGCCAAGACAACTTCCCTGACATCTTTGATTGAAACATAAACATCTCATAGCTCTCTGGGGGTTTTATTTATCCCATTTTCATGTCTTTTTTTTCATCCAGTTGAAAGAATCCAACATTGTCCTGTTTAAGATGCTAATGTATGATTTCTTGCTGGCTTACATGCACAAATGAATGCTAGCTTACATGCTAGCATTCATTTGCGCAGAGGTCGGAGCGATCATTTCTGATGCTTTCGAGGAAGTCAGGAAATCTGACTGCTGAACGGCTTTCATGACACCGTCAGGGAATTGATCGCAACTTGAATTTTAGATCTAGAACGGATTGTTAGATGTTAGCATGCAGATGTCTGTTTAAAGGGATTAATAAGAAGGTAAATCATCATCAGATAGCCGCTGATGGGAGCCGGGATTCATCATCATTACTTCGCATCACGTTCCGCCTGCTTTTGCTCTCCACACAGACCGTTTTTCCTGCATAAGCCACAGCTTGCTGATATATGATTGGTCAATATTACTCGGACTACGAGCATACTACAAACGGAAACCACAACAAATGCCATCCCTAAAATCCACGTCCCTGCCTACAGATTCTACATTTCTATGTAGAATTTGTAAATAGCAATTACACAAACCTTAACCATCACAAACACTTGACATGTCTTCACAAAGATGATTCCTCATGAGCTGTGTTTTAGATAAATGTTAATGTTTTCAATTGGCAACTTTATTTGAACAACGAATGCAGCAGTATACACTGTTTGTCTGTGGTATAATGTAAGATACTTTTTTATCTATAAACATTTTAATAAACATTTCTATTTGAAATCATTTTACATATTTCTTTGTATTCTTTATATTTGCATACTACATACTACATTTTGGCCAAATCAGTACGTACTGCTAGTATAGTATAGCGTTTCAAACACAGCCAGAGTCCTCTTAGTGATTCTGATAACTTTGGTTTAAACAACCCAACACAAGTTGAAGTTCATGCATGGCAGGCAGTTTACTGAAACTTTCCTGAAACTTTTAGCCACAGTTGTTGCAGTTTTTTTTGACAGTGTTACAAACATTGTGATGGACATCGTTGTTCAGCGGTCAGTGTCAAATGCAGTGCTTCCTGAGACGCATCCACTTCTCTTATGGGAAGTAACTGTCCCATGCTGGTTGAGCCTGCTATTTGAATGTCCAATTGACTTATTACTTATGTATATGTGTTTGTGTGCGAGCGTGTGTCCATTTTGTACATGAATCATGACTAGCTTTGGATTAATGAAGTGATGTCAGTGTTGCATTATTCAGGGTTGTCACTTGCATTCTTGTCCCTCAATCTACTTGTGCTGCATTTCAGATTTTCTTAAAGGTCAGTCTGGGTGAACTTTTCACCTGTTGGAGGATGGCTACTGTCTCTAGTTATACATGCCATTTACTGTAACTGTAATACTATTCATGACAATAAAGGTTATTTTTTTATAAACAAGTCTTAAATGTGCAGGTGGTTTCTAAATCAAAATAAGACTTGCAAAACTATTTTAAACTTGTGACATATTTTCATGACTGATACAGGCAAAAGATTACTCATAAAAACGACAAACAAGTTTAGGCTTCAGGCTGACATGCAGGGTACCGTTTCAGAAAGCCGGTTTAGTGAAAACCCCGGGTTTGTAAGCCCTGAAATGGGGGAAACCTCGGGCTTGCCGTTTAAGAAAGAGAGGTAACTTCAACTCTGGGTTGGTTACTAGGGTAACTGTATCTGTGAACCTAACCTGGTCGGGAGCAGGTTTTCTTCAGGAAACTCAGAGATTCGCTCTGTCTCCTCCCTCTAGGCTATAAAATCCTCATTCGACTCCTCACTCATTCAGCCCGTGTCACGCGTGTTTGAGCAGTTGCCATATAAAAAAAACAAAACGTTGCGTCTCTGTGGTGCTCTGACCCCTTTGCAAAAGTCTTTTATTAATTATAATAAAATATCTATATATCTATGTCAAAGTCATCATTTGGAGATTTTCCACCCCCACTGCCGAAAGCACTCAAATAAGACAAATGAGTCATTTATTTGGTCCTCTTCATTTCCTACAAATACAAAAGCAGCGGTTAATTAGCCTATTGGAACAATATATATAAAAACTAACACAATTCAGTTTAATCAACTAAACAGGATTTAGGTGAGAGGACAATGTATGTGAAATCAGCATTATGTTAGGGATAAAGCTAATGCACATTAAAACAGCCACTGAATGATATTTTCTTGTTTAATATTTAAAATATGATTGAAGTGAGGTTCAGCCATGAGCCTATTTTGCCTAAGCCTTACCTTTGAATGATGTGCTTGTATTTTATTTTTAGCTGCTTCAATCTGTGTTTTCTCCCGCTGGATTGCACCTAAATTAATATCAATTTTAGCTTCCATCCCATTCCAGTCGTGATTAAATATTAAATAAATGCACCAGTTCAAACTTACGAGTTCAATCAAGCAGCAATTTCTTCCTACGACGCTTATTGCAGTTGCAGCCGTGTTACTTTGTCTAAAAACATGCTCGTATTCGCTGTACGTCCGCATGAGGATTTTAAGTTCCACTGGTGTGACGTAGGAGGACCTTTTTTTGTGTACCGTTGCCATGGTGAATAGTGGCATCGGGCTCCATTAATGCTGGCTTTATATAGTCAGCATACGTGCACTTGGCTCCGGCTGAACCTACTCAGGGTTGATTGAACTAACTCAAATCAGCTGTTCCTAAACCAAAAAGCCAGCGACTTTCAGCTTAGGGTAAATCAAACCACAGTCCGGGATTAGACTAAGGGTTTGTTGAACCTCCTATCTGAGACAGACCCCAGGTCTTCATTCGAGTAGTTTTGTTTGTTAGAAAGTGAAACTGATGTAGAAAACAAAACAAAAAGTATCCTCTTTCCAGACCAGGGAATCATCCAATAAATCATAGATTACACAAAAACGAAAACAACGGATAGTAGATAATAAGGACCACTTATTTCTTGTGGGTTATTATAGTACATAAAAGTTGTTTGTTGAATTTGTTTCATGCCCAAGTGTCTCTGTCCAAGCTGTCTTTATTGATTAGGCTTGCAAATGTAGACACAAATTTTTAAATAAGAGAAACATATCTAAATCCATCCTTCAATACGTCCGTTGTATTCCACTTATCTGGGGCCGGGTTGCGATGGCAGCAGGCTAAGCAAGGTGACCCAGGCGTCTGCTGTCTGCCCAGCAATGTTTTCCAGTCCTTCCTGGGGGATTCCGAGGCGTTCCCGGGCCAGGTGGGATATATAATCCTTCCAGCAAGCTCTTGGTCTGCCCTGGGGTCTCCTCCCAGTTGGACGTGCCCGGAAAACCTCCAAAGGGTGGCGCCCAGGAGGCATCCTAATCAGATGCCCAAACCACCTCAATCGGCTCCTTTTAATACGGAGGAGTAGCGGCTCTCCTCTGAGCTCCCTCCGGATGTCCGAGCTCCTTACCCTATCTCTAAGGCAGAGCCCAGACACCCTCCGGTGGAACATAGATCGACTGGTAAATCAAAAGCGTTGCCTTCAGGCTCAGCTCCCTCTTCACCACGACGGTCCAATACAATGCCCGCATTACTGCTGATACTGCACTGATATGCCTGTAAATCTCACGATCCATTTTTCCCGTACTCGTGAACAAGACCCCGAGATACTTAAACTCTTCCGCTTGAGGCAGAGACTCACTCCCCACCCGGAGGGGGCAATCCATCGTTTTCCGGCAGAGAACCATGGCCTCAGACTTGGAGGTGCTGACTCTCACCCAACCGCTTCACACTCGGCGGCAAATCGCCTCGATGCCTGCTGGAGGTCCCAGTTTGATGAAGCCAACAGGAACTGAACAGAATCTGTGACAACCCTGGCGGATGCCAACACGCACTGGGAATGTGTCTGAGAATTACTTTATGGTTGGCCTCAAGGAAGTTCTGGCAAACTCTTAGACGATGGATGGGGAAGCAGGGATCGGCTCAAGATGTTTTCAGCAGGGGTGGGAAACTGCTGACCCGGACTTGGGATATCGTCGGACGGTGGAAGGAACACTTTGAAGAACTCCTGAACCCAACCAACAAGTCCTCTGGAGGCAGAGTTCCAAGTTCTGCGTTAAGCCTTTGGGGCAGAGGTCGCTGAGGTAGTCAAGAAGCTCCTCAGTGGCAAGGTGTCTGGTGTAGATGAGATAGCATCCTGAGATACTAAAGGCTCTGGACATTGTCTTGGCTGACACGCCTCTTCAATGATGTGTGGAGGTCTGGGACAATACCTGTGGAATGGCAGACCGTGGTGGTTCCCATTTTTAAAAAGGGGGACCAGAGGGTGTGTCCCAATTATCGGGGTATAACACTTCTCAGCTTGTCAGGTAAAGTTTATTCCAGGGTGCTGGAAAGGAGGCTCCAGCCGATGGTTGAACCTCAGATACAGGAAGAACACTGCAGATTCTGACCTGGCTGTGGAACAGCGGATCAACTATTTACTCAGGGCTACTTGGGGGTGCATGGGAGTTTGCCCATCCAGTCCATCCATCCAATGTGTTTTGTGGACTTGGAGAAGGCCTACGATCGTGTCCCCTCTGGAGGTCCTGTGGGGGGTACTGCGGGAGTATAGGACCTGGGCCGTAGCTACGAGCCATCCGGTCTCTCTATAACCAAAATGAGAGCTGTATCCGCATCCTCGGCACAAAGTCAAGACAGGCACGTATCTAAATTTCAGAGTTTAAATTCTATATGCAAGATATTTTAAAGCAATACTTATGTGTAGCAGCAGGGCATAGGTTTCGTTTTTGTGATGTAGCTGTAAAATGAAATGTTTGTAGTATGTTCTGATTATTGCCAAGAATCACTTCTCTTGTACCTTTTTTTTCCCAGTGTGTAGCAGCAGGGCGTAGGTTTCGTTTTTGTGATGTAGCAAAAAGTCAACAGGCAGGGCCCAGTTAGGGTACACTGCCTACAGTTAGCAGTAGCTTGTCCCATTTCAAGCCCAATAACATGTAGGTAGGGTTGGGTTACTTCATTTGTACCCGTGGGTAGATTTGGTTTACAGCGTTTTACACACACACACACACACACACACAATCAACAGCACAAGACAGAGTTCATTATGAAATACTGTAAACGGTGGTCATTGCATAATGAACACTATCGGCTGTTGCTCATGAGCCTCCCTCAGCTGGGCCACTTTTCTGACTTCAGATAGCTTTCGTTTCCGGGTCTCTGCGACACACAGCTGATCTGAACAGAATTTAAAACCCCTCCACCTTCACTATGTGGAGGCATTGGAAGAGGAGAAACTGCAACATACACAGCTGACTGGTGAGATTCTTTAATATACAGTGATTCAGCATGCAGGTCTCCCAGATTACTTACTCTGCTGTTGGCCACTTTACCTGAACCTATCCAGACCTTTTGGTGTTGTAGGTTAAAGTTTTTATAGTAGATAATGTTTATAATGTGATCCAGTGTTTATTTCTTTTGTAAATGATGTGAATATTTTTATTTTATATATTTATATAATACCTAGCCAGACCTTTTGGTGTTGTACGTTGAAGTTTTGTAAATTATGTCAATTCTGTTTTATCGTGTTGTGTTGTCAAGCAGTAGGAAAGCACAGGATGGCGGATGTTGTACTGTATGCGTACCAGGAGGAAGTAGTTGAAAGGGCTCTTCAGAGGGAGAACATAATCATCTGGCTGCCGACGGGAGGTGGAAAGACTCGTGCTGCTGTGTATGTGGCCAAGAGACACCTGGAGACCACGCCGAAGGCTAAAGTGATGGTCCTGGTAAACAAGGTACACACGATGCACACAACAGACGGGCAGGCCGAGTCCACAATCATTACATATTTATGAAATAAACAACACAATGTGTTTTGGATTTTAACACTGTAGGTTCACCTGGTAGACCAACATTATAACAAAGAGTTCAAGCCTCACCTGGGCAGTGACTACACCCTGAAGCCAGTCAGCGGAGAGAGTGAGGATAAGGACTTCTTCGGGAAAGTGGTGCAGAAATATGATGTGGTCATCTGCACAGCCCAGATTTTATACAATGCTATGATAAACATGGAAGAAACCAAACATGTCGAGCTCTCAGGTCAGTGAAAGTGAGCTTAAACATGCTTGATTGATTATGATGGGGTTTCTTATTGCCTTTAAGTATAGATTAAGCTTTGATGCATTCATGGTTCTTCACAGATATCACTCTACTAATAATTGATGAGTGTCACCACACCAACAAGGAGTCAGTCTACAACAAAATAATGAGTTGCTACGTGGAGAAAAAGTTAAATGGAGAACGACCGTTGCCACAGATCCTCGGTCTTACTGCATCACCGGGGGCAGGGGGCGAAACCATCCTGGAAAATGCCATGGAGCATGTTCTGCAGGTCAGGGTTTCGCATGATTTGTCACTATATGAGCTGGTCTGCCTGATGTCTTTATCTCTTCTTCATCATCATTTGTCTCTGCCTCTCAGATTTGTGCAAACCTTGACTCTGCAATAGTCTCAACTAAACACTTCATGCCTGAGCTAAAGAAGAAAGTACCAAGGCCCAGGAAGACGTTTGACATTGTGGAGAAAAGGCGTCTGGTCAGCAAATTTCTTTCTTTCCTCTTTTAAAACATTAAAACCACTTTTTGTAGACAAACAGATGATGCGGTAGACCGTAATTAAAACACCCCAATAATTACTTCACCACCTAACCAGAGAACATTTTTTCTTTTAGGATCCATTTGGGGATCATCTGAAGAGGATGATGCACCTAATCCATGAGTACATGCACGTCCCTCCAGACTCCAGCCTGCGAGAGTGTGGCACACAAGAGTATGAGTTAGACGTGGTGTTGCTGGAGCAGCAAGGTTAGAACACAGTTGTTTTTCTGGTCCTGTAATAACATGCTACCGTTTTAAGCATACTCTCTTACGGGGGCAAAGCGAACATGTGTTGATGCACTCACATTATTTGTGTATATTTGCATAAGGGGTAAAAGAGCACAACAGACTGCTAGCACAATGTGCACTCCACCTCAGACAGTACAATGACGCCCTGCTCATCAATGACACCCTGCGGATGCTGGATGCTTATCGCTCCCTGAAGGAGTTCTACATCCCCAAGATCGAATCAACATTTGACGGAACAGACATTTTCCTGGTAGGACTTTTCCAAGGTAGGAACTGGAGATACAAGTTTGTTTTATTTGTATGTTTGGATGCAATATTTGTATTCATTTTTAGACAATGCTTTAACTTTAACACACTATGCAAGTGATAATAAATGTTGCTGTCACTTCTCACAGAGAATCAGGTGGAGCTACGGAGACTGGCAAGTGATTCTCAATATGAGAACCCAAAGATGTTCAAACTGGAGAGCGTCCTGCAAAATCACTTTGGTCCAAATGTGGAATCAAGAGGAATCATCTTCAGTAAGACCAGACAGAGCACCCGCTGCCTAAACGACTGGGTCCTCACCAATAAGGCCTTACAGGAAGCCGGTATCAAGGCGGCCATCCTCACTGGCGCCGGCAATGGCATCAGTCACATGACACTGGTGTGTAGATATATATTCCTTACATATTAGATACAAAACATTCAGATTCAGTAACAACGTGTGTTTCTGTTTGTATGACTCTGTCCTTTCATGCTTTTATGTGCATTCTTGCAGAATGAGCAGGGGGACACAATCCGCAATTTCCGAGAGGGTAAACTCAACCTCCTGATCTCCACCAGTGTGGCTGAAGAAGGCCTCGACATCCCTGAGTGCAACCTGGTGGTCCGCTATGGACTGCTTACAAATGAGATTGCCCAGCAGCAGGCCAGCGGGCGTGCCCGAGCCAGACACAGCCAGTATTCAGTGGTCGCAGAGGAAGGGGGGCGGGAAGTGCGCCGGGAGAAAACCAATGAATATCTGGAAGAGCTGACTGGGAAAGCGATCGCAAAGGTCCAACAGATGAGCCTCCAAGAGTTTCGCAGAAAGGTGAGAGTGTGGAACTCTTTCAACCTTCAGCCCTTACTCTCACGGCCACAGTTTCTGCCATCACCTTTTATTCTTCTTTGTCTCCAGATAACTAAGCTACAAAAACAAGCGGTTGATTCGAGAAAAGCTCAAGAGAGCAAAGAACTGGAAAAGAGGAGTCTCCACACTGCTGCTAGTGTCCAGCTTTTGTGTCGTAACTGTTTGAAGACTGTGGCTTCTGGCAGTGACGTCAAACTTGTGGACAATGCACACTATGTCATCATCAGTCCTGAATTTAAGTGAGCTTAACTCTTTGCGGTATAGAATTTTCATGCAAAAGTCTTTATAAACTGTGTTTTGCTAATCATGGCTCATCCTCGCCCTCAGGAAACACTACAAAGTTGGTGGGCAAGTGATGATAGACAGGACTTTTGAGGACTGGGAGCCCGGTCGTACAGTCAGCTGCAATAATGGGAGCTGCAACAAGGTACAGTGGGCCATCTGACAAATATTCCTTTAAAAGTAAGACACAGGCTCTATCCTGCTTCAGGCAGCTCATAAACAGAGCTGTTGCTGATGCTTGTGTTGGGCTGTAAGTTTATAATTTCAATTTAATTTCACAGAACTGGGGATTTGAGATGAAGTACAAGAAGATTGCTGTGCTGCCCAACATAGCCATTAAGAACTTTGCCATGGAGACGCCTAATGGCCGTACAACCAAGAAGAAGTGGAAGGATGTCACTTTCACAGTTGAGGAATTCAGCCTCAAAGAATACTGCCAAGACAACTTCCCTGACATCTTTGATTGAAATACAAACATCTCATAGCTCTCTGGGGGTTTTATTTATCTCATCTTCATGTCTTTTTTTTCATCCAGTTGAAAGAATCCAACATTGTCCTGTTTAAGATGCTAAAGTATGATTCCTTGCTAGCTTACATGCTAACATTCATTTGTGCTGCAAGGCCAGGGAGGCAGGAGCATGCTAAAACTCATCATGCTTGAAATTAGCATGACAGCTTTGTTTATACCCAAGGTCCTAACTTCCTTTGCATGTTTTTGCTTACATTTCTTCTGCTTCATCTGAAGTCAGTACAGAAAGAAAGCACACAATGAACTCTGCTGTAACATGAACCCTAACCATCACCAAGATGATTCCTCATGAGCTGTATTTTAGATGTTTTTTGATGTTTTTAATCGCCAACTATTATTTGAACAATGGATGCAGCAGTATAGACTGTTTGTCTGTAGTATGCAGACATTGGGTTTATTTTCTATTTGGAAACATTTTATTTATTTCTTTAAACTTTTTTATATAAACTAATCATGGGGCGGACTAACTGGAGAAGAAATTTAAAGAAGCTTCCCTGTCAATGTGCCTTCCCTTTCTTTTGTGTGCCTTGATTGACCACTAGGTGTCAGTGTTGGATAGCAAATCAAGTCAGACACAATTTGTCTTCCTCTAATAAATAATAATATATAAGGTTAAGGGAGATTTCACACTCACCAAACTTTGCTGATGTACCCTTCAACAAGGCACCCTGTCCCCAGACTGCCTCATTAGAGCAGCTCATTTGTAGCTTGTTCGTGGTGGGTTGGTTACAGCCTCCAGATGTGAGTATGTGGCATCTGGAAGAGAAAAATGTACCCAGTTGACAGGACAGAGAACAAAGTGTCTTAATGCATTAGGTCTGATAAAGAATATGAGTTTGTTTTTATGTGATTATTTCTCTAGTTGTGTTCAGGCAAGATAATTGTATCAAATAAAAAACATGAAAAAAAAGTGTTTGCAAGAGCTTCTCTTTGTAGTATTTAAAATGTGTACTGAGTGTTATGAAATGTTTTGACTGCACAGCTCACTATGCTTCTTCTGCATGACTGGATCAATACAGGGTCATGCATTTCAGCTTGGATCATCAAACACCATCCAAGCGGATTTTATAGAAGAACAGATTTATTAGACTTGCAAATAATCATTTCACACCCCGGCTTCAAAGATACATTTTATTGCATAATAGCTTTACTGTTTCATGGAGCCCTTACAGCTTGATTTTAGCAATCCCCAACAGACAGATTTAGACGGCTAATCACAGAAAAAAAACTTAGTTTAATTTAGCTGCGGTGTTTGCTTACATGAATTATACTGGGTATACAGCAGCACAGCTTTAGCTATAATGAGCAGCTTCTAAAACAAACCCAGATTATGAATCCAAAGCAACTGGCGAGGAAGCCTTTAATTTCATGCTGGCAGCTGTATGGGATATACTCACGTTTTAACCATAACACATCTCTCTGTGATTCTCTGGGCAGAACATGATGAGGTCTGCCTCACTGTGTCACATGTGCCGTAATCCTTTCGGATCTGGCAGAGAGCTGGAGCCAGTGGTGCAGCCATGGACATAATCACACTAAAAACAGGCTCTGTTCCGGTGTCATGCCTGACTCACACTCAGGCAGGCGGACAGGAGCCGTACAGTGTATGATTTACTGGGATCAGGCTCAGGCTCTATAATCAACACTGATTACTTCCTTTTACTTCCCAGCTCAACACCCCATGCATCTTAATTGCAATTAGCTCTCTTCTGAAATTAAAACTGCTTCGAGTAGTTGCACGAAGGATAACACAGTGTGATGTGTGTTATGAGTGTGTGTGTGTGTGTGTGTGTGTGTGTGTGTGTGTGTGTGTGTGTGTGTGTGTGTGCGCGCGCGCGCGAGTATGTAGGTTTGTTCGTGTAAATGTAGAAAGTGATCCGCACATTTATAGTATATCGTGTATTGGTATTAAGAACTTGCACGTTTGTCGACTGCATACAGTATATATATACTGTACGTTACAACTTAGATTCTGATGTCATTTTATTTGGGATCTTATTCATTTATAGACACAATGTTTGACATTTCAGTTATATATTACATAACCAATTTGCTGAGATGTAACATGGCATTACTCAAATTATATTTCATTTATTATGTGAAACAAATTTATAATAAATAAATAAATAAATATATATATATATGTACACACACACACACACACACACACACACACACACACAGGAAAGCTCAAAAAGAGTCTGGCCTGGGTGCTTTAATGTGTGATTGAAAGGTCATTAGCCTAATTAGCTACTTGTAATAGAGGCTAGGTAACCCCGCGACCTGGAAGTGTTTAACTTTGCAAGGAAGGCTAATACAGCATCAATCTTCAGTGTGCTGAATTTACACAGTCCAAAAAATGTTTTTCTTTATTATATTTTGTAGTTATTTCGACTTCCCAGCATTAAACGAACTTGTAAACGAGATTAAGCTGAAAATGCGGCGCATTTGGCTTCTCTTGGAGCTCAGCATATTGGTGAGTTTCCAATTTTGTTTCTTCCGCAATTTTAACTTCTAAAGCTGTAACTCTAGGTGGACATGTAACGTTCAACTGCTCAATAATAAATTAATGTTCCTTAAACATACACTACCAGTCAACAGTTTGGACACATTTTCTCATACAAGTGAATGGGAAAGTGTGTCCAAACTTTCACTCACCGTGTTTTTCACTCGTGGCGTTGGGTTGAATCAGTGTGGCGCAGGTGGTCTCTCATCGACTGTCACAGGTGTTTTAATTACGGTTCAAGCTCTCGGCGGTTAACTGAAGTTTTTTGGGGTTTTTTGTATATTAAACGTGGCGACGTTCTTCTGTAAAATTGTGTGCGCTCACCCGCCCTGATACTCATTGAGTGTACTGGATTGTTTACATTTTTTGTTGCTGTAAGGAACGTTAAATAAAGTTTTTGTTCGGGGGTCGATGGGGTTCACAGATGACGTAGCACAATATGATTGGCTCTATGTCATGTCTCAAACTGCGGCACTGTACGGCCAGCACAGAATTAAAAAAAAAACTCCCAATAGCCTATATTATATATTAAAGTGATGGAAAAATTATCTTCATGGTATTATAAACATTTCAATAGAAAGATGTGTTTTATTGCATGTAAATACAGTATATATCTGTTTTTGTTATATTATAACAAAAACTGAATTTGGGTCTACATCAGACATACTTTTTTTTTGGCATTTTTGTGTAGTTTAGTTAGTCTACACTCAACAGAAACACATATTATATATTTAAATATACAATTTAAAGAATATTTTATTACATGTAAATCATTTTCTCTTAATAAATGCACCATCAAGTCAACGGAGCATACACGTGGCACCCTTAACTTTTTGACATACAGCCATTCATAATTTGTTTAATCATCTGTAAATGCAGGTCCCTGAGCAAATCTGTCCAGCTGAGCATGGATATCTTATACCCCTCAGGCGGTTTAGATCTTAAGATGTTACAATTGGTGAATATATCCAGTATTTTACAACAAACACACTGAAATGAGAGAGAAGTCAGTCTACAACATAGCAGTCATAGTCTGAGCTTTCAGCTAAATGCTAGAGTCTGAGAGCTGTTATTTTGGCAATGAGTGTGCTAACATGCTGGTGTTGAGCAGGTTTAATGTTTATAATGTTTCCATCTTAGTGTAACCTGTTAGCAGGCTAAGGCTTCAAGCAGTAAATAGAAAGAACAGCTGAGTCTGATGTGAATGTTATTAGTCTGCAGGTTTCTGGTCATAAATCTAACCATAGGAGTAACATGAACTGCATGGTGATAAGAGAGAAAAGGCTGTACTGTGTGAATAATATGAATACAGCATTAATGGAGGTACACAGTTCATTATAGGTCAACTTCCTGGTTGCGGACAGAAGTCACACCTGTTAGGTCGGTGTCAGCCTTGTCACACACTCTCCAGGACCCGCTCACACAGGACCCAGACAGTGACAATGACGAACACAAATATGTGGAGCATAGCAGCGAGCCGGTCACCAGGACAGGCTTTTCCTCTGGGACGGGTCGACATGTCTGCCAGCTGCTTGTGCTGTCTGAGAGCTCGCTGTGCTGCTTGTCAGGCAGCTTGTCGACACTTCACGCTCTCTATTCTCAGGGAAGCAGCAGAGGATCAGGTTACCTCAGTGACGAGATGATGACACGTGTCCTACTGTATGTTGTCATGTATATCGCTTATGTTATTTGTAGTTCGAAGTAGCTATCAGATGCCGCCTGGCCTGTGTGGATGTACAGGACTACAAGGCAGCTGTTTGGAGGGAGCACAGATATTCAGATATTTATTGTGAGTGTGTGTTCTTAAATGTGTGTGTAGGTGCAGTGGTTTAGCTTAGACTGAAATAAATCTGCCTTTCTATCCTCCTACCTCAGTCTCTGCCATTGACTGCAGTGTGTGCTGCTCTAATCCCTGTTATTAATCTGTGTTCAGTGGCTTTGAGTCATTTAGGCTAGTCGGGATTATTGTGGACCCGAATGACGGCCTACAGTTTTTATTTACTCTACCCTCCAGTGATCACTGGAGGATGACTGAGAGCAGCCATGTTTGCATGTAAATGTGATGGATGTGAGGATTAACTGAATGAATCTTCACTTTGACAAAGACTAAAGTGGTGAAATAAGTCAGATGATAAATGCTGTTTTCTCAAGTCACAAGTGAATTATTTTGTAATTTCAGGAAAACAAACTTTATTATAACCACATAATGAAGCCATTATCACGAGGAAAGAAAGGGTTCTTACCTCTCATGACTTCTAATGTTTATCAGCGATCACAATGCCCTGCTGGAATTGATAGATGGCGTATTGACAACTGAAGTGTCTGAAAATGTCAGATGTAGTACTTATTATCGACCAGCACATCAGACTGATCTTCAATCATGAATCCTCCACCAAACTCTTTTTGAGTTCTCCATCGTTGTATGTAATGATCTTGAGAAAATTAGCCTTTTTCTGACTGATGAATGAACCACAAGAAAACTTTATTATCAGGAGAAATGAAAGATTTCACTTGTGAAAATGAGACTGCATTAAAAACATGATCGCAACCTGGATAGTGCTCTGCTTCCATACAACTATTTTGATTATCAATAAACCATAGTTCTGTTTTTAAAAGATATAATCTCAAAGTTCGCACAAAAGGCATTTAAGGACGTATAAGTCCAAGATAACCAGACGTCCACAGTTGACTCCCTTTGTCACGGTTGTAACTCTTGATTTTCCTCGCTGACGGTCGCTTTTCTTTTTAGACTGTTTGCCTTCATCTGAGTGTCGAATTTGTTTCTTTTTCTTTGGATTTTCACTTATTTTTGAAGTTGTATCTGTAGTCATCAATCTTTTCTTTGTTTGCTCAGAGATAGTAGATTACTGTTTACTTGCAACACTTGCAGAGACCAGAAAAGCAGCCGCTTAGATCCACCTACCCTCTCTGGCAGACCAACCACTGCTGGCTGATGGAAAAACGCGTCACTAACTGGGCGCCGCTTGTGACTTTTTCCGCCAATGTCGCCACAGACACCCAGTCTGTAATAATACTATATACTGCAAATGCAAAGGCTTTCATCAGTGGGCCATAGGCTCATCAACATTGTGTTACCTCATTTGGCAATAGATAGTGACTTAACAGACATTTATTTACATGAAAGTCTTCAAGATTTATACTTTAAAAAAAGAAGGTTAAAAAAGAAAATGATTCACTTTATGATAAATGATAAACTGAAGATATACTTGTGGGACTGATCCCATCATGGCAGCTCGCTGTGATTGTGGTTGAGTGCTTACTGCAAAATCTGTATAATAAGTTGTTCACCTGAGAAAGACAGAGTGTGTGAGTGTGTGTGTGTTAGCCATAGACTAAAACAATCACTACAGTCGTTGAAGTTTCCATATCTCTGAACATTTGCTACAGACCAACACAAAGAAGCTGTTCTGCTGTCAAACATGCCGGCGTGCAGGATCTTTGCTGTTTTTCGGGTCAGTTCAGTTAACGGAAGTGGCTACGGTGGCTCCACTAGCTGATCTCTACTGCTCAGCGCTGGCTCCAAATGACATCACTATCACAAGATGGCAGTGCCTATCACGGGGCTATTTCGGCTTCAATTTCGTACAATGAGAGCAGATGGAGACGCGTCGTCCATCTATATATACAGTCATTGGTGTTAGCGTGAAGAGTCCTTATTGAAAATGGCAAGGCCAGGAGTGTTTATCTTTAGCTGAAACAATTGCACAAACAAGAGGCATTTGTCTGATTGAGACAGGCTGTCCCCATGTTGGGTATCAATTATCTGCACGAGAATAAGGCAGACAAAGCTTAAACATGCAAGTCAGTTATTTCCAATACCAACATTAAAAAGGAGAAGATTTGATATAGCAGCCTGTGATCCAGAAAATGATGCATCGGACTGAAAAAGACAAATAAAAGAAGAAAGAGGGGGCAGAGAAGAAGAGATTAGAGAATGAGGAGAGCTATGATTCCCTCCGACTGTAGAAGAGTGGGAGGTTGAATTAGAGAGGAGGAACAGCAGCATATGTCCTGCAGGAGGAATATTGCCGAACCAAAGTGAACTCATTCATCATGTGTAACCTTGCCAGGCTTGCCGGGACACGGGACGGACTCCCAGAAATATGATGTAAACAGAAAGAGACAACAACTGTCTCACAGGGCCGGTTGATACACACTGTTACAATCCCCGAGCAGCCCAGTCAGAGGCAGAAAAAGCTTGTTTCTGTGTACCAGCTGGAGCCCGAGATAAGTAGAGGGCTCATATGGCATAAAAAGATTTCTGCAGATTTATGAGGCTCTGGCACAGCGAGGTATCGATCTCTTTCCACTGTCTGAGACTATAGAAGAGAATGGAGGAAACTCTGAATGGTTTATCTTATATTTTAAGTTTGTAGGTCCTGCTCATTTCCAGAATCTCTCACTGTAACTGGAGAAAGAGATTACTGTTAGCTTTAATAACAGGATGTTGTATGTGTTACAGTCAGTCCCACCAAGCAGTGGCTTTGAGCCTCGGCTGAGGTGGTACCAAAAATGTAGGGAGTAAGAAACATCTTAAACTTTAGGGATAGAAAACCTAAAAATGACTTCCAAATGTCGAATCGAGGCGTCACAATACAGTGCAGCAGAGGGTTAAAGGATGTTAGTCTTTCTTTTACATTATAAGTCCGTTACAAACCAAAGTTCAATGATCAAAGTTCATAAGTAATGTTTTTAACTGAGCATGTATCTGCTCAAACATACACTGCAAACATTAGTGTTTCCATGCTAACTAGCAACCTAAGCATGTGTTACTCCAAAGGCCAGAGTGTTCATTAGCTGCCTTGCGTGGTTATACTGTATGTTATGTTAAAAACACTGTGTACATCTACCATGTAGTGTTAAGCTGCTCTGAGTTTTGGATGACATAAGTGGCTCTGTTGAGCTTAAAGTGAGTTTTCAATGTCATGAAGCTGAAGGACTTCATGTTCAGTGTTTCAGCTTTCAAACATCTGCCGAGCACTACAAATTATTTTTTTCCTCACAATATAAAACTCCTCACTGCATTAATTATATTTCTGACAATATTCTCTATGAGCCATACAGACTCTAAGCAACGGTGGCCGACAAGGGCAATAGCGCTGCAACGGGCTGCAAATTCAAAGACAAAAGCCCCAAACAAATGCAAAGACGGAATGGGCTGCGAATGAAAAAAACATGCTGCAAAAAGCCGAACCAAGTGCATTAATAGCAAACGCCCCGCAAATACAGAAATGATGCAAATTCAAAAACACACACACACCCAGAAAACACACGCAAAGAGAAAAACGCTGCAAACCCAGTCCACACAACAGACGTGGTCCAGGCCTGTAGGGGGCGAGTATGAGACCCTGTAACGCTCCACTTTGGATTATGTTTTTAAGCTTAGTCCTAATTTACACTGCTGGTACTGCAGCTATAACGCATATTAGAAAATTGATTAATTTATTGATATTTATCACAGATCGTATTTAATCAATACAATTCATGTCACTTTCAATTAAACAAGACAAATAACATTTTCCAGTTATCCAGCATTAATGAGTGTCAGACCTGTATGGCAATACTGTTGTATCATGTATAAAGTTTCAAGGCTCTACAGTACGAGTTGTAGTGTCCGAAATAAACTGGGGACATTAGAGAGCATCCAGTTATAAATAAATCTATTAACTTCTATAAACATTTACATTTCATTTTCTACTCGCATTTTTCTCTTGCTTGCTCTCTCAGCTAGAATATATATGTATATATATATATATATATTATCTGACTGAAGTAGACATCCCGCAATTGGTCTATTTAGTGTTAAAGTAGCGTCACAAGAATAGTAAATGGACTGTACTTGCTCAGCACTTTTCTAGTCTCCCAGCCACTCATAGAGCTTTAACACTATACGTCACATTCACCCATTCACACTCACATTCACACACTGATGGCAAAGGCCTAAGTGCCAATCTCCAAACAGGATTTATGCACATTCAGACACTAAAGGCTATCGGTTCATGAGCAATTTGGGGTTCGGTGTCTTGCCCAAGGTCGCTTCGACATTAAGACTGTAGCAGCCAGGGATCGAACCCCCAACCTTACGATTGAGGCCGACTACCACTGAGACCCAGCCGCCCTCGAAAGAGAGCCAGGCTTAACAAAGGCAGTTGATAAACAGCATTATGATTAGGGCTGGGTATCGATAAGGATTTCTCAATTCGATTCCGATTCACAAGGTCCACAATTCGAAAAATCAGATTCGATTCGCTATGGTTCGGGGTATTTCAGTTAAAATATCAATGCACCTTTAACCTGGTGCATTATAATGCTGCAAATTTTTAATGTTTACAATAAGAATTGACCCCAAATAAATTACATCATGTACTTTTTAATATGACAAACGCACAGCAGTCAACACAATATGAACAATTTTATGAATTAGACAGCTTATGAAACTTTTTTTTTCCAGTTCCAGTTTTTACATCGGGCTCATGGTTTTGATGAAACAAACTTGGGTTCAACTTGGGCGAGATTTGGCCAATATTATTGTGCCGACGCTAACAGAGTGTAACATAAACATCAGTGCAAAACTAACTTACATATTCATGGACGCACACACGATAACAAGAGTCTGTCAGCGATCACTGACGTCTCCGTAGTTGGTGCAGTAAACGAGTCCGGGCATGTCTCCCGCACTGCCGTGTTTCGGGGGGATAACCTTTTCAAAATCAAAGTAACAAAGTGCTTTAAAGAGGCAGCAAAGCAAAACAAACATGAAGTAAAACATACAGGTCAAGGTAAAGGCAGATATTAAAATTACAATTCATTTTACAAATATATAAAATTCATTTAAAAGAACTCTAATCCGGAAAGGCTCGCCGATAAGAAGGGACCTAAAAGAGATTACAGATTCAGCTGAGCTGACCTCCTCGAGCAGGTCGTTCCAGAGCTTCGGAGCCCTCACAGCAAAAGCTCTGTCCCCCTAAGTTTTCAGTCTGGCATTTGGTACACACAGAAGACCGGTGTATGTGTCAGCTCGTACAGTACTAAAAGGGATGCACTGACTCGTGCTGCATTCAGGGGCGCTCAGAAACGTGAGTAATCGGACACATTTTTACACATATTTTTAAAGATCGATCTTAGGATTTATTAATGGATTTTGGGCCATTCAAATGAGAATCGATTAGAATTGGAAAAATCATTTTTTTTAAAGCCAGCCCTAGTTATGATTCCCTGCTCCCTCTGACTGAGTCTGTGTCCTACAAGATCGTTTTCCCTTTAAATGGTTAAAGGAGAAACATTCAAACAATAAGACATAAATCCAACCTCTGTCATGACTGTCCCTACGCGTTAGCTAAGCAGCCAAATAGGGTTATGTTCAAACCCTCAGCGGTTAAGCACAATATCATCCACCAGCATTTAAGACAATAGTAAAAAGCCTTTTTTACAGGAGTCACCTGGAAAAACATCATCATCATCACCAACATCACCACCACCAACAAAAACAACCGCAGCAACATAACAAATAGAGCCATCAATCAAAGGAGGAGAGCTGCAGGTCACGGGCTGCAGCTTTGCCTAATAGAGGCACTACATTAACTGTAGGAGACTTCTGACAGATCCAATTAGAAAGAGCTCCATACCTCTGCCAGCACCGCCCTGCCCTCCAAGCAACCCTCACACAGCAAACCAGCATGGCCTCTAAACTCCAGCTCATAAAGAGATAGCAATTAGCAACACTGATCTGCTGTGATCTTTGTTCCTCTTCGGTCAGTCGTACTCTAAATGCACTGAATGTTGTGTTACTCCAAACTCATGTTCCCACACTGAGTACTTTTCATCTTTTCACCCACCCCCTTTTTCCACATCCCTCAAAGTGTCTATTCCTGTCTTTGGTAGAGCCACTTTTCTCTCGTCTCTCCACAAATGTTTCAAATGATAGGTTTTGTGTCTAAGCAGAAGAGCGAGTCATGCTTCACAAGACGCAGCACAGCAAAACATCTGACTCCTGCCAAGGACGGGAAACAAAGCGGGCTCATTTCTGCAAAATCTTTTGTCCTCCACTATGGTCTGCTTTCTTTGTGCACCCTTCAGTCTCCCTCCAGCCGCACTCCTCCCTCTCAATTATTCCTGAGAAACAACGAGCTTGTCAATCTTTTCCCTTTCAATAGCTAATGGTCTATCTGTCCCCCTTCGCCCAACAGTCAGGCCAATTAATTCGATCAAGCTGTTCAAAGTCATTTTTAGTCGCAGTGGGAGGGTAGAGGCAGACTGACAGCGCTGACTCACTGAAGCCATTGTGAAGACAGGAACAACACTGTGTAAACCGAAGTACATCAGCCCGGATGGATCCAGGAGTAATTTTATATCAAGACCTTTCAATTATGTTTTTGTGTGCATCATTTCCCTCTTATTTCTGCTCCATCACGCAGTGTGTGTGCAGGTGTGTGGGTGTGTACTGTTGTAGTCAGTGTAAACCTGAGCTGAGGCTGCGAGAGAGCGTGACAAAGTTATGTCTTCAGTCTGTTGTGTGGCCTCGACGCTTCCTTTCACTCCTGTAGCCTCCTGCAGTGCGTCGATATTCAGCTGTCACACTCTTACTGTATCCCTCACTCTCCTTCCGCTCTCTTAACAGTTTTCTTTGACTTTCTAAAAGGCATCCTCTGTCACAGGTGCATGGAGAGATGATGAGCTGTCCAAGAAGCGTGTATGAAATAATTTTCCTTTATTTTTTTTTTGCTGATGTGAGCTATCTCACTCCTCACGCAGGCCTTTGATGTCGCTCTCCATTGTCTTGCAGAGCTGCAGGAAATTGAAAGGGAAGATCAGGGGAGCGTTAGCGAAGGAGAGAGACGAGGTGGACGCGCAGCATGTCGGGGTGTTTCTGGGACACGGCACACGGAAATGAACAAGCCTTGCATGACCTGCGGGTGGGCGCCCGCTCTCACAGCGTGAAGATACACCGGGCAGAGAAGGGAGAACAGTTGTTTTAAAGAAATATAAGAGAGAGATGAAGTAAGCGATTGTTTTTTTTACTAGAAAGACTCCTCGTTTAATATTTCTGCAGCATCCCTCCAAGCCCACATTGCCTCCACTCTCACACAGAAAACAGTAAACCTTTGGAGAATTGTAAAAGGACCAGTGAGTCCTATCATGCTATCATGGGGAGCTAATGCCATTATGGTAGAAAAAAAATGCAATTGCTCTGTGCCTTTGGAGGACGCTATCCGCTGGAAAACCTAAAATTCCAGGGAGCTAGCTAAACTACACTTCCTCAACCTAGGACGCCCGCCCGATGTCGTCAGGTTTGAAATGTAGACTGAAGACCTGAAGATTCATTAGACGATCCACCGGTATATTCTCGTCGTATTTCGGATTCTGTTCCGCTCTGACCCATTGCCTGTAGTGAAAACGGTAGTATTTCACTCCAGCGTCTCTCGCTGGGCCGTTCCTGTCAGAAGGAGGGGCGCAATGCATGCTGGGTGTTGTAGGAATGTAGAAAAGGCGAAACCACAAGCTGTTTGTACAACTTTCTCCACAGCAATGGCGCCAATTTCAAATATAATTGCTTCTATCTATTACAGAGGACACCAGCTTTGACTGACTGGGGCTTTTTCCAGGGGCGAGTTGCTCCTTTATAAGAACATTTGCCCCTTGAATGTTAAAAGAGTAAAGCTTTCGTGGAAAATTTGATTTTGGTGGCTTAAAAAGGAGCTTCCTTTCTCTCTGAGTGCTTTCCCCGCTCCTTTCAGTGAACGCAAACTTTCCCATATTTCCTCCTGTGCTGATTAATTATGACAGTGCGAAGGAGAATACAAAGAGTTTTTTCCGACTTTGTTAATAAGTCCATTTCTGCTCCTTTGTGAGTGCTGCAAAGTGGAATTAGCGTTTCATTTCTACATGGCTTTTGCACATTTTTGTGAATATGTTCCACCATATTTAAAGATGTGATTAAAAGTGAACTTTACTTGTCCATTAGAGGCTTTAAATACTGACAATAACCAGTCGCACAGTGTTCTTGTTGTTATTATAGCTCCTATATTCCATTAGCCTGTCCTTCAACTGTTAGTATTAAAGCTTCTCCTGAAAACAAGCTTTTAATCACAACATGTATGGGTATTTATAGCAAGCAGGCTAATCCCTACAGGAAAAGGAGCAATTATATATGAATTAACGTTGCTGTGCTTTTCCCTTGTGAGTATAGTTTGAATGGAGAACAAGGGGGAGATGAATACAGAGGACGATGACAGCAGCATGACAGATAAGCAGTGAATGAGAGCTGCTCATTTTCCTCGCATTGTGCTCAGGTAGTGCAGACAGAGAGGTGGGAAGTGTGAATGCAGCGTGGCAGGTCAGACCTGCGAAAGTGGGTTTGCTCTGGCGGGAAATGGCTATTTACGTAGCTGAAAATGGAGTGGGCCTTTCTGACATTTTCATAGCCCTGCAGGCAAGAGTAACCTTCAGCAGAAAACAGAACGATTAAAGATACGGGAGGAGGAGAGGCGGAGAGAGAGAGGTGGGGCAGAAAGCGGGGGAAGTGACTGCGCGGAAGAGAGTTAAAAATGATTGGAAACGTAGTTCTGGAGACGGAGAAATACAGACGGACAGAAAGAGACAAAAATGATTTGGAGGTCGTGCAGGGGTGTGAGAGGAGAATCACTAACTTCCACAGACAGACAGACAAATAGAGGCAATAATGGAAGGCGATGATGGACAACAGCAAAATACTCACATGTCATCTTCAGGAACAAAGTTCAGAAACAACATATTTCAGCCTTTTCCTCACATATTTACTCCCTGCAATCAAACCATGCAAACCACTCAACCTTATACAGCTTGAATTATTCTGAGGTGAAATAACCTGTATTTATTTTAAGCCATGCTTTATATTTAATGACTGCTCATTGTGGAAAAGCATGTTCAGATCCTTTTATGCATGAGTCACAAATACTTATTACCACTCAGGGGCATAATGGCAACATGGGTACTTTAAGCTGGTATTATGTTCACCATGATTATCATGTTCTAGTATTTGGAATAATGGCTTTTCCAAGGGAGTCAAATCTCATGTCTCTGTTCCTTTACGAGAGGAAGCTCATCTTTCTTTTTAATTTTGTTGTGTTTAGTTGGTTTTAAAGTTACGTCTTATGACTGGCTATTTTTACTGTTAAAGAAAGGGAAGCAGATCTTTGTGTAAAGTTTTTATTGGCAGAAAGCAAACCAGCTTAAGGGTAAATTACTGCCAAACAGTCGGGTTGGAGTGGAACAAGGAGAGTGGATTTACGGCAGGAAAAGTAACAAAAAGAACGACTTCATGTACGTCTCGATTCCCTTCGTTTGTACCACAGAGCCACTGAAGAATCTGATCATTCACAAAACTTATATTCTATATTCTGTAGTTGTGCATCGGTACAGAGATACTTCTAGATAAATGCTTAAATCGTTATCAAACATACTCTGTGAAAAAGTTAACATGATGTGAAGCAGGTGTAATATTCAGCTTGATCACTTAGGATGCTAACATTTGCTAATTAGCAAATGGCGGGAATGGTATTAGTTTTGCAAGAATTTGCTCAGAAACTCAGTAGTGCAAATCAATGACTATATAGAGATGGATAATGCGTCTCCATTTGTTCTCCATTGTACGAAATTTAAGCCAAAATAGCCCCCGTGATAGACGCTGCCATCTTGCAATGCTGATGTCATTTGCAGTAGAGATTGGTGGGTGGAGCCACTTCTGCTAACCAAAACACACACTTAACTTAACAAGAAAACCCAGCAAAGATCCCACATGTTGCCGTATTTAACAGCAGAACAGCTTCTTGTGTTGGTCTGAAGCAGACGTTCACGGTGGTAAGTGATAAACGACTTCCCGTCAAGACTCAAGGCTTCCTTTTCCGCATGCTGCATTGTTACAGAAAGAGAAACCGTTTTCTTGTGATTTACTTTAACAGGTCTTATGTTTCAGATTTGTAAGAAGTAAAAATTCAAGCTTTGTCAGGTCTGTCCTCAAGAGAAGAAAACTTTTAAAATGCTTGTTTGTTGAACAGAGGTCAGATCGATCTGATGCATTTGAGGAAGTTGGGAAATCTGAATGCTGAACGGCTTTCATGACACAGGTTCAAGTAAAATTTTAGATCTAGAACATTTATATATACATACATATACATAGATTGTTAGCTGTTACCATGCAGATGTCTGTTTATAGAGATTAATAAGAAGCGTTGTCAGATCACGCTGATGGGAGCCGGGATGTCATTACGGCGGATTACGTTCCGCTTACTTTTGCTCTCCACATGGACTGTTTTTCCTGCATCCACCGCAGCCTGCTGATGCGTGATTGGTCAGTATTACTCGGACTACGAGGGTAGTTCAAACAGAACACTTGCCTTCCTGGAGTTCCACGTCCCTGCCTACAGATTCTACATTTCTACGTAGAATCTGTAAAAAGAGATTCATCCGGTATTTGTCAACAGAGCTGTCAATCATCCTTTTTACAGCATCAAAACACTAATTAAAAATAAACCTGTCAGAAAAATGAACACTTGGTTTCGGTCGTTATAGTTAATTCTCATCATGCTGATTAATGTCCATGTTTGAGAAACATTTATTTGGCGTGTATTTTGATTTTATAGTTTGACTCATGTCCCATCTGTTAACATGGAGGAGGCGGGCTTTATGACCTATACTGCAGCCAGTCAGCAGGGGGCGATAGAGATTTTTTGGCTTCACTTTTAGGGAGCTGTCATGTCATTCATCTTTTTATCCATGTAGATGTTGATGATGGCGCATGATGAGGAAACAGGATCACCAAAGTCCTTGTGGTTTATCTCCAGAGAATGAATCCCAAATGTTTTTAGTTTGGTTGCAATCTATTCATGAATAACAAATCAAGTGAACCAAGCGGTGGACAAACCGTCTGCCAGACTGACTTACATAACCGTCTCTAGATTGATGCTGCTAGCATGGCCAGAGAGGCAGGACATCACCCTGGGCAGGTTGCTTGTACATCACAGGACCACCAGTGACAAAACAACAACTCTCACCTACAGGCAGTTTACTTTCCACCTCATTGCACCTTCATGTCTTCAGACTGTGGGAGGGAATCAAAGCACAAACTCATACAAGCATAAAGAAAGCAAATAAAACAAGACATCAGAACAAAATATTATAATTCAGTCAAATGTTTGCAATTGTAATTACAGACAGCCTGTGGGGGGTACTCTGCGCGTTCTCGGCTTGCTTTTTAATCTGCATCACCTCTCCTCTGCTGATATAATTGTGCAAATCACCCAGTTTCCTGATGAAAATGTTAATATTTTGCTGGGCGAACTTATCAGGTGATCGTGAGGCAGAAATCAGGAGAAACACTGTGAGAAAATAAAAGATCTTCGTGTGTGTGTGTAGCCAGAGGAGGACTGATTATATCAGCAGATTCAGCTAATAGACGCTGATTATGAGCGGCCTCATTTCCGACAAATGGCTCCTTTTCCGAGCCGTGAGGAGAGTGGCAAAATTATTTTCCTTGTATGCGCTGTTTCTTTCACAGCCTGACAATGTCTGCATAATGAGAAAGTTGGTAAGAACGCAAATGTTACTTATCTTTGCTTTTCTTTCCTGTAAATCTGACCCTCTGTCTCCGTCCTGTAATGAAGCGAGGCTGCGGGTCCGTGAGCTCTGACTGCTTCATTACTTTTGAATGGGCCGAGATGTGCTGATATGAAAATGAGATATCAATATATCCGCTATTACTTGAGTCTATATTAATTTTTACTCTGCAATTAACAACTTGTTCTCATTTAGTATCCTCCCGAGGCGAATCAGGGATGAAAAATATTAAATATACATATATATTAAACATTATATTAACTTGGTGATTCACTCCCGTATGTTGAGGACCAACTTTGGCGGAATATATAATATCAAGCGTTTCTATTTCCTGTCTCTTAACTTTTTGAAATGTCTCGCTACAGGAAGCAGCAGAGAAGAGGTGTGAAGATGGCTCCTGTGTGTCACTTTGACGATGAATCCCGTTGAGAGCAGGTAGGCAATCATCTATAATGTAGCTCAAGAGTAAAAAAGCCTCTACAGAGTGAAGTGTGTTACTGGACCCTCACGCAGGGTCATTGCAAAGACTGTAATTCTCTGCAGACTTTGCACAGTGAACTATTTCACATAAGCTATACCTGCAGGAGTGAGGGCTTCTGGGTAAACGGCCACCTCTGTGTAAAGGGTGTGGGACAAGACATCTGACGTATTAATATGTATAGCTGTCGCTTCCTCGTCCTCCCAGTGGGATTACAATCTGTGTGTATGTAGTGTAAGAGTGGTGGGGGGGCTTTGTATCTGCCGGTGCTGTGTCTCCCTCACAGGGGAAAACGCAGTGAAAGTCAGCAGCAGCAGCAGCAGCAGCACAGGGAGGTTAATGGCTCAGGTATAAATCACACACGACAGTGAGGCTAACGGGTGCTGTTAGCATATGGCAGCTCTTACTCAGGTCATGGCACGGCTTCTTCTGCAGCAGTTTGACTTTGTCGTTTATTATGACAATGTCATAATATTAACATGGCCGTGATTCGCCTTATTGCAGGTGAACAAAACCTTATTAAGAAACATACAACACGTCAATTCAGTCAGGATGGGGCTGTACTTATTCAATCAATGCAACAATAACCATAAATACATCATGCATTTACTCTAATTATCCACACTGGGTGGCATGTTGCTAATCATGTGTCTCTGAGGAGACATCTTTAACCAACAGAGTCTGCACATGTTAGGAAGAAAGTAGAAATTCCATCTTAATTTGTTAAAACATCAGTTGAATGGTCAATTTTGAACGTCAAATAAATGAAACTTTGAAAAATTGACACGGGCCGACCAATATGTGATTAATTCATCTATGTTATATGTTAATGTTCGTTTCCATACGCTGCACCTCTTTCATATCAAAGAGGCAGCTCACCCTCCTTCTTCCCCTCTCCGTCTTCAGCAGTGATTCTTCATTTAGTAACTGTCACTCACGCATGAATCTGTCCCACTGCAGGCATCTAGAAAATTGATTGAGCCTTGATGGACAACCGAGGTCTGAATGACAGTGTCTGTGGTGCAGATTATCAAGCAATTTCTCTTCCAGGAAGTCAATAAGTGTCTGAGGGAAACGGTAATGTACTGTCTCCTCTGCTTGTTTGTTTCGATGTGTGTCTTTGCCTTTTATACTCTTTCCAAAGTCAGCGTGCTGCCTTCTCTTTGTACCAGCCAGCAAACATGATTAGCTCTGATCTGGACCTTTCAAATTAAAACCAACGCCAAAGGCGAGTGGCCACATACAGAATGGGGTAGCAGCGTGCACCTATTTTGGAGAAGCAGCATTAGTGAAATATAACTTCAAATTGGGATTTTAGGCGACCTGATATTTCTTTTACACAGGAGCATATTAAATCCACTGCTTATTTCCCAGGGAGCTGTGTAAATACACCGCAGCAGCCACATTGAAGTGGCACTTTATACCCTGAAATACCGTTATTGAGAGCTTTCATTCAGAAGGTACAGGTTGTGGTTGAATCAAAGAAATTTCTACTTTTAGTCAATTGTTGCCGTTCTGTAAAAGCAAGGACATTTTATTCTGAAGATACACCTTCAAAAGGAAGCGCATGAGACAGCGTGAAATTATGTCAGAGTGGACTTTAAGATGCATGAAAGATAAAATTAGCTCTTAGCGCTTTTGAGAGCTGCATGCTGTGTAAAAGACAGACTTGGATGCTGAGCATGGTTCTGTGTGTCTATGGAATAAGTGATTCTAAATTGTTTCCATGCATTTCTCTCTTTTCAGCCCGTCTTTTAACTTAACATTTCCAAATCCCGTGTTTTTTTTTCTTGATAAAAGGCCACTTTGTCTGCACTCATGCTGAAGTGAATTATCTTGCCTGAAGTGCCTTCTTTCCTTCGCCCGTCCTCCTTTTGTTTTGCTCCTTTCCGGGCTCTACTCACTCGGGTCCATCAGACGCTCCATTTAAAGATGGATTTTAAAGTTCATGTTGGATTGACACAGCTCGCCACTTAGGTTGCCGTGGAAACCAGGTTGACGCATGGTCAGGTTGTTGAGAACAGTGGGAGTGGGCGTTTGAGAGGCTATAGAGGTCTGTCGAGATTTATGGATTTTACTGTACAGCTCTACAGACCTAATCTGGATTTACCCGGCAGGAGGGGAACACATGTACGTCTGTATGACAGCTTTATAGCTCACAGTTAGTTCCCCTTTTTATGCAGATTTAAAATATGTATAATTAACATAAGATATAATGGAATCATAAAGCAATGTTTTGACATCACTAGGTTATTAATTTTAGAATAAGCATTTAACTACTTTAGGGAAGCAGAGTGACTTATCCCTGTATAGTGAATCTGAAGCTACAGCCGGCGGTCGATCATTTTGCTCAGCACAAAGACTGAAACCAGGTGAAACAGCAGAACTTGCTCGGTCTGTGGAACTATGCAGATCACAAATCAAGATGTTTCTCTTGTTTTTTTATTCTGTAGAGATACTAAAGTGTAAAAAATGCTGTGAGAAACTTTCAGTTTGTGTTGATTTTGGCGCCCCCTGTGGACAAAGTTGTACCTCTTATCTCTTTGCTGATTTTGCCCTGTACGCGCTTAAGTGCTTAACATCTTTCACTGCTTTCTTTTAACAGTCATATGTATCACTCACTTTAAATTTTTTCCCTGGAAAATGTAAACAAAGGCAGCGTGCCGTAAATCGCTTCGCCTGACACATACCCCCCCGCCAGCAGTTTCAGGCATTAAAAATAACTATATAGAAATAATCAATCTTGTCGCTGATGGTCTGGTTTGCTTTTGTAGCTCATAGAGAGTAATTAGAGTTAATTTCAGTCTGTTTCATAACCAGCAAAAAAAATCCTCACTGGAGCTTTAAATTGATAATCATGGAATTTTAATCTAAATAAATGTCTGTTAAGTCACTATCTGTCACTGAATGAGGTAACACAATGGTGATTGAGCCTATGGCCCACTGATGAAAGCCTTTGCATTTCCAGTATTATGAACTGGGTGTCTGGTGCGACTTTTGCGGAAAAAATCACAAGCGGCGCCCAGTTAGTGACACGTTTTCCATCAGCCAGCAGCGGTTGGTCTGCCAGAGAGGGTAGGCGGAGCTAAGCGGCTGTTTTCTGGTCTCTGCAAGTGTTGCGAGTAAACAGTAATCTACTATGGCTGAACAAACAAAGAAAAGATCGATGACTACAGATACAACTTCAAAAATAAGCGAAAATCCAAAGAAAAAGAAACAAATTCGACGCTCAGATGAAGACAAACAGTCTAAAAAGGAAATCGACCGTCAGCGAGGAAAATCAACAGTTACAACCGGAGCCAACCGTGGACGTCACACATGCAACACTGTCTGGATATGTGGGAAGTGTGCTCCCACAATTACCGTTTATCGCCATAGGTGCCGCCAAAGAGAATGAAACTGAGATCTTCAAGAGTACCACTTTAATGTGCTGAATCAAGAAGAAAGCCCGGGAAGTTCCTAGTCCCAGCCAAGAAGTTTTTACATTATTTTGTACAAATATAAAACATGTTAAGTCACGAGTTTTACATGTACCTGATTTGCCTTGTTTCCAGTCTTTGTGCTAAGCTAAGTTAGCTGGCTTCTGGTTGTGATGTAACTTTATATTTATTATACGGACATGACAAAAGTATTAATCATCTGATCAGCCAGCAACATCCAGGGCTGAAAAGCTTAGAAAAAGCGGAATAAAAAAAACTGCAGTTACTGTTTTTCCACCAGAGACCAGCTCCAAAAGCAAGTCAGTCCCACAGAGAATGAGCTGTTTTACAGGTAAATACAAAAAACGTTTTTTGGTCTCCATAGGTGATTTTACTTTTCCTTACATGTAACTTAGCAGTTTAACTGATAGTTAGGCTTAAAGTTACTACCACTTCAGCACGTAGCCACTTTGAGTGAAAGGTTGGTGCTGCTAGCTGTCTGCTAGACGTCTCATCCATATCATTTCATTTCTCATCATCATTTCTGCCCCCAAGGAGAAACCAAGATAGCGACTGCCAAACTCAAGGCATGAAAGTGGAGGTCCACACACTATTAGGTGACACCATGATTGCCAAAGTCCACACACAGAGAATTCTACTTATTTAACTTTGAGCAAATTGGCCAAAATGTCAAACTCTACCTTTAAGGAAAAACGGGCAAAGGACAAAGGTCAGGACAAAGGTCACCGTTTCCTCACCTCTTTTTAAACCACTATTAGCAATCTATAATCAGCACTGTCAGCACTAAAAGGGCAAGTTGCCTCCACAGTGTTGCCTGGAACCTTATACGAGGCAGGTGCACGCTGGTTTGATGGGGTGTAAGGTTTGGACAGTGACCAGGCAGATACCTCTCAGGGCTCTCAGTCTTGCTTACATTGGCTCTGTATGCAGGCAGAGATGACTCATACTTGGGCTTGGGAAAGTAAATAATGGGTAAAGTAGAGATAGGAGCCATGTTTCTGACATGTTTCTATTCTTCAATGGCCTAACGACACCATCCAAATGATAAAAATGTACATTAATGCTTTGAGGACATTTCAAGCATCCTGGGCAGAGATGCTAATGGCTGGTGCTTGTGGGGAGAGATGATGGTGTTATGTTTCATTTGCTGTGGTCCCCATGTTCTTGACTGTGGGTTATTTTTATGATCACTGCCTGTTGGAGTGCCAGCACATTTGCATGAAGGAGGACGCATCTAGTGCTCAGAAATAGGAGAGCCAGGAGCATCCATCACCTCACTGGTGACAACCTGTTCTTTGCATTTCCGTCGGTTCGTCACGCTACTGTAAAGAGGCCCAGCACATTGTAATCAGGGCAATAAGCCTCTGTGTTGATCATGCCGCATTTAAATTAGTATGCAAGCCAACAGGAAAATGGAATTTAATGGAACAAATGAATAATAAATAAAAAATAAAAGGCCCTAGATGTGGGGAATATTTAAATACCATCATCAGCAAACTCGGCATGCTAAACAATGTTTTTCTTGGATGACAAGAACAAGGCTGGCACTGACGGATGTTTATTGTTCCTGCAGTTACTATTTTGGAGTCTGGGAAATGGTTCAAATCTGCAAACATAAATACCTCATTGAGTAGACTATACACTCTGTCACATTGTATTTTCACAATATTATTCACTTTCAAGGCAGGTTAAAATGTCACTAACTCAGGGTTTAATGTTATAATGCTTATCAGCCAAAGTGTCTGTGAGTTGAAGCCACATGTATGACCATAAACAAAGACAATTAGCCTTATCTATTGTTTTGTATTCATAAATCACACTTACTAAATCCCCATGGCTCTGTTTGTTGAGCATTTAATTAAGTTTACATCAAATTGAGTGTAAAATATGTTTGGAGAGAGTGAAAGAGAGAGACTGTTAAATAAATCGATATGGCTGCAATAGTGATATTGTCTTGATGCTAACAGTCATTAGCGTAAAGAGCAATTTAGATCTGTGGTGTGGATGCAAGCGGTGGGTCGGTGTGAAAGTGAGTCAAGCGACGCTCGTTAAAACAGTGAAGGCATCTCGCCAGGATTTTCAAAATAAAACAATTTGATTTATGGTCCTTCAGTTATATTCTTAAATATTTAAAAGTAAAGTAAAATATGCCAACGATAAATGATACAAACTGTAAACTTTTTAAACGTGTCTCTTTAAGTACTTAAAATGATAGGCCTTTTATAAAGAAGGTTTAATTCATAATGCTAAACATTTATTTAAATGTACTCGAGAGACTGAAATTGCTACGGAGCAGTTTTTCGTTCCTGTCATCACAAGTGAATCTGAATCGAGTCTGAATACCATTCAGGTTCACCCATAATGTCTGCCAGCCGATTTTTAAACGAGGAAAATATGTAGTCCTTTATTGCTTAACGACACTTCCGGTCTCAGTTTGCACCACTGCGCGTGGCTTCACCAAACCGCTGCACTGGACAGCTCTGCTTTTTGCGTTGGCAGCCAGACGTTACCAATCTGTTTCCACTGTTGCTGGGCACGGACGAGCACCGGGAAAGTCGGAAACGGAACGGGACCGGTAAGAACAACCGCTTTGTTTTGTCTTGTTGTATTGTGACACGTGAAGGAGAGAGCTGTGTCTGAGAAAAAGTTTTCATTTGGCTTTAATTGATCCGGATGAGATAGTTTCAGGTGTGCACGTTGGCTGAGTTGTGAAAGCTGACTGGCTGAAAGGAGTGAATTAAAACGTGGTGTTGTAAAGTTTTATGTCGCTCATCGCTGTCGCCTGATTGGTGGAGTAACTGCGCGTGAAGAGTCGATTAAGATTATGATTTTCAGAGGTTATGCGTAATTGTGCTTCAGCATTACCAGATATCTAATCCCTCTTTTCTGTACTTGTCGACCTGTTGGAGATAAAACTGTTAAACTGTTTTACTATTGATGGAAAATCACCCAATAAATGAATAAAATAAACCACAATATTGCCCTGTGACGGGAGGAGAAAACACGAATATCACTATGCTGTGTTTTTTGGGAAGTCGTTTGTTTCTTCAAACTAAAACTGAGCTATGATATCCTAAAACAACTATTAAAGTTACTCTTTCATACATAATCAGCTGCAGGTCGATATTTGCTGCAGTTGCTTCCCTCACGTATCCTCCTCCGTACCTAACATTATTCCCCATCCCGCCTTAATGATCCCACTTAATAGTATTTTCCACAGAAAATTGTCAATAAGTTCCCTCCAAGTGCACTCTGCACTGCACTGCAGCCCATTGATATAACATTCAGCTTAGTGATAGAAAATAAAGTATCCACTTTGCTGTATAGGCAAATCTCTTTCGTTTACTTGTGCAAACTTGAACTTATTGATTTAATGTCTAACTTTGTTTCTGTCACTTTTGATTACAAGTATTCAGGAGATGGAATCATATGAAGATATTCTTTCTAGTTTGTATCTTTGCAACGAAAAGCTTCATAAAGTGTTTACATAACACTGTGTCCTATTAAATCTGCATGTCCTGCTAGCGGGCATAAAGCTACGTATCATAACTGACTGGATATTCAGGGTTCATTGCCCATTTGAAGGGGGCAAAAATTTGACTTTGCATGCAAGACCCCGGGACATGGATGTGCTGTCATGACGCGCTCTGATTCTACACACACTGAATACGATGCACTGGGAGCGACTATGAGACATTTTAACATCCTTCTGCTCAGAAGTTTGACTTCTGTTTGACCGGCCGTGCTCTCATGACAAAAAACAGTGTAATAAATGTTATTGTCACGACTGCACAGAGAGAAAACTATGTTGGGGTTGGAGTCAGTCTGTCTTCGTAAAGCGGCTCGTAGTAGAGCTTGTGAAAGTGTCACAAGATTTTATTTGATTTCCTCCTGAGCACCTCCTTTGCTGCTGAAGTCTTGATGCTCAGCAATCGTTGTGACAAGTTACAGGTCTGATAAATCAAGAGATCACATCTTTGATTTAGAGACCATGACAGAGTGCGACTGCTCTGTATGTACACACTTTATTTATGGGCAGCACCTTTTCGAGCTGCTGAATGGCCCCGCCTGATGAATGTTACAATCTGTTGTGCTCTTATGACAAAGTGTGCAGTAAGTTCCTCTCAGTCGTCTGTGTTGTATTGTTGTTTTATGTTATGCCAAAGGGCATTAGAGAGTTTATACACAGAGTGGAGGAGGTAGAGCAAGAAGAGCTGGTGTTTAATGGTACACATGTTCGTCATGAGCTGTTTGGTGCGGGACTTATGGTTTCAGGAATACAAGGCAGTAATTACAGCCTTGGTGGACACGAGCAGCATAAATTTAATGTGTAAATTCCTCTTGGAGGACTTGTGTCTGGCTGCTACCAAAAAACCAGACTGGTAGGTTAAGGCAGCCAAAACGTCCCTTTTCATTTAGGTCGCTGTTTGGGAGTGTTGTGGTTTCGCAGAACAACGCAGAGTCATGGTTCGGTTGTAAACAGCTTGTAGACATTGAACAGCAAGCATGAAGATCTTAAGTCACACTCTGTTGTTCCCTTGCATGTGCAAAGAACAGTTCCTGTAATTTACATCGAATATGAAAATGTGTAAGCGCCCTCATTTTAGGTGCAGAACACGTGGAACGAGCTTAACTGACTCACAAGCAGAGTGCAGATTCTTCACAAGCAGGAGCTCTCAGTTTGGCTATCAAGGATTTGTTTGCATTCATCATTAGCATGAGCGTGAATAAGAACCAGCCGCACATTTGTAATGTTTGCAGACACTAATTAGATTTACTGTACACAAAAAACCTTGCGCGTGTTTTGCCGCCACAGGGGAAAACAAATACTCAACAGAAGAGGCTCCCTGCGTCCAGCTCACTGTGGCGTCTCTCTCGCACTACACCAAGCACGACTCAAAGTGTGACATGAGGTTGAATGATATACATTCAAATCCTGGTAGGAGTGTTTCAACAGTTCCATAATGCTCTTACTCTACTTTGCATATTAATTATAGGTATTCTCTGAAAGCTCCTTTCAGTGCCATCTTATAATAGTGTACATTTAGTGCTGTTTGACGAGGGAACAATTTCAGTCCCCCTAAATTTAGTTTGCCTTTCAGAGAAAATCAAATGTTGGCACACAATAGACTGAAGAGGAGGTGAAGGGGATTATTATGTAAACAGAAATATTTAGCAAAGACCCTAATTATAGCTGCCGATGCAGCCTGCAACCACATGTAGCAGAACACCGACAGAAGAACATCTGTGTTTTGATCATTTCTCATCACCTCATGTTCAACTCTTTATTCTAACAACAACAGCCTCCTGCTCATTTTAGATGACTCCATGCACACACTAAAATACATGAAATGTTTTTTTCATACATATGTAGTTTTTGTGTCAACAATCCAGTGCTTTTTTTAAGGCACCGGGACACTTTTCAGATCTTTAACCGTGTCTCTTTCTATCCAAAAGTTAGGTTTATAACTTGAAATGTTATGCCTTTATTGTTAGAGACGACAGTCGATGGTGTCAGAAACAGGGGAAGCGAGAGTGGGGATGACACGCTGCGAGGGCCGAGTATGGGAGTCGATAGGGCCGCCGCATGGAGGACTGTAGCGTCTGTATACGGGACGCACAATTTAACCTGCAGAGCTAAACCAAAGCTGATGTTGTTGTTCTCTGAGTCTCCAAGACGTAGCTGCTATATTTGAACATCCTCTGGCAACTGTGCCACCCTTCAACGTAGCTGTTTGCGCGGAAGAACTACAGGCTATTTCTAAAGGTCTTTGCGTTTACTTGTATTGAAAACTACAAAACTCTGCTACAAACTGTAAAAATGGCATCTAGAAATATGGCTACAAAGGATGTAAAGGAGGAGTATTTGAGCTACAGCATACAGCTGAAGAAATGCAGTGCAGAGAGGCGTCGTCGCGGCTGCTTGTGCGCAATGCATCCTGGTAAATGTATGCACAGCTCTGTGAGCATGAGAACTTGGCTTTCTCGGGCATTATAGCTCCCACTGAGGAATTTATTGATTCAATCCACGTAAACGGCCACATAACAGGTGCTTAAAATGGTTATCATTATTCACACTTCAGTTGTACTGTATAGAAAAGTATTGAAATGTTACACCAGAGCCACTTTGTACCTTTGATGGCATGCAGAGCTGATGCAGAGTGGCAGGAGACAAACAGTCTGTCACTCTGTTTTTATAGAGGTGAAGACTCGCGTTAACATCCTCGTCATGAAGCCTGTGGTGAAACGAACCCAGAGGTTTTATGCTCTGAGTTTCGCACAGAGCTGGAAACACTTGCTCATCTCACACGGTCATTTGACAGAAAGCATCAATATTAGATGTAAAAAGGGGTCACTCTGCGGCTGCACGCCATATTGTGTCCACCTGGGGAGTTTGATGGATGAGGTCTTTTTTGGAGATGTTCATCTGAGACTGTTAGTGGGGAAGAGTGCACCTCACAGGAAGGAGGACATGTAAACATTAACTCCATCCTTTACTTAGACAGGTTACAAAAGACACATTTAAATGGTTAAAATAGAAAAAAAAAAAATGGAGGAAGGAAAAGGTGAGATATAAACAAAGAGAGCGAGAAAGAAAGCATCCATATCCCAGCCCACATATCTGAATGGAGGTTAGTGTAAACTGTTTTCAGTGGGCACAACATTACAGTCCTCACAGACTAAACTCTGAGTGTTGAACAGTGATTTTGTCATTATGACCACAGAACAGGTTGAAGCCTGCCTCTTACTCTATTTGTTTCATGACTGCTAGGCAGAAGTGTCAAGTAAAGAAGGACAAATACTTAAAAGCTGTACTTAAGTGGAGTTTCCAGGTATTAAAACTTTTACTTTTCTATATTTAATCACAAATATCTGTACTTTCTTCTACTCACATTTCCAAAAATGTTCAGAGCATTTGAGTGGAATGGTCGATTATTTTTCTATCATTCTTTGCTGCTTCTCTAACATAAAGACTGATCTCAACCACAGACTGTATAAAAAGATGGACGACATGACGGCACTCTAAAAGTGAAGCCAAATCATCTCTATCGCCCCCTGCTGAGTGGCTGCAGTATAGGTCATAAGGCCCGCCTCCTCCATGTTAACAGGTGGGACATGAGTCAAACTATAAAGTCAAAATACACGTCAAATACATTTCTCTCAAACATGGTTTCTGTCATTATAGTTAATTCTTATCATGCTTGATTTAAGTCAAAGTGTTCATTTTTCTGACAAGTTTTTAATTAGTTATTTGATGCTGTAAAAAGAATGATTGACAGCTCTGTTGACAAATCCGGCTCCTGCAGTCGATCTGTTCCTGATTAGCAGAGTAGAGGAGGAACGGCGAGAGGAGACGTAACTAAAATAATCACTACAGTCACTGAAGTTTCCATATCTGTGAACGTCTGCTTCAGACCAACACAAGAAGCTGTTCTGCTGTTAAACACGTCGGCGTGCAAGATCCTTGCTGGGTTTTTTTGTTAAAGTTAAATGTGTGTTTTGGTTAGTGGAAGTGGCTACGACGGCTCCACCTGGCTCCAAATGACGTCACCACCGCATGATGGCAGCGCCTATCACAGGGGCTTTTTTGGCATCACTTCCGTACAATGAGAGCAGATGGAGATGCGCCGTCCATCTATATAGACAGTCATTGATCTCAACCTAATTGGATGGGACACGAACTCAAAGAAAAAAAGATTCCTTTGCGTGTCCATAAGGGCATCTCAGGCTTTACAGACATGTGACGAAAGAAATTAAACTAGTGAATGAGGTGTCTGTGATGAACAGGGAGAAACTGTAGTGACATGGGTTGAGGTGAAGAAGCAAACATGGCCGACGTCTTTGGAGATTCAGAGCAGATATTCACAATCATTTGAGTAAATGTTCATTAAAGTTTGAATGATTGTAGTTTCACTTTTACTTCAGTGAAGATGTTGAATCAGTACTTCTTCCTTTAGCAGGGTTTTTAAAATCACATAAACTTCTACTTGAGTTTAAGTATAGAAAATAATATGTGTACTTTTGCCATCTCAGCTGCACGGCCTCCAGCCTCGTCCTCACCAGATCTGCCCAAAGCTCACACACATAATGTCATGCGAACACACAAATGAATACACATCTGCACATTTAGCTGCTAGCTTTTTCACTTTTCCATATTTCTCTGTCAGCAGCTTCTCGTATATTTCTCGTCATATAATTGTCTCTGTGATTTCTCTCAAGTGGCCTCTCGCTACTTTCCTCCGACCTTCTTTAGATCCTTCTCCTTACTGCTGTTATGTTCGCTATCATCACCTGCTGAGCCAAGGTGACCGGCCTTGCTCACACTGAGCGGCTCACACAGCTGGAGCTGGCGAGGGCCCCAGACTGAACCTCTTCACTTTGAGGATGTTTGCTGACCTCTCTTGTTCTCTCCCCTCTCTGTCTTGCTCTCTGTGTGAGCGCTAACCTTGCTGTAATCGTACCATCGGAGCAGCACGGCGACCTTCAGTTGGATTCTGTGAAATGTTTTTGTGCTAAAACGGTGACGGACGTGCTGGTCACTTCTCCCGTCGCCAGTACAAACACACAGTTAATTCCCAATTAGCCGGGGGACATCGCTGTGCTGTCAGGCTGAGCAGAGCCACAATGTCACATTGAAAGCTTAATGTGAAGTACACAAGAAATTAAATTTAAATGAGACTAAAACGCTCATGCATTTAACATTCATGTGTGTGCGGCGCTGTGTGATATCACAGTTTCAACATGATTTCTGCTTCAACATTCGGTTATCTCCTCATCATCTTTGTATTTTTGTACGTGCCCTTTGAGATATAACTCCCACGCTTCATATTTATTTAGATGTTGTGTCACAAATTAGTTAAACAAGCAGGCTTGATTAATTATAAATTCCCCTGCCTCACTCCGGGAGATGTCTGAGGAGCGACGTGGCAAGAAAGCTGTGCATGAAGAAGGTAAAATCAACATAAAAAGACACGGCGCTTCTATCATGCCCTCTCTCTCCCTCTCTCTCGCCCTGGAGGAGCGACAGAGTGATTGTGCCCTTCCACTCCTGTGCCCTTCACTGCCCGGAGTCGGTGACCTATGTGAGGCTGGAGGTGGCAGAGACAGGGTGCGGGGTGTAGTGGGTGGGGGTCAGGGATTCTGACAGCTGCACGGAGCTTGCCTCAGGGCACGCAGCCTGCCCTTTTCCTGTCCTGAGCCCCCCCTCGTGCCCCCTGCCTGGCAGACTGGCATGCCTGAGCGGAGGTGCACAGCCCCGGGTTAGACTCGGCCAAGGCTGCCTGTGTCTCAGGGGGGAGCTGGAGAAGTGACGCTGGTGAGGTCAGGTTTAGGTTTCACTTTCTCCCCCCCTCCCGTCCTCCCATGACACTTTTTACAACTCCGCCAAAACAGGAAGTGATCCAGCAGCAAGAAGTAGAGCAGAGAAGGAATTCATTTCGCTTCATTTGATCTCATTTTGATTCATTGTTGGGAAATCATCAGCTTCATTAACAGAACGCACTAGAAGCCGGCCTCGCTGCCATGAGCTGTAGATTTACACACACACACTTCTGTGTACTGACTCACACCAACAGTGGCCCCAGTGTTAGAGCTGTGCATTCATTTACACAAACACGCGCGCACACAGTGGTGCGTTCATGCTGCCGAGCTGCTGGGAGAATGACGGCGCTCTGGGGTTAAACACTGGCTCAGTGTGTTCGGCAGGTAAAGCCCTCCACCTCTCCGCACAACAACAACAAACACTCAGTAGACGGCTTGTTTGGGTCCAACTGCTCCTTCTGAACGCGTTTGATCAGAAACATGCTGTTAGCGATGGCTGTAATGAATATGCAGATATATGGTGTGTTCCTCTGTGTGTGTGTGGTATCTTAAAAAAGATTTATTTACGCTGGTTTGATGCGTGTTTTTTTTCCACAACGCCCTCCTTCACACACAGTCGTCCATTCAGCTCCTCTCGTTCACACCTGGTAGCCGCCCAGCACAACCGCAGCCTTTCAGTGGAGCTCCGCCAGAGCTGTCGGGGGTTAATTGCGTTGCTCAAGGGCATCCCAGTCATCAATATTGACAGAAGGGGAGAGCGTTACTCATTTAGCTTCTCTGTGTCAAGATTATTCATCGCTGAGGGGACTACTTTTTCGCTCTTGATGGTGTGTTGAGCTTTTTATTTCTGCACATGCAGGATTATGAGAAATATTCATGCAGCAGGTCATGCAGTAAGACACTTTAAGGACACCTTTCACAGCTGTTTAATGTGAAATCTTATCGCAGGCTTTTTTTTTGTAGTTGTTGACTAAATCTGAATGAAATGCATTAGTTTAAGTAAAAGATCCTCAGCTGAGAAGGATTATTCTGGGGCTACATTTCAGAATCACGCTGCACTCTAAAAGCTTTTCAATGATATTGTGTTTGAGCACAAATTGCCCTCGCTTTGGCTTTAGCTGCGGCCCGTGTGTTGTGCAGTATTTCTGCTGCAGTGAAGGGGAACAGTGGTGTAGTAGTTTTCTCCTGTCAAGTCGGATATGATGGAGAGTATCACTGAAGCATTGTGGTTTTCTGTGGGAGCGTTTTAGAGGAAATACAAAGATGTGAATTCATTCTGCTGAAGCACATAGTGAACATGTGGACGACAGGCTCCCCGCAGATGTTTGAATCAGCTGGGTGTCATCTGTTTTATCATCAGGGGCCTGAGGTGCACTTGTTTCTGTTCGTACCTGTGAGTTATTCATTAAATGCTGTCTTATTCTTCCTAGCGTAAAATGCTAACCGCCTCATTCTGAAGTATTTGCTTTGAAACTCCATATTTAACAAGTTAGAGCAGCGTGTTTTTAGCAGAAGTGCTTCAAACCTGTGTCAACACACAAGATGGGTAATTTTCTCAACAGTCGCACTTGTCTCGCACTTGACCCGAGTCTCAGGAGGAGACGGCGACTAACAAATCTGTTTCACCGCAACTCCATCATAGAAAATTCATTATATCGCTCTCCTGCGTTCTACTTATGCATCTGTTTTATCTCCTGCGCAGCTCCTCTCCCGCCTCCCGCAGCTCCAGATATCAGCCATCAGAGTCATTACAGCTCGCAGGAGGTGGCACCAAAGCTTCCTCTGCCCCACTGTGACACCGACCCCCCCCGCCCACGCCCATCTCTCATTGATCAGACAACTAATCCATGCTGATCACAGTAACCTCCGCCGTCTGGAGGGCTGGATGGGAGGCACACACGCTTGTTTGACTGTGTCTCTTATTGAACCGAGCACGCTGTGAGCAGAGGAGGCCGGATATCGATGGGTGCGACTCGGCTCACCCCAGATAGCCTTAGAGCGACGGTGATACTAAAGATGGGCCTGTGATGCGACTATTGACGTAGCGGGTGACTCAGAATTTCTGATATCATTCAGCTATCCTCTTTTATTCAGCCTCACAATGAACTGGGGCTTAGCGAACCAATCAGCAGCGGCCGAGCCTTTGATTAAAAGTCAGATTATCACGCTCATACCATATGTCGCCTAAGCAGCTCTTCTGACATGTTTGTGTTTTCTCCCTCCCCTCTCTCCTCCATAGCAAGATGCTTTTCCTTTCTGTCTGCGTGTGTGGGTGATGTGCCTTTGCACTGTACCTGAGGCCTCTTATCATCAGTGTCAAACTGGTGGGCTAAGAGCAGCTGAACGAAGCAAGGCCAGCTCTCCGCTCCTCAAGATCCCACATTAACTCCACTTCCTCCCGTTTAAAACCCCTCTCAGCCCTGCAGCAGCAGCAGCAGCCGAGACTTCAGCTCTTAACTCACCCGGCTGACGCACACATCGACTCGCTGATCCGCTAAATCACTTCTGTTAACTGCATTGATCCGCTGTGTCTCTCTGCGTTTCTTACCTGCTCTGTGAGTCAGTGCCTCGAAGGTACATCGGACTTATTCTGAGTTGATAAAGTTGACTAAAAAGTGCTTTTAGAAGTGATTCATTCCACTTTTTCTTTTACAGATTTGAGCATAATTTTTCCTCTTTGTGTTTGTCAGTTTGAGTTTTAAACAAAGCTAATGAGGCAGCCGAACTGAACTCCACTTGTTCTACATTAGTTGACTTTATTCCCCTCCAGCTCAGTGCAGGCCATCACAGACTCATACCGGCCTGACAGGCGCTATAATTGAACCATATATTTTGGCTTCCTCTCAGTACAGAGAGGAAGGGGGCATCTTTCAGCGCACCACTCCTGGGAGCGTTTCTGCTGACAAAACAGGGGCTGCTGGGGTTGGGTTAACAATCGTAACGACACGGCTGTCAGAGAGGGGGGGGGCGGCAAAGATGAAGGGGAGGATTGGATGCACCTGCGCTCTGGAAGAGCCAACACTTAGAGAGAGGACAGAGAAGGAATGCAGGTGCACTGCTGGATAAATGTTAAAACAGTCACTCTTTTCAAGGACATGTTTCTTTACAATAGAGGATATGATCTGGAAAGCTCAAACTATACTGGCTTTGATCAGAGGCTTTTTATTGTCAGTGTATTTGAGATGTTTCAGTGACCCCATCTTTGAAGTTTTAAGACTTTATGTTCAACCTTTTTCTTCTTTTTGTTGCTGCAGTTGACAGAAAGACCCCCCCTCCCAAAAAAAAAGACAAAAAGAGGAACCTTATCGTGTCTCGTCTCTCCCAGAGGTACGAACACGGTGGTTCAGGATCTGCAGCCCAGTGTCGCTTCAGTGACTCTCATCTAAGAAACAAGGCGAGAATCAAAACAAGGCACTCTCCTCCTTCAAAATTGAACCACAAGAGTCTGCAGGAAATCAATAGCTGGATCACTGTCATGAACGAGAACACACTCTGTCTGCGCTCAGAGAATGTTTTTAGATTGAAAACTTGGAGAGAAAACACCTCAACAAGAGAACCTGAGGGGTGTTGATCATCGCGCTTTGTTATTTTCTCTTTAAACCTCATGTAGCACAAATTGGTGTAAGAAATTACATTAGGAGAAACAATGCCCATGTCAATCTTTCATTCATAGATTTCCTTTGTGGCATTGACAAATTACAGTGTTTTATTTAAGCTTTCCTCAGAGTTACTGGAGCGCACACAGGCCTGATTACTCACACAAACATTGAGCAATATTTTTAGTAGCTTGATCCATGAAAGCAAAGTGTAACAAATGTTAAATGCTATGAATAAAGGAGGACATGACAGCTCCCTAAAAGTGAAGGCAAAACATCTCTAGCTCCCGCTGCTGACTGGCTGCAGTACAGGTCATAAGGCCCGCCTCCTCCATGTTAACAGATGGGACATGAGTCAAACTATAAAATCAAAATACACGACAAATACATTTTTCCCAAACATGGTTTCTGTCATTATTGTTAGTTCTTATCATGCTGATTTACGTCCAAGTGTTCAATTTTCTGACAAGTTTAGTTTCAATTAGTTATTGGATCCTGTTTAAAGGATGATTGACAGCTCTGTTGACAAATACGGCTTCAGCAGCCGATCTTAGAGGAGGAACGGCGAGAGGAAACGTAACTAAAACAATAAGTACAGTCATTGAAGCTTCCATATCTGTGCGTCTGCTTCAAACCAACACAAGCTGTGGAATACGCCGACATGCAGGATCTTTGCCGCGTTTTGGTTAGCGTAAGGGGCGGGACATCATTACCACGGCTCCACCCGCCGATTTCTACTGCGCAGACTCTGGCTCCAAAAGACGTCACCAGCGCAAGATGGCAGCGCCCGTCTCGGGGGTATTTTGGTTCTACTTTTTAGTACAATGAGGGCAGATGGAGATGCGTCATCCATCTTTATATATAGTCATCGGTACAAACCAGTTTGTAAAGGATTACACTGACATTTGAAGACAGGATCAAATCTGTCTTATTATCTGTCTGTGAAATATAAAACATCTTTGAAGCCCAGGAAGAGGGGAAACAGCTCTTGGTAGCTGCAAAACATGGCATCTGTTGACAGAGGAGACATTAATTTGTTCAAATAAACGACAGTAAATACCATCTGAGGTGGGAAGCAGGATTGAAAAGCTGTGTTATAGCAGAGTTACAGGTGTTCGTTTGCATAAAGCCAGCTGGTGTTAAAACACATAAGTTCGCATTTTATTTTGAAAGCCTTTTAGAGGAACGTTTGGATGGCAGCCTGTGATGTGTATGTGGCATGATTTGATCATATATTTTGAAACCGCAGTGTAATATCAAGCTTTTATTTTTTCTCAGGCCCTTTTAATTTTTCTTCTCCCCCATATAGTAATTTTTCAGCGAACAGAAACGTTGATTTTCTCGCTTGAAATTCTTTCGACAGCGAGATGGAACCATGTTGTGTCGCTTTCTGAACACTGTACTCAGTCATAACCTCTGCTCGATCTGGAAACCCTGGCCACTTCACAGCCCGTATCAAGGCACCCCTCCTTCACTGTAAACTGCTCTGTGGCACATGAACACACAGGCCTCCTCGGGCCTGGACTCACATCTAACCCAAAAAACACACAGAGAAACAGCCTGCAGGGAGACTGACCCCTCGCAAGGTTCGACTCACACACAGAGCAGCCCTGTTCCCCTCCTGGCCCCGGACACACGGGCACACTGGAGCCTTCACTGGGATGACGGCAGAAGGACAGGTTTGGTGGAAACGACACACATTGGAGCTCTGTATTTCTGTGTTTGACTTCCTCCTCCACCCTCCTCTGGCACAGCCCCCCTCTCTCCGCTGCGTTCGTGTCCACACACACGCCTTTGAGACACCTAGCTCAAAGTTGTGTCTGATTTTTTACAGCTCCTTTATACCTCCCGCTTTCCTGCCTGTTTTTCTTGTCTGCTCTGTGATCACCTGAGACCCAAAGCTCCGGCCAAGTTGATCTAAACATCCTCGATAACAGTGAGCTCAAGTCTTCCCAACAGTGTTAACATGTAGAGCTTTGTAGCACGGAGAGAAAAAGCGAGAAGTGAGAGGAAGCCTATCTTTCAAAGAGACGAGTAATGGGCCCTGAGGGCACTTCTCAGCTCCCATGTAAGCCCTTGCTTTTCTGCATGCCTAGAGAGGTGTTACATAAATGGCAGAATATCCTCGATGGCCACTTTTTGTATTCTAAAAGCCTTCTCCCAGGTTGGTGTTTATGTTAATGACTCTAGTCAGGGGTTTGAAGTGCTTGGATGATGAGCAGCTAGCCTAGAAACGGAGAAGTGGCTCTGACCTTGGCCCACTTCAGGGAAACGCTCTGGTTTCTGACTAATAGCGTATGCCCTATTCTCTCTCCCACAACATGCACGCAAAATAGCTCCGGCATGCCCCATTAAGCAGCATTTTAATTGTTAACACGGCATACCCTGTCCTTGGCACACATTAACTACTTCGTTTAAATGTCAATCCCAATTAAAGAAGGGCCGAGGAGACGGTTGTTTTAACCGGGAACAAGCGTGGTGCTGCAACCACTATCGCCATTATCAGATTTTAAGGATGTTTTACCTGATGACTGACAGATTCCTCAGGGGGACCAGTTGTGATATAGAGTAATAAAGGGGAACTCCACTGTTTCTACACTTCAAGATCCATCTCCTAATCCTGGGTAGAACTAGTCAGCTGGTAAAACAGGTGTCAAATGTCTTCTTGTGCATATAATTGCAAATAACTGTCACCAGGGTTATCATCGCTGGGGATTTAGGACATTAAAATGGAGCCTATTACAAGTGAACTCAAAGCATGCTTTAAAAGAACCGGTTGCAGCGTAAGCCAACCATATTGGATGGCATTTTGGATGCCATGCCAGCCATCACAGAAAGGGGCGAGACGGGATCGTCGTTTCAGACATTCTCAGCTGTAAGGCCTTTGTAGCGTGCCACTCGCTAAATTAAAAGGGGCAGAAGGAGTCGTGTAAAGACGTGTGAAAGTGTGAAGTGTGTGTTATGTTTTGATTGCCTATTTTGGAAAGTTTAGAGGTATTATTGGCCCAATACTGAGGTGGAGTTCCCGGCAATACCTGAAAGTCAGGGACATCCCTGCATCTCTTTCCACCATTAGAGTTTGTCTGCTAAGTGTAGTCTAAATTTATGGAGTCACAATATGCTCATTAAAAGGTAGTCTAGTGTAGTTCAAAGCTTCATCCAAAAGCCAACTGGACTTGGTTGAAGTTCTTGAGACCTCTCATCCGACCGGCTTCTTCAGTTCTGACAGAAATTCCACCAAGTCCAGTTGCCATTTGGATGAAGCTTTGAATTACCATGGCCTGGATGACTGAGAACCTTCACAGACATCGTCTAGTGCAGGTTTCTATGCAGGACTTTTTTTGTGTATGCTGCTGCAGTGTTCAGCACTGGGGAAAAAAGATGATGCAGTGACAGAGCTGAAGGCTGAGACGGATGTTTGTTTCCTGGTGTGTACAGTTCCTCCCTTCCTTCCTCTCACTGTCGCCCTCAGCCTCACCCTCAGTGAAAACCTCCAGAGCTGGCAAACCCAACGTCCCACCCCCACCCCTCATCCAGCATGTAGCCCTGCTCAGCTGTGCCGGGACACAAACCCCATTTCCCCTGAGGAGCAATAATGCTCTTGCATTAGGGTTGTGCACAGAATGGTGCCAGCCCAGGGGCCTGGCATGCAATCCCCCTTATTCACTGAATCCTTTCCCAGCACTGCAGTACCAGATGGATGGCAAACACGGACGCTCGCAGGTCCAAATCACCTCCTGCAGCTGGGTGATAGAGTCCCACAGCGAGGAGAAGGCAGGGAGTGGAACCTATAGTGTCTGTATGTGCAGTGTAGGCCTTCAAGCAGTCACCACCTTCTCTGTGTGTCTCAAGGTGTGCTTGTATTGCTTTGTGTTTTTTGGTGCTTCTTTTTTTCTGTGAGCTGCTTGTTATGCACCATCTGATAACGGGTAATGCATCGGTGGCTGCCTGCCTAATGACTCAGATAGGTAGAGGTGCTCTTATTGGCAGGCAAGCATAGTGTTGTCATGGGGATGATGAGTGGGCCTCTCCTCCTCGACTGGAGTGAACCAGTAAGCGGTGCTTGACGGCCCACCACCAAAAGGTGCAAAAACATCACCACACAAATGCTTGCACACACAAGTACACATGTAGAAGTGGCCACATCGCGGAGCTGGCAGAGTGGATGAATCAGTGAGCTCTCGAGCATCTCAAAAAGGAGGAGGAGGAGGAGAAGGGTTGTCTAGGTTGATCTAGTCACATGAATCACAGTGTGACTCGGTTTTAATCAACACACTTAGGCTACAAATGACTCACTTGTAGAAACGCGCATCATTTGCATTGCTGGTTGTTTGCTTTTTTAATGCTAATGTGTTCTCCAGCGCCCACCAGCCTACGTTTACACACTTCATCATTCAGTCTTTCTATTATAGCATCTCTCTTTCTTTGTCAACCCCTCTACCCACATATTACTCCCCGGTCCCACAGCTCCTATTTCTGTCTCCTGCCATGCTCCCATGTCTCCTATTAGGAAAGGAAATGAGGCGAGGTACCGATGCAAATATCTTGGACCCCTCGCTGCTCCCTGACTCATCACCCAGAGACAGAAACGAGGATTGAGTGAGTAAGAGAGGAGGGAAATGAAGGCAGAGGGGAACGGCGAAAAGCTAGAAAAACAGACCCAGACAAAGCGCACAGTTGATTTGTACACAAAAAAACATAGAAAAGTGGGTGCCGCTATGTTTATTATCATGCAGAGAGCTTTCAGGGGCAAAGCCAAACAACAAAAAGAGCACAGAACACACTGCATTATTTGTCTCTTTCACTCTCCATCCTTCTTCTTTTGTGTCGGGCGCTGCCATCACTCAGCCTGCAGTGCTATTTCAGCACCTCTGAGGGGTCATTCATTTTGTCGGCCTCCCGCCTTATCTCCGGCTCACTTGATTGTGTTGTAGTTTTTATTGTGAAGTGCTCAGCAATGCTAGCTTGCCCGTTGAACGCACAGATTGGTAGTTTCCATTGGATTGCTCTTCCATGGTCAGAAAGGGTCTAAAAAGAACAAGAGTTTACTCCCATTCGAAGAGCTAAAAGCTGCAGGCGGGACACCATTCAGCACATTCGTTGAGCGATTATTATTAAAGCTGCTTTTGCTACAGTATTCAGTCAGGATGTGGATACTTTAAGGTTCTTCTCAGGGAGGTTTCCTGCTACCTCCCTTATCAGCAGGATTATGGAAATGAGGAAGGTGTTGCTGTTTAATATTCACATTCAAATCCAGAATAAAGTAAGTAAAGAAAACTGTAAGACTCCACTCGCCCCAAATATGTCTTGTATTTGCATTACATCAAGCTAAGACACCTTTAAAGTGGCTGCTATGTCTATATTGTTTGTGTTTTATCTCAGGGATTTGTCTGGATGATGAAACTATAAAATACTGTGAACCAATCGAATAAAGTTCTGGGCAGGGAGCAGTCAGACTGTCCAAAACTCACCTTAAAGAGGGGGTATTATGCTGTTACACATTATAAGACATATATATAATGTTAAAATGTTGGATGTCCAGACTAAACGTTGGTGAAGTTTCAAATCTTTCGGTAAAAGTATGTTGGAGTAATCCCCAGGCTTCTCAGCTCAAACTGCAGGCTGCTGTGAACGACAGGTTTCGCACAGTTGTTTCTACACACTGCACTTTGTGACATCACAACTTGCAGCCTCAGCAGGCTTCGGAGAGCTGGCCAATTGGGGGAAAGTGGGCTTGTAGGGGTGGGGTATCTTAAAGGGACAGGGCTGACTGAGTCGTTTCAGGCAGAGGCTGAAAGAAGCTTGAGATTAGCATAACACCCCACTTTTAAACATGTTTTGGAACTGAATTAAAAGTGAATTTTAAAAATGCACCAAGTAAATTGTTAATTCAAATTTGCTGCCCTACTTCATGGATGACCCTTGACCTTTATACTACTGGGCACAGAGACAAATTCATCCCTTAGACTACTGGGTCAGTTCACCTAGAATTTCAGATCCCAGTAATTAAATTAGGATAAATAATATTTACAAATAATATATGTTTTAATCATGTTGCTTGTTTAATCTCCAAATTGTTAATATTAGCAACAGAAGACTGTTTGAGCTTTTACTTCTGCACTGTGGTGCTTTGAGTCAGTGTTAACTTTATCATGCTAACACCTGTGTATTGTTTTCAATCTTCCATCTGATTTAGTTTGTTAGCATGCTAATTAGCACCTAACACAAACTATAACTGAGGTAGATGAATGTGTCATTAGTTTGGAGGTATTTGGACTTATTACAAGTTATTACAATAAATCTTGAGGCTGAATTGTATGTATGTTTTCAAATTTACTGGCAATCCAGCCAATAGCTGTTCAGATTTTTCACCAAAAACACGTCACACATGTCAACCCTCTGGTGACACTAGAGCCAGGGGATCACCAAAGTCATCAGGGTTCATCCTCGGGGAACCAAACAAAGTAAAGTGAACCTTTGACCTGCTACTGCTCATTAAGATTCTTCCAATAATGTCTGCACAACACTTCTACCATCTTTGTGATGTTTTATTCTAAAGGAAAATGGCGCGTTGCAGACTGACCGACAGATCAGGCCTGACATCCCTACAGCCTCTAGGATGGGAAAAACAAAGTAGAGGTTGTAAAGAAAGCTGGATTCTCCCCTCGGGTTCAGTTTTTGTGTCGATAAAAAGACACTTCTCTGCCGTGTAAAGACATTTGTCCCGACTGGGTGGCCCAAAAAGCTTGACCGTGCCTCCAGCATGACAGTTTTGCTTTAACGGCACGGGAAGCCCAACGATTTGAAGAGAGAGCGCAGTGAAATCCTAATGAGTGAAACCATTATCTCTGTGGTCTGCCGAGCCATTTACACGGCGGGACTCGGGCTCTGCTGGATCTCCTGCTCCATCCACGCTGTGACGACGTGTCGACTCCAGCCATGTTTCATGTGAAATGTTCTCTCGCTCTCTCTCTGTTTAGCACTTCTAATATTAGTCAGGTGTCATTGCTGTGTAGAGTGCTAACTAGCTAATTAGGTCTGTGATTTCTGGTTAAAGAGGCGGAGGGAGGCGAACAGAGAGTTTCTATTACGGTAACAAGGTCCCCTCCCTCTGTACTCCCACCCACAACCTGACTGTGCCGCCTTTGACCTCGTGTTTATTCCTTCTGCCAAATTACCACCGGACAAGCCATTTCTTTGTTCTTAACAGTCTGTTGGCGCCTGAAATATAAAAAATGTTGGCTCAGGAAATCACAGATTGTGTCCACTGAAATTGCACTTCAGTAATTTGGGAATAATTCTCTGAGGAAATGGCTCGATCCAGAGAGATTTGTAAAGGCTTATGTTCCAGCAGAACGTATGCCATAAAAGTCACATTTAAACTTTATTTAATCCCTTCCCGGATCTTCGTTTATACAGTCAAAAGCAGAACAGGAGTTTCACACCAGCCTAGCGAAAGAATCTTGTTAAAATCTTCTCTGCCTCGAGGTTTTATCCTCCTCCTTTTTTTGTTTTTTTGCCAAATGTTCCCCCTGCCTGCTCTGCCTTTTTGAATACAGGCAGCGTGAACAAATTAAGACCTAGCTTATTAAACAAGTGAGCCTTTAAATTCTAACAGACTGGCCCTGCATGCATGGGTGACCGCCAGAGCCCTCTGCGCTCCACCTCCAGCGAAACAACAAACACAACAGGGAGGGGCTGCGCGCCACCGTCCCCTAAATTACGTCCATTCTCTGATAGTGACCTGATCTAACACCAATGTGCATTAAAGTGCTGCTCGAGTGATTCAACATGATGCATATACACTAAGTGTTGTGCATTTGTTTGTGTGCTTTCTGTCTTCATCTTCATCTGTTTGTTTCATTAAGCGGAGAGTAACGAAGGCGGAGGCGAAGCTTTGCCTCACGCAGGGGAAAGCGGCTCCTGTTTGGCCTGATTGAGTTTGAATCCTGACAAAAGTACGAGCGTTTCCTAAGTAGCTGATTGCTGCTGATGTTTTGCACTTAATGCGTCCCGGTTCCTGTGTGTGGAGAGAAGATAGTGCTCCGTGCGAGAAGTCGTTTGATCATGAGGGCTAGGCTCAGAGGATGTAGCTGCAGAGGTTTGTTTGCTGTAAGTAATTCATCAACAGAGAAACAGTTGATCGTTGATATGTTAGTACCTATATTTTCTTATGACAGCTCTCTCTTCGTGTCTATGAATTGTTCTTGCTGGTACGCCCCTCTAGCAGAACAGTGCACAGGATCTTGCCCACTCTGCCTCTGACTCCCTCGGGTTGGTAACCACTTTGTGTATTGAAAATGGTCTTTCGAGCACTTTCTTTTGTCAGCCGAGCGTGGGTTGATACGTCTGAGTGTTTCAGTCTAATTTTAAAGGAGCAGGGGGTCAGGAGGACAATTAGTGTGGGAGGAGCAGAAGAAGCTCTCAGGTCTGACCTGAGCTCTCCCCGGGACAGAGACCTGCTGTGTGAGGAGGCGTGGGCATCATCCGCCTCTGTGTCCTTACATGTTCTGCCCACACCTTTAGCTACTGGCAAATACAATCATGATTCTTTTTACGGCCTTTTATGCACTTAAAGTAGTTCCTATGAGACAGGACAGCTTCCCTGTGCAACAGAAACTTACTGTAAATTTATCCCAATAAGTTTTTGTCAGTGTTCCTGGCAACCATAGTTTAGTTAACAACTGTAGGTAATTGTTAGCTTAGTAACCAAGCCAGCAGAGATTTCACAGAATTTGTAGCAGTGGGTCGAGGATTGTGGGTCTTCCCGGGTCTGAAAAGCCAATGTCAACACACTAAATTTAGGTGGGAAAGAGGTACATATGTCTAAAAAACTTTTCCACCCAAAGTAGCACAGTTGCAGTCTCATACCTGTCAGCAAATTACAGATTCAACAGACAGTGTTTATATATTTTTCTGGATCTAACAACCCCTAATCCCGGAACCCATCGGCTATCGTCTGACGACATCATAGCCTCTGGGAGAGGAGGCCAACTTTCCGGGCCTCCAGTGTAGCCAGCGGTTAGGACTTCATGCCAGTGCTTCCTTTTTCTGTACGCGGCATTCTTCTTCTACAGTTCAGCTAGAAACCTGAGAAGCGAGAATGGAGTTAGAGTGAGATACGTCCCAGAACAGATTGTTAGGAGCCGGTTGCATTTGGTTGATTGCCCCCTGTGCTCTCCACACAGACTGTTTTTCCTGCTTCCAACCATAACCTTGCTGATCTGTGATTGGTCTATACTACTTGGACTACAAACACGCTACAAATGGATACCAGAACAGATACCAAGATCTGGTCCCTGACCTAATGTAAAAGGAGATTACACCACACCTAATGTTGGGTGTGGTCCTTTGAATACACCCCACCACTCAAGTGACTGATTCGTCTGACATCATGACATGATGGCAATGCTCTGTTAAAAAATGTTGAAAAAGTAGCAACACCGGGGGGCTTATGATCAGCAAATCAGTGGCATGGATGATACTAAAGCCTGTGTATAGCTGTTCCCTAACCTATTGATTTACAATATATTTTACTTTGACGGCACGTCTTCTCAATATCCCCTTCTCTACTCTAAACTCTGCGCTTAAACCAGTATCTTGGCCCGGGCTATGGTTCAGTGTCGACCTAATATGATGTTAGATTAACAGATATGTTCACTAGTGATTGGTTAGAGAAAATCTCCCTTCCCCTCAGATATCAGTCAGAGGGAGAGTAACGTGAAACCTGAGATGGAAATGGAGTCTCTCTTAGCCCCGCTCAGGTCACATGGATCCACGTTACGATGAACACACTACTACCTTTCATTCTTTCCCAAACTTCACTTTTTTACCGTCTTCCAGCTGTAACTTTGTGACCTTGCGACCCTTCACCCTCCAGCACTTAGAAAACGAGCCTGACTCATTCCAGCGCGACTTCACTATTATATGTTTACTTAAGGACAAGAAATGTCAACCCCCTCCGCCCACCGCTGCACTTCACCTCTTCCTCGCTCCGCTCTCCTCCTCTTGTGCTCAAGGCCAATCTCCAGTCACATCAGCTCTTCAGCCTGCAGCGAGCGTGATGCAGCGAGCTGCTCTCGTCACTGACAAAGACGGAAAAAATAATGTGAGAGAGCTCTGAATGTGCCAGCACTGTCCACAATAAGACTCTGTATGACACATTTATATATGACTCAGATATTTCTCAGGGGCAGAGACCTTTTGAATTCTTTAGTCTGTAATCTGCTTGTATAGAAATCTAATTTTGTTTTTTCAATTGTGTTTGTTTTTCACCGGTCAGGTGTGTGGTTGATCACAGATAAAACAATAAACGTGTGATGAATATTGTCGTAAATAATTTCTTCCTCATACAATTAAAGAGTTTAGTCCTGGAGGACATTTGGATGCCGTCATGTTTTTTTTTACAGCTAGATGCTTTTACTTTGAAGGAGCAGCTGTAGGTGATAATATGGTATGTTAGCATTAGCAGTAACTTAGTACAACTAATGCACAAAGTGAACTGACTACTGACGCACCTTTGTCACTGTCTCTGTCAGTATCTTTTAGCAGTGGATCTCTCGTCATCTCAGCTGTGATACACATCATGTAACTTCCTCGTTAATGGTCTGCTACTATGACTCCGAACTGGAAGCGATGCAAACGAGCATCATGTACCGTAAAATTTTTCACTTGTAATATATATATATTTTTCATCTATAAAGTGGGCTGTATCCTATACCTGTGTGAGCAATATACCAGGGTAAAATGCAGAGAGAGGTATGTTATTGTGTTACAGTATTCTACCCAGACGGGTGGACTCTGGGTAACTACCAAAAGAAAGTCTGCAGAAATGGAGACTCACGGAAAGTTGCCAATTTGGCGTTGAAAAGCCCTCACACACTTTGTGATTTGACAGTGGGACAACACTCGTATACACATTGTTATTAATAAAACAGACTGCCTCTTATATTCCCGTGCGTCTTATATTCTGCATTATATGGTAGGTTTTTTTTTTTTCACACAAATTTCTTAACCTGCTCTGTGTGTCAGCAAACAGGCGTATGTTGTTGTTGGAAAAAGTTGCTCACCCAACTTCTTTTTTTCAAGTTCAAGTCTTTCAAGTTTTGCACAATAGTTTTAAATTTGCAGAGGGAGAAAAGTCACACCAAAACACACAATCTGATCCCCTCTTCAGGAGCATAACTAGTAGTATATCTGAAAAATCATTTACGGTCCATCTGCTACAGTTCGCTCGTTGTACGTTACGTAGACGTATTACATGACAGCAAAAGCCACAGAAAGATCATCTTGTGATTATCGGCTGCTACGCTACCAACCTTGGAACTTTAATTGGCTAGTCTTGTACTGAACTGAACATGACAGCTCGGACTGTCCTCAGACTGAACGCACTGATTATCTGAAGACCACGGCTGACACTGTATGTACAGTTGTTGCTCTCACTTATTTCAGTTATTATACTTAAAGAGGGGGTATTATGCTGTTTCACACAGACATATATATGATGTTACAATGTTGGATGTTCAGACTAAACGTGGGTGAAGTTTCAAATCTGTAGGTAAAAGTATGTTGGAGTAATCCCCAGGCTTCTCAGTCTGCAGGGTGCTGTGAACGCCAGGTTTCACACAGAGCTGGCCAATCAGAACACGCATAGTTACCTGTGAATTCCTTGTTAAGAAAATCTCAAGGATTAACATTAATGTAGCACGAGTTGTAAATGAACTGCTATAGCGTTAATGCAGGAATTCGTTGCCTACATTCTCTACCTTATTGGCAGCTATTCATCGTGTCATTTTCTACACCTCGTCTTTCAAGCACATTCATGTCTGAATGCTGATCGCTGTCGTGCTTTTGTATCATCTAGTGCCACTCCAAATTCCTGCCATTATACAGTCAATTGCCTTTTGACCTTTTTTATTGTTGTCGTCTTCTATTATATGAAAGAACCATCAGCTAACGGGGTCACGCTGCCCCAGCTGACGCCCTAAGCCTCCGTACTAAACATGAAAAGTAAGCACAGCCCACAGAGACGTATTGGAGTGGGCTCTGCCCGGGAAGCTGCGACCAAATTCCCACAAAGTCTTTCCAATCTTCCAAAGATAATCACCGGCTCTCGTATGTGTTTATATAAATAGAAACCGTTTATATAATACAACCAGAAAACCCGCTTCCTGAAATACTGTCAGGTCTCATCCAGGAATGTAAGTCTGACATGCTGCTGTGATTCCTGATGCTGCCACATTCTCAGACTGTAAAATGTATGATTGGAGTGACATACTCCTTATTTAATCCCTTGTGTCTGTGTGTGTCTGTGAGTGTGTGTGTGTATGCGCAAACCAAAACCACAATAATCCAGCAGAAAATGCGTAGCTGCAGGGCTGCGGTTTGACAGTGTGGAGGAGTTAAGCATCCATGAGGCACAGATGTTTGGATGTAGGTGGGACATGAAAAAGTGTCTTAAATAACAGCTCAGTATTTTATCTTTTACTTTGAACTTCAATATGTGTCAATGTGTTAAAAGACGGTTGACCCCAGGAAGAATATTTGTGGCTAAGGAAAGACTGAAAGGGGAAAATTATACGTAAACCTCTTTTATTGCAGCCATAATGAAGCTAATCCACTGTGATTTACACCTGCATGCGTGTGTATGACCGCATCCCTCCACACTGATGGCCCAGTCAGTGCAGCAGGTGCCCTCCCCATTGACTGGCATGTTAATCACGAGGGATTAGGCCTCAAGTGAGTACAAATGTGATGGAAAATGGTTTGAATTTCATGCTAAGCCTCCGCTGGTCTGTAATCCACCGCCCTTCACTTCAGCCGCGGGGTGAAGTGTGTTTGTTTTTGTCCAGAGTGTGTCTTAGACGGAGCCCGAGTCTGTGCCCACACATGAACCGAATCCGAACAGCTAACCCTCCTTTGCAACATCTGTTGTCAAAGTGTGTGTAGGGATGGACGCAGTAGGAAATAAGGCAAAGACAGACACAGGGAGGGTCTGCCAGGCTCCTCTTGGCATTGTTTGAGCGACATCTAATCAGTTATATTCATCCCCTCTGAGCTACAGACGGCCTGGATGGAGATAGTCTCCCTCTGCAAAGTAATAGATCAGTATCTCAAGGACAGTTTACCCCCAAACCCATCAGCAGAGCACAAGCTTCAGGAGGGATGTTTTTACCCTTTTGCCATCACTCAGTCCTCATTCCACCTTTTAACCCTCCACAAACACGGCATACTTTAAAAAGCCCTCCGACACTTCCCCCCCAGTGTTGCTTATTGCCTCAGACAGGTGGTGGAGGTTACATTATCATCATGGTCAACAGATGGGAAACAGTCTGCACAGAGAGGACGAGAATCCCTTCAGTGGATGGGGAGAGGTGAAACGTTTCCGACTTTGGGTTTGTGCCTTGAAGATGTATCCGTGTTCTATGTGAGCAACTGTTACTGAGGTGCCTTTGATCAGAGCGCTGGAGCAGAAGAAAAAGCAAATTCAACATCATCAGAACCCGACAGTGTTAATAGTACAGCTGCTTATAAAGGGCAATTATGATGAGTGAAAGTTTGATGCTAAAAAACATCTTACTGATGCAAAGCGGTCAACAGCTAAGATGGGAGAAGGTCGAGGAGAACAGACGGTCTCAAAGCAAATGAGAGAATATCACACTTAAGGGGTCAAAGGTGGATGATCCTTGGCAGTGAGTCCTTCAAGCAGCTGTTGAAGAGACACAACTCTGCTAAAGTCCTCTGAAGTCTCAAAGCTGCTTAGCAAAAAGATGAAATAACAAATAAACAAATATATAATTTATACAACAGTTAGTTTCAACCAGGTAATCTGATTGGACAAGAGGCAGTCCATGAGTGCGCATATAAGCTGCGTCCCAATCCAGGGGCTGCAGACTTCGAAGGACGTATTTGAAGGCCAAACCGCATGTCGAAGGCTGTCCCAATTCAAAGGCTCCTTCAGATGCGGCCGACAAATGCGTCCTCCTTTTCCCCGGACGCAAAGGATCCATTGGGTGCATCCTTCGCAGCCCAACATATCCCGAGATTCATTGCACGCCAATTCAAACGAAATGGCGGACTCTTACGCATCCGAGGAATATGCTTTTAAATGGTTTCAACTCAATCGAATAGCAAGTGTTACACATGTTTAAATAAACAAGGGCCCTTGAAACAAATTATCTTAAGTTACGAGATGTTAGTTGTGCTAGGTAGTTAGCCCGCTAGCTACCTGTTGCTAGGTCACAGGAGCAGCGTTTGGTGACGTAAGGGTAAGGGCGGGAACAGCTGGTGATGCAATGAGGAAATCCTCCGTGGACCAGAACATATAATTTCTTTAACAGTCTACACAGGCTACGAATCCTTTGTGGACCGCCTGTATATCTGTAAATGAAAATATAGATATTTGGCGCCAGTCCGTTAATAACTGCATTGCACGATATATTGCTGTATTGATATTTTGTCCCACCCCTAATGATTCATTAAAGTAGCAGAGTGCAGGAGAATGTTTGGGTTGCTTGGCAACAGTCCAGTTGCAGTTAATTTGTGAGTTGGTGGAGCAAAAATAATAACCTGTATGTGATTATTATTTAACTACTATTTGCCACTTTTATAATTATTGTTTAAAAGCAATATCCCACTGGAGGCCGTGCTGTTATAGTGAATATCAGAACTGCGGCCTCGTGCCTACGACAGCAGTGCTGATATCCAGTACAACATCATGACCTCTCGTGTGATATTGCTTGATCATAAAACCTCTCAGTAAAAGAAAACCAGACTCTATGTAAATGATTTGTACTATTTAATTACCTTCAAGAAAACACTATTTATAAATAATCTATTTAAACGAGTTGTTCTTGCATGAAGCCCTGTGTTTCTGTATCGAGATGTTGCCCTTGAATCTTGTAATATTTTTAAAGCTGTTAGCCTCACAAATCCAATGTCATCCGCCTCTATTTTCTAAGTTCAAGGCAGAAATCTCACCAACAGATGTCCCAAAAACTCAACTTGATAGGTGTAATATTAAAGGCGTGGGCTTGTAAGGCAAATGTGTTTTTGTATTTTGCGTGAAATGACTAGTTAATAAGAATGTGTGCAGATATACACGCGTGCAGCAGGGTGTCGTTGGAAAAGAGCAACTGTGCAAATTTGACTTTCATGGATAAATAAAGATCTAAAAGATGTATTTTCACAACACCAGATACTCATCTCACCGCAGTGTTCACACAGTGTGTGTGTGTAGTGTTTGGTGTGTGCATCAAGGCAGATATGAGCACAAAGGGACCTGAACACACACGCACACGCGCAGATGCCTCATGAATAGATAGTAGGGTCATTTGAAATAAGTGTTGACCATGCGACTAGCAGAGAGACTGTCCTCTGTGGGGGAGAGGGGTAATTCTCTTTCATGCATCATTAGCTCTCCTCATCTCCTTCTGTGTGTGTGTGTGTGTGTGTATTCAGCACCTGGAGCACCCAATCAGAGCTGTTCATCAGTCCAGTACCACTCCAGCTCCACATCACAGTACGATGGCATATCATTTCTGTCGGGACAAGGCCTCGTTTCTTCATTTTTCTCCCCCTCTTTATGTCCTTCTCTCCTTTCCTCTCACCTTCTCTTCCTCTCAGTGATGGAGAGACACAATCAGAGCCGCTCTTGTTTTAAGCTGACAGTCCATTTGCTGTTGGAAAAGGTGATTTTTTTCCGTATTACTCCCTCCATTCAGCAACCTCTGCTGCCGTTATCATTTGTGGTGTAAAATAGGTCGTAATGGCCGCACGCTTCCATTCTCCTACCTGTGATAATAACTGAATGAGTTCATGAGTAATGGGCTGATAATGGCATAATTGGCGGAAGAATTAGTGTGTGCTTCCTGTGTGTGTGGACGGACTGTTTGTGAACCAGGTATTTAAGGTGAGCATGTGGACGTCTTTTCACTTCCATTGGTCTGTAAAGGTGCAGAGCGAACCCGTCTCACTGCTGTCCCATGAATCATCATCATGTTAGTGATTACTGTTACAGCCATCATCACTGTGTTAGCAGTGTGTCAATAGTCACACTCTGTGACCTTTGCCCTTTACCTTTTTTATGGATTAAAACACTGATATTTTTATAATTAAAGACGCCAATAAATGGAGCGAAGGATGAGAGCCAGCTGGCTAAAACATATCTAGTCAGAATCAATATATTTAGTCATATTTATTTATATGGACTGTAGAGAACAGCATACATTACATAAGACGAGGTAGCTTCTGTGTTTCTAACTAGAAGCTAATCTGGAAGTTCCTTAAACCTGTAGTCTTTCTAACGGCCAGCAGGGCCAGAAAAAAGGAGTCAGATTGTATGAAACCAGATAAGAAAATGACCCTACTACTCAGTTGCTTTATTTCCCCAGTAAACACTTTTCTAATGAGTTTATGGTCTTAATCCTTTGTTTCAACTCTTCAATACAGCATTACTTGTTTTTTGTGAATTATGGCTAAATTAAGGCCATGTCCACACGTACACGGGTATTATTGAAAACTGAGTTTTTGCCTCCTTCATTTCCCAAAAAAATCCCGTCCACACAAGCAAGGTTACAAAAAATCCCTGTCCAAATGAAAATGTAAAAACACAACAGAAACGCTGTCATGAGAGTGCCACACCAACAGGCGGCGAAATAACTCGGTCATTCAAAGAAGAAGAAGAATCGCGGCCAGTCAAAAATCTATCCCGACGCCTTTGTTCCTTAATATAGTAGATGAGTAACTGTACATATATGCGTAAACACGTTAAAAGTCCTGTTAAGCATCACTGTTTATGTCACGTCCATGCAAGGAATGTCGACTCATTAGGGACGCGTCACCACAGAGATAATGGCGCACAGCCTGACGTCACGAGCCAAAAATGCCGTTTACCCTATCTACACGTCTCCGCGGAAACAGAGTTTCTAAAAGTCTTCACCCTGGCCGGAGTTTTACAAAAGATCAGTTTTCAGTGACCTCAAACTGCATTTGTGTGGACGAGGTCAAAACGCAGAAAAAAAGCTACGTTTTGAAAAATACACATGTACGTGTGGACATGGCCAAAGAGTGAAATTGCGAATAAGTCCAAATATGCTACAAGGAGTGGCCACCTCTGATTGTACCACAGCAACCTATCAAGAGTAGAGACTGAGTATCCCCCCTGTTGTCCAAATATGGTCACCTCCGCCTAAAAAAAAAAAAAAACAAGATGGCAGAAGACATGCCAAACGTGGGGCTTCAACAACAATGGGTCATTGGGGGCTTTCCACTTCTTATACACACTCTCTAATTAAAGCGGCAATTCAAAGGGTTCTTCTGATGTCAGACGTTTCTTCTTCCACTGTAATGATAGCATTGTAAATGACCACAGTTACCATTGCATTGTTGTTTCTAAACGTGTAAGAGAAAGGGAGAGACAATACATCAGGCCATTACAGCATCTTAGACCACATATTATGAAGTGAGACACTAAAAACATTTAACCCCCTACTCAGTGAGAAGTTTGAGTCTGTTTTTCCATTTCCTTTTCATGACTTAGCCTGCATTGCAAATGTGCGTGATTATGACACTTAAGACTTCACTGCATGCTAACAGACTGAGGACATACTCAGCTTAATAAGTGGCAGAAATTATAAGAGAGAGAGAGAGAGAATGTGCTGGCAGGAGATGTGTTCCGGTTGCTAACAATATACGGGCAGAGAGAGACTAGATATGTATGACTAACCAGTGCCACCATGTCCCAGCTGGCTAGCGTGTTAGCGGTTAGCACGCCAGCTACAACTAGTCCTCTGAGAATGCCACCATGCTTTTGGAGCTAAATATTTCACAAAGATGCACTGAATAATTTCACTGTGCCACTTTGTGGAGTGACTTTAATACAGAACAAGACTTTCTGAAGACTACCAGTGTTGAATCTGTTATTAAGCTAGCTTAATAAATCAGATATCGTGTGCAATCAAAAGTTTACATTTGTGGTCATTAAAGCTGCACTGTGACTTTTATTGATTAGAAATTGTTAAAAAGAAATGCAGTATAGATTTTGTTTGCCAGAAACAGAATAGCACTGTTGTTCTTTGTTAAAGAAAGAGAGTCAGAGGCAGAAATGTGTTGTTTGCAGAGACGCTCAGTGGCATGTTTCACCACACGGCGGCAGCAGTTTTGGAAATGGGCCCTGGATAGAAAGAATCTGCCCCTGGCTAATCACAGACATCTTTGTCAACAGGGAAGCTCATTAAAAAAATGCCTTCGTACTCCTGCTGAATTTTCTGTGCTCACATCTGGAGAGCCAAATTTTTGGACTTTTTTATCGGATTTCAAAACTATCTGCCCACACATGCTGGCGGGTAAGACGCTGTCATATTCCTGTCAAAACAGAAAGCTCGTAGGATGGACGATAGCGACTTTTTCTGTAACAAATCCCAACAAGTTTTGGTTTGAATTGCGTGTTGTCCCAGAGAGAGATTGAACTGTCTGTCTGTATCTCTCTGTGACCATCAGGGCGTGAAGCCTGTGCAGTCAGACTGAGATCAAACAGCTGAAGCAAAACCCAGAAATCGCTGAAAACAAGCTGGACAGCAGCAGTGACAGTCTACCAGTGTGAGTTAAGTCAGACTTTAACCCGTGTCTGCTGCTGATTTTTAGGTCGCTCTCGTTGGTGATTGAAGCAACAGCATTCAAACCAAAGCCAATTTTTTACACTGACAGTCTCGCCATCCATCACACAGCACCTAAGTATAGAGCTGCTGTAACACCCAGTGACATTCTCACTTGTCACCACTGTATCCACTGATCCATCACACTATTCTGAGAGTGTAGCCTGTATGATAGCTGGCGTGGGAAAACAATAACAACAACAACTGATCACTGAGTCACACTGACCCACTGGTGTGTTAACTGACTTAACTTTAACTCATTTGCCTCCTTAAGTACGTACTTGTAGAGCTTAAGGAGGCTCGCTTGTTCCATAATACAGTTGTTATCTGGTTTGAGGCTCTGCTCATTGACATGCATACCCGCTAGCTTCGCACACCTGCTCAGCCACCACGTCTCTGGAAGTGTTGACAAATGTATCCAGCGATCCTCGCAGTGACTTATTAAATTCTTCCTCTTTTTAAAATCCTTTTCTCAGCACTCGACTCGTGATTATGAACTCTGTTGCGCTCTCGTGCGGCCAACATTGTTTCCCCATCTCCTTCGTCCTAGCAGCGAGCAGCGAGATGGAGCACGCGTAACGACACAAAAAAAACATGAATCATTTGTTAGGTTAGATTTTTGAGTATGCTTAATGAAACTGACAAACAGGAATTTCATTTCAGAATCATGGTGGGTCAACAACAGTCTTGAAAATATTATATATAGTAAAAGGATAATGCCAGGACTGCAGGTCTGTGGTTTTCTGCAAAATTGTGCTACTTTTGAAGTATTGCTGCGGACCCTGTGAGAGGCCCCTTATAGGCGCGAGGCCTTGTGCGGTTGCACACTTTGCACAGCCCATGCGACGGTTCTAAATAAGACCGAGGTTTAAAAATAAACAAAAAACTGAATGTATTTAAGTAACTATAAACCAACAGAGAGAAATTGTCCAAAAATTGCAGCTCCCCGGAGCATTATAACAAGATTCAAGGCTACAGTTCTGGTTCACACTCACCACTCTCGCTCTCATTGAAATTAGACGTTCAGTGAGGTTTTAGAAGTGCATTATTTCCTTCTGTACAACCGCGTATAATTTAATTTACTGAACCAAAGATTTCATATTGTATATTTTTGTGGTTTTCTTACATGTACAGTTTTCAGGAAAGGCAGGGCTGTTCGAGTCAAGGAGGAAACCCTAACTATAAACCTGCTCCTGGGCTTCAGCTACTTTAGGTCGATGCTCTGCCTCTAAGTAGCTGTTCGCATGTTTTAATCCTCTTCAGTGTGTTATCGTGTGATCGGCGAGCATCCGTCGGCTCCGTCATTTACACTAAGACCGTGATGGAGGGGGCCTTTAATGCTGGCTGTTATCCCCAAATACATTAGGTAACAGATTAATAACCAGCAGAGAATTGTCTTAACAGCCATAAAGAGCATGCAAATTCTGTTTACTGCCAGGTGCTGAATAATTGATACGGTGATAAAACTATTTTCCTCCTGGAGTCGTTCCGTCAGCGGAGGCTGTTGTGGAGGCACAGCCGAGGGTTTTGTTATTAATAGCTCGGTAATTGTGAGTGGCAACTTGATTGATTCACTTCACTTCCTGTGAGAGCACACACATTATCACACGTCATACACAACCATGCAAATGTGCGCGCTCTCTCACACACTCTTTCGATGTGTTAAAAGAGTCTGCTATGTAATTAGCCTAGTTTAGCAGTGTTAATAGGTTCCTCGGGGTCTTTTACATGCTGATAGAAAAAAGTGGAGAAGATGTGCCAGCGTTTCTGAGGAGGGCGGGGGAGGGGTGTGAGTGTGTGCGCGCTGCGGCGTGTAGGTGTGTGTCGTTATGTGGAAATACAGCTGGTACTTTTAGCGCTACATCATTTCATTACACACAGTGTGTTTTCCTCACGAGCCTACTCTGACTGCGGCCTTAACAGGTCCCTCGGCCTTCTTACAACATGCGCGCACACACAAACAGGCCCCGATTGAGTGTGCAGAGAGGGATCTGTAAGCAGTGCAAGGATGGCTTAATTGGCCTCCAGAGGTCAAAGGTCAGGCTAGTTTTTCTGTATGACAACAATGAAGTTTTGTTTTTGTAGATGACACAAGAAGGACTGGAAAAAGTGTGTGTGGCGTCTTCACTAACTGTAATTGCACTTAATCAATCATCCTAAAACCACAGTGTCTCCCACACTAACCTCATCTCATGCGACCCAGAAACCACACACAGCTGATTTATGGCTCTGAATGTGTGTTTTGTCTGCTGTCTCTGGATGGCTTACGGCTCTTTTGGAAAGCATCCAAACACAGAATGAGTCTGTAGTCTTTCCGTCGGAGCGGCAGAGGGTTAATAAAGCACAGTCACTTCCTCGTCAAAGACTTGGAATGGATGCTGCTCAGATCACAGGAGCGCGCCCAGCGCCAGCCACCCTCCAACATCACTCCCACTTTACTCTCCAGGTCTCTGCTGGGTGCAGCCTCGCTCTGATTGCTCCGACTATGCCGATCACAGCCAGGATGCCACATTAGGAGCACACACGACCTGATTATAATCTCTGTGGCATACATTTGCAGCAGACACAAAAGGCAGCATGTGCAGCTCCAAAATGTGTGACGCCTACTCTCGATGGCACAGAAATACAACTAAGTATTGTGTTTTTGAAAGAATATCCGGTCATTAAACAAGTGAAAAACTTCTACTAAATAAGTCAGCTGTTTGTAACAATAGCTGTGTTCTTCTCTAAGATTAAAATCTAAAAGTTTTTGAAGGTAATTTTAAGCTAATAGAGTGATTCTTGCTTTGAATCTGTGAAGCTTTCTCCAGCTTGCACAGCTTTGTAGCTGCCAGCAGCTCAGCCTTCACACTTGAACTCTAATAAATCCCCTCGCTAAGGACTTGTTGACAAAAAGATCTGGATTAGGGAACCCTTGATTAGATTAAATTAGATTATTGGATTAGATGAAATGAGGGATGCAGACGCTGTAAAGCCTGGTGATCAAAGAGCCGAACAGAGGAACACTATTGAGAGCGACAAACAGCTGCGAGTGGCGTATGAACGGCCTGAGAGCCGTTTGTGTGTCTCTGTTAGGTGAGTTGCGTGGTGATATACAGTCGTGTGTGCTCAGGGAGCTCTATGGCAATGGCCAGTGTTAATGTGTTTATAGGTCCAACTGAAATGGAGTCAGCGGGGACGGAATGCGTCACTACCGTTTATTCAGCGTCAGTCTTTTTATATCTTTGTTCTCCTTTCACCTGATTTCCTCTCTCCTAGTTCCACTGCAAAAAAGGCGACCAAAGCAACCTTAATTATTTTATTTAACCACAATGAAATCATAATGTCCTTATCAATGGTTGAGAGTATTTTCTTAACTTAAACTTACTTCAAGGTAAAAGGATGAAAGACATTAATAACTCTGCGTTGATTAAACTTGTTAAAGCCACAGTCTTTGTTTTGAAATACACTACCAGTCAAAAGTTTGGACACACTTTCCCATTCACTTGTATGAGAAAATGTGTCCAAACTTTTGACTGGTACTGTATATAAGATTAATATTATTTTTTTTATCTTTAAAGTGCATTTTACTTGAAACAGATATTTAGTCCTAGAGTCATTAGACTCTCAAGACTCATACCTGCATGGAAGGGTGTGTGATGAAGGTGTGTGTTGTCGTGTGAAGCTCCTCACCAGCAGGTGTGAAGAAGCAGAAAAAATAACCCTTGTTTTTAGGTTTCAAGGTCTTTCTTTGTAGTGGTGTAGTGGTCATAGATTGTGAATTTTACACCAAATAATCTAGTTTGTAGAACGATTCTTATTCTTGTTTTATTCTTTATTTTGGGACAGTATATATATATATTACAGTACGTCAGTAAAAAGCAGTTTTAATCCCCTGCCATCCACACATTTTTTCAATAACTTTCTACAGTTTGGGAGAGGTTCAGTGTGCATATAGATGCAATAAGTAGTAGATCAGGGGGAGACTTAAAAGAAAGATAAAAAGAAAAGACAAAAGCAAAAACCAACTAAAAATATAATCAGTGAGGCTTTCAGAAAAATAAATCACAGTTTTTGGGGGTCTGGAAGCAACCAGCACCTTGTGATCACTTTTTGTTACCAGCAGAGATCAAAATACCAAACACATATTTATCATGTCACACTGCCTGAAAATCAGCACTTCCTAAAAATAGTGTGAAAAATTGCAAAGGCAGACCGGTGTTTACGATGCTTTCTAGTGCCTCAGTCCAGAAAGGCCTTATTACTGTTCACTCCCAAAATACATGCCAGTGAAGCAGTGACAATTTCTAATGTATTTCCAAGACATTAAAGTTGCAGGTATCAGAATTTTTACAGTCTTACAACAGTGAATGATTTGCGTTATTAGTGTCTTTCCACTTGTTGTTGTGGTGTTCCCTCTGCAGCTCTGCTCTAAAACACTGTTCACTTCCCATCCAGCACCAAATGGGAGACTCACAAACTGCTCCTTAACATAGGCGAACATTGGGCAGCTTAAGAGCCTGATATTATTTCAGCATTTAGTGGAACTAAACGGAGCTAAAATTAGTTTAAATGTTTGGACTACTATTCATCAGGTGGCCTGAAACGTGACTCCACATGAAGGCTAACAGTGCTAAGAGATCATAAGCAAATGTTCCATTACACAAAGTTGCCAGGCTTAGCGGTTTGTTTGGTTATATAATATTTTTCTTTTGTAAAGAAGGGACTTTTTAACAGTGTTTATACACAGCATATGTTTAGCCCACTCTCTTTACCTCCTTCTTAGACTACCTTCAATCACTTTGTTCATCTTCCCATCTAAATATATCCATCCTTCTAATCATGTCCCCTTCTCCCGTCTGTCTCCCTGTGAGTGACATGGCAGTGTAAAAAACGAGTGCTTGAAGCTGCGGGCAGATAATCCTCCCTCTTGTCTGAGCTGGCACTGCGTGTACGACGACACTGATGGATGCAGGGGACAGGACAGCTTGGATGCCAGCATCAACACCAAAGTTGATCCCTGGATAAAACAGTTGGATACTCAGTCTTAGATACCACAACACACACACACACACACACACACACACACACACACACACACACACAGATAGACATGTGCAGCTGAATCACACTCTGCTGATGCAGCATTTCAGCAGCAGCAGTCTTTATCTCCCTTCGCTGGGACAGCTCTGCCTGTGAGACACTTCCTGCAGCGCTGATGGTGCATGTCCATTCGCCTGTGAGAATGTGTGTATGTAAAGTTTAGAATCACAGCTCATCATGTCAGAGCAGCCGCCTCCTTTCCTATAAATCTGCTGCCGGATGTTTTGAGTCAAAGTTGCTCGTATTTAGGTTTGCATGTTTTTTAACTCCTTTCTTAATAACATTTGTTTACGATGGAGCATTTTGTCAGTGTGTGTAGAGTGTGTGAGGGAGAGACTCAGCTATCTATGTCTAATGAATTTCCTCCTACAGAAGTAATGTCATTAAGGACAGGTAGGAGTGGCGCTAATGCAATCAAATCCTCACAGTGATTACGGCTCTCCCCGGCCGGGCCCAGATATGCCACGCCGATGAGGAGAAACACGGAGGTGGATTGAATCTGGCAGCGGAAAATCGACTGGAACTTTGGGGCATTTAAATTTGGCGGGACACATAAGGGAAACTATTCGTGTTATTGTGCAACATGTTAGGCTAAATCCAAATGCCGCTCTAGCATACTCGTTGAGTTTGCAGGCCCAAGTCTGGGAAATGAAGTCCACAATCCACTGCAACACAGACGTTACGTTGTAGTTTTTCAATTTACTACAAAAAAGCCCAATCATATTTATTTTTCATGTGTAAAAAATACCTTAAACATGAAATCAAATCATGATACATGGACTCACTTATATAGAGCTTGTTTCGTCTTCCGACCTCTGAAAGGGCTTTACACGACACGTAATCAAAATGCATTTTATCAATGCAGGCTTCACTTGACATGATGACAGTGAACACATCACAGAATGTATGACCCAGGTCCAGAGGGCAGACATTTGGATTCAGCCTTTCTCTCTTATCCCTAAGGTGTGTTTACAGTGTGTTCGCAGCATGTCAGGGTGAAAGGAGGCGGAAGGGGAGGCAGTGAGGGGGAAGCCGTGTCTGTGAGCTGCTCTCTGACCTTTCACAGGAGAAAAGGCTGGCAGGTTTGATGACATGGAAACATTCTAGAAACCAAACATAAAGATCTGTTCAGTTTAAATTCTATGATTCAAATGTCTTGAAAATTACAATGTTACAATTTCATGTAGCAGACGCTTTTGTCTAAAGTGACGGACATGTGAGAGTTAATAGAACACAAGTAACGATCGAGACAGGAGGGAACGAAGTCAGTTAGTGCCAACAGACAGCTTCAAGTGCGATCGGACACTGGCAGTGCATATATGTCTGTCTGTCTGTCTGTCTGTCCGTCTGGATGGATGGATGGATGGATGGAGCATTTAGCAGCTATAGAGCCAGAAATGCCCCTCAGGAGTTTGTCAAGACCAAAATCAGAGCTAACAGTGTTCAACATTTTGTTCTCAACTTATTTTCACTGCTAACTTTTCCTTCACAAATCTTGCAAGATATTTTATAAAGTTTAACAAAATATCTGCACAAAAAATTCCCAACCAGCACACGCACAGAAACACTTACTGAGCCTTTAAGATAAAGCTGTCTCCAGAGTTTTCACGATAAAAGCATCACAGTGACAGTTTTAAACCTGCGCTGACAGATTTAAACTCAGACTGTTGCTCTGATGTGTTGCCGTAAGAGACGAACATGACGACTTTCATGTCATGACAGCCGGAGCCCTTAACTCTCCGTCCCTCCCTCTGCTTAGCCGAGGTGTCTGAACCTGTTTGGTCTAAACACCACGGGAGCCCTCAGTCCTACATGGTTAATAAGAGGCTGCCTGAGGAACATCTGCTGCCCTCTGAGAAGCAAAACCAGAAGCAGTTTGTGACCACAGAAGCCATCAGATTCACTGTGGTGTACTTTTTATTCAGAGAGTGGGAATCATCCACCCACTGTAGGACATATTAGAGTAAAAACATGTTGACATGGAGGGAGGAGTGTGTGCTGGTGTGTGTTGTGCATGCAGGAATGTGCAAATAGAAAAGAGAGCCAGTTTCCGTGCTAAAGCTGAACAGCATGAAAAACATCGCTGCACACAGGTGCAACTTCCATCCCTCTTCCTCGCCTGAAGGTTATCTGTGTCCTCCCATCTCCATCCGTCATGCTACCCAGCCTGCAGCTGCCTCCCTGTTGTCTGCAGAGTGCATGCGATAGCTTTTCTGTCACACAAACCGCGAGGGAAAATTCTATGATTTTTTCACTGGAGTGTGCGAGCTCTGCAGATGACTATCTGAGCGCATCCGACATTAATTGCATCGGTGTTTAGAAGATGATGAGTGGATAGCAGCACAACATTCTTACTTAGCTTTGTTATCAGTTTTAAATATATGCAGGATTATAGTCTCTTATCTAACAGCAAAGATGCGTCTCCCCTCTCTGCATAATCTACGTCCAATCAAATCTGAACTAATCCCATTTCTCAGACGTCACACGAGCCACAACAGCTTCTGTAACTAGCTGGTTGTAAATATATGCTTTAAGTTGAAGAAATATTAGCGTCACAATTTTCCTCAGTAATGGTGGACTGACTTTTTGTCTTCCAAACAGGCACGGGTATCGTTAGGATTTTATCGATGCCGGTATCATACTGATACTGATACTTAATGATACTCTTATCGATACTACTCTCCATAATTTGGTGCAAAAAATTAAGACATGTTTATATAAGGGTGTCTGATGAAAAGGGGGTTGTAACATGTTAAGCGCTGTGGTCATCTTCATCCTACAGTAACAACAGTTCACATTAACAGTAACAATCATAGGCAATACAAAAACAGTTTTCTGGCCGTCATGGCAACTTAAAATTCACACTTAAGCGAGCTATCAGTTACTAGCGTACCTAAACCAACCGGACTCCGCTGTAGTGAAGTAATTCTTTTACAGTAACCATGGCGACAGCTCTGTGACATTCTGCCTTTTTTGTCCTCATTTTCCCTTGTTTAGTGATGGAGAATGGATTTAACTTCTGCTAACGTTACCCGCTAATCAGGGCTGCTGCTTGACTGACGCTGTCATTGGATTAAATTGGAACATAACTTAGAAGTGCTAACAACCGTAGCTAACTAACAGTGACTGAATAACTACAGGCTTATTTATAAGCACCATGCGTTTTAACTGCATTTTTAGTTTGGCTACTCCCTTCTGCCGCATCGCCATCAGAGCCACTTTCTCGGAGACTGCACTGTGGACATACTAACAGTAACATTAGCATCGACGTTAGCATTAGCCGCTTTGCTAAAGCAGTCATGCTGCACTGCTTCAGATTTGTAGACTTGAACTTGTTGTTGTTGTTGAACTTTTTTGTGTTTCGTAAGGTTTCTGGTGTTACCCACATAATGCAACTACCTTTTTTACATAAACTGCATGAAGAGACTTTGCTCTGTCTGCCATATGGACCTTCTAGACTTTCTCCAGCATGAAACCAAAACCATAGATAGACCCACGGACCAAAACAAAGCAACATCGTTGCCTGACGCCGGCGGCTTCGTCATCACTAGTGAACAGATGCCAGCTACGTTAGGATGAAACCATTGAATGACAACGAGATAAAATATGACGGAATGTTAAATACCGATAGGGGCAATCACGTACCGGTACCAAAACATACCCGTCCCTGCTTCCAAATATTGGTCCTACTATGACCAAACCACACAACTGTCTTGAGACTGTGTGTTGTGTTGCTGCAGATTATGTGTGATGATTGCTGACACGAGGTTAAAGGCACCGGTCGAAGCACATTGTAAAATAAACACCTCTAAGAACGGCCTTTGGACAATTGCTGATCGAAAATGCCGGATGGAATATAAAGATTGTGTGTCTCTGCCTGTGTGTGTGTGTTTTGACTGTGGCTGATTCTGGGTTTGTCCGTGTCTAAGTATATCCAGTGTTGTATGGAACCGCTCCCAGTGTCTGTGGTTACTCCTGTTGGGCAGTTCCCCAGTTAGGTTTGTGGTAAAAATGTGAACAAGACGAATATGGGCCTGTTTTTCCTGCACGGGCTAACTTTAGCGCGCTTCAGGCCGGCGGATGTTTGAATAAGAGTGCAAAAACTGGACTGTTCTGTTTTTTGTGGTCACACTGGATCGAGTCGGTAATTCACTGCAGTGGTTGTGAGCATTTTTGGAATCGTGAAAGCACATTTTGTCATCTGTCTCTAGCTAGGCCAGATAGCGGGCATTGCAAACGCACTATTTATATAATAATAAAAGCGTTAACTTATAGTCGAAGATATTTGCCTTTAAAAAAATTGTAAAAGTTAAATGAAAATTGAGATATGCTTAGATTACCCGCAGATGAGCAGTTGTTCTCCTCATCCTTTGATGTACTTTTCAATGACTCACACACCACATCTATAAAGCCACATTCATGCCCTCCTCTTGTCATTGCGCTAACTAGCTCATAAGTGGTGAGCAGCACTTTTTAACAGAGCTTCAAGGAAAGAGAATAATGCACTCCGGAGAACACTGTGCCAGACGTTTGCATATTTGTAATGCTTGATTGTGTCTTTTCGTTTGTGTAATAAGAGACAACAGAAGAGGATGTTTCTTTAGAAAGAGAGGAGGAGAATATGTATATCATGAGGCCAACACTGAAGAGGGGGGGTGATGAAGCTGCATGTAAACTCTATATCTGCGTAAAGCAAGGATGGTGTCTTCTCCTCTGTCTGTCATTTAGCAATAATAAAGGTCAAAAATAGCACTCACAATCCATGCTTCAACAGGAACCAAACTCTCCTCAAAATTCCGCAGCAATCTCGGATCCCATCGACTATAGTCTGACATTGATGTAGCCTCTGAGGACAACGTTGAACATGCCGGGCGCGTAGCCAGCGGTTAGCGATAAACGACTTCCAGTCAAGACTTCCTTTTCCGTGTGCTGCATTGTTCACAGAAAAAGAACCAGTTTTTCTTGTGATTTACTTTCATTAACTGGTCTTACCTTTGCTGAAACTCATGACGCAGATTTGTAAAAAGTAAAAATGAAGCTTTGTCAGGTCTGTCCTCAAGAGGAAAAGAAAACTACTTTTAAAATGCTCGTTTGTTGAACAGAGGTCGGATCGATCATTTCTGGTGCATTTGAGGAAGTCGGGAAATCTGAACCCAGAATGGCTTTTGTGACACAGTGTCAAGGGAATTCCTCTCAAGTTGTATTTTAGATCCAGAGTGATGTGTTTGCTGTTAGCATGCAGATGTCTGTTTATAGAGACTAATAAGAAGCTAAATCGTTGCTGATGGGAGCCGGGTTTTCAGTACGGCGGATTACGTTCTGCCTGATTTTGCTTTCCACGTGGACTTTTTTTCCTGCATACACCGCAGCCTGCTGATACATGATTGGTCAATATTACTCGGCATACCACATCTCTGCGTACAGATTCTACATTTCTATGTAGAATCTGTAAATAGAGATTACTTGAAACACTTTTGTACCTGATGGCGCAGAAATGGCTTTCAGTGTTCCTGTTTTCTCACCCTACAGGAACCCTGCAGGTTTGTTTACCTCTTAAACACAGTTAGCTTCCCCTTTCTTTATTAGCCTTCCTCTGTAATCAGTCACACTTCTATCTCACATATCTCCCTCCCTTTTCTTTTTTATAAATTCTTGTTCTTTTATCTTTTCTAATACTCTCTGTCCGACGTGAGTAATAAGCTAAACAGGCGTAAACACACACACACACAAACAGGCCGAGTGATAGCATCAGTGTGATGTGTATAAATTTCCCCCCGGTGAAACTTTTTTTTTTTTTTTTGCTAGGACACACAAACAAACACATGCACGCACAAACACACACGCTGTGAACAAATGCCCTCCCTGTGCGCTGGCAGAGAGCTGCTGCAAACAAAGATTAGAGAAAATACATCAATTTATGTGCCACTGCTTTTTATTTACTCCCGGGCTGAGGCTGACGGGGACTGCAAACACTCGGCCCTGGCTTTCTGCAAAGCCAGCCGCACTGTCCCTCCTCTGTCAATGAGCACAGAACTGACTCCTGTATTATTGCACTCATTAAAGAACTGTAGCCTGGACTCTACGTAATCAACAGTGATGCACTGGACACAAAGACATGCGACTTCAAAGAGCTCGGGACTCTTCTAGTTGCAGTAATGAGAATTCAGCGGTGATGACAGTAATTCTACTTTGATAGGAGCAATTATACGAGCGCCTTTGTGCTGCCTTCACTTCCCTCCTCTGCTGTCACTGACCTGATGTAGTGAGGTGCTCTGAGGCCTGCTTGATTGGCAGGACAGTTTGGATCCTTTCCCGCCTGATATGTCAGACATCATGTTATTTACAGGCCTGACTGTCCACACTTTTTAAAGGTGAGAAATGCTTCAGATTGACTTTTCCGCATGCGTCCTCTGGCTGTGTTTTTTCCTCTCCCTTCCTGCGTGTGTATCCGTTCATCTCCCGAGGCAGCATGCACAGAATAAATATGTGTGTTCAGGCTGCTGCGCTGCGTGTTCGCCTGATTGGATTCCATTTTTTGTTGATTGTGTTTGTTTAAATTATGGAGGTCAGTCCGCGTGCTCCGGGCAGCAGAGGATACATTTAGTGGAGTCTAAATGCCTCTGTGTATTTGTGCGTGTTTGCTGAATTGCTTCCTCCTTGTTTACACCGTCTGAGGGTAACTTATGTTTGCATTGGAGCCTGTAACTGTACTCTTGCATGTGTGTGTCTTCTTACATGCCTGCAGTGTTTACACTGGTCCATCCAGAGGCCGCTTTCTTACTGCACCTGGAAGAACGGATTCTCCAATGCCCACTGTGGCTGCAGTGGATGGGTGGGGGGTGCCCGTCGCGGTGGGCTCCCGTGGTTAGAGCTGGTTTGAGCTGAGGAAAGTGCTGTAGTATTTCAGGATCAGTGAGCAGCAGACACAGGATCATAAATAGAGTTTTATTGCTGAGCTGCTATGCTGCGTGAGCCGGGGCTCTTTCAGCGAGATCACAGCAGTGATTGATGGTTCCCATGTGCCGGGGGAGGCGGGTGTGCGCTGTGGGCCGAGGGGAACATCAGACAGCGGAAGCAGCGGACATGGCAAAGCTGGCAGAGCCTCCCAACCTCCCCAGCCCCCCTCAGGGTTCCCCTCTGACAATCTCCTGCCCCGTGTCAGCCTGCAGGTTTGTGTGTGCGTGTGACACCCTACAGCTCTGTGTGTGTGCGTGTCAGGCTGCAGGTCTGTGTCTGTGTGTCTTACCCTGCAGGGTCCGTGTGTGTGTGTGTGTCAGAGGTCTGTGTGTGCAATCAAAGCACACCACCTCTACTTAGAGCCCGATGGTCTTTAAAGCCAAAATCAAAGATCAAAACCACTTTGTGTGTTTTTTATAAACATCCAAAATCTCACCTAATATGCTTCCACAGGCTTCAGTGAGAGCGGTTTGATCACACTGACATTCAAATGTAGAATCTGTAGACAGGGAGACAGATTTAAGGGATGGCAAGTCGTCTAGTTTCCGTTTGTAGCACGCATGTAGTCCGAGTAATATTGACCAATCACGTATCAGCAGGCTGCGGCGTATGCAGGAATAACAGTCCAGTGGAGAGCAAACGCAGGCGGAACGTAATCCGCCATAACACCATCCCGGCTCCCATCAGTGGCTATCTGACGACGATTTAGCTTCTTATTAATCTCTATAAACAGCCAACAATCCGTTCAAGATCAAAAATTCAATTTGAGATGAATTCCCTTGACGCTGTGTCATGAAAGCTGTTCAGAGTTCAGGTTTCCCGATATCCTTGAATGCATCAGATCGATCCGACCTCCGGTCAACGAGCGAGCATTTTAAAAGTAGTGTTCTTCTCCTCTTGAGGACAGACCTGACAAAGCTTGCAGCAACGCAGCACGCGGAAAAGGAAGTCTTGACTGGAAGTCGTTGATTGCTAACTGCCTGCTACACGCCCCGACATGTTCACCGTTGTCCCCAGAGGCTACATCGTCGTCACACTATAGCCGATGGGATCCGAGATTGGAGTCTTACAAATCCCTCTTTCCAAGAGTGTCCTGCCTGCTTCAAAGGTGAACACAGACAAAAACAGAAATCTCAAATGTTTATTTGAGTTAAAAAATATATTTTACATCCCAATGGATTGAAAATATGAAATCATTTTGAAAAAAAAAATCCTGTCGCTCTATAACAACACATTTCACGGGGTGCTGGTTTAGCTCGGTTGGTATAGCAGGCGCCCCATGTGAGGCAGTCCTCGTCGCACTGATCGCAGGATTGACTCCCGGTCTGCTGATCACTTGGTGCATGTCATCCCCCACTCTCCACTCCCCACATTGTCCTGTCTCTCTTCAGCTATCCTATAAAAACATCTTGCATGCAGAAGTTCTGTCCTCACTGCACGTGTCCCGTGTGCATCATGCTACATTAATATCCAGTGAATCTCTAAGGAAAGCTTTTCTTACCCCAAACATCAAACAGAATCCCTGTTAGCATCCAAAGCTAAGTGTACCTGTACTCTGTACCAGACTGCTCTCTATGTTACTGCTCATGCCTCTGACATTTAAACTGTATCAGAAAATAGAAAACATGGAGTTAAGACCCTCTCACAGACATTGACCTGCATTTTAAACCTTCAAACACACAAGCAGTCTCTAATACGATGTGTTCTATAGGACTCTTTCATGCTCCGTGGGTGCCTTCCTCTCACTGCGGGGCCGTGATGGAGGACAGAGGGATGTAATATATGCTCTGTATGTTCTGGGTCTTCATTGAGGGTTGTGTTTTTACAGCCATGCTAATTTGGGGGCGGCTAGCTCCGTAGCTTGGCAGCGGTGTGAGGAGGTTGCGTGGTTAAGGACCACAGAGATTTTTTTCATTCGGTGCCAGGGAGCAGCATCGCTCAAAGCTTTTGAGAAAACATCTGATGGAGCCTCTTGAGTGCTCCCAGATTGGCAACGTGAATAGCAGCTTTCATGGAGGCTGCTCGCCCTAATGTGTTTTCAAGCAGTGTGTGTGTGTGTGTGTTCGAGTATTTTCATACACATAGGTATGTATGCATCATAGACTCCACTTTACTTTGGTCCCTCTGTGCGTGTGTGTGTGTGTGCGTGCGTGCGTGTGTCTGAGCGGTTTGCGTAAATAACTCAAGGCGGAGGCAGAAAGCCAGCAGCAGAGATGCACAGCTGGGTGTATTTCTGGGTCTTTTTCTTCACTAGTGATGTCTCAATCCTTCACAGAGCTACTGTAGTTCTGCCTTTTCATTTATTCATGACGACAGTAGCTGCAAAGCAAACAGCCCTTCTCCCTGACTGTCTCTCCCGGGACGTCTTCTTCTCTGACCACAGAACACTCCATGGCGGCCTTTTCTGACACAAATGTCACTTTGCTTGTTTGTATCTTTTGATATTACTGCCCTGCTTTCCAGTTAACCCTCGTGTATCCAGGTCAGGCTGGGCTGTCATGTTTCCGAGTCCTTCCAGTTTGTTGCACAAACACGGCACATGGGAGAAGCGTGTCAGCTTAAGCTCCCGCATACTTGTACATCTTCTGCAGTCGCTGTCTGTAACTCCGTCGTCCTAATTTGAACCTTGATGTCGTCATCAGACTCCCACTTGTTTTCCTGTTTGTCTACTCGATTCAGGCATCTCTTGGATGAGATCCCCCACAGAGGCGGCGCAGATACTGCTGCAGCATTCTGGCTTCTGCAGGGGTTTTGCAGACAGCGAGCAGGCATGGAGTCATCAAGCAGCTTGACAGAGGGGCCTCGCTGGTCCTCAGAGAGCCACGCTGCAGCACTCTGTCTCCCCCAAGTGGCGCGTCACTGCACCCCAGGACCACCACCATCACAGCCTCATTGGTGCCCAGTCTGTCTCTTGTTTCCTAATGTCTTCATGAGTGTGTCTGTGCAATGCAGGCGTCGCCTTGTTTGGAGGGTGCTGACAAGCATGACTTGCATGAGGCAAAGACGGAGTTAGATTCCACACGCTCCCGACAAAGCTTTGGGAATGAGGGGTATTTTTTTGCGTGTGTGCGCTGCGGCTATCAGGTTCAAACAGGCTGGCTTTGTATGCTGGGTGAGCCTTTGGAAAATGATACCTCAATCCCTGACTTGTACCAGGCTGTGGTGCACATGCTTTCGTGCGGGAGGGAGCATCAGACATGTGTACTCTGAAAAACATTTGGATCATGAAAGGGTTTTAAAGTGAACCTCAAAGCCATGTTGTCCTTCCTTTAGGTTTAATCCTGCCCTCTGCTTCTATCTCAGGTATGAAGCGTCCGTTCAGCCCCTCAGCTCTGCCCGACACCGAGCTGGACAGGAGGGGGTTCGGATCCAGGTTGATCCAGATGGACGGCGAGCCGTGCTGCGACATCCAGGATGAGGGTGCAGTACCGGATGAGCAATCACCAGGGGGTGCCCTGCCTTCTGCGCTCTGCAGAGCCAAAAGGGAGAGGAAGCATCGCAGCTACACTCTGTGTGAGGTCTGCAACATCCAGCTGAACTCAGCCGCTCAGGCCCAGATCCACTACAACGGCAAATCCCACCAGAAGAGACTCAAGCAGATCAGCAATGGCAAGATGGCGAGTAGCACAGGTAGGCGTGGAGCGCTGGACCGCTCTGTTTGTTTATAGGGTAACATCAGATATAAATGCTGAACATTGCATAAAGTGCCCCGCTGCTGGATTTCATAACCCTGTGTGGCACAACAAGGACATGCAGATTCACACAATCCCACACAGTGTTCACAGCGCACCGTCACCCGCCTCCGTGTGCCAATCCTCACTAGTTGTATTCAATGGAAGTTAAACAAATTGGATTCTATTTGCTGAAATGTGTTCAGACAGAGCCTTAGGCTGTGCGGACACACACAAACACACCCACACACACACACACACGCACGCGCACACGAGGAGCAGGGCTGAGCGAAGCCGGCGAGAGAGGAGCTAATTAAGTGGCGGTTGTGTTTGATGCTTGTGTTCCTGGGAGTGATGCGGCGGGAGTTAAGTCTGACTTTTTGTCATTCCAGTCACAGCCTCGATCAGGACTCCATCGTGTGGGTGCCTCTGATTCTTTGTGTTCGGCTTCAGCAAAAGAGTGCACATTCACATCATCTCATAAAAACAATGACATATTAACACATGCATTAAGAAGTGGTAACATCAGGACATAAAGACTCTAATCCAAGTTAAGTCAAGCCCTGGAAAGGTTTGTATTTACAAAGCAGCAGTGGCCTGATGCTGAAGGATATAGCCTTCTTCAATAGTTTAGTTTCTAAGATACACACAGAGATCAATGTGTAGTCTATATTCCCTTGAGCAAGGCACTTAACCAATGACTGCTTCAACATAGCTGCAGAGTGGACAACAGTAGGAGGCACTTTCTATGCTGCTCATGTTTATTTATGACTGCGTAGGACGTCTTAAAAGAGCAGGAATGTTTCATTTAATAGAAAAGGACAGCTCATATTAATAATGCAACATTGTTTGTATCAATGAGATTACTGTAGAGGATTATTTTCATCAGAGGATCATCCTGTGAGCTATTATTTTATAGACCGTACACAAAATCAATAGTGACTATCAGTTATCAGTCTTCTGAATATGTAATAAATAATATTAAAAAAGGTGGATAACTTATTTGGATAACATTTTGTTATCACCTTTTATGACACAGCTGTGTTAAATATTTCATTCTGATGGTCCGTTATTTCTCGATAACAGACCGTTGTTTTGAAGAACAGACCATTGCTAGGGATGTGGCTCGAATCACATAATCAGGAGGACTAACTGTAATCATATCAATCTGCCGAAAGAAGTCCGGTAAATTTGATGTCGTTTACAGAGGGGAAAAAAGAAAGAGATGAAAACAGTGGAGAGAAAACAATAGAGGTTAAACGATGCAAAAACTGTAATGACTGAGAGATCTACAAAACTGAAGACGGCACATGAAGTAAATGTATTTGATAAGTGGGTTTTTTTGTATTTTTATAGCTTTTATTGGATTTCCAAACTCTTTATTTACATCAGGAAACCATTTCTGATTTTTATTGATGTTTAAAACCAGGAGTCTCTGCTACGTTCTTATAAGAGATGGATGGAATATGGTTGTCTTTCTGTTCCACTGAACTGTAAGAGAAAAGAACGCTGTCGTTCACTGTGTTTACACTCACAGTGTCTTCTTGGAGTTCAGTTAAGGTCAAGTTTTCTTCATCTTCTCTCTCTGATAGACTGTAATAACTTAAGGATAGTTTGTAATTCAAACTATGATTTATTTAATAAGAGGGACTAATTCAGATATTTAAGCGGCACACTTTGGCCTCCATTTACTCGAGCCTTTCACATCAGGCTCCATGGAGGCTAAATAGCTGTGCAGACATAAAAACAGAGATGTTGAACATGCTGAAATGTGATTGCAATATGATGAACATGCTCACATACATCAACTTGGCAGTAATGTTAAAAAGCCGTCCTCTGCCTGTGACTCTGTGGTTACTTTATGAAGGTTTTGTCATTGATGTATGTCTCTGGTTTATTTGTCAGAAGTCTGCATGAGTATGAAATATTGATTGAATTCAGGAGCTGTATACAGGAGGTAAGGAATGCAGCCGACATGGCAGCCAATCAAATCTCTTTAATGTTTTATTTCAGCTGTGCTGCAGCTGACAATAGATGACAGGAGAATATGTCAATGACAACACGTTGCTCTATTCATGTAGAAAGTTAATGATCACAGAGGAGCAGTCAGAAGCAGTGATTGTCAATAGTGTAACTGTAGCTCTGTGTTGTTTGCAAAGCTAGAAGAAGAAGAAAAAGACAATATGTTTGTGGAAAAGGAAAACTTTTAAAAATAAAAAAAAACAGCGTTCACAGAAAACAGTCTTTTAAGATTAATCTCCATTAGCGCTGTCAAGGCCTGAGATCAGCAAATAAGAAAACCAAGATGGGCTGAAACTCAGTTTATGCATTTATACACAAAGTGCTTAGGTCCACACTTCACCCACAAGACACGCAGCAGTACTCTGAGGGTCTGTAGTCTGCTGGATCCATAAAATATGTTTGTTTTTTTACAATATGTACATATTCATGTTTGTCTTATATATGCAAGTGTTTCAGATTGCATGTCTTGGGTTCAAATACAGACTAAAATAGACACAGACCACATGAAAAGGTGTAGTCACAACTAGGGGTGGGAATTGCAGGGTAACGCCCGATACGATACGCGATACATGGCCCACGATAACAATAATATCACAATACAACGATGCAGCGATAATTGATATATTACATCACGATATCTGATTAACTTCTTCTTCGGCCAATTCATTTCCGTTCACAGTACTCTCATTCATGTCATAAGCGCCACCACGAGGAGTCATGAAGTAGTGACGCGGTGAGTCAAAATCGCGGGGAAATCTGTTTAAAGTGCCGTATTTGTGAATTAAAATATCGCTGTTTGGCGCCAGCCTATCAATGATTGTCTTCCATGAGTCAGGACGAAGATATATCGCTGTATCGATATTTTGTCCCACACCTGATCACAACACAAAATTGTTCATAAAAACACACAAAATGTCAGTGGTCTTACAAATTTCACAAAAGAACTTCTTAATTATCATCCCCGCCAAAATAAAAGACCACAGCAGATAGAAGCAGGGTGAAACTTTTTTATTGTCAGACATATACCCCTTTCCAACTGAAATTAACGCATTAACGCAGGTTTTTCAGATCCGGGAAGACCCGCTAATAAATGCTGACTGTCTCTTTTCCCATTGCCAGTGAAGTATACTCCTGTCGGTCTCTTCAAGTCGAGCTGAAACAGCATTTCGAGAGTATCTAGCTTCCGTATCGTGACGTATTTCTGAGTGAAACAGGACGTACACGTGGGACATATCATTGGAGGGATTTGATTTGATCGTTGAGAAGTGGGCGTAGACAGACGTTCTCCACAGCGCAGTAGCTAGCTAACTGACCGAACGTTCTTGGTGCTCTGCGGCTAAATGTTGCAGATTGATTGGTTGAAATTGGTTGGTTCTAGCTTACGTTAGCACATGGGTTATTTTTTTTTTACAGGAAGAAAAAATGATCGGATTTTGATATAAGAATACGAAGAAATGTCTTTTCTGTATTTTCTTTGGCTTATATTGTCAAATAGATGCACAATATTACCGGGGATGTGATCTAAAAGGATTAAAATGACATTTTTCATTTCACCTCGACTTTCACTGCTGCGTCACCGTCTGACATCACAAATGCGCCGGGGACAGGTTCAGTAAACTATACCTCATTCAGTCTGTTTATCAAACTCAGCGCCGGCAAATTTGGAACAATGTTTGAGCGCTGCTCAGACGGAGACGGAATTTGTAGCTGAGATGACAAGGAGTCACAGAAGTTACCGAGGGACCATAGCATCGCGGCGGAGAGGGGGCGGAGATTAGCGTGTCAACCTGGGTTTTGTGTTCCCATCAATGCCGATCGGAGCCAAGGCGTTAATTTACCCGGTCTGAATGGCGATTGTAACCTGTCCCACTAAGTATATTGCCGGGTGTTAGCGCACCAGTAAAGCAGCTATACAGTATAATGGTGGGGAAATAAGCTACTGTGTTCTTGATGCATTACAAACTGATCAGATCTTTGCACTGAATCTCGGAGCACAGGGCCATGTGAGCATTTAGCTATTCTTCAACTCTCGTCTCCGTGATGTGTTCAAGTGCAAATTTTAAGAGGACAAAAGTAGATGCAAAGAGTTTAATCATTCTGCCTTTGTCCACACAAGCGCTTTGAAGTCTACCAGATGCAGCAGACTGACAAGCATGGAATAAAGTTTCTCCGCTCTATAATACAGCAGAACTCTGTCATACACACAAGCCATGTGATGTCTTCACTCCCTGTTTTGGTACACTGCTGCAGGTGATGCAGACTGCATAACAAAAAGTTTGTGTTTGTGTGTTGGTTTGTGTGTCTGTGTGTGTGTCTGTATGTGTGTGTGTCGCAGGGAGGGAAAGCTGAACTGTTGTTGTGTGCAGATTCTCTCTGACATGCAGTCACAATCACACAGCCTTATCTCTGCTCACCTTCTGCTGACTCCCCGAGGCAGCCCGCCCCGCTGCGTCCTCAGCTCCCCCACAGCTTCTCTGCTCGCTGTGTGTGTGTGCGCGCGTGTCCAACTCTGTGTGTACGCGTGTGTCTGCGTCCGTGTACGTATGTGCGCATCCTGCATGTCTGCTTTGGATATTTTTAGAATCCTTAAATGCTGCAGAGTCTGTAACTTGTGCTGCAGAAAACATAAACACGAGCGCGGGTGCATCTGTGTTTGTGTCAGCCCACATATGTACAGTAAGGCCTCCGTGGCTGATATGGATGTTTATGTGTTTATAGACCTCATGAATAAAGAATAGAACATGTTTTTCTGGTAAATAAATGTGTGTGTGTGCCTGCGTGTGTGTGTGTTACCCAGCGAATGGTCTCCATGTCGGCGTGTGTTTCCCTCCCTCTCTGCTTCACTGAGCTGACAGTGGGTTCAGGCTCTTTTTTCTCCCTCTCCTGTCTCCCCTTCCTCTCTCCTCTTCCTCTCTCCTCTTCCTCATCTGTCCCTCCTCCTGGCGTGGTCGCTGGACATGTGGTGCAGCCCATTCTCGTGAAAGAGGAATGTGCCAGTGATTGAGTCATTTCACTCCGTTATCAGGGAGAATAGTCTGCGGCTGACAGATCTGGATGGAGAGCAGCGGTCCAGATGTTTGGGTTAGGGAGTTAACTTCTGCAGTTTATTGCCAATTATATTTTAATTTTTTATGAGTGATATTAAAAATTCAGTGCGATTGTACTTAGTGATTTATTGATGATAAAAACACGTTGTCCCTTTAAGGGAATGTTAAAAATGTGGCCAAAAACCAAGACAAATGAATCGTTTTCCTCAAACTGGGCTTCTTAAAATAGTATCGAGAAAAACCCAAACAAATCCAAAAGATATTTTTTACCCTGTCACGGCTCTTTTATGGCTGCTAATGCCGGCTATATTTCATCCTGTCCCAACAGAAAAGCAATCACAATGCTCGCAATATTTCAATGCCACAGAGATTTTACTTTTTTTCCAGAACAAAACCCGGTGGTGGAGAGATATTTTACACATGTCACTGTTTATTTATGTTTAATGTGTGCAGACCTCCTGCATCATTTCCTCGTTGCTAAAAAAAATATCTGGACAGCTTCCGTTTAGGCTGAAAAATGAATGTTAAAGTCCAAGTTAAGCCTGAAGTCAAAGTCTGCAAAAACGGGCATCTCTAAGTGTCATCGTAGTTTAATTGGAAGTCTTTGTAAGTCAGGTGCGGTTCCATCAGGTCTTTAAATGCGTGCCATGAAAAATGACTTTTAAGCATTTCCCCCAATTCTTTTTTAATAGTGTTTTCTAAATAGCTGACGTCAAGTCATTTCAACACAAAGGCCAGATTATTAAATACAGCGTCAGCAGTATTGCAGCCATCGCACCGGAACGTCTGGGTGAAGAAGGAGCTGACCCGTAAGGCCAGTCGATTTACGTTCCAACCCTCACCTGTGGTCATGAGCTTTAGGTAGTGACCGAAATAATGAGGTCGCACATACAAGCAGCCGAAATGGCTGAGCCTTAAGCCGCTTTCACACTGGTCAAAAAACCCGCTAACACACGGCTTTTTTGCTTAGTGGGAAAGGCTACATTCGGCATTCAGACCCGGGTCAAATGACTTTGCAGTAGACTGAGTAATTATCGCCTCGGCTCTCATCGGCATTGATGGGAACATAAAACTCGTGTCGACACGCTATTCTCCGCCCCCTCTCCGGCGCGATGCAACAAATGTGTTGGTGCCGAGTTTGAGAAACAGACTGAATGAGAAATAGATACAATAAAGACCTAACCACAGTAACATCCTCACTGTTTACCAATCCTGTTTCGGGCGCGTTTATGACGTCAGTCGGAAAGAGACCAACAGGAGTATACTTCGCTGGCAATGGGAAAAGAGACAATCGGCATCTATAAGCAGGTCTTCCCGGGTCTGAAAAACCTGTGTCAACGGCTAATTTCAGTGGGAAAATGGTATCAAAGAGAGGATAAGGACCTCAGACATGTGGAGGGATCTCGATTAGAGTTGTTACTTCTTTGCATCAAAAAGAGCCAGTTGAGGTGGTTCGGGCATCTGATTAGGATGCCTCCTTGGTGCCTCCCTGTGGAGGTTTTCCGGGCATGTCCAACTGGGAGACCCCAGGGTAGACCCAGAGCCTGCTGGATGGATTACATATCCCACTTGGCCTGGGAACGCCTCGGGATCCCCCAGGAGGATCTGGAAAGTGTTGCTAGGGAGAGAGACGTCTGGACTAACTTGCTTAGTCTGCTGCTTAGTCCCACCCCCGGATTAGCGGAGAGAAATGAATGGATGGATGGATGGAAGTTTTGGCTGTGCAAAGCTTCCGTGTTAGTGCTTATGTGTCTTTCTTTTAAGTGCTTACATTTTTACAAATGAATCCCTGTTTTCTTTGTCTCAGGTGCACAAGTTTGCTTTAACGCTTTGCAGAAGCATTTGCGCACAACAGTGGAAAAGTAAATTTTAAAGTAGCAACCAGGGATGTAAACAATGCACGCTTGCAAGAATAAAGAAACTGTCTTTGCAAATGTTTAGTGAGGAAGTGCATGTTGTATGGCCTCCACAATACCAATCATGCTGCACAAAGCACCTTTAAGGGAGTCAAGTCATAAACAACTGACATTTCTTTTATTAAACACTCTTTCTTGTGTTTCAGTGTTTGCTATAAAGTAGTGTGTGTTGGAGCACATGAGCATGAACACCCATCTTCTTTCTCTCCTGCAGGTTTGACATCCTCTGACTTCCTCTGACTCGCCAACGAGCAGAAAGAGTCTGGTCCTCAGAGGGAGACGAGACGTAATACTTTATATTTAGCATCCTATTAAGTTTGTCTGAGGACGCGCAGACAGGTGCACCAAAATACAAACAATTAAGACATGCCGCACCGCTGACAGAAACGCCTTATACATGTGCACTCACGCACTTATGCTCCCCGTCACGATATACACATGTGGCTTAATTGTCAGTACTATAAATAAACCTACATTTCAGAGCAGATGAAGGTGGAAGGGTGGGAGAGAGGAGGAGAGAGTGGACAGGGGCTGGCCTGATATAACCCAGCATAAATCTAAGAGTCTGACGGCACACTGTGTGCCTGTGTGTGGTGTTTGTATTTACGCTTGCTTTAATCTTCCTTAGCTTTGTGAGGAGCATAAATGTGTCATGTATGGATGCGAGAGACAGGATTTGCATTTATTTCACGATCCTCCATCTTTCATTTCCCTTTGATTCTTGTCTTTCACCGTGTGCGTGTTTAGTGTATGTTTGTGTTACGTGAGCCTCCTCTTCATGGTTAGTCTCTTCACCGTGGCCCCCGTCTGACTCCATCTCTCCGGCTCTGTTTTAATAAAGCGTGAGGAATTGGATTAAAGGCGGGATTTTCTGCTCGAGTGCATTTGTGCATCTGCGTTTTATTTTGGTGTTGCCATGTTGCTGTATGTTTCCCCAGCAGAGTAAAACATCCACCTCCTCACACACACGACTTTAGACATGCTGCACATGCGTATACAGTGAGCGTCCTCAGTGTCTCTTCTTGTTTTGTATGTTATGTAAATCTCCTGAAACACAATGTGTATACTGAGTCCTGTACTTTATACCAACCCCTCCACCTCCGATCCCCCAAGCCCGCCGCCCTCCTCTCTCCCTCCCCTCCGCTTCGCCCCGGGGTGTACCCCTCCGTCTGACGGCAGTTCAAACTCTGGAAAAAGGTCGACAGGCACACCGGGGTCGACACACGGGGGCCTAGCGGAGCGAGAAACACACGGAGCGGGGCTTATAAGGCCACGGGGAGAGAGAGGGGCGCATCTCTCAGAAATCATCCGATGTCTGTGTTTACCCGGAGCGCTGACAGGTCGACCGGCTCTGTCTGCGGAGAAGGCCACGCTCGCTGTGAGCTCTTATCTGGCTCGACTCATACACAAACACATACTGCCACAGCAGCTGCGCACGTATCTGTTAAATGAATTGAACTGTGTGCCAGTTTGCTAAATGTCAGAAAATATCAGTCAATTTGAGCGGTTATTTGTCAATTCTGTCACCTCGCTCGACCCTCTCTTTCTCCTCTTCCCTTGCGTGTAAAAACATTTTCCTCATGGGGCTTTTGTATTGGCACAAAAGTTTTGCCTTATTGTTTGTGTCATGGAGAATTTCAGCTCCTCCAACAATCACTGAGAAGCAGTGGATCTATTTGACGTTTGATAGGAACAACAAAGTCACTGTTTGCTGATGACGCTCTCGTCTTCCTCTCTGACTCCGTCTCTTTCTCTCCCCTTTCAATCTCTCCCCGGTGGTTCATTGCAAAAAGGCCCATAAAAAGGCTTTCTTTCCTTGCAGAGAAGAGTCCTTTAACCCCCCTCATCTCGCCTCCACCTTGGCCATCCTCTGAGCCTCATCATTACAGGCCTTTAGAAGGGCCAAATTACAGCAGAGTGACTTATTACCAGCTGCATCCAGGGCCGGGGATGGAGGTTAGAGAGGGAGAGGGGAGACAGAGAGTGATAAGGCAGATGAGGGACAGGAACAAGGTAGATGGAGGGTCTAAGATGAGAGGGATCACATCAGGGTGACTGTGATGGAGGGATGGGGGAGAGATTAGAAAGGAGATTGAAAGAGAGAGAGAGAGACAGGGAGAGAGAAGCAGACAAAGACAAACACTGTCATTTATCGAGTGAGGCAGAGCTGTCTGCTAATGGACACATGATATATGGACCCGTGAAGTTTGCTCCGACTTACAGTTCCCAGAGTTCACACGTACTCCCCATCCTTCTAAACCAGCTCCCTGCCAACGGAAGCAATGTACTCTGGGACGCCGGAGCCTGCTCTGCAGAGGGTCATTACAATGTTCCCTGGCAGCGATCAGATGTTTAAGCATCATTTTTTGGAATGCAAATGGACCTCATGAGGACCCTTGTTTCGCATTAAATGAGCGGAATAACAGTAAAGTAGTCCGACAGTGTTGGTGTGTTTGCTTGTGCGGGGTCGACCTCCAGAGACCCTCGCTGTGTTGTGCACAAAACTGAAGGGGACAAGCTTTGGTAAACACATGTAAACTAGGTGTACCGGGGCGAGAGTGAGAGTGGGAGGAGGGCACGTATGATGCACGAACAAACTCAGGAATAGAAAGAGACATCTCACTAGTAGATCACAGGAGCTTTTCTCTTGATACATTCGCACACACTCACATCCGTGTGCTGTTGAAATTACCATTAATGGTTTTAATTGTTAACAAGAAAAATAAAAAGGTCTTTAGGGAAATTTCAGTATTTTTCCCTTTCAGTGGGCTGGAGGGTCATGTTCCTGTCTGTGTTTGTTTGACAGCAGCTGGCAGGCAGAGCTCCGGCAGGGGAGTGGAGACTAAGCTAGCTAACTCGCGTTTTAGCGTACATGTCCAGGGCAGACACGTTTGTTGTAAGTTATGTTGTAGAGTAAGGACAATACAAGCATCTGAAGTGGACTAAAGTATTGATATTTATATACTGAAAGCACTTAAATGTGTGCACCTTTCTTAGTGAAAAGTGAAAAAGAAGTAGCCTTTAGCAGGGAAGCCAACGTGGGCTGTTGTCCAAAGTCTGTGGCTCTTGTGTTGGGTACCAAGCTGCTGCATGTCAGTTTGACTGTCTGCCTGTGGTAGAACGCTAATGCTACTGCTTTAACAAAGAATTGTTTTAAATGAAGTGATTTCATTGGCTGTCTGGAAACAGACATACCTGACTGTATTCTTCTCAACGTTAGGAGCATAGACTGTATAAAAAGATGGACGACATGACAGCTCCCTAAAAGTGAAGCCAAAACATTTCGGGCGCCCCCTGCTGACTGGCTGCAGTATAGGTCATAAAGCCCGCCTTCTCCATGTTAACAGATGGGACATGAGTCAAACTATAAAATCAAAATACACGCCCGATAATTTTTTCTCAAACATGATTTCTGTCATTATAGTTAGTTCTTATCATGGTGATTTACGTCCAAGTGTTCATTTTTCTGACAAGTTTATTTTTAATTAGTTATTTGATGCTGTCAAAATGATGATTGACAGCTCTGTTGAGAAATTCGGCTCCTGCAGCCGATCTGTTCCGGGTGAGCAGAGCGGAAGACGATCCGCGAGTGGAAACGTCACTAAAACAATCACTACAGTCATTGAAGTTTCCATACCTGTGAACGTTAACCTCAGACCAACACAGAGAAGCTGTTCTGCTGTTAAACACGCCGGTGTGTGGGATCCTTGCTGTTTTTTCGGTAAGTTAAGTGTGTGTTTGGGTTAGCGGAAGTGGCTACGGCCGCTTCACTCGCCGATCTCTACTGCACTGACTCTGGCTCCATATGACGTCGCTATCGCAAGATGGCAGCGCCTATCACAGGGGGTATTTTGGCATCGATTTCGTACAATGGGAGCAGATGGAGACGCGTTGTCCATCTATATATACAGTCATTGGAAGTTCACTCTATCTAATTCTGTAGTCACAGTATGAGCACACAATTCCTGAATATAAGACACAGTCTGTTTTTGGGGGTATCCCAGAGGGAAAAAGGTTTTCTATATATTTATTAATAAAAAATGTATACAAGTTATTTCAACACTATTTCAATTTATTTTCATTTAAAACACATTCAAAACACAAGAAAACTACAGCCTACCATCTGTTTTCACTTGACAACCAGATAGCATAATTGTCTGCGTTAAATACCATAACACAATAAAATACCTCTCTCTGCATTTTGTACTGGAATATTGGTCGCACTGGTATAGAGGATGCAGACCACTTTTTAGATGAAAACAAGACTAGGTCAAAACCTAGCATGAGGTCAATGTGCGCTTTTGTGTGCAATGTGTTACAAGGACCGTCCTTATGAGGCCGATGACAACCTGTTTGAAAGCAGGTGCGCGCTGCGGATGTAGGTGAGGACAGCGGATGAGAAGCCCGGCCTACTCCCCGAACAAAGTCTCCAGAGCCGTATAGACAGAGAGCTGTGTCAGTGGAGGTCCTATATGCTCCATGATCCGCCATTGCGATGTCTCAACTCTCTCTCTCCACGGCTGTGAAAGTACCGTCACTCAAGTCAGTCAGTAGGTTGTTGACACGTGTTGAAAATGTTGCATTCCTGCTAGTAGGGGGGTTGTCCGTTAGCTGGCGACTTTTCATTTGAGCCCTGAGGGAATCTTATTCAGGAAGCTTTGCTACATCCTCTTTGTGTTCCCTAATATCTTGTCTTTAGCGTTTAGGCCTGACTGCTTGCTTTCATCTAGTCACATGATCAAATACAGATTTAATCGGAGAGTATAGTTTTCCAAGTTGACATAAAATAATCGTACATATTTGCACGGCTCAAGTCGTTTCATATGATGATGATGATGATGATGATCTAAATCACCACAGGACAGGACTGAACCTGAACCTGTGTGTGTCCAAACACTCGCTGCAGCCTGACTTGTGATCTTTCCTGTAGGTGTGTCAGTTCTTAGAGGTTTTATGCAAATACGCTCACAGTTCCCCGGTGAGCACAGCCACGAGAGACAACTACAGCTCCTCTCACACACGAACATGCAAACACACACACACACACACAAACACACACATCGTGCCATTTAGAGAGCGAGCGAGGCAGTTCATGGCTGATTTTCATTGTTATTCATGTATTAATTTATTCGCTCATGGCAGTCGTGAAACAGGGCTGTAATATGCAGATGTGGGTTTGTTTCTCGATGGGAATTTTCCGGTCCACTGCCTCTAGCTGCCACTAATAATAAAGACAGGCAAGGGAGGAGGGGGGAGGAGAGGGGAGGGGGCAGACTGAGAGAGAGAGAGAGAGAGAGAGTTAGAGAGGGAAGGTTGGAGTTGTCAAGACGCCTCTGGTCATACACCAGCTCTCAAACAAATCCCCCTCTACGTTTTCTCCACACACCCACACGCGCACACACACTAATGCAGGCAGTGACCAGGTGTGATCTCGCTGTGAAATATCTTGTCCTTGACATGAAGGTGAGCGTGTAGACTTGTCCTCTCTCCATTGTTGACAAGACGTCTGAGAGGCTGCAGGCTGTTGCTCCTCTGTCTTTAGATCAGCAGCAGAGACTGATTTTAAACCGTCTAATGCTGTAAAAACATAACAACCCATTAAGATACGAGGCAAACACTTTTTTTGTAAACCGGTCTCCCACGGGATGATTAAAAGATTTGGCTTAAATTAGGCTTAAAAAACGACTCAAAGAAGCAGATTTTCGACCCACATTAACACCCGCCTTATTTCTCATAGGGAAAATAACATTTGCTGAAAATCTGGTGCGTATTATTGCGCTGCTGTGGGTGATGCAGGCATGGTAAGAAAATCAGCAGTAAAGCGAACTGACTGTGTCACTGCCCGGGACGTAAATAGACAAGAACTGTAAGGCACCCTTCGGGCGAATGGCTGTGAGACATGTTGTTTTCTGCGTGTGTTGCACCGGGGTTAGCTCCTGCGGGAGGGTCACCGCCGTGCCGGGAGGTGTAACGGATGTCAAAGTGAAGATGCTAACAGGCAGCGAAGGACTCACTCTATTTTCTCTTCCCCCGCTGCATTAATAGGAGATATTAACCCCCTCCTGTCTCTGTGATTGAGTGCTGGGATGGCAGCCAGAGGAGAGGAAGAGGAAAGAGGCGCCGGGAGAGTTCCTATGGCGATAGATTAGAGTCAAAGACAATCTCAGTGTGGTGTAAGAGTGATGTGGAATGTGTTTAGAATTAAACAGGAAGAAAGAGGAGGATGAAGCTGTCAGATAAATGTTGTGGAAGAGGAAAGTACAATCTGTACAGTAGCAGAAAATACAAACATAAGTACCCTAAAATCATACTATAAAAAACAGTCCTTGTAAATGTACGTAGCTGCATTGCACAGCCGCTATAAACACAAAGCTCACATCATCCATCATGCATGCTGACGTCTTGTTCCCCTGTGATTTGTAGACACACGCGTGGCTATCTGGAGCTGCAGCCCACAGGCATGCGCCCAGGCCGGAGTCCAAGCTGTGTCAAATCAGCGGAGTCTTCACCAGAGGCCAAATCTGTAGCGTATAATTAGCTTTTAATCAGCACCCTCATTCAGGCGAGCAGTAAAGATTAGCCCAGCTTGCGCTCTGCTTAAAATAAGCATTCATAAATGCGTGTGAAAGCCTGTGACCCATCGCATCCAATCATACACACACAATACCGAGCTCCCTCCCTGCTGTCCTCTCTCCTCTCTCTCATGTCTGTAAAGCTCCTCTGTACTTCCCCCTCTCTCTTCTCCTGTCTCCTTGCTGCGTTTGTTAACATTTTCCTGCAATGCTCATCCACCAGTCCTTGTTTTTAAAGAAAATCTCTGCTGCTGCTGCTGAGAACCAGTTTGCCAAGAGCACGAGGACACAAGCCTATACATAACACAACAAGCCTGACCTTCATGACACCTTCTGCGCTGGAGGGTCTATTTGGATAATCCAATATGGAGAATTTAAAGTGAGTGTCTTTATTAAAAAAAAAGCTGCCGGGGTTGGAGAGCGTAGCGCTTTAGATTAGCTTGTCTCGTCTAATCCCTGCGTCTCTCTGGGGCGAGCTGCAGCATTTATGCCAGTAATGAAGTGCAGTGAGATGAAAGCCTTTTTAATGGGATTTAGTTAAACTGGGACACAAACCACAAAGTCAGGGAGAGCAGGGGGGGAAAACACTTCCCCATCATCGCAGCTTTGGATCCTGTGTAAGACGAGCTGCATGTTGTGATTATTTAATGAATGTGTGTGTCAGCTCTCTCCCTATTGGCTGTGACGAATGTCAATCACAGATCTCCTCTTTTGCCACCTTTGTCATTTTACTTTGGACCAAGTGACGCCGGCATAAAGCCGCCCCAGTGTGTGTTTTTAAATACTGTTCAATGTCAATGTGAACAGAAATGATTTAAAAAGACACGCATGCGCAAACAACAATAACAAAAGACGTCACATCCGCTGACATTCTGTAAATCATGGATGGCTCTCGGGCGTTGGGACTTAAGATGTGTAACACTTTTGTGCAAGTAAGCGACATCTCCATCAGAGACGGGCAAAACGGACAAGAGCGGCAAATTTATCTTGAAATATTTTCCAACGCGGTATGAGCCTTCTAGTTTTGATTGAATAGAGGCGTCTCCCCAAATAGCAATTAAATCTGCCATTTTGCCTTCTCTCCGCTGCTGCGTGTCGTTGTCCTCCATGGTCAAGCGGAAAAAGGACGTCTTCTTCTTTAGAATCATTCCTGGAAATGTGCATATCACCAAGGCAACGCGGACCAATTGACCCTTCGCTAAGCCCCTCCCTTGAACAGCCAGTGTCCAGTCCTATGTTAGCAACCGTAACTTGGCAGGGGAGGCCTGTCAAGCTTTCAGATGCCGTAACGGTGTGCAAATTGAATCTGCAAGTCCAAAGCTTTGAGGGGGGGGTGATATTTTTAGCTTTTCCTCAGTCAAAAACTCGAGAGGAGAGATGTCAGACATGGATTAAAAATTGTCTACAACCTCACTCGGAGCTTTGTTCTCCCTCGTTAATGCTCCAAGTTAAGACGCTAACCGGCTAGGTTAGCATGTTAGCAAACAAAGACGGTTGAACATTAATTATAAGCTGTGTGTTTGGATCAAGCCCACGATATGCGAGCAATATCCTGACGCGCTTTAAACAAAATGAAAAGGTGGGATAATTTAGTTTTGATGGCAATGTGCTGAAACATATTAGAAAATGAAAGTCATAGGGAGTCATAACTAAACATTAGCTTAAAATAAAACAATATATTGACCTACCCTGCTGTGCAAGAACATTGCTGTTCCTGTATATGATTTCCCTTAATATGAATTTTCAAGACGTGGGGTGCCTGACGCTTGCATTGGGAGCGGTGAGCTTTTGCCTCCATTTTTATCTCCTCTTCATTCTCAACACTCCGCTGACTTTATTATATTCTGGACAAAAGCGTGTTGTCGTCTATTTTTCCAATAATTTGTTAATATTTCCCTCATTACATCTCCCTCTGTTATAGTTGAAACGGCCTAATATTTACATGCCGGTGCGAAAGCTTGACAGGAGTAGCAACAGTAACCAAGGGGGGCGGGACTCCGATTTGAGTGTTCAAATACAAGTCGCATGCAGGTCGCATGTTTTGGATTCTAATTCAGTAGCACACATTCAAGTAGCCCAGTTCTGAATTTAAGAAATGTGACATCATGCAACTTGTTGCTGTTCACACTGATTTTGAAAAAAACAGATCTGTGTCACATAGGTGGAAAAAATTGCGACACTTTTAGCTGCAGTATGAATGCAGCCATTGTGTGTGTATGTGTGTGTATGTGTGTGTGTGTGTGTGTGTGTGTGTGTGTGTGTTAGAGCTTGTTTGCCGAACAATAATGTATCTATTTTAAATGGAGGCATTTTGTTGTGTAGTAGATTGTACTTGTGCAGAAGAAGGAGCTTTGTTCTGGAAGTTAGGACACAAAACTTGCAGCCTGAGGCAGTCTTTACCTTCTATGATGTGAAGGACACAAACACACACACACACACACACACACACACACACACACACACACACAGAGCACAGCCACAGGTTTATCAAAGCACTGAGGGACCCAAACTAGCATAAAAACTTTGCCAAAAAAGCTGAGATTGTTGATGCTCAAAAATGGTCTGAGCTGGTTGGGAGAAAAGTCTTCTGTTTCACACTTTTTCTGCACAAATTGCAGGTAAATTAGCAATGCAAATTGTTATCTGCCAAATGTCTACTTATAGCAAAGACTCAGATCTCTAATTGTAATCTTTTGCTAACTGTGCTGCCGAATGTGTCTCCCTTTCTGACCCTTGAGACTGAAACTGTTTTCGTGGGTGTGAATGCTGATGAGTGGGATTGTGAGCTCTGTGTGCATGTTTTTTTTTTTTTGATATTATTCACCTCACTTCCCGGCTTTAGACGCTCCGCCCTCTGACTCTGCAGACAAAATTGGATTTGCATACCAGGAAAGAAATCCCTGCAAACGGCCTGCGAGAGCCAGTGTGTGTGACCGGCGCGTAGTCCAGCTCGCATGCAGCCAGCCAGCGATCCTGCTGCTGCTGTGATGAGTTTGGCTCATGACCTCCTCGGGGCCGCGCTGCCATATTGGCCGCCCGTGTATTGTTCTGTCAACAGCATCTGTTGGGCCCGATAAAAGGATTAGACCAGGCCCCTATAGGCTGGCTGGAGCTAGCCTGGATTAGCCAGAAAGGCCTATGATTTCATACATGTGAGCGTCTGTGTTGGTGTGTGTGTGAATGTAATTTTAACTCCGAGTCAATCCCTTCTATCCTGTCAGGGATCGTTCTCCGCCGCTCTCATCCTTTCTGTCATCCAGCAGATAAAGCCTGATTCCACATTTTTCCTCCATCTAAACTGAACTGATATAACACAGAGAGCCTTCACTTTATGGGTTCACTGCAGGGATGGACATCTGTATTAAGAATGGGCCCTTAAAGGCGAGGTAAATCAGGACTTATTATCCCAACCAATGGATTGAAGGTCATGTCAAGGTCCAGGAGCTTGTTGATCATGAATAACACGCGCTTCTCTCCAACTTCATTTCACACGGCCCTGGTTTTCCAGGGTCAGAGGGGCAGATGTTGGAATAAATGCCTGGATTAGAATCCCAGGAAAGCAGAGCAGTATGATGATAATCCCTGAAAACCATTATCTTGTTTGTCGTGTGGCCTTCCAGAGCCATTTATCAGCGAATGAGGTCAAAGACAGGAGAGAAATTGCTCTAAAAGTCTGGGAGACACACACACACACACACACACACACACAGGTCGATGGTTCTGTTAGGGATATGCGAGGCACACAGGAAGGGCACACACCCAGAGTACACCTTGGAAATTTCACAGCAACATGGCAACATCGTCTCCACCCTCCTCAACATCCCCCTGGCATAAATGAATCCCACTTCCCCCCCTCCCCAAGCCCTGCCAGAGTGCTCAGGCTCCTGCGACATTCCTGCCAAGCCCGGCACCAGGCTGATCTGTTTGGTTCCGCTCGATCCGGGAATTTTGACAGCGTTTTGGATGAAAAGAGGAGGAACGGTTCGCCGCTGCGTGCGAGCCCTGCTTTTGCCGTGTGTGTTTTTCCCACGTCTGTGTGTGTTTCCGTGTCAAACAAACAGGTGAGACCTTTGGCGAGCGAGGAAAAATATGTGATCTTTGCAGAGAGCGGTGAGTGTGGAAGAGGAGCCGAGGAGGAGAGTAAATAAACGAGTTGTCAGTCGGATATCACTCCCCATCCTCTCTTCTCCGCACTGCCTCTCTAATCTCCGTCCCGCTCTCCTTGCAGAGCGGTAATCATGGAAAGGACTTCCAGCTGCTTAAAAGATGAAGCTATTGTGTGGCTTCATGTCATGACACACAATCATACCCACAGTTTTTGCCATCCACTACCACCATTTCTCTCCCTGCTGGAGCTGACGTGCACGTTGTCATGAAAATTACCCGAGACGTTTCACTGAAAAGCATTTTTTCTCATTTCCTCTTCCATCCCGGCCTGCGTTTAAAAAAGGCTGGCAGATGCCACGCTGCTGTGCGGTGATTGCTGGCATGTACAGTGTGTCACTGTGACTCGCTGTGTCAGGCTGCACCGTTCATTTCCCACCAGTCAGATTAATCAGACACTCTACAGAAGAGGCCGCTGGTCACCCCGCCTCCCTCTAATGCTTTCTAGCAGAAGCTGAGCCGCGGGACGGGCTGAGGAGCGGGAGCAGGTTTCATCTCTCCTGGCCTCAGAGTCCCCCTCAGGCTAACACACATTCTCAGCACACAGCCGGCACAATGTACAGAACGGACTGTATAATTAACAGTGTTCATTTTGTCTATAGTCTTATTTTGTAGAAGAAAATGCTTATTAGTTCAAGTCACATTTATAGTTGACATATGTTATCATCTAAAGAACACTTTTCGTCATCGCTGATGATCGTCTGACTGAAGCAGACGGCCGGTGATCGCTCCGTTTTGTGTGGAAGAAGCGTCAAATGACGCGTAACACCTTTGTGATACCTGATATCTCTAACTGGTGCTTGAGGCTTTACAATATCAGGGATTCTGACAGCCCAACACCATTTTAGTATTGTCTCGTGTCGTCAGAGTTTTTCTTATGAACAATCTATTTTTAGCTCATCAACGTCCTTCCTTTGTCATGGAAAAATGATCGTTGCCGAACATTTTTCGTCCTAATTTTCAGTAACAAAATTAATACTGATAATAATTGATGAAGCATTAATCCTTGGTTTAATAGAAGGTCCACTGTTTGACACTCAAACATGTTCAGGTCAAGGTCACCCAAATAAACATATTAGACCACTGATCATTGATACGTTTCTGTCTGATGACTCTGTCTGAGACAGTTGTAGTCATACAGTCCAAGTGACACACAAAAAATGACCCTGTCATTGTCTTTGTTTTGGCTATGCGTTTAGCCATCACTTTTACCAATCATGTTTATAACAGAAAAGTTGTCATGTCATGGTTTATGTCCAGTGCCAACATTCAGTGCCAATGACGAATGTATCCGACCTTCATGGAGATTTCACGGCTCCTTCCATACTTGCAAATTAGCTTTTTGAACGTGTCCCACAACCTCTTTCACCCAACCTTAACTGGTTGCAGTCGCCTAATTCTGTCGGCGTAGTTTGGGGGAGTTCAGGGAGTTCCTCTTGCGGCCTTCAACAAAAATGCAAAAGTAGCTCAGAATCATATTTTTTTATAACACAGAATTAATAATTTATTGTAAATGCCTTTATTATAATAGATACAAAGAGCAAACTAATTGTGTGACCTCACACACGCACTCATGACAGGCAAAGAAGGAGAGGTTAGCGGTCAACATTCTGTCAACACACTGCATTACTCCTGCCTTTAAAAAGAGTTTTTGAATACATATACTCTGTTTGTTCACCAGATCAGGCCAAAGAAGAGACTGACAGCACAGAGATTTAAGCAGCTATGGTGAAAATTTCACTGCTGTTATTGTGCAGCGTTGTCATTGCTGATGGCAACAGCGCCGAACCGCATTGGTTCCTTTCAGCCAGGAAGTGGGGGAAGAAATACTAACGAATATACGCTGAGGTTTATATTAGAAGCCACAGGGTCGGTCTATGATGAGCCTGCAAGGCTCATCTCTGCAGAAACACGAACAGCGGACGGTCTGTATCTGCTTTACTGTCAGGTTTTACGGTTTGTGCGAGTTCGGTTTCTGCGGTCGGCCTGATTCTCACAATATTTCATCACTCTGCCTCTGCTGTACGCTTTGCATTTCCTCTATTTTTTGTGAGCCCCCAACCTTAAAGTTCAAACTACGCCTATGCCTAATTCAATAGCTTTTTGAAAACTTTCCTCCTAGTTTCCCTCGCCCTGACTGACTTTGTTTGCCAGTTTTTCCTCTCAAGAAAAAATATGGTCTATAAACATTGGCATTGAACGATAATAATCATTGGCGCAATATCAGCAGAATCAGCAGAAACATTCATTATAAGTTGCTTTTCTGCTCTATTGATCTGATTTGAAAGGCTTCACTCCCTTAAACCGTCTACACTTTTCTATCAGCTAATTAATAATAGACTCCTTTAGTGCTCATTCACACAGTGAGACCTCTCAGAGCTAAAAGCTCAGTAACTCAGGGTGCATCTACATAACAGTAAAGTAAACTTGCTGCAAGAGATGAGTCATGTAATCATGAACGTTCAGTTTTCATATCGTTATATGTGAATCCTTCCCATGGAGTTGTATGTATTTGTACAGTGTTGACGCCCAACTCAGGGCAGATGTTGCCTTTTTTCATGCTATTATAAATACTGTGGGTTTTAGCTTTGGAAATCCTGTGTCTAAGTTTATGAGCAAATGTAATTCAAACAGGATTTTCAGCGATCGTTGGATGCATGGATAGAGTTAGGGTCGTGGTAGTTGCCTGCCCAGTAAGGAAGAACTGAGGGCACGAGAGGCTCTGAGGTGAAAACGAATCAATATTGAAACTCCAACATCATTCTCTTACTGCCCTCTCTTCAAGCCGATGAATCAATAATCAATAATGGTGAATTATGATTGTGAGAGGTTGACAGGATTGTAAAGAATCTCCCCCTCTCTGAGAGGAGGTGCTGTGAGGGCACGCAGAGGGCTTCAGACGCTCCGTTTTGCAACAGATACAACCTTTCCGTCTATTGTCTCCCCGTTACATCGACTCTCTGTCACTGCCTCTATCTATTATTCAAACTCTTCTCTCTGTCGCTCCCCGCCGCGCTCTCTTCCTCCCCACAGTTAGCCCGTTTCTGTCAGACACTTTTTGCTTTCTGTTTCTTCTCGTCGGCCCCCGCGCTTTAATCCTGACATTTGCTCTGTCTCTTTAAACAGGCATCTTATCACATATAAGCACATCTGTGTGTGTGCGTGTGTCCGTGCTGGGTCTTTTCTGATGATGCACACGCAGAGGGGGCCACGTCAGCATGCGCACCACAGATGGTGCACAGGTGTGAGATGTGACATAGTCCAGCTAACAGGACATCGCTTCCTGTAGTCCGTATTGCAATGTGAAACATCAGAGGCTTCAGTGACACAGCTATCCTCTCACTCACCTCCGTGGCTCTATTTTTTCCACCTTGTCCTTCCTCGGATGTACTTGATTTGTGTCTGTGTGCTGGTGGGCCTTGTGCTGTTTCAGTTGACCGATAGCCGAGCAAACAGACAGTGTGCACCATCAAACCGCTTTAAATTAAACACAGTCCTTTCACTGGTTTTGTGATTACATTTTTAACATGCTTATAAATTACAGCTAGCTTCATAATGCAGCATAATGCCCTCTGCTATGACTCATAATTGTACTGTAGTGACACACTTACGCATGCATACACACTGCATTTGCTCACACACTGTTGCCATGGGTTTTTTCCGTCCAGTATGTGTTTATTTGTGTATGTTTGTGCGCCGAGGAGGAGGAGGAGGAGGAGGGGGTGGATGCAGATTGTGCTCGGTCCAGTAGACCCCTCCCAGTCAGAGCGGAGCTGTCTCAACTCGTCAGCATTAGCCTCGCGTGGCACACTGATCCACCCCGACAGTCAGCCACAGGAAATGATGGGACGTGAAACAGCCCACAGCACCCATGTGACCCGGCGCGCGGGGAGAGGGGGGGCGGGCAGGCAGACAGGAGGTCGGGGTTGGGGGGTGGAAAACAGGAAGGCAGCGAGGTGATGTGTCGCAAAGAGAGGCAGAAAATGTAGCGCGGCCCGCTTCAGACAAAACGCACAACACCTTGGCAAGCACACGCACACGCACAGACAAATGTGCGCACAAACACACGCACAGCGACATTGGGTGCGGGCCACGACTGCTGTGATATTTTATCCGCTCGAGTGGCGGTGAAATGAATCTCAGCATGCCTGGCTCTAGACCTTTAGGATCGTGCCATTGTCTCAGCTCTACATGCTTCAGCTGCTACGAGCACGAACACACACAGGTGGGTCCAACCTGATTATGGCGCCAAGAGAGGAAGCGGCCTCTACTGCGTCTTTCAGTTGATTATTAATGGTTGAGACCTCATTACTCTAAAAACCATAATAACCACATGTTTTGTCTTTCATTCATTTGTTCAGTGAGTCAGAAACCTTTCCTTAAAGGAGGATTAAGTGACTTGTTAAGAAGGTTTCTTTTTCACTCTATATGTCATGCAGTTACTCCTCCCAGCAGGCCTCCACACACCGGGCAGAGGGAGGTTATGAGCCGGGTGGGGCTGTAACTCGGCCTTGGTGTGAAGGGAGAGGACAGGGAGATGCATATACAGGGTTTTTCCGAGGCCCTAACCTTATACCCTTTCATATTTATGGACCCTTTTTACAGGTTTTCCAGGCCGACCATCAGGTGCGTCAGACGCAGTCGTATTTCCAGAGCAGGGTGAATCCTCCATGTTTCCACTGTCTCTTCTCCTTTCCCCTCTCCCCTCCAATATCCTCCCTCATCCCTTTGGGTTGAACCGCATCTCAAATCTTCTCTCTTTCCGCCTCCTGTATGATGGTCTGTTTCAGCACTGTCACATTGTGTTAATCTGAATGGCATCTTTTCTTCTAGTATTCTGTTTTTACTTCTGCAGTTTAATACGTGGCACACGGTAACCACACCACAATGTCTCTCCACGGTGGCTTCAAGTGTCGAATATTTGCACAGATTCTCCTCCCGAGCTCAAAGCCTTGTTCAACAAACCTCACAGCATTTCAATGACAAGCGCATAACAGATCCAAATGGTAAACACATGCACGCACAAATGGTTCAGCTTTTATAGTTAAGTGTCTAAGATACCTCGCATGCCCCCGTCCTTACTTTCATCTTCCCTCCGTGAATGCAGAATTGACCTTACTGATTGTGAGGACGGCTACTAACCGCATTTTTCATGTGGAAGCCCTCGCTTTCAACTCTGAATGGCCTTATCGTCCGTGTACAAAGCAGCATTCTGCCACCGCGATGACTCTGCTTCCCTTTATCTGAGTCAGCGAGCACACTCGCATCCACTCGCTGCTCTATTGTATTATTTATTGAACCCAAAGACGAGCTCTTTCAAGGTGAAAGCGCCAAAATGTGCATGTATTTTTGAGTTCTGTGCCTCTCTCTGTTCACTTTACATATTTATTCCCACACATGTTTATTACTGGAAATTATAAGCCCTTTGTTTTCACCTTATTTATTGATAACCATCTGAATTCTATGTATATTTATGATGTTTTTATTTGCAACCTTTAGGCAATAAAAGCTGGAATATTTGAAAGCATGCGTACACATTTATGTAGGTTTGTTATATTCTTAATACACGACAGAACTCTCATCTGTATGTGTGAACGTGAGCCAACCTGCAAAACAAGAAGGCAAGAGTCTAATATGTGATAATGTACAGCCTGGAGCGTCTCCTCTGATAATGAATAAGAGATTGATTTTTAGCCTCATGTAATGCTTTTCCTGATAGCAGAGCACTACAGCAGAAGATCTTTTATTCAACATCAGTCAACCTGGCTGCCGTTATAATAATCTTCCCCTTATTTTCCAAATGAGTCACAGAGCAGCTCTAATTTTATGCCCTCTGAGAAACACTCATGAACGTGATGCTAAAACAGCCAAAAACACAAAGCTACACCCATAACGCACTAACATTCATTCCTTCAAATTCTTCCATATGTGGCAGCGACACAGCTGAACTCACTCTGAATGTATAACCGCCTTTAATTACAGTTTGGAGTGCCAAGGCAGCAATTAAGGAATAAAAGTACAATCCAGCATTATTAATTTCATTGTGCAGCATTTGTCCCTCTCACTGGCCTGCAGAGCGGAGTTACAGTCGAGCTCACTCTCTTTAAAATGAAATCATTATAATCATTAGGGTTTCTTTATAGCTGTGCATTAAAGGGTTAAGTCGGAGTGAGTAGATATCTCCTAGCAGTCTCCTACACTGTGATAGAGATCCCTTTTGCAGCAAGACTCTGCAGATTCAGACATATTTTGGTCTGGCAGTAATCGGTAATTGCGGGAGCACACTTCCCAGATATCCAGACAGTGTTGCATGTGCGACGTCCACGGTTGGCTCCGGTTGTAACTCATGATTTTCCTCGCTGACGATCGCTTTCCTTTTTAGACTGTTTGCCTTCATCTGAGCGTCGAATTTGTTTCTTTTTATTGGATTTTCACTTATTTTTGATCTTTCCTTTGTTTGTTCAGCCATAGTAGATTTCTGTTTACTCGCAACACTTGCAGAGACCGGAAAAGCAGCCGCTTAGCTCCGCCTACTCTCTCTGGCAGACCAACCACTGCTGGGTGATGGAAAATGCGTCACTAACTGTGCCGCTTGTGACACCCAGTCCATAATAATACTACACTGTAAATGCAAAGGCTTTCATTAGTGGGTCATAAACTCAGTCGCCAATGTGTTACCTCATTCGGCGACAAATAGAGACTTAACAGACATTTATTTAAATGAAAATCGTTTCAATTCAAACTCATCATGTGTAGTAAGTCCATGTTGTAATTGTAATATCAACAAGTGGAATAAGAGAATGAGCTATTACTCAAAAACGATGCTGTACATAAGCCCAGTGGTAGAGTTGGTCGTCTTTCAATCTGAAGGTTCGATCCCCGGCTCCCTCAGTCTACATGTCGAAGTGTCCTTTGGCAAGACACTGACCCCCAAATTGCTCCCGGTGGCATAGCCAACGGTGTGTGAATGTGAGGACTGTCGGGCACTTTTTGTAGCAGCCTCTGCCATCAGTGTGTGAAAGGTTGAATGTGACATGTAGTGCAATATAAGTACCACTGACATATCTGCTGAGGACTTCCTGTTTGACCTTAAAAGTTGAAACTACACAAACATGCAGTCTATTCGAATGTATCTGTATCTTGAATCAACCTTGTGAGAGTTGATGCTATTTTGGCAGATAACATTTCCCCCTCTGAGTGGACAGAGGACAGGCCTTTGGATCATTAAACTCAAAATAGGTTATCCTTTTTTGGAGCATGAAATCTGCTCTAAAAAGAAATGTTAAATGTATGCGAAGCTGACATTTTTCCACAACTGAAACACCAGACAAAAGGTCAGGGGTCACCACCAACTTTTTATTCACCCAGTTGGGAACAAAACGGCAGGTATTTAGTTGAAGGCTAAAGTGTTGGTCATTGAGATGGCATGGTAGCAGGACTAACAGCAGCTAAATGAGCAAATGAAATGCTGCTATAACTGTTCCTTAATGATTGTAGCAGTATACTTGTGATATGTTACAGCTATTAAACACTTCCAAGAAAAGAAACCACAGCAGTGAGACGCAGAGATGGCAAAGCACAGGAGGGGGTCAAGTTCAGCGTCACATTAAATGTGTGCAGGAGATGTTCGCATTATAACGTGTGCGTGTGTTTTCACACGACTCCGCCGTTCAGTCCGGTTGTTCTCGGCAGCAGTTGCGTCACTTTGACTGCAGACGCACTTGTGTTTTCTTCTTGAACACGTAGCAGACATTAGGATTCCCACCTGCCCGTCGTTTCCCTCTCCTCCTGATCTGTTTCACCTCCTCCTCCTCCTCCTCCTCTCCTTCATCTTCCACTTGTGAACCCAGCCGAGGCAACGAAACACATTGATGATTTATTTATGTTGGGGAACCCGTCTTCACCTCTTCCCTTACAACTCTCTCTCTCTCTCTCTCTCTCTCCCTGACACACACACACACAAACACACACATTTTCGCTCTGTCTCTCCTCCTGTCTGTCTGTCTGTGAAACCATATGTGACAGTGATGCTAAATGGGGCGTCCCCACTCCTGTTGTGATGAGATGGAATGTGCAGGTGGCAGAGCTCACACACACACACACACACACACACACACACACACACACACCTCCTTTGCCGTGTCATGCTGAGATGACAGCACTTCCCTCCTCTGGGGTTAACTCACATGATCTTGGTATTTGACTCTATTGGCTCTTTTTTTTTCACACTGTAGCTGACAGATGTTTGTGCTTTAAATATATTTCACAGCAGATTGTAGGTGAGATATTATCAGCTCAACACATCTTTATTATTAGAGTGCTCATGTGTGTATTAGCTCCCTGCACAGTGACTGTAAGGTGCATGCAGTCTCGCCCATCTGACATTAAGAGGGGAAGTCTGGCGAATCACACCCTTCTGTTATCTGTGCATGTTAAATATTACTCATAAAGCAAACGGACAGGCCGGGTCATGTTTCATCTCAAGTTACTCGCTGTAATAAGGCTCCATGTTCTAGTAAGCACACTTTACAAGGAGTTTAATAAGTTGTAACTAATGGTTTTATTAATGCCTCATAAATCTTTTATGGATTAAGCCATTTGTGAGAGCAACGTCGGGGATGCCAAGTTATTTAAATAGCAGACGACCTCCTCCAGCAGAACGCTTTGATTCATCAGTCAAACAAACACTTACCTTCTGTAAAAGAACTGTAGAGCGTCGGAGCGAAATAGATTAAGAAATACAGCCCAGATGTGATGGATTATTAGAGTGAGCTTTCTAAAAATGTTCTAAATTTAGCTCTAATATCCTGTTAATAAATGATCTGTGGATGCTCTACGGATCTTTTATGTAATGATGAGTTAAAGGGAAAGGTAAAGACAAGCTGAAGAAAACAAGCCAAATGCATTTTTAAAACAGGATTTATTAAAGATTTTTTTAATTAAGCTGTCCCGCACGATGGCATGTTGATCAACAAACATCAACTTTTACTATCCTCGTGCATGTTGACCATGAAGCTAATCACCCAAAGCCTGGTCTTATCCCACACATGCTCAGTGTTGCCTTCAGGGACCGCTATGACAAGTCTTCTTACGCCGCCACCCATCAGCTTCTGTCTTTCTTGTCCGCCCATCTTCAAATTACTTCAGCTCCTCACCGTCAGCCCCCTCAGTGCTCCTCCAACCTCCTGTCAGTCTCTCTGTCACTTAGTTAGTTAGCGTCTCCGTCAGTCAGTCAGTCAGTCAGGTAGCCGGCCGAGCCGCTACGCTCCGAGGGTGTTCCCTGCCAATGCTCTTCAATTCATTTGTTTGTTTTTCAGAGGAGGAAGCCGAAAAAGGTGTTTGGAGGCAGAAAGAGAGAGAGATAGTGAAGTGTAAAGAAATATGCCAAAGTGAAATGCAAATTGATGGAGGGGAGAGAGAGGGAGAAGGAGAGATGTCATTTTAGATAGTGAGTGCTTCGTGTCAGACTTTCATGAAAAGAAAAGAAGTTAAAGAGTCCAAAGTTTATTCAGACTAAGATATTATCAGCAAAAGAGAAAGAAAGAGAGAGCTGCTGGGTTAGAGAGACTAAGCTTTTAGTTTAGAGAGAGACTGAGGGTTCGAGAAATGAAAATTGTTTGTACAGAGAAAGAGAGAGAGAGAGAGCGAGAGAGAGAGAGAGATGGCTGTTTGCTGCTGTCAGTCATTACCTCGTCGTCCTCGGCAGCAGGTTGGCAGAGCGAGCTCTAATTGAGGAGGCCGCTGGCTCGGAACGGCGGAGTGCGAGGCCCGGCTAGCTTCCATCTTTGCTTGTTCATAAATTAGCCTGCCAGTCATTACGCTGTCGCATGTAGCTGGGATCAGAAAACACCACTTTCAAACACATTTGCATTTGTCACAAGTTCCTATACTATAAAGCCTAAGCTTATAAAGCCTGGCTGTGTGCATGTTTCTGTGTATTTGTGATGAAAACCGGGCGCTACGGCTGCACCTAACCCAGAATGTTTGTAAGATGCTTGTTTATTTGAGTTTTTTTCTGGCATCCGGTCATTAAAAAAAGTCAATTACTTTTTAATTACTTTAATCTTTCATATCATGTCAGTGCAGCCATTCACCTGGGTGAAGGATTTTAGGTAGCTACAAAGCTAAAGTTAGCTGCAGTTTGGTGCGCATCCCCCAAAGCCCATCGAAAATGGTGTCTGAAAAATATATTTTCACATTAAATTGCTTTATTCATAGTTTTTTTCCACTTTGCAGTACCTTGTCCATATGTTTATGAGAGGGGTAGACCTCTTTGTTATTTAGAATCCCAGTAAAAGCTACGCAAAACAAGCTAGCAGCAGCTCAGCTCATAGCCCATTGTGGCGCGATGTAGCCACCAAAGAGCATCTAAGTAACACTGATTTTTAACGTAAGAGCTTTATTCAGTGTTTTAACTCATTTTAACCACCGGTTAGCTTAGTTTTAGAGAGAAGGACACCTCTGCGGATAATTCGGCCACCGGTAAAAATCTTGTGAATGATGTACGCTGAAGGGTAGAAACAAGCTAGAGGCAGCTCAGCTCATAGCCCGTTGTGACGTGAGGTAGCCACCAAAGAGCATCTGAGTAACACTGATTTTTAACGTAAGAGCTTTATTCAGTGTTTTAGGCTATTTTAACCACCGGTTAGCTTAGCTTTAGAGAGAAGCACACCTCTGTGGATAATTCGGCTACCAGTAAAAATCTTGTGAATGACGTAGCTACACTGAAAGATAATTTTGAGAATCCTTGAAGTTAACACCCTGTCATGCTGTTGCTTCTGTACAAAAAGTAGCTACAGATATTCCCAGATATATTTAATGTAAAATGTAAGTCGACTCCTGGTCTTGACTTACTATTTGAATCATCAAGATTTAGGGAGCAGCCGTACAATTCTGTGAACTGTCACATCTGTATAATGTTTACCACCAGAATAAAGAAGATAATCTACTGCTTTGCATCAATATCTATTAACTCAGAGGAGTGTCATGTTCAGCAAACCAAACGACTCCTAAAAACAGCTGTGTGACTCTCACCGCGCTCTCGTTTGCCCGCCGCATATTGGAAAACAAAAAGGTGGACATTATGGGGGCTGTCCAACTTGAAAGGTATTGATCAAGCTGCTCCTGAGAGACAGAAAGATTAACTTCACATCAGTTCCAGCTTTCACTGGGTGTGTTGCCATCTCTTAATGACTAATGCAAAAAAAGAAGGGAGGGGCTGTCGGCGGGAGAACTCCCAGATGTTGCTTAACTTTGTCGTCTTCTCCGTTGACAGCAGCCATCTCCATATTTTATGACTCCTCTTCCTCCCTCCGCTCAGGTGTCGTACCCTCGCTGTCACACTGTCCCGGAGCACCCACCACCCACCGCCGCTCTCTACCACAGCAGGTCCACCCTGAATCAACCCGGCCCACCTCGGTGACAGCGCCGGCATGCAACAGCGAACACACACTGCATAATAATCACCTCTTCTGTAGCTTCTTTAGACAGTGTAAACAGACATCAGTACAGATTCAACACCTCTGTACAAAATCCTAGTGTTGAAATTCAGCGCTGAATCATGTTTATGTTTGCAGACATAATCACCACAATTCCCCATATGATCGTTTAAATTTAATTTAGTCTTGCATGCCCACAAACACACCCAGAAATGTCTGTGTTTTTTCCAGCCTCGGAGGCTGATTCTCAACAAGACGGAACTACAGCAAGCCTGGAAAGTGCAGAGAGAGTTTTCCTAAGACAACACAGTTTCATTAGACTCGAGTGTGACAGCTTGACCTTCTCTTCTCTCCAGGGTCCGTCACTCAGCACCATAGAGACTGGGCTCTGGGCAACTCGGTAAATATCATTAGTATGTATTAACAAAGTCCAACAGTGTGAACTCCAGATTCACATGAGGACAAATATCACGTAGAAGCATTTATTAGTTGTAGTAGTATTTAAGGTCAAAACAGATACCACCAGGGACAATCACATTTTATGAAATAATACTTATTCACAGTGAGAAGGCATGTTTCTCAGAAACTAAAATTCTCCCAGAGTTGCTGAGATTTTTCATCATAATTCATTTTGATAAACATTTGAAGTGGTAGCCAGAATGAGTCAGAGATATTCAGTTATTCCAATCCTTGACACCTGAAAAAAAACTAAAGGTTACTTATTCACTGGAGGGGGAGCCATTTGGTGAAGACATATAATAACCAATAACTTGCTGTAGTTGTTTTAAAAGGAATACAATTTTAAGATTCAGTACGACAGCAATGGCTGCCCGGGAAGCATTTTCTCCTCTACATTTGTGCACTACACATGAGTCGTAGATCCCTGAGAGGAGACTGGCATCTGCATCTTGAGTTCCACGAGGGGCCGAGTTTAAACGGCAAAAGTACTTTGGGTTTAAGGTTAAAGGAAGATTGTGGTTTGGGTTTAATGTTAATGGAGTGAAAATGTTGCGGCTTGTCCTTTAAGATACTTTTTAAGCATAAAACAAGAGCTTGATATTTTCCAAACATTAACCAACGCAAAGGGCTCATAAATACACTGAACAAAAATATAAACGCAACACTTTTGTTTTTGCTCCCATTTTTCATCAGCTGAACTCAAAGATCTGAGACTTTTTCTATGTACACAAAAGGCCTATTTCTCTCAAATATTGTTCACAAATTTGTCTAAATCTGTGTTAGTGAGCACTTCTCCTTTGCAGAGATAATCCATCCACCTCACAGGTGTGGCATATCAAGATGCTGATTAGACAGCATGATTATTGCACAGGTGTGCCTTAGGCTGGCCACAATAAAAGGCCACTCTAAAATGTGCAGTTTTACTGTATTGGGGGGGTCCGGGGGGGGTCAGAAAACCAGTCAGTATCTGGTGCGACCACCATTTGCCTCACGCAGTGCAACACATCTCCTTCCCATAGAGTTGATCAGGTTGTTGATTGTGGCCTGTGGGATGTTGGTCCACTCCTCTTCAATGGCTGCGAAGCTGCTGGATATTGGCAGGAACTGGAACACGCTGTCGTACACGCCGATCCAGAGCATCCCAAACATGCTCAATGGGTGACATGTCCGGTGAGTATGCTGGCCATGCAAGAACTGGGATGTTTTCAGCTTCCAGGAATTGTGTACAGGTCCTTGCAACATGGGGCCTTGCATTATCATGCTGCAACATGAGGTGATGGTCGTGGATGAAGGGCACAACAATGGGCCTCAGGATCTCGTCACGGGATCTCTGTGCATTCAAAATGCCATCAATAAAATGCACCTGTGTTCGTTGTCCATAACATACGCCTGCCCATACCATAACCCCACCGCCACCATGGGCCACTCGATTCACAGCGTTGACATCAGCAAACCGCTCACCCACACGGCGCCATACACGCTGTCTGCCATCTGCCCTGTACAGTGAAACCCGGGATTCATCCGTGAAGAGAACACCTCTCCAAAGTGCCAGACGCCATCGAATGTGAGCATTTGCCCACTCAAGTCGGTTACGACAACGAACTGCAGTCAGGTCGAGACCCCGATGAGGACGACGAGCATGCAGATGAGCTTCCCTGAGACGGTTTCTGACAGTTTGTGCAGAAATTCTTTGGTTATGCAAACCAATTGTTGCAGCAGCTGTCTGGGTGGCTGGTCTCAGACGATCTTGGAGGTGAAGATGCTGGATGTGGAGGTCCTGGGCTGGTGTGGTTACACGTGGTCTGCGGTTGTGAGGCCGGTTGGATGTACTGCCAAATTCTCTGAAACGCCTTTGGAGGCGGCTTATGGTAGAGAAATGAACATTCAATTCACGGGCAACAGCTCTGGTGGACATTCCTGCAGTCAGAATGCCAATTGCACGCTCCCTCAAAACTAGCGACATCTGTGGCATTGTGCTGTGTGATAAAACTGCACATTTTAGAGTGGCCTTTTATTGTGGCCAGCCTAAGGCACACCTGTGCAATAATCATGCTGTCTAATTAGCATCTTGATATGCCACGCCTGTGAGGTGGATGGATTATCTCGGCAAAGGAGAAGTGCTCACTAACACAGATTTAGACAAATTTGTGAACAATATTTGAGAGAAATAGGCCTTTTGTGTACATAGAAAAAGTCTTAGATCTTTGAGTTCAGCTCGTGAAAAATGGGAGCAAAAACAAAAGTGTTGCGTTTATATTTTTGTTCAGTGTATATCCATAAAGGGTTCAGCCACACTCTAGCTGCTACACATGTGGTATTGCAAGAGCAAGATATTGTAGGGAAAATCAGTTTCTGTATTTATTCAGCATCACATTTTGCAAATATATCGATTAAAGGAGCAATTCTCCCCTGGAAAAAGCCACTGTCAGCCAGAGCTGGTGTTCTAATCGATAGAAGCAATAATATTTCAAATTGGCGCCATAGCTGTGGAGAAAGTTGTACAAACAGCTCGTGGTTTCGCCCATTCAGGTCTGCAGTCTACATTTCAAACCTGACGATTTTTAAAGGGGCATGACATTGGAGGCGGGGGTCCTAGATTGAGGAAGTGTGGTTTAGCGAGCTCCCTGGAGGTTTTCCAGCGCCCATTGGAGAAGCGAATAGCGTCCTCCAAAGACACAGAGAGAAAATGCATTTTTTTCCTACCATAATGGCATTAGCTCCCCATAATAGCATGAAAGGACTGAGGTTGAAATCGGCGAACTGGCCCTTTAAGGTTTCCTTGTTATGTTTAAAGAAAACAAGCCAGCATTAGTAAGTGGTAAGTGTTCTTAAATTAACCATGCTGAGCGCTAATATGGACCGTAAACTTCCCCTACTGAGAGATGTAACCATTTCCACACAGTTACCATCTTTTAACATAAACAACACACAGGCTTCACACAAATCATGTTGGCTGCAGCTGACTGATGTAAAGCTTGGAAACGTTCCCGCGTTTCTAATTAGCCGCCGCTCCGGCCTGCCAGCCAGCCGAGCTGATGGTTGGCATGAGGCAGCGGGAGAACCCAGCTGCCCCTGTGTCCTCCTCTCTGCCCCCGGGGGAAAGTCTCTGGGTCCACTGCTGCCACAGCGAGTTGTAAGGAAACGGAAAGCTGTATCAGAGGGGAAAGGTAGTTCACACCCCACATAGCACCCTGTCAGAGGCAATACTTCATGTTTAAAGGAAAGTCTCCATTCGGGATGTGATCTCTACCGCTGCATGCTCTGTTTTCACACTGTGGAACTGACTGAGAAACAGCCTTATGAACTGATTAATAACAGCAGAAATATGGAAGTCTAAATGCTTAATAGAGACATCAGATTAACCCTCTATTATTTTGAGTTGAAGAGTGGATGTCAGGAACAATTAAGACACATTTTGAAGGACTTACTGCAACGATCACATGCAGCCCCAGCAGACGTTTCTGCCAAACCGGCAAGTGCAAGAAGGAGGAAAAAAGTGATGGGAAGAGAGAGAGAGAGAGAAGCTATTGTAAGATAAGATGGATACACATGGAGAAAGAGAGAGAGCAGGGAAAAGAAAAGAAGGGGAAGTGAACTGAGAGCGGGAGAAAAGGCGGAGAGGGAGCAATTTAATGCTGTAATTAAGTTCCTGATAGCACCCTGGGAGATGAGCTTTGGCGTCGCTCCAGGACAGCTTAGCATTGCACTAAGGCTCTTCAACACACAATCTATGCTTCCACACACACACACACACACACACACACACACACACACCATTCCAACAAACAGAAATTTAATACGAGCAGGCTCTCTGTGCTCTCGAGCCAATTCCGAGTCCCCGAATATGTGTCAGCTTCACCAAATGATGCATCGACAAGAAGAGACACAAAGGAGGAGCAGACTGGCGAGAGAGATGGCTGTGAGAAAGCATCACTCGCAGCCGCTCTCACGTCGCTCTCGCTCACACTGTGGCGCGCACACGAGGCAGCTGCCGTGACAAGTGCACACAAATCATCCTTACGAGAGCACGAATGGAAACCTGTCTCAGACAATATTCTTCTTTTTGTCTTTATGTTTACAGTACTTCTGCCACTCACATCTTCTCAGTGCCTCCTCCTGCCCGTGTTTTTTTCTCCTTCCACTCTCCTCTACGGCTGCATGGACAGATTGGGTTCAAACAAAGTAGTTACAGTGCTGACCTGAAAGACTAACTTTGACAGGAAGCTGTACAAATCTATGAAAGATCTCCCCATCTGTGCATGCCTGTCAAGTTAAAAGGTGTTCACGGAGAGGAGGAGGAGAGAGAAAGAGGTAGGACTACAGAGAGGAAGATGACAAACTGAGAGAGCTAGAGAGCAGAAAGGAGAGAGCGAGAGGGAGAGAGAGAGAGAGAGAAGGAACAGGCAATTACACCCAGCCCCTCTCCAACAGCCCAATTCCTCGCCTCCTTCAGGCCATGCGGAGCAGCAGCACGAGCAAGAGGATTTTAACTGAGGATAACGCGCATCAGTCGGATCTGAGATTTCTCGGGGATCGGTCACCAAAGACGGAGGAGGAAAAAAGGATACAGTAAATAAAGAGTTGTCATCATCACAGAGACAAGAGAGAGGAGGGGATAAGTCAGTCGGGGTCGGTTCTGACACATTTCGAGGCTTTTTCAAACTACAGGACGTGAATCCGGATCGCACCTGCATGTGCGTGGCGTATGTGATCTCTCCGTGGGGATAAAAGTGCGTAAAATTGTAGCGTTTTTACGCACGGGGAAACGAGCCGAGCTGGAGAGACGCGGATTCGGTCCTGGACTCACCATGTTGATCGGTGAGTGTTAAACACCTTCAGCACTTTAAGGGTGATGATGTGGCTGCGCTGTCGGGAGGAAAACGTGTCACTAATTTGTGGAAGGTGCCAGAAATGTGACGACTGACGTTGAAGGGCTGTGATATAAAATGATCTTTGAGTGAGAAATATTAGAATGAATCTGCTGAAACTGATGGAGTAAATAAACGCGCGCGCGCGCTGATTTGTGTTTTATGGTGGAGTTTCATGTGGAATTTATCAGCAGCCTCGATCATATTGTCGTTAACACGTTTATGGTCACTGTAATGGCAGCAGGATTGGAAGTGTCTCGATCAAGTTATATGGAGCTTCAAATAGATCCCCGAATGCAAACATGACTGGTGCGGAGTTACGGACACCTCAAATTCCTCATTCCTTACGATCCACAGCTGGAACTTTGTTCTTATATTAAGGAAGAGAAATAAAATGCTACGGTAGATTAATAATGATAAAAATGTGTTTTTTCTTTTATTTTGAAAGTCTGAAAGAGTGAGGAAATATCCAGGCCCACAGAGGTCTGACCTGCATGCCCCTCAAACTGTGAGTCTGTCAGCGTCTTAATGAAAATGAACGATCATCTTGATCAGAAAAAAACAGCGAATAGATTTTTGATATAAATTGATTTCGCTGGAATGATTGGCTATTTGTAAGGCGGAATTGATTTGACGGTGTGAAGAGGGGGGTTATGGGAGGTTACGCGCGCAGGATCACTGATCAGGAACGTCTCGTGCAGTGTTTTTTGTAGGATTTATCTTTATAATATAAAAGATCTGCTTAAAATAATCAGTTAACATTTAATGTCAGATTCCCCCCTTGATGATTCAGATGATTAATTGCTCATTTGTTGTTATGATTAAAATGTCTGACCTTTCCTTGACTTATAAGAGTAGAATGGAAACATGTTCTTGACTTTATTTGATTAGATTTGGTATTAAAGCTGCTGATGGAAAAAAAACAACCTAATGAATCCAGATTAGAGAACTTCTGTGCTTCACTTGCACATTGAGCTCCGTCTTCACTCTGATTCTACGGGAGAATAAAGGTTCAGATTTCATGTGTGGGCTGAGCTGAGTGATGGACCTGCCCTGCTCTGCTCCCATGCTTAACCCTTAAACACTGATTTATAGCCGTTGCTTAACCTTCCCTTCCTCTCTCCGACCAAAATGCAACTATTCCTCCACATCAGCGTTCCTCCGGGCGCTTTGAGCTCTGAGCCGTTTATTCCATTTCACAGGCGAAAAGATGGAAGTCGGAGGAGCGCGTGAACGTGAAAGGATGAGATTATTACACAGAAGCAAAGAGGATACACTGCTAGTCTTGTTTACTGATTTGTAAAGGTTATACACTCACGCACACGGGCACGCCGGGCCTCTGGATTTGATGGATCTTGCTGTAAGTGTGGGGTTATTTGAGATCTCGCTGCTCTTAAAATGGCTTCGGCGCACAGGCCAATGACTCATGCAAATGGATGCCACATTAGCATTTCTCCAGATATTTACTTCTCCTCACAAACGCCACCTCCTGATGCTTCCACCGGTGATGATCACACGGCACCAAAGAATTCAGCTTTGACCAAAATGTCCTCCTCTTGACGCTGGTACTTGACGACCATGATGCCTTCTTAGACGCAGCTCAGTTTCTTATCAGTATTACCGGGAAAGAGTCGAGGAGGAAAAATAGCTTGTGGTTGGTTTTTCGACCTTGCCTCACTTCACCCATCCATCCACAACCCCCCCGCCTCCCCTGCTGTCCCCCGCAGGCAGGAGACAGGTTGCGGGGCTGTGGGAGGCCTGATTACAGGCCTGGCCCTCTGGGAGTGGGTGCCATTCTTCCTCTTCTACTGCTTTTTTATCTGCGGGATCTTTGTTGGGGGGGTTGGGAATGCATGGGAAGCAGGGCTAATCTGAGCTAAACAGGGTCCCTAGCTTGATCAGGGCTAATTACGGGGGGTAAGGGTTACAGTCTGGCCATTTAATCGGGTGGGGGCACTCCTTAAAGGAGGGGCTGGGAGAGATTGACTGGAAAATTAGAGGTACGGTTTGTTTCCGTTCCCAAAGATAGAGCTTAACGTACGGGCAGGACTTGACCTTGAGATGTGTGCGTCCACTTGGCCTTGGCTCCCGCTTTAATGTGTTGAGGCCGGCGGGGTTCCCGAGCAGCGGGGGGGCCGGAGCGCATGTGTGTTTGAAGTGGTCGTGCAGGTGGAGGGGGCATAAATGATGGGGTTAGTTAAAGGCAGCGCTTTTTAACTGAAGGCTTTGGTCAACTTCCCATCGAGCCGTCCTCTTCTCTCCTCCTGTGTGTGTTTTTGCTTTTTGTGTTTTTAGTTAAAGCAGCTGTGGGCTTCGGTCTGGACTGACGGAATGTGTGTGTGCGTGCGTGAGTGCGTGTGTGTGTGTGTGCATAAGCAGAGCGTGAGAGACATTATGATGGATGGACTCCCTGAGCCTCCTGTCTCTTTCTTCATCCCTCGTGGGCCACAGGGATGAAGGTGGCAGCCCTCCAGCTCCTGCTCAGCCCTTCCCTACCTGCTCTCTCTCTCTCACACACACACACACACACACACACAGCTGAGACAAATAACCCACTGCTCTATTAGCTCAACAAACTCCCCACCTCAAATGACAAATCTGTAGTCAAGCTGGCTTTTTTATTTTTCATTACCTCAGCTTCTATTACTCCGTGTCATCTCTTAAAGGCTCCTGTGAGTATGAAAGGAATGTCTGCTGCCACCACAAACTGTACCACATATTATTTCACATTTATTGTTTCTCATCCAGCTGCATTTTATATGTCGTCCCTGTGGTTTAAAGCTCTGTCCAGCTGCAGTCGATCTGTGCGTGTGCCTCTCTTTCACCTTAATGTGCCAGTCAGCCGTTGCTTTCAGGTAACAATGGGACGTGTGAGCACTCCACTTTCTTTCTGGCCTTGCTCTGGCAACTAGTCTTGATCTCTTTTTATGTTTCCCTGAAGAGATCAGCCCGGGAGCTGATACGAGTTTAAAGAAGGATTCTGATGTTGTATTTTGTCGTCTACCTCCTGATGTTCGGAGCTGTTCAGGAGACGTTTTGTGAAGAAGAGCCGGTAATCGAGCATGAGTCACACCTTCTGTTTATAATACAGCGTGCACGCTCTCGTTTTGAGGATATAGTGGGAAAATATGAACATCTGACTCGTCCCTGATGGATTTCTCTCTGCAGGATTTCGTCACGTTAAAGCAGAGCTCAGGTCTTGGGGAGAGAAAAAGTCTGATGCATTTCTGGGAAGAAGAACATTTAAAGGATGTAGAGTTGTGGACTTAAAGAAGTGAGTTAACCAGGTTTCTTTAACCAGCTTCGAATCACAAAGCTAGCTAGGCTACATTAACACCAGGATCTCCAACCGGACTGTAAGAGTTGCATTGTGGGTAATGAAGGTGCCCGATTTTGACAAAGAAGAACACTGCTTGGACTTGGTCCTTTTTTACCTGTTCTTTGTGAGTCCCACCCAATGACTGTATATATAGATGGACAACGCGTCTCCATCCGCTCCCATTGTATGAAATTGATGCCAAAATACCCCCTGTGATAGGTGCTGCCATCTTGCGATGGTGACTCATATGGAGCCAGAGTCTGTACAGTAGAGATCGGTGAGTGACGCGGTCATAGCCAAACACACACTTAACTTACCGAAAAAAAACGCAAGGATCCCGCACACCGGCGTGTTTAACAGCAGAACAGCTTCTCTGTGTTGGTCTGAGGTTAACGTTCACAGGTATGGAAACTTCAATGACTGTAGTGATTGTTTTAGTGATGTTTCCATTCGCGGATCGTCCTCCGCTCTGCTCACCCGGAACTGATCGGCTGCAGGAGCCGAATTTGTCAACAGAGCTGTCAATCATCATTTTGACAGCATCAAATAACTAATTAAAAATAAACTTGTCAGGAAAATGAGGACTTGGACGTTAATCAGCATGACAATAACTAGCTATAATGACAGAAACCATGTTTGAGAAACAATTTTCGGACGTGTATTTTGATTTTATAGTTTGACTCATGTCCCATCTGTTAACATGGAGGAGGCGGGCTTTATGACCTATACTGCAGCCAGTCAGCAGGGGGCGCCCGAAATGTTTTGGTTTCACTTTTAGAGAGCTGTCATGTCGTCCATCTTTTCATACAGTCTATGGTCCAAGGTGGAGGACTCTGATAAATATAGATGAAGGCCTCGATCTGACTCCAGAGACAGAACTGACCCCGACAGACATTTATCTTTTATTTACTCAATTATTTTTGTGTTCGGGTTTTATTCCTGCATTCAAATAACAGGGAAAGTGACCTGAATAACACCAATGTTGATGTTAAGCACAGCTCCAGAAAGAATTAAGAGATCACTGCTGAAAATAAGTTCTTCTCTGGTCCGACTATTTAAAGGCTTGTGTTGTTGTTTTATGGTAAACAACATTTCTCATTACCCCCAAATCTCATTTAGGTCTTTTATTTGTAGGAACTGACGACTGGTTAAGAAAACCAAATGGTGTTTTTCAGACCTCGAATAAAGCAAAGAAAACAAGTTCATGTTCATTTTTAAACAACAGAATATTCATGTTTTATTTCACAAATCAATGTTTGGTGGAAAAAGCTGGTTTTTAATCACAGCGTTCATGCAGCTGTTGTTTTCAGTGGGGTTCAGATCTGGACTGGGCTAACCATGACATACAGAGAGAGACTCTGATTTAAGGAACATTTGGAGTGGCCTCTTCATTTTGTCTGGAGCTGTATATATACAGTAGTCTTCACTACAGCAGAGGAGCTGCGGCTTTCCAGCTAGCTGAACTCTTGCATGCAAAAAGATGACTTAACTGGAAGTGAGCTTTACTCACTGTTTCATGTTGCTCTTTACATCTTTATACACCAACTGTAACAGACAAAATTCAAACTGTCACTATTTTATTGGTTTTCACAGTTTAAGAACATAAAACAGTTTTCAGTTAGAACATTATATATTTACTTCCCACATTGCCTCTGTGCTATTTACCATGTGGATTGGAGCCGTGTTGGCAGATTCAACTGGCTTAATTTAACTGACTTACACAGGTTACTTAAACACACATCAAAATCTTTCAAAATAAAAGTCTTTCCAACGTTTTGCCTTGAAGGCGTTAACACACAGAGTCTAACACTTTATAAATCAAAGTGAAATGCACATTTCTATGTAAATGTGTCTGAGTGCTCAGTGTGTAATTTTCTGAATGCATTATAACTAGAGCAGCGTTAGTGGGTGGACCGCTGCAGTAACAATAAGTAGACCTGTCTACTCGGACCTGCAGGCCCCTTTCAGACAGGTCAGGGTCAAAGAGCAGAGGTCACAAAGCCAACGAAGAGACAGAAACATTACCTTTTCCATGCTAGTTTCCACAACCCCCATGAATATGATTATGAATATGAGATATTCTCTTTGAATATACACACACTTGTGTGCTCTTTAAAGTGCAGACTGTTCATATGTAAGTGTGTGATTTGTATAGTGACAGAAACTATGTGTCTGCTTTGGCACACACAGCTTTTGCATGCAAGGATCGTATGTGCCCCTTCCCGCCCTCAGGCCCCCCGCGGGGGAAATATCCGTGTGTGAGTGACAGTTCGAGTTATTTCACTGAAGTGACAGCGTGGGTTTGATTGGCCTGCCTGCTGAACTGATGGCTTCTGGATGCTGAGAGCTGCAGGCATATGTGAGGCCCAGCGGGAGCTCTGACAACATGAGAAATGGTCCCACGTCGCACTCGGCACCGAAACCTCGCCACTTAGCCTCGCGTTCCCCGGGTGCTGAGGCTAAAGATGGAGGCCATGACGGGAAGCAGAAAAACATCACCTCCCATCGCTGCGTGTTTGTGTGTTTGTGATGCAGCCTTCAATTCAAGTGGCTGACCTGGTCCTCCACTTGATGCTCTGACCTTGACTGAAATGGGCGAGTTAAAGGACTCTAAGAGCGGCACCCTGAAGGACGAGAAGAAGCATAAAGAAGAGAGAAGACAAAGAGAGAGACAGCTAGAAACGGAGACGGGTGGAAATAGAGAGGATTGAAGCATAAAGGGAATATAACCTAAAAGGGAGATCTCCCACCTTTTCACCCCTGTGGTGCTCGGCTCTCACTCTGTCTCAAGTGCATTTCTAAGACGTCGAAGCAGACTGTCTATAAAAGCGCCCCAGCTTTCCAAACACACGGGGCGAAGGTAACAAAGGCCATCGATTTTACAGTCAGCTCCAGCCATCAGAACCTGCTGCCCTTACCACCGATCCGCAATCCTCCAGGGTCCAACGCACATAATAGAGTGCAGCTAGTGTGTAAACGTGGAGAGTGTAAACAGAAGAAGCCGTGATCCAGCTCTAATGGCTGTCTTTGCTCCAGCTCTTTGTTAGCGGTCAGATCCCGACCCCCGCCTTGCTCTGCACACCATCTCCGGAGCGTTTAACAGCCCGCTGCTCGCCCGATTAATTACAGTGGTTAGAAAATAATGTCCAATGCTTGTTCTAAATGCAAACATGCACAGAAAAACAAATGATTTTAGCACTCGGCGCTCACAGCAGACTCAAAAAAAGTGTCTTAAAATCTCACACAAAACAGAGAATAAAACCAAACAAACACTGAACTTAAACTCCCCTAACTGTTAAACAAAATATGTGATTACAGTTTGCATTAATGTGGTCACAAAATGAAGGGTTGTGCTTCACAGAAATGTATAATTAATTGGGAGAATGCATCACATTACATAAATTATAGCGTACAGACACACAAAAGCACCCAAGTCGTCGGACTCGGCTCTGAATAGCTGCGCCTCAACAACAAATGAATATACATAAATCAATGGATGAAGTGCAATCACCAAAACATATGGTTTGCATTTCCTTTGCACACACGCAAGATGCATTCCTCAATATAAACAGTAAGCGTTTTCTATACACAAACCCACTGACAGAGCTTGTGCTTAAAGAGGGGGTATTATGCTGTTTCACACCGACACATGTATAATGTTACAATGTTGGATGTTCAGACTAAACGTGGGTGAAGTTTCAAATCTGTAGGTAAAAGCATGTTGGAGTAATCCCCAGGCTTCTCAGGCTGCTGTGAACGCCAGGTTTCACACAGTTTTTTCTACAGCAGGCTTCGGAGTGTTGGCCAATCAGAAGAAAGCGGGCTTGTAGGGGCGGGGTTTCTTAAAGGGACACAACTGATTGATGCCCCTTTCCCACCGAAATTAGCGTGTTGACATGGGTGTTACAAACCTGGGAAGACCCGCTTATAGGTGCCAATTGTCTCTTTTCCCATTGCCAGTGAAGTATACTCCTGTCCGTCTCTTTTCTGCTGCGTCACCGTCTGACGTCACAAACACGCCAGAAACAGGGTTAGTAAACAGTGAAGATGTTACGGTGGTTAGGTCTTTAATGTATCTATTACTCATTCAGTCTGTGTATCAAACTCAGTGTCGACAAAGTTGGAACAATGTTCGAGCGCTGCTCGGACGGAGACGGGCGGAATTTATAGCTGAAAAAGGATAAAAAAGAGTCGCAGAAGTTACCGGAGCATAGCATCCCACCAGAAAGGGGGCGGAGATTAGCGTGTCGACACATGTTTTGTGTTCCCATCAATGCTGAGCGGAGCCGAGGCGATAATTACCCGGGTCTACTGCAGAGTCATTTGACCCGGGTCTGAATACCGATTGTAACCTTTCCCGCTTAACAAAACAGCCGGGTGTTAGCAAGTGTTAGCTGGTTTTTTGATCAATGTGAAAGGGGCTTGAGTCGTTTCAGGCAGAGGCTTTATGAGGGCCTGCACAGAGCACCAGTGTGAGTTTTATTTAACTGGTTTTAACACCCCCTAAAAGGACAAATTAGAAACCACAACTTTAAATGAATGCATTCAAACAGGCACAAACACTCACACACACACATTTAAATGCAGTTCATAGTGTACAGTTGTTGTGTAATGGGCCTGCCGCGAGTACACAGCAGCAGTATATGAATATACTGTACGTAAATGAGCTGATAACCTGCAGGTACGTAACGTGGGTGTTTTGGCCTGTGAACATAATTCTGTATAAAACGTGTAGTTTATGTTCAAGCTGTGATCATAAATACATCTCACATCATCTAAAGCCTGCTGTTCAGTTCAGATGTCTCGCGCCTCGTGTTGATGCTTTGCACTACAAAGGTGTGTGTTGTCTCAGTGCGTGTATGTGTGTGTGTGTGCAGCTCTGACAAAAATTGGCATTCTTCTTTCCGTCAGAGGAGAGAGCCTGACTGGGAATGATCAGCTCTAATGATTTTATGAGAGTCTACATGATTAATGTTGGCACAGCGGTGTGTTTGTGAACAAACCCCTCTCTCTCTGCTCTTCATCCCCTCCCACACCTCCCTTTCTCCCCCGTCTCAGAGGGACTCAGAGGGAATATCCAGTCTCAGCGTGTGCTGATTTGTGCGGCGCTAGCTGCCGTTCGCCACATTAGTGTGTGACAATGGCTCTCTTTGAAGTGGGTTATTCTGGCTCGGCTCACAGCCCAGCGCGGCGCGGAAGACGTGCCAGCTCTGTGCGCAGACGGGGCCAGCTACGAGCGCACGGATAGACAGAAGGTATGGACGGGCACGTGCACGCCTGCGCAGACAAAGTAGCGGGGTCAACACAATACCTTTCACTCCCACATCCTCTAAACAGGCTTTATATAAGCACTTGCATCGCAGACAAAAGCCACAAACTCCTCCTCAGTATGCATCTGCCTCAAAGCACAACACAGCCGGCACAGTCCTCGCATCGCTTCATCAACAATCCACCTATCTTTCATCCATCCATCCATCCGTCCGTTCTCCCCCTCTCTGTTTTTCCCGTCCTCCTCTGTTCCCTCTGAAGGCCCAGTCCAATCTGAAAGCTTAGTTGAGCTCCGTCTCTCTCGGCTTATCTCCAAAAGCTGCCTCTTTCATTTGAGTAAATGCCTTCATTCCCGGCTCCTCTATGAGGAAGCTGATAAGGGATGTCTTTTATCCACAGCAGATAGGCTCCAGTGTGGGTGCTTGTGTGTATTTATACGCCTGCACAGCATATGCAAAATTATGTGAGCGATTATAGTGAGTCTTATGTGAATGTTTTTTAAATACGTGTTCGTGAGACTTGCATGTTTTTTAATGTAAGAGAGCGGCTGTTTGTCTCGGGTGTAAGTGTGCATCTTCTCATGCTGCTCATCATTCAGATGTGACATTTTTATGATTGCACATAATCACACAAGACTGCAGCAACCTTGCAGGTGTCTCTTAATAGGAAGTGATTAAGTGGGACAAGCTAATCATCGTAGTGTGGAGCTCACGTGTGTGTGTGTGTGTGCGTGTTCAAGAGGAGGCTGTGTGATGAATTGATTGGAGCTGTGGAGTGGATTTGTTGCGAGGCGCTGAGAGACACTGTTAGTCTGCGTTTGACTCGCGCTGAACAACAAATACATCGACTGGCCTTTGATGCCACAAATTTAACAACGTAAAGTCATTCTTTTTGCGTCCTTTCTGCTCACTCTGGCCCGAGTGGCTGCATCCTGCTGTGTCGTGGACATTGTGCTGCAAGGCCACAGAAGGTGCTGCAGGTGATATTTGAGGCGTTACGCTGCTTTCTCTGATCTGATCAAAAAATCTCTCCTCCTGTAATAGTTTGGGGCCCGAGGTGCTGCCCCCGCTCTCTTTTAGCCTCAGTGGAAGACACAGCTTGTCCTCTTAGATCTGCATTTTCCTGCCCTCCCCTCAGGCGTGAGCACTCTGCAGTCGGCTCTCTCGGGGGACTTATGAATAAATTTGTAAAGCAATTGGAGCCAGCGCAGGAAAAATACTCCTCAGCGCTCCCCGCAGACCCCCAACCTCATTGACTCCGGTTTGTTTGCTTGAGGCCGACGACTGTGTTGTGATCTTGGCGGCGTGGCGAGCGCGGAGTCAATGAGAATGATGCATTAGCCGCTCCGCTTCTATTAAAGCGGGCTTGCTGTGGTTGAAGCAGACACCACTTTGAAGGGATTCATCAAGCCGCTTACCAAAGAGAGGTGATTGAATTCGTTTGCATACTAATGAGGAGGGATTGCGAGTTGTACACTTCCCCTGCTACGTCTCCACCTGTTAAAACCATTTGCTTATTAGCGCAATCAAATCCGACGTTTGTTCTCTGTTACAATCAAACCCCTTTTTGTCACCTCATCAGACGCCTTTGTGCTCGTTTCAGAGCTGCTGGTTTTCATGGCTCGTGTCGGGCCGCGAGCTGCCTTCAGGGGCTAATTCAGCAGCGGAATTTGTGTCACCTCGTCTCACGGTGAAACATTTCACTGATTTCTGTTGTTTGGGGACATGTTCGGATACAAATGCAATTATCTTGGAACAAATCAAACCGCACAACAACCAACACCGCTGCGCAAAGCAGTCACACGGCGTTCCAAAGAAACTGCGTCGTGTATTTCCGCTCCAAGCCGTTTTAAACCATTTGTTTAGGTGATTTTCTGCGTGATCCTACAGAAAACACTCAAACCTAATCACGTCCAATCAAATAACCGTGTCGGCTCTACTTCTCCTTCTCTCAGTCAATCAGCAGAATTGATTTTATTAGAGGTAATTGTTCCTGTTTGATGTTCATGACATCTTGATTAGTCCTATTCTCCTGAGTGTTGTTGCGGAGAAGCTGTCCTGCTTTTGCTGAGGCCAGATTAACTTTAATCCTCTTTGTCTCAGCAGACAGCAGCAGCAGACAGACTGGAGAGGGTTAACTGAGGCCGGCACAGGCACAAGGGGTTACAGTATGTTAGCCAAAGGTCAACAAAGCTCCACATACACCACAGTTTTGTCAGCGATAGGATGCATGCTACAATGATGAATATGGGACGTTCTGCACCTTGTGAGCCCACAGTGTACCACCCCCTGCTGAATGTTACATCCCATCATTCATTTCAGTTCAAGAGTTTTAAATACACACACATTACAATGATAGTCTAAAAGAAACATGATCGAAGTACAAGTACAGTACATGCAAAATTCACTAATCTGATTTTGCAGCAGTGATTTTGTTGAAACATTTCATGATACAAATTTTAAAAAAGAGTCGATTCAAGAAACTTAAGTTGACACTATAAACTTAGGAGTGATGATTCCACTTTAATTGAATTGCTCCAGACATTAAAAATTATCTAAGGCTAAAATTAAAGAGTAAAGTGGCTAAAGCAAGTCACTAGTTACCGTAAAATCCAGAATATAAGTCGCACCGGAATATAAGACGCAGTCTGTATTTGGGGGTATGCCAGAGGGAAAAAGGTTTTCTATATATTTATTAATAAAAATGTGTATATTTCAACACTTATTCAAAATGTTTTCATTTAAAACACATTCACAACACACAAATTACAGCCTACCATCTGTTTGTTTTGCAGTCCTCAGCTGGCAGCCTACGTTAACGCTGATTATTGTGAGGGTGGCGGCTGCACTGGCGGTCATGACGGGGCATGTCCGTGACGAAGCTTTAGCTACATTATAGCGCCATCATCTGTAAAATAACGTAACATAATGAATAACTGAATAACTTTTTCAATAACTGTAGTTTTTGTAAATATTAATGCCCTCATCTGGATAAGGGACCAAAACTTACTTTAATTATAAAAAATACATTTATTCATTTATGAATTCAATCTTTAAAATTCCCAAAACATCTTTTTATTTACATTTTTTTCACATAAAAATAATCTTTTTTCAAAAAATACCTGCCTGAAAGCCTCTTTAGCCTGTTTTGTAATCAAGCCTGTTTGACTTCTGAAAACAGTTAATTATGTTACAATTAAATAGACACGATTAAAGCAGTTAAATAATAAAAACATCGGCGACTGCCACCTTATTTGCCGATGTGCCAATGTCTGTCAACATGGCCGATATCGGCTGATTCCGATGTTCAGCCGATGCATCGGTGCATCCTTAATAATAAAATACCTCTCTCTGCATTTTACACTGGTATATTGGTCGCACTGGTATAAAGGACGCAGCCCACTTTTTAGATGGAAAAAATGTATTAAAAGTGCATCTTACACACTGAATTTTACGCTAATTATTACAAACAGAATCTTTACCATCAACAATACAAATAAATAAGAGTTGTCAGGGAGAAATAAAAAAGAGCAGGCATTGTCCAACATGATAAACATTTAATTCAACCATAGTATTCATAGTATCAGGATTAAAAACATTACTATTTCGTCGTTAAGGATTTTTGATGTGAATCTGAAAACATTTTTTTTGTCTTTTCTTACTGTGAGTGATAAGGTCCTGCATGAACACATTATTTGCATAACTCTCGTTTTTACATAAGAGATATCTGTTACTGTCTCACTGGTCTGAAGTGGAAAAAGGTTATTTTATGAACTTTTTTGCACATAAGGATTAAACACCAAACAGTCCTGAGGGAGCAGATTAGCTGTGTTTTTGAGGGTTAATCTGAACTATAAATAACATCGAATGACGCTTTTTAACTTTCTGCTGATTTATGTTAAGAATATGTTTTAGGGTAAGTTTTTAGGGTATTTAACGTATAATGACTTTGATTGTAGGCATTACATATAAAGGATTGTGTCATGTTTAAACTGACACACTTAAACCAAACTAAATATTTAAACAGAGCACTGAGAAAGAAATGTAATGTGAAGCAATGTAGTGTTTTGTGGTGGTTATTTTATGTGATTTTCCATCCATTATCTGTACCGCTTATCCTGATCAGGGTCGCGGGAAGGCTGGAGCCTATCCCAGCTGTCATAGGGCAAGAGACGGGTATATCCCGGACTGATCACCTGTCAATAGATGTGATTTTGCCGTACAAAATATGATATTTAAGCTGGTTTAACTTATAAACAAGTACTCCCCTGTGATCTTGTGAGTGAAAAAGTTTCATTCTGCGGTAAAGCTCTGAAACTCGTGCTGGTACGAGCGTTGGACACACCACACTCGTGCAGCTCCGACAGCAGCAGTCCGAGGTTCCCCACCTGCAGACTGGAAGAAGTCTGTTAAATCAAGATTTCACATGACGAGGGCTTAATCTACTGTGAGTGTGCACTTACAGTGCTGCCCGCTCGCTGGGTGTTCGCCCATCCTATATGACCCCAGAGCTTACTTTTCTGTCTTTTCATTGGCTCGTCTCCAGTGCGCTCTCCTGCGATAAGTAGTAACGCTTTGACGCTTGAGGACACTTCAGCAACTTTCAATCGAGATTAATCTGTCTTTGAGATCTGCCAAGGTCTCTGTGGATGCGCCGCTGATAGAAAGAGAGGGCGGTTACACCGACGGGCCATTTGTAGCTGCTGTCTCAGAGCTGTGCTTCCATTCCCACTTTGCAACCAGAGGGGACAGCTCACTACATCATTCAGCCGTTTGTTATTTCGTCTGAAGCAGGAGTTGGCCGAAGGGGAGAAATGTCTGTTGCCTGAAGGTGAAAGCCATGCATCACTCTGCACGGAGTGTGTGCGTCTGTTTGCCTTTGCATGCGTACTTGTGTGTGTGTTTGTGTGTGTGTTCATGCAGATGTCCACGTCGATATGTGTGCAGAAATGAGAGGCTTATCAGGTGTCAGAGTCTGTTGTTCAGGCTGATTGAATTCCTGTGATTCACTTTGGTTTTTCTTGGTGTTAAACTAAACAAACCCGACGGGTTGCCTGTTTTTATTTTGACAACATAAACCCATCACCAGCCTCTACTTTCTCTATCGATCTCTCCCTGTTCCTTCTGGTTTAGTGCTCCTCTCTCCTTCTTATTACGTCTCATTCTGCTCTCGCTCTGATATCAAAGTTTTCAAATGGCTGAAACCAGGCTTGCATGACGTGTGCGGGCTCTGTGTGGCGGCGCGCGGTGGGAGATCCGTTTGCAATTCCCGGTGCTCCCCAGTGAATCGCAGTGATCCGTGTTTCTGCTGTTCCTGCGCCGGTTATTAAAAGCCAGGGGAAAGGTTACAGCAAATGCCACTCAGCTGATGGGCAGCTCCAGCCTGGCAGAATCTCCCCTCCCCTGCCACCCTGAGTTTCACTCTCACATTTAGGGGAACGGTAATTCTATCGCACTCGCTTTTTCTCTCCTGCTGCATCCCCACTCCCGCTGTAAAATCCTTCCATTCCTTAAAGTCTGCTGGAAGCTGTGTTCCCTGCCTCGGAATTACAATTAAAAGCATGAAAAGCAAAATCAGCCCCAAACCTCGCCGAGTACCTGAGCCTGACAAATTGGCAGTTTCCTCTAAATCCTCCCCTCCTCCTCCCTCCACGCTTCTTCCCTTGTCACCACTTCTTCCATGCGCCCTGGGCACTCATCACAGAGGTCACGTACCTGTCGCCTGCTGTAAACAGGAAATGAATAATTCAGGAGTCGGCGCTGGTTGACTGCAACAGCTGATGGTCTCTCTCCGTGACGAGCAAAGATTTATCCCAAGGATTCGCGTTCTAATCCTCAGCTGGAATCACACTAATGAGAAACGCTCTCCCGAGAGTCTGAGGACCCACTCACAGCCCGACCGCCTGTCCTTGACCTCTGTGGGTGATAAAGTTAGTTTGAAATGGCAGCTTGTGCTGGCACGCAAAACTTCTGCCACACACACACCACTTCGCATTTTAAGAGGGATTGTGCGCATACAGTAAGAGCACGTGCGCTCTTAATTTGATGAGTGAAAGAGCGCGTGTCTTGGCCTTATTTCCTCTCCTCTCCTCCCTAAGGTAACAGCACACAGAGGGAGCTGACCTACAACAGAAAGCCGGTTATATTCGAGAGAAATACCCGAGTAGCAGCTTGAGAGGCAGCAAGATGCCAGCGGAGGCTGCCGGCTAGCTGGAGTGATTGCTTTTTCGCTCCTTATCGCCACACCAGCAGGTGTCTAAGACGCGCTGTACTGCGGCACTCTGAGGGGATTCACAATTATAACACCCCGGCCACAGGCACACACCATCCCCCGCCTCCACCCATCCATCTTTCCTCGCTTCTCGTCTTACTCTTTTCACATCGAGTGAAATCACGCCGACCAACAGTAACTTAGGAATCCTGTTACGCTGCCCCAAACACCTGCACCGCCTCTGATAAGAATCCTTATCTGTCTCCTCTCTGCACCTAGGCAGAGCAGGAGGGCCCTAAAGCTGGAGTGGAGGGTGTAAAACACCATCCTGGGTGGTCATGTTGATTGTTTTCCAACCACATTATCGGGCGTGGTGTGTCATGTCAGAGAGGGTTTAGGATCACACGGATGGAGGCAGCTGTGAGCGAGGTGTTAAATCCTCTGCTGGACTGAACTTTTTCTATTTTAAAATCGCGCCGGCTGCCCGGCTCGGGCGCGCCGCCTGCACTGCAACGCCTCCAATGAAGAATCATCCCTTTGCATCGTCGTCCCATCTTTGTAATTACACATGAGGAATGAGAGGAGACATCTGCGTGCCAGCACTTTGAGGAGAGAGGGAAGGAGACAACAAAGGGCAGCTCCTCACAAAGGCTTTCCAATTTGTGGCTCGCAGCTGTTTCTCTTCAGAGAGATCGCTGAAAGTGTTTCACAATCCAAAGCGCTGATTTCTTTGCGGCGCTGATTGGAGCCCCGTTTTGGCAAACGATGGCACTTTTTCCTCGTGGTTAAAATGTGTTGACTGTGTCTGAGCTTGTCCTCCATCAGCAGGTGTTTAGGCGGAGATGATAAGAGACCGATTACTTAGGGAGGACAGGTGTACTAGCTGTACACACACTCGCACACAACTGCTGTCATTGCACAGGGGTCTATCTCTGCATGTATTGACACAAGTGTTAGAAGCTAGGTGCATGTTCCTGTGTACAAATATTGGGCAGTTTGTGTTTGCTTGTCTCCTCATTTCCCCTCCATTATTCCAGACTTTTCGCTGCATATGCTGCACAGGATTGGAAACTAAATGAGTCTAATGGATCCGCGAGGCATGCCACTGCGACCCGTAAATTAAGTCCCACAGATGTGCTTCTGTAGATTAATCATCACGCTCATGGGCAATTATTCTCGCTGCGTCGCTGTGGCACGAGGCTGATTTGAAACAATTACAGCCCAGGTTGGACGAAATTAGCTCGTTCATTTTCCCGCGGCCGCCGCTGATCGAGACCGAGGCCGGTTTTAAAAAGCGGCGCAAGGGGTAATTGGTTTTTAACACCACCGCAACCTTCAGCTAACCTTTCCACCTCCACGTGGACCTCACAGGGTTAAATATCGTTTTGCTGATATTAGCGAGGATTTTGTTAGCATATGTAGCTAATTAAAATGTCCTTTCTTTTGCTGTGTATATTACAGATTGTGATTTATGCTTTCTCACTGCGCCAGCCTTCACAGCTGGGGGACTTTTATTACCACAGAGCCGGAGCTCTCTTCTAACTGCGTTTCTGTTGCTCAAATAATTTAAGAGCTGTCTCCCAATTCCCTGCTATGTGTTAAAAAGTCCACCGAAAAAAAAATGGCCCTACAGCTAGGACTTAAAAAGAACAGGAAAGCGTCGCCTTTTTATATCCAGAACACATTTCCATTAAGAAGTTTTAATTGGCTGTAGACACACGCCTGAAAGTGGGATTCAAATTAAGTGTGTAATAAGAAAAGTGTAAAACAAAGATCTTAAAAAGAGGAAATTAAAAAATCAGGTGGAATTGGAAGCAGACGATGAAGACAAGAATCTGCTCTAGAAGGCAGTTCACTGGATCGCTGTGAATACAACTCGCTTACCAGGCGCTCCTTTGCATAACAATGACTGTAATAATACACAAGTGATGTACAGTACCATCCTCTCTGCGAGCAAGTGCCGCTTATATAAATAAAGGGAATGTTCTCCTCAGCATCTCGGAGAATAGTTGCAGCTGGGTAAATGAACCATTAATTGTAAAGAGCTTTTCACCGCTGAGCAAGGACGGAGAAGTAGTTCCACTACGCGGCTACGACTTCACTTTCATTTCACATCCGTCACAGCCTCGTAACCACCTTTTATGTCATCCTCTCGGCGTCTGCAGGAGTGTTTTCATCTCGCGCTCCTCTCATCTCATCAGCTGACGAGTTAAAATTAGAAAGCAACCTCTGTCTGCCGCTTGTTTTCTCTCTCCTGTTCACCACGTCCCGCAAAAGTCTTTGAGGATCCAACCGGGCCCGGCTCGCCCGGCATATCTAATCAATTTATAATGAGATGTCACAGTTGGCGTGATGTCTGAGTGACGCTTGGTTGACCAGCCTGATATTTATTCATGTAAAAAAACCATGTCGCACTTAATGCCACTTCCACAAATGACTCAATTTGCTGAGGAAATGAACCTCATCTGAGTTCCTGTCAATCCTGCAGAATTCCCAAGCCCGGCTTTTTGCTTGTGTGTGTGTGTGTGTGTGTGTGCATTGACCAGCTTTGAATTAGTTTATATTTAGGGCCCAAGCACTAAATGGTGCAAGGACCTATTGAAATGCACATCAGGCGGCCTAAAGGTGCTCCAAAACTCATCAAACTCAGGGTGCGTATCCGTATTGGTGGAAATTTCCCATGAATGGCTGTGGCAAAACAGCTCACCCTCTGCATTCAGTTACTCTCACCTAGATGTATGAAATTTGGTAGGCGTATGCATCATGTTAAGACCTACAAAAAAGCCTCTTACATCCACACCCCAAACCCAACAGGAAGTCGGCCATTTTGGTTTTATTTTCTCGCTGCATCACACCCAGACGTGCAAAGATGCGAGGGCCCGCTCATCACAGCTTGCAGCACTTTTTGATATGCACAGCAAGATGATAATTCCAGTGATGAGGCAGATGTTTAATCTGTTTGTCATATTTTATCTTCAATCATTTCCCACTTTCTCTGCATTGTCTGTCGTATAGAAGTTCATTATGTTTTTACCTCGAGGGAGAGGCCCAACAGCCGTCATTATCTCTGCTAAGCAAACAGGCAGGATTAGGAAAGCTGCTCACACACAGGCCAAAAATAATACTTCCTCTCAGGTTTTTCTTTCTTTCTTTGCTGTTTATCATATCGTTGAAGTTCTGAGTACAGTTTCAGAGCGATGGCTGACCATCGGCATCATCTGCACAGATGGATGTGTTTGATATTTCCCTCCTCCGCCTCCTCCTTCCTGTGCAGCATCAGGGCTCAGCGGTATCTCTGCTGCCTGCCCGTGGCCCTCGCTGCCTCGCAGGGCCTCGCAGGGCCTCGCAGAGGGGGAGCTGAGCAATTTGTTTCTGGATGGCTCCGGGCTTATCGTCTCCGCTTGACAGATGGGCCTCGCCTCTGCTCAGGTTGGGTTCGGGTAGCGACGCGCCACTCGCTGCTCGCCTGACAGAACTCATTATAGACTCTCGCCGGGAGAAGAAGCATCTCCACGAGGTCCTGTTACCGGCGTCAGACTGCCACGACTCACTGCTGAGCCAAACATGCTGCTGAAGACTGCTGGTTCGAGGTCAAATATTTAGGAATTATTCATTCAGAACTCTGAGAATCCAGTAGTTTCTCATGTTTCTTATATTTTCATATCTAAAAAGCTGCTTTTAATCTGATCATTTAAAAGGATAACAGCAGTAGTGTAATAGTGATTTCAGGGTCGCACTGACGTCACCACTCTCGTCGTTCGCTTCTCTTCATAATTCAAATTGATCCTTAACCTTGATGTTTGTCGGTAACGCACAGAGGTGGATATCTCTCTGTGATGAGGCAGAGTCGCTGCAGAAGCCAGAGGCTGTTTATTGATCTTACTTAAACTTCAATGTCAGGTCGTTTTTTATTCATCGGCTGTAGATTACCCTCTGTATACCTTTATCATGACCTGCCTGAGGTCTGAACCTGCTTATAAATCTCCTGCATACTTATCTCATACTTCTCCTCATTATGTGACTTATGAAGCACTCAAACAACCCGAGTGATGTCAGTTCTATCCGAGGCAGCTGCAGAGCAGAAGCTCCACCGAGGACAGATTACGTCCACAGAGGAGTAGCGGCTTCAGTGTCTGATGTTGTATAATTCCACTAAAGTTGCATGAGACAGAAAAGTTATGAAGTCATCTCGCTTCCTGAGAGTCTATTTTCAGTGGTGGGTCAAACTGTGCTTAGCCTTGCATATAATCAGGCCACATGGAGCAGCCTGCCACCTCCTGCGATCCAGGGAGAAGAAGGGAAAGGAGGGCAGAACATGTGAGAGATTTAAGGAGCAGATTGGCTTAAAGTAGGAGAGGAAGCGCTGAGATTAGATATAATCCTAATAAGGAAAATCTTCATAACCTTTATTATACAATATGTTTCATCATCCCTGCTAACTCTTCTCCCGTCACGTGGACACACAAACGCTGGAGCTCTGTCCTGCTCTCCACATATTTACAGCACAAACTGTATCCGCCTGCTGCACACACATCGGGAAAAACAAACCGTCGTGTGCGCACGCAGTCATCAACGTCCACACTCCACTACACAATTTTAGTCGCAGTGCAGCCGACATGGCAGCGACCCAGAAAAAAAAGAACGAAAATGTGATTCAAATGAGCGACTTTAAAGGCTTCGGGGTAAGGTGAGGTAATGGCAGACGGAGAGGAGAGAGGATAACATCAGAGGGGGGTGGAAAATGTTGTATTGCATGCCCGAAGAGTTTACATTTCTCGGCTGAAACAGAAAATTGGCTTTCAGACGTAAAAAAAAAAAAATCATGCATTTTATTTTTGCCACTTTCCAGGTCTCGAATAAATCTGAATGCATCACGATGACATCATTCGTGCCCGTTTCATGCAACCGAACTAATCAAATATGGCTTAATTGAGGGCTAATTTGAGTTCTCACATCTCTGCTCTGGTTCGTCTAATCAGCACAGTAACATCCAATCTGAAACCCGGGTGTGCAGATTATCATCATACTTGCAGGGGGAGTGGAGAATAGACGAGGGGGGAGGAACGGCTGGGGACGAAGAGGACTTAAAAGTGTCTTGTCTTTAATTAAAACTGATTGTGGTTAATGTTCTCCGTCCAGGCTATAATGGTTCCCACGGTGGCCCTCACACCACCTCCTGATCAAGCGGGAGCTAATTGGCTGTTAAGAGTCACTTTTCTCTCCCTCCCTCCCTCTCTCCCTCCCTTACTCTTTGTCTCTCTCGGTGGAGTACATTTGGACATCCAGAGGCAGCGCAATGTCATTTCATGCCCTCGAATGGCCGTGAGACTCTAATACACCATGAGGCCAATTTACAGTTTCCAGGCACGGCGCATGTGGGGAAGCCATTTGTATGCATAGCAAGTCTCGGTTGTTTCATACCTCGCTTGAAAGGAAGACTCTGTTGGTCGGCTTATTGTGAAGAAACAGCTCTGGTTTAATGTTTATAAAGAGACTTGTTGTAAACTCTTCCTGTCCTGTCAGATCGGCTCCCATCGGCCTTGGGTTGGATTGATTGGCGGCAGGGGAATGGTGAAACAGTGTGGCAACAGTGTGTCAGATTCACAATAAGCATCGTGTTACGGGCTGAGCGTGTGCGTGCCGGGACTCGTGCTAACATATGAGCACTGTGCTAAACATCATCACAAAGAGAGGCTGTAATGTGTTCCTGGCAGCTGACAAAAGAACGGTCCACTTGGTGCGGAGTCATTTAGCCGCCACTTAGCGCTCATCATTTCACTGGTCAGCAATTTCCCTCGCAAATCCCCCGTTCAACACGTTCAAGTTGAGACGTGAAGACATTCATTATCACAGCTGGGTAATAAGATCAGAGGCCCGGTGGCGAAGGTCTAAGTGACAGTCCAACTGTTACCCAGCAGGCGGTCGTGGCTGCGCGGCAGAGATGTGCTGCTTAATGCCCCTAAACTCTGCACAAATCAACAAAGACAATAGCTCAAAGAGAAATAAACCAGAGACGAAGAGCTCATCCATCTCTGGTCTGTTCTCTTAAACTGTTTTTACTCAAAGGGTTTCATCATGCTTTCTGTCTGACAGGGAAACTGCATCATAAAAGTCATTCTTTCTCTGCTGCGGTCGATGAAGGACGCAGAAGCAGGACAGTCTTGTACATTATTTTCCCTCAATATGCAGCAGTTTGCAAAGTCAAGAGCGTCCTCGGGGGTTAACGGGGAGCAGTGCTAGCAGCAGTACAGTGTCCTTTGTTTTCAGTCTCTGTGGGCTGAGTGTTTGCTCATACTGGAGACAATCACAGCGTGTGCAGCCGACCTGAAAAGGCCAAAAAGTCCTCCAAGTTAGATTTGTTATTTTTCTATTCCCTCCAGAATGACTGAAGGAGAAGTCTTTGGATCTGATCTCTACGGTGGCTGACAAGGGCAAACGAAAATCAACAGACCAAACGTTTTCCATGAGGAGAATTAAAAATTGTGTTACATAAACTGCAGACACGCTGCAAATGCAGGCATGATGCAAAGGCAGAAACACACAAACCCAGATTTTTTTGTATCTGAATACTGAATTGGAGTCTGTAGGCAGGGACGTGGACTTTTACGACAGCAGGAGAAACAGTCCGTGAGGAGAGCAAAAGCAGGCAGAACGTAATGCGGCGTAATGACATCCCGACTCCCATCAGCGTCATCTGACAACAATTTAGCTTCTTAATAATCTCTATAAACAGACATCTGCATGCTAACAGCTAACAATCTGTTCTAGATCTAAAATTCAACTTGAGTCAAATTCCTTTGATGCTGTGTCATCATCAGAGTTTAGATATCCTGACTTCCTCAAATGCATCACAAATTATCCATCCGGCCTGTTCTTCCTGCATACACCGCAGCCTGTTGATATGTGATTGGTCAATATGACTCGGACTACAAGCGTGCAGAAACGGACACCAGAACAAACAAGTAAAAGTTTACTTCTCCTTGAGGACAGACCTGACAAGCTTCATTTTTACTTTTTACAAATCTGCATGTTTAGCAGAGCGCAGCCTCTGTGCAAGTTAGCCCGAGTGCAACCTCCGTGTAAGTTAGCCAGAGTGCAGCCTCTGTGTAAGTTAGCCCGAGTGCAGCCTCTGTGTAAGTTAGCCCGAGTGCAACCTCCGTGTAAGTTAGCCAGAGTGCAGCCTCTGTGTAAGTTAGCCAGAGTGCAGCCTCTGTGTAAGTTAGCCCGAGTGCAACCTCTGTGTAAGTTAGCCAGAGTGCAACCTCTGTGTAAGTTAGCCAGAGTGCAGTCTCTGTGTAAGTTAGCCCGAGTGCAACCTCTGTGTAAGTTAGCCAGAGTGCAACCTCTGTGTAAGTTAGCCAGAGTGCAGTCTCTGTGTAAGTTAGCTAGTGAAACTGAGACTCACCACAAACCTCGATTTAATGAACCTTGAATGACACCGTTTATCGTATTGCTCCACTTTTAATCTGAACACACGGTCGCTTCTCAAGTTGCTAACTGGACTGTGAACAATGCAGTATGCGGAAAAGGAAGTCTTGGCTGGAAGTCGTTTAGCGCTAACTGCTGGCTAAACCAGACAAGCCCGACATGTTTATTGTTGTCCCAAGAGGCTGTATCGTCGTCAGACTTTAGCTGATTGGTTCCAAGATTGTCCCAGTGGAAATCGTTAAGGCCTTGGCAGCGTGTTTGCCCTTGTCAGCCACCGTAGATCTGTGCCATTTTTAAAAACACTGTTAAAAAATATTAAATTTTACAATGTGACAATGCTAGCTTAAGGTTTAGTCAGTCACAAAGATGAGGTAATTTGGGATAAAATGAGTACTTTGTAACCATGGTTACTATAATAAACTCATGGGTAAGAAACGGGAACGATGGTGGTGAAGGTTAAAAGAACACAATGTTGACTTGTGGTTGCAAACATCCATCTCCCATATAAAAGTCATCCACCCTCCACCTTTCTCTCACTGTGTCTCAGGCCGCTGCGGGACTTTCTCACTTGAACATAGACATGTTGATTTCGGCTGCTTTCTTGTTGTTCTTCTTGGTAAGAGACTCTTGAAACAGCACCTGTTTTAAGCAGGTTCATCCAAGACAAAATTACAGGCTGCCTTTGAGAGGCGAGACAGCTACAGGCAGAAGGAAAAAGAAGGTTGAGATCCACTCACCCCAACTCCGAGACCCCGCTGTGCCAGCATCTATCCCACATAATTACACCGGGACACAAATAGAAAGGCAGTTTTCTCTCTCCTTTTCTCTTTCCTGTGCCGCTCAGCAGCAGTTTGCAGGGAGGCGCAGAGCACGGGGGCGGAGCGGGGGTATTTAGATGTGAGAAAAGGCAATTTGTCAAAAACCTTGGGGAGCACTGGAGTGATGACAAGAGAATAGCAGCAAAAGGACTAAAGGGTTGAACAGTTAATTCTGTGATAGCAGAAGAGGAATGAGGAGGGATGGCTCTGTATGTTTGCATGCGTTCGTTGGAATCCATTATTTTCTCAGATGAGCGAGAAGAAAATAATTGAAAAATAGACGTAAAGATTGCACGGCTCGGGAGCAGCGCACAAACATACACATGGCGGAGTAGATGCGATGTGACTGTGGCTGTTGTGTAACCAAGCCCAGTGAGTCATGAGAGGGAGGAATGCGTTGTTGTGATGGTTGGAGGAGGAGGAGGCCAGCCCGGGGAAGGACTGGCAGAGACAGTCACATCCGTTAGCACAGTCATCTGGGAGAGAGAGGAAGAGGCCGGACATTTGGTTTCAGGCCTCCGCTCATCTGGCTGTCTGGACCTCGGACCACAAGCGAGGCGGAAATAAACATGAGCATGGACGCAGACTGAACTGTGGACAGAGAGAACATATGTGCACACAAGCAAACATGTACATATGTGCAGACACACGCGCACACACGCAACATTAAATGAGTGGAAAATGACGCAGTGTGATAGAAGGAGGTTATCAGGGGCTGCAGGCTGGAGTGAGACAGCCTCACACACACACACACACACACACACACACACACACACACGCAAACACATAGAAAGAAATGTGCTTGAACACTCAAAAAAGTATGTTTGCTTTAAAGTGTCCATCGACTTCCCCCTCTCGCCGGGAGCTATTTGTTATCAGACGTTCATAGGCACTTCTGTTTGTATAGTTTGTGTGCTTCCCTGTGATACTTGTCTAATACATGTGAGCCAAACACACACACACACACACTCCTTCGCTCGCTGTCGTACACGCCTGGATCCAGTCTGTGCGTCCGTGGCAGCGTTATCATCCAAAGAGGCAAACAGCCAGCCCCTGATTTAATAAGCTGCCTAGGGAGCCACAGAGAGGTGGGGAAGCACTATCAGCTGATAACTGTCCTCCTCTGATAGCCCTGCCAAGAGAAGACTCAGCTTCTCTCCGTTTTTTTTTCTCCTCTCAGTGTGTTTGTGTGTGCGAGCAATCCCCCGCCGGCTGCTGCCCACGTGTCTGTAGGCTACGTCCGTCCTGTGCTGCATCTCTCTGGGTGTCAGACAGACAGCAGAGGAGAGCCCACACATGGCAAAGGCAGAGCCGAGCCCAGCACTGAGGAGCATATGCTCAAAGCTTCCAAGCAAACACACACACACAAACACACACACTGCGTCATCGGCTGCCAATCCTGCCAAGGCGTAGAAAGCCACAGGCCACACGACTGACAGATACATTTTTCGCTCTGTTCTGTACTTAACACAGGCCAAACAGCGGCAGCAGCATCATGGCCGACCTTGAACCAAAGCTGAGAATAAAATACTACTTATGCAATAACTCACAACTGTTATTTGTCGGCCGTGTCTGCTTTGCAGCCCTTCTGGAGAACAATAAGTGCAGCAGCGCTTGATCTAATCCGTCTGTGCATTATTAGGATTCATAGTCAGAGAAAGGAGTGTGAGCTGAGATAGTGGATTGGTGAATAATCGGTGTTCATGCTGTAGAGAGTTTGTGTTCTGTTGCAAACTTACAATAATTAAAGTTGGCTTTTTTTAACCACGACCACTGTGTGCATTTTTAAATTAATTAAGCTTATGATTAATAGAAAATCAAAGGTATCAAGTCCATCCATCCATTTTCTATACCGCTTAGCCTGTTCAAGGTCGCGGGGGGGCTGGAGCCTATCCCAGCTGTCATTGGGCGAGAGGCGGGATACACCCTGGACTGATCGCCTGTCTATCACAGGGCTGACACATAAGGGCTTTTTACACTGCCAGATCAAGGCGGGATTATTACGCCTCCGTTACGTTCCGTCTTCTTTGTAGAACGCACAGAGGCGCAACGGTGGGGCGAAGTCGTTCCGCCTCTGAGCCGGCATCGGAGGCACAGAGGCGAAACGCCGTCTATGTAAACAGTGGAGCTGGTGTGTGTGTTTGTTTACACCATTCAAACACCAGTCAAACATTTTGAGACTGTTTCCATGTTTGGAGCTGGATTGAATCTTGCACTGACAGGAGGAAAATGTAGTTCTTTCAAGTCCTTTGTCTTTATTTAAGCTACAGAACCCGATGTGTACGCAACTGGTTATCTGATTTTCAACATTTCAACATCATTTTTTCTGCTCTTTTTGTATCCCGTCCTCCGTCTCTGGAATCTTGTATTCATCATCCACCTTCAGAGGAAGCTGTTTTATGAACAATATTTTCTATTTCTAAATGCTTTTGTTACTACAAGGTCGGTTATAGCTTTTGTTCAGCAGTCTTTGGTGTCTGTTTTCACGCAGAAATATAATCGCTCCACAGAGTAGGAATGTGTTGCCATGATAGGCAGACTCTGTGGTGGCCACGGTGACCTGCAGCTGACACCGATGATTGATCCTGGTGCTGGGATAAGTGCCTGCGCACCGGTGAGCACACCGGTCCACTGAAACGCAGCCAGGCGGAAAATTAGAAATCTCTTCATCCCTGGTCCATTTGAAATCCGATATCTCCCATCTTCCCCTCGCACTGGCACCTTCTCCCAGCCAATAAATCAGTAATTAAATGATGTGTTTCTTTGTATGTGTGTGTGTGTATGTACATGAGGGCAGGTGCATGTCCTTGGGGGATCAGCGCGGGCAATTGGGGTGATGGGAGTATTCAGTCTCCTGCAGAACTGCCCATCCCCCAAACGCACATGCTCACCTTCTATTGTGTGCATAAACACAGAAACACGCACTTACAAACACAGTAATGTCCCAGATAGAAGCACAGACTCGTAATCTAAATGCTGCACACACATTTGAGTGTACGGTGTGGTGGAGGTGTAACTCTGCCTCAGGTAACACATAAATCAAAGTCAGGCCTCCTCTGAGCGAGCGCCTGACCTCCTGGAAACCATAAGTGCAGTTTTACTCCTACAATCACGCTGGGACAGAAATGATCCCCTCATGTGAACACTTCCTGTCGTTTCCTGACTTGTAACATCTATCTCTTTGTGTCGTCCAGGTACGTCGGCCCAGGGCAGCCCCCTCCTGGCTTCCCTCCCTGTCCCAGGACGGCCTCTGCAGCCTCAGCTCAACCTCAAACACCTCCTGCCCTTCAGACTTAATGGGTCGTCTCCGCTCAGCCTCTTCCCCAACTTTAACACGGTGAGTGCAACAAGCAATTTCAACAACAATAGATGTCTCTAGCAGAGCTGAGGTAGCCTGTAACTAGTACAGTGCCTTATTAGATCCATTAGAAATATCATGTGAAGAGATGAGTCATATCAAAGCAGAGAAATATTCTGTTCACTCTTTGGAACCTTTTTTTAAGCTCTAGAACAAAATGTCATTTTACAGTTTGTCTTGTCTTTACCTTAGCTTTAAAGGGCCAGTTCGCCGATTTTCAACCTCAGACCTATCATGCCATTATGGCAGCAAGAAATTAAATTTGGCTCTGTGCCTTTGGAGGACGAAATGTGCTTCTCTAATGGGACCTAGACTAAGTAAAACGTGTCATCTTGCGGAGGCCAGGGAGCTTGCTAGACTACACTCCCTCAATCTAGGACGCCCGCCTCCGATGTCATGTCTCATTCAAAAACGTCAGGTTTGAAATGTAGACTGCAGACCTGAAGATCTGTTAGACGATCCACCGGTATATTCTCGTCGTGTTTTGGTACCGCTCTGAGCCATTGCCTGCAATGTAAGCGGTAGTATTTCACTCCAGCGTCTCTCGCTGGGCCGTTCCTTCCAGAGGAAGGGGCGCAATGCACGCTGGGTGTTGTAGGAATGTAGAACGGGCGAAACCACGAGCTGTTTGTACAACTTTCTCCACAGCTATGGCGCCAATTTCAAGTGTTATTGCTTCTGTCAATTACAGAGAACACCAGCTTTGACTGACAGTGGATTGCTCCTTTCAGTAGAGGCCTTACCTTACATTTGGCCTGCTAATCTTAATTCAAGCAGTGCTGCACCTCTCAGATTGGCTGATGCCACCTCAGAATCAGCACCTTTGCAGATGACACCCTTATTAATTTGTCTCAAACGTCAGCACCAACCTGTCAGGTATTTCTCCCCCCTTGGCTCTGTATGCTTACCTTGCCTCAGTGCCTGGAATTAAAAGCCTGTTTCTTTGATCCTTTACCTACCAGCACTACACCCATTGTCGTGTTGTGTGGGTGTGTGTGTATGTGTGCAAGCACTTCAGCCGTCTTTGATCCTAGTTTTACATTCTGTGTGTGTGTGTGTGTGTGTGTGTGTGCACACTGTGAAACCATCTCCAGTTCTGTGGTGTGTAAATGAAACATAAGCCAGCGCTTTCTATCCAGCACGCACTTTACACCTTTTTCAAACCAAGCGGATAAAAGTAGGATGAGAGGGAGAGAGAGAGGGGGAGTGGGGCCACACAGACGTCTGGCTGGTTGCTTGTTACACTGGAGGACATGTGTGAGGGGGTGGATGAGACATAAACGAGCGCTGTATGATATGTATACGTACAAGTGGGGGGTCTTCAACCTGCGATGTGAAAAGTGCAGTTTGTTCGTTTGCTCTGCCACCCACTGCTTCGGGTGGTGGCGTCTCCTATACCCACGTATGGAGGGGTTGAGTGTGCTGGAAACAGTCATTCCTCTGACACCCTCGTGTATTTATATTAGTGGTAGGCAGCAGGGCAGGTCTCTGGTCAGCGTTTTGCTTATGTTTCAGATGGGAAATTGCTTTTTCTATTCCTCAAACCCACGTCTGTGGCTCGAGCATTTATGGCACCTGATAGAAAATAATTTACGGAAACCACAGAAACATATTTCACAGTTTAAAGCAGTGTTTTAGTTTTGGGCGTACGGCTTCAGTAGTCATGTCAGAAGAAGAAAAAAGCCGTGGATTATTAATGACTGAGTAAGCTGGTGCACAGGAAATCATATTTACAGAGTTGCAATGATATTCAGTCAGCCTTTGTTAAATAGAAAACAACTCGCAGTAGGAAGTGGAATCTACCACAACCAGAATGCAGAAATTATGATAACCGTGGAAATAACATCAAATCAGTGTCGCTTCAGTCCCGGGAGGAGATGATTAGCCTCCATAACACACAGTCTGACGGTGCAGCTGTGGCATTAATCACAAAGTCCATTCAACGGGGAGCCCCGGGTTCTCTTAGCTCTGATAAGGCACATGTTGTCCCAGGCGTGTGCAGGAGGGAGGGGGGGGAAGATGAATGCACCTGTCTCCAAAACTAAATATCCTCCGGTTCCCCTGGTGTCCCCTTCTTACATCCTCCCCCCTCCTCCCCTTCTCCTCATTTATGTGTGTCTCCTTCTCTCTGCCTACCTTGAAACCCCATCACGGACACAGCCGCTCCGGCGCAGGATAACTTCTGTCTGCACCAGCGCGGTGGGGGAGGACAGCGGGCTCGGACAAAAGACGCATTTATAGCAGCAGGTTCAGGATGACTGCGGATGGACAATGGGCACATTCTTCAGTCGCTAAAACAAATAGCTGTGTGCAGCCTGCCCCGCAGAGGTGGACAGGAGTGGGAGAGCTCGGTTTCATGGTCAGGCTTCGGCCGGTGAAGGGAAAAGTCAGTTGGTCCCTGAGGTGGTTTTGAGTCATGTAGAGGAGGCTGAAATAAAGCAACAAAGGCAAAGATAGTCCGGAGGGAGAGGTACACCTTCAGTGTGGAGGTTTCACTGTTAGGTATGTTTGTATTCGCTCTCACACCTGGCCTTGAGGAATCTATAGTAAAAGGTTTCCACTCTTGCAGAAGTAGCGGCTCTTTGTGTGAGGATGGATCTGATGTTCAGGCTTGTGTCTTCCCCGGACCCGGCCAGGCCCCGTGCCAGCCTGGGGAAGGATCCAAGGTGATTGTTATGTGATCCCGTGCCGATGGATGTGCGCGATGAATTCAGCTGTCATCATAGAACGCAGACCTTCTAATGAAGCCTCCGCTTTCACTCTGCTGTTTATAGCACGCCGTTCTGGGACTCTGCAGTCTTTTCACAGACAGTTAAAACGGAATTAATCGGCCCAAGACAATCGGCTCAAACACTTCCCTGTGGGCTGCAATGACTCATAATGTATTAGACAGACACATTTTCTGAGATTACAATAAAGTCTAACTGCATAAAATACAAGCTGCAGCGAGGCTTTAAACAACAAGGCAGTACAGTTGGTTTAGAGAAACATAGCTTTTGATTGCACCCACTGATTTCACCAGATGCATTTATTGCACACGATCAGGCTGCTTCAGCTATACTCCCCGCAGTGTTTGATACAGAGCGATGGTGGGGTACACAGCCACTTACAGAGCTGGCGTTACTCCAAGGTTACTTATACAGTCATTTTGCCGTGTCTCAGTACTCGATAGAGGACTATGGCTGCACAATCAGCCCGTTTCTTTGCTAGATGTAGGTTACTAAAGAGGAGAAGACCAGGGAGTCTTTCATGATCAGTGTTTCTTCACTCTTAAGAATCTATACAACCATGAGGAACTTATGCACACCTACGTAACATTTTTGTTTAGCTTACACACCACATGAGGTGCAGCTAGGGCTGTCACGGTAACCACATGACCAGCAGGCTAAGCAAGGTGACCCAGGCGTCCCTCTCCCCAGCAATGTGTTCCAGTTCCTCCATAGGTGAGGGATGGAACGTAGATCGACTGGTAAACCAAAAGCTTTAGGCTTCAGGCTCAGCTCCCTCTTCACCACAGCGGTCCCGGTACAACGCCCGCATAACTGCTGATGCTGCACCGATCTGCCTGTCAATCAGCCAAAGAAACCTGGCTGTCTCACCACGGATTTCATTTCAACAAATCAGGATATGAACTTAACTCGTGTTTCCACCGCTCATGCTGTGTTCACTCATGTCGATGATGTTTAACTGTCTCGGGGACGCACTGTAGTTAAATAAACAACACACACCAACACACTAACCGCCAAACGCAAGGGGGCGATAAAGTTTCACCGCAGTTAGAAAAATTCAGAACCGTGACAGCCCGAGGTGCAGCAAAACCTTTTTAACACTGAAGCATAAATCCAGCTCTACTGATTACAAGATAATGCCAGCGACAGTCACGGCATATTAACGCAGCAGAGATCATCGGCATCCTGCTGTTCTGAATGCTCCTTTAACTTCCAGAAGGTGCTGCGTTCTTTATGGATGAAAAATCTCTGCGCGTCATGCTCTCTCGATACATCATCGATTTTGACATCTCGATGTTGAGTTAAAAGGTTACTGGTGGTGTGGAGAGGGTGGGGAAGTTGTCCCATTAATATATTCTGTGAGACAGGGCCGCCCTAATGATTAGTTTAGCCTGCAGTGCATTAAGAGTGAAAGAGACAGACATCTTAATTATGATCTCTAAACAGTGATCAGTCACGTACAGCAAAAAGACTCCGCAACAGCAGAATCGGTCCTGTCTCGAATGTGTCGGAAATTAAGAGCAAACTGACACAGAAAGACGAATAATTCAGCTTTTACTAATAACACAAAGGAGCACAAAGGCACGTGTTTCTGTGCAGAACATTGATGATTGACCAGTTTCATCATCGTAACGTTCGGAGTAAAACGTGAGTGAGTAAAACCCACGAGCAGGTTTGCATGTTTGGAAGCTTCACCTTGAAATTTGAATGGAAAACAGCAAATGTTTGTCAGATAGAAAAAAGTGTTGGACACATTCAGAATGAGTGTACGTGTAATGTTTTCTCATGTGTCATGAAAGAACGTGAGTGTTAGAAGCAAGGCCGTCTCTTTGTGGAGTGCATGTGGCGATGTGAAGTGTTACCACAAAGATATGTGGAAGCTCTTAGATCATCTTTCAGCAGCATGTATCACTCTGTTTTTATTCCTTTTTAAATACTTTACTGGACAAGGATGTTTCTCTGAGTTAAGTGCTGAAATACTATCTCTAATGTTGTATTTTCCTCGCTGCTTAATGAACTGATGGCTTATTGATTATTCCTGTGCCACTTTGTGGGACTGAAATGTTTCACCCCTTATTTTGACTCACTGTTTGTGCATCACTGTTTGACTTTGATCTCGGCTGCATGAGCATATTTTCGGCTGTGATTCTGACTCCTTTTGTGCGCCTAACCTTTTCAGTTCCACCCTTGCATTTTGTTTTTGTGATGCATCCAACCACCTTGATTCATCGACTCTACAGTTTTCTAAAAGCCTGAAGAAGAATTTGTTTTTCTTATGTCTTTGTTCTGCTGCAAAGTAGTTTTAAAGCAGCCATCTTTTGTTTAAAGCATTGCAATGAGCCTAGTTTTGCAGGTGACGGTGCCCTGGCAACACAAGCACCATATTTAGCTGGTATGCAGATTGCACGCTTCATGCCCTCTGTTTGGACAGATTCAGATTTTGGCAGCGCCACAATCTGCAGCCTCCAAACCGATCATAAGCTGAACTAACATCTCTCCGAAACACTTTCAACATGTCATTTTAAAGAGGGGGTATTATGCTGTCTCACATTTTAAGACATACACTCACTCCATTAGGTACACCTGAAAAATCTAATGTAATCCAATACATCAGCTCAGCCATGAGATTTGCTTTTATGTTGCCTGTAATGTGCAGGCCTTTTTCTAAGCAGTCCTAGAGGTGCTGTACTGAGCTGCATTATATTCAGAGGTGTTTCTAATACTCTGGCCCCCTCATGTACAAACCCCAATTATAAAAAAAGTTGTGTAAAACGTGAATAAAAACAGAATACAATGATTTGCAAATGGTACCTTCACCTGTTAGCAATTAATCTGCTTACCTGTGGAATGTTCCAGGTGTTTTTTGAGCATTCCACAACTTTCCAAGCCTTTTCTTGCTCCTGTCCTGACTTTTTTGAAACGTGTTGCAGGCATCAAATTCAGAATGTGTGTATATTTCCAAATAAACAAAGTTTATCAGTTTGAATATTAAATATCTTTGTCTTTGTGCTCTATTCAAGGATTTGCAAATCACTGTATTCTGCTTTTATTCACATTTTACACAAAGTCCCAACTTTTTTGGAATTGGTGTTTGTATGTAAATAGGGAGGACATAAAATTAGACACATCTCAATATAATTTAGTTCAGTATAGCACCACCTTTAACTATGCCCTCAGTAATAAACATCATTGAATTTACACGCTTCCGACTCTCAACAAAACAAAAGTCAACAAAAACTAAACTTCATAAAAGCAGAATCCATGGCAGTGCTGGTGTATTGAATTGCATTCGATTGTACAGGTGTACCTACAGGTGTGTGAAATTTGAAATCTGTAGGTAAAAGTATATTGAGGCTGCTGTGAACGCCAGGTTTCGCACAGTTTTGTCTACACGCTGCACCTTGTGACATCACAAAGTGCAGCCTCAGCAGGCTTTGGAGAGCTGGCCAATCAGAAGAAAGCGGGCTTGTAGGGGCGGGGTTTCTAAAAGGGACAGAGCAGACTGAGTCGTTTCAGGCAGAGGCTGTATGAGGGCCTGCACAGAGCACCAGTGTAAGTTATGCTAAGCTACTCCACAGGTATCACAGAGTTAAAATATGAAGCTTGAAATTGGCATAATACCCCCCTTTAACTTTTGTTAGGCAGGATTTAATGCAGGGCTGTTCCTTTAGACTGTAATAGTCTGAGTTAGCCAACTTTCACCTTTAACAGTCATTCTTAAGGGACCGAAATCAAAACATACATAAATTTCATTTAAATTAAAGTCTTACTGAATTACATGTTGTCTTTTCCGTCCCTCAGATGGACCCAGTCCAGAAGGCAGTGATCAACCACACGTTCGGTGTCCCTCAGCCCCTCAAGAAGAAACAGATCATCTCCTGCAACATTTGCCACCTGCGCTTTAACTCCACGGTAAGAAATGTTCTTGCGGGGTTTTATGAGAGAGACGGAGAGTTTGAGGGACAATAAAAGAGGAGAAATAGACTTCATGCCAGACTGTGTTATTTACAGCAATCCATTTTAAAGAGGGAGAGTAGCCTCAGAGAACAGCATCTCTTTGTTTTGTGCTGCTGCTCTCTTCTGTAATGTTGTTTTTCAAAGTATGATTGTTCCTAAATTACCTCGGCTCTTATCATCCCCACTGACTCTTTGTGTTTGTGTATAATGTATGAGTACGTGCAGCTGTGTAGGTTGGAGTTTGTGAATGGGTGACTAAGCTAATGCGTGTTTGTGTGCGAACAAGAAAAGAACAAAAAGTCGATCACTTTTTACAAATGTATGTACCTTAACTATAAAGTTAGTCTTTTTTTAAGTAGTAAAGCAGACTGAAAAGTTAGTTTGGTTTCCCTCTGTGTGAAATCTGTACGTGTGTGTCTGTGTGTTGTTGTGTTGGAGGGATTAGACAGCAGGGAGAGCTGGCGTTTATCAGCAAAGAGCAGAAACAATCAGCAGCCACAGCAGGAAGCGGCATTCTCGACTCCTCGTTCCATTTCTCCCCTCCCTGCCACCTCTAGCGCACACACTCACACACTCACACACACACACACACACACACACACACACACACACACACACACACACACAGCTGTACTCTTTCAAATATGCACACACGTACACACACATCCAAACAGACACTCAAGAGAACATCGCTTGACATTTCATGCATATTCACATAAACAAATAGATAATAGTCCAGAAAGCCTTAAGACATCTCTCATCCGGGCACCGTATAATAAACACACACACGCTCACACACACACTTTTTTTTGGACTTCATCTTCAAAGAAGCGCTGAGGCACAGGAGACGGGGAGCGGAGCGGGGAGCGGAGGCTCAGACGTGCTCTTCACACACTAGAGCAAATCCCATTCCCTGCCTCCGCACAGCGACTTAAAGAGGAGTGTCAGGTCTGACTGTAGCTTTATCTGTCTCTCTGAGAGCATGAATACTTTCCTAACACTTCCATGCACCCTCCTCACAGTTTGCTCAGATATTAAACCCAGTTATCCTTTTACATAACACTCAAAGGGGAAATATGCAAGCTTCATCTGCTGCTCACTTTAGCACAAAATTACCGCAAAGAGTAACTTAACAGCAAATCTTGTTTTTGCCGACCTCCCGCGGTTCAACTTTTCACCTCCCTGCAGTGATGCAAAGGTGCACTCAGGGGAGGGTTGGTACACTGTGACATCACTGTAGGGGGTTACAGGTGCAAAAGAGCAGCTCTGACATCACATGTGTACCCTGAGGACATGTTGCGAGGAACTCTTCGCTTCCTTCAAAAATTGGATGAGAAAATCAATACCATTATAATGTTGCATAAGCTTAGCTTAGCATGAAGGCTTAAAAAGGGGGGAAACAGCTAGCCTGGCTCCGTCCAAAGGTAACTAAATATTCCCAACTGCACATTAAAGATAAGGTTGCCATGCAACTAGTGGAGAGTCCAGGATGTAACGGCACCTGGCCAAGCGCATAACCCCCCTTAAAACCATAGCGTGTCACTTTTCTTTATACAGGTTAAGTGACAAGATAAAATGTGGTCATTCATGAGATTAAAGCTGCCTTCCCACTGGTCAAAAAACACGCTAACACCCGGCTATTTGCTTAGTGGGAAAGCATACAATCGGCATTTAGACCCGGGTCAAATGACTCTGCAGTAGACCCGGGTAATTATCGCCTCGGCGCCGATGGGCATTGATGGGAACACAAAACCCGTGTCGACACACTAATCTCCACCCCACTTTAATGCGTGATGGTGATGGTGTCGCGCATTAAAGTTCCTGCCGCTGTTGCTTAAGTAAAGAAGAATTGAACTTACAACAGCAAATTTGTTCTTTGTATCGTGCAAGATGCAGCAGCACTGCCAAAACAGCGAGGTGAGAGAGCTTCTCCTGATCCGAGGGGAAGTGTGTTGTTCGCCCCTGTTTCCAGTGTGTTTGTGACGTCAGACAGTGACGCAGCAGGAAAGGGAGTATACTTCACTGGCAATGGGAAAAGAGACAATCTGCATTTACTAGTGGGTCTTCCCGGGTCTGAAAAACCCGTATCAACACGCTAAGTTTGGTGGGAAAGGGGTATAAGAGGATGCAGTAGGCGGGTTTTGTTAGCTTTGGACCAGGCGCGCTGTCTTCCCTGTTAACAGTCTTTGCGCTAACCTAAGCTAATCCAAGCTAACCAACCCAACTGCTGGTGGTAGCTTTATGCTTACTTCATATGTGAACTTTTCCTTTGATGTCACAAAAGAGGATCACGTAAGCAGCCCGAGCACACTTCGGTTGTCCAACTGCATCTCTGTGCAGCCTTCTTACCCTCGGGCCTTTTCTGCTGTTAAATGAATCCAAGAAAGGAAACAAAGTTAATTAAAGCAATGTTACTTTTCCAGTGTTTTGCATGTAAATGTGACATTTCTGTTTTATTCTTGTTTTTGTTGTTTATTTTAATTACCTGTCGAGGAGATGGGAGGAGTGTTTTTTCTGTCAGTGGCTTTTTAAGAAAGTAGTTTGAACGTTGTTTCTCATTAAGTTTAATAGAGCTCATAGATGCCTCGTTAATGGTGAACTGTTTTTCCTCTTCATATTTCAGCTTTTACATTGTCATAGCATAATCAAACATAATTATAGTACATATATATTTATAGCAGAGTGCAGGAACATACCACGGAAACCTCTGTGTTTGATAAATCTGCTAAAAGCAACATTGTTCACCATCCAACATATTTAGTGACTAAAGGGGGAAAGTGTTCAATTCCATGCAGCTCAGCAAATGTTAAATTAAGCAAACCAACAGGCGGTTTATTTTTATGTCTTTGTTATTTTTGGCTACAGGCGAGTTATTACAGGGCGAGAGGATTCTGGGAGATGTTCCCCGCCCACCTAACATATGTCCGAGTCTAGATATAGTCCAGTGTTTTCTTTTAGCTGTAGCATTGCTTAATCACCGGATGGCCGAGGCTCCTTTTAGAAAGTGTTCTGCATCCTGCTGGCCGAGCCGCCGATGTGAAAACCAAAGCTCATTTCACACCTTGTCCCTCCGCCTCCGCTGAGACTCAGCTGGACGTGGAGACGGGTGCAGGAGAAGGCGCTGGCTGAATTTGTCACATCACGCTAATCTCTGAAGCCTTTTCACAGCAGATCAGTCACACGATGCGCTGAAGTCTCTGAGTTGTTTCAGCGGACGCTTTGACAGCCGCATTATTTATAGCCGTCTACTATATCACACCATTAGGCTCGCTAATGTGAAGTGTGCATGTTTAGCTTCATCCCCAGAGTGCTGGTGTTTACACAGATCTAACACATGAGGCTGGTGGTGTGTGTGTGTGTCTGTAACCTTATGTGCAGTAATCTTGTTTATTGCTTATAGGACTTAATGTATTGTTGATGCTCAGGTGATCAGAGAGCTCCAAGTCTTTAGTGTTCGCAAGTCACTGCGTGTATTCATTACTCCTCACTTAGGACTTCAAAGTAAAGTCTGTCCTCTCCGCTCAGCGTGTTTGGTGTCTGAGGATTAGCGTCACTTATTTCCTGAGGAAGTAAAACTGGATGAGAGCCTTACCTTGCTTCGCGTGTCAAAACATACACCATTCAGGGAAGAAATGCTTTTTTATACTTAATCCTTTCATCCTTAATCCATCTATCTCTTAAATATTGAGGGTAAGAAAGTCCACATTACTTAGTTCCCTCCTGGGGACGTTTAAGTTTTTGGATTTAATTTGGAGCATAACTCCACATTTATCCGATATCGAGCCGGTTGTACTGAATCAGTCGTGTTATAATGTGTTTCTATCAGGTGTCTGGGCTCTTGTTCTGCTCCTTCCCTCTATAAATACGTCCTATCCAGGCCAGGCGCTGATGAGCGCTGATCCCCGGAGGTTGTTCTAGCTTTTAATGAGTGATCTCTGTATTGATTCCTCTGCTATTCTTATGTATCCACGCTTGCTCTGACAACAGCGGCTTTGTTCTGGGATTGAATGAGGCCGTGAGAATGATGAGAATGTGAAGGTAAATCGTGATCCACCACCCGGAGAGAGATCTGTGTGTGTTTTTGGTCTGATTTGTGTTCGTGTGTGTGACATTAGTACGATTGTCACGTGTCCAGGACTTGCACAGGCTGACTCTCGTAGCGCACATTAATAGGGTAGTTGTGGAGATGGGATCCGCTCTCTTGTTGCATATTACACATGCAATTATACCTCTGGCCTCCCAATGTGCCATCGCTGTTATCAGGTGGAAACAGACTCCTCTTTTCTGGCTGTGTATGCCTGCAAGAGAGCGAACAGGCATGAATTTTTAACATTTAATGTGCGTGGGCTCCGTTCTCTCTCCAGCAGATAATGCATAAAATCACACTCCTGTCTGCTTCTCCCTCCCCAAACCTGGTTTCCTCTTATTTTCCTGCAGAACCAAGCGGAGGCGCACTACAAGGGCCACAAGCACGCCCGCAAGCTCAAAGCCATGGAGGCCCAGAAGAACAGGCAGCGACGAACCGGGGAGGCCTCGTCCGCGGGGAGGGAGAGAGAGCGAGACAGGGAACGAGATCGGGAGCGGAGCAAGACGTCCACAGCCGAGGCAACACTTCCCGCGCTAATGGATACGAGCTTAGCGGATGCAACAGGTACCTAAACATGATTGCACTATAATGCTTTTCTCCCTCTAAATCTCCCTTCTTCTTTTCCATCCTTGTGTTACACTTTGAGATTGCATCTTCTCTTCACCTCAGCAACTTCAACCCCTGCTATCCCGCTATATCCTCTCTGACCTGGCCTCTGTCCCTTTGCCTGGTGATGGATGGAGGGCTAAGAAGCTGTGGGATTGTGGGCCGTCCTCGAGCAAGAAATGTTAAAGTAAAGGGGCTAGCTTAGATCGATCGTAGCCTCGCTGGGGTCGTTTTTACCCCCTTCGCCTCTTAATTTCCACTGCTTGACTCCCCTTCCCTCCCTCCTGCTCCCTCCCATCCGTCTCTGTTAGATACATAGGGTAGCTGAGGAGCCAGAATTGGTGTATTTGTGCAGCATGAAAAGAACGACACATCTTGCCATCTGAGTTGAGAGGGAGCAAAATAGTGGTGAGAGTTTTCATTCGAGGGGCTGTCAAGTAGAAAATAAACCTGTGAGAAATCAAAGGCATCTTCTTTTACAGAGAGTTCAAATGTTTTCACATGGGTGGGTTAAATATAGATATTTTAACTTTTTAAGAAAGAAAGGAGTGCATTGGTTTTCTCTCAGCAGAGAATGAATGTTGACTCTTCCACACAGCGGCGTTAGCTCGGAGAGCGTGAATTGCTCTGATGGCGTTGTGACTGCACAGCAAGCCCATTACCTTCTCATGTTGCACTCGTCTGGGTCCACACTTTTCATTTATCCATCCGAGGTGATGGGAGTGGAGGAGCGGGAGGTGGAGCACTTTTCCCTCTCTCTATTCTACTTCATCTTCCCCTCCACTTCCCCCGCTCCTGCAGAAGATCACTATCTGAGCGGAATTTCAAAATGCATTTTGATGCTAGATGGAAAATCAGAAGAGAGATATGAAGGTACTGAGAGAAGAGGGAAACAGCTTGTACTTTCACCCCCCCACATTTAGACATGCTTATGCACATGGATACACACACACACATTCTGCCTCGAGCACTAAAAGTCCCCTTCGGAGAGGAGAAAGTGGACAAAAGACTGGGAGCCTGATAACGCTCTCATCAAATCTCATTTTAATATTCCAAAGTTGCAAAGGGAGCGCCGAAAGAGGGAAGCAGCCGCGGAGACGAAACGAGATGATGAGGGGAAAATGCAAGATAAGATGAAATGAATGAAGGGGACAGAAAGAGAGAGGGAGGAATGAAAGGGAGGGGGGGGTCACTGGAGAGAGAAAGCAGATAAGTCAGAGCTGCTTTTTATGCTGTGAATATTGTACAGTTCCAAGGCAGTTTTGTGAGAAGGAACAGTCTTTAATAAGCCCAATTGTGTGATTGGCCTAATGTGAAATTGAAATGCAGCAAAGCGAGCCAGCGCTGGCATGCGCCACAATGCCGACCTGAATGGAATAGCACTCCAAATGAACACTCTGTGAGATGAGTTATGTCTGCCATGAAGCTGTCTCGGGGTAATGTCCACATTGTCTGCCATCAGGAACCAATAACACATCTGCTGGCTCTTCCTCTAAGCACTCTGTCTGGCTCTGAATAAACAGTCTAAACCAACAAGGTCAGACACATTGGCTGCTAATGCACGTGTAGACACAGGAGGTCGCTAACGTTCTAATACCGGCTTTTCACTGTGACGGGCTGCAGGTCAGAGTGCACGTCTAAGATACACAAGATCAAATGATCAGTCACAAGTATTAAAGAGTATTTGTAGCGATGCCACCATGATTCAATTAGGTTCTGTTGTTTAGCTAGTGCATTATATAGCATCAAAATAGAGCTTGTGTATAAATAACAAAAGGAGGCCAGGGTCAATCCCCCCAAAAAAGCTGTTGTTTATTGAAGCCCTAAGCAGACATGCATCCATACATTTTATTCTCTCTGTTTTCCCGTCATAACGAGTCATTTCCGGTTGTTTTCTCGAGATCTCGGCTTATTTATTTGGTCATCTCGAGATTACAACGCCACACCACCGCCAGATGATCATAACGAAGCACATAACGAAGCACAAAACGAACATAGAAACAGGTTTAACTTACCTCATTAGTGTTTGCAGTGGCTTACTCAGGCTGTTTGAGGGTCAGGGGCAAAAAGTAAATAAAAAGGGCACCAGTTGTATGCCATGGGGCACTAGTGCGCAGGAAGTTGTTATGCGAAACAACAACAGGGGCAACTAGGGTCAACTAGGCATCCCATGAGGGCCCCTCTCCTGAGGACACCACTGAGTGCTTGCAATGGCAGCATGACATGTCGTGGTCTCTAATATCACAGTGACCAGCCTGTTGTTTTGTGTTTTAGATCGCCAGAAAATGATCCCGTTATGACGAGAAAACAAGCTCTCGAGATAATTGGATACATTTTTCTGTTATAATGGGAAAAACAGCCCTGATTTCCCAACATAACAAGAATAATAAGTCAAGATCTCAACCGTAAATGACTCGTTATCGGGAAACCAAGTAGATAAAGTATGGATGCAAAAAGGTTAGAGCCGGCCCTGAGAACACTTAGAAACATTTAATATCAGTATTATTACAGGACCTTTTGCAACACCACCTCCACACCAATGGGAAGGTCCCACACCTTGTCCCATGTTGCCATACTTTATTGCCTCTTACAAAAAGTTATAAAGTTATATAGTGGTATATTTTCAACATTGCAATCTTTTTGCAGGTCTTCTATCATTAAGGATGCTACAACAATTCATAAATGCAAGAAGGGAATAGGGAAGAGCAGAGGAAACTGTTTCAATTGTATGAAGGGACTAATCGATGGTTATATACCCTGTCGCAGACCGACGGAGGGAGAGAGCACACAGCGAGTAAATGAGAGAGCTGCGGGCCGGAGCTCAGAGACAGAGGGCCTGCATCAGTCGTGACAAGCATCAATCACCCTCAGCTTTGATTGACTCTGTTGCTGAAACCTTCTACGCGGGGACTCTGTCTGTCACGGCTGTAATGATGATTTAAAGCAAGGACTTTTCCCCAGGGAAGCTGTTTACGTTCTGAGGCTGCCTTTGGATCACGCTCGCCTGCTAAACTGGGAGCTCTGTGTGTGTGTGTGTGTGTGTGTGTGCATAATGAGCCCTATATTCATTTACTTTGGCTGTGGATAGAGTTCACAGCAGATCAATCTGCTGAATTGAGTTCTCTCGTGATGTGTTTACACTCTTAAAGCCTGTCGGATTTAATTGGAGTGTTAAAATGTGGATTAAATTCTTTTCATGTTACAGAAAACTGATGACTGCCAGCATAACATTGATCCAAATATCCATAATCTGCTGCTCGGTGGTTCTACTCAACAGAGGCCCTGCTTTTGGCGCTGCTGCTGCCAATATGCTGGCCTTTGGTCTGACAGTTTGCCAATGCTGGTGGCAGTTTTCTCTCATCATGTGGATGGTCGCAGAGCAAATGGGACAACTAAAAAAGCAGACAGAAAGCAATTTTTGAGAGAAGAGAGCAGCAGAGACTTGTGTTTATCTGAATTTTTATCAGTTTCACAGGATGTTTGACCTCAGTGTGCAGCAAAAAACAGCTCTTTTCGCAGCTTCCCATCAGGGAAGAGGAAAACTGGTGTGTAAAATGCCTCAAATGCGACACATAAAACATTTCTCTGAGTTGAAAGAGTAAAATAAATTCACAAAAATATCAGAACGAGAAATGTAGCACATCTGAGAATCCAGTACCTATTAAAGCCCATTTGTGCCAGGGAAAGTAACCAATGAGCCAATCATCTCAACACTTTTTCAAATTAATTTAAAATTCACAGGTGTAATTTCTTGGCTGTTTAAGAGTAGGCTTTTTAAAAAATAAAGAAACCTTAACCTCAGCAGGGTAAGCTGAAATGATTCATTGCTGACTGAGATCCATCATGATCTAAGTCTTTGTATTTTCCGGCTCCGTGTTCCTCTGTAAGGTTCCTGCTAAATCCTTGATCAGTATCAGTCCCCTCCAGAGGCCTCTCAGGTGGCTGTGTCTTTCACATAAGCTCCAGATCATACCCACCCCAGGTCCCCTACAGGGGAGCTCAAATCCCTCTGGGGTCACTCTCATTACAGCGAGGCGACTGTCTAATCTTGGTGCTATATGGGTTCTTTTACTTTGGCGGGGAATGAAAGAGGAAGACCCTTATCTCCAATGATGAATTTACTCTGAGATGTTAAAGGGAAAAATCAATGGAGCACGGTTGCATTGTGGAGGGTTAAGTGTGTGTGTGTGTGTGTGTGTGTGTGCACTCAATGAAATGGAGATATTCAGCGAGCGTAGCGCACAGTGCTCTGGGGTGAAGTGTGTGTGACTCCCTCGGGGGGGCAATGAGGTGAAGGGGAGATGTAATGGAACTCTAGTGACTTATCGGCGGGGTCTGGCAGTCGATTGGTTTGTTTATATTGACTGAGACTCTGGGTTCACTTGATATTTGAATAGTGAAGGAAAAGGGAGAGAGGAGGAGAAAGGAGGGAGGGAGGAGGCTGATGGCATTTACCTGCCTAAACCAGGTCTAATCTGTGCTGTTCCGCTGTGCTGATACTTCACTCTTAATGTTGGCTTTAATATCTTATTAAAAGAGCAAAATGTTATTTGGAGATTAATTTAGTTGACGTTATATTTGCACTCAGAAATGTAAGCTAATCTAAAATGTGTTTTGCTAGTTAAGCGCTACATGGTCTGAGCCACTTTGTTGCTATGAAAAAATGTAGTCAACTTGTGTTTACAAATTGAAAAAAGCAACAAGGCCTGCACTACTGCTAATTACTCAACAAAAATGGTAATAAAAATCATGACTTAATGGTGTTACAAGCAGCCCTTTCAACCTGCGGTTTGGAGCTAGCTTAACGTTAGCATCATGACTGTAGCATTCAAGAAGTCAGGAATGGGATTTCTTCTCTTTTGGTGGAGGAAATTATAGACTTGTTTTCACTCATTATTAGCAATACATTGCAGCTGTCTTTAATAAGTGTTCAGTGATTTTAAAGTAGCTTTATTCCATATTCTTACTATAACTATGTATCAAGTTGTTGATGGCAGTTATTTTCAACCATAAGGCTTTAAAAACTCATTGTGCCCAGCAGAACGACACAGTTAGCATAAAGCTAGTGAGCAAAGTGCAGCATTTATCAGCTCAAGAGTCAGATATCTTCCACAGGAGTTGGTGGAGACCAAAAACTGAGCTTAAAGGGAGGGTATATTGGGCTTACATTTAGCATGTAGACAGACATACCACTCCAAATGAATGATAATGCTGCTACTAAATGGATGAATGTGTAACTTAGAAACTATTTGCAAACAGGCTCCCTATATCAAAGAAAAAAGGTGATGATATGTTGTACCATGCTACAATTTGTTTCAGATCAGTTATTAACTTTTCACTGAACCAAAGTTTCCTGATGTTATCCTTTATGTACTTTTTTATTCAGGTCTTCAGTCCGATCCAGAAACGGCCAACCTGGAGGCAAAGCTGGAGAAGAGTCCCAGGAGCTCCGTCATGCTGACGCCAGTGTCCGAGGTCTCCTCTGTGGAGCTGGTCACCATGTCCCCTCCTCAGATTTCACCTTCCTCCCAGCTCTCAGAGACGGCCTCAGACACCAGCTCCCCTGAAGCCCCGGAGGCAGCCGAGGCCTCAGAAACTGCGGAACAGACCCCTGAGTCAGGCAGCCACGCAGACTCATCCAGCACAAACGGGGAGTCGCGCTCAGACGAGGACAAGGACCCGAAGAAGAGCAAGGCCCACCTCCACTGTCCTGTCTGTAAAGTCACGGTCAACTCCGTCTCCCAACTGGAAGCACACAACAGCGGTATAAGGCTTTTTTTAAAGGCTTGAAAACTAAATTTTGGTAATATGAGAAGCAAATTAAAGCTTGTAATATTATTAATGCAAATGCTGTACTGTATCCTTCAGGTACAAAGCACAAACTGATGCTGGAGGGTCACAGCGTTCAGCCTCGACGCAGAGGGAAAGTGGTTGCAGCTCGAGCTGGCTGCAAGAGCAAGCGGCTGGCCAGCAAAGGCAGCGTCGGGGTGCCCAGCAAGAACTTTCAGTGTGAAGTGTGTGAGATTTTTGTGAACTCCGAGACCCAGCTTAGCCAGGTAAGGATCAAAATAAGTATGAATGTTCAGATTATACTGCAGTTTTAGTCGACCATATGGGCCTATGAAAGCTGTTTTCTGACAAACAGTGTATGTGAAACAGTAGCAACAGACTGAACTTATTACATTTTAAACTTATTGAACTTTTAGCACCGCAAAAGACATCCTGAGCTGTATGAATTGAAAGATTAGGCGGCAAGTGGGAGCTTGAAGTCCTGCAGATTTGTCAAGGCATTCTAAGTGAGAGCTGCTAACCTGATAGGATTTTGTTCAAAGGGAAATAATAGAAGTACTGGAGACTCTGCAGGGAAACGCACTCTTGCCCAATCACATCAAGCACTGGAGAAAATGCTGCATGTAATTACCTCGCCTCCGCAGACGGATGATGTGGCAAAAGAATTAATCAGAAAACATAGTTAGCAATTAGCATCCACATCAAGAGACTGATGTTACACATTGAACTCGGAGCGCACTGACCTCTAATGTTGCAATCATAAAAGCGATCGCAAACGATGTGTATTGAAACGATGAATATAAATGATGGAAATTTAAAGACCTCACTTAATCCTAAAGACCGTTTTGACCTCACCTTGGTTGTTGATGGCTTTAATCAAAGCAGCTGTTTAATTTACAGCCACATGAAAGCTGTAAATCTAAGCTGCAGCTATTTTTCCGCATTAGACGGATATTATCTGATGCTGTAACTAACCGCAAAGCTCTTCAGTGAGGCAGGCATGTATTTACCGCTCATTATTCCAAGCTGCTAATGCCTCCCGTATTTAATTTTCTGGTTACATTGGCATCAAACCAGGTTGGGGAAGTAATTTCTCCCCCCTTTGATGTTCATTAAATGCTACATCTGAGTGAAGGGATTGTCTTGGAGGCTTTGCATACGCTGGAGTGGAGTGTGGAAATGATGCAGGATATGCTGGGATGTGCGAGCACCCGGGCTGCTTCAGCTTTAGACGCACTCCACCGGTCTTATACAAACATCCCCGTTCCCAGGAGGACATAAGCCTGTTAGGGCTGCAGCCGCAGAAATAGACAGTGCAGCAGCGGTAGAAAGTAATGTGATGTAATTTCTGTGCACTTCACTCATACTCGATATGTACCCATTATTTATTCAGAATATAGCATTTGAAGTTGTTCCTCTGTGGTACAACAGATGCTTGTTAGCTCTCTGATGGTTTCTCTGCTGGTCTCGGCAGCACATGAATAGCAGAAGGCACAAGGATAGGCTGGCCGGAAAACCACCCAAACCCAAATTTACCCCCCACAGCAAGAGCCAGCCGAGCTCCAGCTTAGCGGTAAGTCTCAGCATGAAGACACAGACAAACAAAACACTGCAAATGTGCCTGCATGCACACACACTCGAGGGGGACAAACAAGTCATAATTGCTTTTCTCTTACAGCAAATACGCTTGAACATGCTGCACACATGTTGGAATAAATCCAGTCGAGCTTGTAAACTAATGCATGTTTAAGCAGTTTCTGTTACAGTTAACTGATTTGACCCCAGCCCCAACAGACACACTGTTACAACACACTCAGAGATCTTGTTACACGGCGCTCAGGGGCTTCTGTGTCTTGCTCCTGTGTGCCTGCACTGTCATAGAGGTTAAGCACACTGTTGTACTCAGTGAGTCCCCTCCCCCTGAGACAGGTCTAAAATAGTCCTTCTCCCTCCCCTGACCAGCTCTGACAACAGCAGCCTGAATCAGCACTCCAGATTAATCACTTCTCTGCTCCTGTCATATACACACCTCCCCATCTCTCCCTCTCCCCACACTCCTCCTCCTCCTCCTCCTCCTCCTCCTTCCTATACAGAACGTGAGATGGAGTGGCTATGCAGGCGTGGCTGTGTCTGCCATGAAGAAAGCATTCAGCCAGTACAATCTCACCTCCCTCTCCTCGCAGGTCAGTGGCAGGAGAGGCCGAGTCTGGGGTTGGATTTAAGAGATGGCTGAACTTTAGGCCTGGCCACGCGGGCAGGGGACCGAGCAGGGGAAATGAACTAATGATTGATTTTTCTGTTTTTGTTTCTTTTTTTTCTTTAAAAAGAGGTGCTACTCGTTTTACGCTCTGTGGGCGATGTCAATAGAGTTGTGATGTGGGAGGAGAGATTTCTGGTACCTGTTGTTTCTGGCAGAAGATATCACATTCATTTTTTTTTTCATTCAGTTATAACACTTAGATCACTTACAATTGGAGCAGCTTTGTTGGGCATGTAACGCTCCCATTAAAAAACAAAAATATGAGGCTGCAGACGTAAATATTTGAGGGGGGGCAGTAACAATGACTCCCGAGGTAGACTCAGCAAGAGACATCCGATCATAGAGCTTAAAGCTTCTTATAAGGACTTTTAGATTTCAGTCCAATTTTGCTTAATTTGGCGTCGCGCTTTGTTCACAAATTCAAGGACGAAGTGTTTTGTATTTTGCTAAATATTTGTGCCTCTGACCAGCTTCTTCTTACAGCAGTGACCGCTAAGGCTTATGGGTACTGTATCTACAGAAGAATCACGTGTTTCCATGTTAAGTGATGTCTAAGATAGTGCGTGAAGAATGATTTAAGATGGGAATACAGAACAGGGAAAAACCACAGACTGTATAAAAAGATGGAAGACATGACAGCTCCCTAAAAGTGAAGCCAAAACATCTCTATCGCCCCCTGCTGACTGGCTCCAGTATAGGTCACAAAGCCCGCCTCCTCCATGTTAACAGATGGGATGAGTCAAATGTCAAACATGTCATTATAGTTAGTTCTTATCATGCTGATTTACGTTCAAGTGTGCATTTTTCTGACAAGTTTATTTTTAATTAGTTATTTCGTGTAAAAATTATGATTGACAGCTCTGTTGACATACGGCTCCTGCAGCCGACGAAGACAATCACTACAGTGTATATCTGTGAACGTCTGCTTCAGACCAACACAAGAAGCTGTTCTGCTCTTAAACATGCAGGCGTGCAGGATCTTTGCTGGTTTTTTTTGATAAGTTAAGTGTGTGTTTAGGTTAGCGGAAGTGGCTACAGCAGCTCCAATCGCCGATCTCTACTGGCTCCAAATGACGTCACCATTGCAAGATGGCAGCGCCTGCCACAGGGGGTATTTTGGCTTCAATTTCATACAATGAGAGCAGATCGCGTTGTCCATCTATATACAGTCAATGGAAAAACACATCCCTCCCACTTTGCAACTCTGTGTACTAACATTAGCTCAGTCTGTTTGTACTTTAAACAATTTGTTGAGGTCTGTGTGAAATTTGCTAAACTATTTTCAACACTTGAAAATCATCTCCAGGAATAAACATCATCCTGAGCGAATTCCTGTTTAATGCATGATCCCCTCTCTGACCTCTTTGTGGCATGAAACTATGAGTTCTTTAAAGGTTTCATGCTGGAGAGGTCTGCATCTTTGTGAATCAAATTCTGACCCTCTGTCGGTTTAAAAAGGTTTGTAGTTCGTTTATTCACAGAAGACAGCAGCTGTAGTCAGATCGGACCCAGAAAAACCTTTGCAGCAAAGTCTCCTTTCATCGTATATTCAGTATCTTCCAGCAGTTGTTGCTTTGCCAATAAATTGCTAAATATTCATCAGGGAAGCTGCTGCTGTAAAAGGGCAAACTAAAGACTTTGTAAACCTCTCGTTACAAAGCTTCATTACGGTTTGACATGTTCTTGTCAAAGATTTATGGCAGCATGTGGGAGACATGCATCTTAGCAAACCTCATCTAAGCTAATATCCATGCATCAATATCAAGGCCAGTGAGTAAAGCAGGTAATAAAATCTGAAGCTTTCTCAGAATAAATGTCAGCCATCTAAATCTTGTAATATGTCCTTACTGTAGACCTTGCATTAACCTGTGTATATCTGTCTATCAGGAAACCAGTTGTGGATGGTATTTATGGAGTAATGTATAACATGCATTCCTCTGTGTGTGCAAACAGGCCCCTGAGTTTGGGGAACCTGCTTGCTCTGCCCTCACTGTGATCTTCTCTCGTTCTCACCGCTCCCCCTCCTGTCTTCTCCAGACCAAACTGGCCTTGCAGAAGCAGCTGACCAAGAGCTTGACAACTGGCTTCCTGCCCAGCCCCCTCACCCCGCCAACTCTGTGCACAGTGGCGACTAACCCGCTGGCTTTGCGCCACCCAGTGGGCACCACCACCTTCATCCAGACCCCCTTCCTGGGCCCCGCACTGTTCCGGCCCGCCCCGGGGCCGCTGCGGGCCACACACACACCCATCATCTTCTCCCCTTACTAAAGACTCGACCCCCCTTCCTGTGTGAGCTCCACCCCCGTCCCTTTACCAAACCCCAGGCCCTCCTCAAGTGTGACCCACATGACAAAGGCCACACGCAAACTATGCAGCCACCTACCGAGGAAACAGTGCACAAGTCCTGACGCTCCGTAGGCCGTTTGGCCTGAGAGCTGTTCTTATCCTAAAGGCCAAGATCCCCATCATGCCTTCTTTCTGCTCCTCTTACCATGACCTCAGGAGCAGGACCGGCCTCCAGACAGAGACTGGTGCACAGAGGCCGCTTTTATAGCCATTCATGGGTCAACATGGTTCGGATTCTGGATATTATTGTGTAATTTATTAGAGAACAAATATAGACAAGTGTAGATGTATGTTTAGTGTGGTTGCCACAAAATAAGGTCCCTTTACTTGATGCTCTTTTAAAATGTTTTTAACTTATTGGCCGGGGGGTTTTGATGGAAGGTGGGAGGATCAGAGATCATTAAAGCAGCTGAACTGGCAGCATCCTCCTGTGTGTGACGAGCGGCGTCACTGATCAGTGTTTCAACAAGCGTAAGGGACCAGCTGAGGTCAATCGCTGTCACATATCAGGTTGGATATGGAAATGAAAGACGAACTTGAGTCCTCACTGTTGGCTGTATTTGGATTACTACATACACTAACTACAGACACACACATCTCCATATATTAAACCCTTGTTGTGCCATTTTGCACCTCCAGCCCCTCAAGTTTCCTCAGCCCCTGACTCGTACAATTAAAACCATTCCTCCTCTCTTTATGTCTGAGTCACAGCCTCAGTCAGAGCCTTCTAGATTATTTTTGCGCCCCTGTATCCTCAGGATTAAACACTCATTAAGGTCCAGAAAAGGTCAGCTTGTCAACTCCACTTTGTTTCAATTTGCAGATCTGTCTTCTCTTTGGAATGACTTTTTTTTCCCCTTTTTGCTTCAGTGCATCATTTGTGCAATGCAGCTTGAACGTTATGTTCCTGCCAAGCTGGCGGCATGAAAACATGTTTGCAGCTTTGGAGGTCTTACGTTGCATAAATGGCGCATTTTCTGACCCTCCATGACTGCTCTTTTTCTTCTCCATCCTCCTTCACCCCGCTGTCATCACCTCGCTGTTGCGCTTGATTTTCTGTGGCGTTACCTCAGCATGAGATGATGATGAGGAGCAGGACCCCCCCCTCCTCCCCTCCCTAACATACAGTCGCACACACATTATAAACACTCAATGGATGACTTGAAGCCTTGATGGGATTTCAGAGCTCAGTGAAAGTTTGGGTGCCAGTGGGTGGGGAGGCTGCTCAGCTGGTACTTGATTGACATCCTGTTGCAGTGTCTGCGCACAGCGTGGGAGGGAACAAAGCACAGTGCCATGGCAACCACATTAAAAGCACCTTAAAACTGATTTACTTACAAAAGCAATGATTATTGTGTTGATATTCACCTTCTTTTGCTCTAGGTGTGTGTTTTTTTACAACCCCATGTCGATTCAGTGAGAGATTAGCTTCGAGAAAACAAAAAAACAATCAGGTGAAAATGATCACTTTACGGTAAATCTCACATTTAAAGCAATACATTCAATATGTTTATTTATAATGTGTTTTCAGTGTGTCGATGGCTTTATCTATTCTATACTGTACACACCTGTAACAATGTATGATGTACTCCAACAAGCCAAGGGCCATTCTGAGCAGTCAGCCGGGAGTCATGTGAGGAATGAGGGTGCGCGCGTGTGTGTGTGTGTGTGTGTGTGTGTGTGTGTGTGTGTGTGTGTGTGTGTGACGGTGCTGCCCTCGACGCTCACGCACGTCGGGACTCCAGGCCCGAGACGTTTCACGCGCCGCAGCGAGGGTGCTCCAGCCCCGTGTGACATTGCTGTTTCACTTTCTTAGCGGAGCAGGGCAAAAACTTTTGTATGACTTCCACTGAGCAAAACATTGTTACGTCAGAGACAAGTGTTTGGGATAAGTGTCACATCGACTGTCATATCGCCCGTGTGCTGTCTCCCCACGCAGGATATCTTCTGACACGCAGCCCTCCCTCTGCCAAAACGGACTGTTGGCAAGGTCTCATAAGGACTCGAGGCGTTACACATCATCCTCCCTTCATACCAAATCATGTTCTCTTAAATTACAGCGATGGAGCCGACCCTATGCATTTCTCATTGTGCAATATGTATAGTCGTGTGTGATGCAGCAGTGCCATCTGTCGTACTAACCCTGTAATTGCCATCCAGTGCTAGTGCTTCTACCAAACATCTCATCATATCTATATTTCTGTTTAAGGACCCCCAAGTGTTTTCTGGGTAATCGAAGCCCCCCCCGCCCCAGCCATACTGATGTGATTCCCCCCAGTCGCACTACTCAGTGAACCAGCCAGCCTTTAATCTTCACTGTTTGTTTGTTTATCGCTCAGTGGGAACTCGGACATGAAGACGTGAAACATAAAGAATCTAGAGAAGGCAAACTATATGTAGAAACCATAGAGTAACTATAGAGATTTTATCAGAGTTGTTATCTGTATCATAAAGAACTGCTATTATAGAGGAGGGTAGATTATGTTATAATAGGCTCTTTTATTTCTTTCTTTGTTTATTTACGTGGTTTTACAAACATGTTTTTTTTTAAGTACAAGAGAAAAATATTTAAAAGCTTTTTTTTTCTGTCCTTGACTGAATTAATAATCTAATTAAAGGCCTTTTTTAAAGACAATATCCTAAAGTCACATTAGCCAGGCCTTCTCAGGGGTGACAGGTTGAGCAGACGCTAACATGACCATCCATTCAGGGTATCCCTCCGCAGCTCGAGAGAGCAGGAAACACTGTACGCATGGATGGAGAGACAAAAAAAAATCAAACTTACAGTGCTGTACCATAGAGAGTCAAAGTGATGGAGTTTGGAAAATAAAGCTTTTAGAACTTGTAAAAAAAAAAAAAGGTTTTAATGACGTGTGTGTGTTTTTCCTGCATCACGAGTGAAAAAGAAAAACAGCAACGTCTCAGAAGGCATTGCTTTGATTCAGGTTGACATTTGCGCAGCAACAATATGCGAGTGGGTGTGTGAAAAAAAAAAAAGAACTCAGGCAGATGATTGCTTATGAATAAACAGTGACAACATGAATGCTCACATTTACAAAGATGCTCAGATTTGCACTCGCACTAATTCTTTGATTAAATCCTGTTTGCTTGCAAATCACATTAAAAAAAATCACTACATCATACTAGTCAAAAAGCATGACCACATTAAAGCTGCTCTAAACGTGACGCTGTGTTTGCAGCTGCTCATCCTGCAGACATTTCAGGAAACAACATGTGACAGCAGGACTGGAGCTCAGCCAGGATACAATGGAGAAAGCAAACGGGAACAAGCTGAAGCTGCTGTGTGCGAGCACTGTTGCATGTGTGGCACACAGAGGACCGGTAGAATAATACACCTGAGTGGCTGAGACAGGCTAATCTCCTATATCTGCACTAATTCTCCACAGAGAGACATCCCCTGCGTGCATTGTACTCCGGATTGGATCTTGCTTCTGCAGACAGATTTTGCACTAAACAATGACTCCTCCTTGATTGTCTAAAGCAGCTTCAGCACAGTGAAAGCAATCAGAGAAGCGTCTTCCTGTGTGATAAACTGACTCTTGTCTACCTCTCTGGATAATCATGTATTTATCTCAGTTAGCACTGTAATAATTTCCCTGTTATTTGGATTATTTATTGTCCTCTGCGCCTCAGGCCGTCACACCAGCCTGTCCTTTGTGGAAACAGCAGATAAGCACAGCATCAAGTCCTGCCCCTCCTGCGGTGCCAATCAAAGGAAAGCCATCGGATCCTGCAGCAGTCAGTGAAGTGTGTAATGTGGCAGAAGGACACGATGACCTTGCTGAGCTGTGACACCGGTGTATCCGCTGTATTGATCCATCATCTTATCTGGCTGAGTGACACCCTTATCTCCGGCTGTGGTGGTCGACCCCTGCTCCTCCACTCGGGGGTGACCCCTTACACACGTAGCTTCAGTGTGTGTATGTGTTGAGGCCTCTGTTAAAGTGAAAGCAAATGGATGGATAACGCCAAATAATCAGGTAATAAGACTATTATAACCCTGAATGAGCCAATACTGTTAATTACTATTTATGATAAGCATGTTTATGATTAGATTATAAAACATAATAAAGGATAGATTAACCCCAGTTAGCTCTGCTTGCTACCAAACAGCAGTTAACTCCTAATAAAGGCTTAATAAAGTCATTTGTAATCTTAATAAAGCAAAAAAAACATTTAGTAAACGTAAGTTATATGAAGTTTAGTCTTAGTTTTTATGCTGATATAAATAAATTTAGTAGCTAATTTTACCACAATAAAGTATGATTAACACATAATAACATTGTAATTCAAACGTTTAAAGGCCTCACCAATGCTTACTTCAAAGTCCACCATCGAGGCATGGCCACTTTTAGAAGGCCTCATTTAGCTTAGCATTAGCTGGTATGTGAAAAATAATGTATTTAAGCAATATCACACTCGAGCCTGTGATGTTATACTGAATATCAGCACGGCTGTGATTCGGTTGTTGTTGGTTATGCTGAAGATAATCACAGCTGTGCTGATATTCAGGATAACATCACAGCCTCGGGTGTGATATTGCTTTTATACAACAGTTATACAAACGGCAAATAGTAGTAAACAGTAATAATCAACAGATTATTTTATTCTCCACCAACTGAACTAGCTACACAACTTAACTGAAACAGGACTTTTGTTGCCAAGCAACCCAAACATTCTCCTGCACTCTGTGTTTCCAGGTTACCACAGATCAGCTGTTTTTATCATGCACATTTATCTGTTTGTTTTCATTTATCATCAACCAGTGAAATAAGAGTCTGCTGTGTGATTCAGAGGTACCAGCTTTATCATGGTAGACGTAGACGGCCTGTTGAAGTGGCTGAGGCGGAGTGATGTTGTTCTCTATATTAGCACTCATGGAGCTAATCCAATTAGATTACTTGGTAGGAACTACCTGTTGTATTATAAATTATAACATAATAGTAGCACTGTGGACGGTACAATTACTATTAAATATATACATTTTCACTTTTGTTTTCTTCTCTATATATCTGTTTACCATCACAGATAATTATACATTTGTAAACACAATTACTGCAGCATTGTAAGGAAAATACTGTGTGCGCTGCGACGGTATTTATATTCACACAGTTTTAATTACACAGAAAACACCGAGCAGCTACTGTGCTGTAAATACAGAGCCATCAATATTTCTGCTCTCATGCTGCAAATTGAGGTTAAAAAAAGGCAAAGAGGATGAGAGAAGGAGATGGAGGTTTTAGTTAGCTGAGCAGTGGAATAAATCAATTTGTTTTTCAGCCTCCACAGAGTCTTTATTTAGTCCTTCAATTGTCTTTTTATTGAGTGGTGGGACACAATGTGTCAACACGTCCCCGTGGATAACGTCAAAGGTGTCAAACTCATTCAGCACACTCGCTGGATGCACAAACTATAAGGAAGATCTGATTTGTGCATGGTTCAGACTCCTTCAGCTTGATTTAACCCAGATGAAATCATCCTCAACTTTCAGGACAAAATGATCTGAGTCACAGGCTCGTAGGAAGTCAGCATGACAACGAACAATTGACATAATAGATGGCTTAAGGGCAGCTGGTAATTCCAGCCCACAGAATAAAGGTGGCACTGCTGTTCAGACTGCATGAGTTCACTCCTGTGTGGAATAGTTTTGTTAATCTGACGCGTCATGACTGTGAAAAGAGGGTCAGTGCAGCAGCTTCTCCTCTATTCTCTCTCTGCAAAGAAAAAAACAAGTGTTATCTACTTTATGTGTCCCCTGTGAGAGCTGGATGCTCTGCTGCAGTCATGAGACACGCTGTCATGCTACAGTAAAAGAGCATTACTGGTTGCAACACAAGGGCATCACCCTGTTGGCCCATGACTGTGACTAGCAAGTGTGAATTTCTCTTTGTGGTCAGTGTAGTCTGAAGGAAGAAGAAGGTTCATAAATCACACAGACAAAGTGACAAATCGACCCCAGGCTCCGGCCTGCTCGCGCTCTGTATTTCACATTTTGTGATGTGGATCTTGTTTCTTGTGTGGATCAATACAGAAACAAAGTATTGACAACTTTCTGCAGTCTCTTCCTCACTGTTCAGGACATAAAACTACCACTGTGTGCTGTCATAGTCCAGCTGTGTGATACAATAACTGAGTGAAATGAAATCGCTCAGTTTCTGCTCATTAAAAAGAACATGATTGAAATGGGATGCTACATGATAGCACCCTCTGGGGAAACCAAGGTGAGTGCTATCATTTCCTTTATGTTCCACTTGAGGTTTTCTCATTATCTTACATTAACCTCTCAAGTCAACGTGCCCCCATGGAGCCAGCACATCTATTCCTCTGCCTAAATCTGGATCCTGCATTAACCGATCAATTTGACCTTTTAATGTAAACAGAAAGCTGAAGTAAATAATGTTTCAGTTACTCCTTGAAAACTTTTCCTCTCATATGTTAATATAATATACCACATGTACTTATGACAGTGAGATTAATTTGGCAGAGGCTTTGGTCCAGAGAAATATACAAATGCATTCAATTTTCAAAGGACCTTGCCTGCGCTAGCTTTTATTAGCAATGTATCCATTATAAAGACACAAGAGTGTGCTCAATATAAGGCTAGACTATAAAAGCAAATAATTTTTCAGTATTCATGTTTTTATTCAGAGTTTCATGGAGCTAAATACTTAAAATGTGGATAAGAACATAGTGACAATATTTAGGTTTTAAATAATATTTGTCGGCTTGGACCCTTTTCTATCACGTAATAGGAGCCACTTAATTATGTAATGAATAACAACACACAGCTGTGTAATATCTTTTAAACTGTGCTGCCGCCTTGAATTACGAACTTACTTATTGGTTTATTTTGAAGTGTTTTACCAGAAGTATTGTTTGAAATTCCTGTTGTAGTTCCTCCCTGTGGCCACAAGAGGGCAACAAACACGCGATCCTTATTACATCCAAGTCGATGAAAACTGTATCTAGCCTCACTGTTCCCACTACTCTTTCGTTTCCGTTCTTGCTGCTCATCGTTGGAGTGATTTTAACAAATAATATTAACAGTATTTGTGATAATCGTTTTAACAATTTCTTCAGTTAGAGCCCGGTCTGCTCCGCTACTGACGTTCAGAGCAATGTCAATGCAGGCTTGATAGCATACTCAGGCTTCCGGTAAATACTTTCAGTAAGTAGTCCTCAGTAAAAAAACAAAAAAAAGTAGAAAATAATTAAGATGAAAAAACGTATAAAAAATAAGTTAAGTAAGAAGTTCACACGGATATTTCCATTAAAATGAAACATTTTTGTACCGGAAATTCAGAGACACCTACTGGCCAGTAAACCAACTACAACATGTACGCTATTAAGAGAGTCAGTGATTGGCGTTGGCTTTTTTACTTTTTTAAACTCGGTATGAGTTTTTCTGTCATTAAAATTCAACTGCTCCTTGCCTTTCACATTAAATAAATTTAGCAGTCACAGAGACAAGTCCCCCCATGTCAGGGCTCAACTCTGAGGGACTTGCCTGAAAACTGTTACAAGCAAAAAACTATTTTCTATCTAACAGAAAGGTATTTTTGTATTTAATTACTTGAATAGAATTTGACAAAAACATTCATACTTGTTAGGGACAGAAAATATCATTTTATTTGCTTAAAAAACATGCAAACAAATATCAAGTGAACACATTTTATGGATATGAATGCATAAAAGCTTGATTTTTACAACGAAGAAGTTGCAAGTTTGAAACATGTTGATAGACTCTGCAACAAATGTGTGATATTCAAGACAATAGGAAATTATTTCCCTTTAAATCAAACAAAGTTTAAAAGCTGCTCAGACTTTGATTTGTGTTGCACCCTGAAGAAACAGTTCAGTAGTCCGCTAGTCGCTACATTTGTGTTTTATTTTACATCTTAGTAAAAAAAAAAAAAACAGCCAGCTTCAACTGGTGTAACCAAATCAAATTATTCAATGAGTCGCCTTGTTCATGAGAACACATGTTATTATATAGCGGGTTCGATGCGTTTCATGTGACTCAACCAGAGAAAGTAGCCCCTGTGCCTGCAGAAACCGCTGTTCATCTTTTATCTCATAACTTTAACTTTAAAGCCTGTACAGAGGGCAATATGTTTGAAGGAATGTCATTTATTCACTCTTCGATGTCTAACAGTGAATCTCAGTAAAGAACATATGAAATGTAACAAATCTCCTGATCAACAACAGCACAGTTACTTTACAACATAATGTATCATTAAAATCCCTTCACCTGTCTTTTAACAAAATTCAGCATTTGTGTGATGCAATAATTAGGCGACATGAGTCTGTTCATACATGTAGTGTTCATGTAAATAACATAGTAGCCAGTGTACATGTGAGTTCCTGATACAGCTGTGCAGTGAGCGCAATTAATCTGACATCTTAAAACTCTTACATCTAAGTATAAACTGAAATCAACATGTTGATAGTGGTTCAAGAACATCATTATCATATTTCAAAAAGGGTGATGTCAACAATGGTAATCACAAAGAATGTGGACGAAAGGTTGGACCATAAAACAACCTTATAAAATGGGAACTACTGACAAAAACACCTTGTGTTTTTCGATTTCTTAGATAAAATGCCAAAAGATCCACATTTTCACTCAGTTATGATTAAGTATTTCACCAAAACATCATACCACCAAACAGCACTCGCTTTAACTACATATCCATACAATCATCCTGCATGATAACCGCCTCCTACTACCTCAATCCTTCATAATATCAAGACAGCTTTTAGCAAACCTTCCCTTCAGCACCCCTCTCCTCCCTCCGTCTGGTCATTCAGCTGTCTGTAGAACCGCTTCCCTTGTTCTTGTTGCGACTGAGAGGGAATGTGGACTTGCTCTGAGGCTGGGTCATTTTGCTGGCCAGATAGACAAATGGTTCAATCAGCGTGCGCCGATCCACCACCGACACCTCCCACAGACGCACCTTCTCATTCTTGGCCCAGTTCTGGGCCATGTTAGCATCAACTCTCCTCTCGTCCTGTCTGTCCAGCTTGTTACCCAATACAACGATGGTCACCTATGGATCAGGATCATCAGGTTAGCGCCACATCAGTGTTATCTCTAGTTCTGTCCACATCGGTACAATACAACTAAGCAAGACATAAAGAGAATCATTCAAACAAACATTCAACTTAACAATTAAAAGATCTCATATAATTAGGTTCAGTTCTCACCTCTTTCTTGTCTCTGTGACGGTCGATTTCTTTCTTGAGGGCCTCCATCCGCTTAAAAGATTCTTTACTGTCAATGCTGTAGACAAGCACAAAGCCTTCTGCAAAGGTAAAGTAATGTCGAGGAAACTCCATCCCATCTCGGAGCCCGCGGGTGTCATAGAAGCGCACCTGCTCCCGTGTACCACGGTCAGTTTCTATGGAGCCAATGTAGATGTCCTCCAGGGTCTCCATGGGCTCTGAACCTAACAGTGGACATACAAGCACAGACACATGTGTTGTGACAATGCTTGGTTTGTAATGTATAAAACTGAAAATGTATACATTTCCTTACTTGAAATATTTAGTACTACACATTGTATGACAGGATGTCAGTAAAGAAAACATTAGAAGGTCGGTGTGGAGTTTCTGAAACTTGATTTTCAATGGAAAAAGTTGGCCTTCTTCTTTGAAGAGAGGCGCTGTTTTTTGCTGTTTTAATGTGCCTGTTATCTCAACAGCATTGGAAATGAGGGAATCCTCAATGTCCTCTCGAGAATAAATAAAGTTTTGAAATGAAAAATGCATATGAAAGGAATGAAATGTGTGCCATCTTGTATAATGCTGGTGTGGAAAGCTCTCTCATTTCTATTGCCAAATAATTACTGTGCAATAATGCATTAGATAACAAATGTGCCAGTCTAAGATTTCATAGCTATCAATGGAACAATGACAATAAACAGCCGTATGTACAGTGCACCCAAAACAGACCAATAGTGTTATGTAAATGAATGTATGGTCACATCTGAAATAGTGCTGTCACACGGCAAAAAGCATACCTGCAACATGATTGGCATACAGTAGCTGTTCCAGTACAGCCGTTTTGCCAACTGCAGCCTGGCCACACACAACCACTTTGCAGCTTTTGACCATGATGCACTCTCAGGTCAGAAAATCTGTTTTGGGAATACACAAGTGGGAAGCTGTTGAGTCAAACACTTTACTGATGTCACAGTACCAGTGCATAGCAATATATAAACGGGTTCTGGGTAGCAGCGTTGCAAAATTAATGCCGAATCTATTAAATACTAAAAAAAATCTAGCACGAATAAGAAGCTATAACACGTTTTTAAAGAAATACGTTTGCAACGCTGATAGCAATAATGTTAGGTAGCTAAATTTGTATGCTAACGTCTCTACAGTGAAGCTTAGCATTAGCTTCCGTAGAGATACAGACGCAATTATCACACAAGTAGCTTAATTAAAATGAAACTTACAGACTGAAATAAACATGTGTCTTTAAAAATATACACGCTGGTATTAGCTGCATGTGGGTCGAGTTTGATTAACTATGATTTTAACTTCGCTGTACTCACCGAGCAGACCACTTCCTGTTTACAGTCTACGTCACTGCTGCAGCATGAGGCCCCGCCCCCTCCCCCTTGACGGCAAAATGGCGACGGAGAACTGTGATGCTGTGAATATGGACCCTGATATGGACCTGCTCAGTGACGAAGAATTAGAAAGGTACGACAAATGAAGGCTGTGTTGTCAGCGGCAGTAATACATGTATAACATAGTCTTATACTGATATGTTTACTCAGAGGTCTTTCCTGTCTTAAATTTCTCGTCGCGCGAGCCGCTAACTGTGAAGCTAAATTCTGCCCCTGCGTTTAGCTTGGTTGTCCTCCACTTAGCTAGCTCCTGTGCAGGATTGCTGGATAGAAATCAGTAATATTGCAGTTTATTTTAATTGGTTGTGAAGTGTTATAGTTGCTCGGGCCATGAGTACTGCTTTCACATTATTGTGATATTCCAAGTATGGTAACTAAGTAGCTGACAAAACTCCCTCACTGTGTGGTCGTGATGTAAAACATGAAAGCCTTCCAAAAAAAGTAATGGCAATAGCCCACAGCATGGTGTCATATGTTCCAGGCTCTGCCCCCTGTCTGCTTCACAAAATAGCTCCGTGTTTGATTGGAGTAGACACTTCTGCTCTGCTGGTTTGGCTCTTTCTATGTTTAGCCAACTCAGGCCAGGAAGCACTCTGTTGCACATTGTCAGTCACAATCTTGGACATTGCTTCCTTGCATGATTATGATGTGATGCTCAGAGTTAACACAGAGTTTGCACATACAGTGTTCAGTAATGTAAAAAAAACAACAGCATCTTAGCCCCCAATATGCCTTTTTCCAAAGACGACTTTTTTAGCAAACAGCAGGTGTTTATAGTAGCATTAATGATGGCTGTATTCCATTTAGCTGCCTCAATTTCATGGTTCTGGTTGTGTGCAGGCTTTCTCAGACACCTGAATAGATCAGAACCATTGTTAAAGTTTTCATTAATCCCTGTGCTTTTCCTCCTGTTAGAAGTCAAAATGTCCGCTGTGAAAAAAGTCAATTAACAAGCATCGTCATGCTGAGCCAATAAGCACACTCATCTGATGTTTGTCTACTAATATGACTTTAACCTTTTTGCTCTCTCTGCCCACTTTTACACAGGGAAGCAGAGGGCTTCAAAGAGCAAGGCAATGCCTTTTATATCAAGAAGGATTACGCAGAAGCCTACAACTATTACACCAAGGCCATAGGTAATTGTCCCCAAAGAATTTGGGTCATTCTTCATGCTAGTGGTATCATTTTGATTATGTGTTTTGATAAGAGTTGGAAGTTTGACTTCTGTCTGTCCATAAACTTGTTTTTTATACAGACATGTCTCCGAAGAATGCAAGTTACTATGGAAACCGGGCAGCCACGCTTATGATGTTGTGTCGGTACAGAGAGGCTTTAGAAGATTCCCAGCAAGCAGTGCGACTAGATAACACCTTCATGAAGGCAGGTTGTGGGAAACAAACCGGTATTCTCTATTAGAGGGAAAATGTGGGTACTTGGTTTTAGAATTATTTTTATACATTCTGTTAACTTTATGCCAAGCATGAGAAAACCGCTCATTGCTTTATTTAACAGCCTTGATCTCATCTAGTAGGTGCCAATTACAGCGAGGGCTGGAATTGAGGTGCATTATAACTTCTGTTAGTTAACTATAACTGTTTTATACACAGGGCCATCTGCGTGAGGGCAAGTGCCACCTGTCCCTTGGTAATGCAATGGCCGCCAGCCGCTGTTTCCATAGAGTTCTGGAGCTGGAGCCTGACAACAGCCAAGTCCAGCAGGAGGTATGATGGCATCAGTTTTACAGATATGACAACTTAGACATGATTATCAGATTAGCTTTGGCCGCTAATAAAGTGAGAAGGTCTGACACTGAGTGGCTTTAGAGGAGATGAACTGGAGGTAGTTTTAAAAAAAAAAAAGACTGACTCCTTCATTTCTGTCACATTGACTCTCCAAAACCTCCAATTCTTTTATCAGCTGAAGAACGCAGAATCAATCCTTGAGTATGAGAGAATGGCAGAGATTGGCTTTGAGAAGAGAGACTTCAGAATGGTAAGCCTCGCATCCGTTACAATCTTACTCACTTTTGTCACTTGTGTAGTATTTATGTCACTAATAACAAACATGTCAACAACACAGACTGCAAGTGTGCTGTTGTTGTCTCCTAGGTTGTTTTCTGCATGGACCGTGCCTTGGAGTCTGCCCCAGCCTGTCACAGGTTCAAGATACTGAAGGCAGAGTGCTTAGCCCTGCTGGGACGCTACCCTGAGGCTCAGTCTGTCGCCAGGTAGGACAGCGGCTTTGGCAAATACTTTAAATCATGTACTTATTTAATATTAGTGGAATTTGTCACAATGAGTGCATGGTGAAAGCAGACTAAAGGTGGGGGTGTGCATTTGCTATTACAACTCATTACAGCTCCCATAATGACATATGAGTATTGAGTCATTGTCTCAATTTAAAGCAGGAATTAATAACTTTGGCAGTTGCCGTCCTTCCATTATGGATATGTCAGTTACTCCATTAATCAGTTGGTACACCACTACATCCTTGCACAGTGTCATCATCACTGCAGGGAAGCTAAGAAGACACAGTTGTGGTTGTTTTTTTAAAACATGTTTATTAGTTTTTAGAATTTAAAGGAAAATTACAGCAGAAAAAGACAAATGACAAAAACCACATTAAAAAATACGTGAATACATGAAATAAAATAACATTAAAATAGAAAAAAAACAAAGCAACAACAATAAAAAAAACAACAACACAATATGTAAAACAAAGATAACCTTTAAAGATTATATTCTTTTTAAGTTTGCTCTCCTGAAGTATGTAGCTACATTTGCATTAATATGAATTATTTTCTCCTGTTTAGTGATATTCTGCGAATGGACTCCACTAATGCAGATGCACTGTATGTGCGTGGTCTCTGCCTTTACTATGAGGATTGCATTGACAAGGCGGTCCAGTTCTTTGTGCAGGCTTTGCGAATGGCTCCTGACCATGACAAGGCTCGGCTCGCGTGCAGAGTGAGTAATAAAGATTACATTGATGTCTGATTGGGAGCTTTGTCCTCTAAATTAGATGTGAACTTTAATGGTAACGCTGTGGTGTCTGTCTTCCATGTCAAATCTCTTCAATCTTGCTGTCACTGCAAGCCAGAGTAACTCCTGATGTTTCCCATTACATTGTCTCTCCAGAATGCCAAAGCACTAAAGGCAAAGAAGGAGGAGGGGAACAAGGCGTTCAAGGAAGGAAACTATGATTCTGCTTATGAGCTCTACTCCGAGGCACTGACAATAGACCCCAACAACATCAAGACTAATGCCAAGCTGTATTGTAATCGGGCCACTGTTGGATCTAAGGTGAGGAGCATGCACAGGAGAGATATGACGACTTTTTCTGGATGTTCAACTGTAAAATTGATTTTATCATCCAACATGACTATTTGTTAAAACCCCTGAGGGATAATTTACTGCGTCATGAGTTTACACAATGGAATAGTTGTTCATTATTATGCATATTTGACTAAACATTAGTATATATCGCAAGAACAACTACTCTAACAAAATACAGAGAAGGGAAGAAGTAAACATTTTTTAAAAAGTAAAAATTGCATCTTCATGCATTACACACACACACACACACACACACACACACACTCACTTAGTTATGCCTAAGTTTGCAGAGGCACAGACTGTAAGGTGCTCCTTCCGTCCCTCTAATAGCCTAAAGTCTTTGGGTATCTTTGCCATGTTTTACCTCTTCCTGCCATATCAAGAAAAATAGGCCACAACTCGTCTCTCTAACCCACATTGCATAGAAACACTTTTTTTTCCCTTTTTCCTTGAAAGCTGAAGAAACTAGAGCAGGCCATTGAAGACTGCACAAAGGCCATTAAACTGGATGAGACCTACATCAAGGCCTATTTACGGAGAGCACAGTGGTAAGTCCAGGTTTTCTAACATGGCTCTTAACAGAGACAGTAAGTTACTTTGTATTATGGTAAACAGTGGACATTATCATTATCTGCACGTATATTTTATTGCTCACGCTGGGAAAAAAGACAATGACAGACTTGTGCATACTTTGCTGCAGCTACATGGACACAGAGCAATATGAAGAGGCAGTGCGAGACTATGAGAAGGTTTACCAGACAGAGAAGACAAAAGGTGACAATCGGAATGTTTTACTGCGGTTGAGCTGACAGAGATTACGCTGCAGATATTACCCCTTTTTTCTGATTTTATTGTGGGTTTTTTTCTGCCTTTTTATTCACCAGAACACAAGCACCTCCTGAAAAATGCCCAGCTGGAGTTAAAGAAAAGCAAACGGAAAGATTACTACAAAGTGCTGGGTGTAGATAAGAACGCCACAGAAGATGAGATCAAAAAAGCGTACCGCAAACGGGCGCTGTTACATCACCCAGGTGCCTTACTGAACAGAGTACTTCCTCTCACAATAACAAAACCATTGTGCAATTCTGTCTAATACCGTTACAGTTGTCCTTTAGTCCAAATGTTTCCCTCTCCTTACTTTCAGACCGTCACAGCGGAGCAAGTCCTGAGGTGCAGAAGGAAGAGGAGAAGAAGTTTAAGGAGGTGGGCGAAGCCTTCAGCGTGCTCTCAGACCCAAAGAAGAAGTCTCGCTATGACAGTGGTCAGGATCTGGAGGATGACGGCATGAACATGGGAGGTCAGGAGCTGGGCACGCCTTGGGGTGGGAGGTCTAAAGGGTTTAAAGTACATGTAATCTCTGAGCTAGTTGACCCATTTAATTAAAAAAACGCTGTTTTATATTGTGAACCTGTTTAGAAAGTTCTCTGTGTTGATGTTGACATACCTGTTTTCTGTGTTCACCAGATTTTGATGCCAACAACATTTTCAAGGCCTTCTTTGGAGGCCCTGGAGGTTTCAGTTTTGAAGGTAATACAAAAGGTTGTACACTTTTCTTTTCTCAACCAGTTGGATTTAAAACCACATTTTAAGTAAACATCAGTGATTTATTTGTTTGTTGTTTTTTTCAGCATCTGGACCAGGAAATTTCTTCTTCCAGTTTGGCTAATTTGCTCATTCAACTACCTAAACAGTTACTACATCAGGACTTTTCAACAATGTCAAACCCCTGACCCACCATCCATATTTAATGACTGACTGACTGCAAGTCAGATTCTTGTCTATGCCATCGACTGAATGAATGCAACCCAATGACCACATGCAACTAATCCCGTAAAGCAAAGGCACTGGCCGGCTCTGACTATGTTGGTAGTGTTACTGGTTTTGGATTTGGTTTTATTCCTCACCGGATAAAACAAACTTGAAAGTCAGTAATGGCTAGCAACTGGTCCAAATATTCTCTTCTTTCTGAGATAGGAGAGATTGTGCAGCTATTGTATCCGAGCTTTTAGGGATCCATGCAGGAAGTGACATCCTTGGGAAACTCTTGAGATGCAACTTAGCAAGCTATTACGCAGCTCGTCTCAACTTACTGCTGAGGAGGTTTTCTCTGCATGAAAGTTTATAACTTGCTTAATGATTTCTGAAGAAAATCATTGAGCAAGGAGCATCCCCCTCTTTTTGGAGAGCCTGTCAGACAGACAGTTGGCTGCTATGAATTCGCACTGAAAACTGCATCCTTGGCATAAGCAAAATGGAGCATTTTTTAAATTGACATCTGGAGCCTAAACCTACACAATGAGTACAGCTGAAGCACAGTAGAAAGACGGCAGTGGAGACCTCTGTGCTGGCTTTATAGCCAGCAGAGTCCACTTCCCTCATGTTGTCACAAGTTTTTATGTTTGATGTTGCCATTCACAGATTGCTGCAATGTACATTTTACTGGAATGTAAAGTGTTGATCTGTGATGATAGTTGAATATTTTTTCCATTTTTTTTTATTTTGATATGTATATTTATTGTAAATTTGCTGTCTGATAGAACCATCGGTGTAAGATGAGGACTCTTTTCTGTAATGTAAGTTTAAAACTGCACCGAGGATGAGCATCCCTTTGACACAAATTAATGAAGATAATTGTTTTTCTTGGTCTGCATGATATATTGCACAGAAATAGATTATGCTCTGTATGTGTGTGACTGTGATGCCAGCTATCTAATTTTACTCAATGCAACAGATGGGTATAAGAATAGAACAAATATGACATAGGATATGCGTTTGCTTTTGTCAAAGAAGGTGTGATGATGGAACCTTGTAAAGGTCAGTTACTTCCTGGTGAGTGTGTTGTTCTCCTGGTGCACTTAATGAAGAAAAGAAAAGCGTCCTCATCTTTGGTCATTGTTTTTCCCCTTTGGTGAAACCATCCTCTCTTTACCCTTGAAAGTACCAGCCATGTCAATAAAGTTGGCCTCCTCTGGGTTTACCCAAAATTCTTGGTTTGTTTGTTTTAGTGTCATTTTGTTAGACTTCATAATTCTATCAAAATTAATATTTCATGAAAGGTTGTTTTTAACAATAGTTATGGATATGATTTACGTGGGTCGAGCAGAGGATGGCGCTGTTTCCCGCTGTCGGTTTGTTGGTTGCTATGATACCACTTGCCTGGAGACGCTAACGTGTTGACAAATACCGAGTTTAACTGCGTTCAGGTGCTATAACAAAAAAGTTTGGCTAAAAATGTCAGACACAAAGGTAGACAACGATAGTCAAAAGCTAAAGCGCGTTGGGGACTGGCTGTGCCGTAAAGGAGCGTATGAAAGGGCTATAGGCCGCTACACAGAGGTAAGTTTTTAGCTAATTAGCTAGCTCAACATGATACCCTGATAACTGGAGCGTATGTGATGATACCAGGGCGATAACAACAAAAGATAATGGAATTGCAATACTTAAACCGAGGTTGTCCGCGCAAATTTTTTAAAAGCCTGTAAGAATGAGATGTTTTTGGTCTTTTAGGCACTGTCTTTGAAGCCCGATGACAAGCGTTGCCTTGTTGGCAGATCCAAATGTTACCTGAACATGTGCTGTTTTGAAAACGCCTTGAAAGATGCCGAGGCTTCACTCAAAGAAGACAAGACCTTTTCCAAGGTAACAGCAGGTTGCCTGTCTTCTCTTTAACAACCAACCCCTCTCAATTCAGCACCCAGTGTAAATATGGAAGCATTTTTGAAAATCAAGCCTACAACCATTCATTTATTATGATCTTTCAGGGAGTGTACCAGAAGGCTGAAGCATTTTACTACATGGGAGAATTTGAATTTGCGCTGATGTTTTACCACAGAGGACTAAAGCTACGTCCATTAAAACAGTTCCAACCAGAGTTCCAAGAGGGTATCGAGAAAGCAACAGTGGCCATTTTAAATTCTGTTGCCAGTAAGTGATTCAATACTATTTTGTGGCTTACACTTAACTGTAGTCACAGCAAATAAAAATCCTCCACACACATAAAATCCAAACCATGTGTTGCCCCTCTAGATCCTTCCTTAAAACTTGAGAAAAAGGGAGACCTAACATTTCTCCAAAGACAGGATGAGGTGAGTCTTTATCGTTTTCACCTTAAATAATCCAGGATAAAGACCTGGTACTGTGATCACTTTCCACTTATCTAAAGGCATACCTTTCTATAGATTTTTGAGTTATTTAATGTGAAGTTCACACCTGACCTCCCATCTGATGCAAATTATTATGTTTCTGAATGACTGACTGGGACAGATGGCAGATCCATTCACTATTGCTATTCAGCATCTTGCGGTGAAAAAAAAAAGGCAGGCCCAGAAGATCCCAAAGAGTGAGAAGACAGCCAAACAATGGCTGGGAGAGTTTTACGATGACAGGAAATTCCTAGAAGAAATGCTCAGTGATGAAGGTGAATTTTCTTTCACTTGGGCTATTTTTCCTTTTGTTTTTGCTTCTCTGCATCTTTCAGTCTACTTGCTGATTTAGCACACAGTAGCTTCAAATGTTAACTTTTAGTTTCTCATCCAGGCCTCTCTGTTTAATATCTCTGTTTTAACCCACCTACAATTATGTTATCCCTTTTTTAAGTAATGTTTCACAATGATCTGCAGGCTGGTGCAAAGGTAAGACAAAGCATGGGGAACGATTGCAGGACATCATTCAGAGCAGCATCACATCAATTGACGCCTGCGCCGAGTTCTTGAACCAGGGGAACCCAATCTGCACACTGGAAAGGGAGCATAAGCAAAAATGTAGCAAGCCCCATCGCAGCCCACCCTCTGATCCTGCTCAGTTTCTAATGAAAAGCCTGGATGAGATTGATGCAGGTAAGGCAGGCTCCTGCCTAAACTTTTTGCTTCTCTTTTAGCCTTGAAAATGCTTATTGTGTGTGTTTTGTTATAGATTTGACATCTGGAAACGCAGAGGGAAGTCTCAAGAAGGCTAAAGAAGTCTTGAAGAACGTGCAGGGATGGTCAGAGAAAGACGTGCCTAATAAGAAAGAGGTTTTGGGCAGCCTGCACAGCTGTATCGGGAATGCCTTGATCCACCTTGGAGAGATGGACAAAGCATTAGAGCATCATCAAAAAGACTTGGAGTTGGCTAAACAGTGGTGATTATTTGAAGAGAATACACAATAGAAGTCGATGTATTTTACAGCTTTAGATGAAATGTTCAGTCATCTTTCTTGTCCACAGCAAACTCCCAGATGCAATGTCGAGAGCGCTGGAAAACATTGGGCGGGTTTATGCCGAGATTGGACAGTACACACAGGCCATAGAGTTGTGAGTTAATAATGAAGTAACAGCTGCGATTGTGTTATACAGAATTGTGCGTTCGGTTACTATATTTTCCTTTCTCTCTTTGTTTTCACAACAGCTTGGAGAAAAAGATTCCCCTGGTCTGTGGTGGATTGGAGGAGACCTGGTTGTTCCATGAGATTGGTCGGTGTTACCTGGAGCTTCATCGCTTCAAAGAAGCCAGAGACTATGGCCTCCATTCACTCGCTGCGGCTAATGAAATAGCTCATGGAAAATGGCAGATAAGGGCCAATGTTTTGGTGGCACAATCAGAATGTGAGACAATGACTAATGTCTACTGAATTTGGTCTGCTTTTTTTGCTGCATTGCTGTTGTCATATTTCAAACCGCCTGAAAGTAATTTTCATTCTGTTTCCTCTCAGTTCCACTTGGAAACTTTGAAACCTGTGTCTCCCACTTTGAGAGAGCCTTGGCCATGGCCAAACTGCAAGAAGATCAAGATGCCCTGAATGCCATTCAGAAGGTTACTTTATGTTGTCTGTTTCATTTTGCCATCTATTTAGTTCCATTTAAAGATATCTTTGATCGCTAACACTTATCATTCTGCTTTTAGGTTCTTGATGAGGCAAAGCACCGCCTGTCGCAGTGAGGATGTCCTACAAGACACAATCATCAGATGAACGTTTTTGGAATAAGAGATTGATAAAAGTCCACTTCCCTTAAATGTGTATCTGAGATATTAAAGTTTGTATTAATGCAAAAAAAGAGCTTAAAATGCATTTGAGCTTTAAATTATAATTTAAAAAACATTGAAGAGCTTTATGGTCACATATTGTACTTGAATTTTTAAGTGTCTGAGTTCTATAAAATTGCTTAATAAACTTGAGTTTACACATTTAAAAAGTGGCTCATAAATAAGACACATTATCCGCTAATAGTTAATGGTGGAAATTTCCTAAAGGTCAAAATATAAACAGTCCTGTATGAAACACAGTTATAAGTCAGGCACTGGATCTTTGGGGGATTATTTGTGAGCTCATACTGAAGAATTAGTCTTGCAGTCTTAAAGACAGTACTGAATTGTGCAAACAAGTAAACTTTTCCTTGAGCACTAAAGATATATATAAGGTTAAGAGTTGAAAAGCTCCATATCTAGATAATGTCATTCACAGAATGCCCTTAAAAGAACAGATGCTGCCATTTTCAGTATTGCTAATATTGTTAGTTACACTGTTAGAGATTTGTGAGGCTGCATTTCATTGCAGAATTCTATGAAAAACTGAATGTCTATCATCAAGAAGATGAGTCACTTAGCATGCAAAATACAGAGGAATGTTATTACACACTGCAATCTACCAGTCTAAGTACTTTTGCCTTTAAATAACCACAAGTTCCCCTTACAGAGCTCTGCTAGCTGCAGGGAACATCCCCTTTATCACACCTTTATTACATCTGCCACCAGGCACGCATGGTGTGATGTATTCACAGATGACTGCTTCCTGCAGGGTTAACACTTTTATCTGTTTATTGTTTTCGCATAGATTGGAGACAGTAAAACACATGGTGGAGGAGAAGAGAAAGAACAATGAATGAGCACCCAGGTGTTTTAGACAAGGGGGATATAAGATATACATATATATATATATATATATATATGGTATAATTCACAAACATTTACAGCTGCAGAGATGGTGAAAGCAGTAAATAGATCAAAAGTAACATCTCAAGGGAAAGCTCTGATTTGCTGTTATTCAAAATCATAAAGGGGAAGTAGCAGTTTTGCAATTGCTTCTACTTTATAAAAGAGTGTTGGAACTGGGACGTTAAGTACGAAGAGAAAAAAAAGCAAGGGTGATTCCAATTACGAAATCTGGCAAATATCCATCAAAACCCACTAGCTACAGGCCAATTGCATTAACTTTAAATATATGCAATGTATAGAGGGGTTTTAACTGGGTAAAGGATGTTCTGTTGTAAAGAAAAATCCAAGTCCAATTAGATCAGAATTATCTAATCAGTGCACAGTTGGAAATGGCACACCTAAAGTTATGTACTTGTTATCAGCCCAACACTTTTACCATTATCATCACTGACGTCTTGTACCAATATAGGTAGGTCACTATTTGCAAATGATGGGGCCATGTGGAAAAGGAGAAGCAACATGGATCATGCAGTTAGGAAAATGCTCGGAGCAAATGAGGGATTGTAGATTACAGTTAAATTCAGGGTATGTTTGTGTGAGCCAGTCTTTCCAGTTTTCTTTTATAATTCTTATCAACTTGCTTTTGAGGGGATTTCCTTACAAGCCTATTTTCTTATCCATACTCCGGAGCAGAAGGTGGCGGTAGTGCACAATAAAGCTTAACGCCAACAGACGTAAAAAAAATTAAAAAAAAAGGAAGAAGAAGATTTCCTTTTGACGCGGGCGTGTTTCTGTGCCAAGGATTGCCTTGTTATTGTATTGAGAGAGAAACACGTGGTCAGCGGCACCACCGACAGCTCCTCTGCAGCCTTACTGGTAAGCTGGCATTTCGGTTAACAAAAGCCCTTCGTACAGAATGCTATATCTCGTACTTATTTTCTTTTACTCAAGCTGCCTGAAATTATTTTGTTCCGATATCCTGCACTGATATGAATACGCCAGAAAAAAACACCAAAGTTATTTAGTATTAAGTGATGTATTGTCTGAATACAGCCATTGCCAGGCGTAATTGTTTTTGTCTGGCGTGCTAACGTGAGGTGCACGCCACTCCCCGCCTCGCCACATTGTTATGTTAATAAAGTAAAGTGTTAAAACGCTCTATGGGTTTCTCTGTTTAAAACATTTGAAGTGACTTGGTTGCGATTTTTGGTTCTTATGAAAAAATCATAAAGTAGGCCTAAGTGAAGCGAAGGGTAATATATTGACTTCAAACTAGCGTTAGACAAAAAGATAATGTCCCTTCACTTAATGCGTCATTGACTGCTACCGTACTTAGTTTGTGTGAAGAATACGATTATGTTGAATATATCTTAAAGTGTTAAACATTTCCATTTGTGTTTTTAGGTTATTGTGGTTCATTGCTGTAAAAAAAATACTGTATCTTAATGTAAGCATGTCTTTGTTTCTTCAGTGGGTTGAGTTTCCCTTTCTGCCTCATGACACGACGTAATTTCACACGTCTGTTTCATCCTGCATTTACAGTAATCATCATACTGACATTTAAAATCACTTGCCACACTGGTTAAGTCGCTATTATATCGGATTTTCTTTGCGGCGTATCCCATTGTCTTAACTCCCCCTTTGTCTGTGTTTACTGGCAGGTTTGACGCAGTTAGTTTAGCAGAGCAAAGAGTGAACACGGTATACTTACTGAAGTCATGCTTGAGTGTGTTTTTGCAAAGTTGAAACTGAAATTTGGATTAACTGTGCCAAAATGTCCCTACGACCCCGTTATATGGTGGCAGCCTACTGATCCAAAATACACAATTTATCCAGGGTTATTGCATTGTCATTCTATTGAATTGCATCGTATATTTTATTGCTCACGCTGGGAAAAAAGACAATGACAGACTTGTGCATACTTTGCTGCAGCTACATGGACACAGAGCAATATGAAGAGGCAGTGCGAGACTATGAGAAGGTTTACCAGACAGAGAAGACAAAAGGTGACAATCGGAATGTTTTACTGCGGTTGAGCTGACAGAGATTACGCTGCAGATATTACCCCTTTATTCTGATTTTATTGTGGGTTTTTTTCTGCCTTTTTATTCACCAGAACACAAGCACCTCCTGAAAAATGCCCAGCTGGAGTTAAAGAAAAGCAAACGGAAAGATTACTACAAAGTGCTGGGTGTAGATAAGAACGCCACAGAAGATGAGATCAAAAAAGCGTACTGCAAACGGGCGCTGTTACATCACCCAGGTGCTTTACTGAACAGAGTACTTCCTCTCACAATAACAAAACCATTGTGCAATTCTGTCTAATACCGTTACAGTTGTCCTTTAGTCCAAATGTTTCCCTCTCCTTACTTTCAGACCGTCACAGCGGAGCAAGTCCTGAGGTGCAGAAGGAAGAGGAGAAGAAGTTTAAGGAGGTGGGCGAAGCCTTCAGCGTGCTCTCAGACCCAAAGAAGAAGTCTCGCTATGACAGTGGTCAGGATCTGGAGGATGACGGCATGAACATGGGAGGTCAGGAGCTGGGCACGCCTTGGGGTGGGAGGTCTAAAGGGTTTAAAGTACATGTAATCTCTGAGCTAGTTGACCCATTTAATTAAAAAAACGCTGTTTTATATTGTGAACCTGTTAAGAAAGTTCTCTGTGTTGATGTTGACATACCTGTTTTCTGTGTTCACCAGATTTTGATGCCAACAACATTTTCAAGGCCTTCTTTGGAGGCCCTGGAGGTTTCAGTTTTGAAGGTAATACAAAAGGTTGTACACTTTTCTTTTCTCAACCAGTTGGATTTAAAACCACATTTTAAGTAAACATCAGTGATTTATTTGTTTGTTGTTTTTTTCAGCATCTGGACCAGGAAATTTCTTCTTCCAGTTTGGCTAATTTGCTCATTCAACTACCTAAACAGTTACTACATCAGGACTTTTCAACAATGTCAACCCCCTGACCCACCATCCATATTTAATGACTGACTGACTGCAAGTCAGATTCTTGTCTATGCCATCGACTGAATGAATGCAACCCAATGACCACATGCAACTAATCCCGTAAAGCAAAGGCACTGGCCGGCTCTGACTATGTTGGTAGTGTTACTGGTTTTGGATTTGGTTTTATTCCTCGCCGGATAAAACAAACTTGAAAGTCAGTAATGGCTAGCAACTGGTCCAAATATTCTCTTCTTTCTGAGATAGGAGAGATTGTGCAGCTATTGTATCCGAGCTTTTAGGGATCCATGCAGGAAGTGACATCCTTGGGAAACTCTTGAGATGCAACTTAGCAAGCTATTACGCAGCTCGTCTCAACTTACTGCGGAGGAGGTTTTCTCTGCATGAAAGTTTATAACTTCCACTTCCCTCATGTTGTCACAAGTTTTTATGTTTGATGTTGCCATTCACAGATTGCTGCATTGTACATTTTACTGGAATGTAAAGTGTTGATCTGTGATGATAGTTGAATATTTTTTCCATTTTTTTTTATTTTGATATGTATATTTATTGTAAATTTGCTGTCTGATAGAACCATCGGTGTAAGATGAGGACTCTTTTCTGTAATGTAAGTTTAAAACTGCACCGACGATGAGCATCCCTTTGACACAAATTAATGAAGATAATTGTTTTTCTTGGTCTGCATGATATATTGCACAGAAATAGATTATGCTCTGTATGTGTGTGACTGTGATGCCAGCTATCTAATTTTACTCAATGCAACAGATGGGTATAAGAATAGAACAAATATGACATAGGATATGCGTTTGCTTTTGTCAAAGAAGGTGTGATGATGGAACCTTGTAAAGGTCAGTTACTTCCTGGTGAGTGTGTTGTTCTCCTGGTGCACTTAATGAAGAAAAGAAAAGCGTCCTCATCTTTGGTCATTGTTTTTCCCCTTTGGTGAAACCATCCTCTCTTTACCCTTGAAAGTACCAGCCATGTCAATAAAGTTGGCCTCCTCTGGGTTTACCCAAAATTCTTGGTTTGTTTGTTTTAGTGTCATTTTGTTAGACTTCATAATTCTATCAAAATTAATATTTCATGAAAGGTTGTTTTTAACAATAGTTATGGATATGATTTACGTGGGTCGAGCAGAGGATGGCGCTGTTTCCCGCTGTCGGTTTGTTGGTTGCTATGATACCACTTGCCTGGAGACGCTAACGTGTTGACAAGTACCGAGTTTAACTGCGTTCAGGTGCTATAACAAAAAAGTTTGGCTAAAAATGTCAGACACAAAGGTAGACGACGATAGTCAAAAGCTAAAGCGCGTTTTCTCCAGTTCACTGGCCGTTGGGGACTGGCTGTGCCGTAAAGGAGCGTATGAAAAGGCTATGGACCGCTACACAGAGGTAAGTTTTTAGCTAATTAGCTAGCTCAACATGATACCCTGATAACTGGAGCGTATGTGATGATACTAGGGCGATAACAACAAAAGATAATGGAATTGCAATACTTAAACCGAGGTTGTCCGCGCAAATTTTTTAAAAGCCTGTAAGAATGAGATGTTTTTGGTCTTTTAGGCACTGTCTTTGAAGCCCGATGACAAGCGTTGCCTTGTTGGCAGATCCAAATGTTACCTGAACATGTGCTGTTTTGAAAACGCCTTGAAAGATGCCGAGGCTTCACTCAAAGAAGACAAGACCTTTTCCAAGGTAACAGCAGGTTGCCTGTCTTCTCTTTAACAACCAACCCCTCTCAATTCAGCACCCAGTGTAAATATGGAAGCATTTTTGAAAATCAAGCCTACAACCATTCATTTATTATGATCTTTCAGGGAGTGTACCAGAAGGCTGAAGCATTTTACTACATGGGAGAATTTGAATTTGCGCTGATGTTTTACCACAGAGGACTAAAGCTACGTCCATTAAAACAGTTCCAACCAGAGTTCCAAGAGGGTATCGAGAAAGCAACAGTGGCCATTTTAAATTCTGTTGCCAGTAAGTGATTCAATACTATTTTGTGGCTTACACTTAACTGTAGTCACAGCAAATAAAAATCCTCCACACACATAAAATCCAAACCATGTGTTGCCCCTCTAGATCCTTCCTTAAAACTTGAGAAAAAGGGAGACCTAACATTTCTCCAAAGACAGGATGAGGTGAGTCTTTATCGTTTTCACCTTAAATAATCCAGGATAAAGACCTGGTACTGTGATCACTTTCCACTTATCTAAAGGCATACCTTTCTATAGATTTTTGAGTTATTTAATGTGAAGTTCACACCTGACCTCCCATCTGATGCAAATTATTATGTTTCTGAATGACTGACTGGGACAGATGGCAGATCCATTCACTATTGCTATTCAGCATCTTGCGGTGAAAAAAAAAAGGCAGGCCCAGAGGATCCTAAAGAGTGAGAAGACAGCCAAACAATGGCTGGGAGAGTTTTACGATGACAGGAAATTCCTAGAAGAAATGCTCAGTGATGAAGGTGAATTTTCTTTCACTTGGGCTATTTTTCCTTTTGTTTTTGTTTCTCTGCATCTTTCAGTCTACTTGCTGATTTAGCACACAGTAGCTTCAAATGTTAACTTTTAGTTTCTCATCCAGGCCTCTCTGTTTAATATCTCTGTTTTAACCCACCTACAATTATGTTATCCCTTTTTTAAGTAATGTTTCACAATGATCTGCAGGCTGGTGCAAAGGTAAGACAAAGCATGGGGAACGATTGCAGGACATCATTCAGAGCAGCATCACATCAATTGACGCCTGCGCCGAGTTCTTGAACCAGAGGAACCCAACCTGCACACTGGAAAGGGAGAATAAGCAAAAATGTAGCAAGCCCCATCGCAGCCCACCCTCTGATCCTGCTCAGTTTCTAATGAAAAGCCTGGATGAGATTGATGCAGGTAAGGCAGGCTCCTGCCTAAACTTTTTGCTTCTCTTTTAGCCTTGAAAATGCTTATTGTGTGTGTTTTGTTATAGATTTGACATCTGGAAACGCAGAGGGAAGTCTCAAGAAGGCTAAAGAAGTCTTGAAGAACGTGCAGGGATGGTCAGAGAAAGACGTGCCTAATAAGAAAGAGGTTTTGGGCAGCCTGCACAGCTGTATCGGGAATGCCTTGATCCACCTTGGAGAGATGGACAAAGCATTAGAGCATCATCAAAAAGACTTGGAGTTGGCTAAACAGTGGTGATTATTTGAAGAGAATACACAATAGAAGTCGATGTATTTTACAGCTTTAGATGAAATGTTCAGTCATCTTTCTTGTCCACAGCAAACTCCCAGATGCAATGTCGAGAGCGCTGGAAAACATTGGGCGGGTTTATGCCGAGATTGGACAGTACACACAGGCCATAGAGTTGTGAGTTAATAATGAAGTAACAGCTGCGATTGTGTTATACAGAATTTTGCGTTCGGTTACTATATTTTCCTTTCTCTCTTTGTTTTCACAACAGCTTGGAGAAAAAGATTCCCCTGGTCTGTGGTGGATTGGAGGAGACCTGGTTGTTCCATGAGATTGGTCGGTGTTACCTGGAGCTTCATCGCTTCAAAGAAGCCAGAGACTATGGCCTCCGTTCACTCGCTGCGGCTAATGAAATAGCTCATGGAAAATGGCAGATAAGGGCCAATGTTTTGGTGGCACAATCAGAATGTGAGACAATGACTAATGTCTACTGAATTTGGTCTGCTTTTTTTGCTGCATTGCTGTTGTCATATTTCAAACCACCTGAAAGTAATTTTCATTCTGTTTCCTCTCAGTTCCACTTGGAAACTTTGAAACCTGTGTCTCCCACTTTGAGAGAGCCTTGGCCATGGCCAAACTGCAAGAAGATCAAGATGCCCTGAATGCCATTCAGAAGGTTACTTTATGTTGTCTGTTTCATTTTGCCATCTATTTAGTTCCATTTAAAGACATCTTTGATCGCTAACACTTATCATTCTGCTTTTAGGTTCTTGATGAGGCAAAGCACCGCCTGTCGCAGTGAGGATGTCCTACAAGACACAATCATCAGATGAACGTTTTTGGAATAAGAGATTGATAAAAGTCCACTTCCCTTAAATGTGTATCTGAGATATTAAAGTTTGTATTAATGCAAAAAAAGAGCTTAAAATGCATTTGAGCTTTAAATTATAATTTAAAAAACATTGAAGAGCTTTATGGTCACATATTGTACTTGAATTTTTAAGTGTCTGAGTTCTATAAAATTGCTTAATAAACTTGAGTTTACACATTTAAAAAGTGGCTCATAAATAAGACACATTATCCGCTAATAGTTAATGGTGGAAATTTCCTAAAGGTCAAAATATAAACAGTCCTGTATGAAACACAGTTATAAGTCAGGCACTGGATCTTTGGGGGATTATTTGTGAGCTCATACTGAAGAATTAGTCTTGCAGTCTTAAAGACAGTACTGAATTGTGCAAACAAGTAAACTTTTCCTTGAGCACTAAAGATATATATAAGGTTAAGATTTGAAAAGCTCCATATCTAGATAATGTCATTCACAGAATGCCCTTAAAAGAACAGATGCTGCCATTTTCAGTATTGCTAATATTGTTAGTTACACTGTTAGAGATTTGTGAGGCTGCATTTCATTGCAGAATTCTATGAAAAACTGAATGTCTATCATCAAGAAGATGAGTCACTTAGCATGCAAAATACAGAGGAATGTTATCACACACTGCAATCTACCAGTCTAAGTACTTTTGCCTTTAAATAACCACAAGTTCCCCTTACAGAGCTCTCATTAACTTTAAATATATGCAATGTATAGAGGGTTTTTAACTGGGTAAAGGATGTTCTGTTGTAAAGTCCAATTAGATCAGAATTATCTAATCAGTGCACAGTTGGAAATGGCACACCTAAAGTTATGTACTTGTTATCAGCCCAACACTTTTACCATTATCATCACTGACGTCTTGTACCAATATAGGTAGGTCACTATTTGCAAATGATGGGGCCATGTGGAAAAGGAGAAGCAACATGGATCATGCAGTTAGGAAAATGCTCGGAGCAAATGAGGGATTGTAGATTACAGTTAAATTTAGGGTATGTTTGTGTGAGCCAGTCTTTCCAGTTTTCTTTTATAATTCTTATCAACTTGCTTTTGAGGGGATTTCCTTACAAGCCTATTTTCTTATCTATACTCCGGAGCAGAAGGTGGCGGTAGTGCACAATATAGCTTAACGCCAACAGACGTAAAAAAAAAAAAAGAAAAAAAAAAAGAAGAAGATTTCCTTTTGAAGCGGGCGTGTTTCTGTGCCAAGGATTGCCTTGTCATTGTATTCTGAGAGAAACGCGTGGTCAGCGGCACCACCGACAGCTCCTCTGCAGCCTTACTGGTAAGCTGGCATTTCGGTTAACAAAAGCCCTTCGTACAGAATGCTATATCTCGTACTTATTTTCTTTTACTCAAGCTGCCTGAAATTATTTTGTTCCGATATCCTGCACTGATATGAATACGCCAGAAAAAAACACCAAAGTTATTTAGTATTAAGTGATGTATTGTCTGAATACAGCCATTGCCAGGCGTAATTGTTTTTGTCTGGCGTGCTAACGTGAGGTGCACGCCACTCCCCGCCTCGCCACATTGTTATGTTAATAAAGTAAAATGTTAAAACGCTCTATGGGTTTCTCTGTTTAAAACATTTGAAGTGACTTGGTTGCGATGTTTGGTTCTTATGAAAAAATCATAAAGTAGGCCTAAGTGAAGCGAAGGGTAATATATTGACTTCAAACTAGCGTTAGACAAAAAGATAATGTCCCTTCACTTAATGCGTCATTGACTGCTACCGTACTTAGTTTGTGTGAAGAATACGATTATGTTGAATATATCTTAAAGTGTTAAACTTTTCCATTTGTGTTTTTAGGTTATTGTGGTTCATTGCTGTAAAAAAAAATACTGTATCTTAATGTAAGCATGTCTTTGTTTCTTCAGTGGGTTGAGTTTCCCTTTCTGCCTCATGACACGACGTAATTTCACACGTCTGTTTCATCCTGCATTTACAGTAATCATCATACTGACATTTAAAATCACTTGCCACACTGGTTAAGTCGCTATTATATCGGATTTTCTTTGCGGCGTATCCCATTGTCTTAACTCCCCCTTTGTCTGTGTTTACTGGCAGGTTTGACGCAGTTAGTTTAGTAGAGCAAAGAGTGAACACGGTATACTTACTGAAGTCATGCTTGAGTGTGTTTTTGCAAAGTTGAAACTGAAATTTGGATTAACTGTGCCAAAATGTCCCTACGACCCCGTTATATGGTGGCAGCCTACTGATCCAAAATACACAATTTATCCAGGGTTATTGCATTGTCATTCTATTGAATTACATCCCCTATGATATTTATCCAACCGCCTTAATATTCTCGGTGTTGATTGATGATGATGCGTACTGTATAAAAAATTATCTACCCACCATAACTTCACTCTCTTTCCTGGATATTGGGTAACTTCCTGTTTTCGACATCATGACTGCAATCCTCATAAAACTGTTTGATTTTGCCCTGCAGCACAGTATGTGGTTTAGAAGGCATGAAGCAGCATATTCAAAGTTTTTTTTTCTCACAAACATCAATTTCACTTTTTAAACAGTGACAGTTTTCTGGCACATTTGTAATCATGCCCTCTTAATTAAATAGTTGTACAATCTACTGGAACAGCTGTTCCAAGGATTCTACCTTTACCAATATGATCAGTGTTTATTGACACTATCAGAAAGGTATTCATTTAAATTAATCTTAATAGTAGTAGTTCAAGTTTGCAGGACTGCAGTATATTGAAAGGTGTTACTAATATTTTTTCAACAGAATTTACATTTTATGAGGGGTGGAATATTATACATTACATTGATATAAGGCACATCATTTCAACACTACCCTCTATCACTTCACTTATAAAGATAAATGGGTCCTTCAAAATGCAATTAAGTTAGATTTAATTTTTCTTTCTTTTATTAAGGTACATGGTGGTGTGAAGTCAGACTTTAAACCAAACATGGATTCTGAAAAGAGCGGTGAGGTTTTAGATGTCTCAGAGACTCCACAGCAAGAGGAGGCTGTAATGGAAAAAGAGGTTGTGTCAAAATTGGAGACACCAGAGGAAACCTCAGAGCCTGAGAAGTCACCAGCTGCTGATGACGAAACTGAGCAGCTGCCTGTGAACGGGCATGATACAGAAGTCATAAAGTTGAAAGAAACAGAAGAGATGATTGTGACAGAAAATGTGACTCTGTCCGAGGAAAAAACTGACATGGAAATCGAAGACGGCTTGTCCCTAGAAAAATCAGAAATGGAGTCAGTGCCTGTTGCGGTGGCACCACCAGATCCAGATGAGTCATCTGAAAAGATCTCTGACCCAGTGGTAGCTGTAGAGACAGAACCAGAAAACACTGAGCCTGAACAGCAGTCAGTGCCAGAGAACGACCCAGAACCTTTGCTTGTGCAAACACCTCTGGCAGACAGTGCCCCTGAACCTGAGCCAGAGAAACTGTCAGAATCAGTCCCTGAAGCAGAGCTACAAGAGCAAACATCACCTGAACCAGGCACACTACAGCAGCCACTAGATACACAACCACCCAGCTGGGAAGAGAAGCTGACTGATCCAGTGGAAACTGAAACAGAATTGCTGACTACAATGGACACTGGGGCTGAAGAAGTTGCCAAAGAGAGCGTGGCAGTAAGTGATGTTGCAGCCGAGCCTACAAAGGAGGCGGAAGAAGAGAAACCGGCAGAAACAGAAATTTTAGTGGAGACTGTTTTGGTGCCGGAAGTTTCCCCAGAAAAGCCAGCAGAAGCAGAAAAATTGGTGGAGACCGTGTCGGTGACAGAAGTTTCCCCAGAGAAACCAGCAGAAGTAAAGAAATTAGTTGAGACAGTTTTGGTGGAGGAAGTTTCCCCAGAAAAGCCAGCAGAAGCAGGAAAATTGGCGGAGACTGTGTTGGTGGCCGACGTTCCCTCAGAGAAACCAGCAGAAGCTATGACAGTAAAAGCGGAGGCAGCAGCTGAAATTGAAAATGTGAAACCTGCAGAGGACAAAAAGGAGCAAGAAAAATCAGTTGAGTCTGACACTCTGAAGGGAGCTGAGGCAACAGCTGACGGTGTTAAATCTGAGACCAATGATGCTGAACTTCAGAAGGAAGAGGATACAGTCCCTGCATCTGGCTCCCTCTCCTTTGCCATCCTGGAACAAGAGCAGACCAAAGACGCCCTGCGAACCTCACGTACCCTTGTCGTACTGCGAGGCCTTCCAGGAAGCGGTAAAAGCTTCTTGGCGCGTGCCATATCTGAAGCCTACAAAGACCACTGCTCTATCTTTTCTGCCGATGACCATGGTGTAAAACCTGAGAGTCCGGAAACATCCTCTGATGGATTCAAGGCTCTGGATGAGGCTGTGGTGGCGTGCTGCAGTGCAGGAGCAGCCTCCTCTGTGCTGGTGGTGGTGGATGACACCAACCACACCCAGGAACGGCTGGCCCGCCTGGGGGAGATTGCAAAGCAGCACCACCTTGTTGCCATTTTCTTGGAGCCGCGTACTGAATGGAGCAGAGATCCCGCACAGCTGACCAAGAAGACCAGACGAGGACTCGAGGAGGCCCAGCTGGATGCCATGAAAGGTCCACTCGCGGAAATGTCCCTTCCTCTTTACTTCGGCTGGTTTCTTCTCTCCTCCGTCCAGGAGAAGGTGAGGTGCACGTCGATGGACTTCCTGAAAACGCTGGATACCTTGGATGCATTCAAGAAACGCCTCATTGACTGTGAGTATTCTTAACGTGTATCTAAAATCTTGGGCATGAGTGACATGCAGCTAATCTTTTCTTATGTTTACAGTCACTGGGAAAGCAGAGAAGGAGGTAGATTTGGAGCAGTACTTTCAAGCCAAAGGAACCCTCCATTGCACTACAAAATTCTGTGACTATGGAAAAGCAGAGGGTGCCAAAGAGTATGCGGAGAATCAAGTAAGTATCTCTTAATGTAATGCATTTTTAAGTAAACATCCTAGCACTGATTGATATTTTCTAATCATTTTCATTTTTCTCCTCTGCAGGCTGTTTCAGATCTCTATGGTTCTGTGTCGGAGCTCTCACTGAGTGCTCTTTTTGTCACTCCGCGCACTTTCGGTGCCAGAGTGTCCCTGACCGAGGAGCAGCTTCTGCTGTGGCCAGCAGATGCCGAGAAGGAGGCAGATGTCCCTGCAGCTGCCTCCTTGCCCCGGGGGAGCCGCGCCCATGTTACCCTGGGCTGTGCAGAGGGTGTAAAGCCGGTTCAAACAGGTCTCGATCTGCTGGAAATCCTGGCCCTGCAGCAGGAAGGCCAGCAGGGGGAGATCGTAGAGGAAATGGAGCTCGGCTCGCTCACCTACTATGGCAATGGAAGGTGGCTGCTCAGTCTGAGAGAGCCTATCTGCGCCCCAGCCTGCTTCTCAAGCCTCTACAAGACCAAGGAGCCTGAGCCGACCAAAAAAGAACCCGAGAGGAAAAAGAGGCAAAAGTGCACCATACTGTAAATGGCAAATGTGGGGATGTGTGGATGGGGTGACTGGTGGGTTAAAACTTAGGCTTACTCTATGAATGGTTTGTGTGTTTGTGCAGCATTTAGGGTTTCAGATATAGCCACCCTAAATCCACAAGCTGTGTGCCTTTTTACCGTTGTTTTGCACCACAACCCAAGATGCCTTCAATCCAGTTAGGCTTGCTGTTAGCGTTCAGTATCTTGTTTCACATATCCGTGCCAGAGTTTCACAACCTGGCTGTTTACTTAGGTGTTATTAGCTGCAGTTGTAGACTAAGGTAGTATAGCCTTCTCCCACAGCTCCACGGTTATCTAAAACCTACATTTATGGTACTCTATTACACACGTCAGTGTTTCTCAGTATACAGGTGAAATACTAGTTACTTTCATTGCATGCATTGCAGGATAACGATATCACTATATTCACACATTTGACCTGCAAAAACCACCTCTACCGCTTCAACACTCTTCGTCTCGTGTCTTCTTGTCTTAGCTGTCATTTCCATTTAACTGTGTACGCAGCCTAGAAAAAAAAAGCATGGGCCAAAGTTATCTATTTGTTTAAGTGTATTAGAATGAATGTCATTTATAGAGGTCCTTCTTGTAAAACCTTTGCACTGTGCATAGTTTGAAAGGAGAATTCTGATGAGTTTGACATTTGTTTCAGCCGCTTGCACTTAGTACTAATCTAATGCTGTGAATCCAAGTTCATGTTTTGCAATCTTTTCTACTGCGCAAGACCGCATCATTTATCCCTTTTATCCTCTTTGAACAGCACTTCATGTATTGCATTTCTATTTGTATCTTCTGTCTGTACCTTTTTGAAGGGCAAGTCCTACTTTGTGTAGCTCTTATGAATCACTATTTTTGCACTTGTTTTGTACACTTAATAAAAAAGAACATGCTTTGCGCCAGGAACAAAATTTGTTGTCTGTTACGTGCTATTAAAGTAGTTTGGTGTCTTTGTATGCAGGCTGACAACCAGGACAGGTTACTTGCACATGGTCATTCTTTCACAGCATACGCTTGTAGTACACGGTGTAAACCAGGAGAGGGCACTATCCCTTGTGCTCCGTTGGTAAAGACGTGGCTGGTAAAACAAGTTGCTCAGGGCTTTCTACTTGCAGTTTCCTGTTCCTTGTGTAGATTGGGTTAAATACGGATATTTACTGTTCAAATACTGTATTTCCAAACATTGCATCACAGACTGCATTGAATCATTTGTTGCATCTCCCTTAGTTTGCCTGGCATAGTAAAAGGGTATTGGGTATTGTACACTTCATCGGTGAAAAAGTGATAACCGTTCAGAGTATAGCTTGTGACGTAGCTGTCACACTGTTAAACCCACATTCCATTTCTGACCCATAAGTGGTGCACTACGCCTATTGTGATGCTCCCATCCTTATTTGTTTCAAAATACACTGAACTTGCATCTGTTCTCTATGTAATAGTTGTTGTTGGTTATTGCAATGATACTTTTGCAATTGAGGGTTACAGCCACAGGTGCCAGTAGGATATATTTACAAGAAATGCTGCTGTCTGAAAAGATGGAATGAGTTATATTTTATACTCATATTGTACTATAGTATAAACGGCTTGTTTAACTGAAATTTGGGGTCTTTTTTAAAATTCAAGAAACAAGAAACAAATAGGCAACGGGGTTGGTTTATCTACCCAACACCATAGGCCAAGGACAGGTTGAAGACCATGAACCGGTGTAATTGGGGCAGCAGTCGGACCTGGTTGCGTTGACCTGTAATTACGGGATGCTTGGAGTGTTACTTGTGTGCAAATCAAGTCCTTTTCTCATTGGCTGCTGTGTGCATGCAGAGCACTGTCAACCAATCAACATGAGCGTCGGATAATTGACCTTTTCTCTCCATGAGTGGTGCGTGTGAGAGCACTTGGGAGGGGGCAAACGATCGATGCCATTTTTCTAAGAATAGAAATCTAGTCTTTTTTCAAGGAGTGAAGTAAGTATAGGTAGCAACTAAATGAAGACCAATGCCCTCTTTGAGTTATTTTTTTTGTATTTTATTTTATATGACGTAAGCAGTATTTTACTGCTTTAGTTAGTTGCTATTTAGGCTAATAGCCTAAGTATTTTATATTCTGTTAATCTATAACAATATATTCTATTGTATAAGTCTACCACCTGTTTCATTAATTAAATATTTATTTTGAATTTACTCTAGCAATCAAATGCATGAAGTGGAGTAAAAAGTATTTCCCCCTGCATGATACTGGAGTAGAAATATAAAGATCCAAGAGAAGGGCCTAAATAAAGTGCAAGTACAAATTTTCCAAGTTATGTTCAACAACAATGTGCTTGCGGTTTAATGTTTTAATTGTATTTGATTATGAACTTAACAAAACTCACATAGCCTAATTTTCCAGTAAGTTTTAATTTTCCAAACTATGATATGTCAAAGCACTGCGTTTCATATCAATATAGTATTTTAAATAGTATGAAAATACACCACACATCCACAATGTTTTATTTGCCAGTTGAATTATGCTATTTTCCCATCGGTTCCTTTGGTTCTTGTGCGTCCCACCGCTTGTTTCCGATAATTTCCAGATGTCCTTGAAGGCAGCAATAGAGCACGGTATGGAATGAACCAATCAGAGGCCAGGAAACATCAGCCAAGACTATCAGCAGATGGGCGATGGAGACAAAACTCACAGGAAGCGCTTCTCTCCACTCCGGCACCTCTGGTCAGCACGGACGGCGAGAGTGAAGCAGCACTGACGAGAAAAGCCACACATCCATCCGTCACGTTTTTCCAGAGCCGTAGAAGAAAGAAAAACACTAAGACAAGGTAAATAACTCATTGTTTTGTTTTTAAATAAACTAAAGCGTCTTTGCTACTTCCTCTAAATCCGTCTCTTTCTGTCTCTTTCTCCCTGACAAAAAAAATAAAAACAAGTTGTACTGCTCAGTTTTCAACAACCAATAGCCTTTTAAATCTGTATCATGTCTGTTGTGAAGTTTGAGTTATTCTTCCAAAGTTCCTCTTTTAATGTGGATATGTACCAGGAATGATAATGCTGTCTGACCGGTTTGTAAATGAATGAAACAGTTGGCTGAATCCTGATCTGTGACTCAGTACCTTCGGCAAGGCAGGCTTTGTTGTATAAGTAAGTAGGTCAGAATTAGTAGCCCATAGTTAATAGTGAATATGACTTACTCTCTTTAGGTACTTTTGATGACTTTAATCATTTGATTGAATTTGCTGATTTAGATTTGTGGCTCACCCCTCAGTCATCCATCACCCCTTGTTTTGAAATGCTGTTGTGCTTCATCTGAACCGGTGTAATTGCTGTTGTGAAGCAGTGATATTTAATACCTCTGACAGGAAAGTGGGTGATTTATGGTACCTGGATGAGCTTTGGATGTTCTCCTGGCCTGGAACCAGCACTGTGCAGCACTGTAGTGACTCAGGGACATCTATGATCAATAGTTAGAAAGGTCCACAACAGTCCCATTAATCTATTGAAGAAATTGCGTGGGCTGCAGTGTGGAGCCAGGAGTCCTGTTCGAGTCGACATCAGGGCTTTCAGCCTAATGAAGCGCATAAAAGAAGCATAGAGAGCGGGTACGCCATCCCTGCAAGGTTACATGTCACACAATCCGTGTGAAAGCCTTGGTATTTTGCAGCATTTGAAACCTTATTTCACTTGATTAGAGGTAGAAGCAGGAATACAATTTGCCTTAATGATGTGAAGGATCTGCTGGAACAATCAGCTGTTGAAGTATTATCCCCCAGCCAGAAAAATTAGAAGTATAACGGGACACTTCAAATATATTACGTTGTTTAATTCATTAATATTTTCATCGTGCAAAATCCTTGTTTCTGCAACATGTACTGTATAGTTTCAGCGACGAGGCAATCCCACTGCTCATTTTGTTTTTGCGAGTGAAATTCCAAAACTACAGTGTCATTATCTTCCTGTCCTTCCTGATGTAGGACTTTTTCCTGATAGATAAATTATTACACTTGGTGTCGTCTGTGTCTCATCCAAGATAGAGGAGCCTCAGTGCAGTAAAAGGCAGAAAATAGGTGCAAAGATGTTTTATAATTGAATATCAGTGTTGTCGTTTTTTTATACCTTGATGTTGTGTTGCGAGCTGTGTTTGCTAGTGACCTATTTTAATGAATCTTATTGCCCATGTGTAAAGGTCACGCCTCGCCACTTTAGCTGTAAAATTTATTGACGCTATTACAGTCTTCTTGCTAGACTTCTGTCACGTTCTGCTACTTACGGAAAGGACTCCAATCACTTTAAAAGATCTATTTCCTTTCACTCCCTGTGTCCATGCTACTTTCTAATTTTGCTAATAACTGATCACATCAATCTATTAGTCATTCATGCAGATTGCATTGACCTGCAGTTGAAGGCTGGGGGCTACAGGCAAATTACTCCACTCTGCACGCTCTTCAGAAGGAATCTGATTATTTGAGTGAATAACAAGTGCCAATTACCGCATTAGTGTGCAGGTCAAACAAACAGAGGGTAATCGCGTTGGATTTAGCTTTACTGGCTGCACTGTCTCAGTCTTGCTTGGTTCAGCACGAGACAAACAAAATAAAATCTGACCGTGCAGAAGGAGAAGAGGTCTGACTCATCTCGAAAATCTGATTCCCTACTAGCTGTGAAATATGGAAAAATCTTATTGGGATTCTATGGCAGATGTTATGTTTGTGATATGACTCACAGCTAGTGGGAATGATCGGTTAAACTGCATTAAGTTCGGGACTTCTTTCCTCAGTTTTTGATATAATTCATGGCAAACACAACCCTCAAAGCTCTCTTTCCATCATCCGATTACCAGACCGTTTCTTGACTGTTCTGACAGCAGGACATGGTGTTTTTTTTTCTTGCATACATTTAGAAACCAGTAAAAACCTTCCCTTTAAATCCATCGTGCATGTCTGCTTTTCTGGGATCCTCCATCTCTCCACATCTCTATATCTGCCCTGCATTCATCCATCTCACTCTCATCTGTATATCTCCCAATCTATCTCTCTCTGTCCCTCCTCGCAGGCCAGTCTAGCCGAAGCAGTCATGTCGGCCAAAGCCATCTCAGAGCAGACGGGAAAGGAGTTCCTCTACAAGTACATCTGCACGTCTGCAGCTGTGCAGAACAGATTCCGCTTTGCCAATGTGACGCCCGAGACCGACTTTGAGCGACTGGCACAAGAGCACCCGTGGCTGCTCACAGAGGTGAGGCAGGAGAACCAGTGTGACAAAGATTGAATGTGGATGAAGAAGTAAGATGTTCTTAAGCTGAGTGAACGTTTAGTTGTTACGTCACAAATGTATCGCCCATAAATGCCTGAAGCACGATGTCCCTGAAAAATGAGCTCCTCTTTATGGAGACAATTACTTAGGCTGGCTACAGAGTGGTCTCCTGGCGGCTGTTAGCAATGTCGCAGACAGCAAAGTGATCCAGCAGCTCTGTCACATTCTTGGTGGAACTGAGGTGGAAATGCAGAAGATAAAACAAGAAAGATGCCCCTGAGAATCAGTTTTAATTGGTAACAGGGAGGTCAGAGCTCAGCCAATGTGTGGTTTCTTTGTTTTTAATTGTTCTCCAGGTAAACAGCCACACTTTCGAATCAGCTCCCACTGCTCCTCAAAACGCAGCAGTAGCAGGTAGACGGGCTGTAATGGAACTTAATTGAATTAGTCTGTGACTCATCTTGCAGGATAAAATGTCATTGCCCCTGTCTCTCCCTCACATCTGAAGCTTTTAATCTGGAAGGTACGAGGAGGATGTGGAGGGCAGATACATGGAGATATGTGCTCCGGTAGAATTGATTAGGAAATTGCATTAACTTTCACCCTGCACCCTCTCTTTCTTGGCTCACTGGCGAGCACCCAGATACTAATGGCTCCACTGTCATAAGTCATTCTCTTTATCTGTGCAAGCGAGAGAAGGCGGGCTCTGTTACGGGCGGGGGGGGGGGGGGGGGGGGGGGGGGTTGCGGTTATTTTGCTTTTGTGTCAGAAGGAGATGATTTTTAGAGAACTGTACTTAACTTAGTCAACTTTCAAGTATTTAGTGTACTTGGGACTTGTAAGTTTTATTTGTCATTGCTCTTTTAAACAATAAAAAAATAATTAAATGAACAATTCTTCTTCTCCTCCTCCAGAGGCTGGTGGTGAAACCAGACCAGCTGATCAAGAGGCGAGGGAAGCTGGGCCTAGTGGGCGTCAACCTGGACCTGAACGGCGTCAGGGACTGGCTGAAGACCCGCCTCATGAGAGAGACGACAGTACGTCATCCACCCTCTCCTTCTCTCCCGTTTCTCAGCCAATACCTCCACCCACCCTTCTGTTTGAGCGTGTGCACTTTGCTGAACGCTCAATCAATATTATCCCAGAGCCTAATTCGGACACTCCTCCTGCTGCCCTTTCCTTCACCCTCATGCCCTGTTTCACACTGATGCTTTTTGTTTGTGTGTTTCTAGTCTGATGTATGTTTGCCTAAACAGCTGCTTGGATTGCTGGGGGGGGTTCAGTATTAGTCCACTGGTAGTAAATCAGTCCAGTCAGCTGAAGCGCTTGCTGCTCGTGAATAAACAACCAGTCTATCAAATCCAGTCAGCAGAACCACAGCACAAAAGATCCATCGCTGTGCCACTGTGATGCTGCCGTGCCTCATAAACCAGACAGCAAGTTATGGAGAGACCAGGATGGTTCATGAAGCGTTGAAGAAGAGTGTCACTGTGTGTGTTGCAGCACTAAAATTGCGTGGATGTATCTCTTCACAGATGAGCTGAAACTGTCTGCAGCTGCCAGTGGCAGTAAATAAGAATAAATGAAGGTGCAGCTGTATCACTGGGGAAAAGTCAAAGGCAGCATTTAAACTTATACTTTTAGAGGACAATAACAACAATATACAAGTTATTTGAATTTTTCTAACATGGTAAAACACCAACGCTACCCCGCGGTTGGCGTCACATAACCGCGGTCATGTGGTTACCGTGACAGCCCTATGTACAGTTGTGGAAAAATATATGTAGGCTATTTTTAATTACTTTAAATTTGATCAGTGTATTCATTTAGAATAGATCAGTTACTTAATGTACCCCTCTTTGTTTTATGATAGTTAATTATTTATAAATAATAGTTAAATTGAATGTAATTGCATAGTAAAAAATGTTTGTCTCACTAGCATACTGCTAGCCTGCTTATGTTTTAGCTATGCTAGTAGCTAATCAGTGCAGAACTTTGTTTTATAGCTAGATTACTTTCCCATCAGCCTCAGCTGTACTTTATTTGGTGCTAATGAGCAAATTTAAGCAGCTAACACACTAAACTAAGATAATGAGAAAAGTGAACCTGTTCAAAATGATGTTAGCGTGCTAACATTGGCATTTAGGCATGCTCAAAGCAATGTAAGTATTGCATCTCTCAGCTCATAGCTAGCATGCGCTGTAGACTCTGTGTTTTTCTTTACTCCGGCTCCTTAAAATGTACAAGTGCATTAAAGTGTAAGACACCTTTAACTTAATGTACAGTCTTAGCCTTTAATAGGTAAAAAGACTGTTTCATTTATGGCCAATTGTCTGACTCCCAGTTGCTGCTGTTACTGTACTGCTTCTTTTCGGTTAGCTAGCCTGTAAGCTTATCTTGGAGAGATCATCAGAGTAGCACGTTTTAGGGGAACAAGTCTTATTTATAACCTGCAGCTGTAAAAAACTTGTACCTTTACTTATCCTGCAACTTCCTTCCTTATTATGTTATTCACACATTGCTCAGTGTTGTTCTATGCTGCAGTTTTCTAACATGATTCACTTAATGAAATGAGTATTTCATATTTTGTGTAATCATGTTATTTAAAGGGGTTAAATTTAATCATTCACTTACAAATTGCATTCACAACGGAAGTGTCGGTTCATTTATCTAGTTTAGCCTGAGCCTCTTGTGGCTTCGTGATAGGCATTCAGTTTATTTCCACCCGTCTTCCACCTCCTTTTTATTAGCGCTCTTCGAAATGGCAACTCCCTCCCTCCCTCTTTTTGTTCTGTTCTCTCTCCGGCTGGCTGCTCTCAGACAGTCCCTGGTTACTTTGTGCCTGTTGGCCTTTAACAGAGGAACGATGACAGCCTTTCTAAATGAGCTGTGGCTGTGCGGGGCTTTTCCTGGAGTAATACATGGTGACGTTTTCTATTGCTCTCTTCACAACAGCCTTTTTCTTTTGGTTTGAAACGTCATTAACTTGTGCCAAGTGGTCTTCTTGTTTTGTTTTTTAGTCACTATTGCTATCATTGTAATTTAATATACCTTTTGTGTCCTCCTAGCAATTTAGAAAGGTTAAGTTGTATGTATTAATTACAAACACCCACAATATAATGATCACTCTAATGTTATGGTGCTTTTTTTTCATCCCATAGGAGTTCATGGCTGTTTCTCTTACTGACCAAGCATTTCATTATCTCAAGAGATTTATTTTCTTCATCCTCAGGTGGGAAAAGCTAAGGGCATTCTCAAGAACTTCCTCATCGAACCATTTGTCCCCCATAAGCAGGTAAAGCACTCCAACACATCTTGTCTCTGATATCTGGTTCATCCTTCAGTTTTAAGATGACACATTCATACAAACACTAGAAACAGACAGTTGCATTGACAATTTACTGTCCATTGTTCAGGAGGAGGAATTCTACGTGTGCATCTACGCTACCCGGGAAGGCGACCACGTGCTGTTTCACCATGAAGGCGGGGTGGATGTGGGAGACGTGGATGCCAAGGCAAAGAAGCTGCTAATTGGGGTGGATGAAAAGATTAGTGAGGACTCTGTGAAGAAAGAGCTGCTGACCCACGTCTCCAACGAAAGGAAATCGTGAGTTAGACTTGAATGTTTTTTTGTGTACTGAACTCCAGCTTTAACCTCGGTCTACAAAGTTAACATTGAATATAATACTGAGTGTTTCAGTTGTCGACCTGGTGCATTTTTGGCCTACGAAAAATAGTGACAGTGATCTGTGATACTTATAAATAATGATCCATTTTATGAATTTAAATATATTGTGATAGTGCAACAATAAACTATCAAGAATACCCAAAGAAAGACGCATAGAAAAAATGAGCACTTTCCCTGTCTATAATTAAATTCTTGGCCTACAGAGGGAAAAAAGTGTCGCACTTTGATATTGACAGTAAATGTGGGGGGAGCAGGAGGAGATGGGCCGAGGGCTTCCATTAGACAAATGACAAACTCCCTCCTCTGCCTCGCCTTTCTTCGATCAGCCCCCACCCCCACCCTTTATTTTAGTTTTTACAGTGCAGCCACATTCAGAGCACGTCCGTTTATTTTGATGGGTTTGATACAGCCGCCCACCCCCTCTAACCCCTCCTCACTGTCTTGGCTGACATTGAAGAAGCTGCCCCAGAAATCACTCTGCCAGCTCCTCACCCCTTACGCTCTTCTCCTCACCCTCCTCTCACACTTTGGATTCAAAACAAGAGCTGCGCTTGGCCCGTTTTCCTGCCCTCCCGTCAGGAGCAGACATGGGAGAGCTGAGTCACTCGAGGGTTTGGGTCACAGTTTTCCTCCCTAAGGGCCAGTCGGAGTCCTGACAACAGGCCGACGTGGTTACAAAGGCTCCGAGCTGCCTGGGTAACTGACAGGCAGGAGAGGAGAACAAAATATTGCCCCATCCACCTTCTCCTCCCCCTCCTTCTCCAGCAACCTCCCATCAATCACTGCTCTGTTTTTATTTGAAGGGGGAAGTAAATTAGATTTTTCTTTTTCCACAGCTCATTTACAGGTGGGCTGCTTCCTTTCCAGCTCACCCAATTTTTTCGATGATAAGCCTGTAGTTCATCGTGGTTTGAATTATAGCCAAGCTTTTTATTTTATCACATTTTTTAAATCAATAGGCACGCAAAAATACACATGAAATCAAATGCGTCATAAAAACAGTTTATCTTTTTAAGAGTTTCTTATTACAATGCTAGTTTAAATGTGTTATATTGAGGAAGCAGTGATAAAACATTCAATATTACAGATTTGTCCTCATTTCAAGAAAACAACAAGCAAAAACTCACAAGTCGGCAAGCAAAATAAAAAAACCTGAGCAAAGAACAAAACAAAACCAAGGGTAACAACAAACAACTATCCCCTTTATCCCTCGAATCTTTAGCAATTTAGTAGATAAATAAATGGGTATTTGTGTATTCAGTTGACTATATTGTTTAATCTCCTAATTCTTTTCTTGATTAATTCATTGGCTTGTCTACAAAATATCAGAAAATGCCTTTTACCTTTCGCTAAAGCCCAAGGTAACATATTTAAACAAAAAGATATTACATTTATATAAAATGGAGAAAAGAAACTTAAAGATTAAATCTCAAAGTTCTTAGTTTTGTTGTAGTTGGCGGCACCTTTGGCGATTTAAAACGGAATTTCAGGTGTATACGTCGTCGATCTAGCTCCGCCTACCCTCTCTGGCAGACCAACCACTGCTGGGTGATTGAAAGCGCGTCACTAACTGGGCGCCGCTTGTGATTTTTTTTCCCCCGAATGTTGCCCCAGTCCATAATAATACTATATACTGCAAATGCAAATCGTTCATCAGTGGGCCATAGGCTCAATTTGTGTTGCCTCATTCGGCGATAGATAGTGACTTAACAGACATTTATTTACATGAAAATCTGAGATTATTACTTTAGTGCACTTAAGCTGCTGCTTCTTGCACTAATAGCTCAAATTATCAGTCATTTATGAACTCCTGGTATTGTAATATGATTGAACCGACATGCACAGTCAATTCAGGAGCTGCAACAAAAGACCAAAATGATTAAAATGCGTTGAATCCTCTCTCTGCAGGGTTCTGGCCAGCTTCATCGTCGGGCTCTTCAACCTGTATGAGGACCTGTTCTTCACATATCTAGAGATCAACCCAGTGGGTACGTTTGTCTTTTCTTTTCTCAAATCCCTGAAACCAGCAATCCTGATGCCATATCAAATGAATTCCAACACAGATTCATGAATATGTTATTAGATTATGTAATGGGAAAGGGGACATCAAAAGGAAATTGGAAATGAAAACATCAGTGCATAATAAAGCATCATCCTGCATCCAATAAGTTGATTCTTTCACATTTTTAACACTTTGGGAGGAAACATTAAATAGTTAATGCTCTTGCTGTTTGATGAAGGCAGCGTGTGTTTATTCTGGAGTAATTGGGCACCAGCACATGCCCTCTGGCAGCTGTTCCTGTGGATGTAACATGGCTGCTGAGACCAGCTCTCCCTGCTTTGATGTCCTCCTCCCCGTCTTCACTTTCCTTCCACCTCCTGCAGGGACTTCAAGAGGGCTGCGGTCAACCTGTGCCTTGACATGTTTGTGAGCCTTGTTGGAGTACAGATGTTAATGCTCTTTTTTTTTCTCTCTCTCAGTGGTTACAAAAGATGGAGTTTTCGTGCTGGACATGGCAGCCAAGATCGATGCCACAGCTGACTATATCTGTAAGGCCAAGTGGGGCGACGTGGAGTTCCCTCCACCCTTCGGCAGAGAGGCCTATCCGGAGGTGAGGCAGGACTGGAGAGACGGAGCTAGAAGTGTATCAGATTTCAATCCATCAGCACTTAATCGCTGGTGTTATTCCTTAAAGGGGAAAAAGCTTACTGGAGGTGTTCAGAGGAAGTACGTAAAGCAAATTACTGGTGTTAGAGGTTATTTAGGACTGTTTCCTCTCATTTCAAATTACATATAGTGTAGAAAATGTCAGTGTTATAGCCCAACTATCTCCTCGATCTACTATGAATAATGACATTTGGATTTGATTATTGACAATGTACTGATGAGGTAATCTATAACCTAGGCTGCATGCAGCGCCCTCCATAAGATGAAGACTCTCAGAGGGATAATGTGATCTAACTCAGCTGCATGACAGAGCTCAATAGTTAATGTATTGTAGGTGAAAATTAAAAGACTATTCCATAAAGTGTTTGTGTATTCCGGGTGTTTTCCGAGTATTGACAGCTGCATGCAGGAGCTCATTTGAGACAGGCTGTCTGTGGAGCAGACGGGTCTCTCTAATTGGGCTGCTGTGAGTCTGGAGAGTGCGTGAGGGACAGCGGGTGCCTTTGATTGGGAGCTTTTTTACTCCCAGCCACCAGCTGTGGCCCTGACTGTCAAAAACAACAACTGATGCACATCATATCCACTATATCTGTTAATATTTGTACAATGTTTCCTATTAATAGCTTTATAAAAATCAATGTGAGCACAGGGAATGACATGTGGCCAGATGGTGCTTGTGAAAGTCCTGCTCTGATTAGGGCTGCAATCACACACGTATCCCCCACCCCTCTTTAGCAATCATGCTCACCTCTTTCTTCACCTCCTCTTTGTCTTTTACAGGAGGCCTACATTGCTGACCTTGATGCCAAGAGTGGCGCCAGCCTCAAACTGACCCTGCTCAACCCCAGAGGCAGGATCTGGACCATGGTAGCAGGAGGAGGGGCCTCAGTGGTTTACAGGTACAGGCTTTATCCTCGATACATTGATCAGACTACACCTAATTGTGTTTAGCATTAGGAGCCAGCGATGCAGCAGTGAGACTGATGGTGCAGCAGAAAGGACTCTGTCTGTTCAGCTGCCTGCTAAATTAGATTTTAAGATGTTGCCATTTTAGTGAGAGTCTGGAGGAATCAGCGGCGTCTCCCGCAAGTCTCCGTCTGTCGGAGTGTAAAGCGTGACATGCAGACGCATCAGCCGTGACTAATTATTCCCTCTGTGCACTCTTAGGTAGTTGTCTGCGTACAGATGGAAAAAAAATGCATCATCTTTTTTTCTAAACCATTTGTCCATGTTGACGTTCTTTCCACTGTGTGGGTGACTCATCTTAAACTCTCACAGTGACACAATCTGCGACCTGGGTGGCGTCGACGAGCTGGCCAATTACGGGGAGTATTCAGGAGCACCAAGTGAACAGCAGACCTATGATTACGCTAAGACCATCCTGTCTCTAATGACCAGAGAAAAGCACCCTGATGGTAGGAAAACTCCTGTCAGATACTCTTTAAATGTACTCAATGAAGTGTTTTTCTGTTCTGAACATGTTATTTCCATCTTCATGTTTTCCAGGAAAAGTTTTGATCATTGGCGGAAGCATTGCGAACTTCACTAATGTTGCTGCAACATTTAAGGTATGTAATCACATGCTTTTTGTTCACGTTGCTTCTGTAAGATCACTTATTTCATTTTGACTTATCCATTAAAATATTCTTGCCTTTGAAAGGGGATTGTGCGAGCTATGAGAGACTATCAGGGGCCGCTGAAGGAGCATGAGGTCACCATTTTTGTCCGCCGTGGAGGGCCAAACTACCAGGAAGGTCTCAGAGTGATGGGAGAAGTTGGTATGTTCTTACTTTATTTTATTTTATTTGTTTATTTGACAGGGACAATGCACAGCTTCTTAGCTGTACCAGAGTTAGCTATAAGCTAATTTGCATCTGTAGTCCCTGTGCAGGAAACTTTATACTGGTTTATGCCGCTATATCTTTAGTATGAAGCATGTCTTGAGCACATTTTTATCTGAATTTTTATCTTTGTTTACTTCTGCCTGCTTTTCTCAGGAAAGACGACTGGGATTCCCATCCATGTCTTTGGCACAGAAACTCACATGACTGCTATTGTTGGCATGGCACTGGGCCATCGGCCAATCCCCAACCAGCCTCCTGTTGCTGCCCACACTGCCAACTTCCTCCTCAACTCCAGCGGCAGCACATCGGTATGACACTTTCTCACTCCACAGAGACAAATTGGCTGTCATGATGATATAAATTCTTCGCACAGTGAGCCAAAACCACATCAACAAGACTTCCATGCCACAGCCTCTGTTTCAGTTATAACTGTCTTGTCCTTTTGTTGAACCACATTATCAGTAGCCCGATGGCTCTTTTGTGTAAGAGCATTGGGAGATTGTGGAATGCTCTCACTCAAGTAGTCTTGAGTCAGCATTGCACCGCAACTGCCGCGAGGTATCCATTAAAGCTGTGCTTTAAACAAAGTGGGTGTGCGTGCCTGAACATGTGTGCACATAGAGGCATGAATTTGCCTATTTGCTTCAAATGTCAAGGTAGTTATGACATAATATATCGGCTGTTCCATCTCTCATGTCGTCATCCTGTGAAGTAGTATGCTGCAAAATGGAACAGATAGTTAGTGTTCATTTTTATGTCATAATATGGCCAGATTTTTAAATCATTGATTGGAACTGTTCACTCTGAAACTTAAAGACCTACAATCTGGTCAGTGTCCTAGATGTTTACAATTGTTGGCCAGACAAGTAGAACTCTGTGTAAACTGTGTAATGTGTGAGGTGATGTCTTATATAACCTGCAGGCTTGGGGCTACCATGCACTTCTGTCTACAATACAAAGGAGCACTGCTTCATTGTTTAGAGCAGATCAATTGTTTTTTTGTTTTTTTTTAGATGTGCTCAGCAAAATTAAAAATGGATGTATTTTTTATTTCCAGACCCCGGCATCCAGCAGAACTGCGTCTTTCTCTGAAAACAGAACAACTGTTGAGAGCTCACCAGCCAAGAAGGCCAAAACTGGCGGACCAGTTGGTGAGAATACACACGCGCATACACACACAAACCAGTGCAGACGCTTTGATGTGTTTTCATACATGGGTACACTGCTGGGAAGCATGTTGGTAGAAGCCTTGTGATCATGCACGGTTGAGTTCAGGTGTTGTAGCTCCCCCTTCAGATAGCAGGAGGACCCTGCAATCCAAACTCAGTAACATGGTTGTTCAGCGTATACTGGGGCCTGTTTCACAAAGCAGGAAAACTCAGTTATCACTCAATTCACTTTCTAAAATACACTTAATCCAATACATGTTTAAAATCAATAAAACATTTTTAACTATACTATGTTTACGATACCAAAAAACCCCTCAAAAGTATGATGTCTTTTTTAGAAAAAAAAAGAGCAAGAAACAGAATAAATACTACTGACCAGATATTCAAACAGCTTTTCTTTCTCTGTAGCCAAGGCAACCACCCTCTTCAGCAAACAAACCAAGTCCATAGTGTGGGGCATGCAGACTCGAGCGGTGCAGGGCATGCTGGACTTTGACTACGTGTGCTCCAGAGATGAGCCATCTGTCGCAGCCATGGTCTACCCCTTCACGTAAGTGCACTTCCTCTTTAGTTTGTTATCTTTGCTCTACTGCTGTCAGTGTAATCAGTGTTTATTGGTCATTTAACGTGATAAAAATGTCATGTCATTTTCAGTGGAGACCACAAACAGAAGTTTTACTGGGGCCATAAAGAGATCCTCATCCCTGTGTATAAGAACATGGGCGATGCCATGAAGAAGCACCCAGATGTGGACGTGCTCATCAGCTTTGCCTCTTTGCGTTCAGCCTTTGATAGCACTATGGAGACCATGCAGTACCCACAGGTAATCATCCTGCACCATCTGCACGGTCTTTAACAGCTGATAAATACAGAAATGGGTCTAAAGTTTTTTTTTAAATTGCTTTTAGATTCACACCATTGCCATCATTGCTGAGGGAATCCCTGAAGCGCATACCAGGAAGATCATCAAGACAGCAGATGAGAAGGGTGTTACGATCATCGGGCCAGCAACCGTGAGTCCTGCTTCACTTCTTTATAGAGTTACCACAGTTTCTTTTATCTGAGGAAACCAGCAAATCTCTGGTTTGTTTTTGTGCAGGTTGGAGGAATCAAGCCCGGCTGTTTCAAGATCGGAAACACGGGAGGGATGCTGGATAACATCCTCGCCTCCAAGCTCTATCGTCCTGGCAGTGTGGCCTACGTTTCCCGCTCAGGCGGCATGTCCAACGAACTCAACAACATAATCTCCCGCACCACCGATGGTGTTTTTGAAGGTGTGGCCATTGGCGGGGACAGGTATGTAACTCTCTGTTACCTGCAGTATGTGTGCATGTTGGTTTAGATTGGTGTGTAACTGTGGATTCTTCTGCAGATACCCTGGCTCGGTGTTTACCGACCACGTGCTGCGCTACCAAGACTCTCCTGGAGTAAAGATGATTGTTGTGCTTGGAGAGGTGAGGAATAATCAACACAGGCTAGCACCTGCAGCTTTAAATAGGTATTGTTTTCCTACTTCCTGTATCTGTCTCTGCTTGTTACAGATCGGAGGCACAGAGGAGTACAAGATCTGCCAGGCTATTAAACAGGGCAGGATCACAAAGCCTGTGGTGTGCTGGTGTATCGGCACCTGTGCCACCATGTTCTCCTCAGAGGTGAGAGGGCACATGTAGAGTCAGGTGCAGTTCATGCGCCATGAGGCTGCTGCATAATGGTTGATTTAAGGAAATGACATTTCTGAACCGTGTTGCATCTATTGTTCCTCCTTCAGGTTCAGTTCGGCCATGCAGGCGCCTGTGCCAACCAGGCCTCTGAGACGGCCGTAGCTAAGAACAAGGCTCTGAAGGAGGCCGGTGCCTTCGTCCCCAAGAGCTTTGATGAGCTGGGAGAGATCATCAAGTCTGTGCACATTCTCACATTCATTCTTTTAGTTCATCATGCGGGCAGAAATGTTTGTGAGCTCATCTTACACTCTTCTGTGTTATCCATGCAGAACTGTTTATGATGACCTTGTTGCCAAAGGAGTTATCCAGCCAGCTGAAGAGATGCCTCCACCCACCGTGCCGATGGATTACTCCTGGGCCCGAGTGAGTATGCCTCTAAACACACCTTGAACAAGATCAGTATCACGCTTTAGCTGGCAAACAAATGCGAAACAAATTAAAGTATTCTTTTAAAATGAGGCGGATGGATCACAGCGTGTACATGGACTTAAATCTTTCCTTTCTTTCCTTTGCTTCCCCTGCAGGAGCTTGGTCTGATCCGTAAGCCCGCCTCCTTCATGACCAGCATCTGTGATGAGAGGGGTCAGGAGCTCATCTACGCAGGCATGCCAATCACCGAGGTCTTCAAGTCAGAGATCGGCCTGGGAGGAACTCTGGGGCTTCTCTGGTTCCAGAGGAGGTCGGCCTCTTAACCCTGCAGCTGTGATCGACAAACTCCTGAGAAAACCTTCAGGAACATAACCATTGTTTTTTGCTTCTTTGTGTGCAGGTTGCCGAGATATGCCTGTCAGTTCATTGAGATGTGCCTGATGGTGACTGCTGATCACGGCCCTGCTGTCTCCGGTGCCCACAACACCATCGTCTGCGCTCGAGCAGGCAAAGACCTCATCTCAAGCCTCACCTCCGGCCTGCTCACCATCGTACGACACTTAAACCTTTAATTCTTATACTGGATTTACTGACCTGCAAAAGCCCACCATAAGCATATCTTTTTTGTTTGTTTTTGTCATGTTTCAGGGTGACCGCTTTGGAGGTGCTCTTGATGCTGCAGCAAAGCAGTTCAGCAAGGCATTTGACAGCGGCATTTTGCCCATGGAGTTTGTCAACAAGATGAAGAAAGATGGAAAGCTGATCATGGGCATTGGACACAGAGTGAAGTCTGTGAGTACCATGGCTACCTAGCCTGTGTGTAACAGCAGCAGGATGATCTTAGTAAAACAGCTGATCTGTGATTCTAAGACTAATCTTTAAAAAAACAGAGCTGTACTGCACTGCCAATGTAGCTTTATGGCCAGAAATATAATGTAAAGGACAAGTACTAGAAATAGAGGTGGGTCCAAGTGGGTTGGAAAAGTAAGATTTAAAATATAAGTGAATTATCTTTGCTTCTCCAGATTAACAATCCAGACATGAGAGTCCAGATCTTGAAAGATTTTGTGAAGCAGCACTTCCCCTCCACCCAGCTGCTAGACTATGCTCTGGATGTAGAGAAGATCACCACGTCCAAGGTAACATTCACCCTATTAATCAAAGACGTTACTAAATAGTGGCCCTGTATATTAAAAAAAATATAATCGTCTTTTCCCTGTGTTTATTTTTTGTGTTAGAAACCCAACTTGATCCTGAACGTGGATGGCTTCATCGGTGTTGCCTTTGTGGACTTGCTCAGGACTTGTGGTGGTTTCACACGGTGAGCTGATAAATCTAAATTTATGTCTAAATTTATCTACAAAATAAGGATTATTATGCCTTCATTGTCAGCTACATTTTAAATTCATCAACTCCAACTCACCAACAGGGATGAGGCTGATGAGTTTGTGGAAATTGGAGCTCTGAATGGCATCTTTGTCCTGGGTCGCAGCATGGGATTCATTGGTGAGTCATGTTGTATGCATAGTAAGAAGTGTCTGTCTGCAAGATGGCAAAACTTCATCAGGTTTTCCTTTTTCCTCAGGACACTACCTGGACCAGAAGAGGCTCAGGCAGGGTCTGTATCGCCACCCCTGGGATGACATCTCCTACGTGCTCCCAGAGCACATGTCCATGTAATCAGAGGGAATCAACTGGAATGTCAGCCAACTATCCCCAAATACCTATTTCCCCGCCCATACTGTGATCTGTCACCTCAGCGCTGTGGCAAAAAATAGAAGACGTTACTATTAATATAGCTGTAAATTGCAAATATTGAAAAGAAGAGTTTAAGAGTATGTTTTTAGTTTTGCAAACCTGTCAGTGCTGCAAATCTGTGTGTGTGTAAAACCTGCTAAACTGTGAAGCTCCAGTCAGAAAAAGTCAGGGTCGGATGATGTGTGAGGGGGATCTTGAGATAAATCATATAAGTTATATGGTTAAGGGACTGAGAGTGGATTTTTCAACTGTTAGCCACTACCACAAATAATACTCCATTGTCGTATTAACCGAGCATGTATGTCAATATCACAGACTGTGGTGTCTTTGTGCAGCTCTCAACATTGTGCCAATTAAGAATCATGAGCTTGATACACGGGACAAAACATGTAGTGCAATAATGCTAATAATATGAGAACATACTGTAGATCAGAGTTTATTTATGTATAGTCGTATTCATAGTAAAAATACCTGGTACAAGAATGTTTTGGTCTTTGAAACATGAGTCTGCTTAACGTGGCACATATTTTGTGCAGGTGCTGCTGTGCCCCTGAAATATCCTTTCTCAAAGCTGTAAGAAAACGTTGGAGAATTTCTTAATTAGAAGGGGAGTGTTGTTAGTCTTAGGAACAAAAAAATAAAAGGTACATTTTAATGTTTTTCTCAGTCATTTCAATGAATAAGGGCCTTTTGGCCATGAGCCCCAAGATGCAGTTATAGTTCCATCGACTTTTAAAATTAGCTACAAAACATCTGGTTTTTCAACATTAATCAAAGGTCCGCTGTCTTGATATTGTTAACATAGATGAAACAATTGCAACAAACATCATTTAAATCAGAATATACCTGCTTCAGCTCTATAACAAATGTAGCAAATAATTTTAACTGTTAAATGCCATGACACACTCCTTTGACACGTTTCAGATTGAGAGAACCTTTACATGGAAAGTCTACAGGATAAAACTCTTTTCCTCAATTCTCTTTGAATCATTCCTTTTTCCACAACTAATGCAGTCTAAACGGAAATATACGGCAGCCATCACTAGTGTCACCATTTATGTCAATGCTACAAAACTAGAAAAATTCTGTGGATCACCAGAAACCTCACCAGTGTTGCCACAATGTTAATGTTTTTAACTGTTTCAGTGTGAACTAAAGGTGCCTCTATATGGATCTGTTGTTGACAACTGTGTAATTGAGTCAAATAAAATATAATGTAATAACTTGTGTGCGACGTTATCTCCTCTACATAAAGTTAACCTCTGCACAGATTACATTGTTTACTCAGTGCATGTGTTAGTTAGGTTACTTTCTACATTTAAGGACCTTGACACTTTTATATTGCTTCCAAGATTTACAACTCTGCACACCCTTTATGACTCAAAAAACATTCCAGTTGTTTTAAGTAAATGTAAACATGCTTTAGACAGAAAAAATAATCTGTATGCCATGCTATTATGCACCTGACCTCAATTACACACCTTACAAGCAAACCTAATCACACAGGTGGAATTATACCTGTTTATTATGCCTTTTCTTTTCCTGTCTCCTGTGTTTCCTTCTTTTTTCCTTCTATGTAAAGCACAATATTATATATTAATTACCAAATACAATATGCAAATTAACATAAAATGAAGTGAGTTAACGGGGTTTTTATTTCAGGTCACAGGGCATATACAAAGGGGTAAGAGGCTGAGCATTTACTTCAGGCTCGAGTGGTTCAACCGTCCCTGAGCCTGCAGAGCAAACTACATGCATGACAGTATAAGTTCCTTCCCATGTGCAGAGCTCAGCAGAGGGAACTGCAACCGACGTCAACGACGCGGTGACGCCTTTCTGCCACTGCGCAGGTCAGCAGTTGTGTCTGTTTACCAAGCAGAAGTCGGTTCCCCATTCGTACTGTATCTTTTTAATCAATTTGGCACACGAAACGGTGATAAACGGTGAGTTTTAGCTTGACTATGAATGATAGCCTATGTAAAATAGTACCTTAGTCATTTTTATTTTATTATTATGTAGATGCTGTTATTTATCTAATGTATAACACTTGTGTTTTCTATCTGACAAAGCCATTATAAAACTAAATTGATATGAACATCCACCGTATGTATGATTTACCCTAAATAATGCGTTTAAAACCTAACAATGAGTAATTTCAGATTACTTAAAAGCTTAACATGTTGCCCCTTTAAGACGCGGGTATTACGCTACGATTACGAAACGCACTTCACTGTGGTGCTCTGTTTTGACTCCATGTATGTGTGGCTGCGTATGTCGCCTCCTTTCCTTCACTAGTTTACTTGATTTTCCAACACTGCGCACCTCCAGCGCTGGCAGCAGAATGGCAGCGGCGGCTCCCAACCCGGAGGACTCCGCCAGGAGCAGCGGTAGCGGCGGCACCGGCACACCCAGCGCCCTTGCAGGAGACGGGGACGCGGAAGAAACGGAGGACTTCACCTCCTCCTCCCACTGCTCGGAGCTGTCTCGGCGGCAGAACGAGCAAAGGAAGCAGGGCTTGTTCTGCGACGTGACGCTGGCCTTCAGCAGCGGAGTAGCTACCGGGAGCGTCCAGAGCTGTGAGTTTTCAGCCCACAGGTCTGTCTTGGCTGCGGCCACCGATTATTTCACCCCCCTGCTGGGAGGACAGTTTTCTGAGTCCTTGTCCGGACGGGTAGAAATGAAGGAATGGAGCTCAGAACTGGGGCCAGACCCGGATACGGTGGAGAGTGTCATCCAGTACATGTACACTGGGGAAATACGCGTTAGCACCTGCAACGTACATGAAGTACTGGAGCTAGCTGACAGGTATGATCTGTTTACAATCACATTCGTGTGTGTGTGTGTGTGTGTGTGTGTGTGTGTGTGTGTGTGTGTGTGTGTGTGTGTGTGTGTGTGTGTGTGTGTGTGTGAGAGAGAGAGAGAGAGTGTGTGTGTGAGTGAGAGTGAGAGAGAGAGAGATTTTGATAGTCAAAGCATGAGGCCTTCAATGGCTGCTCTGTTGTCTGAAATAGTTGATTTTGTGCTCTGCTTGCAGAAAACAGCGTCACCAGTCCAAACACAATATTATTGTATAGTTAGCATGAACTGCTCGTTTTTCTCTGATATCTTGAACTGTATTTTCTCTCTTTTCTCCATAATAGGTTTCTGCTGCTGCAGCTGAAGGATTTCTGTGGTGAGTTCCTTAAGAAAAAGCTGAGCCTGACCAACTGTGTGGCTGTGCACAGTCTAGCCCACATGTACACCTTGGACCAGCTGGCCCTACGTGCTGCAGACATGATTCGCCGCAACTTCCACAAGGTAATCCAGGATGAGGAGTTCTACACGCTGCCCTTTCACCTGGTCCGTGACTGGCTGTCTGATGCAGAGATCACAGTGGATTCTGAGGAGGTGCTGTTTGAGGCCGTGGTGAAGTGGGTGCAGAAAAACCCAGAGGAGCGAGGCCGCTACTTTGAGGAGCTGTTCCGTCTCCTGAGGCTACCCCAAATCAAGCCCACCTACCTGACCAGGGTGGTGAAAAATGAGCGGCTGGTGGCCGCCAACGAGGCCTGTCTCCGGCTGGTGTCAGAGGCAGTAGAGGGCCATGCCATCCGCTTTGAAAACTTAAAGTCAGCTGACATGGAGTTCTGGTCTTCTCACATGGCCTCCTTTCAGCCTCGCTTTGGCCAGAACATGGACGTTATTATGGTGGTCGGTGGAGTGTCAGAGGGAGGGGACTACCTGAGCGAGTGCGTGGGCTACTTTATTTACGAGGACCGATGGGTCAACTTGCCGCACATCCACAACCACCTCGACGGCCACGCCATCGCTGCCACAGAGTCCCACGTCTACGTAGCCGGCTCTATGGAGCCAGGCTTTGCTAAGACGGTGGAACGTTACAATCCAAATCGCAACACCTGGGAGCAGGTGAGCAACCTAACCACACGCAAACACTCCTTTGGACTCACCTGCATTAAGGATATACTGTACAGCATTGGTGGCCATGGAAACTTCAGTCCAGGTTTCAAAGATGTCAGTGTGTATGAGCCTGAGCAGGACAAGTGGCATAATCTGGAATCTGCCCCCAAAATTCTGCGTGATGTGAAGGCGGTGAGTGTAGAGGACCGTTATGTGTACGTCACAGCACGCACACCTGTCGATACAGACAATGAAGATGGACTGAAGACGGTGACCACACGCTATGACACAGAGAGCCGCCAGTGGCAAGATGTCGACTCCCTGCCTCTTATTGACAACTATTGCATCTTCCAGATGGCTGTGGCCTCCACTAACTTCTACCACACAGCCTCCTGCTGCCCCAAGAGCTACACAGTGAGGGATGAGGTGGCCAAGCAAAAGATCAGCGTGCGTATCTCTGATGAAATCCTGGAGAGCCTGCCTCCAGAGGTAACCAGCATCGAGGGCGCTGCCATCTGCCACTTCGATGAGGATGTCTTCATCATCGGAGGCTGGAAGAACAGCGATGACGTGGACAAGCAGTACCGGAAAGAGGCGTACCGCTACTGCGCTGAGAGGAAGCGCTGGATGCTTCTGCCGCCCATGCCTCAGCCTCGCTGCCGGGCCACCGCCTGCCATGTCCGGATCCCCTACCGTTTCCTGTATGGCTGCCAGCGCTACCCTATGCCCCAGAACCTGGCCCGCCAGCGAGACCGCATGCAGCAGATGCAGCAGCTTCACCGGCGCACGCTCACCCTGCGCCGGCAGCTTCAGTCGCAGATAGAGTGCTGAGCAAGTCGGGGTCCACTCTGTCTAAGAACTACACGGCTCTGTCCGAGGACATAACATTGCAGCCACTTTCATCAACCCCTCCATTGATAACACAACGTGCTGCAGCAGGTCTTGTGTTGCTTTCATTCTGGATTTCATTGAACTGAACTCTGTGCCATCGACTCTCATGATGTGTTGTGTTAACGGCTGATTTGTTGAAAGCCATGAAATGTGTAGGCAGGCGAGGTCTGTGTGGAGGGATCTGGCGAATGTAAACATGTGAATAAGAGTGTTATATAGCAGCCAACAACTAAATATCCTTTTGTCAAATATGTTGGTGTAGATTCTGTTTATCTGTTTGTACATAAATAGTATAAAACTGTATATGTAAACATTTATATGGATATTTTACATTCCTTAATGTATGCCTGTCCTTAAACGGCAATGTGACATTACTAATAGCTGCATTCCTACATTCAACCCAGCTCGCTAAATTAAGTCTTATTCCATCGTAACACTGTGACAATCTCTCCATGCAAGTGTAGCATCTGTACAAAAGTCTAACACTCACAAAGAACTTAGTATCATAACAGATCTATTAGAACAGCTCTGCTTGTTGCTGTGCAGCTTCAACAAGTAAATAATTTATTCAGAAAGGCTGTTAGTCTTAAAACCCTGTAGACTAGTTTGCTCTAGATTGCAGTTTCCCTTCAACAGTCGTACTTAGTATATATATTTTTTTGCTCATGTAATACTTGAAAACTTGTATTCTTTCTCCAGGTTCCTGGAGAGGGGAAACAAAGAGAGAACTGTGATGTTATGAGATGATGTAATGTAATGTAATGAAATAATTCCTTTAAGTTATCTTAACATTGAAACATTCTATGTAGCCACTGCATTAAGCACCAATCATTGGCAGTGACTCAATCATTCCTTTCTTTTGCACTTTGGCAGTCTATGGCTCGGTGTATTCCCACTTACTCAAGAAAAATCCTTTGGAAATGTGTGAGTCAAGGGTTGTGTATGATTTGTGTTAAGCAGAGCTTCTCCATATCTGCACTTTTTGACCTTTTTAATTGTTTGTAAAACAGGAATATAATTTGCCACTGCACTTTGCTTATTTCATTTGTTTCATATCAGACATGGTGATTGTATTTGGAAATGTTTTGTTTTAGCTTTCAGCCAGATAAAACAGATCATCATTATTTGCAGATTTGTTTCCAACATTAAATGTCTCATAAAACCTTGGGTTATGCACTTCACTTCATCTGGGTGTATATAAGATATCTTCTATGTTCTGTGGTCTTATTTCATCCTCCAACATGTCTTAGAAATGAGATTAAAGGAATCAGACTAATAGGCAAAGGATTGTTATATGAATGTTTTTGTGACTGACATTCAGAAATGCCCACTGTCCTTGCAGCACCTATCCCAGAATAAAGGTTACAGGGTGCAGAAATGATATTCATTTCACTTTATGACCAAGGTGTAAAGCACTGCGAATACTAAGTGGAATAAGCTATGTAAATTGCTTTGCATGTGATAGTCTGACATTGTGTCCTAATATTGGATGTAACAAATGCTAATATCATCACTTGCAATTAAAGTTGTTTTGTAAGACAGCTTGTTGCATACATGGTGTGTTACTGCTTTTTTGGTCTTTACTTATTAAAGGATTTAGTTCCAAGCAGTTTAGATGTAATATGCAATTATTTAAGACGGTTATAATAAAAAGCTACAAAGTTACATCACGCTCCAGTGATCACTTGTCTTAAAGTTAGTCTACGCTCTGCAACATTATCAGTCGTAATGGCTTATTTAAAAAATCACCATCTCCATAATCACTGTAGGGTACCGTAGAGAAACCTCGGAGGAGAGAAGGGGTGGGAACCTTTCATCAGCGCCTTTGCCCGGGGAACAATACATACCGTCCCACCTCAAGTTATACAAGTATTGGTGCTGCATTTACGTGTATTTGATACACTCGTATTTCTGACAAAATGAAATCAAAATCAAACTTAAATAAATGTTAAGTGGCAGTGCATGGACTAAATTAGATCTAACTATCCTCACTTTTCATAGCTTATCTGGTTGGGTTTCTTTAGTGTTTTTTTTGTAGACGCCTCTGTAAAATGCACTCTCTACTACTTTTAAAATGCGATACTGAAAATCCCGACACTTTCGACAGTACTGGAAGGCAGCGAAACCACTCAAGCTAGCACAGTAGCAACAGTAACGTTACATGTCAACGGAGACTTTAACTGACGAAACGCCTTTTGTCAAAAGATCATCAACAGACCAACAACGTAATTCAAGAAAATGGTAATCCTATTCAGCAAAATTTTAGGAGAATGCCAACACAAACGAACTTGCACACTTGCTAGCTAAACATACCTAGCCGAGCTATGTATGTTACCAATGTAGTGTGGTGTCTGGTATCTAAATCGTTTCAGTAAATTGTAGTGCGGTAAATTGCATACTATAATGTCTTTTGCGTCGCTGTTTTATAACTGGAAAATATTATGCAGGAAACTTGAGCTAGCTTTATAGTAATGTGTTAATTATTTTGGTGCTAACACCTGAACGGCTAGCTAACATGTTCTGTCCATCCAGATTCCTAAGTGATGTGTAATTGGACGAAGTGTTATTCAAAGCTCCAACATGACATGTTGTTAGTATTACAGTCTAATTGTTGTATTAATAACAAGTCTTTTCAATGCTAAGATTCCAGAGTTGTCCAACCCGTCAGTGTGCATGAGGGACCCTCAGAGGGTACAGGAGATCATGCAGTCCATGGTGAAGGCTGGCTCCAACACCGTGCAGGTATAATAACGTATACAAATCTACGACAGGTGTCATATTTCCATCTAAAGTAAGTGCCCTACATTTAATTATTATTTTTCTAATTTTCATCCAGGTGATCTCAGATTTTGACATGACCCTAACGAGGTTTGCACACAATGGTAAAAGGTGCCCTACCTGTCACAGTAAGTAAGCAAGCCAACAAGTAAGCTGTAGTTTGAGGTGGCCATGCATGTAAATGTTGGTATTGGCAAACTTTTTTTATTTGTGGATATATCATTATGTCCATGTATTTTATTTGCAGATATTCTTGACAACAGCAAACTTATTTCCGCTGAGTGCAAAGAACAGGTAAGAATGTAAAACAGGTTTTCTGTAAACATAATAAGTCATTAATAAATACATTTCAAATATATTTGGTATCTAATATATTCTCCACATGTATTTATAGTTCATTCATTCTCTCATATGTAGTCCATCTGCCCTCTAGTGGGCAATAGGAAGAAATAAAACAAACAGATAAACGATTCAGTAGCAATGCCGGATGGTAAGCCTTAACCTGGTGTTCAGACCTGGTTAGACTTCAGACTCGTTACAGTCCTCCTGTTGTGTAATTATCTTGCATAAGCATTATTTGATAGATCACTCTAATCAAGTCTAATTTGATAATATGCTACAGTTTTCTACATGTTTACTAGGCAGTTATCTGTTAGTTTACTGAGTATTGTCTTGTATCTGTCAGCTGAAGGAGCTGCTCAACACATACTACCCTATAGAAATTGACTCTTCACGGTCAATAGAGGAAAAGCTGCCACTTATGGTGGACTGGTGAGTATCTAATACAGCTTTTTTGTTTTTTAATATGATATTTCGCACTGTTATGTGTTCATAGAACTGTGTTGTACCTTAACCTCACAGGTGGACTAAAGCCCATGAAATACTGGTTCAGCAGCAGATTAGGAAAGACCTGCTGGCCGTGGCGGTGCAGGAGTCTGAAGCCATGCTGAGGTCAGAAAGCATGCTTTATCCAAAGACCGGAAAATGTATTTGATCGTTTCAGTTGTGAGAACAGTTGTCAATATGGGTTTTCTAATTTCTATAATGATATATTTTGGCAGGGACGGTTACGAGCTCTTCTTTAACCACCTCCATGAGCACAGCATCCCTCTGCTCATCTTCTCTGCTGGAATAGGAGACATCCTGGAAGAGGTTATTAACCAGGCCGGGGTCTTCCACTCCAACGTCAAAGTTTTCTCCAACTACATGGACTTTGATGAATCCGTGAGTAGCCTCACCACAAACTCCTTTTTTGATCCCCTGTCCTGGGTCTGGACTAATGTATCTGACCTGGTCTGCTGGTACAGGGAGTGTTGAAGGCTTTCAAGGGAGAGCTGATCCACATCTACAATAAAAGGGAAGGAGCGCTGCTCAACACCGGCCATTTCCAGGAGCTGCGAACGCGGCCGAACGTGCTACTAATGGGAGACTCTCTGGGAGATCTGACCATGGCTGATGGGGTGCAGGACATGGAAAACATCCTCAAGATTGGGTTCCTCAATGACAAGGTGAATAAAAAGCCCACCCTCTCATTTTCATGAAAGTGACTGCCGCCCTGAGAAAAAAGTTCAACGCATTTTAATATCCTCACCTATCTGATTTTTTTGCTCTCAGGTGGAGGAGAGGAAGCAGTCTTACTTGGACTCGTATGATATTGTGTTGGTAAAAGATGAGACCTTGGAAGTCCCTAACGCTGTAATGCTCTACCTCACTGGCAACAAGTGAACTGAGAATACCACAGGCCAGGTGATACTCCAGTGCCGTCAGCTGAAGGAGGCCCCTGTTCAAGAAGGGCCGGTTGATGGCTTAGCTACACCCAACTAAGAATGTTCATGATCCTTTCTCTTTATTTTACAAAAAGTCCAAACGACAGTTGCCCCTCACGTACATCATGTCACCCTTTAAAATCTCTGTCCATTGCTTTCGTTCTCAGTTGTATGGTGAGACTGCTTTGGACAACACTGTGTGACGGAGGCCACCTACTGTGCAGCATGTGAAGTCTCTGTGTGGTTATGGGTGTTTTTTTAAGTTAGTGTTGGGGAAGTTGGTTTTATGTTGAAAGTTTTGGTTGTCATATAGGATGTAATGATAAAGGGAAAGTAAACGCACATCTCAAATGGCAGCACTTGTCTGAACATGAGGTTTGAAGCGGATCTCCAGCTTGTTACAATATAACTTTTTTACAGCTAATTTTAACCTGATACATGAAATATGTTTGTTTTATTACCGCTAAGTTTCTGGTTGTGATTTCAAACATGCACAGGCTGTATTTTCGTATGGAAACTATGCTCTTGTGTAACATCAAGGCGTTGTAAACTAGGATAACTATACTGAGAAAATTGGAACTAAATAACCTGTAAAAACTAAACTCTACCTCAGGAGTGTCACAGTATTACACAGGAAACAAAACACAGTTTCACTTTTGTAGTGTTTTACATGTTTTTACCTTCAGTCATTTTAACATTTTAGTTTAATTAAATATACATTTAAACGACTTATTTCTGCACTGCCACAAACAAGAGTTAAAACACTTTCTAACAAAGGGAAAGCTTGGTATTTTTCATCTGTCGTGTCCACAATGTGCCACATAGTCAAGTGTAGTTGTTTCATTTTGTCCAAACTCATTAACTCTTCATATGTTCCAACTTTTCTAAAATAAAAGACGGTTTCAGAAGTTTGGATGTTTTTATTAATGAAGAATGTTGTGTTGATTGTACATGGACATTTCACTGTACATCACTCCTACTATAATTTTGTACAATAGCATTTCTGCAAACTAGTCATTCCCAAACATACTGTACAACCAGTGAGTGGTTTTCATTATTTATGAGGCACTGTGTGGGATACTAATTTATATTAAATTAATTATTCTGGAAGAAGGGCCCAGCCCACATGCTTTCTAAGTAGTTCTTGGTTGAATCAAATGTGCCCTTTTTTTAACAGAACACAAACACCAACCACTGTGTCTTCCTGTCACATTTTAAACACCAGATTCCTGTAAACAACACACTGACCCTCAAATACAGGTTTCTTCTTCTGCTGTGGTTGTCGTTCAGCTCCATTGGAATCAGCCTTCATTTTAAGAACAAACGACAAATTTCAATCTCAGAAACAAAAAAATCGCTGAGATGAAATTGTAACCGCAGCCAAGCACGCCTGCTTCTTCCCACCACTGAAATACTGAACGTGTCCTATTTACAACTCGTCTCGTCTCACTTGTTCAGACTCTTTATCTTCAACTATCAGTTCATCTTCTACAATCTTCCCATCTTTATTTGTGTCCTGGTTATTGAACATGTCCTTAATGATGGCTTTGGCGTCAAGCCCCGGCCGAAGACGACCTTTGCCCTCCTTAACCTGGAGCATGATGAAGGTGGAAAACTGAAAGACAACAGGTGATAGGTTTGCACTGTTATATCACATTTTCACTGCTTGTACTCACGCTGTTTGACCTGCTTTACAAGAAACATTTGCTTACCTCCTCTAGAGGGACCTTTTTGTCATTGTTGAGATCCATAGCAGGAAAGAGGGGATCGGGGCCGTCTCCCAGCCACACAAACATGTAGCCCTCCGGCACCCCCTTCTGCAGTTCCACCAGCTCCAGCTCGAAGAAGAGCACAGCGCTGCTGGGAACTTCTCCCGCTGGAGACACCAACACAGAGGAGGAAAAACATGAGTCATTCCAGGGTCTGAAAAGAAAGAGTGTGCAGAGGGGGGAGGATAAAGATGACTGACCTCCATTTTCACCATGTCCCCAGTGTGGCGGAACTACCACCTCCCTCCTCTCGCCTACACACATGCCACTCAAACCTTCCTCCATACCCGGAATCACCTTGTTTGCTCCGAGAGTCGTAACAGAAGGTGAGTTGAACTGGTCCCTGCAAATGCAAATGGTTAAATTACTAATCTTAAAGTGACAAAGCTAAATTTATAGAGTACTAAAACCTCGAGCCATGCAGGCTATGTGCTGTTGCCTTGGATACATAAATAGTATGATATATGCAGTTGAAAGCCCACTGAAATCTGTCAGACAAGGAGCAAGCAGTGATTACATGCATGAATCAGGAGGAGGAGGATGCAGTGTAGCAGAGTGCACAGTAGAGCGCGCTCACGAGGAGTACAGCAGGGTGCCGTCCATCAAGGAGCAGTTATAATGATACTGAATCAAATCGTCAGCTTCACTGGTCGCGCTGCATTCCTGAGGCTTGTGGGTAACTTCGATATGGACCGGGTCTTTAGGGTTGTGGAAGTCGATGACGTGGATGTCAAAGACCAGCACAGCAGAGCCAGGAATGAGGTCTCCTAAAGAAGGAGAGAAAAGGGAACAGGGCAGGGTTATAAATATAATCCTATTGGTCTGTTGGTTGTCCTGAATGCAAAGTGCCAAACTCACCGACTCCGTCTCCACCATAGGCCATGTGAGGAGGGACAGTAATCCTCCTCTTCTCTCCCACACACAGCCCCTGCAGGGCTTTGTCCATCCCTCGGATCACGGTTCCCATCCCGATGTATGTGTTGTAGGTGCTGTTTCGCTGGTAGCTGTCAGGAGAGGTGTTTAACTCAGAAAAGAATAAAATGTGAACAGAAATGAACTCTAAGATTGGAAGGAGGGAGAGTTTACCTTGAGTCGAAGGCTGTGCCGTCCTGGAAGGTGCCATTGTAGTGGTAGCGGATGTAATCTCCAGTCACCGTCTTGCGGGTGCAGCCTTCAGGCACCTCCTTCACCTCCACGATCAGATCGTCCTTAGGGTTGAACATATCGACCATCAGCACCTCGAACACCAGCGTGGCCTGAGGAGGGACCTTAGTTCCTGTTCGGAGAAAGGTCAGAGTTTCAGCGGGCCTTATTAACACAGTTTGAGATACAGAAACATTTACTTGACCTCCCAGGCTGGCTTTTTTTTATTATGTAGTTATATTATGGTTTGTTAACTTACTAGATATACTAGTCATATGTTGAACATTATTACCAGAGCCAGTCTCTCCATATGCCAGAAATGGTGGGACGATGATGACCCTTCTCTCCCCGACACACATTCCCAGAAGGCCCTCGTCCATGCCTTTGATGAGGTCGCCTTGTCCCAAGTAGGTGTCATAGGTCACATTCCTCGAATAGCTAGATCAAACACAATACAAGTTCTTCAAAATGTAAAATATTAAAGTCTAATCTCTTAGCTTACAGCACCACACTGCCCGCAGCCTCACCTGGAGTCGAAGGCTTCACCCGACAGCAGGGTGCCGTTATAGTGGTAGCGCACAAAATCTGATGCCACACAGGAGCGGTTGCAGGCTGCAGGTTTGCTGAGCGTGCGGATTTCGACCTTGTCCTCTTTGTTCCAAATGTCCAGCAGCAGAACATCGTACACCAACACAGCATCAGGAGGGATTACATCACCTGTCAGAGAAAAAAATCACAGATGGAATAAAGCCAGCCAAGTAATGTAACCAACATGCTGCTGTGCCAAGTGTCATGTTTTTTTGAACCTGTTCCAATGCTTCCATATGCCAGGTGTGGGGGGATTGTGATCCGCCTGTGTTCATTGACACACATGCCCTGAACACCGCGGTCCATCCCTGTGATGAGTCTGCCCAGACCCACCTGGCTGATGGCGGCTTTGCCCTGGTCATAACTGTAGACAAGAGAGAGGTGGAAGAGAGAGTGTGTCAATGTAGGTAGAAATGTCAGAATTAAAGCTAGCAAATGGCAACAATTAACCACCACCCTAACCCCAGAAAACTCAAACCTTTTTCTACATTCGATTATTTGTGTATAGTAAATTCCTATACTTTCTCTGTGTAACACCACAGCACTAAATTATGCTTATATACACATACATATAATCTACACTAATCTAACTTTCTGTAATTTATCACGTGAGATACACAAGCCGTGGCACTGGCTGGCTGCCCCCAGTGACGTTTTCACAGCACATGTCGTGCATCATAACAGAGACCCAACTAATAGATGATGAAATTCGTTGCCAACTATTTTAATCAGCGATTTTCATCGATTTAATTGATTAATTGTTGCAGCCCTACTGTCATCATCCCTGTCATAATCATCCCTGTCATCATCTCTGTATGTATATAAATACCCACACAGAGAGAGAGAGAGAGAGAGAGAGAGCGAGAGAGAGCAAGTAGAACGACTATGAAAGAATTAGTATATATATTAACTGACAATGAATGTGTATTTCGCAGTTACATCACCTGGAGCCAAACTTTTTCCCGTCTGCATATAAGCTACCTTTAAAATGATAGCGGATAAAATCTTCTGTTTGCACTTCTCGCGGACAAACTCTCGGTATCTCGTACCGGTCGACAACAACATCCACTATCGGCCCAGGGCTGCTATTCACAGTGACTGCATGAAGGAAAAATAACACCAAAGAAATAGTAAAATCCATTTGGGAAAGTTGTGACAATAACTACGGAAGCTCGCTGAGCAGAGAACCCGTCTGCCAGCGGGGAGATGCGGCTGAAGTGAGGAGAGGGGAACCGCAAAAAGTGCTATGAAGAGGTTGGAAATAAGATAAACTATTTCCGGTAGGGATTACAAAATAAATTCCTTATGAAAATGGGATGTGAAGGATAAGTTGACATTTGCATTGTGTATGACAACTTTTAACATCTAAATAATCAAATAAACCAATAATACATACATATATGTATTAATTTAGCTAAAAATCTTATTAACTCACTGAGGAAAGCAGCATGTGAAGCCTCTTCAACCATGCTGGGTAGCTATATAAGCTTTGTTAAAAAAATTATATATATGGGTCCTCTGTTTGAATATTTCACTTCAACAACAAAAATAATCAAATAGAGGCGTTGTGCAAATGACAAGTTATTTATTTTGAGAGTCGGCCTAACTTTCAAGCAAATTGAAGCTTTAATAAACAGCCAGCTGATGCAGAACAAATACGACACTGGACTGATTGTTAATTTTATTAAACTAATAGTGACTTATGAGGAAACGTTCTCTCTAAGTTGTATACCTTTCTATTTAGGTAAATGTACTCCGTGCTTTTATTCTGTATACAAAATTTACACAACTTCCGGCCCTGTGCAGTCTCTCTCTTCCCTGCTTAACGCATGTTTGGGGTCATGTACTCCACCGAGCAGCTGGAGGAGTGGCCCTGGGCCCCCACCCACTTTTAATGGAATTCTGCAAACGTGTAATGCCTGGCTCAGAGGCCCGGCCCCCTGATTTCACTCACGTATGAGATGAGCCGAGAATTATAATGTGCCTCCCCAAAATCTGGAGTTTTTTTTATTCTATTCTACTTTTTTAAACAGTTATTATACACGGGCACATCTGTCTACCTCATTAAAAATGGACTCTGGGTCCTAATAAGCATCAGAGTCAGAGATCTAAAAGCCTGCAGGGCTGCTAACATTATTTGTGAAAGATTACAGATATCTCAGATTCATTTAGATTTGCCAATATGTGATGTGTCAACTAGGCTATGCATATAGATCATGAAGCTCACAACCCATGTCTCAGCTTGTCTGTTTTCTTGGAATGTAGGTACAAATTGTTAACAGACTTTAAACACAAGAGCTCTTTTTTTACAACTCTACCTGCAGTTTGAGAACTGGAAGCAAAATTGATTAAACTACTAAAGAGAACAAAAGAGCCCTGTTAACATGTTACATTTGGTTCACTCATGGTCTGTTGGGTGTTATGACCCTGGAAAACACTGAGGGAAGCTGGACCCTTTCGTACGTCTTATGTTCCAGACTGTGACGTTTGTGTCAAGCTTGCAAGAGTTACCGGAAGTGTGGGACTTTCAAGGTTAGGTACAGTTCATAAATCTATATAATTTTAAATTCCCGAGAAATGAAATGCTTAAAATGACCAGAGCCAGAATATGTATGTTTTTTTGTCAAATAAACCATTACTTAAACAAAATTAACACAGGCATGATGTTTCCCCTGTGACTTCTCCAAAGTTATAGCATATGATACAGGAGGAAGAAAAACACATTCAAAATCTAAAGTAGCAAAATATGCTTATATGGTGGCTAGCCTTTGTACTTACTATATTTTAAATTAAAAGTAAACGGGCACAACAACAAAAAATCAAGTGGAGGCATTGTGCAAATTACCAGTGCTTTTATTTTGAAAGTTCTGACCAGAAATACCTGAGTTCAGCATCTGCTTGGACGCAGCTCTCGCAGCCTACGTGCAGACAGACATGAGCAATCCCTGGTAAAGAAAGAGGAAGTTTCCTGATCCATTCAAAACAAGAAAAGTGTCCTGCTGGAGCGGGTGGAGGTGATGGTGCTCCTGAGAAGCTTGTGTCTGGTCTCTCTGCTCCTGGTCCTGGTGGAGGCTCAGTATGAGAAGTACAGCTTTAAAAGTTTCCCTCAGAAGGACATCATGCCGCTGGATTCTGCGTACAGCTACGCGCTGGAGCAGTACGCGGCTCAGAACTGGGCAGAGAGCATCAAGTTCCTGGAGCTCAGCCTACGGCTCCACCGGCTGCTGCGGGACAGCGAGGCTTTCTGCAGCCGCAACTGCAGCTCCGTCAGCCGGGACAACGACACTCTGTTCGCCGACAGCACCCTCCGCGTCGTGCGCCACATCCTGCTGAGGGCTGCGTGCCTTAAAAAGTGCAAGACGGATTTTCCAGTGTTTAAACTTGCGTACCCCCGCAGGGATATGCTGGAAACTTTCGAGAAAAGGACGCCGTATCGATACATACAATATGCGTACTACCAGGTGAGGCAGAGGGCTTCATATGCTGAGTGTTGGAGGACAAAGTGGGGTGCATAATAAAAACAGGCCTGTACTTTTAAATGCGGAACTTTTATTGCAAAAATACAATTAAATATGACTCTGCGGCTCTAAAGTCAAAGCCATCTCAAGGACATTAAGGTGAATGTTATAGAAATGTGATGTGAAGTTATTGGATGACCTCCAATTGCAGTTTGACTGTTCGAAACTGATTGGAAAATATAGCTCAGCAGCATATTTAGCATTGCCATAACTGTGCGTAACGGCCCAACACTTCACAAAAGTGTCTGCAGTCAGTCCCCGGAGGCAGATCCACTTGGTTTGACTCACCGATAGGAAATTTGTAGGCAGGGAAATTTTGCACTATAATCTCCCTGCTGCTTTGTTGCGCCCTCCTGCCGCGGAGCAGGAGTTGAGCTTGTGCCACGTCTCTCCCCAGTGTTCCCCTTAAACAATCCCCGTATTCTTCTCTGTCTGGGGGCCAGGTCTGCTCACAAGGCAAAAACACTGAGCTTAATTTGAATCAGATTTACTCTCATTAGGGGTTATATGACCCCCAGGTAACCCCTAATGTTATTGTTCATTCAATAAAAGATTAGCCACCACCAGACACACCTTTAGAAGTTAGATGCCACATCAGAGGGCTCAGTCAGAAACCTTTAAATTGGATAGTCTGTTGTTTTGTCTGGTGAATGAAAAGGTGAATTACAGCTCTCTATCATGCTCAAACTGACGCCCAAATCAACAAACGTGCTTTGATTTAACTTCCTGTTTGTTTTATGACTCTGAACCACGAATAAGAGCAACTATCAGCAGCAGAAGCTGGATCTCTCCTTGTCTGTGCATACAGCAAATCAGTTTTCCATTCATCGACTCAAGAAGAATTTGGTGATCTACATCTGTTAGTAGTTGTAAGACGGGGTCAAAGGTCATGTATCAAGCAAACTGGATTAAGGACAGGAGCTGCTCAAAAGCCCTGTGTGCCAGTGAGAGACTGTTTCATATTTTAAAAACATCAAAATAGCCTCTGCTATATCATTTCTTCTACAGCTTGACAACCTGGAGAAGGCAGTGGCAGCGGCCCACACCTTCCTAAAGAAGAACCCCACTGATCCCCACCTGACCAAGAACATGAACTACTACAAGACGCTGTTTGAGGTGGAGGAATATCTCATCGACCATGAGGAGCAGCCGTATGAAGTTGGTAGACTAACACTGTCGTCCCCAACCGAATCAAATGTCTGCTAAGCTGTTCAAACTTTACAGAAACATCTCTTTCTTTCGTGCAGAGTGTTTTCCTGAAGAGTGTAACGCTTTACAACAGCGGAGACTTCAGCAGCAGCGCCCGAAACATGGAGCAGGCCATCACGCAGTACTTTGAAATTTACAGTACCTGCTTGGCAGGCTGTGAGGGCTCATATGAGATCTTAGAGTTCAAAGACTTCTATCCCTCGCTGGCAGGTAAGAGGAGAACAATCCAAGAACACTTTAACCAAAGTATGTTATTAGATAACTGAGTATGTTATGTTCTCCTGTCTCCGTCAGATCTCTACACTGATGTGCTGAAATGTAAAGTGAAGTGTGAAGAGCACCTGACACCCAGCGTGGGGGGCTTCTTTGTGGAGAAGTTTGTAGCCACCATGTATCACTACCTCCAGTTTTCCTATTATAAATGTAAGAGCGATGAGACATGAAGTCAGGCTCTTTTACAGCAATCTGTGCACTACTGTTTAACATGTTTTATTTTGCGATCCTTCACAGTGAACGATGTGAAGAACGCTGCTCCCTGTGCAGCCAGCTACATGCTGTTTGACAATAAAGACCAAGTGATGCAGCAGAATGTAGCGTACTATCGCTTCTATAGGGAGCAGTGGGGACTCGAGGAAAACGACTTCCAGCCTCGGCCTGTGAGTGAAGCAAAGACTTTGTAGGATGTTGTTTGGGTTGTTTAGAAGTAACAAGGAGTGTTGCAAAGTTCACACTGGCCGTATCAACCGAAGCAGGAGAACTGTTGCAGAAAGCGGTTTTGGCGTGCACATTAGCACAATCTAAGGGTGGCAATTAGAAACCCGTATACCCTCGTAAAGGCAGAGCAGCAGCTGCAGTATACCAGCTCTGTATGGTTCCGACCTGATCCATAAACATCTTTGCCATCTGAAGTTGCCCGAGTTTCTAAATAAACGTGGTGCTGCTGTACTTTAAAGCTGTAAGAAGCAAGCAAAAGGATAACAGGCAGCAATAAAACTATAAAACAGTCAGAAGTTGGTTTGTTCTCACCAGCAGCTCGAGTCAACCCAACAGCTGATGTGACTTTTGTTTTCCAGGAGGCGCTGAAGTATTTTAACGAGACGAACAAGCAGAAAGAGATGCTGGAGTTTGCACTGAACTACCTACAAACAGACGAGGAGGTATGTTGCTACTGTTGTCGCCAGGGGCGTTGTTTATAGGCAGCAGAGTGAGCACAGAAATCACATCGGTTTAAATCACATGTAGTCTTTTGTTGTCAGAAATACAGTAGGTAGATAATACTTTATTGTCAGACCAAGTCAGAGATTTGTTTTGCATCACAGCAGCTCCATTTGCAAGATAAAAAGGACAGGAAACAAAAAACATACATTTGACATAACATCAACAACAACACAGAAGACGGTATTCAAGGCCCTTTAGCGTTCTTTAGATCTGGGATTTAACTCTTTAAATATTTAATTAAGACGCAGTGTGCAACTGAGCAGCGCACCTATAAGAAGACAAATAATTTTTTTTCAATATATTCAATTTTTTTCATTAGGGAAAAAAGTGAGTTTTTGGGGGGAAATATTAGAAATGCTCTTTTTCATTTAAGCCATTTGAGGTCCAAGCGGCTGTTGGAGGCCTTTGATTGGCTACTTAACACGAGCAATATGAAATATAGGGTTAATATAAAAATTACATTTTCTTTAAAGAAGAAAAAAGAGCAGATATATAAGCTGTATCAGAAATTAAAATGAATGTACTTTCAGTTGGACTTTAAAGCAGCCTGTTTAGCTTTTTTCCTGAACAGCACAATTGTGCTACAAGTGACGATCATGACTAAACATTAAATGTTAAAACATGTAGCATCAGTATAGAAAAATCTTAAAATCATTAACTCGTCATGTAATTTCTGTTATACATACTTCATTTTTACCTAAAGTCTGCTAACAGCAGCTAATGTTAGCCACAATAAGCTACTGGTCATACCAGACAAATCATGCTTTAGCAGAAAAACTGTTGCGTGCATTGAATTAATTAAGAGTACGTTAAAAAACGGCTTAAAGATCATTTCATCCAAATAACAGACATGTTTTTCTTACTCTAAGGAGTGCTATCTAGCTATGCTGTTTTAACCTGATGCCGTTTTTAGATATTCATTACTGAGATTTTTTCAAAAGCACAAACAAAATTCCACCATCCTTGATTGTGCAGGGCCGGCGGCAGAGGTTTCAGAGACAAACATCTCAAAACCTCAAGATAACACCCAAACCGCCGGCATGACCAGATATCCCTGAGGATATAAGAGAAGGAAAATATGTCAGCTGTGAACTCACACTTTAACTTGGCTGAACAACAATTTTCATTCTTCTGTTTTAGTACATTTGGTGAAATAAACTTTTATTTTGAAGGAGTAAACTAGCAGACTAAGTGCCGGCTGTTGCTGAAGTTATGGGGAAAAAGCAGCAGAAGAAAAAAAAAGTCTTCCAGGATGAAAGGGAGAGAAAGAAAGAGGGGATGAAGGCTGCGGAAGAGAGAGCAGGAGGGGGGCTGTGTTTTCCGCCAGCAGCGTGTGGTATGTGGCTGGGAGGTGTTGGCCACTGAGACTGTGCCACATCCACTTAACTCAGGTCAGTCCCTCCCATCTCAACACGCTGCCTGGACCTGAGTGTAGGGGAGGAGGACTGAGAGGGAGTTTAGGCTGAATTATAGGGAGCACAAATGACAGATTTATAGACAGGAAAAAATTTCAGTTTGGCAGATAGAGAGGAAGTTAGATAGTAAAGCAGTAAACAGTTGACTGTGAGTGTTTTGTGTTACCTTTTAGGGCGTAGTGAGTCCAGAAGAAATGGCCACCTCTTACTCAGAGCATCCTGACACAGAGTTTGAGGGGATGGGTGACTACGAGGAGTCCTTCCTGGCTGAGTGGTGGCAAGAACCCAAAACCAAGTGGGACACCGGAGAAGTGGCAGACTGACATCTGTGCTCGTCTCCTGTCCAGAACTCATCCGACTCCCAACACACCAAAGCATGCTGACCTCCATGCAGACAGAAACCTCCATCCCCGACAGTGTTTAGGAGGAAAAGCACAACTTTCACCCAGCTGGAGAATTAAAGGACCAATTCATCATGTTGATCACGATCAGAGATTGACATATTCTGTCTTGGCTGTCATCAGCCTTTTAAAACTCTTCTGTTTATAATCAGTCGTTGGCCTGAGTGCCCAAACTTGTTACTGACTTTTCTACAGTCTTTATTTAATGAAAGCTGAATGCCTCTGTGAGGAGGGTGTCATGTAGCTTTTCTTACACTATACTTTTTTTCAACCACCTCCTGGGTTATTGTTGTTATAATAATTTGATCGTAATTAAAGTAATTTTTTAATATACTTTTAATCTCTTTGGTTTATTTTCTTCACAATAAGATCATCAGAAATGCAGAAGAAGCAGTAATCCCTTTAAAGCTCCTGTGAGGAACTTTAAGTTTGTGTTGATTTTGGCGGACAAAGTGATACCTCTTATCTCTTTGCCTCGTCTGACACCTACCCTCCGGCTAAAGCTAGCTACCACACCAGTAGCTAGGCGGATTGCAAACTCGACATGGAGAAAACAGATGGTAGGCAATAATTTGTTAAATGAAAATGAATATAAATAGTGTTGAAATAATGTGTATACACGTTTTTATTAATAAATAGCGATAGAATACCATTAATTAATCATTTAAAGCTCCTGTGAGGAACTTTCTGTTTGTGTTGATTTTGGCGCCCCCTGTGGACAAAGCAGTACCTCTTATCTCTTTGCTGATTTTGTCCTGTGCATGCTTAAGTGGTGGTTTTTAACAAAAAATCTCATCCTGCTCATATGTTTCACTCACTTTAAATTTCTGCCCTGGAAAATGTAAACAAAGGCAGTGTGCAGTTAATCGCTTCATCTGACACCTACCCCCCCCCCGGCAGTGGTTTCAGGCATTAATAATAACTACATAGAAATAATCAATCTTGTCGCTGAGGGTCTGGTTTGCTTTTGTAGCTCATATAGAGGCATCAGAATTAATTTCAGTCTGTTTCATAACCTGCAAAAAACTCCTCACAGGAGCTTTAAGTATTTCACAGTGAATTAAAAAATCTCTTTTTCAAATGTTCAAGGGTTTGATGCATTTTCTGTTTATATCATTAGATTAATAACAATAGTTAATTATCTGAATTGCTTGTTTATAACAGACAACAAGCAATTTGAAGATGTCATTTGTGGCTTTGACGAAGTATGATGGGGATTTTTTTTGCTGTACTTGGATTTTATAGTCTTATGCACCAAAAATAACTAAATCAATTATTTTACATAAAAATTACAGTTGCACTATACTAGTTGTATATAATTAAAAGAAACAATATTGATTTATAGTTTTATATTTTTGGACTTGATTACTGTTTTCCCATGCTCACTGACATTAAAATTTCAGAAGCAGAAAACCAAAGCATAAAACTCCCAGATTTAACCATCTATTAAAACCATTAAAATAAATACTTAAACAGGAGCATTTGTCAGCGAGATGTGAGTGTGAGCGAGTTATGGTTTCATGTTTTAGTATTTTATTTTCCTTCCATTTCAGTTTAACTACAAGCCTTAGTTCATTCTGTCTGTCTGTCTTGGTTCAAAGGATTGTGTCTAAAAATATGGGATAGGATGCATCTTATTTTCTCCTTTCTTCCCCAGAACTCCAAATCAAACAGATTGTATTTGATACCAACTCTGTACATATTGTAATAATAACAATAGTGCATCTGCCATAGTGCAAAGCTCAAATGAACCAAACTGACCTCGTACACGCTTACAGTTTCAGACGAGCTGCCTCCTGGACCCCAGACCAGATCTCTTTAATCTTATTTACAGGGCGGGGATCATTACAAAGCCTCCGGGCTGAGGCGTTCACCCAGGGCTCGGGGCTATCAACAAATGTACAAAAGATTCAGGACATTTCAGTGATAGCTGGAATGATAAGAGAGATGCCGGACAGCTAGCTTAGCCGCTACGCCACATGTAGAGATGCATGGAGAGCGTCAACTACAGCAGAGATTTGCAGATACAGTCAAGAGACTGACAGCTGAAACAGATATAACTCATTATTTAACATATCTTTCAAATAAATCTTCATACAGTGCATTTAACATTCAGTATATCTTGCACATATTTACAAATAGGTGTGCATACAGTTGGCTAGTGCTCATTTTTTATGACATAAAAACTGTTGAATTGTTTATTAATGTGCTGCCTTTATGGTGCCACGGCTGCAGCGCACAACACTTCATAGAAAGAGATGATCATCTAGAGGTAAAAACCAGCCTATCTACCGGTGATAGGACGAGTGTTAAGGTGTACACAAACCCAACTGCCCCTAACACTAATGTAAACACGCATACATTCTTCTTCCCTTTAAAAATCTGGTACATTCACACATGACACACACACGGATTAAACCTCCTAGCCGTACAAACTTTGGGCCTGAAAGAAGTGAGCACACGCACGGACACAGATCGTGGAATGTATGTTGGTCGGTCAGTAGTTGAAAACACTAGGTTACGGTCTCTGCTGCTTCAAAAGTTCAGTGGTTTAAAATGATCCCAAAACCATTTCACCTAGCTTCCTTTTTTTTGTACCTGAAAACTTGTGTGGGAGAGGGGAGGGCAGGTAGGATGCCAAAAGTGGAAAGAACAGTTAACAATGAACATAAACTCTGTAATCAGTCCGGGCTCCTTCAGTATGATCATTAGTTCTTCCTCACTCTCTCTTTGGAAAACATGCCAACAGCCCCCAGTTTCATTCAGCTGTGTATCCATGTTGCCAGGCTTAGTGGATCCTCTGGTCCTTCTCCTTTAAGAAAAAAGGTAACTTTTTTTGTCCTTTTTCATGTTTTGAGTCTTAACTTAGACAGTCTGTGTGCTAGTCCAACATCTACCTGTGGACTCAGTTAGCGGCCAGTTAGTTTGTGTGCAGGCATTGAAAAGACAAGTCTCATATGAAATTGGTCCACCGTTGATATGTTCTTTATCAGACTGTCCAAGTTGTGAAAAAAGGACGTACACTGAAGCACATTCTAAGAGGGAGAGCCACCTGCTCGCTCCAGGTGTGGCCAGGGCACAGTCCTCAGCGGCCCCGCTGGCACACGAGAACGATCGGGCTGGTGTGATGAGAGGAGCTCCACAGGCCCGGAGGAGGAACGGTGCAGGCAGGAGGACGAACGGACAGGGCAAACAGGGAGCGTGGAGGAGACGACAGTGGGAAGAGGTTTGGAGAGATTTTGGGACAGGAGTGGAAGACTTATTTTTTTTTTTTTGTTCCCCTCTTCTCCGATGTGGAAACGACACAGTGCGAGGAGGAAGACGGGAGTAGACAGGACATAGAGACAAAAAGACAAACAGGCGTCTTATCCTCCGCCAGATCTGAAAGGAAAAGGAAAACAAAGATGGTTAACAGAAAATCAAACTGTTGGGGGGGGTAGGCATTCCACTTTATAGCGATGAATTTAATGGGATTGGGGATTGGGATGGAGAGATGTGCTTGAACTGAAATAGGATGAAGCATTATAGCAAAAGGAGCAGTGCGATACACGCTGCTCTGCGGGGATGAGTCGAGGGATGAACTTCAGATAGGGGATGAAGGAGTTAGCAGCCATGCCGAGGGGATTTGGGATGAGATGGGATATTATGCTGGATATCTCATGGTCGTAGTCCTGCAAGGTTTTACCTTCCTCTTCGAATGTTCCTGCATCCCAGGAGCACACATCGAGAGAAAAGAGAAAATGTTAAGACTCAGAAAGAAAGATCATGACTAACACTGTAAACGATGTTTTCGAAGCATGTTGTGAAGCTGATCATATTGCATTAGAAGATTTAACAGACAAATATGCAACAACAGCACGATAGAAAGATCATTAAGAGTTAGCATAGTTTAAACTTCGATAAAACACAAAATCTGAATCAATATTAAACTGGCTTTACTCTGCTGAGATTAAACACTGTCAGATTTAAGAACAGAAATCCAAAGATGACATCATGAATCAGCCAGCAATCCTCTAAAAAGTCATTCTTGCCAGCTCATAGTGATGACATCACATGCAGCAGGTCTACAGTAGCCACGGCACTGTCCCTCTCAGCCCCATCGAGTCTAACAAGGCACGCCACCAGGATCTGTAACTTCCACCCTCTGAGGCGGAGACACTTCCTGCTTACAGCTCATGCACACATGCACAGACACTTACCTTCGGCCCTAGAAGGACTGACTACATGCTAAATGCTCATTCAAATGTTGCTTTTCAAATTGTGGATTTTCACCAGCCACAATTGTGGTATGAATGGACCTGTGAGCAGTGTAGGAGCAGTCCTTTTAGGTCAGAGTATAAGGAGTGAACAATAGCAAGCATGCACAGGTGAATCAGCGCAGAAGAGGCGCTGCGGCAGGGGCATTAGGGGTTAGGATGCTGCCTATAGGAGACGTACAGAATACCGCAGGCTAAAAGAGCACCAATAGTAAAACGTATTCAAAAAGGGGTAACTATTACACTTTTTTAAAGGCTAACAATCCTATCGGATGTGAGAGAAATGCTGCAGAGGTTCCTGGCAGATTCAAATCTCAGTCCTGCCCTGTCTTTTCAAGGGAGAGGGAGGAAAGGTGAAGGATGGAGCTCAGGGTCGCTCAATGTTTTATCAGAGAAAAATAAACAACAGCAGTGTGATTTTATGTAAAGATTCAACGCAAAAAAAGTCAGTCAAGAATCAGCACGGTCGAGCTTAAACTCCCCGTTTTCCCCTCAACCAGGCAGGCGGTTGCAAACGGGCGTCTATCTCAGAGGGGTGAGAGTGGAAGGGGCGGGGGTTCCTTGAGGTAGAAGCAGACAGGTACACAAAGGCATGCCAGAACTCTTACTTAAATCCCCATCCTGTTCCCCCTAGGACTATAGCTGCCAGGAGAATAGCACCTGCGATGGACCCTATTATGATATTGGTGCCACTGGGACCTGCGCAGAGGAAGGAGGGGGGGGAGTAAGGGTGCGGAGGAGGAAGGGGAGGAGGAGGGGGCAGAAACAAAACAACACCACTAAAAAACACACGTCAGAGGACAGCATCAACACGTACATCAACGACATCAATTAGAGGTAGAGAAAGGCAGATGGTAAGATACCTGCTGACAGAGAGAGAGAGAGATGAAGAGAGAAAGGAGGAGACCAGCACGTGGGGTGAAGGTGGGAGAACGGGCGGGTGAGCGAGGGGGAGTCAGGGAGACAACAGATACAAAACAAAAACAAAGGAGAGAGAGTTGTATTACTTTGTTCTCATTTCCCCTCTCCTGCTCTTTCAGCTGGACACCCTCCTGCTCAGGGTGGCTTTGGCTCTTTTGGCCCTATGAGAGCAGCTGCTCTATTGCTCTGTGTCATTGGCAGACTGCAAGAAAGTAAGGGAGACACTTGAGGATGGCAGCGCCTGCAACATATATACAGTAACCACCACACACACACACACGCACACACACACACACACACACACACACTAACAATCTGTACACGCACATATGCTCTAATGAATGAACGTGTCTCAACACACACCCACACTCCTCCAGCATTGAGACCAAAACTCAGCAGGAAGGAAACACTGTGTGCTCTCAATATTGATGTTCTCACAGTAATAAGGTGAACTACTCTTTGTGTTTGGAGATACAGTGCTCTACATCAGTACACAGAGAAGTTACAGTGATGATGGGTGGAGACTATGAGGAGGGGGGTATGAGAGGCAGACAGAAAGAGAGATGTGGGCAGGTTGAGAGGTGCTATGGACCTTTCTTCTCCGGGCCCGTCGGGACTGTTGGCTCAGGGATCGGATCAAAGACGCTGCAGTCCTTCCCCGTGTAGTCCCTGTCGCAGATACACTTCACCTCATTACTGCAGGTCTACAAGAGAGACAGAGAAAAGAGAATCAAAGACTGTAGCTGCTAAAAAAAGAGACAAACTGAAGCAAGTACGCGAGGATTTTGATCTTAAGACAAGCAAAAGCTGGGCTGAATTTGAATGAAAAAAGTAAGGAGCAAATCTAGCCGTTTGGTTTCAAAAGTTAAACCAATCAGGAAGTGCATTATTTCTCACGGCTCGTATGTTTTAAATATTCTTCAGTACAGCATGTTTTAGGGCATGGCTTCCTGTAATTGCCAAATAGCTATTGAGGCAGCCTGTCAACCGGAAAAGAGGCACAGCTATTATAGTATCCACCCTAAAGTCCAAATATTGTCACTTCTTGCTCCAGAGAAAAAAAGATTGTGACGGCAAAAATGCGAAACCCAAAGCCTCAAACCTGTAGTCCGAAAACCAAGAGATGATGTCACGGTGGCTCTGTCCACTTCCTATGCTGATGAAATAACATTTACAGTAGGTAAAAGGGGTTCTAATATTTTCCACTAAGGTATATAAATAGGACGGACATAAAATTACACTGAATTTACATGTTATCAATATGTCACCAAAAACGGAAGCTCATGAGCCTTGTGAGTTTGGATGTCCCAGGAAGATAGTTGCATTGGATTACATTAGAGTACACATGAATGGTCCACTAAGTGCTTCTATCTCATATGTCTCCTAAACTTTCACTTTACAATCTCTAAATGTATTTTTAACAAAAATCACCAAACCAATGCTATCTGGAAAATCACTGCGCTCAGGAGATTTTTACCCCGTGGTCAGAACAGATGTGACCAAAGTTGGATCCCGAGCAGGAGCTGAGGTTGAACGCGGCCACAGGGAGGCAGCGTCGCTCCAGACACATCATGTTGGGCCCACAGGGAGTGCCGTCCTCCACATATCCAAGGTCTGAGCCGTCCTCCAGCAGAGCGTGGCCACCTCTGAGGAAAGAATCCAAACACGTCAGACAGGCGGGAAAGGGAAAGGGTCAGCTTCATTTAGGCTAGTGTTTGCAGATCAGATTGATGTGGCTCTCTTACCTGCAGTCAAGGTACTTGTTCTGGTGGTAGAGGGTGAAGCTGGTGACCTCACCCTGCAGGTCTCCAAACTTTGGCTTCATCGTCACATTGGCACAGAAGAGGAAGCCGCATAGAACATCCCTACGCAGGAAAAAGTGAGTAATACAAAACAACAACTCAAATATCAGTGAAATATATTATATGTAAAGTGTTTTGGTTAAATGCAAACGAGACAGTGCTGTTTTAAAAAGTTGAACTTTTTAAATGAAGCACGATTTGGATCATTATTAGAGTGATTCAGTTCTGACAAATTATTTCAGGATTTTTATGCAACAAAAGCTGTTCACAACAACATGACTCCGGTTGTCCTGTTTTCTCTCAGAAGATCAGCCAAATTCCCTGTACTCACACATGCATTATGTAAAGGAATATGTCACTGCAATGCGCCAGCAGGTTCTTTTATGTGTTGTATAAAAATGTTTGATTGTTATCGCCGATGACATTTTATGGTAAAAGCTTTGCTTTGGCTTGGCAGACACACAGGACTTCAATAAACTTGTTTCGTTGTTGGTTTAGTTGTCCAAAAAGTTTAAAAGTGAGGTGCTACTTTTTTGTAAGAAACTGCAGATTAGACTGAACACACTTTTTCTTACAGAATGTCAGGGCCAGGGAGAATCATGGTGGTGTGACAAAGTGACTCACGGCTTGTTGCACTGCAGCCAGCCCTGGCCCTCAGGACCCGGGCCACAGTTGCCTTTCTCTGTTCCCTCAGCGTTCAGCTTCTCATAGCAAAACCTGTCCGCTGAATCTGGGAGAAGAACAAAGACAAAGTTGAGACTACAAATGTCAAAGTATACAGCATTCTGAGGGCATGTTTTCTGTACTTACTATAACCCCAGAGCCCCCTACACTGTCCATCGCGAGTCCTGCACCGTCCACCGTAACAGCGGCCCTGAAGAAACGAGACAACAATAATCAAGTATACATCAGTGAAGCTGCAAACTAGAAAGCATGCCACAAAAGAGCCCTTACCTGACTGCTATCACAGATGTAGCCATCCAGCTTGTGGACATTATGAGGGCACTGCAGAAGAAGAAAGAACATAATGTTGTAGATGCTCTGCTTGATCTTGCAGTTTTGTTCCGAGTTAATTCGAGTCGTCTCTACCTGGCTGGAGTCGCCGGTGCAGGTCTCTGGGATATCACAGTCGTTCACGGCGTCTCGACAAACCACGCCTCTCCGCTCATACTGAGGCACAGCACAAAAGGCACAGATGTTTCGGCTCTGCACTCTTTCATTGTTAAATCACTGTTTTATACAGCGGTGGACTCACCTTGCAGCCACTGCAGCAGAGCCCATTACTGCACATGGCATCGTGAGTGAGTGTGCACTTTTTACAGCAGGCTCCTCCACTACGGGCACACTCCTGCAGACACAGACATGAAAAGAAGCCTTCAGCTACGTTCCAACAAACAACACACACTCACACGGTGCTCATCAGGAGACTAAAGGTGACAGAAGTCGGCAGAACAGCTGTCAAACTGGATTCTCACCACTTGCGATCCACAATCACACTCCTCTCCTGGCTCCACAAAGCCATTCCCACACTCTGGAGGGTCCAACAGCTGAGAGGGACATATATGAGTAAATATGAGTGGACGACAGATGGACGAGTGATTACAAGTGACAGTTCTATAGGAGACTGTTGGCTGAGTACAGATACAAAGATAGAGGCTTTACTTAAAGGAGGAAACTAGTCCTGTAAGTAAACACGTTCCCCTATGGAGTTTAAACTATAAGAATAATTAAGTAGTCCATAAATGATGCTAATCCCTCTCCCCAATTTATAAAGTGACCACACAGCACTCACCTTGTTGGGCTTGTTGAAGAGGCAGCTCCCTCCCCCCTGGAGCAAGAACTGGATGTACTCATCGACACTGCAGCGAGAAAACTTTCTGGGCAGATAATATCTGTTTTTACACACACACACACACACACACACACACACACACACACACACGCACGCAGAGACACACAAAGATCGAGACCAGGACACAACAATAAAATGAAAAATAAAAAACAGTACATCTCTTTTCTGCCAGTAAGGAATGCCAGATCCACTGTGGGTGTCTGCGCCACCAATTTGCAATCTGACAGAAATGTTACCATCTGTAGTAAGATATTACTGAAATGAATAATTAAAATCTGTATTGTTCCATCTGGTAAGGAGAGCCTAATCCAAATACTGTACAGTAAATACTCTTTATTCCAGTCCTGATTCATACACATTGGTCGTCACGCTGATGTCGAATGTTTAAACAAATTTGCTTAAAGCGTCAAATACAAGCTGTGATTATCACCGGCTCGGCTCATTAAAGACTTATGTAAAAGTCAGAGCATCCCTCTGTTCCAGGTGTTTAATTGTCTAATTGAGTGAAATGAATGGAACAAATCACAGCTTGGAGGGAGCGCTGCAAGAAAACACTCCTGCTGTCTTCTTTTGAATCGTGTCTACAAATTGAGAGAGGTGCATTTTACAGGTTTGAGCGCTTGTGATCTTTACCCGGTGTCTTCCATGATGCAACCCAGCCAGGCATCTGGACACCTGCAGTCTCCTGTGATGAAGATACAGAGGGATGAGAAGGGGAAGGTGACGTAAATAAATAAAAGGGACAAATTAAGCTGTGATACTTCACAAGCTGCGGCAAGTCTAGAGAGAACGATTTGGAATCCACAAGAAGAGACTTTCATAGATCTGATCGCTCGTGACAGAAGTATGGAGCCAACAGTGTGCGCACTGAGCTCTCGTCCTGGCATTGAATAATAGACCTGATGTCTCCTCAACATTAATCATTGAGCCCATTGTTCAGTGGCAGCAAAGTTCTAACCACCCCCCATCTTTCTCAGACGCAGGTGACTAATCACCTAATGGAGAAGTCTAATTACAGAAGAGAACTGCTGGACGGGGATACCAACACCCATCACTCTCTTTAACAACCCCCCCCCACACACACACACACATCCCCCCTGCATTGTCAGGCTTTCCTTTTGTTATTACCTGCAGAATTGCGAGCGTTGTTCCACCTCATGCCGATGTTCTGGCCGAGACTCTGGCACAAAGTGACGGCCATTGCACCCACATTCCCGTACTAGAAAGAAAACAAATGGAAACCACACAGGAGAGCTTTATTATATGACGAGGAAAACATTGCTATAAAAATCCTACAGGTAAAAGTAAAGGAAGAGTTTATATCGTTAGAATTGTCAAGAATTAGACAAGAGGATTGATATTATTCTCTTGTTTTCATAATAAATAAAAAGCTAAAGCCAGCTGCCAGTTGGCTTAGCGCAACAGCTAGACAGGCTCTGTCCTCAGCACCTCTGAAGCAAACCAATTAACATGTTTACAATAAAATATTTACCCTTGTAAAGAGCCGGGCTAAGTTTCTAAAGACCCCCTCCAATGAAAATCCAGTGTTTGACCTTGTAAACATCTCCATGTGGTGTTTTTCATGTGCTACAAGACATATCAGGGACAAGCAGTCATCTCCATGGCTGGGCCTGTCTGCTTTTAAACTGCAGTGTACCAAGGACAGGCTGAACAACACGTTTTCAGATTGGCAGGTTTGAGACATCACAAACCTAAGGAGCCAATCCCGTTAATGGACGGGGTGACGCTACGCATATCATTATGTGCAACCTATGGCAACCACGATGCGCGAGCCAGCTGTAACCGTCATCAACTTTTGCAAACTCACTACTGACTACTAACGTTAGCGTTACTACTACTAATTACTACATTTCAAGCTAGCTAAGTTTCAACAAGTTGCCACTAAATGATGGCAGAGAATTGTTTTGTGTTTGTGGCGGAGGGGGGCGGTTGGAAAAGCTTTGCATAGTGGGCGGGGACTATGCAGATTTGGGAATTTCTAAAGGGGAAGAAGGAGGAGATGCTTTGGGAGGATTTTTACAAGGTAATTTAATTTATTTTGCAGAAAAAACACATCAGACACAATTTATTATTTCAAGCAGAGAATTTTATATGTCTGTAAACATGACTGGAGCTGCTCTCTAACCATTTTCTGAGTTTATGTTGAGCTACATTTTTACTGAACAAACATGGGAGTGGTGAAAATCATATCTAAATCTCTACAAGAAGGCAAATTAAAAAAATAAAGACATCTAAATATTCCTTAAAAATTCCCTTGAATTGAATGATTCTTCTTATCTTGGTCTAGTAGTCTCAAACACTAGATTAAAACCAGCCATGTTGCTCCAACAAGTTCAAAGTTAAAATGACAGAAAAGACACATACACAAATACTTGTGTAGTAACTACAGTTACTGTAGTAATTAAACTAGAATCAAAACTTAAATCCTTTAACTTTTTTTATTTTTAAGTTGTCAAAACTCCTATTTAATCTACATTAAGAAGACAGGGGTTAATTCTACTCCTTAATTTAAATTAATCCCACTTGGTGTAACAGACATTTAAGATTTTCCTCACCTCGTTGATTCCTCCTCCCCTTGTCAGAGAGCACACCCCTCCTGTGTAGGCCGTCCCACTGCGGCTACTGTGAAACGTTCGCCCTCTGATGTGCACAGGCAAGAAAAGCATAGTTTCAAATATAACTTTAAGCAGAATCCAAACATGTAATAAGCCTTAATTCTTAATATACAACATATTTTTCTGCTTACGAGAAAAGATGAACGACATCACTCTGCTCTCTGATGTTGTCCTTCCTGTATTTCATGAAGTTCTGCAGCGTTATCAATGGATCTTCCACTACTGGCATCATATTTTTAGAGGTCCAGGTCTCCATGGCAACCAGAACAATCCTCGTGTTTAGCTGTTCCTTGTAGATCTGGGGACCAAAAACACCCATCAATCAAATGCTTTGTTTTGGCGTGACACCTGCGCTGTGAATTCTCTGTGGATGGAGGACTGTGTGCTATCTGAGCTAAAATATTTCCTAATGCTGAAATAGGCACACACAAACCTCCTGGCAGGTGGTGGTGTGTGTATGCAGAGTTTAGGAGTAGGAGGATAAATCCTACAAACAAAGCTCTTACCGCATCTGCCATGTTGACCACTGCTTTGGCAAAGTTCTTGGTTTGGCTGCTAGAGCGACGCAGCTGTACAAACTGTGGAGACACAGAGATACACAGATGGTGTGAGGGATGGATCACGTTCACTGGCTCACACACAACACACACACACACACACACACATTTTTGTACTTGTATACTTGTAAGGAGCCAGACATAAGGAATACATTTATAGGAATGTTTAACTGCTTCTACTTCTATAAATAACATCTTTTAGCATCCCACAATGATGACAGTGATAACTCATGAGGCAATTTTCTTTATTTCAGTTTAAACAGTATCACATTATGGAACCTACGTACTGTACTGTATGCATCTTTGCATCTACATCATGCATCTCTGTCCTCTAACAAAAGTTAAACCTACAGTGAAGTAAAAATGAGGCAATAAGCATCAACATACTAGAAGGTAAAGTATCAGCTTTGGATTCAAAAAGTAAAGCTTAAATAGATTATTTTTAGAGTAATAAGAGAATAACTTGAATGGAAAAAAAGAAAGAAACGTATGGGTGACGCTATGCATATCATTATGTGTAACCTATGGCAACCACTTCGGCAATGCCCGCCAAACGTTACTACTTCTAATTAGTAAATTTCAAGCTAGCTAAGTTTCAACAAGTTGCCACTAAACGATGGCAGAGACGGGTTTTGTTTGGCGGTTGGTAATTTGCATAGTGGGCGGGGCCTATGCAGATTCAGGAATTTTTAATGAGGGAAAAGGAGGAGATGCATTAGGAGGATTTTTACAAGATACAAAACGTATTTTGCAGAAAAAACATATCAAGTAGAGCATTGAAACATGACTGAAGTAGGTCTTTAAATGACAATACCCTATTTTTCTCGACTGCCAATATATCTGCATGTTAAAAGGAAAACTTAACCACAGTAATAAAATTGTGTTTCACTGTTTTACTTCATGGTTGAAAGTTTTGCACCCGAAAACTTGAACATTTAGGCTGTTAATGTTGAGATCATGTTTGTCAATTGCCTGATTTCTTTATTTTAAGCTATATTTGGTGTGTATTCCTTTAAGACAGCTTGGAGTCAACAAGTTTTTATTTATAAATTTGAGGGCATTTGTTCAGTCTTATGTCAGTGGATGTATCGGGAAGTTATCAATCTGCCTGTGCAGCCTCTGCCTGCTTTATTTTTGTGTTTGGACATTTGTGCATCACTCAAGCGTACAAACAATGTTAAAGTAAACTATGCTGGCATCTGATGTCCATATAAATATAAGCAAAATGTACTTCAGACTCACCATTTCATTGTCGTTGACCACCATCAACTCAATATATTTGGTCTCAGTCTGCACTGAGGGCTTACGGACAAATCTCTTAGATCGTCTCAGCACCCCAGACTCCTGCTGCTCCCTCATTTGGTTCGGTCTGTCATCATCACCATCACCTCCTCTGCTCTCCCACTCACTGTCCTCTGTACAGTCTGGACACACAGAGGAGCAGAGCTGCAGGCACTTAAAGCAGTACGACTTTTTAGTCTTAGACTGCAAGGTGCAGTGCAAAATGCTTCTAACTTAATATCAGTTGTGAATTGTGTAACTTCAGACATTACACATCAACACATTACATCCTGTTCAATTATCACATTTGTGTTTTCCAAACTGTCCTCTCTCACTGGTGTGAAGAGTGTTGGGGTTTAATTGGGCCGTAACATAAAAATAAATCATAGAATAATAAGTAACTTTTATTTTGGAATGATTGCAACAGTGGATACGAGTTTTAACTAACTGGAAGATTATGTTAGAATGTGACGATAATGAGAATGTAAGAGATTAACAGTATTCTAATGTGTGTTAATAGTTTATTCTTCCAATGCACTCATGTACCTGGGCAGCGGGGAGAAAGCCTGACATCAGGCATCCTGCGGATCAAGTGAGCACCATCATCCTAAGAGAAAATACAACCAGAGGACATCATGTTAATTTACAACCTTAAAAGACAGCTAAATCGCCCTCCAAAATGCACTTCATTGTTTATCATGCTGGTCAACTAAATTCAATTATCACTCCACTGATTATTTACCTGATTGCTCCGATTGTTAACCGGCTCAATCCCGTAGGAGAAGAATCCGTCAGAGAACATGCCGCTATGAACAAACAACACAAAGAGACACACAGCAGAAACACAAATTACAAATGAGGCGGAAATTACGAGTGCAGAATTTATAAATAAAGCTTTGACGTGAGGTTTGACGTGAGGCTCACCACAGGCCGTGGCAGGTGGAGAGAGCGGCCCAGGACTCTGGTAAACCTCTCAACCTTCCCTGGTAGTAGCAGTGCTCCCCTCCCTGTGGACACAATGTCTCATGAAACAACCTCTACTGACACACTTCAGGCGTAACAGGCACACAGCTCTGAGGAAAACCCTCTCACCACCTCTGCAAATGCACCCCCCCTCCTCCCCTCCCTGCCTCCATCTTTCCCCACGACTGCGTTTATGGCACAGTTTGTGACCTACTTGTGTCCTGTATTTTACTCCACCCTACTCTGCTTTACTGATAATAGCGCTGCAGGTGGAACCTCGACAAGTATCTCTTCAATAAATCAACACTCATGTTGCCCACACATGGAACATATGAACAGTAGGAAGGCTGTGACTGAATATCACAAGCTGAGAGTAAAAAGAGAGAGTGCGCTGCTCTTTCTTGCCCTTAAATCAACCTTGACAACTAGAACAGAGCCACAGCTTTCTTCTTTTGCCAACACTCCCTCAAAAGTAGATTCACTGCTTTACTGAACAAGGTGAGAAACCCTGATTCACTTGCAGTTCAGCAGGTGTCTTGGGTGTGACGACAGAGCTTACTCTGCTGACGTGCTGCTTTGATGCATCACACCTGCCATGTCCAGACGCAGCATCACAAGCATTACGTGATGCCTCTATCCAGCTGAGCGACAATCTGTCCTGACTACAGGCCTCCATTCCCGGCCCTGCAAGCTTCGTCTCCCTCCTGCTACTGTAGGAACAAACTGATTGTCTATGTACACACACCCAGAATAGCTCCTCCCCTCTGTCGGAGCTCATGGTGCCTTTGTAATAACCGGCATTTTACTCTTCATGTTCCCTCTTCCTCCGCCTCTCACGCCGGCTCGGCTCTTCCCTCCCCTCTCGCTCTTCTTTCATTCTCATCGCTGCCAAGAACTTAATGACACCGCTGAGCTAACTGGTTGCTATGGAAACAGGCTCACGATTGGTCAGGGAGGACAGAGAGAGAGTTTGGAGCGATTGTGGGTGGGGACATGCAGTGCTGGTTGGGGTAGGTGGGCGGGTGGGTTGGTGCTGGTAGTGAGCGGCACAATCGTACAGAAAAAAAACCCATTAGTCATCCCTCTTGGCTAGCAGAATGCAGTGACATTCCTCTGGTCCGACCTGACAAGCGAACATCACAGTCGATGTCAAGGCTTTCATCCATTTCCCTGTAATCTCTTGTGTCTGTCTCCGTGCTTGTGGCTTTACTAAAGGCATTGAATGTCTTTTTTCTTGACTGTCTGAGAAAGGCCAGCACAGAGGGGCATGCATACTGACAGGAAAACCCATGCATGCTGAGCACAGTAACAAACATAATAATAGTTACATGGCAGCATACTTTTTAAGCAGTGAGCAAAAAAGGAGGACGGACGAGATCAAACTGGAAAAGTTTCAATAAAGCGTCACGACAACAAAAAAATATGCCGTCAAAGATAAAAACAAACAAAAGAATGTCCTTGTTTCTAAAATGGGACTTCAACCAAACAGATCTCAACAACACGACCTTTAAATATATATGAGTCGCAGGAATTATGAGACGTAATGAGCTCTAGACTATGCTTGCTTCTGACAAAATAAACTTTATAATTGTTCTCAGATTCTCTGGCAACAGCAGTAGTGTAAAATGTGACAAAGTCTCAGTTTCAACAGCTAAAAAAACTGAACGCCGCTCTGGTCATCTCATTAATATGCTGCCTTCTGTGTGCGAAAACACAAGTTCACTTAGTAAAATCCTGTCAGCGCACGTCTCCGCCCCACGCGCGCACTCTTACCACTGACTGTGAGGGTCTGCCGTCCTTGTTAAAGTGCCGTTCCACGTACTCCGAAGACAGGAGGTTACTGCAAAGAGAAGAGAGAGACCATCAATAGTTGGACTGTACTTATAGCACTACATTTTACACTTTTACACTACATGTCACATTAACCCATTCACACACTGATGGTAGAGGCTGCAACGTAAAGTGCCCAGCTGTGAATCAGTCGTCACATGCAAACACCGATGGCAGTTTGGGGTTCAGTGTCTTGCCCGGGGACACTTCATGTAGACTGAGGGAGCTGGGGATCGAACCACCAACCTTCAGATAGAAATATGACCGACTCTACCTCTGAGTCACAGCCGCCCCAACAATATCTCTAAAAACTTAATCTCTATGAATATAATAAATATTAGATGTAATATATCTATGATTATCTCAATCGCTATGTAATCAAAACTATGTCATATGTAATGGTTTCTTCAGGGATATTTTCCACCTCTCGCTCTCGCCTAAAATGTGTTTCACAAAGAGTGAGTGAACATGTTATATAGTGTTAATAAAATCAGTGGAACCTCATAAAAAAGCTGTAGTATGTGTGTGTGCGTGTGACTCATTGGTATTCCCCATGTTGTGATGTAACACAATAAAGGAGCTAAGTGCATTAGCTTGAGTGCGGGGGAAATGCTAATGAGAACAGCTGCAGTAAATTAAGAGCACCTACTGATACGAGCGCGCACAGAGAGGCAGATCTGATGATTTTTGACGGTTACACTCACTGGTTGAGCTCCAGGTCCAGGGTGAAGGTGTGTCCGAAGGCTTCCACTTGGAAGCAGCTCTGTGCCAAGTGGACGGGCTGAAAGAAAAAACGCACACACATTGACAGAGACAGATTAGATAGATGATGAATTCAAGTGTAACAAAACAGTTGTAGTTAAGATTGCCTCTCTGTAAAAGCCACAAGAGTGATGAAAGTGGCATGAATAATTCAACACAATCAATAGTGTGTATGCTCTAAAAGCATAAGCAGCTGAAATGCTGTGATTGATAAAGTCTGCATTGATCGACATTGGCAGCCAGCATTCAGGCACCATGACAACAGAGAGATATGGCTGTTTAAGAGCTGAGCTGGAATTTGGTGATGGTGATGGATAGACAGGGGGTTGAAAGAAGGAGGAGAGGAGGAGAAGAGAACTTGATTTGTATCGTCGATAATCAGCCATGCTGTGCCAATGTTCCCAACGGACGGCTGCCAGAAGAGGTGAGGACACAGCAGGGCCAGGAGGGAGAGAGAGAGAGAATAGCTGCAGACTAAACAGCGCGTCTCCTCAGCAGCTCCGGCTGTGCCAGCGTGGCTTTGATCTCAGTCTGGAGGAACCAGGCTGCAGTGAATCACTGGGCTTTTACAATAAATGCATCACCATCCAGGAATCGTTTCCTCCTGTGACTATGGACAACAGATTTCTTACTACAGTCTTGGAGAGGCTGATGCATGGTGTCCATCAGCGCTATGACTGTACAATAACATTGTTCCAAAGCTATACGTTAGTAGCATGTGTGTTCTGCTCATTATGTAGCTGCAAGATTTTCATGTATATAAATGTCTGTTAAGTCACCATCTATCGCCGGAGGTAACACAATGGTGATTTAACCTATGGCCTTTGCATTTGCAGTATATGGTATTATTAAGGACTGGGTGTCTGTGGCGACATTCCCGGAAACAATCACAAGCGGCGCCCAGTTAGTGATGCGTTTCCCATCACCCAGCAGTGGTTGGTCTGCCAGTGAGGGTAGGCGGAGCTAAGCGGCTGCTTTTCCAGTCTCTGCAAGTGTTGCACGTAAACAGTAATCTACTATGGCTGAACAAACAAAGAAATGATCGATGACTACAGATACAACTTCAAAAATAAGTGAAAATCCAAAGAAAAAGAAACAAACTGGACGCTCAGGTGAAGGCAAACCGGACCGTCAGCGAGGAAAATCAAGAGTTACAACCGGAGCCAACCGTGGCCGTCACACATGCGACACTGTGTGGATATCTGGGATCCCGCAATTACCGTTTATCGCCATAGGTGCCGCCAAAGAGAACGAAACTGAGATCTTTGAGATTACCACTTTAACAACTTCTTGTCTATTAAAATCAGTCCAGCTCAAAAAAATCTTCCTCTAATAGCTGTTCTGAAGCTTTAATCATATCACATCATCCATTTCCTCTCTCAAAGATTCACCTACATACCAGGGCTGTATTCCATTATCAATACTTCCATGCTATTGAGTATGCAAGAAAAAAGATTAAGTATGCCCCGATATGTGTCAATAATGTATGCCTAAATCCCCAGGATGTCCTTCTACATGTTTCTTTTATAGTAAACACTATCACAATAACAATTTAGAACTTGAGGTTGGGAGAATTCATCTGCCAACCAATCAATATCCTGAAATAGAAATATCAACCTCAGCCTGAAATCTTTGAATTACTGTAATCCAACCTGTGTTCAAAAATATAGTCTTCATACCAAAGCATTTAAAACTTTCATCTTGCAATTTGTCTTCCAGTGTCGCCTGAACACAACAAAATGATGACAACAGATCAAACAAAATCACACACTCAGCGAGGCATAAACACGCATCACCTCGTTTCAAAGCAGCACGACGCGGCAGAAGAGAAAGACAAAGTTCAGCTCATCGCCAGCTGCTTCTAAATTTATGATGTCCATCATCTTAAATATTTCAAACAACAAAACACAGCAGGAGCAGGAAGAGGGACTTCTGAAACCTCTTCTGCCTCAACGGTGTCAGCATTTTAATGTTACGAAAGTACATTATGTTAACTGTATGGTTGAGAAAGCTTCCCCACCAGGGACAACAACTTAACTATGCTCTGCAACTCTGTGTTTAAGTAGCTTAATGTACTCTGTCATAACAGTTACATGATCTATATACGTAATAAATGCATGACAGAGAACGAGAGGTTGGGGGCAGGGATGGGGAGTGCTCAGCCTCTTGGACCATGCAGCACTTCTCACACAGGCCTGCTTCATAATTAATGGGGACACACTTCAACACACCACTGAATAATGAAGAAGTAGGGGGCTCATCAAGGCAGCCGAATGATCGGACATGATGACTGAATATTTCAGGACGGGGCTTAGCTTTGTCATGTGAATAAGAGGACCGCCACAAACACGCACGCTACCACTGTAACAGCTATTTACTACAGAGCTCACACAGCACAAACAGCAGGTCACAAGGTTCAGAACTTGTAGCCAGGTGTTACGCAACTTTTAAGCAGGAGTAAGTGGCCGGAAAACAACAACTTGTTCGGCTTGGTTTCATCCAGCTGACATTACGTCAGTGTGGACATATGAGGGGATTTTCAGTGCGCAAGTGGGTCAAAATCCAAAGGAGTGGCGACTGCTGCAAAGATCCCAACCCTGCACTGTCATGCATGTGAAGCAGGAGAAGCGTGAGGAGCAGAGAGGTACAGACGCTGGAAAAATTAGTTTTCCACAAGCAGAAAAACAGCCTTGTTTCCGTTACGCCCGTATATGCCCACACAGACCTGCTACAATGACATTAATAGTGGATCTTCTGTATAATGCCTGCTGAGTTCTAGACTTAAAATATCCCAATGTTTCCTAAAGCTGATGGTCTGCATGTTAAGTTTAAGACCCCAATTTCATCCAGAAATTGTTCTACTTCACAAGGCATAGGTTCATTTGAACCTAAAACGTCAGTGAGATTAATCTATTCCTGATATTGCTTGGGAATTCCTAAAACTTTTTCAAGCACCTCTGGACCCCAAAATTGAGACCACTGAGCCGGGAATCACACATAACAGAGAGATCCAATGTGAAAACAAACAGAACTTGGCATATGAGAGTTAAATTAGTGGTTTAATTCTTGTAACGACTCACCAAGTTGTCCCCTGTGCTGTTCTTCACCCTGGTATCCAGTTGCTCATGAGCCATTTCCTCCTCCGACTCGATCTGCTGCACCAGCCGCTTCGGATAGATGATCTCGGATGCAGAGTCCCCGCCGTCCTGCCACCCTGCCGGGGTGAACCAGTTCCACATTCCTCCATCCTGCTCCGGACTCCTGTCCTCACCTGCATGTAGAAAAAAAGAGGGACACTCAGTAAAGGCTCATAAGTGAGCAGAGGGCTTGGCCAGGTATGGGAGCACACCTGAGCCTGCCTCACTTGCACTTGGTTGTGGTGAAGAAAGCAAAGGGAAGGCAGAAGTTGTTTAGAGTGAGAATTCTGTAAACTGTTTGTGACCTAATTTATCACGCTTACCAGTTAATAACATTTTATCAGATCTCTGATCTATTTGAAGAAATTAACATAATTGGTCATTTTCAAGTTTTAAAGGAAAATAATGTACTAATTTGTCAGAGCTCATAGGCTGTGTATTATAATAGACTGACGCCCATATAACAGGGCCTATGTAGCTTAAAATCTCAGCAATCGTCAATCCGGCTGTAAAACACATCCCTTGTTGATTGACAAGTTAGATTATAGTGCTTTTGGATGTTTACAGGATAAAACGACGCTTGAGATGGTTCTGGGTGCGTTGTATACACTGTTGGGCAGCGATGGAAATGTGTTGATGCAGCAATTGTACCGCAGCGGAGGGAGCTGTCAGGCCACTGGGCTGCTTGCCACCGAGAATCCGCTACAATAAAATCGCAGCCCGCACCGGGGTTACAAAAGTGCTGGTGCAAGGGGAAAAATTGTGGATGCACAGAAAACAGAAAGGGTGCTCCGGCTGGTATCCAAATCTCCCCTCTCTCCTCTCTCTCTCTCTTACCTGACACTGCAAGCCTCTCGCCCACTGCAGCAAAGACCATGAAGCACCACACCGCCAGCATGATCTTCACATATTCCCCCGGATTACAGCATCGAGTCACGAACCCGGCCGACGGAAGAGAGGAAAAAGAGCAAAAAGCGCGCAGCAGAAACGATAGCGAAGATCGAGCGTGAATCTGCTAAACATCTGATGCTGCGCCTCCTCTCATCTCTCCCCCTCTCTACGCCTCTCTCTCTCTGTGTCGCCCTCTCAGCTCCGGACAACACCGCGGCTGAGAATCATAATTTGCATATTAGAATGATGAAAAATGAATCATAACCAAGATGATCAATACAGGCCTAGAGATTGATCAGTGAGGAAATAGTGAGGGACGGGAGAGCGCGCATAGCTCCGCAGGGCTGCGCGGGTGCGTATGGATGAATGTTGTGCGAGTGTGTGTGTATTTGCGAATCTGCGGTATGCGGAAACGGAGGGATGGGAAAGCGAAGAGAACAGCGTTGGGTTTGCGGCGAGGAGGACACGTGGGACCGTGGTACCCTCCCTCATCCCGGGTAGCCTCCTTCCACCGTTGCCATGCAGCTCTGCGTAGGGAGAGGCTGCGACAGCGCGGCTGCTGCTGAGCTGCCGAAGAAAAGCCTTAAAGGGAATACGAGATTATTGTCAGTGCAGTTATTTTGTCAATGTAGCTAAGTATGAATGTAGCTATGTATGAGCAGAGGATGAAGGTGTGTCCTGACCGGGGAGAGATCTGAGCTAAGCGCAAAAACATCCTGATAAAAACACCAGAGGGCTGATGTTGCTACAGATACTCTGTTTCTGTGGTTACCAACTCAAACAGTTTAGGATAAAATTCATATTTTAACAACAGTGTGACATGTAACTGCTCTTACATGGGGGCTTTTACGGGTCCTAGCTGGAGAAAAACAAATGCAAGTGTTTTGTATACGACATCTTGGGAAAAATAAATGTGTCTTGGTGTCTGTTGAGCAGCTCCTGAGGTCTATTGTGCTATTCATGCGTGAATTCAAAAACACTGCCAAATACCAGACACTTGGCTGTGAAATGAAATGAAAAATACTTGTATTGACTAAAATGAATAGCCATTCATAATAGAAATACTGTAGATATCCATGTAAGAATGTAAGCTCCAATAAAACCACATTACTGTGTCTACACCGGTGAAACATATAGTCAACTGTGATTAAGCTCAACCATCTTACAAACCATTGGCTACAATCAAACATCGAAACTGGAGCGTTTCATGTGTTGCTGTCTCAGCCTGTGACCTGCACCGTGACGCTGTAGTCTTCCAGCAGCCATCCTGCAACACATCCCTCTAATGGAGGCACATCGTGCACTGACAGCCCCCTCTGAATATTTCATCTACATCCGTTTGAGACTAGCAGGAAGTAGGAGTCAGCTGGGAAGAGATGGAGGGGAGAGCAGCAGGAGCAGGGCAGCATCCAGGGCTCAAATATGTGCTTCTCATGTCCCCTAAAAAACAGGAAGAAAACAGCTCTCAAATACATTAGTCAGTACAAACTAGTCTTTCTACTGGTAATCTGAGTTTAAACATGCGCATCATCTCCTCTGTCCCTTTATTTGGTTCTCATCTTATACACATAGAATGGCTGCTGATCAGCGCTAAAGCATTAAATCAAGAATTCAGCAGATGGTACAGCTAAGAAACAAAAACTACAAAGAGAACTGTGAGGAGTGAAGGCTTCACAGAAAAGCTGTCTGTGACTCACTTAAGAAATATATTAGGATAAGTAGTTCTTGTGAGGGCGCAGGAATTCCAGGGAACCCTGAGGAGTGTTACAAAATGAATGTGGGAATTTATAATGAAGACTTTAATCCACTTTCTCCATTTACAGCAGCCTGTCCCTTCATGTCCCTTGTTCCCTGAGAGAAACCACAGAGGTTTGACATCTGCACTTTTAAATGTAAAGGAAACACTGAGGACGTCTCAACCATTACCTTTTAAATCCTGTATTTAAAATTAAGACACTAGCTTGTTATTATGTCTGCTAAATGTGAACAGACTCGGCTACAGCCAGCTCTAAATGCCCTTGTGAGGCAGAGACACACTGCCCTCTGCTGTACAAAACACCGTATCACACTAACAAAGGTTAATGATTTGCAACTGTGTCACGTCAGTCTGAGTAAATGTCCCTTTTCAACTGTACTTATCAGTGTTTAAGCTACAGTCCCCATAGTCTTAAGGACAGGTGTAACCCTGCTTTTAGTCAGACAGGAGAACATCTCTGTAAACGCTCAAAATGTACAACGTATCATTGCACTAAAAACTGTAAAATCCTTTTAACACAGTCAGGCAGCACCTGTCTGCTTCGGGTGGTTGGTACATGTTCAGGCTTGCCCGTGTTTCACGCTAGTAAGCACACAGCTGAACTCTGCAGGGCAATTAGGGTTAATTAGTTTCAGCTTTGCTTCTTTGGGACCGCAACGCGTTGTATCGGTGACACTATGCGCAACCTGACTCATAGCCTCGTGAGCCCACGCTATCAATTAACCAATTAAGTTCTGTCAGGAGGCTATAAGACAGGCTGACAAAAGCGGCGGCCTCTCAGAAACATATTTTATGTTGGAGAAGTGTTAACACATCGAAGAAAATGAACGGAGTCAGCTGTGGGAAACCCGCCAGCGGTCCACCGCTGCAGCTTTTCAACTGCACCCATGCAAACTGTGGAGCGACTTTCACCAGACAGTGGAGGCTGAAGGAGCACGAGACGGTGCACACCGGCGCGGTGAGGAAACTATTTAAGCTAGTAAAAACAATATTTTGAAAAGAAACCATTGCGTGAATGTGGTTTTTCACATTAAGGCATCATTGTGTTTACTACTTTAAAAGTCCATAAAAAATTCAATAAAAACTTAATTTGGATGTTGTAAAACTATTACCAATGTCCACAGCGCCCTTGTCAGTGCACAATTGCTGGCTGTGGTCGTCGTTTCACAAGAAAATCTCACCTGGGTCGCCACATGCTTCAGCACAGAGGGGTGAAGCAATTCAAGTAAGTCCCAAATCTTATGTGTACTGTTTCTGCTTCTGTCAACCATGGCCTTATTTTAATTTCGCTTTCTACAGATGCAAATTCGCGAGCTGCACGCAGAGTTTCCTCAACACGGGCCAGCTAAAGAGACACGTGTGCTACGCCCATGGAGACAAGGAGAAATACTTCAAGGTTTCTCTCAATACGCAAATGTATCCACGAGATGGCGCCAAAATGCCACTTTGTAACACAAAACACCCCGTGAAAATCACTGCTCTTGATGTTGAATAACCACTTTTCTAGTCTAGTGTCATTTTAGCCACCTGAATATTTTTCTCCCACAGTGCAACCAGCCGAACTGCTCATTGACCTTCAAAAAACGTAGAAAGTACAAACTGCACTTGAAGCAACATGAAGTGCCTGCTAAATTCAAGTATGTCTGTAGTTGCACAACATTGTTAGGTTTCACAGAAAACATGGCATCGATTTTGCTGTAGTGTAAAACCACACTCTGTAGCTATATCCTACAAGTTTATAGTACTTGTACGCCTTGCATCGGATCTACATAAGTCCATCAAAGATTATGCCCTTTCCATTTTAATTTCTCTTGCGAAGATAAATGAATGTTAACAGAATGAGTGGGTGTGGCTCTAGTGACCTTAGTTAAATGTTTTACCTCTGCTTGTCACCATTTTGAAACTAAGGTGTTCGAAGGATGGGTGCGCTGCCATTTTCGACTCCCATATCGCCCGCAGATCCCATGAGAGGAAGCATGCAGGTGGGTCTATTTCAGCCTAAGGTTTCCTTTCATCTTCCACCCTTGTAAAATTCATTCATTTAAATAAGGTTAGGGCTGCATTTGTATGTAACATTTTCCTGCATGATAGCCATGGTACATGGTTTCTTAAAGGGGCTATGTAGAACCGCTGATACACTCACCGGCTTTGTTGTTTGGTCCCTGCAGGTTACCGCTGCCCTCATGCTAACTGTCAGGTGCTTGAACACACCTGGGGGAGACTTCAGAAGCACATGGCAAAACATCCAGGTAAATCTACTGGGTTCATGGGAAATGTTGCTTAAGTTAATTCCATTTCTTTTTTAACATTTCTAAAATGTGTTTCAGCAACGTTAACATGCCAAGCATGCAAGAAGGTGTTCAAGAAGGTGGACGCTCTGCGGCGGCACAAACGGATCCACGCTTCCCATAAGCCTGTGTTGGTTTGTCCCAGGGACGACTGCCAGGCCTACTTCTCCACAACCTTTAACCTGCAGCACCACATCCGCAAGGTGCACCTCGAGCTCCTCAAATATAAATGCTCCTTCCCCGACTGCCCACGCATGTTTGCAATGCGGGTAAGAAACATATCTTCTCTTGCTCGTCCTTGTGACTGGAGACCTAAAATTCCCTCACCATTTTCATTAACAGAAATTATATTCCCATTGGGAACGCTGTTCACATAAAGTGATTGATTATATCTGACAATAGCTTAGTGTCTGTGCTAAATGCAATGTTGAAGTCATTCTACTCTTTGCACTAGCAACAGATCAGTGACACAAGTTCTACAGTTTTAAATTGTTTAATGCATTGTGTTGTATTGTAAAGGAGAGTATGACCAGACATCTGCTTCGCCATGACACAAGCCCTACTGCTCTGAAGGTAAGTGACGTCCGTATGCCACAGTGCAGATGAGGACTAAAGCCATCACAGGTGTGAGGTAAAGCTTTCTGGCCTGGGGACTATTGATTTTAGATTTCTCTTTAAACCTGTTGAAAGCCGACTCCCCTGCGTCCCGGACAACTGAAGGGAACAGTCTGTTTGATAGAGTTGGGAGTTTAAATGATTTCATGCCCAGGCACATCAAATATCTGCTTTGTTTGTTTTAAACTTGGGCTCGGCAGTCAGTTTATTGACATCAAATTGCAAAAACTAAAAGGTTTTTGTTATGCCAACAGAAACGTCGGCGACCTAAAAAGTCTTGGCAGAAGCGTCTAGACGGACATCATCTGCCCCTTGTGGAGGAAAACTTGCATCGCCTCTTCGCCCTGCGCATGCGGATCTCCAGACGTACCAAAGTGGAAACAAACCTCTCGGGCCTCTTCAATGAACGAAAGATCCCTCATTATGTTGACCCAGAAGTAAACCTGCGCAGTCTGTTTGGCATTAAAAAGCCACGTTCTATGGAGGAGAAGCCTGAGGTTGCACCACTTAAAGGTTAAATGAAAATCTGCTGAACTTAGATTTTTTTTGTAAATGATTGTTACGTTGGACTGTTTTCTGTAATTTTGAGAAATAAGAATTTGGGTCTCTTTAGTTGATCTTAATGTAGCTGAAATACATTAATATATAATTATTTTATGGTTATTTGACACATTAATAGGATTTAAAGCATATGAGAATTTCAAAGATAGTTTTCTAGTTCTTGAAGACATCAGGTCCAAACTAAAATGCTTGTTTTGTAACATGGCACCTGCAGACCCAATAAAATAAGTTGAATTTTGATCCAAGTGTCAGTTTGATGCTGTTTCACCTTACATTTGAGTGTTTAGATTCTCTCCTGTTGGTTGCAGCTGCTGAAAAAACATCATCACTTCATTATCTCTTGTTTTCATCATTTAATTGAAATGGCATCTCATTGTTGGCACACTCAAGCAGATGTTCTCCTCCAGCATCTATCTTTCGAGTTTGCTTAGGCCTTAAATACTGCTTGACATTTGCTGAACATGTTGAAGTTGATTAAATATGAACAAAGGATTGCACCATGAGCGAGAGCTGAGTCACTGAAAACAAGACACTCTGGGGGTGGATAAGACTTCGAACACAAACCCATGTATCAGCTGTCAAATCTGTTCAGCTGAGGTTAAGTTGATGCATTTTGTCCTTATTACTTTTACACTAAAGAGCGTGTTGATGCTCAGGCATTATTTCAGTAAAATCGCCTACTTGAAGGCTTTCATTTTCTGTTTTTCACCTATAAGCGTTAATTATAACTTCATGGCAGTTTTGATATATTGGCACTTACCTGTTTATTCTGACTACAGTCCCCAAGTGTAAGTGTGTGGGAGGGGAAGATAATGGTATATTGGAAATGGAAAACTAACTCGTAAGGCTACAAGAAGACATCTATAACAGAATCTCCATGTAGGATAATTAAGACTAACAAAACGTTTAAGTCAGAAATGGGAAGTTGTTGCTAGCTAGCTTACATTACCGGAAGTTTAAACTACCATCATCTAGCGGTTTAAAATAGAAATGTCTAAAAAGCTTGTAGGGAAGACAGCTGTGGTTACACAGGAAACACAATCACCAGACTAAGCCTAAACATAAGGATAAATCTTATGATTCCGTTAGTAAACTGTTTAGAAAAGACAACACCCACCTCTCTTCTTCGTTGGTTTATTGGACGCGCGCGGAGAGTTGACGGTGAACGGGAATTAAGCATTGTAGAAGAAGACATGGCGAGGGTAACTTTCAACTTTTATCTTGCAAATTACACATTTTACGTACACTTAGAGGCCTTCCTCTGCAGGTAGGCAATTTGCTGTTTTCTGACAGATGTCTATCAGAGTCCAACATCTTCAAATGAATTGTCTGACCAACAGTCCAAAATGCAGATAATGCATGTACACTGATGAAGCTGAAACTCAAAAAATAGTTTAAATCTTTTGCTTTGATAATTAATTGCATGGTTGTTCAATTGCCAAAATGAATTCCTGTTCATTTTCAGTTCATGTTGCAACTGTAGAAAGCAGCCAGGACCAAACATAAAATTTAAAATAGTATGCTAGATGTCACATTTTGCCATGTGGACTACGGATATAGAAAAAAATATGATAATGGAGGCCTTAGTAGGCTGTTTGTTTTTTGTTTTTTTGGCTGATTTTTAGTAACTTGTTTTGGTGTATTCTTTGGTGGACTTCCTTGTAGATAGTTAGGTATATATTTTAATATCAAAACGGACAGAAGGTAAAAGGTTCCTCTTTTTCCCCCCAGCGGTCTGTTAAACAGCTCCTTTTGTGTTCACAATTCATTTTGTCCCTGGTCCACTGGAGCATGGCGGAGTCCATTTCAAAGCTTCGGCTAAGCTCTGTTACAGCTTGTCAGTTCGAGTTCGGACAGTGTCTTTACTGCTGTGTTTTTCTTTGCTCTGCTGAAGGTCATTCTCTCATCTTTGAAGCCTTCATTCCTTCCTTCCTTCATGTGCTGCTGCACACATACATTAACTTCTCCTACAGCAGCTGACCTGTTGACTCATATGTGACTCAAACTGTATCTTTCCTCACAACAGAAACGTATGCCTCAACAGCTAACAGTCTCTGTTACATGCATAATTATGTTGCGGGTAGCATATCCCTTTCTGTTTTTTAAAGTTCATCTACAAATCACAGATAAAAGCATCAATCAGCCACTGAGCCCCTTTTAAGATTGTGATATTGCTTTGGATGTTTAGCAAAGCTTTCAAAGTCAGCATGTCACCTCCAAGCAGGGATTTAAAAGGATGCTCTTGTTTCTATGGTGATGCAACACAGTAAACAAGGTTTCTCGAATCTTTGCTCTGCTGTTTGTCTTGTCAGCGGGGTTTTTAGAACAAATGAGACTGTGTTTGCAGGTGTTCAGCAGGTGTGGAAAGTACTCAAGTTATTAGACATTCCTTGTTGACCGCAGAGACGATAATTGTTTTCCACTGGTGCCACAAAGTCCCATAAGAGTGATGTAGGCTAGTGCCTGTTGTTATAAGAGTCATGTGGTGCACTAAACCAACAACACTATCAAACTGAATCAGGTTTTGTTAACCACAACATCACCGTCACCCTCTCGCTCTCTGAAAAGGCCAGTCCAATTATCCATATAGCGAGCATGACCTTTGATGTATCATGTTGAGCAACATGGACATCAGAGAGCAGGACAAAGGAAAAATCCCAGCAATACTGTTGAAGGAGGGGCACATTTTGTGAGTGTCTGATTGGCTTTGAAGAAAAATAGTGTCTTTACTATATTTTTTACCATACTGCACTTTAATTTAATCTAAATGTATGTGATAAAAATCCAACCTTATGTAACATTTGTAATTAGATTGAAATGTTTAGTTGTGCTCCTGCGTTATTCAGCTGCAGATGAAGGCAGTTTATCTGCAGGAAATGATCGTTTACTTCTAAAATAAACTCATTTTGTGACTCAGGCTGAAAAAGTCTTTTACATAAATCTTCCCTTCTAATCTTTAATTTCAGGAGATATAAATTTCCCCGGTTGTTTTGCCCACTCAAGGGCAAAAATGTACCAACAAAACATTTGAGACACATTGATTGTGTTGTGAATCATCTATATCCAAGCGACAGAGCTTCTCTCTGAAATTGCTTCGACCTGCAGGAGCAAGTACTTACTGAGTGGCTCGACAGGCAACGAAATGATTCACCAAACTTCAGTAAATAACAGCACTTTTGTTTTTACCACTGAAACAGCAAATAGTAACACAGGAGCTTCATCTCTGCAATACTTTAACAGACCTGCCAGGAGACAGTGATGGCTGGTGCTTGGTAGTAGTTCTGGTAGTAGGTCAGCTACACACACACACACACACACACACACACCAAGTTACATAACAGAACTGCTTTTGTGCAAACAAGTTAGAATAATTGTATTAACCACCATAGGAGCAGGACGCCTCAAAGATCTTTAGTGCCTCGCTCCAGAACAGACAAAGGACATGTATGATTACTATAATGGATTCTTTGAGCAGAGCTGTGATAATAGAGCTTTTAGGTGCTCATTGTAGTAATGATAATAGTCCTATTTATTTCACACAGGAAAATGATTTTAGTATGTGTTGTAACCCACATTTCTCTTTTCCAGTCTCATTCACAGAACGTTGAAAAAAACAGGCAGTCAGAGAAGGAGAAAAATGTTGCCTCCGAAAAATCCCGAAACAAGGAGATAAACCAAAGTAGGTTAACCATACAGTCGTCATACCCTGATTTAGCCTGCTTCCTCCAGAATAGATGACCCAAAACCTCTTCTCCCCTCCCTTTTCTCCCTTTTCCCATGGCCCTGTTTGAAGAGAGATTTTCATAGCGGTAGCACAACTACATGCTTGCTAAACTGACAGGATTAACGGAAATAAGCAGAAGATAAGGAGCCTTGTGCAGAGGTGGAGACATGCTCAGCTCCTCTGCATGCATCGGAGTGTGTGGCACGAATTAAGCCTTACAAAGAAACTAAACAAACTGCTGTGACAGAAATAAGTTTACCAATTATGGGCACAACATTTTGCTAAATGACAGGGCCTGATCTGATGAAAGACTGTGTCTGGTATTGCATCGTTATCTAAAAATGTGTTACATTGAAAACAGACTAGCATGGCCACAAACAGAAACAAACAAATCCTGAAGCTTTTATTACTTTTAAATGTAGTTTTCAATGAATGTTTAGACATCACCCCTAAAATATTTCAGTGTGGTGAACCAACAGACAGACAGACAGACAGACCGACATCGCCGTCCCTGGAGACATGCTGCTAGAACGGCTTAAAAAATAGATTGGGACGAGATGAGGGGAGGGGAGGGGATGAGATTTCAGCTTTTAGCCTCTCAGGCTGTGCTTACACTCCACCAGAGGTGCAGTTTTATGTGAACAGTGAGATTAAGCTGGTGAATATCAACACCACCTGTTGCATTATTCTAAAAGGACATCCAGAAAGACCAACATGACCTTATAGTCCTTCAAATTAACCCTATACTTTCCACAGTCCTCAGCAACGTATGACCTTTGGGCGGACGTAATACACATGAGTGTGCTCAAGCAATTCTGCAATGCTCCCTACCTCACTTAGCTTCTATTTAAGATGATTTAATATCCGTCTATGAATGTTTGAATAGTCTGAAAGGACAGTTTTACCCTCTGCCATGTTTCTTCTCTTCCTTCAGTCCAAGTTAATTGAGCTAAAAATCCATGACACACATATAGATTAATTATTGAACTAAGAGCAGACAGGTTTCAGACAGAGACAAATCAAAGTCTTTCTTTATCGGCCTTAGCAAAATAATTTGGTTCTCAAAATTGGCTTCTCAAGCAGGAGGTCCCAGTTCCCAGGAAACTGAGGCAGGCGCAGCAGTGGCCAGGACGTCATCCGTCAAAGTCATCCAAAAGGCGTAGGCCGATAGTGTTTGTTTTAAAGGAGCAACTCACCCCTGGAAAAAGCCACTGTCAGTCAAAGCTGGTGTTTGCAATGCTTGGCGCCACAGCTCATGGTTTCGCCAATTCTACATTCCTACAACACCCATTGCATTGCGCACCTCCCTCTGAAAGGAACGGACGTTTTCCAGTCAAGGACATTGATCGCTGCAGACAATGGCTCAGAGCAGTACAGAATCCGAAATACGACGAGAATATACCGGTGGATCGTTGAAAACAATCTTCAGGTCTGCAGTCTACATTTCAAACCTGACGATTTTGAGCGAGACTGACATCGGAGGCAGGCGTCCTAGATTGAGGAAGTGTAGCTTAGCGAGCTCCATGGCCTCCGCCAGATGATGCGTTTTCCAGGGGCCATTTGAGAAGCGGATAGCGTCGTCCAAAGGCACAGAGAAAAATTGCATTTTTTCCTACCATAATGACATTAGCTCCCCATAATAGCATGATAGGTTGAAAATCGGTGAACTGGCCCTTTAAGTCTACTTTGACGTTGTCTTGGCGGTTGTGAAATTCAAAGAAACAGCTTTTTCCTCTAGCGCTAAATCGACTATATCGTCAGGTTCATTTGATCTTTTGAGAGAGGAGATCTTGTTTCTCATCCTCTCATTGTAAAAGGCCCTCTGTGACCTACCATCAGCAGCAGGCTGTTTATCATCTTCTCTCCATCATTAAGTCACTTCACATCACACATCAGAGCTCTCCATTGCTTCTCTGCTCTTTGTCTTGTCTGTCATTTTCATTGCAAAATATTCACGTGCAAATTTCCCAGTGCTGCCTTTGTCTCCACTGTAATTTGTTATCCTTGCAGTTTCTCTTCCTGTCCTCATGAAGAATAGCACACACGAAGCCATGAAGAGAGCATAATGAGGTGAGTGTATTTCTTTTTCTACGTCAGAGATAGTGACACTGGGTATTTATCTTTTATGCGTAACAAATAGCCTCGTGTCTGGGTAAGATGCAGATTATATAGTGGAACCAGTTCATTTACATATTCACAGGACTGATGGTGAAGGTTAAGAAAGCCCATCCTGTCCCTTAACTGTGACATGGATTTGCATAACACAGTCACAAACAGTCTCTCAAAAACGACACTGACGTGATTTATCTCGGCACGCTATCAGAGTCGTTCTGATCAGACCAGATGTGATTTTCTCAGTCACTGATCTGAGCTGCCTGAGATCGGACTAGATAACAAGAAACGACGGTTCAGGGCTGATTACACTTCCTTCTGCTGACACCAAAAGTTGTCCTTATTTCCTCACATTCACCTTGTTTGCTTCTTCATCAATCAAAGCCTGGCTTCCGATAAACGCTTCATGCTTCAAGCTCCAGCAGTAATTAAAAGTGCTGCGAGCGAGCAATCAGCTAATGTGACAGCTAACGTGTTTTACAACACCTGAAAATGGAGCGCCAACATTTCTGACCATATGATCATTTATCAGTGCTGCCAAACAGTCAAAAACATAATGTTATCGATTCTGACACACACCAGATCCCCTGTCCTGCTTTTACTCATCTTTCATTAGCTGGAGTTTGTGTGTGTGTGTGCGTGTGTGTGTGTGTGTGTGAGACGTGCAAAGAGCCACTGATTGATTTTCCCCCCGCTGTTTGATCATTGTAAAGGAGAATGCACACAGAGCAGCGGGTGGGCCAGAGTTCAATTAACAGCCATGTAATCCTCAATGATTAGTTTTCATGAGCCCAACAGCATGAGCGGAGAAGAAGGTTACAGTGACAGGAAGTTAAAGTCGGAGAGGAGCCTGATTTATATGCAGTTTGCATGGAGAAAACTTTATTGATCCCTTTGGGGACATTGAGTCGTAGTAGTGGGAAATGTAATTCAGCAGGGATCAAGTAAGGAGGAAGGTAAGCACAGAACATGAATGCAAAGAGACACAAAGAATATTGAAACAGTTTGAAAATACTAAAATAAAAAGACGTCATCATCAGATTTCACGTTTCTGTCTGTACGCTAAATATGAAGCCACAGTCAGAAGACGCTTAGCGTAGCTTAGCACAAAGGCTGGGAAGAGGTGGAAACAGCTAACCTGGCGTAGTTCTTGCTCTTCGTCTTCATCAACAGGCGCTCACACTTTCATTTCATGTATCTGTTGACTGAAGTGAAGGTCAGCTGCGTAGAGAGGATGACGTTGTTCACTATACCAGCTCATATGTGTGTCTGGGTGTGTGTGTGCTGCAGCAGCTCATAGCCCAGCGCTTCACTACTAGTGATGCCTCTGGCTGCAAACTCTTGGAGAGAGAAGAAGAGCAACAGGAGAGAGAGAGAGAGAGAGAGAGAGAGAGAGAGCAGGCCCAGTGGGGCTGGTGAAGCTCATGTTTCATTAATAGAGCGTATCATGCAGTTTTATGTGTGTGTCTGTGTGTGTGCGCGGGGCGATACAGGGTCACGTTTGACTCTAATAGGAGCGAGACTGTTTGAAACAAATGTAGGGCAATCACCGATTCACAGGAGCACGGCCTCCACGTTAGTCGACGTCTAATCAGCGGTGATCAGGAGCCGAGCACACCCGGGTGAGCCGCGCCATGCTAATGGCAGGAGACGCTGAAGAAGAGTGACGAGTCAGTCGCGAGTTGGAAACATCAGTCATCATTACTGACTGAGTGCTGAATCACAGTCTGAAAAACGTCTCCGGGTTTTGTTTTCCACAGAGGGACGGTGAAGCTGTGAGCCACCCTGCCTATCTGCCCGCTCGCCTGTCAGTCACTTCCAATCATCATATCTGTAATAACCTGTGACTCCAGGGTGGTCATGGAGAGGCTGACCAGCACGGCCAGCTGTCTGTGTGCCTGTCCTGTCTCTCTTTATACCTGCCTGTCTGCCCATCCATCCTGTCTCTCTGCTTGCAGGATGGGCTGTTCTCAACTGTTGCTTACATCAGAAATGACAGGAAAGAGTCTCACAGCAAGAATAAATCATATTTTGATTAAATTGGTGCTTCTGCCCTGCACTCACCTATTGATTAGGAAAGACATCAAAGTCATGCATGTATTGCAGTTAAATGATCGTTAATTCGTGCTCCATAAATGCTGAATTTGGCTTGTGCTTTTAAAGTAAGAAAGACCATATTTTGCTACTTCAGCAGACTGGAAAATAAGCTTTCTTTAGGGGTGCCAATATCAGACTGTCAGTGAGTGAGTCAGTTGGTCTACCACTTTGGTTTGGACAGAATTATCACGACAACTGTTCAATTGAATGCCATGAAATTTTGCATGCAACATTTGTTGTCCTCACACGATTAATCCCACTGACCTTGGTGAGCTGCTCACTCTTCCTCTGGCATCATAATAGGGTTAACAATTGGTGTTCACAGTAAAATACTTTGATAACTAATGGATGGATTGTCATGACTTGCTATGGACATTTATGGTCCCTCAAGGATATATTTCCAACCATCAGCGAGAACTCTACCAGCAGGGCAGAGTTCTCACTGATTCAGTGAAATATCTTACGTGCTGTGGTGTATCCTGACACAAAATATTGTACAGTCTTTTATTGTTTCAAATTAGGGGCTGCATCCTTCAGAGGGTCTATTTGAAGACTGAGTGCGTCACAGTGGCGCATCGAAGCCTGTCCCAATTCGAAGGCTCCTTCAGATGCAGGGGACAAATATGTCCTCCTTTTCCTGGGCCATGAAGGATCCACCGGGTGCATCCTTCCCGGCTCAACATATCCCGTGATTTATTGCGCACCAACTCAAACCAGATGGTGGACTCTTAAACGGCCGAGGAATACACTTTTAAATTGGTTTTAACTCAATCGAATAGCTAGCATTACACATGTTAAAAATAGCAAAAGGGCTAATAGGTTAAGTTACACAACATTAGTTATGATTGCTTGTTAGCCCGCTAGCCACCTGTTGCTAGGCGACAGGAGCCTTGTTTGGTAGTTCAAGGTTAAAGGTGGGGAAAGCTGCAAACAGGAAGTCTACAGTCTACACAGGCTACGAATGACTCATCCTCTGTAGACCGCGTCCTTCGAAGGATGCAGCCCCCCGAACTGAGACACAGTATCCTTCTGACTTTGGTGATCTCTTGGCTTTTCCCATAATGCAACCACGAGGCTGACACAATTTCAGTTTGTTCAGAACTTTGACTTGCAAAACTAATGACTCTCACATCAGCCACAGTTGTATTTTGGTCGAGTGCATTTAGCTACTGTTAGCAAGCTAACACGCTAAACAATGGTAAACATTGCAAGGATTACACCTTCTTCATACATCATCGTGTTTGTGAGTATGTTAGCATTCTGATGATACCATTAACTAACCATTCATCTATATCCACTGGTAATAATGTAACTGAGCAGATCTTTCAACAAACTCCTTTAGACTTAAATCTTTGATCTCACTGGTGTAGGATCCTTAAATGTCAGGAAACATGCTTAAATGTCAAACACAGCTCTCGTCTTCAGCGTTCATGTATCCTTCCAGACTTTACTGTGCAAAATGGAATAAGAGAGCTTGAATGGGGTGTTATCTTTTAGCTGTAAAGCTTCAACAGATCTCTTTGCTCAATTTGAGATAGTCACAAGCTGTCCCTCAACATGATGCACGCTCCGCTTTAAGCATTGAGAGCTCCAGATCAAACATGTGCCGGACTCATGAATAATGATGTTTATGTTCTCTTAAAAGAGAAGGTGACCAGTGGTCCATTACCTTTATCTTTGTGATGGCTTGTCACACAGCGCTCCTTGATCCCTGATTTACACGCCATGTTGCTGGAGAAAGACAGAAGCATCATGTTTTATATAAGCTTTGTGAAAAAGACCATGTGTACTTTAGCCTTCATCTTGTCATGTTGTGAGGCTTTGAAGTTTGATTTATTAAACAGATCGTCCAGTATCGGCATTTTTCAACCCTTTATGTAAAGAGGAATATGGAGGAAACGGGAGGGCTCTAAAACAGCGGCCCTGTGCCTTCCGTACACTGCATACGTGTGACAGCATTGTTCATTGCTTCTTGTCTCTATTTCTGTGTGTGTTTACTCTTGTGTGTGCGGACGCTCGATGTCAAAGAGCGATGATTGCTCTGCACTTGTTCCTGTGTGGGTGAAGTAGAAACGGTAATAGTATGTTGTGCTCGCAGCTGAAGAAATAATTCTTTATGCGTCTGTCAGCAAGGAGCAGTGACAGCTCTGTGTGTGTGTGTGTGTGTGTGTGTGTGTGTGTGAGTGAGAGAGCGTGTTTAGCAACCTGTGATTACCTGCTATTCCTGGAATGACTATTCATTTAATCAGCTCTATTTCTGCAATCAGATTCCCCTGGCAGCTGCTTTTGTTATTATTTGCTTTTCTTCAATGATCGCTCCCTCCCACTGGAAACGCAACGTGTGAAAAATGCCTACTTATAAAAGGGAACACCAGAGAGAGAGAGAGAGAGAGAGAATGTGTGACTTTTCCACTATGCTGATTGTAACTGTACTTTATTTTAAAGTGGTTTACATGGCTGCTATTTGTGCTAATGAGGGATTAAATCTGTGTAACACTGAGGTTTTGTCAATCCTGTATCTGACACAGATTAACTTTACAGTTTTAAGATCCTGGTTTTGATTTTTGCAGTATAAAAATATTAATAAAGAATTTATTAGGGACTTAAAAAAGTCCTTACTCCATTAAATAATACAGCCAATATACACACAAATATTGTTTGTTTGCGAAAGGACAAAAACCTGATGAGGGCTGCCATTAACAATAGTTTGGCATGGATGAGATGGTGTTTCTTCATCTGTTTCTGTACAAAGTTAAAGAGAATAAAATCGGACATCTTAGCAGATTCTGGGGTCTTTTGTGGTTCTTTCTAGATCAATGGTCTGACATTGTGTGAACACACACACACGTGTGCTGACGGACACTTTACTACTGAGAGAGATATGAAACAAGATTTGAGCTCTGTGAAAAAGAAACATTTTAATTGGCTCTCTTAAGAAAAACTTAAGAAATCTTTAAAAAAAATTGTTAATTTTCTTTTTCTTTTTTCAGAGATCAGGATGAGAAGACCTGCTCGACTCTTCTCGACAAATCTGTTGAACATTGTCATTAGTTTTGTACAAATTATACAAGCAAGTTTCAATGTCTTATTTTGGCAGATGGATTGTTACATTTGGTTAAAGCCAGACGAGCCCCGTTTCCATTCACTGTGCTTCCTCATAGGCTGCTTGCAGTAGTGCAATTTATAAACATGTGGTTGAAATTCTCTTATGTAACTGTTTTGTTTAAAGAGCAAATCAGCAATTTTCCTAAAATGTCAGACTTTTTCTGTAACATTTGTGTTGCTGGGTTGTGTACTTTATGTCTTTAGCGTTTAGCTAGCTAGATACTTCCCTGATGTCCAGCTAAGAAAGTGGTGTCAGTTTACAGTGTAATCCTTTGACTGCTGCTACTCATTGTGGTCGTTGCCAAATGTCTGAACAGTAAGGAGGCATTAAGCCTTTGCAGCTTGATCATAGAAAGTCTTCTGTTCCAACGTCATGGACGATGCAATCAGAGAAACTCAGCTGCTGTGGATATTCAGCAGAGAAAAGTTGAGCTCACTTGTATCTGACAGGGTCGGAGCCAGAGTCTTATCCTATCTGTGCTGAAATGGGAACAGAGAAATGTTGGAACCTTTCGTCCGTTTTGTTGAAAACATACCATAAACACTTCCAAAAGCAAAGAACTCTCTGTCCGTGTGGTTGAGCTTCTGGCTCTAACCTGTCAAGTGTAACTAGGTTTAGTTTGTTCTTGTCCCTGATACTGTGATTCTGGTCCACGCCCAAACCACACTGTGACCTCCAACAAAACCCAGCACAAGCAGTTTGATGTTAAATAAAGAGAACCACATGGATGAGATAACAAAGGAGGAACAAAATGTTCAGAACAGCCGTTGATGCTCTCTCTGTTCCTCTCTCTCTCTCTCTCTCTCTCTCTCTCTCGATGTTACGTCTCTCTGTTCACCTGATCCGGGACAGAGGCTGTTAGTCCTGACACTCGCTTGGAGGCACCTCGAAAAGGTCATGAGACGTAATAATAACACCAGGGGACATTCTGAATAATGATAGTGGACATTTATTATACAGGAGCACAAGCAAATCCCTGCAGGCTCTGCGCAGGGTCGGCCACACGTGTAGCCAGGCCAGGTTTCAGAAGCTACCACATTTACACCGGGCCTTAATTGTCCCCCTCCTGTCGCTTTACCGCCGTTATAAGCAAGCTGAGCGCCAGCAGCCGGCAGAAATGAGGCCTTATTAATAGGCAATTTTGCTTTCTTCAGCTTCCCAGCCTCCTTAGATGTGTCTTCATAATCAAATATGGAGAGTCAATCGAGCCAAAGCCGCCTCACAAAACTTGAATCGTGTCAAAACAAGAGCGGGAAAAAAGTGAAGGAAAGAGACAGTCGTTCCCTTGTTTGCTTCCCTCAAGTGTAACTCTGAGCCTGCATTTTGCAACAAAGACAGACATGAAGGCAGGGGCAGAAAGACAGGCAGAAAAAGTGAGACGGAGCCAGACGATTAAGAGAGACAGTGAAAGGGAGAGAGTGAAAATCTAAGTCAACGTCTGTAAAGGCAGAGTAAGAAAGAAGATTGAGAGAGGTGGATCGAGCCAAAAAACTGGAATGAGAGGATTGAAAAGGGATAGAGGAGACTGTTGAACAGCCTTCTCCCACACTGGCAAAGTTTCATCGACATAAGAGGACTCTCCGTCCTCTGAGTCACAGCAGATGGGCAGCACTGTCAAGTGTTTATAGACGTGCAGCAGCCACTATTGAAGGCGAAACTGAAGCCAATTCATCAGCCACAGAAGATCCAGTCTATCAAGACACAGGCTTTTGTTAAGCGTCTGTTTGCTGGTGCCAAACAAAACCAAGATGGAGCAAAATCTATAACACAGGCAGGTAAAGGTTGCCTCAAATTTAAAAAATGAAAAGGGTTGGAATTTTTATCCACTGTAAAGTCAAAAAAGTGCAGATCTACTTCACAATGTCGACTATTTCTTCCTGAAATCCCTGAAAAATGTTTCAACGTCTGTCAGCAGCATTGATCGAACAGCTAATGCGGCTTGCTGTGCGGTTTATTGTACCCACAGGCTGTCCAAGAAGTCTGCGCTCCAGTGCTTCAGTGAGTGAAACTGTAATATTGTTTTATTTGATATGTCAGAACTAATTAGCAGGTATTTGTGTCTGCGCTCAATGTACCTGGCTTGTTAGCTCATTCAGTGTTTCTCAAACACTGATTTATGAGTGGTGGCCTGTGGATGGGATTGTGCCCAGTTGCTTTTTCCCCACAGAGAAGACAGCTGGCTGTGTAGTTGTTTTAAAAAGGTGGAGGTATTATGCTGTTTCACATTTTAAGACATATGTAATGTTACAATGTTGGATGTCCAGACTAAACGTAGGTGAAGTTTCAAATCTGTAGGTAAAAGTACGTTGGAGTAATCCCCAGGCTGCTGTGAACGCCAGGTTTCACACAGTTTTTCCTACACGCTGCACTTTGTGACGTCACAAAGTGGAGGCATCTGCCCGAGACACAGCAGAACTTCCTGCCCCTGGCACAGTTCAAGGACACGCCCACCCAGCAGCTCAGTCTGCCTCGGCTGCTCAACGGCTCTGCTCTTCAAGTTGGTTAAGAACGTCTTAGCAGCAGACGTTCATTTCAAATCTAAAAAAGTGAAGATTTGAAATGAAGATATTCTTTGCTGACAACTCTTTAAGGGTCCGATCAGACAGAACACGTTTTCAGCAGCTGGGGGCAGCTTTTTTGTTTTCAATGAGAGGGACAGTTTTTGCACGCTGCTTTTGAGTTGCAGAGCACCTTGCGTTTTTGAGGAAATGCTCTGAGTGCCTCGAGTTGAAAAAACTTTACAATATAACGGTTAGGTTAATGACAGCTAATGATTTGAAACTGTTGGCTTCAACAAAAAGTTGCAGTGCGGTGCGCCTCGCGTTTTACAGCCTGCAAAACGTGCTCTGTCTGATCGGGCCCTAACACAGCCACAGGGTAGGAGGCGTGCCTCAAACACTGAGTTCTGCCCTTTTGCAGGCTTCGGAGAGCTGGCCAGTCAGAAGAAAGTGGGCTTGTAGGGGCGGGGTTTCAGGTAAAGGCTGTATGAGGGCCTGCACAGAGCACCAGTGTGAGAAAAATGATGAGTTTTTTTTAACTGTGAATCATGCTAAGCTACTCCACAGGTATCACAGAGTGAAATATGATGCTTGAAATTAGCACAACACCCCCCCCTTTAAGTTACCTGGTTTGTGCCGTTCACGTCCATTCGCATTCAAATTATATTTTTGGCATATTAAAACAAAATCAGTAAAAACCATTCAGTGCTTGATTTGATTATTTGCTAAAAATGCCATTCATTGATGTAGCTGTGTGAGATTAAATAAGAGATCTGAATTACTCTTCCTCCAGCAGTGCAGCTACGTGATATTTTCATCCGGCTGTGTTTTCAGCAACATCTTAGTATTCCTCTGTGCACCGCACCAAGTGCGTCTGTGGATGGTTGATGGTTGGTGGTATATTATGCATGACGCCACTGAAAGTAGCCATTAAAGCGGCCTTATTTTGGAGCTCCGTGCTACCTTTGGGCTTAATAGGCCATGAATACGATTACAGATATGAAAATACACTGACATGACATGCCCTGTGTCATACAGGCCTTCATTTTTTAACAGCCTTCACACATGCAGGACTATCTCCAATGAGTGCAAATCGTGTCAGGCTGCGCACATGAAGAGGGCAGACACTGATTTGTAAAGATGTTTTATTATTGAGGTACGTGGCCAATCAAAGACTCGGGACACATCCAAACACATCATTTACATTTTGACTTCTCGTGGACGTGTGATGCTACATAAAACTAGACACAATGCCAGATAACAAAGTGTTCACATGGATAAAATCTTTAATCCAGTTCTGCTTTGACACCATTTATCTCCTTGTTGCTGCTTTGTCGTTCTGTTTTTTTTTTTTAACTTTTTTTCCGACACACAAAGACATCCATCAGCCTAAAGAGCTCCACGGGGGAAGTGAAGTGAGGTTTCAATACAATACAGCAATCACAATGAAGGACAAACCTCAACACAAAGGACAACTTATTCCAATAACATAAAATAAAGTGCTATTCTCATTATTACTAGAAGAGAAGCTTGTTTCTCACTGTCTCTAAAGGCTTTCACATACATTGAAATGTAGACTAAAGAAGGATCCTATGAGCTGGATGATCTCTGCGCTCTGAAAGACTACAAATTGGATGCTTTATTTTCAGTGCCATCATTTTGCTGTTTCATTTGACGTTCTCGATCTTTCCCAAGTGAAAAGGTTCTGATTGAGTCCTCACCTTGGAACACGCTGTTCTTTTAAAGAACTGAGTCATGGATGAACAAAAAGTTGACTTACACGTGAGACAGAAACGCCTCCACTTTATGTCCGAGCTGAGGCCCGTCGATAAAGGGAGGACAAGACAGGCCAAACGGGAAGTGGAAGATGGAGATGACAGCCTGACATTTGATCAATGATGACTCGTGCACCCCTGGGAACGTCGCTACCTGCATGCATTCACTGACTCATACCAGCTCAACAGTGATGAAACTCCTCTCACAGCACCTCCTCCTCCCTCTGTTTGCCAGCGGCCTCCTTCAAACTGTCAATGAAACGTGCTCGTCACGGTCAGAGAGATTCACATTGTGTTGTTTTTCTGGCGGACTGGCCATGATTTATTTCCCGGTGTTCTTGCAACCCAACGAACAACTTTCATCTCCCAGACTTTAGATTTTTCTTGCATCATCTTCACCTACAACAGAAAGACAACACGACATAGCCCCGAGACAATCACTGCTATCAAGGTAAAATACACCATCATGTTTTCCTGGAAATGCCATAACTGAAGACAAAAAGGAAAGGGAACACATTGACAAATTCTTCAAAGTTTCATCGTGGCTTGTAGATAGTTGAAAAGGGAACGGGTCGATCATCTGTGGTGCATGTGGGCCAGAAATAAAAGATACTGATGCTTTTTTCGTAACATATTTTCATCGTCATTTCTTACTGAAAAAGTCAGGGGAACAGCTCTCTATGAAAAGACCCTCAGAGCCTCCAATTCTCGTTTGAAAATCCTCCCATTTCTGCACTCTCACGTTGCTGAGCGCAGTTATAACTCGGATCCTGTGTGCTCCTTTCATCTGATTCTCCTGTCTGTCTGAGTGGCAGCAGCTTTCTCCGTCTGGCAGTGGTTGTCCTTGGCGAGTGCCTCGAGTCACGTTCCAGTCTACATGAAAATGATATCCGTCCCCGGGCCAGAGACCCTGACATGAGCAGATAGGAGTGAGACATTCGGAGTGGGCTGAAACAAGAAAAGGACGGTGACAGGACTCCCACGTCGGTAGATTTGTCTTTGATGAAGAGAAACAAAATGAGAATCAGCTTCCGGCAAGCTTATTTAAAGCATTTTGGACTTGTGCAGCCTTTGTCTATCTAAACATTGATTCTTGTATCGGAGAGATAAACTTACAGACAGTTCCTTGCTAAGAGCAGGGCTACTGCACAACAGTGCAGTTTATTAGAGAGTCTATTAAACCAATACAGCCGCAAACCGTTTGTTCATCTGAGCTGTGGTTGCAGCTCTTTGGAGAAGTGTGTGTCTCTGTTTGGTTTGAAGTCAGCCAGGACCCGGTTGGAGAGGCTGCGGCAGTCTTTGAGCCGAGCAAAGGGTGGGGGAGGGGTGACGGTAATAGTTTGAAGACGGGTGCGTCCCCCAGGGAGGAAGTAGAAGTGGAAGGATGGTGATGCGCGCACAGAGGCTCAGATCTCCTCGATGGAGTCAGCCGGGACCAGCCCTCTCTTCTTGCCACTGCTTAGCTTCAGAAACGACTCGCCGTCTTCCAGCTTCCCCACACAGATCTGAAAGGGAAGAGACAGGAACTGAGTTGCTCTATTTTCTGTAAAGGAACAGATATTCATTCGTGGAGAAAGTTATGTGACTCAGTATCGTGATCTTTTCCTACGAGTATGAAAGCTGTCGACAGAATTAATGAACATGCTGGCAGTTAATGTCAATGACTGCAGTGAGTCAACATAATTTATGCTTGGCATAGCTTAACTTTTCAGAATAGATTGTGAATATTAGAAAGTGGTGACATTTATTTTGAAAAACTAAATAAAAATGTCGGTAAACAATTAAAACACGAAGCATTTAACTTCATGAGAGAGTGTTTGGGAGCATAATCATCCTTTCATTATAAACTAAAGTGCCAGTGCACAGCTCTTCCTGCAGGATGACTCAACAAGTTTTGTGTGGTTACAGTGATTCTGGAAATAATGAGCCTCATACATCAGTGTTCAAATCAAGACACTGAGATTATTTTGGAGCCAGCCCTGACCAGAATGTACCCTGCCACTCTGCACTGGACAAAGGGGTTAGCACACATTTCACACATGCACTACGCTCCTGAAAATGTCAGGACACTACCTGGGGGGAGATTGCAAATGTCAGATTGACCTGGACACTAAACAGGCTTTAACCTGCCACCCCCGTGTACAAAGTCCCCTTAATGTCCATGTGAGAAGAAACAGTCTGGACAATTTGCAGCGAGCAAGTCAGCGTGTTAGTGACATTGATGAAGTTCCACAGAGTTTTGCTGCCTGTATATTGCTTTTCACTCTCTCATTTGCATTTCCAGTACATCCTTATACTTGTTATGGTGATAGCAACTGGAAAACAGTCACCATTACAAAAGAGTCCTCCACCTCCTGCACGCTCCCCCCCTAAACGAGGTATCTGTAGTAGTTAGATAGACAATCTAGCGCTGTTTGCGATATGTCCAGATAATGTTTGGACCTGATTGTCCAGGGTGCAGTACGGCTTCAGCGTGATCAACACAAGCTAAATAAGGTGAAACTAGCAAGAGCAAGCTAGATTTTGAAATGCATATAACATATTAAAGGGCATTGTGACAATGGTGTACCTGGGATTCCCTCACGGCCATGTGTCCTCTCTCCCGGTTGCCCGGAAAACCCTGGACGACCCGCCACACTCTCTCTCCCGGCCGGACCCTCTGCACAAAGTTAGCAGGGAAGAAACCGACTTTGTCGCCGCTCTTGCCCTAAAGAAACACAGTCCAACAGTGCCATTGTCAGCATTTCCAACTTATCTGGGTGTCAAGAGGACAACCAGATTACATGCTGCAATATCATCTTCAGGTCATTTAGTCCATATTCAGAGACGGAGAACTTTTCTGAACGTATTAGTTTCAGTCTTGTCTTTACTTGTTGAGTCAATAGAAACAAAGAGACATGTTTTGTTGCCTTCAGTTTCTCCATTTTGAATCCTAATTGAGAATTAAGAACAAAGTGAGACAGACGGCACCGCATTAACTCACATTCTGCGCAGTGACAAAGTGTGGAAACAGCTTACACTTGATTTACACAAATTTACATGAAAGTAGTTTTAAAATGCAAGCGAGAAATTGAGCAACCTGAATGCCAGATTTGTTTCCAAGTCTGAAAAGAAAAACATCACGGCGAGTATGGCCTCTTGGAAGCAGATGATGTCTGATTAAAGCTCATTATGCGGCGGTGTTTCACTGTTTATCAGCCACTGCTTCAGGTGTTTATGTGTTTATTCAAGTGATTCAACGTTATACATAAGTAATGAACGGATGACTCACAAATTATACATAATTTAAAGGTTGCAGCCGTGTTGATTTAAGGTGTTTAATGGCTGCTGCTTCACTTCAGGCTGCATAAGTGCTAGTAAACATTGATCCAGTAAGAGAAGATACACAGACTCTTCTTCACTGAAGTGTGGGTGCATCCTTCTTTCTCTGTGACTGAAACACGCACATACATTTCCATTGGGAGCGAGTGAAACTCATTACAGACTCAATAAAGAGCTCTTTGAGGTTTCAACACTAGTCAAGTTCATTATGTTAAACTCTCGGTAATTTTCAGAGAAAATTATGTTCTATTTCGGTCTGCTGCTGCCTGCATGTTTATCACAGCAGAACTGGAGCAGGTGTTCTGCATTAAAGGCTTGATTTACAGCATGCGCACAATAAACACATGCACATATATTTCCGTACACTTGAACACACATTATTCAAACATCAACACGCACGCAGATGATGGCAAATGATTTATTACCCACCTTCCACCATTCTTCATTAGAGTCGTCGGTGACCTGCACCCGATCACCGGGACTAAAGGAGATAAGACAAGAGAGACGGTGAAAAAAAGGAGGCATGAAGGGGAGGTGATTGAGGTGGAGTGGAAAAGGGGACGAGGAGACGAGAGCAGGGTGCATGATGAGGAGATAAAGGGGCCGAGGGATTGAGAGCTGCAGCGAGAACAGTATAAAAAAAAAAAAAGAGAGTTGAGGGCGAGCACAAAAGATAACATTATCAAACAGCCCGGGCGAGCTGTTGCACCCGCGTTAACATCGCCGTGAGGTTAAAATGACCATGAGTCTTTGTGTCGCTCTCTGCAGAGGTGACAGAGCAGCCGACACCAAAGTCAGGAGGTCGACATGAAATACTGTCGACTGCAGCGGTGAAAGCTGGACCTGGTCTGGAGCCGACCTCGGCTGCATGCTAATGATGCTACCCCTTTTTGATAGGACTTTTACACACACACACACACACGCACTCACAGTGTACCCAGTGTCCTAGATACACAGGGAGAAACTGCTGTCCCAATTGCACTTCTGTACGTTACATCTCCTGGGTGTCTGCTCTCTCTACTGCCCTATATGATCATCACTCAAAGACATACACACACACACACACACACACACCTACATGCAAACAACTTTGAACACTTACATAAACTTACCAACTAGGGTGAGACCCATATAACTCAACTGATTCTGTCCACTTTTTTAATATGAGACATTCTGCACGCTGAGGTTTCTCCCAGCATGGACACTTGTACAGTTTGTTATTCGTTAGGCCAAACTTGTTGATGCTGTTTGCATGTACGTGTTAAATGGACATGTGTCTTACTTAACAACATGTTGTACTTACACATATTTTACCAGACAGGATCAGGTCGCAGCTTTTAGCAACTTTTCACAGTTTGAAAGTGAAACATAACCAAAGCCCCCACACACAAAAACCCTTTCAGACTTATCATGTGAGGATTTGCACAAGTGAAACAAATTTAATTTACAATGGCTCCGTTACATTAGTTTCCCTGTAAGCCATCATACTGAGCCACAATGCACCGTAGTGGGACCTTGACTGGAACTGACATCAGTTCCAAGCGGCAGCCTCAGGTGTTGAAAAATGAAGCCAATGCAGAAGTGAAAAAAACTGCAGTTCCTCGAGTGGCCGCTTGAGGCTAAGAAATAACATTACAGCTGGTTGGAAAACGCCAATTTTTACAGCAGTTTTGTTATAAATAACTTATTTTATTGGTCAAGATAACAGTACGGGGGGGGGAATTTTTTTATAACACAGTCGTTTTAATTATATTAAGCCTTAAATTATAGGGGCCAGCTCACTTGATTGACAGGTGGATCCTGCTGGCTGTTTGCTAGACGTCAACACAGACACACAAATTGCTGGGGAATTTTTTTCATTCAAAGTTTGGACAAATAATCTGTCTCTGTGGGATTTATGGAGCTTTCTGTCTGCAAGAAGTCTGAGCTCCAGCTTTTCAGTGAGTTAAATGTTAGTGTTATTGTATTGATATATTTTTAGCAATAAGTAGCTGGTATACTGTGCCCGCTTTAGCTGGCTTGTCAGCGTTTATCAAACATTTATTTAATAGTCGGCCAGTAAATAAGAGTCAGGAGTTGATGGCTTTTCCCCGGAGAGATTACAGCGGACCGTAGTGATGAGAAGTTCGGTTATTTTAAGTTTTTTATGTGTCCACTCGCTGCTATCTCACCAGGCGAGCGAGCGGTGAGTCCGCTACTTCTTTAGTCTGATAAATAAACATCTGCAGTCAGTCACCACCACAAACAGAATCTCCTCCTGGCAAAGTTAAACTAGCTTATTCATTATTTATACAGTCTATGGCTATTAACCGCTAGCTAAGCTGAGAAGCATATAGCCTAGCTTCTTAGCTGTAGCTTGCTGATTCATGCGGCCCCGCCCATTTTTTGGGGCATTTTGCCTTCACAGTAAAAATTGACAGGAAATATGGGGAAGAGAGAGTGGGGACCCGTTTTGGGTCCCGGGTCCTCAGGTTCCCGTAGACCCGTGAAGACCTCTAGTGTTCACACTTGTAATTAAGGCTGTCCACTTGTGATCATGAAAATGTGAACAAGGCCAGAGACATGTGGGTTGAAGAGTCGAAGACAATGCCTCTGTACATGTGGCGCCTGCTCTACTGACTGAGTTAAACCAGCGCTCCATAACATCTGTGCTTTGTCTTTGTCTTGATTAGCATTTCCTTAACTCACTTGCTATTAGTGTTGCACCTGTTAGGATTAGGCCAGTTTAAACCGAACTCTCTTATTAGGGTTGGGGTTAGTGCTGCATCTGAAATCACTCCCCGATTTATTCTTTAATTCTCTGTCATCGATTACAATTTACTTATTAACTTGTGTAGTGTTGCCTGACTTCTGTTACCTGCATCTACAAAATGCAAAGCATTGCATTGTGGGATTGTGATTAGAAAGTCTTTTTTTATTCCATTGTGGGATTTTTAGGGCACTATAAGGCCTTTTGAAGTAAGACTTCAGTAAGAAGTAAGACTTCACAAGGAGTCACATTTTCATATTCATCTGGTTATGGACCTGCGCACAAAAAAACTGCCCGAGAGACAATAATAAGAAAAAATATTTAAAGATTCAGACCCAGCACGAGATCTATAGACCCATCAAATGGAGCCCTGGATACATGAGCCATGCATTCACACCATTTGGCCAATTAGATGAAGGCCCAGCTACCCGTTAGCTTCTCTTAGCTTAATTGGTTTCAGTTAGGGGGTGACTGCAGGGTTAGCTAGCATGTTGGCTAATGAAGGGGAGAGGAGTGGAGATCGGGGTTGACGAAGACCTTTAGGTGTGAAAGAAGTGCTATTTTAAGTTATTATGGATTCAGGTGAGACAAATTGTTACAAACGGGTTCTGAGTAAAACATGTAGAAGAGCAGAAAGTCAAAGATATCTGCACATTGCAGGTTTCCTTCATAGAGTGCAGACCTACTTTATAGTGCATACATTTCACACTCAGAATTCTGACACTAAATTTAACGACAGCAGAAATGTCAAGTTGCACCACAAATAAAAAGTGATTTCACACACAGCAAATGAGATGTGGTGACCTTAATACAAGCACAGCTCCAATTATTTGCACCAGCATTACTGAAAACATCTGTGTGGGCGTGCAGGGCTTTTAATTCAAACAGCTAAAGTGCTCATAGTTTCTCTAAATCTTCATTAATGCATCCAGAGTTTTTCACTTCTGATGAACACCTGCAGCAATCAGATACTCTGTCACTCCATACTGGTCAAACTCTAACAGAAGCATGGAGAAGAATAATGCTTTCATTAGTTCACGCATGTATTCTGCAGTCACACATGCAGAGCCACAGCACAGATGGCTGTTTATAGCCCCATGGAGCTCCTACCTTTGTTAACACTGTCCCCTACACACACACAAACACACCCTGCCCCCATTTCACTGCCCCGTCCTTCCTTTCTCTCGTTGTCCTCCTTCATCCTATAGAGCTCTAACTTCTTTATCCACACTTTGCTTTCTCCACCTGTTTCTCCATCATGTCTCTGCCTGTTTCAGTAATCTCCAGCTCTCTCCCTTCCTCCCTCACGCCTGTCCGTCCCTTCATCTCTCAGTGGTTCGCTGTCTTTATCCTCTCCCCTGCTGGGCAAACAGCTCAGTCGCTAGCTCTGCAAGGGGACAGTGACGGGCTACGAGTTTATAATTAGTCGTCCTTAAGGGCGCCTTGCACCGTCCTCGACAGTTGGTGGGGACGTTTTCCTCCGGCAGGAAGAAAAGCCGGGGCAAAACACAGACAAAGCACTCACACACACACAATAAAAATGAAATACACAATCCCAAACAAGCTCTCCTGCTTGTGCACACAAATGCTTTCACGTCATGCACATCTGTCTGGCGTTACTCACTGGAGTTCCAGGTCATTCTGTTCCTGAGGCAGAAACTTGTACAGGGCTACATAGGTGTGGATGGAGTGAACTTCAATGCGCTTCGGCATCTGCATACAGGAAGAGACAGGGAAGGGGGGGATGTGAGACAGATATACACGCCTGTGGAATAAAACAACAAGGGGTGACAGCGTGCACATGGGGATTACAAGACGTGCTACCTTCACACTACTGTCCTCCGCAGGAGTCTGAGCTTGTCCGCTCAAGCTCTCATCTTCCTCTTTTTCCATCTCAGGGTCGGGAGCAGGGGCGGGAGCCGGGGCAGGGATATCTGGAGGGGGTGGGAATTTTTTCTTAGAAGGTGCCAGGCCGCGCACATAACCCACATGTGCAATCTTGCATGCAATTCTTCACAACCAGACAGTAAATCTCTCACACACTCAGACAGACACGCACAAGTAAACAGAACATATGCATGGACACACATATGCATGGACAGACTCAGAAAACAGACACACAGCCGTGTTTACCCCCTGTCTCCTGAGTTATCTCTTCCTCCATGCTGCACTCTCTCTGCTGACTCTCCTCACCTCCCTCCCCCTCAAAGAAGGAAATAGAGAGGAGAAATAAAATGTTAGCGCCAGGAGGTCAAAGAGGATGTGTTTGATATTAAGTGGGGAGTAAAACTTTCTGCTCTGCAGAATACACAGCACACAGATGCGTAGTTACCCTCAACAACATGTCTAATGAGAAGAACACTGAGACCTGTGTCATCCATTATGCTGCTAACAGATCATCCCCTGTTGTCCAATTATAAAACTTCACTGTATTCTAAGTGAGAGTAAGTAGGGGACGAGCCTGACCTCAAAAAGGGGAAACTTTTAATAAGCTTTATAATGCATTTTCAGGTAGAAGTTTGACATTTGGGGAAATATGCTTGTTCACTTTCTGGCTTGTTTGGTTTGATTTACAGTCTCTTATATTAGGCTAGCAGGTTGTTAGCTTATAAAGAAGACTATAAAGCCAAGACACAGCCGGACTATTTCACACACCCAGGAAATTGTGTTTCTTTAACTCTTTGGGTTTTAGACAGCTTACTACAATATAACTTTCATTTGTGAGCTTTAAAAGGTGCTGGTTAATTTTTAAGACAAATAAATAATGTTACAATGTTGGATGTCCAGACTAAACGTGGGTGAGTTTTTTCTTTGTGACCTCAGCAGGCTATGGAGAGCTGGCCAATTAGAAGAAAGTGGGCTTGTAGGGGCGGGGCTTCTTAAAGGGACAGAGCTGTTTCAGGCAGAGGCTGCGTGAGGGCCTGCACAGAGCACCAGCGTGAGAAAAATTTGGAGTTTTTTAAACTGTAAATGATACCAAGCTACTTCACAGGTACCACAGAGTGAAATATGAAGCTTGAAATTAGCCCCCCTTTTGTTACCTCAGTAAATAAATACTTCACCAGTAATTTGATCAAGGGACCGACACTGTAAAAACTTATGTATATATCTTAATCACACAAGGTGATGATGTCATACCAGGCTGCGTGTTGGTGACTCTGACAAACTGCCAAAACTGGAGCGGCTCATCTGTGCCAAGGACGTCCCGTAGCGTAAGGCGGCATACACAGGGTCTACACGCATCCGCGCAGCCTCTGAAACCACACACACACACATTCATCAAACTCGTGCACGCTTCACTTCATTTACAAGCACACATGTAAATTGTTCACGCCTGGACACAGCCCCAGGCAAACTGCAGTTTGGACGACACACTGAGATTATACTGCACATCATTATTAATGTGCCTGTGCCAATCAGGAGGAAGCAGAGGGACTAAATATAACTGTAGTAACTCAGTCAGTCCTGAACCAAAGTGACCCACTTTAGATCTAAGAGAGGACCGCAGCCAAAAGTTAACGAGACATCAAGATGTTCCGATTTATCTGCACTATACTTTGATTCATTTTTAATTTACTTATTAGCCAGAGATGTGTCGTAGTTGTAATAGCCGTAATATATCTGAAGTGGTGATTGAGCAGAAAGGGAATAAGAGATGAGATTTTAAATATGGAAATCCTCACAAAGTCGGCATTGCTACTTGTGCTCGGTGCTATCGGAGTATTTCTGAAGTTAGGAATAAAATTTGCTGCTCTTTCCTCCATCCAGCTCTACGTTGGTTAAAAGGAGGGTGGAGTGATGTTTCTGCAGGGCCAAATGTGGTTTGTGTGTGCGTGCAGGATGAAGTTGTAATGGTGTCCTATTGAAGTCAGTACCTCCATGCATTCGTCGAAAGATGAATAATTTAAGAGGAAAACCAAAAACTGAATCTGCAACAAGAGTAGGTATTTGAATGTGATAACGCTTGTTATTGCATGGAGGTATTTCTGACTATGACTAACTTGCATGGGAATCGAGTACAGAAGGAAGCTGTGTGAAAGACTGTAGTCCTCTTGTCGATACAAATACTTATTTTTTACCTTCAGCGCTCCTTCAGTGAAGAAAGGAGAACTTTATCTGTTTTAAAATGCAGCACAATCAACCTTGAGCTCTTGTGAATTGAACACATTTTAACAAAGAATCAAAAAACAAAATAAAACCTTCTTTAACCTTAACTTTGTCTTTGTAAATAGAGAAACAAATCCCTGTATTCATAACTTCAATTGGTAGGTAATCAGACTTTAATTGTCATTGCAATATTGCAACTTAGAGCAATAACTCGCAGCCTCACAAATGAGCTTTGATATGAGTCAACAAACCAATTAGCTAAAAGCCAGTTAATGGTAAATAACAGCGCCTGTGGGTAAATCCATCATTAAAATCGCCACCTAATATTAATGTGCATAAACAGGAGCTCAGGCCTTTTGTTAGCAGTAATTATGAGGACACTTTGCAGTGTGTGACTGTGAGTTTGACAGGTTGCAGTGTCAGCTGGCCCTGGCTGAGTCCCAGGCGTCACAGTGCTGACAGAGCTTAAGGTTAATTGTACCCTGATTCATGGATAGTACAAGAAAGTGACAGCATGAGGCGCTAACCCTGATTCAGTGAGGCATACAGTAAAAGAGATGAAGGACTGAATCACCTACACGGGTAAAGAAAAACAAGCTGTAATTCAGAGATGATGAAGGAAGGAAGGAAGAACAAATTCAGGTGCTTTCAGGGCGGCGAGTCTAAAAACAGTCTGTTCTTGTTCCACTGTGTTTTAGCCTCCAGCTGGTTTACTTACAAAGACAAGGACATGTCAAATTTGTCCTTAAAAATTTAATTTGGGGAGTTTTCTTTGTGAAATACAGGTGGGTTTTACGCCAGAGAGGATAAATCTAAAAAATAGGCAGCATTTAAATGTTTATCAAGCTCTAAACATGCAAGCTGTAGTGTCAGACAACGAATGCATCAGTCCAAAGTCAGACAGTACAAATCATAAACAGAGATGTAACAACAAACACATTAGACATAATAACAATAACACATTATTACTTTTAAATATGTGTTCACATACTTTCAGGGTGCAGACCGTCCGTCAGCCTCCAAGAGAAGCTGAATTTGTTCTTCCTCTTTATATTTTTCCACTTCACGCTCCTCGGGTGTCAGGTGAGATGGAGACAGTTCTGGTTTTATTACGGTGCACGCACAAGCACACAAAAACCAAGAAAATAAACCAAAAGACAAGACAAGAGCAACGTCACGAAACAAAAGCACATGGGACAGATACACAACATGTGCACTCGCTCGTAAACACACACACACAGGCACTCAGGTGTGCTCACCTTGGCTCGGTTGAACTTCCTTTACTACGGACAATTGGTCGTTGACGAGCATCGGCGAGCTGAAGTTTCGCTTGAACGCTCCAGACTAATGGAGAAGAAAGAAAAGAGTATGTCTTTATGTTTTCAGGACTTCCTGTGGCTGAGCTGCATTTAAAACAGATCTATGGAGTGATTGTAGGATGTTTACAGGGCGTTTAAAAACTCTGAATCAGGAAGCCGTCAACACACACTGACAGATGTGCGAGGGTGCACAGACTGGTGCACGTTCTGCAGTGAAAGAGCTCATCACTGGCATCCAGTCACAGGCTGATGAGACGAGTTTGCGGCTCTCTTTGCTGCTTTTTACGAACAATGAATTCACTCAGGCCGTTTTACTTGTGTGCACATGGCTTCCACACAGGCACGGACATGTGATTCTGCATGTGTGCGTCCACACAACTGCAATTTCACACTGAATTAAGCACAGTAAGTGTTACAGCTGAGATATCAAATTGTCTTTGACTTGCAAATGAGCCTCTCTGTTTGTCATTTTATGCTGAGGAGAGAAGTCTTTGTGAATCAGAGGTAAAAAAGTGTTACAATTGTTACTGTCCAATTATACTGCTTCCCTTCCTCTGTCTCTCTTTGTGTTCCTCTTTCTTAAACAGAGTGCCGTTTAATTTTACCCAGTGGCCCTCAGAAGGTCTCGCCTCTGGCTGCATGCTAATGTCCTCTCTGTCTGCATCAGGGGATAAACACAAAATCTCGGTCTGAAATCATTCTCAATTTACTGCCTGTAGCTTTCACCTTCTTCCAACGTCCTTCACCCAGTGTCCAAATTCAAAAGGGACTAATTCCCACAATGGGAATGAGCAATAAAGTGCCCAAAGCATTGCATTACTCTTTGCTTAAAAATGCAACATGTTTATTTTTGCTCTAAAGTTTCTGCTGACAGTAAAGTTTTTATTATTATGGGTTAAAAGATAAGTGAACTATGACAATTCAAGATTCAGATTAGTTACACAGTGCGGTAATTCTTGTCATTTAGGCCCCAAAGGTGATGTGCTTAATGGCTTTGCTTCAGCCGCATCAGCACTTTACATCTCTTAAAACACAAAGACAGCAACCTGCATCTCTTCTGTCAGCGTTTTAACTTATACACTGCACACATGGCTGGTGTTAACACTGTCCTCATATAAGTGAATGTTCCTGTGTGTATGTGTGTCTCTGTGTGTTGATTCAATATATGGTTGTGTTCACCGACAGTGTAAAAACGATGTGTCCATGCAACTGCACGACACTCTGCTGTCCCTGAAAAACCATTCAACCATTTATTGTTATCACTTTTCTGAAAACCTGTTGGATATTCAAGTGCAACTGAATGCACTAAAGACTTTTGCAAAGCAGATCAAGTTAAAGTCAAGTGATCCAGCAGTACAACCAGTCCAGGTTAATGTTAAAGTTACCATGGTAACAAGGTTTTTTAAATCACGATTGGAAACCAAACTGGCATTGTTGCTGTGCTTTCGATAATTTGGCTATTTAAAATGTCATTCTGACCACCAAGAAATGGGTGGGTTGTGAGACAATATTTAAGCAATTCATTTTAGCTTCAGACTGTACTTAAGATTGAGACGGCTGTCATATCTGTTTGTTCCAAGCAAAGATTCTGGCTATAGCTTCATATTTTACAAAGTCTGAAAACAGCTAACCCATACGATCGACTCAAAAGTTCACCAATTAACATGTCATATTTTGTTTGTTTAATCCTTTAATTTGTCACTTTATGGGGTCGTGTGCATCACGTGCTTTTGCGCCCGTAAAACCTGTGCAAATGACACAAACAGACTCCACCTCATTTTCCAAGCACACGCAGAGGGTCGAATGCACCCCAAAGTGCGCTGCAGAGCAAACTGTGCTCCGGTGCTGTTTGCATGTATTTAAATGAGTCATTATGCAAACATTCGTGGCAAATTAAGCCCCTTTCTATGTAAATGAGCCTCGTCGCAGAAGGCACCTAATTCACAAACAGCAGCGCTAAACGTACTGCGCAGTTGGAGTGAAAATACCGAGGCTTGGTGGTAACTGCAGCGCAGAATTATAAGGGCCGTCACGCTCTGAGTTTCCAGTGATCTTGGCGACAATTCCACCTTTCGTGCGACCAAAAAAATGTGTCTGTCTATAAAAACAATCTGTTAATAATATGATATAATTATTATTATAATCGGGAGAGGCCCAACCCCAGCACACACGCACACTTTGGATGTTTGGATGAGCTGCTGTTGCGCGCTCGTTTAAAAAAATGATGCTACCTTACAGACAAGCAAACTAGTAAACACTGGTCGAGTCTAGACTTTACAATAAACTGTTAAAGGAGCTGCCCCCTCCTCTTCCTGCTCATCATTGATCTGTGGATGGAGTTGAGATCTGTCAGTGTGCGCTCACCTAATGCCTGAGGATGCTCGCAGCACCGCGCAGCAGAGAGTGGAGGTGCTGACAGCTCTTCTTCACAATCAGACACAAAAAAGAGCACACTGCACGGATCTGTGAAACTTTATGGGCGTGTTTGCACTTGAATATCATCAGTGCAATTTGCTTTGTGAATCAGACCTTGAGACGGAGCAGATAGCGGGGGCAAATGATGCGCAATTTATGGAGCTATCAGCTGCCGCAATTTATTCTTAGTGAAGCCTTCAGGAAGTGCAGCTCATAACCCAATAAGATCCTGATTTGCCGCAAACATGCCTTGATCATTACTTTTGAGCAAAGCCAGGCTAGCTGTTTCCCCTTGCTTCCTTTGTACTAAGCTAAGCTAGCCAGCCGACGACTGTCAGAAGAGGATATTTCTTAAAATGTAGGGATTTTCCTGAAATGCTCAGGTCAAATCTCCTCACCGAAAACTAGAAATTATGTTTTTTTTATGATTTCAAATTCATAGAAACAAATGGAGGGACAAAACAGACTAACATCACATTTACAAAGGAAAACAATATTCAGATTACTGCAAAAGCTGAGCAAACCAAGTCCTTCTCTATGTCGAGAAAAACTAACAGTGTTATACATTAGGGTGTGATGAATGCTGCAAATGTATTCATACCTTCCCATGACACAGCTGCTGCGACAGTTCTGAGGTGCACCACAGGTGAGCTGCCATCTTGCACGTTTTACACCGCAGAGCCTGTTTGGAGTTTCCTGCAGAGAAGGACACAGAGGAGAGAATGAGAGCAGGAGATGCAGACATGGAAGCAGCCACGCATAAGAAGCTCACAGCAGGCTGCACATCTGCAACAGGGAGCACACAAAGTGGACTTCAGATCATGTGAGCAGGTTTGTGAGCAGGTTTATCTCTGGGCAGGTAGAGAGTGAAATAAAGATGTGTCCCAGGTTTATCAAGCTGTCACTGCTCTCAGAGCTGACAGCTTCAAAATCAACAGCTCCTCTTCCAAACAACCTGCACAGATTGGAAACCGGCTGGAGATGTTTCAATCATAATCGATTCGGCATTGAATCATCTTGTTTTTCATCTTTGTTCTGAAGTGCTTCAGTGCTGGAAGCCTGTGAGTATGTGGAGATTTTCCCTCGTGTTTTAGGTCATGGGAAAACCTCTGTTGTATCTAAAGATTAAGGGTTAAGTCTCTTTTTATCCTAAAAACAAACAAAAAGATTTCTGGAGTTGTTGTACATCGACAGGTCTTTTATGGCAGGAAAAATAATCCATCTGGATGGTTTTATTAAAAAAACTGCTTTTACTCTGATGAGAAATAAATTGATTTTATGTCATCAGCTTAAGCAGGAAACAGAGGCTGGGCTGTGTTTGGGGACTGCAGGAGGAGAACAGCTGTAGCGAGGTGATGCATTACATAAATAAAACCATTATGCATGCAAAAAAAAACAGCAGCGACGCAAAATAGCAGAGAGGCAGGTTGGAGTCTGTAATCAATCACAGTGACAGGATGTGGATTTAGCACAAATACTGGCTGTGCCTTGTAGTTCATGCAAGGTGCAAATTAGGGATAAAAGCACTGACACTTGTGCACCTCAGCAATGTCTGGTAATAATCTACTGCTTTCTTCACAGCTGTAAAAGCTGACAAAGACTTAAAGTTTCAAATCTGGACTTTAAAAATGTCATTAATTTTTTATTCCATCTTTGAAACCAGCTCTGTTATGTTCAAGCTACTATTAGTTTGACCTTCATGCTTCGCTTTCTTGCAGATAATTAGACGATACAACTGATACGACTCTCACATCAATACAGTGTTGCAAGATTAATAATAACTATCGTAATTATACGATATCTTTGCCCTTTGTACGATATACGATCAATAATGCAAAAAAAGGCCGAACATACGATAATTTTGTTCTTTCAAAGAAACCCACAACTGAACAGTTCAGCGATGCATCTGTCACTCATCGCATATCTGCGCCAGCGTGGCTCGCAAGCAGCATCCCCAAATGTGCGAGAATTTACTAGGTGCTTTTATTTTGAAGGGTAATAATGGAAGGAATGGTTGTGTAATGGGCTGAAGCATACAATTGCGTCTTGTTCAAAGTACGGACCGCCGTGTTGTTAAATTAATAACAATCTGGCAACAACATTTTCAGTCTGGCAACACTGCATCAATATGTGAAACGAAAGGCTACAGAGAGCAGCGTAGCTTAGCTTGGCAAAAAGACTGAAAACAGTTGGAAACAGCTAGCCAAGGGTAGCAAATTTGCTACCAGCTCTTAAGCACAAATTACGCTAACCAATAAACATGTCTGAAGGTTCTCAGTTACCCAGGTCATGGTCCAGGTCATTCTAAACTGGTTTGGAACTGAAGAAGCCTTTCGGATGAGAGGTGAAACGTCTTCAAGAACTTCAACCGAGTCCAGTTGCCTTTTGGATTAAGCTTAGAATAACTAATAAACATGTTATATCTTGCTTTTTTAATCCTTACATAAGTTATTCAATGCATACATTTTGACCTTTGTGAACCAATTACCTTGTAAAGCTTTAGAGGTGCTGCTAAGTGGGCTTAATCAAGGTTAAACCAAGCCCGGTCGGCTTTGCCACGCTGTTTTCAGTCCCGCTAAAGCTACGCTAACTGACTGCTAGCTGTAGCCTTACTGATAAATATGAGAGTGGTAATCTTTTCATCTACCTTTCTGCCAGAAAGCTTTAAAGTGTAATGTCTAACTTTTGCTTTAAGGAATGATAAACTAGATTCTGCTGTGGTGATGAAACATTTCTCCTAAATAACAGTTTCAGTGTGTTTAGCACATAAGGTGACGTTCTGTCCATAATTAATGTTCTCCAGTTTGCACGAGATGGATGCCATGTAAACAAAGACAGGGAGGCCAGACAATCTGTGCAAACCGCAGCTAAGTGCTGGCTTGAGAAAGCAAAGAGTCCAGAGAGTCGGTTGACCAGCTTACCCACTATCATGTGCTTGCAGTGCTGGCAGTTGGTGGGCTTGCGAAACACATGGTCCTGGAAACAGTGGGTGATCTGCGGCCGGGGAGGCTTGGTGGGCAATGACGGGGAAAGGCTGAGAGAAGGGGAGTGCGAGGCGATGGAGGGGTTGGGGCTGAGAGACGGTGAAATGGAGGGTGAGCGGTCGCCGACGAGAGGGGAGCCAGGCAGCAGCGGGGGAGAAGGAGGCGGCGGGTCGGTGATGAAATCCGGGGGCAGGCGAGCGTCACTGTAGGACCTTTGGAAGAAGTTCTCCACACTTTTGCTGCGCATCATGGTCTTGAAGGACAGCGAGCGTTTTAGTCTCTGGAGCTGCAAACACACATTGACAGGGACAGAAAAAGAGCACGCTGAGAATAAACACAAGATAAGCAGGAGTTCTGCGCCACATTTGGGAGCAATAACAGATGCCCAATACGCCCTCAGGACAGCACAGGCAATATCCTGGCATCCATAAACACAACACTACTCTGATCTGTACACCACAGGGAAAGCGGGTGACTCATGAAATGCAATATCACCTCATAAGGAAACAACACATTAATAGCAAAGCTATCTGTACGTTCCCTTCAGTGTGACCAAGCATATCCCTCTTGTGCGTTGGGCCTGTGGTTACACAAGATAAGGCTTTTCTCTTTGAGAACACCTACGGCCATACATTAAGGACGGCCGTGTGTAAACAGCATCCCTGATAGTGGCAGACAGTTTACAGAGCCTTCTTATCTTTCAACAGACTACTTCTTTGGGGCCCCTAAGCTCACAATGTCTGCTCCTTGGATCGATTGATCCTGCCACAGGTTTGTACTAACCAGGGCTGATGGATCCCCTCTCTCAGGGACGAACTTAAAGGCCGACAATATGCAGCATTGTTAAATAGTATGTACCCTCTCTAACCAGCCATGTTTGTCTCTTTTGGCCAACATTTCTTAAAGAATTTATGCTTCCTGCCTTTCAACAGCCGAACAATCAGACAAGAAAAAAAACATCACACCCGTGCCTATCAGGATCGTAAGCCCTGCTCTCTGCAGCCATCCACCACTGATAGGACAGATAAATGCATGTTTCCTGACATCTCCCTCCGGCTCTGTGTACAGATGATGATGCTAGTTTCCCTGAGGATAGGCGGAACATTTGTTACCCCGACACCATTTGTTACACTGACAAGCTGTGGCAGGGGCAGAGCGGTGCGAGGGCGTGGTCGTGTCGCAAGGGAAGAATGGATCAACGGAGACAGACAAGCAGACAGATAATCAGTAGGCCGAAGACACACTGTGTGTACATGCTCTGTCTGACTGTCTGCGCTCGCTCCGCTCAGCGCCAAACATAATCACCTTACAGGGACATGCTGTTTACAGCTCTGCGCGTCTGGGAGTAAGATATTAAAACAGTTTGTCTAGTTGAGTTTGTGTGTATGTGTGTGCGTGCGTGCGTGCGTGTGTAAAAGACCAATGGAGGTAGAGAAAGTGAAACAAAAGTCCATGCGTATGTCAGTGCAAGTGTTCCATATGCTTCCTTTGACTGTTAAAAACTTCCCTGGTCAGATTACACTAATGAAGACAAATTATGAGACAATACAGTAATAATATTATAGCTGTGGATGCACAGAATGATGCCCCCTGTGTACTGTTCCCTATAAAGGCTTAGGCTGTTTAAGGGGCTTGAAAAATATTGTGAGTCCGACTTAAATCCCTGACTGATCCCTAATTTTTACTCTCTGGTAGAGGAGTCAGACTTCTGTGTGTTATCTACAGCTCAAGCATTTCTTAAAAGCAATTAACATAAAAATTGTTTTCATCTGCAGGAGATGAGCAGTATGTCTTTAATATTCTGTGTGCGTCAGATGTTTGGGATAAGTGGAGTGCATGACATTTTTTAGTGAGTGGTTTCAGCATGTTTTGCACACATTTATGACTCTTAAATGAGTTTGTGCTGTGAATGAATATGTATTTTTATTTAATTTTATGGTTACTATTTGAGACTAAAAGTTCATTCTTGAACTTGGAAACAGAAGCTGATAAATCGCTCTCGCAAAGCTCCCTTTGTAGCCGTTTTGAGCTCACTTAAATTGTACTATTTGGCGCCCGCTAAAGTCCCCAGACTTTGATGTGTAAAAATGGCAGCGCTTTCCTTTTCAGGTGCTCAGAAATGGAAGTTTGAGCATCTAAAATTTCTGACAACTGTGCAACCGTATCTGCTGAAACAGACTGTTTATGAAGAATGCCTTATGGAGAATGTAGAGAGCTTTTTTAATCATGTTTATTAGTGTCTCAGTGCTTTGACACTCGTCTCCACGTTTTGTGTGCAGCGTCACAGCCGTGAGCCGATCTCTCTCAATCAGCGCAGACGAGTGCTGGCAGAACAGCTCCGGCCTGAGCACATGTCTCAATTACAGCTAATCTAATAATCTGTCAGTGTGCGAGCCTAAAAAGCATTCCCGTTAGCTCCCCTTTGAACATTAGCTGAGAGCGTCATACTTCCGAGTCAAAGCCGCCGTGATAGCACGCTGTATTTGGGTCATCAGTGCACATGGACTCCATTCATCTGCATCATCTCGCACATTTCTGTGACAGGTGAGATGCTGATATTGACGAAGGATGAGTCAGAGCGAGCTGAGCTTCTCCACAGATGCTACCCTGCTTTTGATGTATGATGTAGTCCCACATGTATTATTGATCCCCAGCAATTTCATGACAATGCTTGTCAAGTACAGCCGCCCTGCCTCAGTCTTTCATTCCTCTGCTGACTGTGATTCTGACAAGAGAAATGAATTAAGCCTGTCAGCCGCACAAAATGCTGCCCCCAAAAGAAACATTTTGTTTTAGCTTGCTCATATTTCTCTCTAAACAAATTATTTATGAGTCACAAACACAATGTTATGCAAACTCATAATGCCTTCCAGAGTTACATGCACCTGAACAGTCAATATTCCTCAAGCAGCAGCATCCACAAGCTGAAGGCCGTTCACAAAGAGCTGCCTTGGCGGACCCATAAAAGCCTATGATTCTTACATCTTCGATCCATACACCAGCCTCCCGTCATTCTCACATGCAGCCAGAAATGTCCACAATCAATGCTCCATAGTGGGACCGCGGGGTTTGAGCAGATGAAATTCAATGATAAAGCTTTTATTTCTTCCTCCCTTCAGCAGGATTTAATGGGGCCAGGCGGAGACACATGGGATGCTCCAGCCTGTCCAGAGGTCAAGACTGAACAACAAAGGCTGCGTCCCCCTGGAGATGTGACCATAAATACAGCTTGTGGCCATAATATGCTGCAGTGTGGACTGTTTTATTCGATTTAACCTGTACACAGCATTTGGAATGGGGAATTTATATGTTAACCAGTAGGAGATACTGGTTCTGTCTTCATTTATAGGCTGTGAAGGACAAACTATTTAACCCCCTAAAGCGTCAGTCTGGAATTGAGTGAAAAGGTGTTGGAGGACCTATTTTTTTTGTATCATTTTAAAACGAAGAATCAGACAGACTCACTTTATTAAAGGGCCAGTTCGCCATTTTTCAACCTCAGTCCTATCATGCTATTATGGGGAGCTAATGCCATTATGGTAGGAAAAAACATGCAATTTGGCTCTGTGTCTTTGGAGGACGCTATCTGCTTCTCCAATGGGCCCTGGAAAACCTCCGCCAGACTGCATAGAACGCATCATCTGGCGGAGGCCAGGGAGCCCGCTAAACTACACTTCCTCAATCTAGGACGCCCGCCTCTGATGTCATGTCTCGTTCAAAATAGTCAGGTTTGAAATGTAGACTGCAGACCTGAAGACTTTTTATACGATCCACCGGTATATTCTTGTCCTGTTTCAGATTCTGTACCGCTCTGAGCCATTGCCTGCAGTGAAACAGTAGTATTTCACTCCAGCATCTCTCGTTGGGCCGTTCCTGTGAGGGGCGCAATGCATGCTGGGTGTTGTTGGAATGTAGAACGGGCAAAACCACGAGTTGTTTGTACAACTTCCTCCACAGCTATGGCGCCAATTTCAAATATTATTGCTTCTATTGATTACAGAGAACGCCAGCTTTGACTGACAGTGGCTTTTTCCAGGGGTGAATTACTCCTTTAAAAGAACTTTTACAGGCTTGTGCTAAATCTTTTGTTAACATTTCTCTTATTTTTACCTCTTGCACTCTATGCTCTGTCCTACTGTGCAGTTCACCAAGCAGCAGAAGAAAGGAAGTGCAGCAGAAATTGTGGCAAAAACAGCCACTGTAAGAGATAAACAATTCCACACGCTAAATCAAATCCCAGCATCAGAGCCGGTGTTTTTGCTCTGTGTGACCTGTAACTGCAATATTTTTCTTTCTTTGGCCTCTAATTTCCACTTTAAAATCCTCCCCAGCATCATGCCCCGTCATAAAGGCTGGTGGCTCTATAAAAACCTGAGTGAGCCCTTTCATCACGACGGACGTCACTGTGTCCGACCTTGTCTTTTTTAGAGAGGATATTTCAGCCTTATGAAGACTAACACCTGTGTGGTCCTGCTGTGACAGACACAGTTTACTGTCTCTGTTTAATTCTAGGTCATCAGCGGAATATGTGGTTCCAGAGGAAATAATTACCTTCAGTTACCAGGCGCATGGTTTATTTCGGGATGTAATTATGTATATTTTTCGCTCGCTGTGTGGCTTCATTTGTTTGGGGTAGATTTATGAAATTGGGAAGACAGAGACAAAAAAGTTGCAGCTAAACAGAGGCAGGTAGTTTTATTCTGGAGTGGGAGAGACTAAAAATAAAAGCACATATTGAGTCATAAAAATGTGCAGCTTTAATCATTACAGGAGTATCTTTTATTGCATCCGTTTAAGTATAAAGTTTGACATTATGCACGGCAAGGTGGCAGAGTCCTACTTTGAATAAGAGATGCATAATCACAGGTTGCTTCTATCACACACACACAGCTCATTCTACCCACTCTGCCCCTCTCTCTCTCTGATTGTTTCACAGCCGAGAGCCTCTGTGTGAAATAGTAGTGTGGATTACAACCACTTTCCACACCACAGTGCAATCTCCTCACACGTCCAGCCAACCCTGCCACCCAGCTTTGCCCTGGCAACTCATCATCCTCCCATTTTCAACTCACCCAATCACTGTTCACACACATAACACTGCAAACACAACACAACGGCCGCAAGTCTCGAACCGGTGGCTATTTCTGAATGAGCATCACCGGTGACGGAAAAACAGAACAAATATTCCCCTCATCGCTGCTCCACCACTTTTATTTTTAGATAACTGTAGCCTTCTAGTGTCAAATATTCGAGCATGTCACACCTTTTCCTGTTGTGTCACATTAATAAACATCACAGCAGTGGAGGTGTTACATTCATTAATGAAGACCTCGGCCCCCGTCAGGCTCCCTCTTGGACTTACTCCCCGGCTCATGTCACTCAAATCTATGTCCCACACCCTTCGTCTGAGGAGAAAGTGATGCGATAGTTAATGAGATTAAAAGAGTGGGTGGTTTTAAGGTGATGTCGAGGAATACACTCTGGGAAATGACAGCGGAGGAATCATGTCACTGTAGTTCATTAGCAGCATCTATGAGGGACTTAAGAACACTGTTACCATTAAATTGTTACAAATACTCTTAATAGGCCTTTAGAATGAATTAAATCTCCCTTAAGTCTGCCTGCTGTCCACTCTTGGACTTTTAGTGTAAAACCCCAAAAACACCCTCTTTTTTTTTAAGCCATTTTACAGATTAAGCCAACATCACAGATTAAGCTTGCATCACGCAACAAACTGCGAGTTAAACCGTGTTAGTGTGAAGCACCAGAGTGACATACTTAGACATGAGTACAAACTGCAAGCTGCTACAAGTCCTCATTTTCACACTGTAGGCAAACGCAGTGACCTTTTATCACTCAAACGGCTGTGTGTGTGTGTGTGTGTCTGAGTGTGTGCTTAAGAGCTCACATTGAGTGAAGAAGATGAAGAGCCCAAAGGGAACATCGGGATGAATTGTGATGCTCTCATCGCGAGCTGACAAACGAGCCAATCTCCCCAAATCACGGTGCAGGGTATTATTTTCAGTCTCAACAGAGATTGTCCTGTGCAGCTTTTCGTGTGCGCTTTATGACAGTAAATGCTCCCGAAAGCTTCACCAGCCCAATAGCTCAAACTACTCTTAGCAAAGAGGGATGCCATTTCCTCATGATTGCGGCTCATCTGCTCCCACACTCACGTTTCTCGCAGCCTTGGCGCAGGCCGCGGTACATTTTTGGGAGAAAGTCCATGCTTCGTTTCCTCTTAATCCTCTGGCACTATTTCCCTCTGTTCCTGATCTCTGATAGCCATCTTTATGGGGAATTTGCTGCTGGTGGATTTGAAGGAGCATCTGTTACCAGAGCGAGTTACTCAGTCTCTCTCTTCCTGTCATGCTTATCTAATTACAAACATCATGGACTCATGGCGATGTGTCGCATGAGATTCTTTCAAAAATTAAACCCTGTGGTGCTTTTTTCTTTAACATTTTAGGAATGGTATTAAGTATGGGATGTTAGTGTGTAGACTTCTGGCTCTGGAAATGGGAAACAGACGAAGCGTCTTGGATCAGGCCACACAACAGTTACCCACAGACGTTCAGCTGACTCTCTACTTTGCCAAGACATGTTGTAGTTGTAATGCTAGCTATGCTAGCAGGAGAGTTGTGGGTAGCATTGTCCGGAGCTGGTGCACCAGCTTGGGAAGGCCGTCTCTTCTGCTAACCCACAACCTAGCAGACATAAGCTAGATTCTTGCTGTCTTTCGCTCTACAGTTACATGATTATATTTGTCCTTCCAGTCAGAATATCATACTCTACTTTTAATAGGCTCCTATATGTGGTTGTACAATCTTTTGAATCCAGAACCTTTAAGGGAAGTTCAAACAATGTTAAAATAAACCTTTCACCTGTATATCAAGCATCTATGAGCCGTGCCAGGAGCACAAGTGCTGAAGGTTAAAGTCAAATCTACCTCACACAGAGTCCTGGTATTCAACCAGTGCGGCCTCATCGATCGCCAGAGCTGAGGGAGATGAGGCAGCGAGCAGGCGATTGAATGGCCGGCCTGATTAGTTAGTAGAATACACGCTTGTTTTGTGGTGAAGCCAGAGCAGAACAACGAACCGTGTGAATACCAATAAGTTCTGCCTGGAACAGAACATCCCCCAATTTGCTGTGGTCGCAGCCGGTGAGGCGCGGGGGAACTGGAGTGAACCACACTGCAGAGAGTGGGGATAATAATAATAATGCCCACTTTTGTGCTTCCCACAGGAGGCATCACATATTAAGATGAAACAGAGACAATCAGCTGTTGATGTATCTCACAGTGCTGTGCAGGAGTGTCACTTTGCTGCGAGCAGTACATGTGTGTTTGTGTGTGTGTGGGGGCGGCTACACGAGGCATGAGGTGGGGACAAAGGCTCAGCTGAGGGAAAGTTGAATCCAATGTCTGAGCCTAATGAATGACGTGTCCCTGAAGCCTTCGATAAATAAAGCAGGCACTGAGAAAGCTTTTATGGCTTCTGCACTTGAATACAAGAGCTTGAAATCGTTTTTTTACAGTAAAGTCAACCAATGAAATGAATCAGACTTTGTCAGGAGACTTTGTAAGGACGCTTGAGGCTCAGGCGGGCCCATACATTAAAAGATGTAGCTTAGCATATCAGCCACAAATTGAACATTCTAACGGTTCCTCCACGTGAACTAAACCCATTAAAAAAAAAGCATAGAATAGATTATTATTGAATAGAAAGTCCTTGTGTGTGAATGTGTGCGTGCAGGAAGTAGGTTTGGGAGGGGGAGAGAGAAAAGGGGAGACAGGGTGACATCAGACCCTACGTGTGAGGTTACACCTAGTGACGCAGTCGTGATGTATACAACTGCAATTGTGAGGTACCGTCATCAATAATACATAAACCGCCGGAAGTGTACAGGTAGAGGGACAAAAACTGCAAAATTAAAGTTTAAAGCGATAAAATAAGTCTATTTTTATTCTGCATGCAATCATTAAACTCTGTATGTGGAGGAAACTGCTTCTAAACTTATTTCTGTCTTCTTTCCCCTCGTTTTAGAGATTCGAGTGTGCTATGTGGGACAGATCATAAGACAGGAGCGTGTTTATTTGGCGGCACAAAGCTGAAACACTGTGGTTACTTGCCTTGGATGACATCGGTTGAATGGACATGGTGCTCGGGGAGCGCTGGAGCTGCGAGTCGCTCTCCATCTCGTTGTTCTCAGTCATCATTGAAACCGTCAAGAGTCGTTCAAGATACAAAAAAAAAATAACTTTTTACTTCCTCAAACTGTATGCACAGGGTCGGAAATCTCCAGTTTCAGCCATTAAAAAGCTCGACAAAGTGTGACGGATACACATCACAGGGATTTGCGCGCGCTGCCAGGTGGACGCCTTATGGCCATTTGCTCTCCACGCGCCAGACAGAAGCTTAAATGTTGATTAAACAGTTTCTAAACTGTTTCACACTCGTATCAGCTGTTGATATTTCGCTAATGCCATGCAAGGACAAGCACTCAGGAAAAGGCTGAACCTCGCGTATTAGCGTTACTGTATCGTCCTTCGATGCGCGTCGGAAAGCTCCAATGTGGCACAATTCCGCCTTCAGGTTCAGTTTAGCAGAACATCGATGTGAAAATGTCAGCTGAACATATGATCCAAACAAAGCGTGTACTCAGGAAGCCACTGGTTAGGTGTAAATCCGAAGCGAACTGTGCCCTTCACCACTGCTCAGAGTTAAATTTAAGCGCACTGTTAGGCACGCCTTCTCGTGCGTCTGAGGCGCATGATTGGGGCAATTTTTACAACTGTGCCAGGATTCATTTAGACTTAATCAGGATTCACGGTCGGGGGCGGGGGCTTATTTGACACCCAAATATAGACGAGCTGCACAATTTGCAAACAGAGCTTTTCTCTTTGAGGTGATGTTTCGTGTTGACAAGTGATTTGTATTGACAACAGGATGTTCCCTCCACATGTTCCAGCACTCACACAACGCACCTGTGTTAATCTGATTAAGTGTGAAAGCTAATTCTAACTACATAATCGCAGCTAGTCCTAACTGGTCAATTAAAGATACAATTAGGTTTGTATTAAATATTCTGCACAATTTAAAATGCATATGGTCCATATAAACAAAAAAAAGTAAAATCAGGTCATCATCAGGTCACTGGCTGAGGTCAAAGTGCTGAAAGAAATAGGTGAGGATGTTCCAGAACATGCTGCCTTAAATCTAATAAACCACGAACAGCCATCCTCTATTTTAGCTCAAAAAAGGGTCCAAATATACGTGAGTTTGTTGCCATAATTTATCCCTGTTTGACACACGTCTTCTGAAGCTCAAGCTGCCATGTAGGTTTCACTCTGCAGAGATGGAGATGCATCAGGGTCTGCAGGATACAATAAGGATTGGTACCTGTGATTCAAATGCAATCTAATCTCCCGCATCCTTGAGAGGATTTCTATTGATCATCCTCTTTAGAAGACATATATTGAACTTCAGATGAAAGCGAATGAAGCAATACGGTTGTAGTTACAGCCACTGATTTTTGTATTAAGCAGATGAAGGTAAATAAAGGGAGAGTTGAGGTAATGAATTTTAAAGTGAGTTTTATGCTAATTCTGCAACGTTATTTCACCCCAGCCTGACATCAAAGTTTGCTCTAAGCTGTCACAAAAGTCTTTGCGTGTGGGTGTGTTGAAAAAAAGAAGAAAGACAAAGAGAGAGAGAGAGGCTCTGTTATCACATTAATTATTTCTTCACTCAGAGCCAGGGCACAGCAGATAGCAGAGTGACTGCTGAAAGGAACACTGCGAATAAAAAAAAAAAAAGCCAAGTCAAAAGTTTTCAAGTGCATAGCGGTGGCTTTGCTGTCAAAAATAAACTGAAACACAATGTCTTGCTGCGGAGCTGTGCAGTGAGCTGTGATCTGATCTGTCTGTGTTAAACACACAAAACACAGAACAGTTGGGAGAGTTGGTGGGAGACACACACACACATACATTTAAATTTCTCCCTCAGAGCCGTCCTCCTTTCATCCTCCATGTGATACCCCAGGAGCCGGAACACCGCCGCTAAAAATGAACATTAAAACAGGAGGGAAAACACATTGATCTGCCAGTGATTCGGAGACAGGGGAAAGAAGAGGAGGATGAAAATGAGTCCCAAGCGGTGGCGGACACATCCCAGCTGTGACAGCGGTCGTCATGGAGCAGCCACAGGACAGGAGATGCTGCTCTTTCCACTGGGATAACTTGATACCCAATTTTTCACCTCAGACGTGTGTAACAAGCACACACACAAACACACATGGACAGAGACATGACTCTGCATGCAGAATCCCATGAGTTCCTTGTTTTGTAAGTTTGTCAGTCTTGGGAATTCAAGGTAATTTCACACTGAAAAATACATGAAAAAGAAGTACTTCAGACGGATGAAGCCTCATATCATCTTCAAATAATCCTTTCTTACATTAAAAGTGTATTGGGAGGGGATCAAAAAATGTGCAAACCTATTCATTAAACTCATCATCTATCCCCCCCATGTCAGTTTTAATCTTGCAAGACACCAAGAATCTCTGCAATCACGTCCTGTAGTTACATCTTACTTACTGCAAGGCCCCTCTCTCTACAGGCCCAGCTGAAGTGCAGCATGTCCGCTGATGGTTTTCTATCGGCTTTATTGACCCTTATTTAGAGAAAAACAGGACCCCAGTCAGACCTTTACCTTTAATCAAACATCTTATTCAACACATTAAACAGTACTACAGTATTAAAAAGTGGTGTGCAGTGAAAATTGCCACCAATATGAACACAAATGATAAATAACCAAAATGGTAAATGGGCTGCACTTGTCCAGCACCTTTCTAGTCTTCTGAGCACTCAAGGCACTTCACACTACATGTCAGCATTCACCCTTTCACACACATTCGCTAAGGCCACTCATCAGCTAATCATTGCCTCACTCTCACGCAATTCTGGGTTCTGTATCTTGCCCAAGGATGCGTCGGCACACAGACTGGAGGAGCTGAGGATCCAACTACCAACTATCCAATTTGAGGACGACCTACTCTAACTCTGAGCCACAGCTGCTGTAATAATGCTACAACTTCCACCAAACAGTTTATAAACGAATTTGATTCCTATGAATAGAAAGGAGGGGGCACCGGTTTAGTGGGTAAATCGTCGTCCCCACTCTCTCTTCCCCTGTTTCCAACACTATCCACTGTCTTCTCTCTATCAGTAAAGGCATAAAAAAAAACAGTAGCACTGCTTGTTCATAAAAATTAGTCCCACAGGCTGTAAAATAGCATAATCCAGGTGTGTTAAAGTGAGGTGTGTCCAGTTTGGGTCTTTTGTTAAAGCCTTTTAGCCAAAAACATTTTGCCACTTCACAGCAGGAAAAGAAAAAAAATATGTGATATCTGGGACACTGGAATATAACTAACCAATAATGCCATTTAATTTAATTTTTCTTATTTCCTTTTATAAAAATCAATCACTGAAACTGGTGGATTATCCCATTATGCTTCTGTTAGAAAAGCTGAACTGAAAAGCTTTGAGTTGAGCAGTGATGCAGGAAGCGTCACATCTAGCTCGCTGCTGCCACCTGCTGCTCAGACAAAGCATGACCACCATAACACCAGAGAGAAACCCAGACAAGTCTTAATAATATAGGTATATATTTATTCATACGTACATATTCATTTATATCGGTTAATTGTAAAAAAAAAAAAAAAAAAAAAAAAAAATGAAAAAAAGAAAAGGAAGAGATTTACAGTAATTATATGAACTACAGTCATTGTCAAAGTTGTTTTTGAAATTTCTCAGGCGTTCATCTACCACCTGTAGATTCACCTCTCGCGCTCTGTCCTGATCCTCTACCAGACTCCAGTGTTTGGGACGCGACTTGTATGAAACACACGGATCGAGTTTGTATTAGCTCGACTGTGTAAACTTGTGTAAAGTGTGACAGAAGAAACACTGTGATGAAGAATAAGCCTGCTGTTTTGCCTTGTTGAGACTGTAGTGTATTCTGTACCTTGAAATGACTGATGACAGGTTATTCCTTTGTACACATAAAACCATCAGGAGTGGGTTGACTATTATTACCTGTAATCCATTTAAAGTGTTTGCATTGAAAGCACATGTTGTAAGCTACACTGATGACTCAGCCTGTGCCGCCCGCGCTGTGTAGAAGAAGGTGTTACAACCAGATTCCTATTATAAATCCTGTCCCCTCCAGTTAACCGTCTTAACCCCGGAGCACAGTGACAGAGCACATTAGATATCTCCGCCATTTTGACTCTTAGTTGTTCCCTAATCCCCCCTTAAACCCCCATTCAAACAAAACAGATCAGGCTGGATTACACTGGATTCATCTCAGCGTGTATTATCCGGCCTGCCGTAGCTGTCAAATCACAAACTGAATGGAGTCATCATAGAGTCTTTTGCCTGTTGGCGTGCATCTTAAAGCAGAACGGGGGGACATTTGAGAGCGATCAACATTCCACACTGGGTTTCGGCCTTGTATTTGAGCAGGGTGCATTATGGGAAGGGCGATTTCAAAAAGCAAGGCATTAAAATTAAGATGAGGAAAGCACGCTGAAGGGAGAAAATTGGATTCTGCTTAAGTGGCACACAATGCCTGATCAGCCATCTCGAGGAACTTCTCCTTGATGGAAACATTCATTATACATACATCATGACCTCCTCCTCCTCCACTCACATTTAAAAAGTCCAACTTAACATTTATTACAATTGCACTGGCGCCACAACTTCCCCTAGACAAAGGCTACACTCTGGACATTTAGTAACAATAAACTCTTAATAAAAACACAAACACCATCAGATCAAAACTGAGGACTGGAAGAGGACTCAAACTCAACTTGGAGACACTGAACTCATGACTTCAAACACAAAGCAGGCGCAATCCAAACCACACCAAAACAGAAAAGCAAAAGAAGAGAAACGGTAGAGATCCAGAGGAAACCAGAAAGAAAAGCAGTAAAAGACACATTTAAAAAATGAAAGGGGAAGAAAGAGACAGAATAAAGCAGGTGCAAGTGCAGGAGAAGATAATCCATAAGAAAAGGCTTCAATACTTCATAGGGCAGGGGGCTGAAGTCAATGGCAGCCCTCCATCGTGACGAAAATCATTCCATTGTATCAGCAGGCCAGAGTCGTGTGCTCAAGATTCAAGATTCCTCTTCGCAGTGACTCAACCAGTCTGATCCGGTCTCTACCTCCAGCAGCACAACTGGTCCCAGACAGACAGGGGGGGGGGGGGGTCACAGGTGGCAGGGCGTAATAACTCCGTCACTCCGTCCCCTGCAAGGCCTCATGGGAGTTGAGGAGTCGCCGATGCCACTGTGACGTCAGGGCACGTCCTCGTCAACTCTCACCGCGTGTGGTTCGCCAGTTCCTCGTCCTCGGAAACCGTCACCGGCGTGAACACAAGAGCGACTGAATGAAATCAAAGCGGCTAAATGAAAACAAACCAACTGAGAAATAGAATTACTTTGATTGTTTTCAGTTGGCTTTTTCTTTCCATTGTCCGGGTCTGAGCGAGAATTCATGTAGTGATGTCAGACCTTTTTTTTTTCTTCTTCTGTCAAATGAGCTGCTTTCACAGGCCGGCATCAGTTCCTCTGTCAGATAAATAACCGGCTCAGTCCAGAGCTTCTTACACACATCCGTATTTTAACGAGCATGTGTGAGCTTCGCCATAGTTCCATCGACAACAACCTCACATCATCTCCTGTTGCTTAGCAGTCCCGACTCTCTGACTACATAGTCCTCGAATATTTACAGTTAGACTTTAAAAAACTAGAGGTGTTACATGCAACATTTGGCATCTTCTCGAGTCCCCACTTGTAAGTCTTAATTGGTGTCCACTATTAGAAAAATATTAAACTTTGTCTTTTGTCTTCTTCGATACGTTGAAGCTTCTGATTGTAACAGAGACAGAGAGAGGCGAGGCTTCAGGTGCTGCAAGCTCAGTGTGCGCATGTCTTACATTTGAGAGATGGCCGTCTTTGTAAAGTGTCTTGTCATTGCTTTACTGTAAGTGCAAATAGATGCTTTTTTTTTTTTAAACAAACAAAATAAATCACTTTCTCATCTCGTTATGCTTCCTGCCGCTTTCCATGTGTGTGTTTGGGGCGTCGGCAGTTGACCGGCTGCATTGCTTCCCCTTTTCGAAATGAACAGCCTGCAGAGCAAAGCGAACACGGGTCTTACTCGAGTGCAGTTCTTGTCTGGAGGTAGCTGTTACGTGACCTTCAACACCGGGGGAAGAATATGAGAGAGGTTAAAGATGTTTTAACCTTTTCTGTATGACTGTGTTCTGTCTCAAAGTGCTAAAGAGTTTTTGAAGATCTTTTCGTGTAATGCTATAAAAACTTATTTCGTACTTCATTTGATGAAGAGTTAAATCAGTGGCGACCACATCTGATTTTTACATAACCCTCTTTGTAATACTGGCTCGTCCTCTGAACACCGAGCAGGAATGTTCAGACATTCCTCTTAATCTGTCTGTGCATGTGTCTGCATATCAGCTCCATCAGCTTGTGTAAAAGCCTTTTGTGTGACTGTGTGGTGGCGAGATTCGGGACTGTTTTTGGGAAAATTACCCGAGACCCTGTAGCGTTATTTGGCTCTCTCCCTCTCTCTGCAGCTCCAAAGGGGGGGGACACACCAGCATGTACTCTCTGACAGAGGGGGCCAGGAGGGGGACAGCAGGTCAGGGGTCAAGTGACGGGCTGTGGGGAGCGTGTACTAGGGACACAGGGGGAGGGGGTTGTTGTCTTTACATCATAGCAGGACACAGCAGCGACAAAACCTCTGACGGCTGCCCCCGACGGAGGGAGGCGGAGTGATGGGAGCGAAGTATGCATGCACTTTGATGTTGGGCAGATGGGTCTGTGGAGAGAAGGAAAACAGATGGACAGTGTTAATGGATCATACAGATACTTGGAAAGCTGCATTAGGTACAGAAATACATCTGTATTTATCTTTATGTGAAGTCCCCTAAATACTGTCAAAACTTTTCCACACTCCCCCAGTCAGTCTGTGATTCATTACATGTTCTGGATTCATTTCTATCAACATTAAAGACACGCATGAAGCTGATGAGCACAGTTCTCTGTGGACACTCACTGCTGTCAAGAGACAGTCTGTATTTCACACTAAAGTTTGGATTCATCACTTCTCGTGGGTGGATCTGTGACTCCAACCCCTGAGTTTAATCAGGACAAAATGTATGAATCATCGGCTGACATCTACTGAGAACTTTCTCCTCTGTAGCTTATCAGGATCACAGGACAAGTGAATATCTGTATTAAAGAAATCTTTCTTTGTCAAGCATATGTGAGAGTTGATCCACTGCAGTCACACTTCTTATCGTGTTCCACTTAAAGACCCCCTCCAGTGAAAATCAAGAGTTTAACCTTGTAAACATCTCCATGTGGTGTTTTTCATGCGCTGCAAAACAGACAGGGACAACATAAGCAGTCATCTGCATGGCTGGGCCTGTCTGCTTTTAAACTGCAGTTTACCAAGGACAGGCTGAACAACACGTTTTCAGATTGGCAGGTTTGAGACGTCACAAACCTAAGGAGCCAATCCCGTAAATGGACGGGGTGACGCTACGCATATCATTATGTGTAACCTATGGCACCTAAGTGCTTTGAGGAGTTTTCTCTAAAACAAATAAGTTGTTTTAGAGAACTTCCTCCTTAAAGGAGCAATGCGCCCCTGGAAAAAGCCAGTCAAAGCTGGTGTTTGAAGCAATAATATTTGAAATTGCCGCCATAGCTGGAGAGAAAGTTGTACAAACAGCTCCTTGTTTCGGTCTGCAGTCTACATTTCAAACCTGACGTACGAGACATGACATTGGAGGCAGGCGTCCTAGATTGAGGTAGTGTAGTTTAGCGAGCTCCCTGGCCTCCGCCAGATGACGCGTTTTACGTAGTCTGGTGGAGGTTTTCCAGGGCCCATTGGAGAAGCGGATAGCGTCCTCCAAAGACACAGAGCAATATTGCATTTGTTTTCTACCATAAGGGCATTAGCTCCCCATAATAGCGTGATAGGACTGAGGTTGAAAATCGAACTGGCCCTTTAAGCTCTTAATATAAGTGCTGAAAGTATTTCTCTTTCTTCTTCCAAGCTTTTCAAGACTGACTTCTTGTTACTGCCACCTTTTGATCTGTGAAATAGCGAGAAACCCCTTTTCAGAAATGTATGGAGCAAGTCAGAACTGCTCGTGGCGCTACTAGAAGTTAAAAGACTGGGAACCTTTAATAAAGTTGCCTGGACTAGGTGGGTTCATGAGGATAGCACTATGATGTGACTTGAAGAATTCAACTTGGCCCCAGAGTAACATGCGCAAGTTCACACAATGGATGTTTACGTAGACTCTTCATATGAATCAGAGATGACTCATTCTTACTAGCCCACACAACTCACCCTTAGTCTCTTGATGCCGGCGCGGGTGATCTGCTGGCAGTCGTAGAGCTCAATGCGATCCAGACTATGGCAGCTCTTCAGGTGCTCCAGGGAGGCGTCTGTGATCAGGGGGCAGTTATCCAGCTCGATCACCTCCAGACGGTCGTGAGCGCAGGGGCCGCTGCCGAGGTGTCTGATGCCATCGTCGGTGATCAGCTCACAGTGAGAGAGACTCTACAGGTTCACACAGGAGGGGGCTCCATTACTCAACTGTGTGCTTAGATGAGCTGTGACTTGTTGCGTGTAAATGCTGCTTAGACAAAAATATGCTTTAGAGACAGGATCACACTCACCAGGACTTGCAAACGAGGGCAGTGAATAGACAGCTGGATGAGCGTTCCATCTGTGATCTGGCAGAAAAAAAAGCACAAACATGTCACAAGTGAAGTCTCCGTACAAGAACAACTATCTGTGGAGCTCGGATTGTTTGTTTACCTGCACACATTCCTCTAAATCCATCTTCTCAAGCTCATGACAATTCTGCAGCAGAAGGAGACAACAAATGGGGAGATTATGATTTCTGGGAGCGAACTTCAGACATCTGAATCAGTAAGCGAAGAGTCAATGCAAAGAAGAGCTTTATGCCACACTCACCCTTGCTAATGTAGTGAAGCCCACGTCTGTAAGCTGAGAGCAGCGAGCCACTTCTAATATTCTGAGGGAGGAGCAGAGAGTTATACAATGACATCACTTACAGTATGTTACCTATGGGCTTTAAACTGTATCTACAGGAGTATGGTTTGATTCATTCCTCTCCACAATCTTAATTATTCAAGTCATCTATACAAAAGGATAAAACAATCAAATTAATAATTATAATTTACAGAAATTGAAACGCATCCATGCATGATTTTAATTAAAAATGGGTCTTTAAATCTTGATCAATTTCAACCATTGTAGAAAAGTCTTCAAAAACAAGGCACTACATGAACCTTTCAAAATAAAGCCTGTCAATCAATCGGAGATAACGCTTGTAATGAGGCATTAAAGTGAGATCACTTCTCAGGTTTAGGTGGATAATGACTCATGGTAACAGTAAAACAGTCGGATGTTCAGATACATTCAAAGACTAAATATAAAAAGTAGAAGAAAAAGTATTTAAAGGTCCTGACAGGGTCTAGGAAGTGGTGCACAGTTTACTTCATATTGAGGTTGTGTAAATTCACCTGAGGCGCGGGCAGTTCTGTCCCAGCGCGTGCAGGATGGCGTCTGTGATATTGGCACAGCCCGAAACGCACAGCGACTGCAGGCGGTGACAACCCCTGCAAATTGTGATGAGGCCCTCGTCTGTGATCTGCTGCTCACACAGAGAGAAAGTGTGTGTTTGTATGTGTGGTCGCCTCAATCCACAATCCACAACCCAGAGAGGTGAAACATGCTCACTTTTCTGTAGTCAATTGCAGCTATACATAAAAAGCAACCAATGTATGACTTAACAGATATTCATTTGCCAATTAAGGAGTCAGTTAATGAAAGACATCTGAGAAAGCTCTGTGGAGAAGAGGCAAAAGAACAAACAGTAACTGTTACTGTACTTACTGAGCACGTCTGCAGGTTGAGTGTGACCAGCTCTGGACAGTGAGCCCCGATATGCTTCAGAGCCTCGTCCTCTAGCTGTGGAAGAGATGAACAGAGGGAAGAATTTTACTCATTGTCTGACTACTTCTACTTTCACTGTTGCTGATATAAAAGGTCGTTCAATACGTTAGAAACACTTCCTGGCTAACACGGCGCTTTGTTTTGTCTTTGATTAATGATCTGAGGAAAAAAACACGGCTGTCTTTTCACACCGTTATTTTGACAGTTCATGAAACAGGATGGCGCTTTATGAAGGCGTTCGCAAATACTGTAAACAGCGTTTGGCATGCCTTTCCTCAGAAACATCCTCTGTTGCACAGGATGTGATGCACTTTGCAGTAGCTGCAACTGTGTGGAATGAAAATAAGAGGAACTTGGTGGTTGGTGTGATAAGTACATATGACGAAACATGCGAGAAAGCAGAGCCTACTTAAGTGTCTAGTTAAGCCACAGAAACTTTGGAATCAGATCAACAAAACAAGCCGCTTTCACTTTTAGTTTTAGACTGAATTAAACCTTCAACACCATCAACCCTTGTCTGCACCTGCCATCCATCATACCTGTGTGCATCCTTTGAGGAAAAGGCCTTTGAGTCCAGGGCATGAACGCACCAGGGCCTGGATGCCATCCTTGGTGACCTGGTCACACCAGGAGATGTTGAGCTGCTCCAGCAGGGGACAACCCTCACTGACAGGAGGAAATTAGAAAGGGGCAGGTGAGAGACGGGGAAAACGTGAGGAGATAATTGCAAAAGAAAACAGCAATGAGAGGGATGATGGGGAAATCATCCTGATGTTGTGTTAAAGAAGCTTGTGTACAATCTGCATATACAGTATTATCACATGTCTGAAATATACTAATAGAGAAACTCAATGAGGGATAACATCCGATTGAGGCCACACACCTGAGAGCTTTGAGTGACAGGTTTGTGATTGAGGTACAGGAGGCGAGGTCCAGGTGCTTCAGCTTTGGACAGAACTTACTGAGGCTGTTACACGTGCTGGAGGAGAGCAAGACATTGAGTAGTTTAACAAAGCAAAAGCGGCATTCTGTTGCATTGCATCCTGGGTAAACGCACATACCTGTCTGTGATCTTTGTGCAGCCGTTTAGACTGAGCAGCTCGATGTTCCTGCAGTTCTGTGAGAAAGTCCTACAGAAATAAGCAGACATATATTTATGTGTTGGCAGTCAAACGGAAATCAATTCTATATTTCATAGAGCCAGCAAGTTCAGTTTAAGTTCCTCGCCAAACTCACCTCAAGGCGCTGTCACCCACACCCAGGCAACCCCGCAGACTCAGCTTCCTTAGGAACCCCCCACATCGCTTTGAGATGTTCTCCACCACCCGGCCCTGCAACAACAAACAACACACTCAGCCTGTTGGATTTGCTCCTCTGCCTTATTTTAAGAAATGTGGGAAAAAAAGAGTGAAGTGTAAAGGTGCACAGCATATTGAAGATACAGTTAAAGTGACCAGACTTCCTCACCTCAATGTCCCTCTGAAAGTCAAAGAGGTCGATGCGTTGCCAGTTGCTGCCATCCAAAGCCAGAACGTTCCAGGACTGAGAGCAGGGAGGGAGAAACGCATGTTTAGTGTCATTACTTTTCAGGACATACAGTACAACGAACACATGGGGAACGCACACTTAAAACACATGGACAAACAGGAACAGTCACGCACACACGCATACACACACACCTTGTGAACACAGACTCACCCGTGAGACCTGGGCACAGCGACAGAGTGTCACCACATCCAGAAAGGAGAAGATTCTGGAAGAAAGACGGGGACTGTTTAGGGACCCTGATCCTCGCTGCCAGAAGCTTTCTCTTTACATCACCCTCAACTCACCGCTGCGTCTGCTTCCACTCACAGCACAGGGGTGCGAGCAGATCAGCTAATATTGTCTTTGACTGTCCGCGGGTTAGATGTGTTTACCCAGTTTGCGGGATAGACGTGTTTACTCAAAGTTGGGTCCTCTCGCAGAAGACAGGCAATATTTTTTCTTAAGAACAGAGCTGTATACGAATCATTTCACCCTCAATGCAGCAGAAACTGTGTTAGGATTGAAGCAGGGACGCAGCAGGTCCCAGCGCAGCCTCACAAATCAGGGCGCTGGACCCGGCAGGCAGCACAGAGTCAGCAGCCGCAGCAGAGGCAACTTGGCCAGAGAGGCCGAGGCTTGAGTTATGGCCTTCATTTTCTGTTTGCTCAGGGGCTCTTCAGTTTTTTTTTAACCTCAAATCAATTTGATTGCTTCATAGCCTCAAGCATCTGTATTTAATTACAGCTTGAGCTTTGGGGAAGCAGAGAAAGGGCGGGGAAGGACGGGACGCTGGCATCCTGTTGGTTAGTTAAGCTGAAATGTTTGCTTAAGGGCAAGTTGGTATACAGTAGCCCATATGATTGTGACATGGACAGGCTAAGTGTATGACTGTGTTTGAGAGTCATAGAGGGAGGAGGGTGGTGCGAGGCAAATTGTGCGTCTATGTATGAATGAATGGGCTGATCGGGAGTGAAAGCACTGAGTGCGGGGTCGGCAACATGCCATTTTTGCTCGCAAAAAGCCCTGCAGTCCGTCTGATTGAAGTGTTTTGAAATGTCACTCACCGTAGCAACAGTTCCTTGGGCAGCTTCTTATTGATGACTGCCTCGTCGCTGTTTGTGAACATCTGAAAAGGGTGCAGAGGGATAATATTAGTGCTTGCAGCCTGTTGTAACGTGGCTGGGGCCCCCTCGATCCACTCAGCTCACTCACGAGTGGCCCCAGCTCAGACGCAAGGATGAATGATGGTTATCTCTTCAGCTGGGATTGATTTAATGTCAAGTCTTTGAAACACAAAGGGTGACAGAAGATAAAGCAGCACATGAGATGGGATTTTGTGTCTTGTGAGAAAAATCAGGAAAATGGACTTTGTAACGTTGACTTCTGAACTGTGATGTCCTCTGCTGATGTGTTATCTTCTGTCCTTACTTCCTGTGTTGTTTAACACTGTTAGTTTTACACTAGCATAAACAGAAATCAGATACAATATATCCACAAATCGCTCCAGCTTCTGCAAACAGCTAATGGATTTCCACACAAATTATTGCATGCCATGTGAGTGCAAATGCTTGCCTGTAATCCACAGAAAAGGCCTCAGAGACAATAAATCGGCATTTTTTCAGATCAAGCTACTTAGAAACACACACACACACACTTATTAACGACTCCCATGATGTGCGAAAAATCATCCTAGCAAAATGCAACAGTTTGAGACGATGATATTTGATGGCTTCCACACAGTCACAAGACAAATGAAGCAACATCTGGCCCAATCCTTTTCCTCCATAGATTTAGAAAGATAAATCTAAACCAGGGACAGGGTAATTGAGGGGCGGGGGCTTTAGTGTGTAAATAAAAAGTGCAGGATGGCACATGTTATTCACAAGAAGCAAACATCTGGGACAACATCAACAAGGAATTTGCAATTTGCAAGTCCTTATTTGCACTCACACACACAAATAAAAGATATAATAAATGGGTCCTAACAGAGTATACTGTGTGATATTTTGATAATGGGTGTCAAAGCTAAAACCACATTCACAATCGCTTCAGATTTTGATGCACTTAAACAATCCTATTCATCAGCTAACAGAAAAAAACCTGACAGGTCGGCCTGTTTAAAAATCCAGTCAGCTCTGGGTCAAAGCCTCTCTATGTCTCTGATAAACATACTAACTCCACTCACTCACACACACACACACACACACAGCTGTCTATTCAGAGGCTGCCTGCCAGCGTAGATGTGTAAAATTTTGAGGGAGTAAGAAGGGACAGACATTTCGCGTTTGGATTTGGGGCAAATTGACTCTGACAACTCGCTTTCCACGGCGCAACTCTCTGGCCAAATAATCCAGGGCCATTTCCAAAGAACCAGATGCGCATGGTCAACGGGCATACACTGTCCCCTTTTGTACTCTAACATGAAATGAACCTGATGCTGCATGAATGTGAGCATTATGTTTTCTCCACTGGTCAGCTGTAGTCAGTGAAGCAGGCCTGGCAGGAGGTAAAGCTGGGTAAGCTGTAACCTCCAGCTAGAGATCATTGTAAAGCAAAACAAAGTGTGGGTATATTTTTAGAACACTTTTTTCATGTTGTTTCCTAATATGACCTTATCCTCAGATTAAAATTAGATCAGTCGGACACTTATAACTGTGATATACACTATAAAGCGATTTTAAATCCGAGGCTTAATGGGTAAGATACTTAGTTCATCCTTTGCTACACGAATGTATTTAAGGACAAGTGATACATCAAATACTCAAGGAACAAGCCAGCAATTAAAAGACTGTCTTTGCCTAAAGGTTTGTGTTATGCTTCTACAACCCTTACATCAATAAACCGAATTATACATAACAGTGGTAATTTAAATCTCATTATGGTTATTATTTACATATTCCTTTTAAGTTGGAAATTCTGTTGGGCTTCATTAATGCCAGTCTTCTTTTCAGTGCTGTAGTCTTTTGTTAAGAGCTGGTATACAACAGATCAGTATCTACCGCAGAGCAGTAAAGCCAGAGAGAACGAAAGAGAGCATTTCTGGCAATGCCTGTCAAAATAAAACTCTCAGCAGAATATACAGGCTGGTAACGGGTTTTTACACTTTGCTGTATGTTCTTATGACAGACAGTTATTACTTTTGATCTGAGGCTTTCTCAGTCTCTCTGTTATACCTACAGAGGTCATGTAACTTATGAATAAACTAGCCTGTAGGTTTACAAAATGCAAGGGGAATGTATTATAAACATGTCAAAAATAGCATCTTCTTCCCCTCAAAAAAACAAACAAACAATCAGGACAGTGCATGTAATAATGTGACACTAAAAACCACTTTGACTTGGGATAATTATAATGGTCATAGTAATGAATGTGCAGTTTATCAACATTTGTTTGTAATCTTTAAATAACAAAAGCCTTTTGAGGATGGACAGCATGGTGACTCTTTGATAATAAATTTACAGTATGCTAAACTCGACTGTATCACACTTATTGTGCTAGTCGTAAAATGTATTGTCTGTAAATGTCTGAGACTTGGTAAAATAATAAGTGTTTAAAATTAGCATTTCGTCAGAATTGTTATAATTACACACAGGACAGAGCCAGGCCTTTAAAATGAAAATAATAAAATAGATAGATGATAACAATTCTCACAAAAAGCTACTGGACGGGGCCCCCCCCCAACAACGACGAACTAATGTTTGCTATTATTTTGAAGGCAAAATCAACCCACTTCCTGTTTTCTCACTTCCGAAATCCAGTTACCTTGACAGGCAGCTCTACCGCAGCTGTCGGGCCAGAAGGTAACGGCTGAATCTTCTGAGTCGTCAGCTGTTGCACCGTTAAAAATAAATAAAACCAGACACAAATCCCACGCTAGCTGGGGATTAAACAACACCAAGTGCTCAGGCTACACCGCCCAATGTCACTGGCCGGATACAGAGTATTTCAGAACAAGTTTTCACCAAAATATTCAGCTACGTTTGCGGCTTTGAAACAAAGTTAATGGTAATTGTTGCAGAACAACGCCGTAGTTTATGTGTGTGTGTATACATGCTGCCCTTATTCTATCAGTGGCCCAACGGTTATGGTGTGGGTTACAATGTGGTAGCTTCGGCCTATTTGTTGATATTGCTGTGCTAATATGGGGTGCATGTAGCAGACACAACCCCAAGGCCCCCACAAGCGCAGCGGCCATGGATATGCCATAATACAATCCAGCTCTTCAGACAACCGAACAAAAGCCGTATAAAATAAAATCACAACAGCAGGTATAATGGGAGTTATATGAAAGGCGTCAGCTTCTTTTGCAGTCAACAAGTTCCCTTTCCTTATAAATAAGATAATTTGTGGCGGTGCTGTCCTCGGCGTGCTCTGTTACGATAGCCTCGGTGTCTTTGTTTTGACGGCGCATAGGGGAAGGTGGACAACATTTCAGGACCTTTAAAACCTATCTATGCCTTGATTAAAAAACACGACAGGGTTAATGGAAAATGCCGACTTGTGGGCTCGATGATACGACATGCCAGGCCTAAGCTATAGCCTACTGTATTAACAAAACAACAGCGTTTGACCTAATCCCAAACATTGACTGCGGAAGAGCTGCATCACCATGAGCGCAGTTTTCAATATATACAGCGACATTCATGATGCAGGCCCAAATCCTAATGTGTCTAAAAGCTACATTGAACATGTGGCAGTGGCTGTCAGGTTACATTGATGGTCAACTCACCTCAAACCGACTCCGTGAAACACCGTTTACTTCCTTCCCCATGTTGGACGCTGGTTACCGACTCAATGAATTCGGTGCAGGCGAAGTAAAATGCAGATACGGGCCCTCTTCCGTCCGCTTCCCCTCTACGACTATCATGCTACCGTCCTCTCGGTAGCTCCTAGGCTGCGATGTCGTTGTTTTTCGGCCTGTAACACAAACGGCAAGACCCTCGGTTGATTCTGGTAAAATATGGGCTACAGGCAGCAGCCAGCCAATAAGCCAGTTCTCTTATCTGCTCTGCTCGCCCTCACCTCCTCCTCCCCCTATACAGCTTTCCATCCATCCACACAATAGACCGACAGGAATAGGATCTGGCAGCCTAAAATGGAGCTGGTACTACGCCTACATCACTTAGAAATAATAAATATAAAGAAATTGCGCCGAGGCATGTATTGCCCAAACACAGAAACTACTGCCCTACTTACTTATTGGCTGGTCTTTTAACCAAAGCTCACTGTGCGGGCCCCGTGTAAGCTTATGGTAAAGATAAACAGCAAAGTGGGGTGCCCACCTTTTTTGCAGCCCACGAAGTACGCAAACCTGGCAAGAGGGTACAGGAATTAGGGAAAAATAGAGCATGTATTTTTAATAAGTTAGATACCAGGCCATTGTAAATTCTGACATCATCAATGGCAAATAGAAATAATTTTAAATTGAACAGTGAAGATCAAGCTAAAGCGTCCCCACACATATCCAACGTCAAATAACAAATTGCCTGTGAGTGTCTGATAAAATTCCACTTGGAGGCCCTGTCGTAAAAGTGTGGGCCAATGCGTTCATAATGTTTGTCACAATGCGATTAGTGTGCCATAACGATCACAGAAGCGGAGAGTTACGCTCTTTTGTGAGACATTTACCTTTAAAAGGCCAATAACTCTATAATCTATTGTTACTATAATTCACAAACATCGAGTAACTTTGTTATGACTGTAGGAAATGCCACTTCCGCGTTTCTTGTTGGCCACGCCCAATTTAGAGAGTGGACCCAATCATCAACCAGGGAGAGTCCTCGTCATAAACGTCAGGAGCGTACGCATGACAACAGTCCAATGTTGTTCAATTCCATAATTATTTGTAACTTTTGTTCAAATACCTTGTGACATTACACTTATTGTACACATGTTTAATATAACATTATTTTTTATTTTGCCTATATTTTGTTTATTTTATTTGTATTTAAGCTCCCTTAAGTTCCTAAGGTATACTGCTGTTTACAAGCTTTCTACTTTTTCTTCTGTCATTGTTCATAGTTTATGTCATGTATATATGACATGACCAGCTGACATGATCCACAATACATTGTTACCTCTTACCTTTATCAATTTGCCTATTTATTGTCATTAGCATGAGTTTCTGAAAGATGCCTTTCTTGGCTTTTCCCCTTGTTAGCACAGATCCAGGTAGCTATTAGAGGAAAATGATAACTCAGGTCAAAGGACTTGAACTCATACAGGTTTGACTCCAGTTAAAATTGTTATCAACTTGACCCTTGGCTCACTTAATGAAGTACTAGGTAAAAGCTTCACTATTACTTCTGAGTTCTTGAGAAGAGGAAGTGTAGTTTCATATCATTTTGGCAGACTATTGTATTACTTTTTTTAAATTTCATTTTTGAATTAATGAAAAGCAATACATACATTTTTATTGTCATGTGTGACCTATCTGTTGTCTGCATGATCTAAAGACTTGTGTCTTGAGATAGGAGACCAATTTAAGAGATATTTGAGCAATATGAAAAACTAGCCACCAGATGTAGGATCCCAGGGTAAAAATGCATAGGTGTGCCCCTGTTAACTCTTACTAACGTTTTAACTGATTCCCTGCTACTCTTTTTGCAATACAGTTTTTCTGTTCTTTGTCTGCTGGAATATTGCCTATTGCCCCTATTTTAGGTGTATTTTTTTCTATATCAAAAACATTAAATAATATGAAATGAGGTAAGGACAGTCTTAAACCCGTATTTTGATAGAGGCACCGTCCTCATATCAGAGCTTCAAAATTAGGGAGTAAAGCAGTAGTCTCTTATCTTCAGTTGTGCATATACCTTAAAAAACAATTAAATTAGTGCACAAACTAGATGATACCACTGACTTTTATACAATGACAGTCTATGCTTTTATACAGTCTATGGATGATACACAAAAACCTTGAAACTTTCAGGGCCCAAGGGCAGTTGCCCACTTTGCCTGTGCACAATACAGCCTTCCCCCTATTGCCTCGACATGTTAAAATTCGAAGCCAGAAATGTTTTTTATATTTCCTGTGAGAAAATTGTGTATGCGATTGTTATTCATTTCGGTCATTTGTCACTTGAAAATACTCGAATGCCTACGTAACTCGCTGATACAAATGTTTTTTCCTTGTGTAAACTTACCGCCTCCTTGTCATTTTGCGTAGCTTGCTCGCTACCACAATTGCAGTAGGCGGGCCGTTGGTTGTGATAGGTCGTTGCTAAGATATATTTAAGATTGACAGCGTTCCGGTTTCCGGTTCATTCCGCTGTGCGCAGAAGTTGCTAGTCACAGGAGCCACAATGGCGTTTGTAGTGTCCTTCAGATAGGGCTGTGGATGATATTAAATCCACTAGCATCGCCCTAAATATAGGCCTGGTTGATTCCCAGAGCCATTTATAATAAACTGGAACATCTACTGCACACGACAATACTATGATTTCTAATCATTATTGAATTTATAGGGGATAAAACTTACATTAAAGGGAATATGTAAACAGTACCAACCGGGTCAAGTTTTCATTTTGTTCGAGAAACGAGCGTCTTTTAATGAAGGCAATTGCTTGTTTCTGAATGCTAAGACCGTACTTTTGTGGAATAAAAACACCTTAACTTAACTTGGCACCGGACAAGGACACCTTTCACAAAGGGACTTTTTTCTTTTTTACGAGTCAACTCGCTAGCCGCCAAGCGTTAGCTAGCGGTGCTAGCTAAACTGAGACGGAGGCGCCTCCACAATGCTCCGATGTTTTGTTGGGATCTTTTTTATTCACTGACGTATTCTAGCTACAGTACTTTACAACAACGGAGAACCACCGTGGCTTTTTTCTGCTTTGATGAACTATGTTGGAGATCTCAAAGGAATGAATTGGCGTTGAGGAGGACGTGAGCGGCCTGGTGTGTTCATGTTGTGTGTTTTCTTGCCCTGTCTCTGCTTAGTAACACATTTTTTTTGGCATTTGGAAAAGCTACTGTTCTCCTGTGAATGAATTGCCTGGACCACCGAGGCCCAGTCGCTGGAGAGGTACCGACGCCGGCGTGAGGGATGCCTGGGTCGGACCGACACCATGGGACCAAGAGGAAGCCGGAATCTAGCAACAGCGGTGTGCCACACCAGACCCAGGCCCCAACTCACACCTCCGCGGGAGAAAAGACGAGTAAAGACGGCAAGGTGCAGTTAAAATCTTCAATGTCCTCTTCCTCTACAAAACGTAAACGGCATAAATCAAACAAACATAATAGGGAATCCTTGGTGACACCGGGACCAGAATATTTTACCCTCGGCGACACGGCGCCCCCTGGTGTCAACACTGTGAAGCCTCTCGTGGAGTACGATGATATCAGCTCCGATTCGGACACTTTCTCGGACCCACCGTCCTCCAGGCCCTCTGAGAGGGGTGGCGGGTACCGACTGGAGCCCTCACCAGACTATGAAAGAGACGATGTCAGCAGAGAAACTGACGGTAGAGAGAACAAGGGGCACAGGCAGTCCCGAAAAAAGCCTAAGGACCCTAACAAAGTTAGAGACCCTGGAAATGGGGAACGTGGGTACAAGAAAAAGAGCAGCAAAGACATTGAGAAAGGCAGTTCTGGAAAGAGCAAGGAGAAGGCTGCTTCATCAGGCCTCTCATCCAAACGCCAGGTCCAGCCAGAAGGTGACTCTAAACGTGGGGAGCTGATGCTCTCCTCCCAGCTGCAACCTGGAGCCAGTGTCGGGAGCACTACTTCCTCCACATCCTCATCTCGCAGCAAGGAGAGCAGCCGCTCAGGGAAGTCTCGCAAAGACAAGCAACAGCGCAGAGAAGGCCGAGGGGAGGGCAGCCGCAGCTCCTCTCAGAGGAGCCGAGCAGAGGGGAGCCACCGCAAGTCCTCCAAGAGCCACAAGTCAAGCCCTAAGGGCAAGTCTTCAAGTAGGGGAAGCCCTCGCAGGAAGGGCACCAGCTCTGCTCTATCACCCAGTCCCAGAAGAGGGGCTGGCAGTGAGAGTCCACAGGGCAGTGGGTATGGGCAGCAAGGGGATGACAGCTACTCCAGGCGGAGGGCGGCCCAGCAGAGCCCCAGTCCCTACAGGGATACGTCACGCCGCAGCAGACAGAGATCAGAGAGCCCCTATGGCAGCAGACACAGGTCCTCCAGCTATGAGAGGGACAGCAGCCCTTACTCAAGGAGACGCTCCATCAGCCCCTATGGTACCCGCAGGTCCTCCAGCACCAGCCCCATGTCTCGGTGAGTATATACTGTAAAAATTTTGGAAACCATTTTGGGCAATATGTTCAAGCTTAAACCTACACTTTCCACACATGTTTACAGAACAGGTGTAGAATATGAGAGGTCAAGATGAGTATTTCGTGGGACAGGAGACCAACTTACCCATCAAGCCATATTTGGTGGTATTTGCTTAGCTATGAAAATAACAGGAGCTGCCTGCAGTCTAAGTTAAAGTCAGGTCAATAGACCTGTTGAACTTGCTGAGCCATTCTCCCTTAAGCACAATATTGACTGTTAGGAGGCAGGATGTAGATGTTACTGAAGTTTCCCTTACATAACATATACCAAGGCCAGAGCGAAACAAAATTAATGGATGGAGGCAGTGTCAAGTCAGCCAGGTGATATGAAATATTTCCCTTCAGTCAATATAGTTTTTAGTGAAATATGTCAGAAAACTATGGGCTTAGGCTTCAGTTAGGAAGATAGAGTACAGCAACTGTTTGTTCCTTTCCTGTTATCAGACTTTTGCTTTGATTATTGCATCATACAGATATATGAGAACGCTTGTTGTAAAGGTTATAAGTCTTGTATTTTCATATGCATGTTCAAAATTTCCAGTCTAGAAATAGACCTGCAACTTGTGAGTAAGAGTTCTACTGCTAAGTAGATTATACATTTTACCAGCAGAATAATAGAGCCTTTAGCAATCAGGAAATGTCTTCAGAATTTCATAAATATTCTTGATTAATTTGTCTTGTTTTCTAGAGTTTATTTTAAGGAAAACAGCGGTGTACATCTGTGACTAGAATGGAGTCAGAGTAAATATAAACTAGATAATGAAAACAAGGAACAATCGGTGTCCCTTAAGAGTAAATGAAAGTTTTAGATCCAGTCTGTCATTCAGTTTTCAGAGCCACAGTTTGACTTCTTTATTAATTTTCTGAATTTAACACCCCACATGGTATAGTTCAATTATAATGTGGTCAAGTGTTTTTTCAGATTACTTCCCACCCAGTTCTTTTTTTTTTATCCTTGTCTCTGGCTTCAGGAAGAAGCAGTGAAGTATGAATTGTTTATGATGTTTTATGTTTATTATGTTGTTTATTTATGTTATATGTTTTATGTTTTTATTTTATATTTTATGTTTTATGTTTATGATGTTTTAAGAATGTCATTGTTTTCTAATTAGGCGCTCTGGCCGCTCCAGAAGTCGCTCCCCTCTGCACTACTCATCATCTCGGCGCTCCTCCTCTCGTTCCCGAAGCAAGAGGCACACTACCTCTGGTGGAGTTGGGGGCAGCTCCCACAGCAGTCGGCCAACCAGCCGCTCCCCTCCCTCCTCTCGCCTTCCACTGAACTCCAGCCTGGGAGCGGAGCTGAGCCGAAGAAAGAAGGAACGGCAGGCTGCTGAGGCTGCAGCTCGTGCCAGTGGCGGTGCGTCCCCTCTTCCCCCTGCACGTAAATCTACAGGCTCTTCGTCCTTACGTCCCCCCAAAGCTGAGCCTCCACAGCCAGAAAGAGAGGCGGTATCAGTAGCAGAACCCCCTCTGCCCCCACCTGCGCCGTTAGCCCTGGATGATCCCAGTGTTGAAGATCAGGCTACCGTTCCTCTTCTCTCCTCTTCCACCTCCTCCCCTGCACCCCCTCCTCCTCAGCCCTCTCCTCCTGTGCCACCAGGTTCTGTCACACAGGCTCCACCACCACCACCTCAGGCAGAATCAAGTGTTCAGCCTCCTACACCCTCAACCACTTCACAGGCCAAATCTCCAGCTCCACTTCCTACTCGAAGCCCCATCCGCACGACCCCGATGCATAAGACCTCGACTCTGCCTCTCCTGCCTTTACCACCTGCACTGCTGGGAAACGCTCAGGACAGGTGAGACCCCCAACAGAGATACAGACTTAGAGAATATGTCACACTGCACTCTCAGTGTATGCTCATCTTTTGTACGTAATGAAAACTTTTGTTGCCAATTCATCTTAATTGTATTTCTTGTGAGACTAAGACAGTTTGAAGACATCACTGCAAAAGAAAAGAGATTCACTTTCCTGCAACTGCATGCTCTGTAGCTACAGCTCTGACCTGTTTTGTTTTATAATTTGGTTAAATTTGCCCTATCACCAGGCCTAACATGGACTTTTCCAAATGGAGTTATTGTTGACAATTTATTTATCATCTTTAATTTACACTTCTCATTTGGGCTTACTGTACATCAACTCCTGTGCGCTAAATCAACATTGTCAACATTACCTGGAAACATGTGCAAAGCCCCTGTGAATTTAAGATTAGACTCTGAGCCCTGTAAAAATCTGGTGGTACACAATCCAAGAGTGAACAAATCTAACACATGCTGTGTTTTTTGCACCCTCAGTCCAAAGAAGTCCACCCCTCCTCAGAAGCTACCTAGGAAGGAAAAGGAAGGTCGCAGCCGACCGTCAATCATCGACCTTCCTTTACCTCCCACTCTGCTCGGGGGGGACGCCTCACCTCCACAGTCGCCAATCCGCCAGGCTCCACCGCTTCCCCAGCCAACCCTTAAGAAGAGACCAAAGTCAGTTTATTTTATTACTTGCCAAATTCAAATCTTCCTTTTTTAACCCTGCAAATCTAATCCGTTTTTCTTTTTGATGGTTCTCAGGATTTGCTGCCCACGATATGGTGAGCGCAAACACACCCAGAGTGACTGGGGCAAACGCTGTGTAGATAAATTCGATATCATCGGCATCATAGGGGAAGGCACCTACGGCCAAGTGTACAAGGCCAAGGACAAAGACACTGGTAGGTTACCTCAGTCATTGTATTACTCTGTGTTTTATGTCAAAACAAGCAATTCTTATGTTAACTGGTACTCTCTCTAACATCCCAGGTGAACTGGTGGCTCTGAAGAAAGTGCGACTGGACAATGAAAAGGAGGGGTTCCCCATCACAGCCATCAGAGAGATCAAGATCTTGCGGCAGCTCAAACACCGCAGTGTTGTTAACATGAAGGAGATTGTCACTGACAAGCAGGATGCCCTCGACTTTAAAAAGGACAAAGGTAGGAATGGGTTAGAAATGATCAGACAGGGCTGGGTAATATTGAGGAATAATAATGAACCTATTGAGCAGAAAACTGCAGTAGAGAGTCTGAACAGGTCTTAATGCACAGCAACTCTTCTAACTTCCAGACATTTTTCACGTGTGTATAATGTGTCTTTGATTTATGAATACATATGTCCTCTTTTTTGAAGGTGCTTTTTACCTTGTGTTTGAGTACATGGACCATGACCTGATGGGCCTGCTGGAGTCGGGCCTGGTCCAGTTCTCCCATGAGCACATCCGCAGCTTCATGCGTCAACTGATGGAGGGTCTGGACTACTGCCATAAGAACAACTTCCTCCACAGAGACATTAAGTGCTCCAACATACTGCTCAACAACAGGTGAGGAGCAGAAGGAATTGACACCAGGAGTAATGTATTGTAATGTTCAGAGAGTAGTGGTTCATTTGCACAGTTGTTTAGCACAGTTTGTATATTGTAGAGCCTCTGATGCCTTTACACAAAGTGACATTAACAATACAAGTTATAATGCAGCATCATCCACATCTCTGTCAATGGTTTAAAGGCAGCTAAAGTCTGTAAATGACATGAACCAAAGGCCAAAAGTAGTCAAAAGCGAGCTTAAATGATCCAAATGCAGGTTTGTCATTGTTAACTGAGGTTTTCATTGGTCTTCAAGTTGTCTCGTGTTTGGTATAACTGCTTCTAATGTTTGATTTCTCTCATGTTTTTATGTGTACAGAGGTCAGATCAAACTAGCAGACTTTGGTTTGGCCCGACTTTACAATTCAGAGGAAAGGTAAGATAAGATTTTTCTGCGATGTAAATATTTACTTCTAAAATGTTTATTGTATCCGGGGGACCTTACATCACTTCTTTAATTACAATGTTTGAGTAAATGTTTATCATGATTGCATCAGTAATTGAACCTCACCATGAACATGCATTATTCTCCTTCATTACTTTGACTCTCCACTAGATGGTGCTGACTGTCACATTGTTGTCCTTTTTTAAAGATCCCTGTCAGTGAAAGTTGAAATGTTTGTTTGGGCACTCTCAGGTTAAGATGCTCTATGAATGTGAACTGAGTCTCACTCTCCTCTCTCTCTTTCCTTGATCCCAGTCGGCCGTACACTAATAAAGTAATCACACTATGGTACCGGCCCCCTGAACTCCTGCTGGGAGAGGAGAGATACTCTCCAGCCATTGACGTATGGAGCTGTGGGTGAGTAAGACGCATCTGAGTTCAGGCGATGGTCACTATACCAGCATTACATATCATTAGCATTGCGCTGAAGATAAAAAACAGCGATTATGTAGTTAACAGTGCAGAGAGTGGTGTCAAAGGTTTTGTTTTGCTTATGAACTCACATTATAGTCCTCTGCATCCAACTCCCTTTAGTGTAAGTAGGCAGTATCAGAGTTTACACTAGACTTATGTTTTTGACTGCCAATATGGCCATATAGAAAAACTATCAGACATATGCTTTGAAGAGCAATATATGCCTAATTAATGAATTAATTAGACATAAATGAATTCATTAGACATCCTAAATGTGTGTCTTTGCATTTCATTAACGCTGAATAAAATAACTTAAAAATACGCTACATGAAGAAGCCAATATAGGTCTAAAAAAAGGGAAAAAAATACAGCCTCGTTGGTCCAAATTCACGTTTGTCATCGGCACCGCATCTCGCCGAGTACCGAGATGCAAAATGGGTCGCACTGTGCCATTGTCCGTCTGCCTGTCCATCTCTCGATGTTATAACAGTGGAGATTTCTGCTAAGGTAGATTTAAACTAGCTGATTCACCAACCAATTTAATTTTGGTTTGGTGAATTAATTGGTTGGTCTAATTTTTTACTTTTTTCACTATCCCTTTATGAAGGAAAAACAATATTTTAAGCTATATGTCACTTATAGAATCCATAAAAGGTAAATGAGAAAACATCAAAACTGCACTGTCTGTATTTTCTTTTTAAAAAGTCATTCAGCCGTAATGTTGCATGTTTTCCCTCCTTGTTATCCACCTTTCTGCCCACCAAGGTAAACTGTACCCCAGTAGATACAATAGATGATGTGATTAGAGGACATTTTTCAGAAGAAATAAATAACATGTATCTGGAGTATTTTTTATGACATGTTGTAAAATGTGTGTGCGACTGGATGTTTGCAAATTCAGCTCACGTAGGTCTGAGATACTTAATTACTGTGTGCTCTACTGCCACATTTTAACTTGTTATATCAGAAGAACGTTTTGTGCTTGTTTTTCTAGTGGTTGTAAAAGTAAGTCCTACATTCACATGAACTCTGCACTTTGAGAAGCTATTAAGGATTAGTATTAAGGACCAATACTAAATTTGAACCTGTTCGCTCATTACCGCATGTTTACGTCCTGTAATTGTTGAGGAATGGGCAAAAAATTCAAACGCCAAATTTAATGAAAATGCTGCAACATCTGATGCTTTGGTGGCTGTTAGAAAGTTGTCACCAGTACAGCCTTATTCTGTTTATAAACTCCTATAACTCCTGTAACATGCTTTAATGCATTTTTTTTTGTCATCAGAGATATGACAACATTAGATTACCCCACAGTTATAGGAAGTAAAAGTGTTCTCCTGCTCGTATTCAGTAACAAATTCCCAGCACAACACAGATCGACTTCTGTGAGTACGAGAGTCAATCACAGTGGACGGCAGCAGAGCAGGTCGTAATGAAACATGGTGCTAACACAGTCCTGTTCAATCATGGTTAGGCTGACTTCATTGACGGTAATACTACACAATAGTTTGTGGTCATTACCAGATTCAGTTCATATGACTTACAGCCTGCCATGCTGTTGCTCCCAAAATGTTCTGTGAACAAAGAGGCTGAAAACAGCATTGCATTGAAAGGCCTAACTGTGGTTATTAACTCAGAATACAGTCAGCATTGGATTCGAGCACTTCTAATTTTTATTCCAACTCACAGACATCATTGGTTAATCAGCAGCCACAGCTTCTGTTCTAAAAAAATAGCAATAAAAAAGAAAAAACAGTTGGCAGGTTGTGCCAAAAGATAATAAGAAACACTATTGATAAGCAGCATCAGTGTCTATCTCGGTATCAATACAATCCTAACGATGTCCATCTCATACACTCACTATTTGATTCTTAGTTTTACAGTTTAAGCTCAGTAAGTCGGAGTTCACCTGCTCTACCTATACCCATCTCTGCCTTCTATCGTTGCTCAGGTGTATTCTTGGAGAGCTTTTTACCAAGAGGCCCATCTTCCAGGCTAACCAGGAGCTTCTACAGCTGGAACTCATCAGGTGCCTTTCCTGAACACAACACCTCAAGAAACTCACTACACACCCTGATTTCTCTGTTTCTTTATCATAATAATTGTCTCACTTTCCCACTTCCTTCAGTCGTCTGTGTGGGAGTCCCTGTCCTGCAGTCTGGCCTGACGTAATAAAACTTCCCCTCTTCAACACCATGAAACCCAAGAAGCAGTACAGACGGCGACTGCGGGAGGAGTTTGCCGTGTATGTAGGCATGCTGCACTGCTTCAAAGTCGCTGTGATTATCTGTTTCTACAATTTAATAATCTCTCCCCTTCTGTGCAGTTTACCATCCTCTGCCCTGGACTTGCTTGACCAAATGCTGACCCTCGACCCTGCACGGCGCTGCACATCGGAGCAGGCTCTCAACTGTGACTTCCTGTGTGACATTGAGCCCAGCAGGATGCCGCCTCCAGAGTCAGTAGACCTATGGCCTCTTTTTTTTACCTTTTGACTATATAGTACAGAATTTATATATAGGTTTTTTGTCTTTGTTAGAGATAAGGGGGAAAATATTTGAAATGAGAATACTGTGAATACTTTTTTTACTGTTACTGTAATCTGTAACATGTTTTGCATTTGAATGGGAATTTATTTTTTTTATTGTTCTTCTTCAGTCTTCCTCACCACCAAGACTGCCACGAGCTGTGGAGTAAGAAGAGAAGGCGTGCCCGTCAGAGCGGGCTGCCTGGGGATGTGCCTGTTCCCAAAGTGCCCCGTAAGGAAGCGACTGGAACCTCTAGCGGAGAGAACAGCCGGCCCGTATCCAGCCCTGCTGGAGCCCCACCACCACCACCACCAGGAAAACCGCCCTCCACAGCCAACATAGAGCGCGAGTTGTCAGGTAACAGCTGCCTCTTATAAGCATTTAAACAGAAACACATACAGCCAAAAGAAATGTTTAAGTGTTTGAGTGTCGTGTGTGAATGTGAATTTGTGTGTTCAGGCCTGGGTGCTGCTGCAGAACAGTTGAACCAGACAGAGCTGGCGGTGCTGCTGAACCTCCTGCAGGGACAAACAGACCTCAGCCTGCCTCAAGTGGCCCAACTCCTCAACCTCTCCAATCCTGAGAGTCTTAGCCAGTCTCTGTCTGCGCTCAGTGAGGCTTCTGACCACCAGGGGGCTCCAGAGGACCAGCCCCAAGCTCCTGCCAGGTCCCAGCCCCCAGAACCACCTCCTGAACCCCAGGAACTCTCGCCGACATCTGGAGAGCCGCCACTGAGCCAGGAAGACCAGGCCAACCTGTTGGCCCTCATTTTAGGCCACATCATTAAGCCGCAAACCGAGGAGCAAGGGGATGAGAGCAATGGCGTCCAATCAGAGGAGGCACTAACGCGCGATTCATCCGCCTCTACTACTGATCGCAAGGGCAAGTCTGGGTTTAGTCTCTAGAGGGTTGAAAAAAACTGGGAACAGGTTTAGATGGAGATCAATGGGGACTGCAAAAATATGAAGAGCAGGGCAGAGAACAAACAAGCTGACTGAGTATGGGTACTCAAAATTCCTGTCTACTCTATCAAAATAATTTCACTTTAGACTACCGTATGAGATCAACAAAATGATCTATTAACCAAATTAATTTGGCTATTAGGGTTATCTTGCATCCCCGATCCTTTCCTTCATCCCTGACATTCCTTAAACTCTCACCATCGACCCCTCGTGCCCTCATTACCACCTCACATATTGAAGAATGCACAAGAAAAAACCCTGCGAAACGTCTGTCGAGTGTTTGTCGTCATGTGACCCTTGACGCCGGGCAAAGGTTTGGTGCACAAGGACATCTCTCACTGTGTACACGATGAACCAGAAGAAAGCGTAGTGTTATTGTTTGGAGTGGAAACAAAGGTTCACTTTGTATTGTTCCCTTCCACTTTCCTCCCTTTTTCCTTGTTTCACAGTCTTTGTTTCTTTATCTGTTCCATCTCCACACCTGTTTTTTCATCCTCCCATTTTCATTACGAAGCAGGTGTCATGGATTCTTCACAGGAAGCGATGTTGCTTTAAACAGTCTGTAATGTCAGCCTTTTTATGAAGAAAGTCTAATAAATTTTCAAGTGAAAATAAATGTATTCAATCTTTAGACTTCACCTGCATGTGTTTCTTTTACCTTTTTGGTTTGTCACACACTTTATTTTCTTTTGGTTTTTAAGTGTTAACTCTGACTCGGTTATTAGTTCAAAGATGTGATTAGCAAGTTGAATAAAACTGTTGACTTTGCTGCTGACACTGGAATGGTAACAGTCCTGTTTTCTTCTTATTTCTTCTGTCAAGGCCTCTTACAGCCTCGGTTTGCCTTGCACTGCTGCACATTGGAAAACAAACAGACTAACCTGGTTTAGTAACCTTGTCTGCACCTTTTCATAATATTTAAAATTCTCCTACATAAGTCACCTTTTCTGTTCATCCAGCTGTACATGCCCTTCCTAATGTTTTCTCACCTAGTTCTTGCATTTGTCATTTTGTTTAAGGTGGTTTTTTTGAAGGAGAAACACATCCGGCTGCATCTGATTTGCATACATTAATACAATTATATCAGATGTGTTGGCAAGTCTTGCACCCAAATAGTGAAAAAATGCTGTTATACTGTGTTAAATAAACGTTATTTAAAAGTGATGACCAGTCACTATAAAATAAAGTGTTTCCATTTGCAACATTGAGATTTACTATACCTGAATAAGTCCATTATGGTAGATTATTTATAGGCCAGATATATCTTCGTTTTAAAGTCTGATCTTGGAACTTACTGTACTATATCCATGCAATGACGGAGATAAACAAAGTAAACTTAGTTATTATTACTAGTATGTTCTAATAAATGTACTGGAAAATACTAGATTTGAAGATGCTCTTAAAGTACTCTGCCTCCCTCTTGTGGTGAAGGTAGGAACATCAACATTGTGTATCTCCATGTCAGGCCGTTTACCAAAAATGCATTATTTTCATATAGAACATTACGAATAAGATTAAATGTTATTGTGTGTGTGTATAGTCCACATGTTTGAAGTTATAAGTGATCTACTATATACGCCTTAACATTTTGTCTCCTGTCCTGTTTGGCCCCTTCAGATGGTGCATCATCAAAAAGGAAGCAGTTTGCCGGTAACCTGGTGCCCCTATCTGCTGAGCAGCGTCCACCCTCTCCACCAGGGCCGCCTCCGTCAGCTGGTCTCCTTGGAAATGCCCAGCCGGCTGGATCTGAGACCCAACCCAGCCAGGACATCAGCCCTGCTGTAGCAGCCGCTTTGCTCCAGCTCATTTCTCAGCATGACTCGGAAGCAGAGGTCCCTAAGCGCAGCAAGGACCCCTCTCCTGCTGCGGATGCTCCCGCCCGGGTACAGCCTCCTCCGCCCTGGGTTGCAGACTCACCGCCTAAGTCTTCGGCTGCAGCTGAGGCCCCGGCAGCACCGGAGAGTGCTGCTCCTACCGCTTCAGCGCAGTTCCCCAAGGACCAGGACCTTCGCTTCTCCCATGGAGCTGCCCGCTGACGCTCAAATCTTTTCGCTGTGACAGACCTAGCCTGAGGGAGGGCAGAGGAAGAATGCAGAGAGACACCTACAGATTTTGACTCACTGGACCATGAGCAGGTAGCTAAAGTTGAATCTTGAAAATGAATGTCTGCAGGAAAGAGATTTAGGGCCTTTTCAGGTCATGAACATCACTGCCCACTGAACAAGCTGTTGTGTTGTATTGGACGGGGTGTTTGGATCTTGGGTCTTATGTTCTGTAACACTCACCACCTGCAATCCCTTCCTCTTTCTCATCCACTGAAGATCCAGACTTGAACTTCCAAATTGAGTGCCATGCTGCTGACACTAAACTTAGAAAGCAGCTTTGATCTTTTTTTCCCCTAAAGAAATGATTGTTACGTCCACTGTAGTGCCCACTAACAAAGTTATCAGTGTTTGGAGAACAAAGTCGCCGTCCTTCATTCTCTTATGGAGTGAGGTCTCTGACAGTCTGAGGGACGATTAGCTGAAGCTAAAATGTTGTGTATGGGTATATTTGAGCACTGATAAGAACATTGGAGGACTATGAGTTTCCCATTAAACCTTACAGCCTGGCTAGAGTCCCTGATTTCAGCCTTGTGCCTCCTTCATGACCCCAGAAACCCCTGTATGATCTCGGCCTAGTGGGGAAATGTGGGTTCGGTTTCTGCTTTGAATGGCGCCTACAGCAGTGTACATCCACAGGACTATTTTTTTTGTTTATTTTAACCAAAGGCTGTTTGTCATCAACTCAACTGAACTGCAAAAAGATTTTCCTTTCTTTACATACAGCAAATCTCTTTGTTGCAACAAGCTTAAGCCTGTAGTGCTGATTTTTTTGTCTCTAATATGGAATAAAACCACTACATTATGATGGACTACTCCGTAATACACACACCACTCTGCAACATGAAGTATACAGACAGAAACATACACTATATACGCAAACCGGCTTTTCCTCGTGGGCTCTGAAAGCCTTGTCTAATATGTCGTCGCCTCCCTGCCAACTTGTGCAGCAAAGCTTTGTTTTTTTCTGTTTGGTGCAGTTATTTTCTACAAAAAGAGAAAGATTCGAGGTTATGATGGTAACGGGCCATTTTTCTGTTTCCATTTTTTGCTTTGGAAAAAGAAAGGAAGAATGGTTTCTGTAAAAAGAAAAAATATTTTGTAATATGTGTTTTCTTGGTTCAGTTTATTAAAGGAAGTTATGCGACCAGTTGAGTTGTCTGTCCGGCACGTGTCTCTGAAATGGCCACAACATTAGAAGGCATTCACTCATGCTACAGCTCCAACTACAGTCCTCACTGTCAAGCTTGGCAAAGCCGGGTTGATCTTAAGAAATGCAGCACGCACAAAGTTTCAGGTTTCCAGGTTTTGTGTCTAACCCTGAAACTCATAGTAGTTAATTTTTCTTATATGGGCTACTCTGACTATTAACACATCAAGCTAGGAAAGTTACACAAGTAGTAAAATTAGTAAAATAACTGAGCCTTAATTAAAAACATGCATGACTTTTTATTATTTAAAGTAATAATCTCGAAGATTTTCATGTAAATAAATGTTAAGCCGAATGAGGTAACACGGTATGGTGATTGAGCAAATGGCCCACTGATGAAAGCCTTTGCATTTGCAGTATTAAAGACTGGTGCTGTGTTCGAAATGCCATACTATACTAGCAGTATGTACTGATTTGGACACAATGTACTGTGTAACGTGTAGTATGCAAACAAAAGCAAAATGTGCAGTATGCCGAAAACACCCGGATGTTGTAATGATTTGGAGAAAATCTCCAGTATGCATCGGACCAGTCTACTTCGCCTACTGTATCCCACAATGCAAAGCGCTGGAACGTCACAGCGGGAGTTGAAATGACGGACAGCAGCAGCATTCCAGCAGAAGGGGGCGCTATTGCAAAATAAATGGCAGTTAGAGTTTACTTCCGCCTGGCGTAGCATACTGCAAAATGAATTTAAAAAGCTCTTCCATACTACATACTACCACCGAACGCAGTATATAGCATGTAGTATGTAGTACGGCATTTCGAACACAGCCGTAGTGTCTGGCGTGACTTTCACAGAAAAAATCACAAGCCACCCAGCAGTGGTTGGTCTGCCAGAGAGGGTAGGCGGAGCTAAGCGGCTGCTTTCCCGGTCTCTGCAAGTGTTGCAAGTAATCAGTAATCTGCTATGGCTGAACAAACAAAGAAAAGATCGATGACTACAGATACAACTTCAAAAAGAAGTGAAAATCCAAAGAAAAAGAAACAAACTCAATGCTCAGATGAAGCAAACAGTCTAAAAAGGAAAGTGAGTGAGGAAAATCAACCGGCGCCAACTGCAGGTGCCGCCAAAGAGAACAAAACTGAAATCTTTTCTGAAAGATTACCACTTTAAAGTTCGTGTTGGGGATGTGTGATCTGCCTCGTTCCTGTTAACAGACACATAATCTGTTTTCCATTATAAGTTAAAAGCATTGGAACAAATCAAATTTAGTAGCTATACTAAATTTTACAGGAACATGTGAGCTTGTATAAAACACTCTGGATATTTGTGGCAGTCTAATTGAAGTTTAACACACTCGCTTTTCTAATTAATAGTTTCCTGTGGACTGTCAAATGTGTGATATGAGTTTGACCCAGTCGCAAGAACTCCCTGTGCATCAGTCTTCTTTATGTCTTTCACCACTTGGGTTGATCTCTTTATGAAGATCCTGACAGGCAGACAAGGATCATAAACTGCAGATTGGCACAGGCAGCAGCCACCAAGCCTCATACAGACTGGCTGCGTGTGTGTGTGTATGCCTGCACGTGTGTGTTCGTTTCTGTGTGTGTGTGCGTGCGTGCCAGGATTGGCCTCATGCATACCCAGACCAGTCCCCTCACTTGGCAGGCTTACACAGCCGCTTACCCCTCTGGCCCACCAAGCAGCTGAGCCCTCTGGGTGAGAGATCCTTTCAGAGTGGAGGCAGTGGGAGGCTCACCTGCCCTCTAGCACAGGCCCAGTGTGAGCGAGATGAGACGGTGCAGTCAGTGTGTGTGTCTGAGGGTGTGTGTGTGTATGTTTCTGTCTGATGCGTTCGCCCATCGGGACTCCAAATAATAGTGAATGTGCCCGCAGGGAGTTTCCACAGGAGAAGTAGTGGGCAATGCCAGTGCCAAGTCACAGAGACTAGACGAATAAATCAGGACTGAGCGCTGAAGAGAGGGAGGTGCACGAGACTGTGCCATCAATCAGAACGGCACCTTATGGGGAATGCCCATAAATGTGCCATGCTGCCAGTCTGCAGCACGTACCCGCCATGGCAGAGACACGCGACGGCGGCATTCAAAATGGAGCCTCCATTTTGGATGCCGTCGCTTCACTGTCGGCTGCAGCGATTTTGGTGGACTTCCAGACAAATAGTGAAGTGACTGACAGTGCATTTCAGACTATTCGTACCACATTTTATTCATGTAGTTGTATTTCTGGCACCATTGCTGGATGGAATTTTCCTACTGCTTTTGTAAGCTGATTATAAGAGCGCATATTTGGAATCTCCAACATGTCTCCAATCTCCTAATCTCAGTAGCTGTGATAGCGTTTTTCCACTGTGTGAAATCAAGCAACCTTGAACCTCCTTCAAACATAATGTCACATAACAGAACCCTCGTATAACACATCTGCCTGGACCCCGACTGATTACAGCGGGCACTTAGGCATGTGTATTCTTCTGCCTTAAATGCAGCCGCTATAAAAATGCTAATGAATTTTGGGCACAAGAAATCCGATCACTCTACCAGCCGCAATTACCACATGCCAATCATTTATTGTTTCAGTAGAAAGTTATTGTTGAAGCTGTGAAAGTGGAAAGTGACCTTTCCGTTGCATCAGAAACTTTCTTGGCCACAAAGTGTATCGTTTTCAGCTTGCCACACATAACAATGTAAGAACTAGAATCTTAAACGCCTGGCAAATCAGTCTGTCTTAACTGGTGCTACATTTTAATTTGGCAGCAAACTCACTCAGGATGCAAGAACAAAGAAGAGAAAAGAAGAACGGGGCAAAAAGGGACGGAGAAGGCGAGATTGATGCGCGAAGAAGAAGAAGAGCACACTGGCTGGCTTAGGATGGAAAAAGTAAGTGATTTAAACCTGCTTCTTCAAGCATCCAAGGGTAATTTATACAGAATTTGGATAAGCCCTTAAAACTACAGTTTCTTTTCAGGTTGAGATTTAGTAACTCAAGTTCATGTGAGCATTCAAAAGAGCACAGGCTGAGCTGTGCAGACAAAACTATGAATCCTGCAGCTGAATCACTCCATAAACTCATTTTTATGCCTGTTACTGTAATAAATCCTCGGTTACATTTGAAGGTAAAAAAAATAGGACCAGCACCAGCAAAAGTCTCTTTACTGACTCTTAAAAACCAGGTGATTTCTCCCACTCCACATGTCTTTGTGCAATGAGACTGTGCATGAATTCTTGCAAGCACAGTGTGTGTGTGTGTGTGTTTATGTGTGGAAGCTCCTTTGTGCAGTGCAAATCTGGGCCTCTGTGGTCTCTCTGAGCCCCACTACAGTTTGATGTTGAGTTTGATGACTGAGGCTGTTTGATCAGTGACTATGTGTAAACTCTGTGAGAGGAGACAGGGACCCCCGCAGTCTCGCATCTCAGACACACACACACACACAGACCACACACACACACACACGCACGCAGTGATCTGCGAAGAGCAGCTAATGTAAAGCATGAATAGTACGCCTTTATGTATGAATGCATGTTGGGTTGGGTGTGTGAATTGTGCTGCATTCATCAGATCCCTCCTTTGTCTTCTATGGAACAAAATTTAGTGTCAGTCATTTCGTTTATGGCTCCATCTTTATTTATGTGATATTTTGACTTGATTGACTTTATCCCAGCAGTGATATATGCTTTAGTGCTGCAGCAGCATGCTTTATTGATGCCATAACACCATCTCCATTTCTTCTCAGTTTATAGTTTTGTGAGAAACTGCTGTCACACTCAAATCGTTATTTCTTTATCGCTCGACAGCAGCGACATCGAGCAAAGACTTTTTAGGAGTGGCCAGATGATACAGATGTGTGCTGCTTTATTTAAAGACTCTCCATCCATAAGAAGTAAGGGGCAGAAAACCCAAAAGAAAGAAGACACTTGCCCTTTAAGAATCTCACTCTGACCTCTTATAGTTCTCTGCACTCAGCCAAAGACACATCAGCCTCTCTGCATGATGCTGCACTTCTGCAAACCGAAGTAGTTTTGCAAGGTCTCAGCATCTCATTACTGATTCTATTCAAAGAGCAAGGCAGGATCATTGTCTCTCTCTGCCAGTGCGGATGCTGCCGCTTTAAGGGCAGAGGGGCTGCTGGGAAAGCAGTCAGCGAGGGTGGTGGAAAAGAAGGAGGAGGAGGAGGGTGGTGGTGGGTGGTGGTGTAAAGGAGGGTAGGGGGTGGTGGGGGGTGGAAGGGCCCTGCAGGACCATTTGTGCTGAAGCTCATTTGCGCAGCGACACTTAATTGGCTACAACAATTAATTAATGTGTTGGAAAGTTGGCACAAAAAGTTCATTTAAGAGGGTTTTAATAAGCAATTAGAGGAAAAGCAGTGAAGAGGGGGAATTACTGGAGAGGAAAGAGAAAAGCGGAGATGGACCGAATGTCTGGCCTCTCGGAGCACGTACGCCCGACTGTATCCGGGTGTTCGTCTCCGTCTCTGACCCTTTATTTTTGAAGAACTGATGAAGGATTAAGCGTCATTATAACGCCATTAAATCTCTCTCTGAGGCTCTTACTGCGGTTCTTAAGTGGACTTGAAAACCATGATGCCCTTATATTGTATACATATCAACCTCGGTGGCCCCTGCTGGCCCCTCCCTCTCCTGCCTCTTGTCCCAGCGCCCAGTGTAAAATATCGCATGACTAATGAGTGGAGCAGGTTGGAATCCTGGGGAAGATGTCCTTGGAAGACGAATGCATTTTCAGCAGAATAATTAACTTAATTAACAAATTCACATGCATATTCATCAGCCTATTAATGTCTGCTCCGCGCTGCTTGATGAGCAATGCAATAATAACCGTTTCATTTGCATATTTGCATTCACACTAGCACCCTTCTCCAAATAATTAAAAAAAAGACACAGAGTGGAGGAAACTCAAAAGACAAGCGAGGCACTTGGCCTCATACTGTGTTTTGCACGCGCGTTCCACCTGCAGCACACACACACATAAAAGCACACACGCAGTATCTCTGGAGTGTGATTTCATCTCTGCTGTTGTTTGACTTAAATGAGATCAGAAGAGTGTGTGACAATCCTTCTCTCTCTCGTTGCTTTCACCTCCAGCCTCCCTCCAAAAATCACTGCATCTCCGTCTCTGCTTCCTCTCTTACCGCCGCACTCTCCGTCTCTCCTTCCTGTTTGCGTCTCTCTCCCCTCTTCTTATTTATTCATCCCTATCATTCTCGTCCTTCATTTATTTATTTCTTGCTTTTGAAGTTGGGCTCGTCTGCCTGTCAGTGTATGTGTGTTTAGCCGGAGAACTTGTATGCGTGCGACTGGCTGCGTGAGCACAGCTGACAGTTATGTTATTATGTGGGTTTGATACTAAAGGAGGCGCTAGCGGGGATCGAAATAAACAAATAAATGTGGAATGTTCATGTCCTTTTGCTTCCTTGATTTGTGTTTATGTTTTAAGGACTCATTGCGTGTGTGTTTCTTTCACACCAGATTTGTATTCTGAGATGCAGAGTCGTGTCTCTATGACAGTGACGAAATGTGTGTGCGTCTGGGAGTGAGTGCCTGTTTCCTGGGAGGCTGCAAGCATCTTTCATCACTGTGTGTGTTTTGTATTTATCTCTTTGAATCAGCGTGTACTGTGTCATTCATGTCCCTTTATGTGTGTGTGTGTTTCGTGTGTGTGAATTCCTCTCCAATATTTCAGATGACAGTGATGTGAAAGAGGAAAGTGTGTGTTGCGTTTAAACCGGACGTGGGGCAACTGTGTGGGTGTCTTTCATTGCCTATTTGGGGTGAGGGGGGGTGGGGTGCACCGGTGCATTTATGAAACAGAGCGTGTGCGTGTGTGTGTGCTGCCAGCTTGTGTTCAGACAGCAGCAGTTTGCAGAGCGAGAATTAAAAGTAGGGAGAGATGCCAAGTGAGTCCCTGGAGACAGATACAGGGGACAGAGAGAGAAGAAAGAGGAAATAAAAAGGATTTCTCACACACACACACACACACACACACACACACACACACACACACACACACACATCCACACACACACACACATACACACACACACGCTGTCACTTCCACAAAAAAACTAGCCTACTAGTAGCCTATTTAAATCCAACAAAGCAACACTCTTTCTAATCATTAAGATTTTTTAATGTAGTACAATAAAATTATGCGTTCTCTAAAATGTACCCAAATCTAAATATAAACCCAACCTTAAACCTAAAACCAAGCCTTAACCCCTAAAAGTCCTTTAAAGAAGTATCATCCAAAATGTCCCCACTTCCCATAAATGTCCTCGTCCTCAACATCTAAAACTAAAGTCCTCACAAAGATAGAAAACTATACCAAACACACACACGCACATACAGACTGAGAGAGATCTCTCACCTTTTTCTCTGACTCCCTGTCCACTTTCTCCCTCTCTCTTTCGTCTCTCTCTCACCCAGCCTGGTGAGGTGACACCCTGTGTGCAGTGTGACACTGAGCTGTCACCTCCCACTCCCTGCATCACACCTCTGCCCCCTGCTGGGCCAACCCCGTCACGGCACCAAGACACCCGACAAGCAGCCAGCCTCTCCTCCTCCGCTGGCAGAAAAACTGGCAGCATTTAACATCACTTTTCATCTTCTCACTCATCCACTTCAACTTTTATATATGCAACTATCTATTTCTACCAATGTGCCCTTTTATTTGTCAGTTAAAAGTTAAAATAAGTTAAAATAATCTTACTTTACCATGAAGCCAGTTTTAAATACAGCAATGACTTCCATAGTTTGAATTGTTATTTAACTTTAACGAAACATTGTTTTATTTATATATTAGTGGATGTTTTAAAGCTTTAAGAGATACAACTATACAGTGTATCAAAAAAAAAAAAATCCTATTCTTGATAAAAGTAAAAAAAAAAGACCAGTGTTGTGTTACCTCCAGCAACATCAGCATCCCAGGGTGCTTTTCCTTTCACAACACTTTGACTGAAATCCACAAGACCAACTTAGATAGAACAGTTCTAACTTCCACGCTTTCTTTGATGCAACATGTCTCTGTTTAAGCCATTAACTAAAGCTTGTATGTTACATTTATAATTTAAACCACCCAAAAAAAAAAAAACTTTTTCCGGATATTTTCTTGTAATTTCTTAGTCAGCCAAAGAGTTCGGACCTAATCTGTGGAAATGGTTTCACATACAGGAGTCTATCCGCTCAGGTTGTTACCATACTGTTTCTATCATGTGTTTTTCAGACTGAGGAGAAAAACAATCTGGTATTTTGGCAGAGCAGCACTGTGTCTGAGCATGCTACTATACCATGGTTATGCCAGATGTGGACTTCATAGCTCTCTGTCATGCTCAGTTACTTCTTTTGGCTACCTGTCTTCGGTGTGATACCTGCAAGCCTCTTAGCCTTCTGAGTCACTCGGTGTGTGTGTCCAGCCAGGCAGGCCAGTGGCGAGCGGGGACGGAGTGGCGATTGAGATATAGAGCATTAGTTGGTGTCAGGAGTAAATTAGAGGCCAGATCCGTTTTCTAATCAGAGCACAAGCACCGTGTTAGAGGAATTAGGGCGACAGCTGCTGGGAGCTTTTTATTCCTCTCTCTCTCAGCCAGAGACAGGCAGACCCCAGCTCAGGGACCACCTCTTTACCACAGCCACCTGTCAACACCGGTGTGTGTATGTGTGTGTGCACACGCATGTTTCCCTCCCCCATTCACACGCACACTCACATACATGTGAGCACACATCTACTGCCATGCAAAGCTACACACATGCTTGCACACAGACACACAAACACCGGCTGGTATAGTGACCTGCCTCTATCTCTTAAATTAATGACAGTGCAGGTTCTGTGTGCATGCAGCCATTCGTGATATGTTTATGTTTTCAGGCAAGTGTGAAAGGCCCTTTATGAGATATCAAATTTAAATAAGGTGGAGCGGTGGGCGACCTTGCATATGTCTGTTTACTGTGAATTCCATTGAAGGGCCTAGACACCGCATCAAACCATTCATTCAACAGATTTGCAAGGGAACAGACAGACTCTGACGGATGCCTTTGTGGTAAACAAAACTAATGTAAAACAATCCTTATTTGTTTTTACACTCTGAAGACACTAGAAGATTAAATTTAGTGTAAATTGCAAAGAAAAAGAGCCAAGGTCAAGGGCAAAAATCTGCAAGTCTTACTCTTTTAGTTGAAGGAAAAAAAAACAGGAAGTAAACTTCAAAACATTACTGTCAAAAAAATGATGGTTGTTGATTCTAAGGATGATTGACGATACCCCGGTATGAATAAATGAACGTCGTGAGCTGCTTGCACGGATTTCACCCAGCAGAGATCTCTTGTGGGCAGGATTGTAGGAGGGTGAGAGGTGTGGGAGGTGGCGTCGAGATTCACACCATGTCACAGGCTTCGGAAATGTCACTTTTTTTTTTCCCCAGATCAGCTGAATCCGTGGTGTGGAGACTGTTTTCAGGTAAAGTGGAGGAACGCGTTGGGGGTGGGGGTGGGGGATGATTGAAATCATTGTGAGTAGTAACAGAATCTGAAGAAAATTTGAAGATAAGTGGAAAATATTATTGTATAAATAAACCCTATTATTATGAATGCATTTATCTATTTCCTCTAAAACATTGTACAGTAGTCTTCTGCATATTGAAATACAATAAATGTGATTGGAAATATGCATTTGTCCTTGGAGGTCACCTTTCTCCTTCTCCGCTCTGCTTCTTCAAAAACCAGAGGATTTTTTATTTCTGTGAAGCATGATTTTTGAATGTTCCCACCTTGAAAAACTTCCCTCAACACTTCTATCTTGCTTTTAATACTCCACTTCTTTTCCTCCCTTTATAAATGTAGTGCTTCTCTTGCCTCCCTTTTGTCCTCCTTCTATTCCTTTCCTCTATCTGTGGTTGCTTTGTTTTGTGTAATTAAAGAAGGTTTGAGCTTCTATTATAAACAACCAGGGAATTTCCATGCAATCATGCGGTGTCAGAATAATGTGTTCCTTACTAGGAAAGTTCTCGTACACGCTCTCCCGAGTCGAAACAACCACTTTAAGAGTTAGTAAAAGTTATGGTATCTGACTTACCGACAGAGAAAGTGTGCATTAAGAGTAAATGTTATTGACAGAAAGAAACTACACATAGAATGAATTAGATTAGTTCTTAACAAACAAACAAATACAACATTGTGAACACACCAAAGTTGTAAGAATGACTTTTAAACTTGGAGCGAGAATGCATTGATTGTTTATCTTGTTTGCTGCTAAATAAAAGCACCATTAGTATCTTTATGCCATTCTTCCTATACCTCTTGCGCAACCAGGAATGTTACTCCTATTTTGAAGTGAATAGATATTTATTGCCATTTGCACAGGTACAGGACAGTACAGGTACATAAGAAATTGTGTGCATTCTTCTTAAGTCAATTTTACAAAATATAAAAAAAGATAGAAGAGCATCTGAATAAATAAACTAAATTAAAATAGAATAAAGAACAAAAAGTATACAATCTATAAAAGATATATACTCTAAAAATATAAAAGTAGACACTGTATAAAACTATAGAGGTACTCTTCTCCTATGAAAACTTTGCACATGATTTTTTTTTACTTGTATTATTGCACATGAACACTTTTTCACATATTATTGCACATAAAATTTTTGTAACATTTATTATTGCACATGAAATTTTTGTAGCATTTATCATTGCACATTACATTTTTGTAACATTTATTATTGCACATTATTTTTTGTAGCATTTATTATTGCACATGAAAAATTTTGCACATTTATTATTGTACATGAAAATGTTTTCACATATTATTGCACTATATTTTGCACATTGTTATTGCACTATGAGGTAGTTAATGTCCATCAAGTAGGTGAGGTGTGGTACTTTCTTACCCCCTTAATGTCCTGTGCTATGAGTCTGACAGTGATTGAAGCCCCCCCCCCCTTTACAATTTCTATGGATAATATTACATTTAACACAATGAACGCATTAAAGGAGCATTTAGATTGTAAAAAAAAAATGACAATTTAACATTTTAACCTCTAAATACTTAACAGGAGATCTGTGAAACCATATCTCAATGACGACATCACACTAAACACAACCGTGGGGTCCAGTAGACATTCAGCCAATGACAAAATGTATTTTGCTTTGCTTTCGACCGTCCTTTGTATCCACTAGGACAAGGCACGTGTGTGAATAGTTTCAATGTACATCTAATTTTCAAACTTAAACTGAGGTGACAGTCTTGTGGCTTTGAAGGCTAATTTTCTGTTGGATCAAGTCTAATCTGGAAACACGTTCACGTATTCACTAACTCCCTCGCACACACACACAGTCCTCCTCTCACTCTTGCACATCCCACACATGTGCGCCGCCACACAGTGTCATAAATAGACAGACAGTGCCAATCTGAGGCCTGGATGCGAGCCAGCTCTGCAGCAGCTCAGTAGTTAAATTATTAACACCAACTGGGAGAGAGACAAAGAGAGGAGCGGATCAGGCAGCTCAGCAGTGAGGAGATGTAGAGAGGAGAAAAGAGGAGGTGAATCGAGACAAGCTAGACATCAGACGGACTGAAGAGGTTGTCTGTTTAGGTGGTGACGGTGTGTAAAGATACAGAGGAGAGAAAAATACCAAACATCGTTTATGATTTTCGAGTCGAAGAGTTTGGGAAGAAAAGAGTGAGTGAGAGGAAGGTAGAGAGGTGGCTTCTCACGGATGGCAGAGGAATACTAATGGTGTTTGTATGTGTGTGTGTGTTGTTGTGTGTTTTTAGCAGAGTGAGGGGAGGGGCAGAGAGATGGAGAGAGATCTGGGGATGTTGGTTCTGATCCAAAGAGTTAATGTTGCGCTCATTGATGGATAGAGTGCCAGCCATGAGGCTCCATACCCACACAAGATGGATGGACCACTGCTCTCTCTCTCTCTCTCTCTCTCTCTCCATCATCTCATGTTCCTAATATAGTTTGATGTCTCTCATCTTATTTCTCTTTTTCAAAGCTAAACAGTGATCAGAGAGCCTCGCTACAAAGCAACAATCAGATCCCAATCAGTGTGTGTGTGTGTGTGTGTGTGTTCCATAGAGAGAGTTTATGATACGCCGTCATGTCAGCTATGTGATGTCTTTTTTTTTTTTAAGATGATTTTTTGGCTCTTTGCCTTTATTTCTAGGACAGATGAAGGGAGACAGGAAATGTGGGGAGAAGAGAGTGGTGGATGACACCACATCATCCAAATGATCGGCAGATCGGCAGTCGAGCCTGCAATCAGTGCGTCGAAGATTGTAGCCTCCGTACATGGGGCGCCTGATCTACCAGCTGAGCTAAACCAGCGCCTCTACCTCAGTGATGTCTTAAGATATTGCAAAGTATTGTATGAGAGCGATAACACTAAACATAGCCGTATACTTACAGGCATATTCAGTTTCTTTTGTCTTATTAAACAACTGTTAGGAAGCCAAATTGTTAGTACTTGTGTTTGTGCGCATCTGAGAAAAGAGTGTGTGTGTGTGTCTTCTGCAAATGCACGCTCAGCAAGAAACCAAAAATTGAAGTAGTTGTAACATGTGTTTTATAGTGTGAGTGTGTGCATTGCATATACAGTATGTGTGCGGTTTTTATTTACATGCAGAACTAAAAGCTTGACTACTTTCTCTGTAAGGCCCCCGCCGCCTCAACTACACACACACACACACACACACACACACACACACACACACACACACACACACACGCTCACACTCACACTTTCCCCAGCTTCCTCCTTTCTGGCGGGGGCATTGTGGGGTGAAGTGATCTGTGCGAAAGCCTCCTGTTCTATGCGCTGCGCGGCTGAGGCAGAGGGGGATTGTGGGTAGCTGCTGTCTGCAGGGGTGGGGTGGGGGGTTAGAGTTAGCGAGGAGGGGAGGGGTGGATGGGTTGCCGGGGCGGGCGGCAGCAGATGGCGTGCCACACTGTGAGGGCCGTCGGCTGGCATCCAGAGGAGGAGGAGGGAGGGAGGGAGGGGAGGATGGGAGGAGGAGAGGGGGGTACAGGGATTGGAGGGGCACTGCTCCCAAAGTGCCAGCAGGCATCAGGAGAGAGAGAGACAGAGGTGAGGGGCTTTGGTGGGAGACAGGCTGGTAGACAGGCAGACTGGAAGGAGCCCACAGACTCTGAGATTAGAGCTTAAGCAGGGCTTGGAAGCAGGATTTCGCTGCTAATTGCATCCACTGAAGAAGAACCAAAACGACAGATTTGTCTTTGAACCCTAATTCACTGCTGACTTTTGACCTTTTCCACTTCCATACAGTGTCTCCTGGTGCCCGCCGCCGAGGGACTTGCACACTGGGCCAAAGCAGAGGTCCATTGTTGGCATATTGTTGTCTGAGGATTGCCACCGATGTAGCATGAGGTTGGCATGTGGAGGGCATTGGGTTGGCATATGTCCTGTGAGGAGTTGACACAGGGTCTGCTCTGATGTGACATAAGTTTGGCAGGCTTGGCATCAAGGTGGCAAAAGACTGGCACCGGGTTAGTGAGGGGTGCTGAACGGATAGTGTCTGTCTGAAAGGTCGCGGATTAGTGTGTGTGTGTGTGCAGATTGTGTGCTTCATGACAGGCAGTAGTGGAGGAAGTGTTTATATACATAAATAAACTTAATGAACTTGCCTCACCTTTAATAAACGTCACAATATCACTCCTACCACTCAAGAACCATCAGGAAAAATGACTGATTTAACCACTGAAAAGCCGCAGAGCTGTTCTCGTTGCGCTCTCTCAAGAGATAGCACACAGGACTTAAATATTTCATCTCAGAAATCTTTGTCATTCCACATTCATAAGTGCACATGGCATGCTAATGCTAACCCACATCCTTTGCTGACTTCTTCAAATCTGTGCTAGAAGACTAAAGCCCTAAATGCATTCAGGCGTACCAGCGCTAGCTAGGACACACTCCTGGGCCGTTTAGGTTGACCTACTTGGTTCATATGTTGCCCTGCCTGAACCCCAGTCCTCATCCTCTCCTCTGTGTTTGATGAGGGAATAGTTCAATGTTGTTATCAGATCTGCTACACGTATAAGTTTTGATCAAAGGTTTTAAGATGTAATTTGGGTCACAGACCTGAGAGCAGAGGAGAAGTTGCAGCTTCTGGTTGTGTATTCACTCCGAGCGCTTCACATTACCTGCAAGTATTGTTGAAAATGAGTCTCTGTCTGCTTCTAATTAAGGTGTGGGTAACAACCAGCACCTTCAGCAGAGCGTGCACATATGCAGACAGACACATATGCATCTGTACACGCACATACACACAGACATCACAGCCCGCTGCTGCTACCACAGAGAAGGGTTGAACAGATGTTGAGGAATTTAAGATGCAAAAGGGAACTGGGACTCCCCCCCCACCCCCCCACCCTCACACACACACACACACACACACCCTGTGCCCCACCTCTCTGTATCCCCTCCACCTTCCACATACACACATGCACTCAAACAACCAGTTTACACTCTGACACACACATAAATCTACATGTATTACACCCAAAACTTGACGATACATCCTTCTTGTCTCTTTCTTTTTTTTACATTGTGTATGGATGTCTTAAAGCAGACACAAATACACACGCCTACGTGCATTGTGGCCCACATCCCCCTCCAGGCTGGCCCTGCTCATAAGGGGCACCATGTGGCACTCTATTCCCTCTGGCACGAGGCAGCGACTCTGCCAGCTTTGCATTGTCCTCTGCCCGCTGGAGAACACGCGCCCAGACCGTGGCCCCTCTCTTCCTCCGTCTTTATCCCTCTCTTTTCTCTCTCTTTCATCGCCTCTCCGCTTGTTTACCGTACATGAACCGAGATGGATGTCGTTTGCTTGCTTCCCGGCCCTCCAAAGTGCACCCAAACTTAAGATGAATGGGTGTGTGTTTGTGATGGAACACTGTTGGGAAATCTCGTTCCCCGCACCTCATTGTCTGCCTTTGTGTCCCGCCAAATTTCCAACCTTCGTCCAAGTGAAGTAGTAAATATTGTTCTAAAGCCTCGGCGCGGATAGTTGATAGCTTGGATCTCTGACAAATGAAAGCCTAAAATTACAATCCAAACGAACAAAGTCTCTAATGGCTTAGTACAGAGTATAATCAATGCCACATTTTCTTGTTCACTTCCTCATAATGAGGAGTATTATGAACCTCTTAAAGCAGCAGAGAAAACTGTGAAAGGTTTGACAGACTCTGCTCAAGATGAAGACATGATTGGCGTCTCTTTGCTTTGCAGGAACATCGTCACCGGTGAGGTGATGGACAATGTCATACAAAACATAACATCAGTCATATATAAGGAAAAAACTACAGTTAGAAATAGTTTGCTTTTTAATTATCCAAATTAACTTCATGTGCCTTAATTAATTAATTAACCTTTCAGAGTGTGACGTGGTTTATCCCCCCTACATCTATCATGTTGAATAAGTGGAACAATCTTTAAGTAAGTCAGTGTGACCTGCCTCTGACATTAGATGGACCCTAAACACTATAACGTCATAAACACGTTTTCACTTAGGATCTCATTTAATACAAATATAGTTCTGTCTTATGTTTAACTTCCTTTAATCAATTATACTTGATTTGGTTTGATTCATAGTAGAAGTACAGAACAATAAAAGATGATGATACAAACAAATTAAGGGAAATAAAAGGGAAACTGTTTAACAGTTTTTAATATAATTAGTGTATAAAAGTTGCTGTGTGCAAACCATTAGTGGTCTGTACTATTTGACAATCAGTGCAACAGGAAGAAAATAATATTTGTGATGCTTTGATTTCTCTCTCTTTTCCTCTGCTCCCTCCGTCCCTCCCTCCACCACACAGCTGCTCTGAGGAGAGCGCGCGGCTCTGCAGGGCTCTGCCGGGCTCTGCGGGGCTCTGGGTAGCCTTAGCTCTCTGTGCTTGGGTGAGAATTAGCCAGCTTTAGCGCTCGCCTTGCCTGGTAATCCCTTAATCTGGCGAGGCTGAGGAGGAAGGCTTTGGAGGAGAGATGGTGTGTCAATCCATGTCTTCACATCTCTCTTGGCACGGCGAGGCACGCCGAAAACACGGTGAAAGTTTGCAGTGCAGAGCAGTGCAGTGCCTGAATGAATTAGACGAGCTGTTCTGTGTAAGTTATTTCAATTCTAAGCCGGTGGGTGTTGACTTTTTAAGCATCAAATTTAACAACGCCACAATTATGTGACACTTGTGTTTATGAAGTAAGGCAATGGTTAAGAATTTCTTAGAGACATTGCCATCCTGTTGCTCCAAATGTATTAATTTACAGTAAACAGCATGTGCAATATTAAAATATTAGTCGTAAAAGTCGATGCTCGTATAAACACCTTTACAGATCTGTTTTTCTCACAGAGCCATTCTTTAATTTTAGGCTCGTTTTGTCTCTGGCTCGCTGCGTCTGAAATTGGCAATGTCGGTTTGTTCTATTCCAGTGTTCATTTATATAATCACAATATTTGCCCAAACAAGTCTTAAACCATGTAACATACACAGATTTTGCTCTGTTGTGTCTCTGTGTAATTTGTAACTCGGAAAAATACAGGTGGCCCTCTTACCTCTTGACCCAGCCCAACCAGAGACCCCTGACAGGCACGCTGGTTTCATGCCACAGATATCTGACGTGATCCTGCACAAAGTTCAGCGCAGTGCAGATGCCATCTTTTGGCTTTCACCGTGATTATTTTCAGCTGTCACGTGATATAATAAAGATGAACTGTATGTCTTTCATAGTAATTTAGTGACTGCATCCTTTCTTCTTAATTCCTGCAGATGTTTTAGAAATAAAGGACGAGTGACGCTTGCCTGATGATAAGTGATAGCTAAACTATGCTAATGCTAATGGTCTATGAATAACAAAGCATCCTGCATGTTAACATTGTTGTGAATGCAATAACACAGAGGGGAATGAGGGGCGGCCTGGTACTCATTGTGCAACCACACGGTAATGAATGGCTAATGTGCTGGTGCAGAGGAGACGTTAATGCCATCCTAATTCCCTTTAGCTCAGAGCGGGGCGCAGTGTCCTGAGCCTGTTAATCTGAACCCTTTAAACCTTTAATCTGGGAATCTGTCACACACAATCACACAAACACACACACACACACACACACACACACACACACACACACACACACACACACAAATACAGACACAGAAAACCTGTCAACGCCTTGTAAAAGCACTACAGCATACCTGTCACACCTCTCTCTGTGTGTCTCTCTCCCTCGCTCTCTGAGACACATGTGACATATTGAGCGCCCGCAGCGAGATTCTTCCCCATGAGCGGCATTCCAGAGCAGGCCGTCCCAGGGGAGCACGGGAGTGGGGCCGGGCAGTGGTGGGTCTAGGGGGCGGTGGGAGAAGAGGGGAGGGGTTCGGTTGTGGGGGCTTGTTGATGCAAAGGTCTGGTTGATTAGAGGGGTGTTAGTGTCTGGTTAGTTTGCTGCTGATGACTCTCGGTGCAGCAGGAACTGAATTTGAACACTTTGGCCCCACGCTAAGAATCTTGACTTAATATGCAGACATGTCCTGTCCCAATCCAGACAGATAACTCTCTAAACTCCCGAAGAGGAAACAGGAACCAAGTAAAGGACCGAAACAATATAAGTACATTCAAAACAAGACCAATCAAGTTTAATTAAGAAAGGAAGTGACCTTCATACTGAAGTATGGTTGAACTCCTTCTGGATTAATCCTCTGTGTGTCCTCTGTGCCTTGAACATGCATTGCTTCCAGTTTGCACTATATATACCGTAACATACCCGTTTCCGTACAGCCTCGCCTGATTTTGCACATTTTTAATGTTCCTTTCTATCTTGCAGCAGCACAAACAGAGTGCTGTTTTGCACAGCCTTTCTTCTAAGAGCTGTTGCTCGCGTCTTCCTCCTTAATTAGATCAGAATGGGGACATTGTGTGCGTGAGTGGAGACACTGTGTGTGCCTTTTTGTCACATATTATCTTATCATTTTTATCTTTTATCTTTCTCCTCTCCCTTTGTCCTTGCTCATCTCCCCTCTCGTTCTGTCTGCCGGTTAATATTTCATTTGCTTTGCTGTCGTAGCGGGCTGGTACATTAACCAGCGGTGCCAGTCGAGCTCTCTGCTTGTGGCTGGCTGTATAAAAATAAACACACTCTAGTTGTAATGAACAGATGTCACAGAATTTAAACGTGCATGCCCCCCCTCCTCCTCCTTCTGCACACACACAAACACACTACTCCCTCCTCTCCCTCCTCCTCCTCCTCCTCCTCCTCCTCCTCATTCTTGCTCACGCGTAAAGACGCACATGCATGCATGCACACACAGCATGCAGTGACACTCCTGCATCCACATGTGCACAAAAACACAGATAGCAAAGGGGCTGCAGGATGGAGACACTTGTCCACGAGTGTATACTGAACATACACGGAAACTCTTAAGCGTGTATTCCCATGTGAGCTCTCCCTGGTAGAGGATTGTGCTGCTTTGCCAATCTCTTCCCCTCTTTATCCGTCTCTTCCTCCTCCTTCCTCGCCCTCTGTCTGTCTGTGTGTTCGTCTGACAGCAGGCTGACACTGTCGCCCTTTTACAGACTATTTTCATGAGGTCCTCCCATCCACTTCCAGAACCAGCCTGTCATCCCACAATCCCCAGCGGCACCATCAAAACCCATTTTGGTACTGCGAGGAAGGGATGGGCATTAGTGTGTGTGAATGTGTGTGTGTCCATCCCTGTTGTCAATCCCGCACTTTTCCCACTGAGTGTGTGCCAGCTCTCTGTGTTTTCTGGCTGACAGGACCGAAGGAGAGACGATTGTTCTCCACGTACCCAGAGACCCTCCCCTGCCAAGTCTGGGATGAAATCCTTTCTATAGCGCTAACTCCTCACAGTTGGGCATCTCGCAGCAAAACACACACCATGACTGCTCCGGGTGGGAGGGTGACACCATGCTAGAAGTCAGTCAGACACACAAAGGTCTGTTTTAAACTTACACTGCAAAAGTAGCAAGTCAAGATGTAGTTTATGACTTAAACATGTTTTTCTTTCTTTAGAAAGTGTATCAAATTCATGTTTTTAAATTGTAATATTCTTGTAAAAGATCTTTCAAGATGCTCAGTATGATTTTGACCACATTTCGAGAGTCCAAAGTACAAAATTAGTTCAACCCAAATCTATTCTAAATGCTTTTCAGTTGTGCATATGCAGGGGGGGAAATGTGCATTTTTAACTTGTCATCCACAAAAAGCATCACCAGCAGCAGCTGAACCAAAAGAAATTGATACAGGAAAACCTTTTTTTTAGTTAACTCTTACAGCTATGTTCAAGGTCATGGTTCAAAGTTATAACAGTCCACTTAAATCAACCAAGAACGCAACTCTGTCCCTGCAAGGAAAGAGTTTGCCAGCGTGTTCCTGGCTAAAACTCAAAAGTACAGAGTCCTTAAGTTTGGAGGAGCTGTGGAAAGTTCAGACAGGCTGTTATGGACATGACAGGTCATCCCTGATTGCCATGAAGGCGGGCCACTGAAGATTAAAGGTGACGGAAGGTGACGGAGAGGAGGCGAGATGAAGGGCTAAAGGAGAAGGGAGATGAAAGCGAACGGGGGAGAGCAGCGGAGGTCGTCCGGGGGGTGATCAGTGAGGTGGATGCGATGCCATCTGACAGGTCCAGCTGGGAGACCGCCCGCCCCCAGCGCTGCAAACTGGTCAATATGGAGGCCAATTACTGCTGCCCATGTGACCAGGGCATCATCCAACCCTATCATAACACACGCGCACGCACACTCGCACGCACACATGCCATCTGTGCAGACCAGCAACGACCCCCCCTCTGATCCAGTTGTGCTCCCGTGCGCGCTCCTACTTAACCTCCTAAACAGGGGCCACGCAGCCACGCCCCGCCACCGGACACTCATGGGCCTCGGTGAGGACAAGGTGGACAGGTCAAGAGCACTTTCTGCGCACGCTCTGCAGTCAAACTCTGTGAACAAACACTTCTCCCCCCGCGCGCGCGCCAACATCTGGCACCAGCCAAACCCCGGCAAAACCTATCTGGCCACCATCCAAAGGCCTGAATCCTACCTGGCGCTCACCCGGATCTCTACCTCTGTCTTTTCATCCCCCTACCCTTTTCCTCCCTGCCCTCTTTACCCCCCAACTTCCTGCCCCCTCCTCCCCTCTTCCTCCTCCTCCTCCTGAAGCCCTCGTTTCTCCCTTGGCAGGACCTCCAGCGGTAGCACACTCTCAGTTTAGCTTCTGCCTCGTCTTCTACCCCACTGCCCGCGCCGCGCCGCGCCCCATTGTGTGATAACAAACAGATGTTGTGGAATTTCCTCTGAATGGCCTGCCAGTGACAGGCCCGCTCCCGTGTCTGGCAGTGTGGGGGCACTGGCATGAAGTCTGGCAAAGAGGTTGGCCTGAGTCTGCACGATTGTTTCCTCTGTACACATGTGTTACATTTTAGTTTGCACTGCGTGTGCGCGGATGCCAGAGAAGTTAAAGTGTACCGATGCAGTTTTTTGGCACATCAGTTATTCACGTGTGATCGGAGTGTGTGTGTTTTTTCCTAAACATATGCGAGTCCATTTCAACTGCATGGTTTGATTTTAATCACTGACAGATTGCAAATACTCACAATCTCCTGACCTGATTATCTTACCCACCATTGCATTGAATCCAAAAAGCCCCCTCCCCTCATATTTCAATCCATATCATGATGTGATATCTGCATTCTGCACAAACACTCCGTTTTTATTTCTGCTAGACGTTAATTAGAATTCACACCATAGTACTTGTGACATTTTGATAATCGCACTATTGACTGTTATGTCGGACAAACACTCTTGATTTTTTTTCCCGACCAAGTTGAGTGAGAAAAAGAGTGGGCACGGAGATGATAATTTAAACAGCGAGATTCATTCACTCACTTTTCATCCTGAGTGCAGCACAGAGTGTCACTGGAAGTTTTTTTTTCTCTCTCCTGAAGACTGACTGACTGCGATTGTGAGTTATTTGTCAGACTTTCCAGAATTAAGGAAAATTAAAGAATTCATTATCCAAAATAAAAACAAATTAAATTCCACTAAGTAATGCGGAAAAATCCAAGGGTGCCCTGAATCCCTCAGCTGCTGATTTGTTATTTACAAAACACCTGTGAGTTCCTTCATATTTGCCGTCCTCCCAGATACAACACGTTATCTTATTCTGCCTTTATTGAAGAAAGGTGTGACATGTCTTTGTCACAAATAAACACACGCATTACTACAAGACTGTGGAAGAACAGCCTTGTAATTTCAAATTAAAATGCCTTCACTGCACGATTGATTGGCAGTGATAAGTTTGCGCACTTACTAAACTAAATGTATTTCCTTTGAGGCTAAACATTATATTTTTGCAAACTCCTGAAATAGGCAGGACTTTTTAAAACTTGAACTTTGTTATTGATCTGATTTGTTGCAAGGTTACCACATGGAACTGGATGCAGCAAACCCTTCTGTAATGCTTGAGCTCGTGCACATCACAACATTAGAGGGAAAATACGCATAGCCCAACTCTTCCCAAAACCGACTTCCTGTGTTTGTGCGTGAGGGCTCGCGTGCGTATGCAGAAGGGTTACTCGGGATGAGCGCTCTCGTTTTTAAACGTCCTGGATAATGAACAGATGCTGCAAAAATTAGGAAAGAAACATCGACTCCTCCCAGCAGTGCCACTTTGGCCCGGTGAACTGGCACACTGGCGCACACACTGGGTTGTCCTCTCCGGAGCTCCTGGTGCTGCTGCTGCTGGGGAACATTAAGGGACTTGGCACGGCTCTCCTCCGCCAGCCTGCCAGCCTCTCTCTCTCCTTCTCTCTCTCTCTCTCACTCTCTCCGGACTGTGGAGGAAGAGGAGGTGGTGGGGGTGTAGTAGGGGGGTCGGGGAGTATTTTGATAGATGCCCTCTCCCACTGCTCCCCGGATTCACTTTTGGGCTTGCTTCTGCAGAAACGCATGCAACTTTTTTTTTACTTTGCTGATGAGGCCAAAAAGAAAACAGAGGCCTTAAACTAACTCTTTGAAAGCAGCCTGAACTGCAGAACTGCAGGTTTGATTCCCACCCAGGACTCTTCTAAAAGAATGCGCTCACAGGTAGAGAGAGGCGCGTGCCAAATGGAACATGTTGATTTAAAATAGAGCTTTTATACTGAACTTAAAGGACTGAGGTTAATTAAAATGAAAAAAAGGAAACGAAACCTAAAGACTGCCAGGAATCCAAATTTGATTCCCAAATTAATAGAAAAAAAAATAATATTTCAGGCACTTTTCTCAAACGTCCTGCCAAGAGGCTTTTCAACGGACTGATATTAAACAGTTTTAATACATTTCGTAGATTTTTTTTTTTATTGTACCACTTTTGTCAAGTGCGACATTAAATAAGCAGTAGGCTTGTATAAAGTGCCATGTGTAAACTCAAGCTTCACTGATTTTATATTCGAAATAAAAATCAAAAACAAGTTTATTCGTCTTTATTTTTACCGATTAGATCAGCAGGCGGCACAAGAACATGCTACCAACTATGTTTTAAAAATATTCCCAACTTCCAAAAACCGTCCAAAATGCGCTGATGTGTTGGTTAATTTTGGACCTTATTGCGCTCTAGTTGTGTTAGAATATTGTTTATATTTTAACTCACATTTTCATTAAATTTGTCTAATACAAAAGTCGTTTAAGTCGTTACCTATTCTTTCTGTATGCTGATATAAAGACATTAAAATCCCGGCTGAGGTTGGTAGTATCGATGACTAATAGGAAATTATTAATAGCAGATTCTTTAGAAACTTTAATGTCAATATTTTCTATTGATCAAAACTACAAGACCAGTGGGCGCCCTGGGCTGAAATCCACAGCTGATGCCCACGCTGTTTTATTTAGAATAAAATGGGATACAATCAGATTTAAGCTGCTTCATGTATTGATATTAACACGAATATTATAGTCATCATCATCAGTCGCCACCCAAAGCCTGCGTGTGTCCTTACAGCAGAGAGCACGCAGGACATTTTGGGGAACATATGGGTCCCGGGGCAGCGCTCCAAACCCAGCCGGGGTGGCAACGGCTGCCCCTTGCACTGTGTGTGTGTGTGTGTGTGTGTGTGTGTGTGTGTGTGTGTGTACCCTTATCTATTGGAGCATTATTAACAATTTCTATATTTCTAGAAGCTTATTATTTAACCTTTAAGCCAATTTGTTTGTAAAAGTGTGCGCGCCAGTGTGGATATATTAAATGATGATTAAGTTGGTTCCAAAGGCCCAAGATGAATAATCCATATATTTATAATGTCATATAAATGTATGACATAAATATGAGATGTGTGTAACAAGAGGGGAAACTGTGAAAGGGGGTCCACTTCATAATTTATATGTGATGTTTAATGCATTACTACAATTTTAAAATAACTGATGTCCAAACTTCATCAGTGCAACAAAGCTGTGTCCCCTGCTGTCCTGCTAATGCTGCAAAATGTAAATGTTCTTTACAGAATTATATAAAGAAAATCTACAAGGCCTACTAATAGATCAGCCTTGACGGTGGCAGTTTAAGGAATCGAAAAAAATATTTTCTGTCGCCGTCCAGTCTGTGTCAGACCTCCAGAGTGTGTGTGTTCTTCAGCATTTTGCACAGAGTCGATTTTTAACTGTGTTGAACCGCTGGAATGAAACGGCAGCTGCAGGAGCTCTCCGCGGTGCTGAAACACTTCCCTCTTCATACCTCGTCTTAGTGGCCAAGAGGACATGAAGCAGACCCCCTTTATTATGGAGATGACCTTGAATGCAATTCTTGGCATCAGTTAACCTGTTGTTTGTGTTTGTTAACAGGATGTCCGGACTATAATCGCCCTGTATTCTCCACATTTTTACTGCAAATCTGTTTCCATCCTGAGGTGTGCAATCTAAATCAGCCATACATTTTTTAAAAGCTGCTTTGCAAGTCTGAGCCGTCTGCCAAGCACAAATGACGCATTGGCACCGGTTTACTTCATCAGGAAAAATGGCAACACTGCCCTCTCCCTCATGTCCTACTTTATTAGATAAAGGCCCCGAGGCTCTGTGAGGGACTCCTGCAGGTTGTGGCACCAGGCACGCGCAGCCTTACAGCCTTATATTATCAAATAAAAAAAACCTGGTGCAGGTTAATGTTCCCCAAAAGACTGAAACCCTTCAACTACTCCGGAAGCCTTCTGATGCTGGTGCCATTTTAAAAGTCTGCGTAAAAACGAATTATCGATCGAATGTGAAGAGTAGATGCAAAGAGGAGAGTATTGTGTGTTTAATATGAAGCCACGGCCTCACGAGAGGTGAACAAAAAATCAAGTTGCACAGTCTCATTTATTGTCATTTTATTTTACCACACAGTTGGTTGAATACAAAGTTGAAAGACTTGAATTTTATGGAAAAAAAATGCTCAGCAACACATGGGGTCCCTTCATTTCCATTGACTATTAACATTTATTACAAAAACAACACAATAAATACGTGCAATAATAATAATAATAATGGCAATAATAATAATGATAATAGAAACTGATTCAAAACGAAATATTGAACCCATAGTGACTTTGAAATTAAAATACAGTGCAATGGCTCAATTAGAAGAATAATATGAATAAATAAGAGAGAAAAAAGAACGTGAGAAAAAAGTCAGTTCATTGAATTTGATGATTTTGGGGGGAAATGAAACATTTTGGCAGCCCAGCAAATGTCAGATTCGTTGGGTGTTCATTCCAAAATGTGTGTCATGTGTGTGTGTCTGTCTGTTTGTGTGTGCGTATGTGCATCTGCGTGCATGTTTGTCTGTGTGTGCGCAGCCGTGCGTGCAGCCACAGTGCTGATGAAACATACAGTGTGTATCCGGGCCTTGCTGCCTCGCGCTGTGCTCCCGTTGGGTTTTGCATAGATGCGAAACGATTGATTTGCCGGAGAACAGATTCTTCTAGAACAACCCAACGAGCACATTATATTCGGTTCAGCATTGTAGTCTGCATTTCTTTAGATTGCATCATTTCCAACAACCCCACAACCTCCCAAATCTCGCACGTACAGGCGAGTGCTTTTTTCTTAGTGTGTTCATTGATTTATTTCATGTTGCAGATCAGTGGAAAACCTACAAAGTGTAGCTGTAGCCAGTGAGGGTAATAAGTTAGTGGGTAAACTTTGACTTCCTGTCATCAAAATGCGAAAACCACCGATACAAACACAACTCACACTTTAAAACACTTATAGTTCCCTTATCATCGTAGATGTTGGTATGGTTTGTTTATCACATTGCCTTTTGGAGATTTATTTCAGCATAAATTGCTGAAAAATAATGGTGACAAAACGATAGTTATGGATTACCCTCCACTACATATCTGACTATAGCAAAACCAAAATTAGACAGGAAATAAATAAAAGGAAAACACTGATGAAGTCTCTTCAGAATGCACACATCCTGGCAGGTCAGCTTGTCAAAGTGTGCCGTGTTACATTGTTGATTGTAAGGGGACGCACAAGGCTTCTGATTTTAATTGTGAAAAAACGCGTTCAGTTCATCGTACACAGGGGCCCGTTCGTGGTGTAAGTGCATGTCGTGGTAAGGCAGGACGTTTTCCGAGTGAATGCCGCTCCGGGAGCCAGAGGAGCCGAACACCAGGTTGTGGGCCCCGCTGGGTCTGGAGCCCGGCAGGCCGGAGTAATGCATAGAGTAGTGGTACCCCTTCTCGTTGTCGGGGGACGCAGAGCCTTGATGCTTCAGGGAAAAGTTCCCGTTGATGCACAGCGGCGGGCTGAGTGGCCCCTCATACTCGGGGCTGTTATACTCCGGGGATCCGCTCCCTCCGTACATAGAGTCGTAAGCCGAGCAGTAGCCGTGTGTTCTCAGCGGGTGCGAGTTCGAGCCCGGCTGGCAGTGGGGGCTGGAGAGACGCGCGCACTGGTAAGGGTAGGAATGCATGGAGAAGGAGCCAGACCCGTACCTCCCCCCGTCCTGACATTGCTGCTCGGTTAGGAAGTTGCGGGAGTTGAGCTGCAGGCATCCCGCCACGAGGTTGGTCGTTGGCTGGGAGAGTCCCTTGCACAGCGTCTGCACGTATGCCACAAGGTCCGGTCTTTTTCCAGAGCGCAATATCTCCGAAAGGGCCCAGATATAGTTTTTGGCCAAACGCAGAGTCTCGATTTTTGACAGTTTTTGTGTTTTGGAGTAGCATGGCACCACTTTACGCAGATTGTCGAGCGCAGAGTTCAGGTCGTGCATGCGGGTCCGCTCCCGTGCGTTGGCCTTTACCCGGCGCACCTTGGAACGCTCGACCCGGGCCGGGGTCATTTTGCGCTTCTTGGGGCCCCTTTTCTTGGGCCTATCTCCTTCTGTATCCTCTCCTTCATCCTCTTCCTCCACCTCGTCGTCTTCGTCGTCCTCTCCGGCGAGCTCGGAGTGCGTCCGGCTGCCCACCCTCAGGTCTGATTCATCCATGCCGTCCTGGGTGTCGTTGTCCTCATCTTTAACCTTGGAGTCATCGTCGTCGCTGTCCTCTGCCCAGTCGGAGTATTTCTGCACTTCGGGAAGCAGCGAGGGGTCACTGAAAAGCCTCGTCAACATCGTGGCTCTGAAGAGAAGAGAAAGAGCGTTTGAAAATGAGGCCTCAAAAGCACAAAGTATGCACAATAAGGAAACGAAGGAATCTATGTCTGATTGACTTAATAAGAGCAAAAAAACAGACTCGTGTGAGGTTAAATGCGCAATTACGCACGAACCAGAAATGTCCAAATATTGGGCCCTTTAAATGATTATCGAAGAGTCGCTGCTTGTGTTTTGTTTCAGAGTGAAAGGTCGCTAAAACTGACATCCAACATTTTCGTTATCAAATATCTGAAGAACAATTCGTGAACATTTGTGGCAAATAAAAAAAAGAGAGAAATCAGCTCTTTAAGCTTTGCGCTGGGCTGCAGCCAGACGGATCCCCATTTAATTCCCTGCTGTCACCGTGTGCCCTGTCGCGTCCTCTCGCAGCGGGTCCCAGCGGCAGGGGCCACATTACAGGTCCCATGGGGGCCCCCACTTTCACTCCTCCTGACGCCCATATACACTCCTGGCTGCATTCCAGCACTATTCATCCACAGCACACACCTCTCCTCAGAGGAGGCAAAGGGGGATTTTATTTAATTGATCGGCTGTAGCTCCGTTTAAAGTCACGCTGATTATTAAATTAAGGCTTACAGACAAACCCTAACTCAGGCTGTAAAAAGGATATATGAGAGCAGGTTTAATTCCAGGGCCTATATACATTAGTTTACACGCAACAATCACGTTTTTATTCATGCTTGTTTCATATCAGATTTAGAAACCACAAAATTATTAAGAAGATAATAATAATAATAATACAAATAATTACGTATTTTCAAATGAAAAATGCTTGTAAAATATTTCTAAAAATACCTCAAATCATTGTAGGCTCGACTACGACGAACCGCAGTTGTACACTTATTAAGCAACTAACTATTAACAATCAAATAGCAAACAAACGTGCTTAATAATAAACATAAAATAAGGAACAAAATGATCATCCTACCACTTGATTAGTAAGTGCAGTCCCATCCCAGAAAAAAGAACTACAGAGAGACGATCTTTGACAGCTTCAATAAGCCTCCATTGGCTTCCTCCCTAACATGTTCTGTTATTATAGTGCAGCAGCAGAGTGACTTGCAGCCCAGCGTAAGGTAGGCTGTGATGGTTGGTTAATTATCTCGGGGGGTGTGCCAGGGGCAAAATCTCGTTTTTAAATCTCAGGCTCAGGAGGTTTGCTCAATTAGAAGCAAAAAAACACAACAACGTTTAATTAACAGAGCATGCAGCTAACACGAAATAGATTTCACACATAATTCAGTATGCACGAGTGCATGATTTCAAAGCACTTTTGCGATAACCCTTTTACAGATGGAAATCGCTTGTATCCCTTTAGCCCTCGTTAAATATAAAAACACAACTGGGCTTTCCAATCTCACAAAACCCCGCAATACAGCATCTCCTCTCTAACAGCAACCACTGAGGTTGAAACAATGTTATGTGGAGATAGATTGTTGATGATAAAATAAGACAATCAGAGATAAATCACGCTGCACTCTGCCTGTCACGTCAATGGCGCTGTCCCACCCTTTCATTAGCTCTGAGATTTAACGGGGAAATCAGCGACAAAATCATCAATAAATCTCCCATTAAGCTCGAGCTCGTCCTTCGCTGATGATGCTGATGTCAAAAATAATCCACATAAATGTTTATGTTGCGTTCTCATCCTCTTTTGTTTCTCTGATTCAGGGTCCAGACGCAGGAATCTCTAAATCAAATTAGTGTCCGATATGATCTATTTACAGCCTTACAGCGCCGCTGAGGGGCTACTCCGATCCTCAGGACCTTTTCTTGGAAACGAACCTGCAGGAGCGATATTGGGTCCTGGGGACGGGTGCCTTTTTGACACGGGCTTGGTATTTGATCTCAGCTCTTATAATCCAGGTAGATTTGGATGTCAAAAGTTGAAGGGCACGCGGAGGGAGAGCGGGGGGAGTGAGGAAGTATTTGTGCAAGCGCGCTCATACGGAAATCTAACGAAATAGAACGAAATACCTGGTAAATCCATTGATGATTTTTTATTAGACGTGTGCCATCATCAGATCTAAACAGACTGTCGGCATGTGGATCAATAAGCAGACTACAAACCATACACATTAGATTTAAATACCACTAGGTTAGCATTTACTCTACAAACTGTGAGCCATAAAGGTGCTTAATTAAACAAAAAGCGCTTGACAGTAAATTAGAACTATTTAAAACACGCACCAGCACCTTCCATTATGTGTTCATCTCTTAATTGGATTAATTTCTCCTCCATTTTGGACCGATATCTCAGCATCCACATTTTTTTTGCTATTGTTGTTTATGTTCCAACTTACCTCGGCACGAGCTCTTGACAGGGGATGGGCGGAAAAAAAACACGCGCTCGAGTTTCAGACCATCTTCAGGGACGCACGAGTGAGCGAACCAACGCTCCCTGTCAGTGTATAGGTGCAGGCAGCGCGCGGCTTTCTCTCACTGCTTGTTAAGGGGTGCTTCTTCTCTCCCAGCGCGCGCGCGCTCGAATAACCGGAGCTTGTGAAAGAACGTGCGTCTCGGCGCCTCTGTGTGTATATGTGTGAGTGAGTACGTACATGTATGCATGCATGCGTGAGTGTATATGTGTGTGTGAGTGCGCGTGTGGCAACCGTGAGCTACTGGGGACAGGGTTACATACCAGCTAAGGCTGTGATGCCAGCGCCCATATGGCTGGCACGTCACCGGCAAGAGCCATCACATGAGAGCCCGGTGATTGACATGCGCCCGCATTCGGAGAGATTTGCCCGCGGGGGGAGAGAGACACAGAGAGAGAGAGTAGGGGAGAGAGAGAAGAAGGAGGAGGAGGAGGTAGGAGGTGGTGGTGGTGGAGGAGGAGGAGGAGGGTTTCGCCATCTGTCACCGCGCTAGAGCTCACACAGCCAGAAAAAAGGAGGAAAAAACAGAAGAGAGAGGGAGAAAATAAAATGGTGGAACAACAAACTCATCATTGTTGACCTGAGCTGATGCTTCAAGGGATGTAGGCTCAGAAATGTTTCAATCAAACCTGCGAATTTTCACCTGCCAAAGTCACTCATCATGGTTTAATGCAATTTATATGAGAGCTGCAAATACCCCAGCAGTCACCACGCAGGATCCTATAGTGAAGTAAATGTACAATTAAGTGTAATAAGGTCAACATGTATGTCCACTCCCAATAAATGTTAAGTGTGTTAGGCCTAATGTTACTTAAGTGACAATAATGTAAATTAACTATGACCCCAAATAAGTTCTGTTAAAAGAAATACTAAAGAAATTAACCTCATTAAAAGATGTATTTTCATATACAACTTATCAGTTTAAAAATGTAATCCTAAATCACTTGGTAGAGTTTATTATAAAATACATCAATCAACTGTTCTGCAAATAAAATGTGCATAAGCTGGGTTTATAGTTGCCGGGTTCACCCTCCATCACATGTCTGTTTCACAAGCCGGGTGGAGGTAGGGGGATGGGAATGCATTATAAGTGCATTAAGGCTGTGGAACAGAAGGCATATTGTTTATTTATTTTCCTAATTGGATCAAATTATGCTTCAATGTATTCAGAGGAACGACAACTTAAACCAATTGTGATTTGTTCTGACTCTTGCGGGCACAACCCGGGCACGGATGACCCAGTTGCCGAAGCTGCAAATGAGTGAGATTAAAAGGTATAATATTACAGAGTTCTGCAGCGCGCATGTTGTGTGTGTTTAAAGTGTGAAGATGAAATGCTAACTGGTATCTGTCTCTGAATTTGTGAGGTTCGCCAGAGCTTCTGCGGGTGTTTACGGCGTGCAGTGCTGAGTGAGGGGCGCCTGCAGGGGAGAGCTTCAGAGAGAGAGGGAAAGAGACATGCAGACACTGCGAGAGGAAGGGTGAGCGAGAGACTGAGACCCAGGTGTGCAGGCCCACTGGGGGTGTATGAAAAATGAAGAGGAAGGGGGTTGTAGCTGGAGATGACAGGGGATTGGTGCTGGTAGGAGGTGGCAGAGGTGCCCAAGATTTAGGAGGAGGCATGTTGGCACATCGTGGAGTAGATGCAAGAATTCCTCCCTAACCGCATCCCCGTCCCTTCAGTATGTCAGCCTCGCTGCATTGTGTCTATCCCAGATCTGAGATCTCTCTATTTAGCAGACATTAGTGGAGTTAATGTGGGAGAAATGAGCTCGATGACCACCAAGTCCAACTTGGCACAAACACACCCTGGACAGAGGGAGCAGGGACCTGGAGGCTGTGAAATAGCTGATAGAAGCTTATCATGTCCTTGGGCCTGGATCACCCCTATCTCCTCTGCAGCCACAACCCAGGAAGTGTTTGGGGGGCTGCGGGGTCACCCCCGGGGTCACCGGTAGTTTGGCAGCTGTGGCTAGGGAGCCGTGATGCCGCACATTCACTAATGTGTCTCATCCCTTATGGGATGCGGGGATGCTAACCTGGCACTACCCCAAACCATGGTGGGGTGACTGTGTCAGTGTGTTTGTGTTTGTGTGGAGGGGGAGTAAAGGGGCATCCAGCTTCACTCCAGCCAAATCGGTGCCCTATCCCTCCTCAGCTGCACTGAGGAGGGGGGTATGCGAGGGCTGCGGCCATGGGAGGGGCCTGATGCTTCTCAACAAGTCCCAAACAACCTTCAGGTCACCTTGCCAAAATAAATGCTAAATGTCAACAGCATGGCTTTAGCCAGCGACGAGCTGCAGGCGACTCCAATCAGGGAGGCTTTGATCTGATATTGAAACTCCGGAGGAGAGCTTGTTTGGAATTAGAATATTTTAGAATGACTTTGCATCCTGTTTGTATGCGGATTAGTCTTAAGTAAGGGCCACCTGCTGTGCTTTTTCATAAGCTAAATGCATGTAATCAAAATGCAAAAATTGAAGCCCTTTCCCTTCAAGGTATGAAATTCTTCATCTATTTTTCCCCACTTATGTTCGAATGACACCAACATCCTTTCAAAGTCACCAAGCTGCACCTCCACACTCTTATCATCGTCCTCCTCCCTTCCTCCTTTCTCACTGTCAGACATGAGAGGTGATGACCTGCACTTCACTTGTCTTTCTGGGAGAAGTGCATACTTGTGCTGGCACTAATATGAAATACAGCACACACACACACACACACACACACACACACACACACACACACACACACACACACACACACACTAACACACACACACACACACTCACACTCCCACCCCCACCAGACTCCCGGACCCCATCTGCACTCTCATCTCTCCAGCCCCCTAATTGCATATGCACAAATGCAAATGCCTATTAATTAATTACTTGACTAATTAGTGCAGTGGTATTTTAGAGCGATAAATCAAGTGGAGATGGGGCCGAGGACGGCGGGGCAGGAGGAGGGCTGCGCGGAGCATCGACAATGAACCCACACCAGAGGGAGTGCTCCTATTGTACAAGTCCCTGTGTGTGACTGGGAGTGTGCTGAGGGGAGGATGAGAACACTGCAGCTTCTGAAGTGAAGCACCGTTTATAAAAATGCTGTAGAGCGCGGCCAGGTGACTGAGCGAGGTGGGTGCTCGGTGTGAGGACACAAGAAAGGTAAAGAGAGAGGAGATGAAATTTGGGTTGCATATGTGATTTGACCTCTGCTCCACCAACTGTGTTGTTTCCTGGCATGTGGCCAAGCCTGGATGCTCCTTGCCCCTATTTTCACAAAGGAGGAACCGTCAGCTTCGTACTGAGTCCTCCTGCTGATGCATATTTATACTGATATTGTAAGCCTTGTACAATAGTTCAATGAGCATAACAGTTGGCATCGTTTACGCAGTGATACTGATGTGATAATTGTGGCATCTGTGATTGGGAGGTGAATTATTCTGGCAGCCTTTCTAAGTTGTGTGTCTGTCAGTGTGTGTGGGTGTATGTGTGTGCCTGTAGGTGTGCCAGGCCCCCACCATAGGTACCCACAGAGATCTCTGGACTGAAATATTCATTCTTGTTTGCTCGCCCAGACAGTGTGGTCCTAATTGCAGCATCAGAAAGCTCCACCTCTCCCTCTCGTCTGGCTTGGCTGCAGCGGAGGCGAACCTCATCTGGGAGCAGGATGCCTGTGTAAGTATTTGTGTGTGTGTGTGCTCGTGTCTGCACGTGTGCATGCGTCCTCCTTTCTTAGGAGTAGAGGGGCTGGTGGATTCGTGCTTGGCTCCTTCACTTTGTCACTCATTCACAAACACGATGCACAAAAGCATATTTTCAAGGAGCCGTTCACGTCATCGGTCTGGCAAATCCATTCATTTAATTTCCCTGCATGTCACATTATCCGTGTTCCTCAGCCTGCCTTCATGCCTCATTCACTCCGCTTGTGTTGGAGATGGGCTGACTATTGATCTCTCTGTCAACATGTCTGTCTGTCTGTCGATCTGTCGGTCCACAGAGTGTGTGTGAAGCTCATGAGTTTTTCATCAGTTCCCGTGCCAACCCAACCCGTGCCTGGCCAAGCTGAACCATCTTGTGGGATTTTTGGCTTTTAATTATAGTAAGAGAGGATTAATTATGGCAGTGGAAACAAGGGGCCATGCATTATTGATGCTATGAGTGAAGGGCTGGAGGGGGTAGAGGGTGCTAATTAAATCACTGCCCCACTGCCACGTCCTCCTCCGTCTCTGCCTCCACCATGTCTCCCACCTGCTACATCTCCAGCACCCCACTCCACTTTTAGACACCCACGCTCACACACACACACACACATTTATTAACCTCTACACAAACAATCATATATCTGTTATCTTTTGTCATGTCAGTCCGTATAATCTCACCCAGGTCTACTTCAGATCTCAAAATCAAAATTTGAAAATGTCTTCCACTCATCAAACTAACTTCACCCTTTCAGAAATCTCACACCCATGAACCCTCTTGTATTTCAGTCATGTACTTCTCTCTGTCTCCTTAGTGTCTTGGTTTGCCCGCTGCCACATCCTGTTCACTCTGATTGGTACATCTATTCAATGTCCCTCAGTGGTGACACAAAAAGGTATTAGAAAATTGCTTTCATCCTAAATGAGCACCTCAGTTTCAATTTCAACACCCATTTGGAAAGCCTTTACAGTCGACATGGGATGAGCCTTTTCAAGGGGTAAAAGTAACAAAAGGCTGCCACCTACTGGAATTAGTTAGAACTGTCACTTCTATCATTTCCATACCAAATGTTAACTCATTGTATTGCCTGTACTTATACTCAAAAATCTACAATTTTTTCCCTGAAAATCTGTTAAACAAAATTGACTGAATTGGGGCGCTGGTTTAGCTTAGTTGGTAGAGCAAGCGCCTCATATACAGAGGCTGTAGTCCTTGATGCAGCTCCAAGGCTCGACTCCAAACCTCGGCCCTTTGCTGCATCAACCCCACTATCTTCTCCTATGTTTCCTGTCTGTCTTCAGCTGTCCTATAAATAAAGGCAAAAATGCCCTAAAGATAGTCTTAAAAAATATTGACTTATGTAATAAGTTAATTATGTTTGAAAAGTAGAACCTCTATGGTGATAGACTTTTCTTCCAGTTCCCCTTTACATTCAGCGGAGGGATAAATGCATTACACATTTGCCCATTTGTGGACTGTTCATTTTGAAGCGTATTGATCCAAGTAAAGTCTTACCATTGTCTTTAGAGCCTAGGCCATGAACCATACTCTTAACTCTTTGTCCATCCTGCCACATAAACGCTTAACCTGTGGTTCTCAACTGGTGGGGCGGGACCCAAAAGTAGGTCGCGGAAGTGTGCTTGGAAAAAAAGAACATAGTTGTAGCAAAAAGTCAATGCTGCGCTTTTATTTTAATGGACATAGGTTTCCTTTGACGTGCGCACAATAGTAGTGTTTAGTCACACTCCATGTATTGGGTTATCCCAGATACAGTTACATTCTTGAAACTTGATGAGCCCGACAGTGGTTGCATTTATGTTGCAGTTTTAACCATTGGTTGAATAGAATAGGTTGACTATACTGTTGTATTTTGTGATTTTTGCTGAGATACTGTGATGTTTCATGCCCTCTTAGATGCAAACTGCACCACTTTTAATTAAATATATGGTTAAAAAAAATCTGATATTTAGGTCACGATTTGTCATTTAGGAGGTGGTGTTGGGTCCTGAGGCGAGGCCAGTTGAGAACCACTGCACTAAACTACTGAACACTTTGTGTTTGCTGCTTTATTGCTTCAGGTACGTTTTTGTCCCTGATTCCCGATTCTTGACTCTCATCTCTTCTTTTTTTATACCTCTTCTCTCGTGACTCTATCTCTAAATTCCCAGGAAATATCCCATCATGCACTGTTGTCCCAACACATTCCAGATGGATATGGGTTTCCTGGCATCCGACGTAACAAAGATAACAAGCTGAGGAGGTAATCCCCATGTTTGTTTTTTTTCATATTTTCATGTACAGTGCTCAGTGCAACATTTTGGGTCGAGTCCAATCGACCGCATTTTGACCAGACATCCTGTCTTTAAGTCAAACATGCAACCTGCTGAAAAAGTATGTAAAACTTTATAGCAGTTGCTAACAAAGGTCTTCAATGTTAAAAAAAGAAGCAAATGCAAAAAAGGATCAGTCGAGAAAGAGATTTTATTTGTACTTCTGTATAAATCAAAGACAAAAGTATTCATCAGAGGGGCCATGGGAGAAAATCCAAACAGCAGGAAGATATATAAAATGCTTTATTTACAAAATTCCTGTAGCTGTGTCTGACATCTGAACTCCGGAGAGGAGCAAAGAGAACGCATTAACCAATAACATTTCTTCATTTACATGCAGCTCTAAATGGTAATTACATCAACACAACAGCAGATGGTGCATGTGCATCCTTCATCCCCAACACAGAACAACACAACTAAAGCTGGTACAGACGCTGCCGGGTATAGTGCAGCTGTCCCAGGTGTACTGAGTGTGTTCATGTGAGCAGTACCTGTTCATTGTGTGATGGTATGTTATATAATCAGATAGAGGGGGATGAGCGAGGAGTCGAGTGACGTGTTGAATGACAAGCAGTGTCTCTCTGTGCTCCTCCACAGAATTACCAGGACACCTGCTCTGATGGTACAAAGCCTCTCTGTGATCCTGATTAATAGAATATCTCACCTTTTACAGTAATGTTGCTCCCTGAAATCCCCGGTGAAGGTATCAGCTTATTACTGCTGGAGCACCTGGCAGGTAGAGAGAATTAGGCTGCACGAAACAGAGGGGTTTGGAGCAGACTCTAAGGATGATATTTGTTAGATTTTTGTTCAAAACTGTTGCTTGTTCTCTTTTTTTCTTGACATAATTCATTTGGAATACATACCCATGATGCATTTTGTCTTGGCAGCAGGTTGAGTATCATCTGCAGGGGGTCTGAGAGGCCTGTGAATTACCTTCCTAACAGGGAGGGTTTTGTCAGCTCCCGCTCCACTGACTGTCACATGATGACAAGATGCCCAGTTTAGGAGAAGATAGAATTACACCCTTTTTCCTAATCTGTCTTTGGAGCTGACATGGAGTCGCTCCAGTATGTGTGTGTGTGTGTACAGTGCAAATGTCACACATTTTGTACAGCATGTCCCTGCTAGCTGCTGGAGTTGTTATCTTGCTTGTTGATCTCGGCCTGTAAGTGTGATTCATCTAGCAGAGGTTTTTCCTCTGGTTCTGCCAGCGCACTCATTTAACGACATGCCTGAAACGAAATGCATAAACAGAGTGAAGCTCAATAAAAATAGATGCCACTTGTGTGCCTACACTAAGATGGAGAAACACATGGGTTTTGTCAGTGTAAACACTTGTAGCAGAGTAGAGCCGGGGACATATAATGGTTAATAAGAGGGGGGAACAAATACAGACACTTGTAAGGGAGAAAAAACCCTATAAACATTGTGGAGAAGTAAACAGTTGTTGCATAATAAAAATACAAATAGCTGATGAAATGTTCACAAATGGATTAAAGTAGCATCAGGACATGGGAAATATAACATCTGCCGAGGTACAAACAGAGAATATGCAGCTGCTTTCCTTTGAGGTGATTCCGTCTGTTAATCCATTTATGCTCAAATGCGTTCATATACTGAAGAATATCCACATGCTTTCCAATTAGAGCAATTTGTTCTCCTCGCCAGTGTGTCAGCATGTGGAGTAATTCTGTTAATATGACAGACTGTGAGGACTTTACACTGCCTGGCTGCTCTGACACCTCTGTGCTCATGTTCAAAAGCCTACCTGACAATTTGTCTCTGTAGGTATCCATACAGCAGAGAGGGAGGAAATCGTTGATTTCTTTGACTTTGCGATAAAAGTTTTTCTCCATGCTACACAAATCCAATTATAGTCCAAGCCCAGCGACCAACTGCTCTTGTTAGGCTGTGATGATGAGCTGCAGATCAGCTCCCAGGAGTCAATATTGTTGGATTCGTCCAGGGACTGAATGTGTTGTCTGAATATAACACAATCTGATTTACTGCTGCCCCAAATCTGATTTTCTGCTAATCCAACAACGATGTATTATTGAACATGACATCTCTGTTGTCAGTCAGTATTTACTAAAATACAACCTGTACCTTGAGCCAATATCCATCTCTATATTAAACTGCATATGCATCAGTCTTTGCTTTAAAGTGGCTCTATTCTTATGTGTTAAATGACACTGCAGTGTAGCACATGATTTAACGTCATCTCTTGAGGTGTATGTACTATAGTAGCGCTCTCTTGTCTCACAGCTGACACAGCTTATGTCTTCTTTGCCAGCCGTTACATTTGCTTGTTAAGTCTTAGCTTGACTATGTTCACGTTGTTTCCATTTCAATCTTGGCCTGTCCTTCCAGATTTGCCCACAGCTAACTCTTTAGAAACAAAGTTGAACAGAAAGTGTAAAAATGGAAGAAATAAAACCAAACCTTAAAGTAGTAACTGAACTAGTTTAAGTTTAGTTTAACATCGTTCTCAAGTTGCTGCAGTGCTCTTGTACTCCAGGACACCGTGACATCACTGTTTGGTGTGATGACAGGTGTAACAAAGCACACGTGTGTTAGCGCCATCAGTGATGCTGGGTCTAGTTTTGGCCTCAGAAATATAATTTGAAGTTGTGGCCTTCCCCGTCACTGGATTTCTTTACAATAGCAGTAAATGTTCTGTTGTGTTTTGGGCAGTGTAAGATATGAAAAGGAAAGATGTTTTCCCGTCATCTTTTATTAACCAAACGTTCCTCTAAAGCCACTGCAGGGAGAATATAAGGAAGAGGACTCACCCTGTATTCAGCCTTTTGTCTTGCTGACCTAACAACAGCTTATCAGCTCTTTACTGTCATGTTGGTATAACCTCTCTTTCTGTGTAGTGTCCTCAAACCAAACAATTGTTCTGCATATTTGTACAGATCAGACATCCTGTCCTGAATCTGTATTTGATTTGTTTGGATGGAGAACAAAGGCACAGGGGTGCACCTGAGTTTGTTTTATCCTGGTGTGAATCTGCCATTTTTTGGACTCTTGGAAGCGACTTGTAGTGTCCGGCCTTTTAAACAACCTTCTTATTAAATATTGTGCAAAGTTATGCAACTTCAATGAACCCATATCCAATGGCAACAGGTGACCGGAAAAGGTTACTTATCTTAAAAAACATTAAAGAGGGGGTATTATGCTGTTTCACATTTTAAGACACATATATAATGTTACAATGTTGGATGTCCAGACTAAACGTGGGTGAAGTTTCAAATCTGTAGGTAAAAGTATGTTGGAGTAATCCCCAGGCTCCTCAGCTCAGTCTGCAGGCTGCTGTGAATGCCAGGTTTCACGCAGTTTTTTCTACACGCTGCACTTTGTGACGTCACAGCAGGCATTGGAGAGCTGGCCAATCAGAAGAAAACGGGCCTGTAGGGGTGGGGTTTCTTAAAGAGACAGAGCTGACTGAGTCGTTTCAGGCGGAGGCTGTATGAGGGCTTGCACAGAGCACCAGTGTGAGAAACATGAGTTTTTCTAACTGTAAATGATGCTAAGCTACTCTACAGGTAACACAAATGGAAATATGAAGCTTGAAATTAGCATAATACCCCCCTTTAAGCAACTACTTAGTCTGTATTTTGTCTCACTATTCAAAAACCAAAACAATAAGCTGTATGTATATGAAGAGATGCAATAATGAGTTACCTCCTGCAGGCGTGTGCTGTCACTGCTTTGCTTTAACAGAAGTGGTTTTATAGCAGAGTAAAACACCCGCACAAACCATTTAAAAAACCCACCTCGCCCTCCCCCACATGGACGCAGTGAATAAATAACATGCTGACATGTTGGGCTTGCTGTGACCGGAGGGATAAACACTCGGTCGACTGTTTAATGTGTTTCCGGACTCTGCAGACAACAGTCGTGCTCCCACAGCACCGCAAACACCTTGACCCTCTTCTCTGTTCTGCCCACCAGCCCCTGCAGCCCTCCTCACTCCTCCTCCTCACTCTCCTCCCCTGCCCATGCCAAAGCTCAACTCTGCCCTGAGGCCAAATCCACTTCTCTTCACTATCCAAATCCCTCTGCCATGCGAGTGAAATAACAGCAAGGCCCTGAAAATAGCTCTGGAACTGCCCTTCTCACACTATTTCCTTCACGTTTCCATCAAATCGACCTCCTGCCATCCTCCACTGACACACCAAACATAACATGCCATCATATTTCTCACTAATTGTTGTAATTGTTGTTTTAATCATAAGTACTTAGATTTATATTTGTAGGTCAAAGTCTCAGTTATGATGAATCTCTATGTGATGGCAGACAAAAGAGAGTTTCACCTATGTTGGACGTTTATTGAAAACAGTGGTCATCATATATAACATTAGCCAGCCTATTAAACCTTGTGATGTCAATAGCATGGGCTTATCTGCTGGATCTGCGTGTACATTCCCCCTGCATACTCACTGCATCCCTCCTCTTGTTTATCCCTCCCTGCTCCCTCCCTCTCTCCCTGCATAAATCTCTCATTCACAAATAGAGGCCAAAAGAGGCTCAGCTGATGTGATGAGATTATTTTTTTTCTGATTACAAATCAACCTCAGCTTAGATAGATAAAAAAAAAACCACACACAGCCGTCCCTCCCCTGTTACATCCTCTCTCCTCCCCTATTCGCTCTGGCTCCTCCTCGTTCTCCTAATATCTCCACCTTCTTTTGGACCTTGGCCCCTCCCCTCCACCCTCTACCCACCCACTTCTCTCTAACAGATCTAAGCACTTGCCTCATTCACTCCAGCTGCACAGGTTGTGAGGGAGGGGAGAACAGAAGAGATAGAGATTATTAGGAACTGCTGGCGAGGGAAAGTGGACAGGAGGAGAGAAAGAGAGGGTCTGTTCTGTTTGTTGTTTTCTGAAGAGAAGAAGGAGGCAGGTGTGAAGGAGGCAGGAGAGAGAGGAGTCTTGAGGAGTGGGACTAATCAGGAGTGGGAGATTCGTCCAGGGTGGTTATAGTGATCTTTGGCAGCGACCTCTCCTTTCTGCTGGGAGTCAGACCCCCAGGATCCAGAGCCATGGAGCCCTCCGTGTCGACCGAGGTCGAGGGGGAGCCCAAGGAGAGGAAGAAGATCCACTTTGCTGTGCCGGCCTCTGCGCCCACCAACCTGGATCCTCGGCAAGTGGAGATGGTGAGCAGGCAAAGGAGAGAAAAATGTATTTAATGTTTCTGTGTTTAGCTTTTCCCTCTTTTTGTGTAGATTTGTAGCATTTCACAGCTAGTCTCCCTCCTACCATTCACCCATTCATTCAAGAGAGGGGCAGCATTGTGGCTTTAACGTGCATTTAGCTTCTCCACGTTAGAACACCTTCACTCCACATCACCCTGTCTCTCTGCTTTTGTTTTTATAATTGAGAAGTTCCTTTTGCAGAGCTGGGTTTGTTGGGTTTGTGCGCCACATTTTTGAGAAATAATGATGACATTTCCCCTTCTTTATTTCCTCATCAGATTAGAGCCCTGCGCTCATCTCATCTTGACCTGTTCAACAGTGTGACATTGACACAAAGTCATTATCTTGCCAGTGAAGTTGCTTCACTCTTTCGTAACTCTGCAGCCACAAACAGCCCTAGACATTTTGTTTGATACTTAGTTAACAATGTTAATAATTACTTTTTTGTGTCATTGTCTCCCCCTTACTCTCTCCACACGGGAGTGACCTCTGTTATCTGAACATTTGTCAGCACAATCTTGTGTCTCATGGCTGACTCAGTGTAATTCTGTGACTTGTTGATACTCATTTTTAACAGGACAACCCTGACATTTCTTTTTTGGCTCAAATGCTGCTGGTTCTTATTTTAGAGCAGAGGAAAGTGGGCCAAAGCAGGAACCGTTTGGAGGTAGATCGAGGCCAATGGCTCTTCTCTCCTGAGGGCTTGTGGAGCGATGGGAAAGCGAGAAAGAGACGTAGAAAGACGAACAACTTAATCTGTGTGTTCACCTGTCTGGGGTCAGCTCCCAGGGTGACTGTCCTTGTTTCACAGCTCTCATGAAGACGGTTTTTAATGAGCCGCTATTATGCTCCGTCTTTTCCCCTGACTGATACACATGTGCACCAAACACGTTGTCTCATCTCACATTCGAATTAGAAACACAATTATAAACTTAATGACTTGCTAATATGGAAATGTATTTCAGTGTTTCATGGGTGTTTCTCACACATTTGCTCACAACCACATGCCGCCCCTCTCCCCCTCTTATTTTCTCTGTCTCTCATGCCCTGTCATCGCGCTCTGATCCCTATCGTCTCTTCCAAGAAGCCACAGGATATCAATCTACCATATGTGAGCCGCTCTTCCTTTATGAAACAAAAAAACCTCTCGCTTCCTTCTGTTTTGGGGAGGACCTTATTTCTCAATCACCTTCTGGTCACACAGTGATCAGCTATATTTAGGCTTGTTGGCTGGCTGTCGTCCAGCAGGTCGGCCCTGGTTTTTACCTTCACATAGAGCTTCTGTGTCAGATAAGTGCTTATAAAGGACACCAGCTTATTAAATCACGTTGTATAGATTTTTCAAGATCATACAATTATTGGCAGCTCATATTGGATATTGTTAAAACTAAGTAACAAATGTGCAGAAGAGGATTATGGGAACCTGAAGGACGTTCAAGGGAGGATGTGTTTGTGTGTTTTAAAGCAAATGGCATCTATGCAGGCCCGTGGGAGTCTCCAGGGACGTGTGGGCGGGCAGGGGTAATGGTTAACACTCATTTCTTTCGCTCCCCCACCCACTGCAATTACACCCGCCCACAAGTCCGGCTTCGCTAATGAGCTACAATGACTACACCATTCTTCCAAACTTGTTACAACACGGGTAACTCCTTACTGTTCTTTCCGAAGGCATTTAAACCCCCAAAACCACTATCGACCAAACTGGCCGGGCCTTTGTTGCTATGGAGACGGGCTGCACAACTATGTCGCCCCATTGCTCCCCCACAGTTGGTATCTAAAAGGTCAGCTTTAATGGACAGCTCTGTTTGTCTGACAGGTTGTTTACATCGATGCTGTAACATGTTTGTATTAATGTATGTGTGAAGGCTGTTTAATGGGCTGGCTTTGGATGTGAGAGGCACTTCCATACCTCCCACTCAGGGAAATATTGCACACTGTGGGAGAAAACAGAAGCTATTTGTACTTACTAGCTATTTCTCACCAGTTTGTGAATTTTTATTCACACAGTGTGTTCTGTTTATAGTTTACGTCATGTGCCCTCTTCAGTTTTGTGGATCTCTCTGTTGTAGCGTCCTTTAACCTTTACTGTTTTCTCTTCGCTGTTTTCGTCTCTTTTCTTTTTTCCCTCTGTAAACAAACTGACGTCAAATCTACCGGACTTCTTTCAGCGGATTGATATGATTACAGTTAGTCCTCCAGATTGTGTGATTAGAGCTGAATCCCTAACAACAGTCTGTTCTTCATAGCAACGGTCTGTTATCTAGAAATGGCAGACCTCGGAATGCCGTAATTAACCAATCAGAATCCAGTATTTAACACAGCCCTGTAATAATAGACTTTAATGCCTACCCTAATGTCTTCCCTAAAAAAACTTGTTATCCAAATAACAACAAAAAAATCGTATTGACCTTTATTGTAATTCAGACATGCAGATTGTCTTGGTTTCATTGCACCAAGTTTTGCAGCGTTTGTTGTTTGCATCCATCCAGTGAATGGAATCTTAATTGTGGTACAGATAGCATTAAAAAACGTACTTTCATATAAACAATGTCCACACTGTGAGCAATTTTTACCGACCTTTGAAAACTGTCCCCATTGCATTCTGGGTATTATCCAAGGAAACTTGCGTTTTACTTGGATACAATTCAGTTTCCATTTCATTTCAGAAATGTAAAGGTATAATCTCGAGGATTTTCTTTGAAAAAAATGTCTGTTAAGTCACTATCTATCGGCGAATGAGGGAACACAATGATGATTGAGCCTATGGCCCACTGATGAAAGCCTTTGCATTTGCAGTATATAGTATTCTTACAGACTGGGTGTCTGTGGCGACATTCGCGGAAAAAAATCACAAGGGGCGCCCAGTTGGTGATGTGTTTTCCATCACCCAGCAGTGGTTGGTCTGCCAGAGAGGGTAGGCAGAGCTAAGCGGCTGCTTCTCCGGGCTCTGCAAGCGTTGCGAGTAAACAGTAATCTACTATGGATGAAGAAACAAAGAAAAGATTGATGACTACAGATACAACTTAGATACAAATAAGTGAAAATCCAAAGAAGAAGAAACAAATTCGACACTCAGATGAAGGCAAACAGTCTAAAAAGGAAAGTGACCGTCAACGAGGAAAATCAAGAGTTACAACCAGAGCCAACTGTGGACAACCGGTTAAATTGGGAAGTGTGCTCCCGCAATTACCGTTTTTCACCATTAGGTGCCGCCAAAAGGAATGAAACTGAAATCGTCAAGATTATATCTTTAAGTGCGTAAAACTTATATCAACACTTTATGAGCCTGGTCGTCTATCAAGTCCTCAAGGACCTAGAACAGCATCGTGGTCATCATACTATTTAATTTCTTATTCTCTAGGACCATCCCATCCTGCAGAATATCTGCAGCTCTGTTCTGCCCTCTGAGTATCTTAAAATCATCCCAGAATAATTTAATTTTCAATGTGACTATTTTTATTAAAGTCACATTTCCAGGTCGTGATCAAAGTTTTTCTCGTCAACAACAACATGGAGAAAGCACATGGCCGTGTTTACCATCCCTAACCCCCACTCCACACACACCCGACACACACCAATCCTGCGTGCTTTGTGAGAGATGTAGGGTAATGTGCATAATGGACAAAGATTAGGGTCATGGTGCAGACGCTGCATCCCTGATTCCCTCCGAGTCTGCCTCCCTGTGGACTAAACAAGCCGACATCTCTCTATGTTTCCCTTCTCTGAACTCGGCATGATCTGGTCGGCACATGTTGATCCTTTGAATTGACCGGAAACTCAGAATATGAGGGCATAATATCAAAGGGCAGGAGAGGGCATGAGTCAAAAGCCTGATATCAAACACTTCCACATGAATCGATATTACACCTGAAAGTGTGATGGAGGGCATTATTTTGGTTGCCACGCCCCACCCTTAACACAACCTCCCTCCAGTCCTGCCTATCGCCCTCCCCTCCCCTGTCTCTGGGTAAAACGTCAAACAGCGACCTTTGATGCAGCGCGTGTTTGTGGGTAAACATTAGCAGTCTGGGGGACTGTCAACATGCACTGCCAGAAAGAACATCTCGTTGGATGGCACAAAGCATGTTGGGACAGGGCGAGAGGGCGGCGTGATCTTTCTCTGCATGTGGACGGTGAGGAATGTCACTGTAGTGGTGTGACTCAGTTTGTCCAATGACGTGATCGCTTTTATGAAAATGAGATTTAAAGTTTTCTACCCGGAGCGCTTTGTGGATGTTTGTAGTGGCAAATCTAATTTGGAAAGAAATTATTTTTAAAAAGATGAATTGCGTCGCTGGAAACCACAGATTGTAATTGCAGTTGGGACACAATCAATGGTTCTCTGTCTTCTGTAGGTTGCGTATGTGTTTGTTCCTCCCTGGTTTTGACAGTCCGGGCATTTTGATTTGTTAATGGCTCTACAAAAACATTTTCATGGCTTGTGTCCTTCAACAGCAGCTCGGCACAATGTGTCCTTTCATTCTTCCAGTGTAGCTCCCGTGTACAAAAGCCTGTTTATTCCATTTAATCATGTACTTTTAACTCTAGCAACCTCATTGTCTTTATGAAATAATAAGCAAACAAACTAGCATCTTCTGCTGGCTCTTGCGCGCGTGGATGTGTGTCTTGTATAAACAGTTCAAGAACATAAATATTGAGCATGGGTAGAGTGATTTGCCGCCTGATGACACTGTACACAGTGAGCTGAAACTGTGCCATGATGCCCGCTGCACCTCAGGCATGCACTGCAGGGAACCTTAGAGAGGCCGCAATGATGCGACAGTCCCTCTTACACTTTCACGCTGTGGTCAACAAATACTCTGTCACTCATTTGTCGCTTCAGGCTTCATCAAAACAAGTCAGGCTTTCATCAAGGCATGAAGACAAACAAATGTCCAGTTGTTCATCTGTAACTTCACGTCACCATATTTTTTTATAACAACAACAGGCATATCTGCGATGAGAGGAGAGGGGGAGGATTAGAAAGGGAACAGTGGCACAGCGGGGAGAGAAACGGGGGCGGATGATAAGGCCTGGACGGGATCTGAAGCTGACTTGTCGCAAAATCTCATCTGACAATGTGTCAGGAGCTGCACCTTTAAACTGCCCTCTTACCTCCAGTATCAGGAGCTGGAATCCCTTAGTCTTACCAAAGGGCGACAGGATGGTCAAACTGATGTACGGACATGGAGAGGAGCACCGAGGCGTGACTCCAAACAAATGGGATTGGATCCCTGTGTCATCAACACTGCGAAGGCATGGCATTATGTTATTGCTGCTTTGCTGCTGTTGTAATCTCTGATTCTTGTCACAGAGGTTGGTTTTTTTTTTTATGTTTATCTGCCTGTAACTTAATGAGCTTGCACCGAGGCAAAGCAGGTCATCTTCAAAATGAGGCGAGAAAAGCCAGAGCAGAAACAGAAGGATAAAAAAATAAATGTTTTTGACATTTCAATCCCAAGTGATGTAGATATTTTACACTCAGGTAAATGCATACATTCATTTGCATCCAAGCACTGACCCGTAAGCTGCATGGCAACCATCAGAGGTAACCTTTTTCCTCTATCGCCTGAGGGTGCATATTACGTTGCAGGTGAGTGACTAAAGCTACTCCGTCCTTTGTTTGCACCTGCCTGTTGACCTCTGGAACCGGTCTCTGTCTGCTGCACAATGTCACACCATGGAATTTGAGTGCATGAGCAGGAAAAGCGGAGTTATCCTCGTGTTTGCAGGTTGTTATCCGTGCCATTGTCTCCGTGGTAGCTGTGATTGGCACCTCCCCTGTTGTCACCTCACCCTGTGAATTGCTCCAGTGCGCGCTGCGGCCTGGTAGGAGGCTTCCTGTCACTCATCAGCAACAGGCACATTTATCTATGTTGTGATGTGATGGTACACCATTCTTCCAACAGCCTCTGGAACAACAGGCCAGCAAGTTTCCAGCAGCTAATTACCAAAATGCTGGGGTGTGTGAGAGATTCAGGGAGGGAGAGAGGCATGATATCATTCTGCCACTGGGTGCAGCTTAATTACATTTCCTATTTTGGGGTCGTAGGAAATGTGGAGAGCCCCCCCCAGATGCTGTCTCCTATCCATCTGTTAATTCAGTTAGACAAGTGTGGGGTCAAAGGTCATGGAAAAGTGTGAGCGTGAATTTTGAGAGGCAACATCCAGCAGCCTCTCCGACTTATGGGAATTCAGTGTTGTTGTTCATTTGAATGGGAATGAGCAGCGTGCATATCTGACAGACCTCAGAGCTCACCGAGCTGCAGTCGGGGTTGTAGCTTGCGTCGCCACGTCCTTGACCTTCTTTGAAACAGCTGGAAACTCGACAATGCAGGTGTTACTCAGCGAAGCCTTGTTGCAGCCGGCTGGCAGCGCTGTCCGCGAGTGACTGAGCTGTTTGTCACATAATAAATCAGATCACTGGCTTTTAGTCGTGTATTTGACTTGTCTGTAAACATGTTGTCTGCAGGGCGACTTTGTGTTTAGGTTCAGATTTAATCCTGACAATAACCAACACTGTGTCCAACCTTTGAACGAACCACAAACCTTAAAAATCTAATTCCTTAAATTCCACAGACAGAAGGCTGAGATTATGATGTCAGTAAGCATGCTTGTATTTCGCTTATTACAGCTCTAAAACAGTTTGTAATCTTTAAACCTCCCTCTAACACAATCTATTCACAGCTATTCACACTAACCAAATATGATACAGGCATCAACACCTTTATCTTTATCTATGTCGTCCTGAATTTGCATATCCTCTTTACACTTGTAACTGTTAGACCAGCAGTGTTGCTACAATTTTGATCCACCTCTTGTAACTGAACCTACGAAACATAACCATAAGACATGAGAAACCCTCAGCTCATACTGACAGGGATCATTTTTCACCTGATTGTGTTATTGAACTCATTGCTAGGCTGCACTTAGATCACCACATGGGGCTGTGCCACTTAGTTTTTAAAAGGCTCGCAGGGGGGCGGGCATGGAAGAGAGAAAAAGGGCGAGGCTGTTTAATTGAGTCGCTCTGTGAGGATGAAACCAGCTAAAGATCAGCGGAGACAAGAATGCAAATGTAGCAGCGCAGCTTTAAAGCACAGAGCCGAGATGAGTGGACTAAAGGGGACAGAGAGGGAAGATTTCAGTCCAGGTACCTGAGGTTGAAAGGACAAGATGTTTAAAGACAGAAGAACAACTGTGTCCCAATCCAGGGTCTGCAGCCTTCGAAGGACGTATGTCGTAGGCTGTCCCAATTCGAAGGCTCCTTCAGATGTTGCTGATAAATGTGTCCTCCTTTTCCTGGGCCGTGAAGGATCCATCGGGTGCATCCTTCATGGCCCAACGTATCCCGATATCCAAACGAGATGGCAGACTCTCATGCAGCCGAAAGAATAAACTTTTAAATGTAAAAGTTTTTGGTTTCAACTCAATCGAACAGCAAGCGTGACACATGTTTACAACAACAAGAGGGCCTGTAAAACAAATTATCTTTAAAACAATAGGTGTAGTTACGCAACGTTAGTTATGCTCGCTAGTTAACTCGCTAGCTATCTGTTGCTAGGCGACAGGAGCGGCGTTTGGTAAAGCAAAGGTTAAGGGCGGGAACAGCTGGTGACGCAAACAGGAAATGCTCTGTAGACCAGACCGTCTCATTTCAGATCGGCTTTAACGGTCTCCACAGGCTATGAATGGAGCATCCTCCGTAGACCGCCTCCTTTGGAGGCTGCAGCCCCTGGATTGGGACACAGCTACATTGTTATGTTAAAAAAATGTATATTACAGAACTCAGAAACACTTTTTAAAGAGAGACCAGACACAAGACGTACATTTCTTTGCATTTCTTTAGTTGAACATGTCATACTTCTAATGCATCCCCTTTATTCTGATGGGAGTATTGATGCAATGCAAATGCACCCCTACTTATTCCTGATTGATGTGGTGGCATGTCACGATGGGCAGATTCCATATCTACAAATCAATCTTGTACAAATCCATATCTATCCATCCGCTTCCTATGGATCTGAGTGATCCTGCCACCTCTATCAGAGAGAGCTGTCACGCACTGCTTAAGAGGAGCCCGCTGTAACGCGGTGCTGTGGGACACTGAGAGATGTAAGCTGACATGGAAAGAGATCTGAGGTGTATCTCTCTCTCTGTTGTCTTTGCACCGAGGCCAAAACTTCACAGCTGACTCCCCTCGAGATGCTGTTGCAGAGCTGCAGCGGGGCAGTTTCAGAGCTATTCTGTCTCATCCCTCGGAGCCCCCAGAGACCCCTCCAATCTAGTTTATGCTGTCCTACTGCTGCTCTTTTTATAGGCCCGACCAGGAGAGTACCAGCTTAGAGGATCGTCACAGGGGAGCAGACCCATATCAGGCGATCTGCACCCAGGTTCCTTTGTGGAAGACCGTGCTGAGCCAACACACACATACATGTCTACGTATACGTATGTGCAAAGTCAACATTTACCCATGACTAATGTACCTTGTACAGCACAGAGCGAGGTGTCGGAGTCCTGCATTACAGCCCCTCTGGGTCTTTCAAAAGTTCAAAATGTGTGCTGTAAAAGTTTGATTTATATGAAAGTCTTGGACAAACATTCAAGGCTTTCTGTTTCCAAGAAATCCTCAACAAATCAAAACAAGTACAGGGACAATGAAAGCATTAATGAACGAGCATTTTAACTGATGTTTCCTTTCAGCGAATCTAGAGGATTCAATCTCTCACCTCCTCTGTCACTCACTGCAGAGTCAGCACATTATTCAAATTCACTCATCAACTTTAGAAAAACTAATGCAACTTTCTTTCTCTGCTCTGATCCATCAGCCAATGCTTTTATTTATGGTAAACGCTCTGTGCGAAACCTGGTGGGACGCAGCTGCCTGCAGGCGTTCACCTGTGGAGCCGCTGAAAGGCCACGGCAGCAGCCTGCATAGCGCCGCTCACTGCAAGTCCACAGCAGCGCCACTGATCCTGGTACAAAAACAATGGCTGCCAGCAGAGGAGAGGGTTTGGGAGATTGGGGGCAGGGGGTTTAGAAAAAGTAGATGAGGGAGGGGAGGGGGGGGAGGGATAATGCGTAGCAGGAGTAATCTCACACGCTGTGCCCCAGTGTTGGCGTAAATGAGGAAGTCACATACATATTATGTAACGCGGGCAGAGAGGGGAGGTTTAAGGCTGGAAAATTACTGGAGTTACTATGTGTGTCTTTGTAATCTGCCATCTCCTGTGTGACGCAGCAGCACGTCACCGCCACCATCACTGCACCCGTCACTTTAGATGCATTAACGTCTATTGACTTTATGGTTTCATTGTTTTCAAATCATTGTGTCTACTTTACAACCTGTTACACAACTGACCTGTGAGGAGCCAGATGTCCACTTCCTGGTTTAAGAGGTCATGTCATGGCATTTAGCAAAATCGCCACAATGATTAGCTGACATGAGGAGGAGGAAAGTCATTTGCATTCAGGCACAGCATGCGAGCACACGATCAGGTGAATAGGTCATCAGCTACGCTTCTCAGTGACCTCAATTACCCAACACAATCACGGCTTAACTTTCATTTCATCTCCATCCCAACAAATAAAACTGGACTCCTCATGACCTCATAATCTACCTTACAAATACGCCGTGTGCATGACTGCAGGACCATTCCAGGGGTTTCCCAGTTTAATGGCTTTAATGCCACAGCACTCGGGCGCAGGCTTGGTCATGGCAACATCTGGTGTTTGTTTTCTCTTGTGGGTCTCTGTGTGAGCCTCCTCAGGCGGCCCTGCGAGGCTGGGAGCAGGTGTCAGGCAGGCAAAGGCAGCAGGGTTCACACGTCACAGAGCCCCAGGCCTCCGCAGCTCGCCAGGAGAGGGATGGGGGAGACAGAGGGGTGTTAAAGTAAGCCCTGTGGATGTTTACTGCAAGTTAGTAGGCAAAAGGATATTAAAAAAACGTTATGTAGCATGCTGGTGGTGATGAGGAGAGGACACAGGGAGAGAAAGGTTGGGGTAATGTCACTGTCAAGTAATCAGCGATAAAGCCGGAAGTTAATAGGAAGCAGAGGATCAAGTGAGATGGGAATGCAAGGTGAATGAGAGAAAGACAGATACTATGAGAGATAGTGGGAGAGATTCAGGGGGGACAGGAAAGCTGGAAGTTGCGTGACGGGATTAAAATGTGTGTCTGGTGTCATAAATAAGGGAGAAATCCACGCTCGATTACTCTGTGTTGTCGTGTTTGACGGTGGCAGCGTTCCACCACGCGGCCCAGCAAGCCTCTGCTTTGGCAACATGTGCCTCGCTGCGATGACGCACACCTCGCTTAACAAGACGGAGGGGCACCGAACACAAACACATCCCTCCGTATGGAGCACTTAGACACTAAATAGAGCCAGGCTACTTAGCTCTGCCTGTGATGTTGTGTGGTGCCGTAAACAGCAGCGCGGAGGTTCATATCATGGCCAAGGTTGGCTCGTTCCACTGAGGACACTTTTCAATACCTTGTTTGTTTGAACTGCCAAGACCACTTAGCCGCATGGCTCATACTCATAACTCACTTTTTCAAAGGTTATTTTTATAGATGTCAGCAATTAATCACCTAGAGTTACTGGAAAGTGAGAAACAGTTCTGAACACTGCATGTAAATCTGTCTTTATGAAGCAATGGCTCCGCACGTTCTGCTCACGGCTCTTCAGTATGCTTAGATTTGACATCCTAAACTCATCTTTTTCAGTATCACTCACTTTGTGACCTTCTTGACCTTCAAGAAAGAAAAAGCTGTTTTAAACTTGAAATTGTGTCGGTGTCAGATTTTCATGCAGCAAAACAAGCACAGAAACCTCTCAAACTCACTATGATCAACTTCTCTGCAGAAAACCATCACTGATGACTCTTCAGACAGTTCCTCTCATTGATCCATTTATCACTTTGTTTTTAACAAGTCAAAACCTAGTGTGTGGCTGACCACATCAGGTCAATGTGCGCTTTTTGTGGGCAATGTGTTACAAGGACTGTCCTTATGAGGCCGATGACAACCTGTTTGAAAGCAGGTGCACGCTGCGGACGTAGGTGAGGAGCAGCCCCGTCTACTCCCCGAACAAAGTATCCAGAGCCGTATAGACAGAGAGTCGCGTCAGTGGAGGCCCAATATGCTCCATGATCCATCATTACGGTCTCGCAACTGTCTCTCTCTCTACGGCTGTGAAAGTACCGTCAGTCAGTCAGTCAGTCAGTCACATACACACCTGTGTGTAGGGCTGACCCCGGCGGTCAGCCAAAAACAGACATACAGAATTTACAAAGTGAGTTTCAAGGGTCCAAAACCAAAAGATATATGAAATTTTTAATGAGATACTTAAGAGAATGAAGTATTTTGATATTCACTCATGACTTGAATTACTGATTAATAAACAAAGTTGTTGTTTTCTGGACAGCAAGAACGTTCCAAACACTTCTCTTTTTCCACAGCACAGCTTTTCTTTTCCAGTCGTTATGTGCATAAGTAAGTTAAAACCTCGAGGCGTTTTGGATACTTGACAGATTTTTGATGACTTTAAAATGTCTAAACTTAGAATCAGTAAACAGTGCTGTTGTGAAATACCAAAGATTAAGAGCGCCCTCCCACCAGCAGGTCACAGTGTTGGTGGCCTGGAGGGGCTCAGCCGAGCAGGACAGAGAGTTCAGTGTACACAGTGATTTAGAGGTTTAGTGCAGACCTGCAGTCTGTCTGTGAAAAAGAGAATCCAGACTGATAGCGGCTCAAATAGTCTGAAGTTCTTTGGTCCCTCTGTGCACTTGGATGATCAAACAACACTGCATGTTGTTTGAAGAGGTGATTCTGCTTTGACAAATCTTGCATCAGAGCTTTAACCTGAGCGTCAAACATTCTGCTCTACACAGCATCTTTGTTTATTGTATCTATGAAATCAGTAAGTGACATAATGCCTCTTCCTCTGCTCCACTGACCGTGACCCGGGCTCTGACCCGACCTGCATCGAGGTCTGAAACTCTCTGTCGGCTGTTGACCCGTCAGCCAACACGGGCAGCAGCTGTAATGAAGAGAGCGAGCCCCCAGCATGCCCTTCACCACATGAACTGTCAACATTTTCCATCTGATTGATACGGCGTTGTGCTGAGCATTATTAATTATACATTGTTTTCCAGTTCAATTATTCATTTGTTTATGGCTGCCCTTTATGTGTGTGTGTATGTGTGTAGATCCGGCGCAGGAGGCCCACACCTGCCACGCTGTTCAGAGTAGCAGACCAATCATCTCCTGAGGATGATCAGTCCACTCATCAGGTAAAGGTGAAGTCAACACGCTCTTCTATAATCAGTGTGTGTTCATTCTCATCCATCCTCCGCATTTTTTTTACCCCATGAACTATAAAAACAGCCTTGATGTGGCTTTTTGTCGTCATTCCATCTATTAGCATCAGATCCTCTGATGTGTCCATCAACACAAAATCATCTTTTGAGGTCACCAAATGTTTAAAACCAAAAACTTTTCAATTCAAACTTGTTAACCTTTTACATTTGTGAGCTTGAATGTTTTTATAGACATTAGAAATAGCAGCTTGACACTCTTGAAGCAATAAACGTGCTTTATTTAGAAGAGGCTGGCAGGGGATAGTGAAGGGGTAGCTGGTGGGGGTCCTGGGGGGCTGGGGAGTGATGGCAGGCTCGGTCAGTGGCTGGGCAGGATGGCAAAACAGAGGTCCTGGAGTCAGGGAGAACAGGTGTAAGTCAAATTGGCAGGCGGGCATACAAACAGGTAAGTTACACATGCAGGCAAAAAGGCTCCACTAGAGCTGGACTTGCGGCACATAAACAAACCGTGTATGGCACAATAATACAGCAGGGACTGGCAGTCAGCACAGGGTTCTTGTAGAAGGTGGGGATTGATTAAAGGAGCAACTCGCCCCTGGGAAAAAAAACACTGTCAGTCAAAGCTGATGTTCTCTGTAATCGATAGAAGCAATAATATTTGAAATTGGCGCCATTGCTGTGGAGAAAGTTGTACAAACAGCTCGTGGTTTCGCCCATTCTACATTCCTACAACACCCAGCATGCATTGCTACCCTCCCTCTGAAAGGAACGGGCCAGCGAGAGACGCTGGAGTGAAATACTACCGTTTTCGCTGCAGGCAATGGCTCAGAGCGGTACAGAAACCTAAATATGACGAGAATATAACGCTGGATCGCCTAAAAAGTCTTCAGGTCTGCAGTCTACATTTCAAACCTGACGATTCTGAACGAGACATGACATCGGAGGCGGGCGTCCTAGATTGAGGAAGTGTAGTTTAGCAAGCTCCAGGTTTTCCAGAGCCCATTGGAGAAGCGGATAGCGTCCTTCAAAGGCACAGAGCGAAAAAAAAATAATTCTACCATAATGGCATTAGCTCGCCATGATCGCATGATAGGACTGAGGCTGAAAATCAGTGAACTGGCCCTTTAATGGCAGGCATGTGTATTGATTGAGAACTAACACACCAAGCACTCCTCGTTCCACAGTCTGAGTCTGTAAATAAACAAAAACAGTCACATACATGCGTCATGGAGGAGGGACTGTGACAAGTAAACTAGTGATATGTTTTTTGGTCACATTTTCAAGCAGGAGTACACGTAGTAGTAGTAAACATCCTTCCACATGTGTAGTAGCACTCACAGGGCAAATACCGACCTTTCTGAAGAGCCAAACTGTCTTGTACCAAGAAAGAGATATGGGAATATGTGTCCTTTTGTATTTTAAAGTTAAAAAAAGGTTTTAATGTGCCTGGAAAGGTATTTTTAAAGAGAGAAATGTTTCAGAAAAATGAGGGCTAATGTTCCGCTTTCTTTGTTTGCAGTGGGTCGTCGGAGAGAACGGAGTGCTCAAACCCAAACGTGTCAATCCCAACGTGTACCAGCCTCCGTCACTCAAAGGTAGGTGCTATACTACAGGTGGAGGTTGTGTGTTGTGCCTCATCCTTGTGTTTAACTTCTCCTTGTTTTACCGTGCACTGCAGTTAATTTCCTCCATGCTTCATAACAGCTCACAAAAGAATAAAACGCATGAGACAGACGGGGCGATATGAGTTAAAAGCTTTGTTTTTTCTTTCTGTGCATGCTTGTGTGATATGCATCGGCTTGTTTGCATTTGTTCCCGCTCTTAGTGTACGATCAGCGACAGGGTGTGTGTTTGTGTGATGGATAGAGAGAAATGGAGGAAGGCAGAGATTAGAGTGTGACAGCTGTGAGACACTGAGTGTGAGTCTAGGAAAGTCTGGATCATCCAGGATTACAGTCAGTTGTGTATACAGCTGTGGCACACACACACACACACATACGCACACTTACACACACATATATGCAGGATGGAAATATAAACATGCACTTTTTTGGGCGGTTTGATGCTTCTTGCGTGTTGCATGTGGTCGTAAAAGAAGCAGCCTTTCAGAGTTTGTCAGCAGCGTTCGTTTAATGGGGATTTCGGTGTGTGTGCATGTTTTGTGGAGTGATGATATAATGAGCCCAGGAAGCCACGTTACTGCATCAGAAATCTGCCCTTCATCGGCTCAGACGCAGAGAGGGAAAGAGAGAGGCTCCCTCTGACTCATTTCCAATTACATAACGCACCTCAAGCCGGGATAAGTGACCTGCCTCGCTGCCGCACCGAGCATCTGAGGGTGTGAAGGAGGGAGAAGCCAAGGTGACCCGGAGGTGGTGAGAGAGGGTGGGTTTAGGTAATATCACAAAAGAGAGGAGGGAGAGGGAAGAGGGTGAGTCAGCACTAAATAGATTGGAGAAGAAGGTGAGAGAGAGGAGAGAAAACAAGGGAGGCTCTGCTGGGAATCAAGAATCAGTGTGGGATACTGTTTGCCTGTCTGTCTGCCTGTCTCTCTGCCTGTCACTGCATGTGTTTAATTGGCTTCCTACTAACTGGCATGTAATAAGAATAACCCTGCGAAGCTCGGTGATAACTGACAGTGTTAAAGCGTGGTGAAACCACAACAACACATCCCTCTATCCCTGTGTCTGTGCTCATGTGATCGTGTCGCCTTCTCCCCGTGTGTGTGTGTTTACCTGTGTGTAGCTGTGCAGAAGATGGCTGAAGCACATATGCAGAACCTAGGTATCTACCCCCCTTTGGAAGACCCTTTTGAAGTGGATGAGGATGAGGACAACTGGCAGGGGCGGAAGGGAGAGGCTCCCACCAAGGCTGCTGGTGAGAGGGAGGCTGTGTGTCGAGCAGCGGCGGCTCTGCACACAGAGGCGGCATGAAAAACACTAGTGTTGTTTTTTTAGAGATGAAATACAACCTGAGGCTCTTTAACGCTGCTAAAAACAACCGCTGGCATCATGCCTTCATTTTCCAGGAATTGTGATGTTGTTTGGTTTGGTGTTGTGTTTACTTCTGAGAGTTTAATGGGATACAAACTGGACACACAAATCTTAAAATTCGAGGACAGCTGGTTTGTTTAAATTCAAACTGGTTTAATGCAGCGTTAAAGTATCTTAAGGTGTATTTTTCCTATCAGTGTGAATGATTAATTTACCCCTCTCCTTTCCTTTTATCCCGATGTTATCTGCACACATTTCACAAGCGTTAAATATAGCATCATATTAGCCGGCTGTCGAACACAGCTCCTCTTCTGAGAGGAACAGTCTTCTGCAGTTTTCAGGCTGATGTGAGCTCCTCTGTGGGCCAGCCAGGTGTACAGGTGGAGCTCCGTGCGCAGAGAGAGAGTCCCAGTGTCGTATCAGCCCAAAGTCTCTCGCCCCAAATCTGTCAGAGGAAACACTGCAGCGGACCAAAGGCCAAACCCAGTAAGAGGGCGGGCAGGAATAATAATCACAGAGAGACGTCTGTCTGTGCTGATCCTGCTCTGTATTCTGCTCGCCTCAGACTCTTCTTCTGCTGCAGAGTTTGAGTTGTGCGATCAATGCAAAGTTTGATCTTCACAGAAACAAAACAAACTTACCACAAATGTCATGTTGACTTTTCTGCTGATTTTTTATAAAGTAAAATTGTTTTTTAATCTCCATTACATCACATGAAAACAGTGACGTTACATTCAGAGTCGGCCCGGGTGACAGGATCTCTGAATAAATCCTATAAAGTACCCAGAGGATGACCTCGTAGGTCCTTTGATCGTCTGTTCTTTCTGTGACACAGTTTGGCCTCGGCCTGTGTTATCACTGACAGACCACAAATCAAGGGAAACAATAGTAATGTGCGAGTCACGAGTCGATCGTTCCAAACGAACGACCCTTTTTACTGACTCAGGATTCACGAGTCCTCATGTCCACTAACTCGTTCACTGACTCACCCGTCCTACCCCCTACCAGCCACTGCGAACTGTGAATTTGAGGCGAGACCACCGTATAAGTCCTGTGAGAAAAAATACCACTTCGGCTCGCTCCCTGCCCTGAGCTGAAGGTCGGACTGGAGTTACACAAATCACTCACTCAAAAAGCACTTTTTTCACACACAATGATGGGAAAACGAGCGTCACAAACCTGTGAAATGACTCACTTTACGGTCAGAAATTGATCAATTAAGTCCAAAAACAATCAGAAGGTCTAGAAGAGCTGCAGGATTAAGGGCGTGTGTCCACTGACTCTGTTTTTTGTGCTGGCAGCGCCAGCTCAGAAACATCCTCAGCGTCAGCTGTTATTTGTCGCTGCGCTCACAGCGCTCTCTGTAGAAAATAGTTCAACTTTTAGAACACTGCCGCACTCGTCAATACACTGCTCCCTCACCGACCAGTCAAAGTCAAGAAGGGGCGGGGCTTCAGATATCATCTTTGTCAACAAAGATGGTAGAGGTGAAGCTAATCCTTTTGTTTTTTCGAGTTGCTGCTGATGTCAGCACACGATTCCTTTACATTGTTTTTATGTTTTATTTATAAAATATCACTGAATTAAAGCAGATATGAAGCATACACGGCGATTTAAATCAACTTTCGTAACCTAGCAACAGTAAGCACCAGCGAGAAGCGCTCTGAAATTGAGGTTGTGGATGCTGCCAGCGCTAAAAGCGCCGTTACTGGACACAGGCACTAAATTTAATCTCCATTAATGTTACAGAGGTGCTAAACAGGAAGTTAGCCTGGTCAGGCGAAAGAAGTCTAGTGTGCATGCTCTATGAGTGCTTGGGCTGGTGGGGGAGTCAAGCTCTGGGTAACACACTCGAGTGGCTCAAAAACACGACTCTCTTTAGTGAGTGACTCATACAAGCTCGAGTTAGTAAAGAGTCGAACCTCCCATCTCTAGAAAACAAATCATGTAATCAGGTGAGTCAAAGCTCAGAGCCAGTACAAGTTTAAACTGTCTCCTCAGGCTCACGGTGGGTTTCTGAATGTCTGAGGTTTGTTCGAGAAGGGAACATCAACAGAAATATTACTTTATTTACATTTATATATATTACAGCCCAATCCTGGTTTGATAACGCATCAGTCTCAAATCCTCTTCTAACATCCGTCTTTCCTCCTCAGATCAACAGGAGACGGCGACCACCGAGCGCTCGGTCAAGTTTTCCAGCGTGAGCGAGACAGTCAAGCAGACCCCAGCAGCACAGGAGGAAGAGGAGGAGGAGGAGGTGGGAGGCAAAGTCAAAGAAACAACAGAGGAGAACACTCGGGGGAGTAACTGACAGAGAGAGAGAGAGAGAAAGAGAGAGAGAGAGCGGGGCAAACGTTTAGAGGGAGAGTGAGGATGTGTATTGAAAGGGTTAAAATCTGACGCTCTCACAAACAGACGAGCGGTGATGGATGTGTGGAGACTGAATGAATGAATCCAACACGTGAGTGAGCTGAGATTTGTGTTCTGCCTCCCCTCTAAAGGGTGAGGACGGAGGGCCAGTTTGAGTATTGGGACTGGGCCCTTATGAGCAGGTGGGGAATGATCTACTGACAGAGCAGACTACAGACGCCACTGTGGCCCTCGTGTCCCTGTGTTTATAATGAGAGCGGACGAGTCAAGGTCGCCATGACCAAACACCCTGTAAGACTCCTCCCTCTACCTTCATGCTTCTGCACACAGCGAAATGTTCCTTTAAAGAAGGTCATGATAATAAACAGTACACACACACACACACACACACACACACACACTCACTCACACATACTCTGGGCACATTTTGAACTAAGAATGTCTCCTGTATGACTCTTTCAAAGTACTTGAAAGTCTTTAAATGTGTACATTGAACTTTTTTTTGAAATCTTCTTCATTGATCTGATTTGCAGCATATTTAATGTAGAGCCCTGAGAGTAAATGTGCATGTGCTGCCCCCTTGGGGTATAAAGGCATAAGGTCATACTCCAACCATTGACCTTAGCGTCATCCTACTGATTATTTTCAGGGAGTTTATTCCAGTTTCACGCTATTTATGGTCAATATTAGCCATTCAATTCACCATCTGTTGCTGCATCTTTGCACAGGTGTCCTTCTTATTTATGTCAGAGTTCACCATTTCCATGTGGGTTTTAAATTTCCCAGCTAAGCATTAGGGATCGTGGGAAATGATGCTACATGTTATCCATCATACGTTATCAGCCAAACTCTTTTAAAGGTTCCAACAATCTGTAAGTCACCAAATCAACCAGAACTCAAGGTCACTCAGGCCTATAGAGATCTAACAAGAGCTGTGTGAACTTATAGAAACTGGAAATAAATCGGTTGGAGTATCACTTTATGTACGACTCAACAGTAAGCACCAACATGTTTGTGTGTGATCACGTTAAGGGAGTGTCTGCGTGTGTGTTCATTTCACACGTTTCATATAAAACACATCTCTAAAGGGCGAAGCTACCTCTTACCTGTTCTAAACACACAACCCAACATCATTACACATGATTCATTATGAACTGACACCTTTTCAAGGAATCCAAAAGTCTAATATACAAGCTTTTCCAGAACTGTTGACTCACGTTGGATTTTTCAGAGCTCACAGATTCCCTTTTGTATGTTAACACTTTTCTATCGTCTTCTTTTTAATTGTCCTCTCATGATTGATACGTCATGGATCTGTTGTAAGAGCTATTTTTCTAAGCTAAGTGTTTGAGTGATTTAACTCTGTCTCGTTTCTACTGTCTATGTACACGAAGCCGCAAACCAGGCTCTGCTGGTCTGATCGACAGTTGAGCTAAACAGTCACTGCACAAACTCTCTGTTGTCTTTAACCACAAATATTCACTTTGTCTGTCTTTTCTCACCGTCAACAACGATTTGTAAATGTTTTAGTCAGCATCTATTTGATTTAATTTTAGTTTGACTAAAGATACAGGACCTGTTGCCACAGGATGAATAAATGTTGCTGTTTGAATCAACTGGGATGCGGTTTGTAAATAAAAACTGTGTGAAACTTTTTTAACCTCTGACCTGCCTGAATAACGGGATGAGCAGGTCGTGTGTGTTGAGGCTCTGCAGCCGACGCTGTCCTCCCTCCTCGGCTCTCTGTCCACCTCCCCTCTCCTTCCGGGCCAGAGGAAAGCAAACATGGAAGACATGTATGAACTCTTATGCCTATTTTGTCTTTATTTTATTTTATTCCATTCTCTTGTTTCTCAATGTGATGTGGTTGTTTTAAAGTGCGCAACAATATGATATCAAAATAAACAGTTTTCCTTTTTCTCCTTTAAACTGTTTTGAATGTTTTGTGTTTGAAATCTGAATTAATCACCAAAAGATTCTTCTTTCAACCCCTATTAACATTTGCTTCCAAAAGCGGATACCCACAAAAATGGTTTAATATAATTAGCATAGAATAAATTAGAGTTAAAAAGAATACAGATCAAATTACTGACTTTCATATTATTTATGCCAGGATGTGCACTTTCTCTACTGCCCAGCAAGGGTTAAAAAACAGAATAACAAACAAAAAAAGGGAAGCAAAAAAATAAACAAATAACATGACATTTGATGAATTCAAAGTTATTGTTCATTTGTAGTCGCTTTCATGCTTTCCCCATATCTCTTTTGTTGGATATGGTATTGAAGTCGAGTATCAAGAACAACGATTAAAACACTTAATTAGACTAAACTTAAATAAACTGTATTGTACCTCTATATTGTGTATTAATTAAAACAACCTTTAAGTAATAAAATAGAGATTGTATTTTTTTTACATAAACATTTTGTCTTGCCTAGATGTAATGTAAGATATTTGTTATGCATTGTTTATACTTCTTGCCAATTACACGTTTTAAGGCGCTATCAATGCCATATTATGTTTTCTAACGAAACCGGAAGTACGATGCAGGTTGTTCTCCTGACAGAGCTAGCATTGGCCCCGTGATTTTTGTCCCGTTTGGGCATTGATAGATCTTTCTACGGCACATTGGGTTTATAATAACGATAGTATTTTTTTTAATATACATGATATTCCTAGTTTCATATTTCTCCGTACACTTTCTATTTTAAGAGCTTTAATTTAAATGTCCTCACCGGAAGTTTTAGTGTTGGTTTTTGTGTCTGCCTTTACTACCTGTGCAACAAGCTACCGTTTACAATCATAACTACACTGCACTCTGGTGGCCATATGCTGCAACTACATCTATTTGCGATTCAATAGGAGAGATAAAATTAAGTTGAAACACTAACTTTCTAGTTTTGAAGTCAACATGGTGCCGCTGAAATTGTGGGAGACTCCTTTGAGTGTAGGAAGGCAGCAGGCTACTTTCCGGCCTTGCTAACCTAGGCTCAATGTCTTAATAGTAAAAACAAATCTGTCACTAGGCTAGGTGGACAAAACGGTTTTATTTATTTATTATTTATGAATATGCAACGATGAGTGTTCACTGCCCTCTAGCGGTCACACGGAGGAACTGCAACAGCTGACATTCATCAAGTCACGACAATGCAGGAATACTTACATTTCGTCTATGTGCTTTCAGAAAAAGAAGTGTCAAAAACAAGCGTTTGGTAACAGAAAACAGCAACTAAAGGTTCATGTTAATCGTTGTTAGTGGTCACAGCATAAAAATATGACTGACTGACGCTAGCAGAGAACATTCTTAGAATAACGTAACTCGCTTCGGGCATTCATATAACCCGTAAAACCACCCAATTCGCTGGCTACAGAGATACTAGCTCCATTACTGCTAATGCCTTCCGCTATACACACGTGAAGTAAAATCATTTAGGGCATGAGTTTTTGCCCTCTAGCGGACATATTGTGTTACTACATTCTATTTTTTAAGTCAAGTTACACACAATACCAAAGGTATGATACTTCCGGTTTACCTTTCAAAAATAAAACTAAAATAAACGTGATGCAGTTATTCGCGGTGTCCGCCAGAGGGCAGTATAAACCCATTTTTATAATAAGTCAAGCTTCAATTCTTTTAAACTACACAATTTAGTTTACTTAAGTTTCCCGAAAAACGCTTTAAAAATCAAAATGAACCTAATTTGTTTGACTATAGGTATACAAAATATTGCAAAAGCCATTTCTAATATGTTTTCAATCTAACTTCTGAATTTGCACAGAGACACCATATTACAGACCTCCATAACTGCACTTCATAGCATACCATAGTTTCAACATTTAAGCGCAGCAAGTTCAAATGGAATGAAGGCACAATAAGACAAATAAAGATCTGTTATATAAGATAATGGTCAGTAACAATGTAATATATTACATTATGGGATTACTGCTGATGGAATAAAATCAGACTGAGTCCAAATATTAATTCCATTTTGATTGAATAAGATAAGATAAGACAGACTTTATTGATTCCCCATTGGGGGAAATTCACTTGTTACAAAGTAAAGGACAGGGTAAAACAAGTGATGGTTAAAACAAATGCAAGACAGAAAGACAGTAACCTAAAACAATAATATTAAATATAAATGTATACATGATGGTACACCTTTCACTTATTATGGATGGTCAAGTTTATGTACAAAAAAATTGCACCAAGTCAAAAACACACACGGTGTGTATCATGGTGATATGGTTGATGATAAGTTAAGTGAAATATTGCATAATAAACAACTCTTGCACATTAGAAGTTTCTATCAGTTTTCCCGGAAGCAAATGTGAATTTAAATTTAGTCTGGTCCGATCAATGACTGTTTATATAGTCTTCGGGTCCGATCTCTTACTTTCTTTGAACCAAAATACATTTAAAACAAATGTAGTTTCGCAATGTGACCACCAGAGGACACTAAACACTCATGACTAGTCATTAAATCCGTCAACAAATGTAAAGTCAGACATATTAGCATCGTATGACGTGGTGGAAATGCCTTCACAATAAAACCTCAAATTGAAAGTCCGCGCTGTGGTCACGGGATTTTTTGATCACTGGAGTGATAGATCTTGCCGCGATATTTACTCTTTGAAAGGTCAGCCCGGAAGACTTGCTGGCGACGATGATGCGGTAAAATAAGTAAGTTTAATGGTAAAATTTGTGGTATTTTTAAGATAGTACAACACAAGTTGAAGTTGAAGTCTGTGTGTTCTTGTTTTATAGCGTTATATCGTGTAGCTGTTTGTATATCATACTTTTTTTGTGGTGTAACAGTTTGCAAAACAGAGTAACTTGCTTACAAACGAAGGTAAGTTAGCCTGTTTAAGCTAACCAGAACAGCTATCATCTGGGTTAGTTAGATAGCTAGTTTTAGTCTGACCAGTGCTTGATACACGAGCTAAATGTAGGAGTGTAATAATCATCCTAGCGATTATTATCTGTCTAGTTTGTTAAACACTGTTTGACTGCTGTTAGTTTGCCTGCTAGCTTGCTCTACATAGTCTCAAGTACAATCAGACAGTTTGTTTTTAGCAGAAGTGCGGGGGTGGGGGGGTTCATGGGGGCTGAAATCATTAAAACTAAATCAAAACTCGATTTTAAAGATGTAGAGATACGCTTGTCCAACAGCTTATGAATGTGTTTTATAAGTAAAGAGAATAACAGATCACCTATGACATTTGTTAAAATCAAGTTCAGTATGTGGTCCAACAATGGTAACAATGGTCCAATGGTCAGACTTGTTAGTAAGAACACTCTCTCTTCCTCCTAAAAGCAATTACTATGTTTAAAAAGGAATACAAGTACAATAAAGGTACAATAAAAAGCATAAGCAGCCTTCACTCCAGTACTAAAATATATTGACAGTTAAATCTGCTTTTTAAAGCCTCATTGAACACATTACAGAGCCTAGAAATCTGAGCTTTGTATAAGATCAAACTTTGCAGAATGGGTCAAAACAACTGGCAGCAGAAAGGTCATGAAGGCGGTTGTTTTAGCAACATTTTAGCTGCCCTCCTGCACTGTGTAATATTCATTACTCTGTCAGTTTATGTAATTTCACTTAATGGAAAAACTAAAAGCCAAGCTACAATGGTGCCTTTTAATATTCTGTCATAAACTGTCTTTACCACATCAGCCTGGATGATGTAAGAAACAAGAGAACTCATTTTACAGTTAAATAGCGTCATAATATAAAAAACGGATCATGTGTATCTTTCTAAAACTGTGGCTCATTCAATGTAAAGGCTCTGCTGTAGACCACGTAATGGGAAGAAACAGCTACTGAGTATTAACTGTGAGTTTATACATCCACATAAGGCCGCATCAACAGTGTATGCTCTTATTATTCATATTCCCTCCATGATGTGGTTAATTCACAACAGTGAGGCTAAATATAACCAGCGATTGCCACCTTTGTCCTTCCTTGTTGCAGGGGGAGTGTCCCATCTCACCGCAGGAATGCCGGTTGGAGAGTATGGAGAGCTCGGGGGCAGCCTCACTGCCATTGCCTCCTTGAACGCTTCCTACTCTACATCCATGTCCCTCCCGTCCCCGTACCTGCTGGTTCCACCTGCGGAGCGCAAAGTCATCTCCGACGTCCGCCGCACCTTCTGTCTCTTCGTGACCTTCGACCTCCTCTTCATCTCCCTGCTGTGGATCATCGAGCTGAACGTGAGTTGGGTTCGATACACAGAAGACTTCAGGATTTAGAGACACTTTTATTGTTCCGTTCACTGATGTGTTGTTTTCTCCTGCAGATCTCCAGCTCCATCTGGGACAGCTTAGAAATGGAGGTTGTCCATTATAACTACAGGTCTTCCTTCTTTGACATCTTTGTAAGTGGGTCAATCTAAGTCTGTTCATGTAACCTGAATTATAGCGTCTGATCGAGCTGTAAAGGGTGCTCACGTGTCTGCAACCCATGATAACCACGATAACCTCGCTGCTTGAAGTCATCTTCTTTCTCTTCCTTCCTCCTTGTCTCAGCTCCTCGCTCTGTTTCGTTTCCTGTGTCTACAAGTGGGTTATGCTGCTTTTCGGTTAAAGCACTGGTGGGTGATTGCGGTGAGTGAGCTCAGTTACAGTAAAACAATCACTGAATGATGTGTAGCATATCTGGATACACAAACAAACCCTTTCTTCCTCCACAGGTTACCACTCTAGTGACCAGCGTCTTCCTTGTTGTAAAGGTCATCGTATCGAATGTGAGTGCACCTCTGCCTAAACCTTTTCACTTTTGCATTCATGCCAGTGACTTTATGATTTAACTGTTTTATGCAGCTCAGAGGACGTGTTCTGCATCCTCCCCTCTGTTTACTTTCTTTATATGATGCACATTTACAGCCCTCACAAGTGGTTATATTCAACATTGGGGGAAGTAAACCAACTGCCACTTCTGTCCTGGAACTAACAGTCGTTGTAGTTCTTTTATTAGCTTCAGCATGACGTGGTTTCTGTCCACAGCTCCTGTCCCAGAATGCCTTTGGCTACGTACTTCCCATCACTTCGTTTGTGGTGGCCTGGCTGGAGACCTGGTTTCTTGACTTCAAGGTTCTCACTCAGGAGGCCGATGACGATAGAGGTAAGAGAGAGATTCCTGACGTGTTTGAACACAACCCTGATTTGTTTTGTTAACTTCTCTTCTCCTGTCACCTCAGCCTACTTGGCAGCGGTGAACGCAGCCTGCGAACGAGCCCCCATGATCTACCCCCGAGCAGTTTCAGACGGACAGTTCTACTCTCCTCCCGAGTCCATGGCAGGTGATGTCTGCTCACGGTGTGCTCGCTGAGCCTCACGTACAGTGCGTGTTTGTCCTCAGCGGGCTGATTCATGCGTTTTTTTCTGTGTGTCTGCAGGCTCTGAGGAGGATCTGGATGAGGAGGGGCTCGGACGCAGAGCCGTCACTGCACAGGTACCTGCAACAGTCTGAGGAGTCTTTCTGCTCAGCGCTGCTCCTCGCCTCATCATGGCTGATGTTTATCTTTTCCTCCTCTGACTTTCTTATAGGAGAAGGAGTTTGTCCGACAGGGTCGTGAGGCCATGTCTGTGGTCGAACAGATCCTCGCCCAGGAGGACAACTGGAAATTTGAGAAAAACAATGTAAGTGTGTTATTTATTTATGATGCTCAGTTTGGATGCAGAAGTGAGGACACTTGCTGATAGATCCCACACTCACTCTCTCATTTCCAAATAGTTCAAGCCACTAATACTTGTATATTTTAACACGAGCCATTCATTTGTTAATGATTAGAAATGACTAAAACAAGTGGACCAGATCTCTCTTGAGATTAACGGTTGTGTGTCAGTTAGTCTCCGTCAGTAAATAAGTACAATAACTTATTTGTCAAGAAAATAACTTAGCATTACATTGGTTTAGGTGTTAAAGTCTGCCTGATAAGTAATCAGAAATTGAGGAACAGTAATTCTAAGCTAACGCCTGAAACACTTCCTGAGGGGGAGCTGCTCATGCATGCTCACATGCTCTGGCCAGAAATGAAAGCAGTTTCAGCTCAGGCATGCAGTCGGACCAAACATGATAAGAAAAGCAGAAGATTCTATTAAAGGTGATGAAAGATTCAGTGAGTTATACGTTAGACCCTGAACTCTGTGAAACCAGATATTTGAGCAACTTAAAGCCAGATAAAACCTGGAAACCTCGACACTCCCCCACCAGAGTCATGTGTGAGTGAACAGTCCTCGAGTTTAGTTTTCTTCCTCTGAGCTGACAGCGTCATGATACTAACACTGTTTGTGTTTCAGGACATGGGAGACTCCGTCTACACTCTGGAGATTCCCTTCCATGGAAAGACTTTCATTCTCAAGGTACAGCTGCCCTCTGTGTGTTCACTGTGAGTCTGTGTCACCAGAACAAGAGCCAGTGATACCAGTGAATCAGACACACTGTACTGTATTAGTACTTAATGATTTGACCTATTATAGCAGCTTTTCTACATCAATATTCAAATTTGTAAGCAATTTTCATTCATTCAGTCTTATTTTCTTTAATTTTTGTGTTCATTGGTGATCGATCAGTTTGACCTGCAGGCTTGATTTGTAGATTGATAGTAATAGATCGTGACTGTAGACAGTGAAGATAGCGAGCTAGCTGAGAAAGCTAACTGGCAGTGACTACACACTGACATAAAAAGTGACATCATGATTAATAATTAGGAAAATGAACATAATAAAATAAAAAGATTAAAAAGAATAAAAAGGTAAAAAACAAGATTTTTAATTCAACAGTTCAATTAATTAAATAAAGAACTCTTTATTATTGTTAATTAAAACAGAACAAAATTAGAAAAGTCCTAATAATTACTTGAATTTTAATGAGTTATTAAAGTATTTTAAAATGTATTAAAAGGAAATCCCCTGCTCATTTGTCAATTAACATTTTGTGGATTTATGCGATGGTACCTTTTCCCTTCTGAAAATGTACCTTTTCTTCTAAGTCTCTTGTTGCTGAGTCTTCTCGTTTCTGTTTCTATATGAATTTCACTAACCACAATATTAAGAGCCACAGTCGTTGGGATGCACAGAGGTTTGAGCAAGTGACCACAGAGTTACACAAGACGGGAATGTTCCTTAAACCACGTGTGTGGAAGTGACGGCCCCAAAACATCTCAGTGAACAATAGTTCAGTTTGTCTTATTAAGCTGCAGAAGAAGACGCAACATGACGGTGATTGTAAAACACACAAGGTTTTGATTTGACTTCTTGAATGCCATCGTGCTGACATCGTAGAGCATGTGAACGACAGTGAAAAAAACAACACATCTGATTACGTTTACTTCAGTGCTGACTGAATAGTGAAAATATGGTGTTGACTCCCAGCTGTGCTCTTGTTGTTGATGTGTATTACTGTTTTTGCTCAGGCCTTTATGCAGTGTTCAGCTGAGCTGGTGTATCAGGAGGTGATTCTGCAGCCAGAGAAGATGGTCCAGTGGAACAGAACTATTTCCGCCTGCCAGGTGACAACTTTAACTTTGTCCATCGTTTAGTTATTTAAATGTGTTTCATTGTTTGTGTGAGCTGTGCCAAAGTCTAACAGCTCTTTCTGCCTTCTCCTCAGATCCTCCAGAGGGTTGATGACAACACTCTGGTGTCGTACGATGTCTCTGCTGGAGCAGCAGGGGGAGTCGTGTCTGCAAGGTACAGCAGACGTTTTTCTTACCTCCAATCTTTGCTTCCTCCTTTCAGCCTTTTTATCTCCTTTGGCATGTGGACTGCAAGTCTAAATTAGAGCGTATTGATTGTCTAATTGATTTTTCCTCCTTTAGGGACTTTGTTAATGTTCGGCGGGTGGAGCGCAAACGAGACTGCTACCTGTCTGCTGGCATGGCAACAGACCATGACGCCAAACCTCCGAGCGGTCGCTATGTCAGGTCAGACTGTGCCTCTAACCGGGCTCCTCGTCACTGATCCAGTAAATTGGAACATTATATCGATTTGATGAAAGTGCAGGTGTGTTACTTTCTTTGCTTTAACTTCTCTGTCTTCTCTTGTTTCTTTCTTGGCGGCCTCAGGGGAGAGAACGGTCCGGGAGGGTTTGTGGTCCTGAAATCCAGCAGTAACCCGTCAGTCTGCACCTTCATCTGGGTCCTCAACACAGACCTGAAGGTGAGCTGATGCATATCTCAGTTATTCTATGGTTTCAAGGTTATTTAAGGCGAGCTGTACGTATACAACAGTCAGTAGAAAAGAGTTGATACAAAGGGAAATAGAATAAAGTAGAATAAAAATAGAGTATAGAGCAAATTGCCGTTTTAAAAACTACTCAATCGAAGTTAGTTACAATTTATTTACAAAATATAAAATAGAAACATGTAAATTACAGGAAACACTGTGAGAAAGAAAAACTTAAAATATGTAAACAAGACTGAGTTTACAGCCAGGTTAGTGACTCTGCAAGGCTGCAGTTGTGCACAGCAGTGCTTTGAGCTAAATGCTAATGTTTGCATGCTAATATTGTCATACAGAAATAGCTTACATGTTGATCCTAGACAGGATTTGTGAATGTATACATTTAAATATTTACCCAATCTCTGAACCCGTCAGCTATCGTCTGAGACGATATAGCCTCTGAGGACGACTGTGAACACGTCGGGCGTGTCCAGTTGAGCCAGCGATTAGCGCTAAACGACTTCCAGCAAAGACTTGCTTTGCGGCGTGCTGCATTTTTAACTGTCCAGTTAGCAACTTGAAAAGCGACCGTGTGTTCAGATCAAAAGTGAAGCGTATTTCGCCGCTCCAGATATGTCAGCAAAATAATTGCCGTCATTTCATGGTTCATTGAATCCCCCGGAGGAGCACCCGTTCATCTGTTTCTGGTGAGTCTCAGTTTCACTGTAAATAGTTACACAGAGGCTGCACTCGAAAAATAAACCGTTATTCTTGTGTGATTTACTTTAACTAACGGCTCTTACCTTTGCTGAAATTTCAACATCATGATGCAGATTAGTAAAAAGTAAAAATGAAGCTTTTTCAGGTCTGTCCTCAAGAGGAGAAGAAAACTACTTTTAAAATGCTCTTTGCTGAACGGAGGTCGGAGCGATCATTTCTGATGCGTTCGAGGAAGTCGGGAAATCTGAACACTGAACTGCTTTGGTGTCACTGATTCAAGGGAATTTATCTCAAGTTGAATTTCAGATCTAGAACAGATTATTAGCTGTTAGCATGCAGATGTCTGTTTATAGAGATTAATAAAAATTTAAATTGTTGTCAGATGAAGCTGATGGGAGCTGTGATGTCATTACGGCGGATTATGTTCCTGTTCCTGACTGTTTTTCCGGCATACATCGCAGCCTGCTGATACGTGATTGGTCAGTGTTACTCAGACTAGAAGTGGAAACCAAACGGAAACCAGAGCACTTGCCATCCCTTAAATCCACGTCCCTGCCTACAGATTCTACATTTCAATGTAGGGTCTGTAAATGGAGATTAATATGTTCCTAATGATGGCTCCAGAGGAAGTGGGAATCAGAAGTGTCTGAACCAACAGATTAACGTAGATGTTCATACAGCCATGTCGCTAAAAACGAAACATGCACGTGAAAATAAACAAAAAAGCAAACCTAAAGAAATTCATCATTAACGCTCACTGTTTGTGTCTCCTCAGGGCCGACTGCCTCGCTACCTCATCCACCAGAGTCTGGCTGCCACCATGTTTGAATTCATGACTCATCTACGCCAGCGTATCTCTGAGCTGAGGCCTTCTCTGCGCTCCCACCACCACATTTAAAACAAGAGCGACGTCTAACTCCGCCGCAGTCGGCTGAGAGATTTCACCACTGTTTTCTTTCAGTGAACCCCAGAGATGGGGCGTAGCAGGACCTTCCCGATGCGTCTGAGCTGAAGGTATGTGCTACCTGTAGCTGAGAGGACGGCTCCTCCGAGCATGGCAGATTTGTGACCACACATTTCAGTCGCAGGAGAAGAGGAGTGATTCGGTTATCAAAGACGATGTATGCTTTTAAGTGGACCTGTAATTGTTTTGCTGCGTCCCTCACCGTGCAATGAGAACTGTATCCTGAACCTGCAGGGCGGACATTACTGAAACAAGAACACATGGACGAGGATGAGAGGGATTCTCGCTCACTTCTGTCTCACTTGTTTGAAAAGAACTCGTCCAGTGGCATGAAGCCGCTGTCTCTCTGAGCCTTATCTTTCTTTATTCATCGTTAGCCTTTTTGTTGTTGTTTGTTTGTGCATGTTTTCTTCTTAATTCTGCCTCTGGTGCACCTGCTTTAATACTCATCAACACTTCACAGCCATATTTCCACAAACACCGAACCTGAATGAGCTATTTTCACACACTTTATCCTCCTTTACTGCACTGTGAGAGACGGGGCAGGAAGTCACTCGCTGTCTAAACACCACTGGAGGGAGACACCACTGATCCATGCAGTGAAAGCATCCCGTATGACAGGGTGCAAAAATCACGGCTATCACGAGAGATTTTAATACTGCTTTTGTTTTGCACGAGACTGAAGATGACGTCAAACCACGAGTCATTTCAGGAGTCATTGCTGTTAGCTGAGCTGTAATGCATTTGAAACACAGACTAAGATAATCTTCATAAATGAAGCTACTGTATTCTCACTGAAGCTCTCTCTTGTGCCAATAACCTCAAGTGTCCTTGTCTTATAATAGCATAACTGATAACTGTCAATCAATGTTATTACTGTTTACTGATCTTCCTTTGACTGTAGTACTCGCGTCCCCTCAGGCTCTGAGATATACTGACTGAGGTTTTCGTACCATATCATATATTATAGAGAATTATGTTGTTTTTAATCATTTAGAAATGTCGCTTCTACCTAAAGTTTTAGTTTCGTTTCAAAGTCTGCACCTCAGAAAATAATGAATCATCATTCTGTCATTGTATCATTGTATATGTAATGAAACTTTCCGAAGGCTAAAGGTTTCTATCTTGAGAAACAAGGTATGAAACACTTGTTGAATAGTTCACACTTTGAAGGAGGATATTTATGGGTGTGAACGTGATGCTGTGAGCAGGAAGTGGTCATTTATCACATCGTCCCGAGGAGCCGTACTCCGTAAGTAAGTTTGCAATCATACTTAGAAATCCTTCCTTTTTATGTAATTGAAGACGTGTTGTTACTGAGATCTAATTGGATCATTTATCAGAATTAGTTTTAGCTGAAGGTCAATAACGATATCAACAACTCGGTGCCTTTATCACAGTTAAACTACATGTTAGCCTTCTGTTTTGTTTTGCACTTTTTATGCCGTTAAATCAATGCTTAGCACATTGAATGCATATGAAGCCTGCTTGTAATATTGTTTCTTTCATAACATTTTTTGAATGTATGTGTCTTCAGAGCATTCATCAAACATGTTCATTTAAAGCCATCACACGTGGAAATACTGACCAACACTTTTGGAGTCTTAACCAGTGTCTTATGTCTAATAAAATATACAAACTCATGACAGTGTTCCTTTACCTTTATCCAAACCTTTACTTCATTTTTTTCTACTCTATACATCCTATTCCAATGTGTGTAAATCCTGCATATACACAGTGGAATATCCTAGTCTGGTAATGCTCAAAATTATGATACTGAATGACTCTTAATTTTTACTCAATTTTTGTGCTCTTGAGCACTCCCTTTGTCATCAGACTCTTGCTTTTCCTCACTTTCCTTTTTAGACTGTTTGCTTCATCTGAGCGTCAAATTTGTTCCTTTGTCTTTGGATTTTCACTTATTTTTGAAGTTGTATCTGTAGTCATCCATCTTTTCTTTGTTTGTTCAGCCATAGTAAATTACTGTTTAGACCAGTGATTCTCAAACTGTGGGGCGCCCCCCCCCCCCCCTGGGGGGCGCAGTGGAATGACAGGGGGGGCGCGCCAACGTTTGGAAAATGTAGCAGGTGGAACTATGTTTTGACGTCGGACAACCCGGACTCATTTTCGGGTGGCACAGTACACAAACACGTTGCCCTCGCATATGTCAATGATTTCTGTGAGAAGCACATCACATTTAGACTTACACACTCTAATTGTACTCTTTTCTTCACTGTATTAAGTCTTAATTCACAATCTACTTTAATCTGATCACTTGGCTTTCCTTCACTCCCCAAACACACCTGTACCTCTGCTCTCTGCACAGCTGCTGGCCCCGCCCTCCTCTTTCTGTCTGTCTCTCTGTCTGCTTTGATGACTGCCCTCATCAGCCGTCTCTTTAATGAAGTTACAAAAGTTATTTTCTCTCGCAATTCAAAACAGCACGTGAGCCGCATGTGCACGAGAGACGTTATTAATGACGTAGCGATCAAAACGAGCGATCGATTGTTACCAAATGACATCTGCACCTTTTTATAAGCTTTATAAACAGCGACAATCAATGCATTTACCTGGACTTTTTTTTTTCTCCAAGGGGGGGCTTGACAGAAAAAGTTTGAGAACCACTGGTTTAGACCAACCACTGCTGGGTGATGGTAAACGTGTCACTAACTGGGCGCTGCTTGTTTTTTTTCCGCGAATGTCGCCACAGACACCCGGTCTGTAATAATACTTTATACTGCAAATGCAAAGGCTTTCATCAGCGGGCCATAGGCTCAATCACCATTGTGTTAACTCATTCGCCGATAGATAGTGACTTAACAGACATTCATTTAAATATAAAAGTCAGAGATTGTTACATCAATCTCAGAAGTTTCCAACCTATTTGGATCATGTGATTGTTTATGTCATGAACAATAGCTGCCCGGGACCCGAGCCTATGTCACGTGTGGGAGCCTCGCTGTAACAAAAAGGCCACAATTGACCTCTCGAGAATTAGGCGTCCTTCCGGAGGCAGAGACCAAAATCATGGACATTATTGTCACATAGCATCAGTGTTCACTTTACCAGTTTAGCTTTTTCTGACATTTTTTCTGACTTCTAGAAAAGGAGTTAAGGATGAGAAGACGTCTGAATTATTCAGAAGTTTTACAAATATACATATTGAACAAAGTTTTTCCAGACTTGTGGTGAAGTAATCTCAGTAACCACACATAAAGAACATAATTGACCCTTAAATCAATACAGCCATGGTACATTGGCTCCAGAGTGTGTAATTAGACCTGCTGCTGAAGAAGTTATTAGCTGTCCCCAGGGCACAACACAATGCTGGAGCAGCTCACATGATTGTGCTGTGACTGTCTTCTGAGGCTCTGGTTGTGTGAATGTTTGTGCCTTCTCATTTTCCTTCATTCACGGCAAGTGAGAAGCATCAATCCTGGGCTTCAATCTGCCTGAGCTTCTTGCCCAGGACAGGCTCTATCGTCCCGTTATCCGGAGGACAGACCTCTACTGGATGTGGAGCAGCGGTGTGGTCCTGAAAATGGGATGCTGAAGTTAGGTGGACTTTGGGGATCAGTGACCTTTGATTTGCCACTTTTTTGACCTTTACTTCTCTCTGGATTATTGTGAACACCAGCTACTTACTGACACTGACACAGATGGGTTCAGCCTTTAAGAGGTTCTGCATGCAGTTCTGCTGCTGCTGCTGCTGCCCTGGGGATGAAGATGATGAAGATGAGAAGCAGCCTTTAGTACCGTAAGAGACATAAATACCACTTAAATATTTGTGCCCTGTTACTATCATTACCCAGAGAAGAATATAATGCACCAAAGATGCCTTTAATTGTGTTTTTTAATGTACTGTTGTACGTTATGTTGTGTAATAACTGTACTTCTGGGTGTTGTTTGTGTTGGTCGAACGCAGTCAGGATCCGTTGGAGTATTTTAACCGTGAAGTCCAGAAGCGCCGCGATGAGGAGACCAACTTGTGGAGTGAGCCGGGAGACCCCAGCCATTCGGAGAGACACGATGACCGGATGCTTTACGGCCTGCTGCAGGCCAGGAACAAGACCCGCATGGGATCCACGGTGTGTGAGCGAAGAGTTTCTAGACACTTTCTCTTGTCATGTTTAACAGAAGCTAAAAAAAGATAACAACAGCTTAAACAGTAGTTGGAAAAACTCCAGGAGATGCAAAGTGGGGGGAAAAGGGATGAAGTATATATTTAATATGGTGCAAAGTGATTAGTCATCTTTAGGAGTGTTAAATAGTTTGATCAGGTATTCTTAGTGTTATTTAAGTTACAAGAGCTTTAACCAGAAGAGCCTCTCCTACAAGAGACATAACCGGCTGTTTTCTTTTCCTTGTTCAGGGCTATCGTCGTCTGAGTGTTGACATTGAGGCCATGAGAGACACTCGTCGAGAGGTCAGAGACAAATGGAAGGCAATCCTGGAGAACTTAGGTAACGCTGGACAACTGAAATGAGGGACGAATTGTTACTTCTTTGACAAAGTATCCGCTGATAGTTATTTTCTTGTCTAGGTTTCATGGCTGAGGCAGACTCCCTGCTGAATGTGTCTGCTGGAGCCTCACATGACCGCATGCGTAATGCCACAGCAGCACGTGACCTGCTTCATACGCTCCACACTGAGACCTCCGTCTTCAGCAGCAGAGAGCCCCCGCCAGAGAGATATCTATTCATCATAGTGAGAGCCGGGCTTTGTCTGAGCTGATAATGAACTTTGAACTTGAGCTGAAGCTTTGGGTTAAAAATCACAATTGGGTGGTTGTTGTTCTGATTGAATGGGTTTAGAATAAAAATGGGTTTCCGATCACAGGCCAGTATCAGATCTTTATTGTTCCTGGAGGTAAAGTTTGACATGACATTAGAGGGTTCATCCCAACACACAAGAGGACATGGCACAATACTTACAGCAAACAACCTTGAATAAAAAGTTGAATTCAGTCCCTGTTCTGTAAAAATCACTGCCCCTTCAACACCCACATCCAATAATTACATTCACTTTTTACAAGTTTAACAACTCATTCTTCTACTTCTTTATCTCTTCACAGGATCGTCTCCTATATCTGGATATAGCTGAAGATTTCCTCACCAAGGCGAAGCGCTTCTACCCTCCCAGGGATGATTCAGACGAGGAGACCCCGGGCCTCTCCATAAACCTGCCGCTGCTGCTGGCCAGGGTAGAACAAGCCATGAACGGACGAGACAACCAAGAAGAAGATGATCAGAGCGAGAGAGAGGAGGGCAACTTGAGTGACAGATCCTAAGATCTACTGGCTGCAATAATAACAGACACAAACAGGGGGCAGTAGTCAACAACCCTAGAGACCTCGACACCATTGCAATGCTCGTACCTTTGAGTGCCTCATTGTTGCTGTAGAAACTGTTTGTTGGTCAAAATCTAAAAGGGTTTAACAGATCTTCAGGTAATAAGTATTTTAGCTTCATCTCTATCTGAGGCTGTTTTCTGTTTACTACAACTTGTACAACCTGTTCACTGTTCAGTTGTTGTGAACCTCCAGGGAAGTGATGTTCCTTTTAGAAGAGCCTTTTGTGTTTTGTCCTGTGATTATCAGCACTCGTTCAATCACATGACAGTAACAACACTGAATAAATAGCCCAGTAATGTTATGTCAGATTTCAACAAGCATGTGTTTGTTGGTGCTTTTAACTCATTAAAGCAGCGGATGGAAAGGCAATGTAGTTGGTGCTGTATGTTGAACTTTAAAATGTTTTGTGTCTGTGACAGAGGAGTGAGAGAATGTAAACTTGTGTTCGTTTGATTGTTTTCAGAGTGAAATAAAGCCTAAAGCATGTTCTGTGTCACATGTTGTTGCGATGCCTTCCCTGGAGCCGCCTCAAGTGAAGTTACACGACTTATATGAGTTACACAAAAGTATACAAATGACAAAGAATAAAAGAACTATCAGCAATCCAAAGCAAGTCAACAGAGAAATTTAAGGGGCTGCTTAAGTCTGATGCTCTGCACTCACGTGGACGGCCGGCTGTGTACCCATGCCTGGCTCACACTCTGATCTGCAAATACACCACAGATCCTGGCCTGGTGCGGCCGGTCTGCTGTCTGATCGTCCCACTGGGACCAGACCGGGTAGCAAGATGGATCTGGTGAGGATGGTGTTTCGGTGGTCAGCTGTTTGTTGTTGTTGATACAGTTATGTAAGAGAGACGCTCTCATTGGAGCTCGTGTTTGAACACGGCTCAGGTCTGCTTGCACACTGGCATAAACATACACATTGCTGGTGACACTTAACCTTTGTGGTGGCAGAATAAAGCTTAAGAGTCAAGCTGAAGTCAAGTTTCCTTCAGGTTTATTTTAGCAAGAGTTTTGTGTCAGGCTGACCTGTGTTGACGGCTCCTCTCTGCCCTGCTAAATTTATTTCTCCCTCCTGAAAAAACATCTGACTTACTTTAACTTCTCTCACAGTATTTTGCCTTATTTACCACTTCCTGCCTGACAGGCCTCGGCTGCATCCTGCAACCGCCCTTCTCCCCCCTCTCTCTCTCTCTCTCCCTCCCGCGCCCAAGTCCCTTTCCCGGTGACAGCTCATTTAATGTCACTTCCCAGCAGCTGTGGCGGTGCTGTTATGCAACACAAAGTTCTGGCCTGGCCTCGGTGCAGGTGGAGGGACGAGGACGGAAGGAGAGGGTGGGCGGGATGATCTGTGTTCACCTCTTCAGGCCCTCTACACCACTGCCTTCATTAGCACAGCATGACTCACACATCCGATGACCTCTCGCCGTTTTAAGCAGATGAATAGCAAAAACAACAAATTAAAACATAACTCTGCGTGCTGTCTACTTTACAATCTGATCGCTCCGAGTCAGGGCGAATCAAAGATATGATCTCAACACTGAAGGACATTCTGACTTACTGGGTTTCTGAAATGGCATTTCATGGATGCCGTGGTGTCTTGAAATGAACACGTGACCTCAGGGATGCCTTTGGTGTTCCTGCTCTGGCACTATGCAATAATTTACAATCGCTATGTCACCCTGCTGAAAAGTTACTGAAAGGAAGCTGAAGAATTGCTGACAGGTTGAAGAATTTTCTCGACAGGTAGAAAGAAAATAGCATTTAGCTCTTGCATAAGATAAACAGGGCCTGAGTCGTCAGTGAAAAGGAAAGGCAGTTATTTCGCTTCAAACACGAATATGTGCTGGGAAACACTTTAAGTCATAATTTGGCACAGATTTAGCACATGTGAAACTAATAATAAACACATTTAAAGACAGTGTGAATGATCAGGCTTCGTGTCATTAGGAGCAGGAAACTTTACGCTGCGTGTGTCATATCTGATTTCTGCTCTCCGATGATGCCGGCGCCTGATGTGGATGAATGAGTCAGAGACAGAAACCGGTGGTAACATCACACCTGTCAGAGGTGAGTGTGTGTAGCGCATGTGTGTGTCCCAGCCTGTAACTGGAGTTGATTATTGGCGTGCGTGGTGCTCTGTCACTGAGGTAATGAATCACTGGGGATGCAGCTCCCACTGCTACTGTGAGGCAGCGCACTGTAATGGCATCTAATGAGGGGGTTTGATGTTTTCACAAGGCACAGCTGTTGTATAAACTCCATCTGAACTGCATTGTGATTTAAATTCAGCTGGATACTCCATAAAGTTCTCCAGCTTGTCACCTTTTCTTCATATGACGATGTGTTATTCTTGCTCCTTAACCTACATGCCTGAAGTATCCTCTGTGTGAAACAGCCGTGTCATTGTTAGCTTTCCACATTAACACAATGTGTCTTTGTGCGGAGACCAAATCCTTTATAAGACCCCTCATCGTAGACTAAACCGGTTGTGTCTGTCTACATGTTTATGTAATCTCCATACAGAGTGTTTCCAATGTTCTTTCATCTCTAAGACACTTTGATCCTCGCTGGAAAGTGTTGTGATGAGTGATTACAGAAGTGACTTGGCGTACAATTTGAGAATCAGGGGATTTTCCACCCAATTACCCCTCCACCCCTCCTCAAAGTGGCTTCCAGCACTCGGGGAATGAGACACGGAGGACTTGGTGTCAGATGTCAGTGCACGCTGATTGTAGAGTGACAACATGGATCAGAAATAGCTACAGAACGTCTATAAAGGCTGCAGACAGACACAAGCCAAGACAGACAGCGCAAAGAGAGAGAGAGAGACAGTGCAAGCCAGAAGATACAGACAGCTGGAGCATCACTGAACAAACAGCCTCATCACAGGAACACAAGCAGAGCTTGAGACTGATCAACAAGAACAATCTGAGAAGATACATCTGAGAGAGACATACACACAGCAGAGATGGTGCCAATCTGCAACCTCGTGGAGAAGAGTAACGGCGTGGTGATGGCAGCTAAGCTGAGCTGCAGCGTACGGGAGGAGAACAGGGCTCACAGGGAGAGCTACAGCGCTGACTGGCATAGTGTCAATATCAAGACTCGACCTGAGGAAAGGTGAGAGCTCAGAGACCAACCAGACGTCCTTATCATCAGATATGGTTTGAGATATTAGCTCATTTAGTTTGTAATTCTTGGTAGGACAATACTCGTACTGGAAGGTAGTTATAGAGAAGGTCAATCACTAAGTGCTCTCACAGTTTCTAATTCCAACTTCTCTCTGATGCTTGCAGGCAGGCAATGAATTTCAATGACACATCTCGAAGAGAGACTCTGTCCCGACAGTGGCTGGCCCGTTCCCTGAAGCAGAACTGCCCCTCTGGTGTCTTCAGAGTGGGCACCATGGAAAGAGGGGTGAGGGAGCACCAGCTGCTGCCAAAGAGAAACACCCTCCCTCTGCCCATCTTCACCCCTGCAGAGCTGGGCATCAGGCTCGGACGTGGAGCCCCACACACAGAGGAGGACCTGCTGCCCTTCCAAGTACCAGACGGAGTCTGTCCCAGCAAGAGGACCGTGGACGAGATCACCAGGGACCTGCCTCCTGTCAAGCCAACACTCATGGAGTTCGCCAAAGACGCCAAAGCCCTGGGTCGCTCCATGTCCCTAGAGGCCCAGAGAGGCTAAAAGACAAAGGACATGCATATTTGGGAGAGACGAGAAGGGTGACCGTTGGGAGAAGATAGTCATTGATCAGAGTGTGTCAGGAAAGAGCATGACAAGGTGTATATAGATTTATCTCTATTGACATTCATCAAACCCTAAAACTGTAGATCTTTAGCATTATCTGCGTTTCCTGGAAGCACAGCTCAAGGTAAATGTCACGCTTTGTCACTGATGGCATTCGGTGGTCAGTGTGAAGGCATTTGCATTGTGATGGAGAGGCAGGGTGTGTACTGTCAGCTGTGCCATGAGCTGATCTCCGCCTGTGCTGGCCAGCTGGCCTCAACATATCTGCTCATCTCCCAGTTAGAACCCAACCAAAGCTGCAAACGATTTATTTTGCCTTTCTTATGTACAGAAAAGTGCAAATGTCCTTATAAGGTAAATGAAAGTGTTCTTAAGGTTATCAGTTTCATTGATTTTGCCTGTGATGGATGATGAACTTGTGCGATGATGCAGAAAGTGACAGATGGAAAATGGTGTCCAGAAGGAAGAGAGAGGTTTTAAACTTTAAAAAGCGATGGAAAGAGAGAGAGACAGACAGAAGGTAAGGGAGGGGTGAGGAGTTGGGGAACATCCAGGCCTCCGCTGTCTCTGATCTCTGAGTACAGAATGCTCTGGCATGTTCACACACTGCAGCTGTACATAAGTGTTTGTGTGTGTTGGCTGACTCCTCTGATCAAGAGGACTTAGGAAAACTAATAACCTGTTCTTTACTGAGTATTCACCTGAGTGACCTGCCTTGGTAGTTGAGTGGCAGCTCATATATACACACGATAGAGGAACAGATGTTGTATTAGCTGAGGATACAAGTGAATATAAAATGTGTGCAATGATGTTTAAAAGATTTTTCCTTGATATTTTCTTAATAAAAGTCGAGCTGCTCTTCACTCCTCTGTAAATGTGCTTTCTTTCATGAACCATCTTCTGATTACATATAAAGTAGAAAGGAAATGGTTGATAGGCTATAGGCCGGGTAACAAAGGGGGCCTAGCAGGGTCTTAAGCCCCCAACCCACCATTAATTCTTTGTTAAAAAATATTTATCGAATAAAAACTGTAATATGTGGATACACCGATCTTGCTTATACATTTATATATAAAAAATTAAATATAATCATATTCTAAATATATGTAATGATGTTCCAGGGACGGTAGTGTTGATGACCCTCGACCTTTGCTCCCTTTGTGCAGGTGTGATTGAATGTTGGGGATAACATGAACACACGTTTCTCACACAGTTTCAAGTCTAGGACTTACAAGTGACAAACCATTACAAGTGAAATACTATAGGTTAGTGCTAATCGGCTGATTCTGCACAGTGCTACTTTAGTTATCTATAAGAATCGAGGGAGAGTTGATAATGTGGTGCTGATGATCACAGAACGCTAATTCCAGCATCGAGGACGCTAACGTGTTGGGGACATCGTGCGGCCCCAGATGGAGGATAAAGAGGACAAAGAGGAGGACGTGAAGAAGAGGACAGACGGTCTAAGCTGCATTAATTTCTGAGTTAGAATTGTTGGCTAAAGGTAAGCTACTTCTGCCATGTGCTGTGCACCTCTGGCTAACGTTAGCTTCAGCTAGCAGGCAGATGCTAGCTTGCTGGAACTGTGATGTGCTGTTTCCATAATAACTTAAGATGAATCTGTTTATTAAACTCTAGAAGGTGCAAATTTCGTTTCATCTCACAGCTGAAGTATTGAGTAAATCTAGCTTTTTGTGGTGACTTGGATTTGGATGGCAAATTAGTTTTGAATTGGGTTGCACTTGTTGTGCATTTAAATTTTATACCCGGCAACATTAGGCTAAAACTTGCATTGAATATTGATGATGATGATATTAAGGATGTTGTTGATGAACATTAGGATATTGTTGATGATATTGACGATGTTGTTGATGATAATGATGATAAAATTAGAAAAGAATCTGCTTCTATACACCCTGTGCTTTGCCTCTGTGCACTTCCTGTCAGCACCTGTGTCTGATCACACTTGAAGCTGTTTGTTGGCTCTTGCTCATGTTCTTCCCTCCCGTCTGCTAAATTAAATTGTAACATCCTTACATTGTAACATTGAATTATTTTATATCATTTGTTTTATTTAATAATCTTTAGCCTCTGCTACAAGTAATCGAACCCCCCGTAGCTCCCCCATTGTCTCCCATTATTTAGATACAAACAGACAGTTATCTCTACTCTCTGAACAATCCCCACTCAACACTTAACATCCCACATTTATCTTTCATGTTCCACCTCTCGTGTTTGTCCTCTGAGCATACTGTCCTTGTGTCAGTGTGCAGACCTTCAATAGATGCACTGTTTCAACTCTAAATCTACAATTTACTCAATCTAATTTATCAATTATTACTTCTGCCATCAGCTGCACATCTCTAATCTCATGCCTCTGGTGGATATATTTGTCTCTTTAACCCCGTCTGACCTGCTGTTCCTCTCTCTCTTTCCCATCACTCTCACTTGTGTCTCTATGATAGGTGGCGTGTGCTTTGATATTAATAGCTGGGTAAACATTGCCATTGCCCGGGAGACAGTAGAGACAGCCATACTGGCACGGTCTTCCCATGTGAGCTTTTAATCCCCATGTTTTATCAAAGATTTGGGTGTGCTGCCTTCACTGCCTTGCTTTAAAATTGCCCACCCACTCACCCACGCTGCTGCTGCTGTGCTCCTGTGCTCTCCTCCCTGCACTGTCACAGTACAATCCAGTTTCCAAATGAACTTCTAAACCCTGAAACTATTTTCAGTGGATGCCAAGGAATGTGGGAACTCAGATGACGTGTGTTGTCACAGACAAATCCAGTAAATTGACATTGAAATTCTTTCCTATGGCTCAGCTGTCTCGGCTACATGGTGCTTGTTGTGTGATCCTATTCGGCAAAGTCGGCCTTCCTGCTATTGCAAGCAAGTTAATGCAAACCAACTCAACTCTGCATATTTATTTATCTTTTACTGAGTTAATTTTTCTTATTTTAACAGATGCAGAATATCCAATCATGCTGCTTGTATTTGTTCATCACATATAGGGATTGAATGGTGAACCTCCTCATATCCTTGTAAGCACTTATCATGGTGTATTTAAAGACCAGGTCACAGTGTTACACAGCAATCAATCTAATGTGGTGTCATGCTCCTGCTGCCTACAGCAGTATGTAAAGGCCTTTACATGGAACATGCAGAGTGAGTGTGAATGCTTGTCAACACAGAGATGCATCTTGTTTCCCTGTTAACTGTATATTGGACAGCTTGTGTGGTCGATTTGTCATACCAATAAACATCTGTTGCTGCCCCCTACTGGATAATTTAAGTATTGCATGTTGAACAAAGTAAAGGTATAAAAAGGCCTGATTCATCTATTGCAAATGAACATGAATGACATTAGATTGTAATAAGCAAGAACATATCTAACATGTGTAAAATGATGATCCTTGACAATTGTTTTATTCTTGCAATTGCGCATTAAAAAACATATTTTGTGAGTATGTTAATAATCACTCTCTCTTCTTGTCTGTTTCAGCCTCAGCAGCAGTTGTGTTCCATGAAAAGGGACAAAAAAAAAACATGACACAAGCGTCTGATTAACTCATCCATTCACAATCAACTGCACCATAATCACCAGCAGCAGCCCCAATCAGCACTCTTCTCATCATAATTACTGTGAAGCTCGCTGTTGTCACCTCTCCTGTCACCCCGCTGAGGAGGCTCCTATGACATCACGGGAGCAGACTGTGTTAATCGGCTGTCGGGTGGGTGTTGCTGTGTGGATGGTTTTTACCTGCAGCTGGAGTGACGTCGGCTACATCGGCCCCAGCGGTGCTGGAGGAGGAGGAGGAGGAGGAGGAGGGGCGGAGGATCTGATCACACATTTTTGAATCCGTGTCGTATCAATGAATTATGATATATTTTAAATCTAAAGCAGTTTAGTGTCTCATATAAAGTGTGGATTTAATAAAAAGATGGCACACACACGCACACACACAACACGATCTGAGGGTCCTCTGATTGTCTTATCAGCCTGCTATTCTGTCCTCTTCCCTCGGGGCGACGAGGTGATTAACCCACATTGTGTCACACTGAGCTGGTGAACGTAAGCTTCCTCGCTCCTCGTTTTCTCACCTCCTTGTCACTCAACATTTGTTCGGCACTGACTCACCTGCCTAAATTATTTAAGGCCTTTTCAGCAATATAGATACACTTTCTGTCTAGTCTGTTCAACTGACTGCTGGCCAAGCACTGACTGCTGTAATTCCAGTTAGAAATATCTGTCACCCTGATAAATTATTAAAGACTTTCCAAGCAAGACGAATCATATATGTGAGCACCGGTTTGTTGGCTCAGTGATGCAACAGGCAGCAACTTGACAAACTTTGTGATATTTCACCATCTTAAACGAGGTTAAGTCAATTGTATAAATAATGAAGCAATAAATCAGCGATGGGAAGTCTGGGAGCATGTGACTCACTGAGACATGTGATGATTTGGGTTGACTGTTATCTAAGTCACAGTCAGAAGTTTTTGAACATAACAGCAAACTAAATAGTTTGGACAGTTTTACGTGTATTTATCTTCATTTATCAAAATGGTGCTGTCTGATTTAATGTTCTGTGTCTCGCTGGCTTCACAAAAAATGTGGTTGTGCTGTTGTTATTCTGCACATGTTCAAACAAGAGCTCATTTTAGCATCTATGTTAGATTTAGTCTTAGTTTTTAGACAAAAATGCTTATTAGTTTTAGTTACATTTTAGTCATTTTTACACTTTATAATTTTAGTCTAGTTTTAGTCAATAAAAAGCCATTACATTTTAGTCATTACTGTGAGTAAAAATGTTTTACTAATGTTTTGCTTTGTGACTGAAGCAGACAGCCGATGAAGAGGTGTCAAATGAAGCGTAAAACACCCCTGTGAGCATGCACAGAGCCTGAAGCAGAAAGCCTGGGTTAACAGAGAAAGTTAATAACCACCTGTGATACCTGTTATCTCCAACTGGTGCTTGAGGCTTTAAAATGTCATGGATTTTTTATGACGACAGCCCACCACTAACATTTTAGTCCCATCTCGTCGTCGGGTTTTTGTTTTTTGTTCTGTTTGTGTCTCATCTTCTTCCAGGAAAAAAGGTTGTTGACTAACATTTATCGTCAGAATTTTGGTTAACATAATGAACACTGCAAATAAATAAACCCATAATTCTAACTCAACAAATGGAAGCAAATGAATTCACAAACCTGTCTTTGTGGCAGATAATATTCATTTTACATTTGCAGTGAAGTATTATATAAAGGTAGATTAGACACATCAAGTAAAGTCTGAAACAAGCGGCAACCTCTGTGGCGCAAAAATGAAGGAAACAACTGCAGTTCCCCCACTGGCCACTTGAGGGGAGTTATTCACCATAGATCTTTATATAAAAATGCCAAACTCTGCAGCAGGATTAAACATATTAACATTCCTGACAATGGTGGAGGGGTCAGTCTTCATACAGTCTAACTTAGGTGTTTAAAATATGTTATGGCTTAAAGTAATGTTTAATCAAGGTGTGACCGCTTTAAGTGACAGGTGGATGAGCTAGCTGTCTGCTAGGTGTCACCTGAGTGAACACAGGTACTGAACTTCTTGGCTGTGTTTGTGCCTTTTGGAGATTTTTCCAGTCCAAGATTTCTGTGCCCCAGCTTTTTGTGGTGAGTCAAATTCTTGGAGCATTTTATTGACATGTAACCACTAATTAGCAGGAATCCAAGTCTGCGCTCACTGGAGGCTTGTTAGCTCGTTCAGTGTTTCTCATTCGTTGAGTTAAATGTGGCGGCCCGTGCATGATAGTCAGTATTGTTGTTGCCTTTTCTGGTTGTTTGAAGATACCCAGTTTGTTTTAATAAATCACTGCTTGTTATCCCAAAGGACTTCCACAGGCTGTCTTAGCTCTTTTAGTCTAAACAACTCTGGCTACAGCAAATAGAATCTCATTCTGTGAGAAACACTGAGGCTAACATTAGCCACATACAGAGACTGTTTAGCTTTGATAAGTTAGCATGTGTGGTCATATGAGGTCATGAGATGTATCCTATGGAAGCTGGCAACAAATCACACTCCTTATGTTATTGTATTGTGATATTCTTTAAACTTAGCTAACTGTCAAGCAGCTCTCTTAGCTTAAAGTGTAGACGTTTGGCTAATTTTGTGTAAATGAAGGCACCTGATTGTTTTAAGACCTGAGGAAACACAAAGCGACACACTAGCGGGCTTAGTATAGTGTCTCGTGACAAAGACGCTGCTTGAAGACTGTTTTAACATCAAAATCTTTCAACTAAAATGTTGCTGACTAAGCTTTATTTTCAATAAATGAATGATACCTCCAGAAGTTGTTAAAACAGCTCACTGAAAGCTGCTGCAGCACTTACATGAATTTCAGACACGTGCTCACACACCAAGTTATGCACTCACATTTTATGCATTGTCCAAGCTCAAGAGTAGAGCATAAATAATATATCTGAGTGCTTGCAAGCAGGCTGGTAATGTGACAGACAGGCAAGCAGAGCAGTGAGTGTGGGATGCTGAGGTTTAGCGTGTGTGCACTGACAGTCTGCCATACAGTCCTTGACGTGACCACCAGGTCTAATGGAAGGAGCAGAGCCAGGAGGCATCACGGTCGCTGGGAGCTGCTGCAGGATAGCGGTGGGCTGCTGAGGAGCCTGGGGAGGAGAGATAGGACTGTAATGAGGCTCTCTGCCTGGAGGCGCAGTGGCTTAGAAAAAACTGCAGTACATGTACAGGAGATGAAACTTCACGCAACGAGAAGGGGAAAAATTGAATGGTTATTCTTTCCATATGGAGACGATATTAAGAACATCACTCCTTCTAATACTAGAAATGATCTGTAAAACTCAGGATCAGAAAAGTGTGTTAAAATAAAGCACGCTTACAGAAATGATCTGAAACTCTTATGATCATAGAGCTGATAAATATCTTCCTTTAACATTATGAGTTAGAGCTACGGCTGGAGTGTGTATTTCTAACCTGTTCGCTGAAATGCAGAGGCACACAGTAGCAGGTTGCTAAGGTGTAAAAAAACAAGCAACAGTTTACATACCCATATGCACACACACACACACACACACACACTCACCCACACAGCACAAAACACACACACACTCACCCACACACACACTGGAAGCCAAACACAGAACAGCTGGAAAGTCTTAGATCTGAAACTATAATACATCGCCTATAAAAGAATCCGCCCCCTCTGAACTTTTTTATCTTTACTGTCTAACAACAGTGAATCACAGTCCATGTAATTAGATATTTATGACAGATGAAAAAGGAGTCTCTTAAATGTCAAAGTAAAAAACACCTACAGTTTTAATTAGATCACTTCTAGGTAGGCGTTGTAGATATTAGCACAGCAGAAGTCAGGGATCACATCTCTCACAACTCAAACTCATCCACCATCAAAGCTCACATTTTATATATATATATATATATGTATCTTATGTAGATTTTTTTTTGGACTGTCTGTTTCCCAAACCCACACAGGGATTCTTTACCTCATGGGGGTGGATGTTGTTGTTTTTTTTTTTACCCCTTTGACGTAATGAAAGCTGCATTATGGGTAATATACCCGGTGAACATTGCCCGGTATGATTCTTCCCATGATGTAAAAGAGAGGACATAAGGTGTGATGTGGAATAGTATTTTTAGGGAAAAAATATAGTTTTGCAGTGACTGACTGGAATTACTTTTTTTTTTCTTTTTTGTGCACTTGGAATAATGTAAAAATTGCAAATATACATAAATATTTATGCAGCATTTGTACTTAGTAACGCATAAAACACAGGCACTAAAAATGAGTGAGTCTTGTTTAGTCATGTGTTTCATTTGTATTTTGTTGTTCATGTCATTTTCTGTTTTATTTTGTAGTTTCCTACCCTTGTGTTGCTTTGCTTGCTGTCTTTGTGTTTTCCCGCTTTTCTAATTGTGTGCCCCGCCCTGATTGTTTTCACCTGTGCCTCGTTAGTCTCACCTGTGTCTGTGTGTATGTAGTCTCTGTGTTCCTTCCCTGCTGTGCCAGTTCATCTTCGTCAACTCCTGGATCCCACCGTAAGACTTTTTGTTTGGTCTGCCTTCTGAGTTTGACTTTTAGTTTAAATAAATATCTGCATAGTCTATAGGTGCTCTCCCTTTTTATTAAATTTCAAACTTGACACATTCCCCTCAAATGATACATATTGTAAAGACCTGTTGCTGGTGTTTTCCGATCATTGTGTAATGAGTGAAATAGAGTTACTGGGCAAATGCCAGTGTTAAGATTTGTCTCAGTCTCAGATGTGTCTGAAGGGTTTTGGTTAGGTTGATTAGTGCATTTAGGATTTCTCATTAACTTTTGGCTGAGCAGGTTGTTGGTAGATAGATCTGCCTGGACAGGTTCTGAAGGGGAACTTGTGTTTCACCAAGTGAATAAACAGAATGTAATTGTTGGAGATTCATTTCACTCAAATGCATTATTCAAAACAAATTAAAAAAGACAGTTATTTATCTTTTTCATTTTAAGACGCAAGACAGGTGGAATAAAGTGAATCATCTTCATGCTTCGTACTCTATAGTGGGTTTTTCATTCTGGTTATTGGAGGCAATTTAGTGTGACACTTGGCAAATGTTGTGCTTTAATTTAGTATGAACTTAAACATTAAAAACAAATCTAAGACATTTTCTGTCTATGTGAACAGAGCGGGTGCTTCTCACATTATGGCGTCCAGCTCAGTTACATTATAAAACATGTATGCTCCCCAGTGGAATGAATATTACAACAGGTGATAACACGGACCGTATCCATAATCAACAACCCAAATGTTGTACTGATGTGGTTGGATAAGACAAAAAATCTTCCTATCTTAATAATGTATCACTTCTACCCTCTTATTAGCAGTAGAACAGCAGTTAGTAGAACTTTTAAGAAATAATTACAGTTATAGGATGGTTAATATCTGATCTGTGTTTCCACAAAGACACCTGTAGCCCTTACCTCTTATATAATATAGTCCCTGGAGAGGCTTTTCCTCAGCTACATGAGGCCCGTGGTGACTTCATACGTTGATCCTCTTTAATTTGTACGTCTAACAGCAGTGTGGATGATGCCCTCTGGAAACCTCTGATGCAACTGTAAGGATCATGTTCTTTGACTTTTCAAGCATCTTCACTACAATCCAGGAGGATGCAGGTTAGGTCAAGGACTTTCCTGTAGACCTCAGTGTGTGCGCCTACAGAGCTGTGTCACTGCAAGAGTCCTCAGCAGGTGCATCACAAGGAACTGTTTTGTCTCCATTCCTGTTTACTCTATACACATCTGATTTCCAATACAGATCGGGGAGCTGCTTCCTCCAGGAATTCTTGGATGATTCAGCAGTTGTGGAATGTGTAAAGGGAGGGTATGAGGAGGAGTACAACTTAACATCACAAAGTCTAATGATGATGGTTGTAGATTTTAGGAGGAAGAGGCCCAAACCAGCCCAAGCTATCATCCAAGTAACTGATGTGGAACTTTCCCTCGTAGTTTCTCCCGGTTGCAGGACCTGGAGTGTGATACAGGTCTGAATCGCCCCCAGTCGCCCTGCAGCTGATTTTCAGGTATTAATATTTAAAATAACTGATGTGGCCACAGGTGTGCGTTTATGGAGTGCTCACAATGCGACACAGCCAACAATGCATGTAGAATAGATGCTTACAGCTTGAGCTTCACTATATGGCAGACGACGCTAATTAGCACACAGTTTACATTCACTGTACTCTCTCACTGCCTTCCAACTCTCCTCCTGCCTCTCCTCTCCCTGTCAGAGGAAGGGGCCTCTACACCCCCGTGGTATCTGCAGCTCTGTAATTAAAATGCTGTAATCTGGGTGGATCGTCTCTATTTTTAAAAGCCCCCCCTGTCATCGTGTGGTTAAAGTGACACAAAGGAAGGTAGGAGGAGGAAGAGGAGAGAAAGAAGCGACCACGGCAGCAGGTGATGACCAACTTTGCGAGAGATGAAGGAAACTAACAAACTGTGTTTAATTGGCAGAGAGGCCTGAAGCTTATTCTCATCCTGTGATCCAGTGCAGCCCACACACTCCACGCCCTCTCCTGCGAAACAACAGATTGTTCTTTAAACAGACACAGAGGAAAGTTCTTAAATATAAATATATAAGAGAAATGCATTTAAGAAATATTCAAATAAAATCAATTTTAACAAAATAAAATCTAATTTTACGGGGTTAATATCATGCTTTTATTTTGAAGATTTCTGGAAATTGCAGTCACACTTCAAGAGTTGTGTGTCACATAAATATATAAAAGTGTATGAAATATTTGGGACAGCATTTAAGACACCATCACTGACATCAGAGGACAGGCTTCTGAGTGGGGACTGCTGTGGTTCTGCCTCTCAGCAGGGATTATGTGTTTTGTTGATTTTGTTAGCATTCTTATGTTCAGTCTTAAATGAACCCAGAACGCAGGACACAGACTCTGAAATTAGATGTAAAACGTTTATTGTAACTTCAGTTTCAGGATGCATTTGTGGCAGAAAGGCAGGGGATGAGATTTCTTTGAGATGATCCAGTGGCTGAACTAGCAGGTTGAGAGCGAGCAGGCAGGCAGGCAGAATTCTGAGCACAAAAGATGACAGCAAAAATTACTACATAGCAAAAACACTGAAGCTTCAAAAGCTCAGGAGCCGAGACGCATATCTACCACGGAAGTAGACGGAACGATGTGACGGAGAAAGGATGGAAAGCCAGGAGTTGATAAGGTGATCAGGTTCAGCTGTGCCAGCTTCCAGAGCTCAGGAGCAGGAGAGGCCACGCCCACAAACACAGACAGACACACACACACGGGGAGAGCACGAGAAAACAAGAGGGCAGGGAGAACAAATCCTATTTGAGTGTTTTAAGGTGTTTCACATGGTTATTTTTGGGTCGGATTGTGAATAGTTTTCAGTAACCGCCTCAGGGTGGGGCGTGACAAAGAACAGGGGACAGGAAAACATACATCTGTAACACATGTAAACTGAATTTATTTCAACACCAATTAATTAATTGTATATGTGATTCTGCATACAAGTGCCATATTGAAGTGGTGGAAAAAATATTAATTTATGTTTATTTTATAATACTGTTTTTTTAAAGATTAGATTTGAGCATTTTTTATGCCTTTATTTATAGAGAGAACAGTGAATAGTGTTGGACAGAGGGACAGAGAGAGGGACATGATGGGGGATTGACATGGGGCAAAGGGCCGGGGGTGGGAGTCTAACCCAGAGCCGCCACACGGAGGACTGTAGCCTCTGTACGTGGGCTGCCGATTTTAACAGCTGAGCAAAACTGGCGCCTAATCTGAATAGATTTACTGACTATAATTACCAAATAAATGTAATGTTCCGATAACACTAATGGATTAAATTAGGAGTAAAAAAAGTGGAAGATACTCAAGTAAATTGTAAGTGCCTCAAAACAGTTCTTTTAAAGTCGAGCTGAAACGGCAATTTGAGAGTATTGAAATTGTTTGGTGCTAACTTACGTAAGCATGCGTGGAATTTACTTTTACCGGAAGAAAAAATGATGGGATTTTGATATAAGAATATTAAGAAATGGATTTTCTGTATTTTTTTTGGCCTATATTGTCAAATAGATGCACAATTTTACCGGGGATGTGATCTAAAAGGATTAAAATGACATTTTTCATTTCACCTCCACTTTAAGTAACCCCTGACAGTGTTTATAGGCCTACCACAACTCCTACTGTGACATAACGACACAGGATTTATGTAACTGGTTGAAGCCATGTTTCCCAGCTTTGAAGTACAGTGAGGTCACACAAGGTCATGAGAGAAACTCACTGAGTGTCTACAGGTTATTATTAGAACATTTCAGCAGCCATTCATTATGCATGTATGTTATATGTCAAATATGAATGACTCCCTGCAGCTTTCTGACTCTTAAACAGCTCTCTATAGGAACTCGGCTGCTGAGGCAGGATTTAATTATTTGCACTTCTCAGTAATATTTAATCACTCTCATGCACACGCACACGCACAGATACAGACGTGGTCATCAGTGTTGGTTAAAGGGTTAGCTCATCGCATTAGGGATCATTTATTTATACCTCAGGGGTGCAGAGGGAAGGCCACGCATGGAGACGCCCAGCAGTTCCCACTGCATCCCAGCTAACAGCATTAGCCACATTAGTGCTGAACGCGAATAGCATCACTGTTGCCTGGAACTTGTTGTACATCTTCGGATGTTAACCTGTCCGCTGTTTGAAATTAAACCACTTATCATTCGTTCATGACTCACTATCACCCCCACCCCCCCGACCACCTGAACCCCTCACACACCCCTCTTTTGCCCCTCACTCCTCGCAGCATAAGCTCATGAACATGGCCATTACCCTTCCCCGTTCCTATGGCAACACCACCCTGCAGCCCTTATGTGTTGATAGCAGTGTGTATGTGTGTGTTCACAATCACGTGTGGGTGTGTGTGCATGATGAGATGAGGTTTGTTTAGATAATGTCAGCGAAGAAAGCGATCTATTTTTTGGGGGGGGTTTAATGTGTTCCTCCTCCTCACGCTGTGTGTCACTGATAATGTGCACTCCTAGACACACTTCAACAATAGATAGTCGAAGTTTGGGGGAAAAAGTGCTCACATGTTGCTGTCCAGTGTTTGTCATAAGTTTCCAGCTGTGTTGTAATTGTGATTGACCCCTGCGGCACATGATTAGTAAATGATTAGAGCAACACGACAGTCAGGATTGCTCAGCGCTTTCCCATCAGGGGGCCTTCATAATGTCACCTCGACCCCTTCAGGAAAGCACAAGATTGGACCCTTTGCCGTGGCAATCTTCTATAATGCTGAATGAAAAATAGAGCTAGGATGAAAAGAGATGATATCTGAAGATGACGCGAGCACAAGAGCGACATGACACAGCCAAAGTGGAGTGAAGGACGGGGCAGAGAGGGTGGAAGTTATTCTCTCCTTGGCAGCGCGCTGTCTGGCATGTGGGGGATGAGGTAGACAGAGAGCCAGAAAAGCAATGTGAGATAAGGCTTTGAATACATCTCCTCTCGCTTACTTCTTTTTCTCATCTCCCCAAGGAGGAGGACTGACTGACAGATGCTCCCCACCAACACTACTTCCTCCCCCGGCTGTGGGCAAGCTTTGTTTGGTGCCTACCACCAACTCGGGCCAATTAACACGTCTCCGTGCGCACTCTAAGTTTATTAATATAAACTAGTTAGCCACGGACACCAATTATCCTGCATGCAGCCATTTAAAATTAAGTGGAAAGAGGAGGTGTGTTGTAGGCGAGGGGAAGAGTTTATAATGATGCTGCACAACAGTGTTCCAGTTTGTGGTCAATACAAGTGATTTTCAGTGGAAATCAATGTTATGAGACGCCCACTGTCCCCGTGAGAGGACGCAGTCATTAGAGGGAAGCATATTAATGCCATTTGCATTAGACAGAATACGCTCCTATTGTGTTGGTGGCTTGCTTTTTGTTTATTGTGGGCTTGATTAGTCCCATGGTGATCGTCTCCATCTAAGACAGCCAAGCTGGTGTCAGTGTGCCTCACCTCCCTCTCCCCGGTGCTCCGCTCTGAATGCTGACTTAATCAGACACAACCAGTGCAAGCTCCCCTCTTTAAGTTTGATTTGACATCCCCAGTGCCGAGCTGTCCTCCCGCTCTAACTGGATGTGTGCGTGTGTATCCACATACTGGATTGACCTGGACGTGATCCTCGGTTAAATACAAAAAAACAGAGATGAAAGATAGTTTAGTGGAACGTCTGCCTCGCCATCCCTCATGACAATTAGATTTCCCCCCACCGCCGAAGGCCTCCACTGACAATGAGCCTTTGCTGTATTATTCTCAGTCTCCAACTTTCCTTGGGGTTGGAGGCTCATTAGGTAATTTAATTTCGAAAAGTTTATGATTTCCTCAATGATCGGGTGGGCACGGGGGGAAGAGCATGTCACTCTCAATAGCAGCGAGGCACTCACTGCCGTACCTGCACTGCCTTCTCTCGCAGAGCAGAATCGGATTGTGTGGCCACCTGTGCTGCTAAAGATCACACTGCACTGGTTTGCAGACATCTGTTCCTCCTGAATATGATTAAGCTCTTTACACAAAATAACACATGCAAGAGCTAAACCTGTGAATACTAAACATCCATTTGCATATTGTCTGTAATGACTCATTCAAAATGGATTTAAGAGTTGCACCTTTCAGTGCACTAAAACTATCTCGTTGAGATTATGGTTGTAATTAAATTGTGCTTTTAAAAGGCATACAAGTGCATTAAGTGTCCTCATACATTAAGAAGAGAATAAGAAGGCGGATAATTAATTTCTTTTAACTATAAAGCTTTTGTTTCCCATTTTCATGCTCAAATTCCTTTCATGTTCTGCAGCAACATTTCCACTTAATTTATTCGTAAAGCAAGTGTTTGGGTTTAATCACTGTAACCTTGTTGTTTCTCTTTATAACCTCTTTATTGTATTCATTATGACATTAGAGCATGTGTTTGTATGAATTCAGCTCGCATCGCTGGACCGTAGTTTCTTTCAAAGAGAGACTTTTGAGATCGCACACAGATAGAAAGCCTCAGGAGAGTAAGGGACGGAGCTGCAGGAGCGAGGACACGCTGACATAGTCTCAGTCAGAGTTCAGGGCAGGGCAGGTAAAAAACAACAGTGACACATCAAACCACCCAAAAACTAAAGTATGCCTCGAGGTTGTACAATGCACGTTGTATGGAATAAACATCAGTCCCAGATGCTCACACTGATGCTGAGAATATGTGCAGCACAGAAGCACATTCGTGAGTGTGAAATGATGTAGGTGTATCATTGTGTGGATGTTCTTAAATGCTTTAATTGAGTTAAGTGCTTATGTGCATTTGTTTGTATGTGCGTGTGTTTGCGTAATCATCAACTTTATAGCTGATGGTGTTGTGGGTAATGGAAGGAATGAGGCAATTCTGTTGTTTGTTGTTCATTTGCCTGCACATAATAGATTTCTTTAAAATTTCATGAGTTTGAATGCAAGAGCTGTCTGTTCCGTTCTGAAGCGGAGATGGCACAATCTGCAGAGGTGATGTGGAGGAAAGGGGTGTGTGTTTTTGTCTGTGTGTGTGCATACGTCAAGGATGCCTGTGTGTTTACGGTGCTTTTCCATCTGTTTCAATTGGCTCAAGCCAGTAAGGGGTCATACAACATATAGTCTTTAAAGCAGCATTAACATAATTAAAGTGATAATCTCGAAGATCTCAGTTTCATTCTCTTTGGCGGCACCTATGGCGATAAATGGTAATTGCGGGAGCACACTTCCCAGATATCCAGACAGTGTCGCATGTGTGACGTCCACGGTCGGCTCCGGTTGTAACTCTTGATTTTCCTCGCTGACGGTCTCTTTCCTTTTTGGACTGTTTGCCTTCATCTGAGCGTCGAATTTGTTTCTTTTTCTTTGGAGGGTAGGGATGGTAATCACAGCCATGTGCTTCCTCCATGTTGTTGTTGACGAGCACAACTTTGATCCCAACCTCGAAATGTGACGTAAATAAAAATAGTCACCTTGAAAATTCAATTACACATGGATGATTCTGAGATACTCAGAGGGCAGAACAGAGCTGCAGATATTTTGCAGGATACCAGGGATGGCACTGGAGAACAAGAAATGAAATAGTATGATGACCACGATGCTGTTCTATGTCCTTGACGACCAGGCTCATAAAGTGTTGATATAAGTTTTACACACTTAAAGATTAAATCTTGAAGATTTCAGTTTAGTGGCACCTAATGGCGAAAAACGGTAATTGCGGGAGCACACTTCCCAATTTAACCAGACGTCCACGGTTGGCTCTGGTTGTAACTCTTGATTTTCCTCGCTGACGGTCGCTTTCCTTTTCAGACTGTTTGCTTCATCTGAGCGTCAAATTTGTTTCTTTTTCTTTGGATTTTCACTTATTTTTGAAGTTGTATCTGTAGTCATCGATTTGTTCAGCCATAGTAGATTACTGTTTACTCGCAACACTTGCAGAGATCGGAAAAGCAGCCCCTTTACACACAAGTGTGTGTGTGTGTGTGTGTTACCTTTAGCTCCACCTACCCTCTCTGGCAGACCAACCACTGCTGGGTGATGGAAAACGCGTCACCAACTGGGCGCCGCTTGTGACTTTTTCCATGAAAGTCGCACCATACACCCAGTCCATAATACTGCAAATGCAAAGGCTTTCATCAGTGGGCCAGAAGCTCAATCATCTCATGTGTTACCTCATTCGGCGATAGATAGTGACTTAACAGACATTTATTTAAATGAAAATCTCTGAGATAATTACTATTATTAAAAACAAATGTTGAACATGTCTTTCTATCGCTTTTTCTCTCCGGTTCACTTGAATTTTAAACCAGATATTTGCCGTGGCAAATAACAAAACTTTCTTGGACAATGCAGCATGCTATGACTAATTGCTTCACTTGATCCACACAAAACGCGGCAAAAATTCCCTTTCAGAAAAAAATTAATTAGCGCGAACATTGTGTTTTAGTTTCAACATAAATGAAACAAGTTTCAAAGGCTGTGTCCACGTGAAATGAGAGCCAAATATATGCTATCATTTGAATACAGAAGCCAGGTGTGAACATACCACTTTCCATCGTCTGTGTTTGTGTTTGAGTGTGTGCTGACCAAAGGGAGAGAATGAAAAGAGTGTTTACATCGACTCACCTGTGTGAGATATTAGATATGGTTTACACTCTTCAACTTCACTGCATGCATTGTTATTGCTTCCACCTTTTGAATACAACACATCCCATTAGAAACAGATTGAAAGGCGCTGAGAAAGGCCACTGCATCGTTGTGGGACCTGCGTCAGCATAGAAAACAGATCTTTTGTGCCTCTTGCCCTCTAATCATACGGAGGGGATTAAACTGGCTTTCTCTACAGTGTTTCCAACAATAAAAATCTATATTGTGTCAAACTTTTCAGGTAAGAAGTGAAGGATTACAAGACACGGTCACATTTCACACACAGCCAAGCTTCTCGGGAGGCTATCTTTATATCAACTATAGTGCTGAATGCCACTCTTGGTTTAATCACCATTATTTCCGTCATGATTTCATGGCTGGCACACACAGTTCATTATTTTCTATGAGGTCTCTGTTGTAAAAGGTCAGCGATGACGCTTCCTGACAAGCAAATGTACAGTAGCTCCGAGGAGACAGAGCCTGAAACACACCACAGCTGCACTGCTGCACACATGTAGATTGGGGTGAAGGGTTAACATGCTAACGTGTTGTTCCTGCACTCCCTCTGCAACATTAGCTCATTAATATCCTCTTCTTGCACTTTTTATAATTAGGTACATCTCAGCCTTGGCTGGTGCAATCTCCTCGTAACAATGGCTCCTTCTCAAGCCGTCCAACTTGTAGGCCCGGAATAGTACATGTTCTTTCTCTCCAAATAATTAATGCAGATCATGAATCGGTGCTGCTTCATGCTAACGTTTTAGCATATGCTCAGTGTTAGTGGGCGACTTGTTGCGCCTCCAATGTGAGAAAACAAGAACTTTAAGAGGATCTGTGGCCAGCTGGTGAGTCATTTTAATTCACTTTCAGCCAAGTCAACACAAGAGACTTAAACTGAGAATATTTTAAACAGCTCAGCACAACCCCTCCTTCAATCAGCCCATAAAGAAGCGGGGCCTTATCAGCAGCAGGTTGATATTTCATTTTAAGTGTCCTGCTCTCTCCTGAATGCACTTAGTGATTCTGCATTAGAGCGGTTTGTTCGATTGTAATGTTCAGTGCCAGTGCCTATAACGGTTGTTTGATACTTGTCTGGTGCAGTATAAATCTTGTGTGATGGTTTTGCACATCATCATTTGGCTTCAGCAGCCTCGGTTTCTGCCTTATATTAAGAAAAACAAGTTGGTTGTTTTCACAGCAAGTCGGCTGCTGTCCGTGTAAAGGCCGACGCTTGATTATATATTTTAAATCCCTGGTTCTCAACTGGTGGGTTGGGGCTCCAAAAGTGGGTCGGAGATGCGTGCTTGAAGAAAAAAAAAAGTTGTCGCCAAAAGTCTATGCTGCGCTTTTATTTTGAAGGACATGGGTTTCCTTTGATGTGCATGCAGTAATAGTGTTATTCGCACTCCATGTATCCCAGCTACAGTTATATTTACATTCTTGAAACTTGATGTGCCGCCTGCTTGTCATTTTGGCTAACTATTATGCTGTTGTGTTTAGTGACGTTGACGTACTGTGATGTTCCATCTCAGGTCCAAACTGCACTGACTGGTTAAAAGAGTTGGGTTGCAATTCGTCATTAAGGAGGTGGTGGTGGGTCCTGAGGCTAGACCAGTTGAGAACCACTGCTTTACACGATATGTGGATAAATGGGTCACAAACATAGGTCATATATTACAGTCTATAGTAACAACATGTTGCACTTTGGCTACTGCAGACAAACACTGACTTAAAAGGAACACTTTCTTTTAAGGAGCTAGGAAGGGGAAAAATGTTATTTTTGTGTTGATACAGATGTGATCAGCAGTAACAGCTGCTACTAGCAGTTAACATCCGTTACTTTAAAAAGACACTTTGAGATATATTTCAGTCCACTTACAACAACCCTTGAGGCTGCGTTGATTTTGTCCAGGTTTGTCTTGGCATTTTTTTGTTTTCGCCGCTATTTTTCTCCTTCTATCACACAGAGATCAACTCTCAATTCTCATCTTCTGAGCTGTTTTCACAAGCAGGGAAACATGTCTCAATGACACCATTTGAATAGCATAAAAATAGTAACTTTGGGTCCCTTGACAACAGCTAAAACATGTGCGTAAATAACTCCTGCCATGTTCCAGGGCCTCTGTCGGAGGACCCTCCAAATGATTAAGACCCCCATAACTACACCACTACTTTCTCGACTCAGTGTTTTTAAAAGCACTGAGTTACATTAAATGCAAAGCCCGACTAACTTTGCTTCTTAAAAGTTCAAGCAAAAAACGTAATATATAAGATAAATGTTACAGGCTAGTAGATGCCATGTCAACATGTTCAAATCATCACATTTTTTATATGAATCGATCGGTTTCAGAAAGTTTGTAGAGTTGCTCTCAGTTGTTTAAGATGATCTAATAAGCGTTATTTATTGATGTTGTTTTGTGAGATACTTTTGGTTGAGGTCAGAATTTTCCTGGTCTGTTGCACATCAGTGTCCAATGTGTGCATGGTGAATGGGCGCATGTGTGGATGCATGGTTGTGTTTGTAAGGATTCATCCACCCCAGCTCTCCTAACAAGTACTGAAATAATAATGAGAACAGTGGTTGCTTCTGAGTGGGACACAGAGGAGAGGAGGAGAAGGGGATGCGGATAGAAACGGAGAAGATTAGAGTGAAATTGAACCAAAATGCTGAGCTGGATTCAATGGAAACGTAATACCAGACACCTAGAATGAAACTATTCTGTGTGTCTGAAATAGAAATGTTTGTCCTTTTCTTGAGAAAGGAAAAGGAGTGTGTGACACGAGCAGACACTAAAGACAAGAAGAGAAATGGATGTCCCTATATGTCCTCCTAAAGCTGCATTGAGGTATCAGGTTCTATCCCCGCTTACTCTATCTATGCTCTCTATTACACACTTTCTCATGGCACATAAGAATGTCTCTGGATGTCATTCTTAAACGTGTAAGGTGCAATTGGGGGCTGCTGGGAAGTAAAGTAATTAGGGCGAGTCTGAATGTTTCGTGATTACAGCTGGTCACTCTTCCGAGAGATCAGATTAAATGCTCTGAAGCCGATATGAGCTCAGCCTGTTGTCTACAAGACGGATAACTCAGCCAGGCCTCTCATTGCCTCTCCATATAAAGCTGCAGTAAAAGACTCGCTGCTTGTACGGATTGCTTAACTGTGAAGCGTGACTGTGCCTTGTGATGTAACTGCTTCCAATTTTTTAATCATGATTTTATGATACAATTATGTTCAGTATCATTTATTAAAAAGTATTCTAAATCCAACAGAGCACCTACTGTACTGTGATAATATATTCCCTAAAGGCTTTCAACTTGTGCACAAGTGAAGATAAAATCTGATCAAATGTTAAGGGAGGGATGATCAGAGAACATTTCACCACACTGATGTACGATTTGAGATAAAAATTTAAAATGTAAAATACCCCATGTTTCTCAGTTTAGAGCCTAAAGCTCAATAGATGTGAAAAACAAAATATCCTTGTTGAGAGTTGAAATGATCACAGATGACAAAGCTAAATGTGGCCATTTCAATGTTTTTAATTGCATGCTGCAATTTCAAGTTGCTTTTTTGTACAAAGGATCTCATGCAGCATCAGTGATTTCAAAAGTGCAAAACGGGTCCAAAAATCACTTTACAGATTAATTAGCGAGCATGCCAAACAGAACCAGAATCACCCCATAGAGCTGTGACGGTATTCTTTGTAAAACGTGAAAGAGTTCAGTAGTTAGACTGTGTTTAACAAACGAGACCAAGAAAAATAGTTTGTATAGAGAATAACCAAACATCCACCTCACAATACTGGCAGACTTGGACCGATAAGAATTCACAATCATGCTTTTTAACGGTTTTAAAAACATTCACCAATAATCTTTTCAAATGTACAAAAAATTAAGAAAAAGAAACAACAATAGATGAGGTAACAGCTTGTAAACATTTTCCTCACTTTGTTCAAGTTGGCAACAAGGAATTCACTCAAAAGATTCAACAGATCGTCCACGTGTAAACGTTGCCCGTGTTTTACGCACAAACTTTACGCACAAACATTTGTCGCTGGACTACTTTCCTGTAGTCGTTTTTCGGAAGGAAATGTGAAGTTTTTGCATATCATGTCTCATGAGGACACAGAGTGAGTGTCCCCGAGAAGTACATGCAGGTGCAGATCTTGATCTGCCGGAGGAAACGCACACCAGATCCTCACACTGGATCCCCGCTTCACTTCTCCACAGTACCTGCTCTCCATGCTCTAGCTGAGCCCGATCATGACCGTCTCCACGTCTTTGGAGGGTCTCCGCTCCTTCACCAGGAAATTAATCATGCTCTCCGATTTGATCATTAAGTTGCACCCGAGGAAAAATATCCCGAACATAACGGTGAGCGAAAGCACGCACAGCACTGCGATCTGCACCACACGCATTACGAAGAGTTTGCGCTCGTCTTGTGCCAGCACCAGGGACCCTCCGCCGTCGCCGGTCACCAGGTTGTCTGTGCCATTGTATGTTGCCAGAGTCCCAGCGAGGGTCTGACTCCCGTTAAACAGTGCGCCCTGGGTCACGTCGAAGAAAGAGACGTTCATGTTTCCTTGTGGGTTTTCAGCAAATAGACACGCGACTCCACTTGGCAGGCACACAGGCGCACCACAAAATCTGGACTCCAAGCAACAGTTTGCGTCATGTGACTGTTAGACAAAAGTAAGAGTAAGAAAACAAAGAATAAAAAGCTTTCTAAAGTTCCAGTCTACAGAGAAACATTGAACTCACAGCCTCTGTGCGCAGTGACCACATCCACATCACCGGTCTGCTGCTGGAGAAAAACAGCGTCGCATCAGAAGCAGCCAAAAGTAGGTACTAGTAAGTTTCTTCACCTCAAAGTCCACGTTTTTCTGACTTGAAGTGAGTCTTCTTCTACAGCGCGCGAGGTGCAAAAAGTGTTTCCCTGCGGTGAAATAAGAGCCAGCCCTTTTGCGCCTGTGCTCACCTGCGAGCGCTTCTTTTGTGCCAAGTCTCTGGTGCGTTTTAAAGTGATGATGAGTTCCCCGTGGACCACACCACCACTCCTCACCAGGGGAGGAAGTCAGATGGCCTCAGATAACGTGATGTTCATATTGAGATATATTTATTAATTTATCCCTCTATTTTGAACATCAGAACAACAAGTCCTAATAAAACATTCAGTTTCCTTAATTACGATTTCCTATTATGTTCTTGTAAATGACTGCCAGTGGGGAAAATTGGATCAATTTCTTACGCAAATAAGATTGCATTATTGATTTTACTCAGATTTCGTTAGCAGAGTTGTAATTCTCCCTTTTGATGTATCTTTATATCAGTGTTAGGAGGGATTTCCTATTGCTCTCTTTATAAAGAGGAAAATCCAACAATTAATAAGGCTAAATGACTCATAAACGTGCATCTTTTGAAGTCTTCTACTCTGAATCCAGCTTTGGACACATATTGAAACCAATAAGGCCTGAAAGCATCACTAATATTGATTAAGACATGCATAAATTTGTCGGCTTCTCATGATAGTGTTCAAAATAATTTTAAACCTGCATTCAGTTAAATCATAAAGAGTTGAATTGTCACCCCTAATTTATTGGGTATTTATAGAGTTTAAAACCTGTTGCTGAGGGAACTGTCACCGTAACTAAGGAGCCCTGAGAAAGAGACCAATATAGGCACAGCAAGCTATAACTTAGAAATGAAGACATGAATTAATAAACTATGATTGAGCCACGGCAAATATTTATCAGCAATATTGGCTTTCACTGTGCTGCCTGTGTGAGCCTGAAATGAAACCCCTGAACGGCAAGCGGTTCTTTGCTTTTATTGGAATGTGTTATTCAAATATCACTTTGTGTTTCAGGCGTGGTGTAGAACCACTGCAGATGCCTGGGACGGCAGCTTCTACTTAGGTGCAGGTGAAACTCCAGCAACCTGATCTGAGCCCTGGGAATGTGCTTGTTTTAAGTGCAAATGGGCTGTTTGATGAAGTCAGCGAGAAGTGAAGTTTTAAATCAGTATTGATCCTTTTTACAATAATCGAATATAGTGGAGCTAATGTTATTCCGCCTCCACCACTCGCCTGCTTCTGCATCCATGTGAGCTTTCCTTTCATGAGGTTAGTATTGACAGGCTTCTTTTGTGGGGAAAAAGGGTGCTATAATGTGGTTTTTACTTTTTAATTACCCTTTTGAAACTTATTATTAACATCACCCAATGTTATAACGGCATACTTTTAACCATTAACCAATAAATTATGAGACATTAAAGCTCCTGTGAGGATTTTTTTGCTGGTTATGAAACAGACTGAAATTAATTCTGATGCCTCTATATGACCTACAAAAGCAAACCAGACCATCAGCAACAAGCTTGATTATTTCTATATAGTTATTTTTATACCTTAAACTGCTGGCGGGGGGTAGGTGTCAGAGGAAGCGATTAACTGCACGCTGTGAGTGATACATATGACTGTTAAAGAAAGCAGGATGAGATTTTTTTTGTCTGGCTTTGTCCACAGGGGGGCGCCAAAATCAACACAAACCGAAAGTTTGTCACAGGAGCTTTAATTTACCAGCAACAACTTTTGCTCTCTTCTCGTGAGCAGTTAATAAGTCATACAACTCTTCTACCAGTTATATAAAATAACTGCACTCAGTTTATTATTAGATAACTCATAAATATTTATACTGATGTCCATCCATATGTGAAAGTCGTTTGAAAGCTCGGACGGTCGTGTCTGCACGACACTCCTATTTTCTGATGACTATAACTGGATATCTAATGGGCATCAACACTTTAACTGAACTAGAAACCATCAAACCATCTCGGCTAACTGGGAACCAATTCAATATTTATTAACGGCTAACATCATGAAATGATTACAGCTGCTATAACGCCACAAACTGCAAATATAATGCAACTATATTGTGTATAAACAAACTTTAAAAGATGCAGCTGAGAAACTGACTTTTTTATGTTATTACAGTACCTTACTTTGAGTGAAATTAAACATTTCCAGTGATAAACGTCAACAGATTGATGAAAAGCTGCCACACATTTTAAAACGTCTCCCTGAAGCTGTTCAGCAGCTCCTGTCAAATTAATCTGCTGTTTGTCTAAAAACAAAGGCCCTGAAATCCAATTTGGGACGCTCCTGATGTCTTTGGTAAGCAGCTTTCAGCCAGCGACTGACAAGCAAGTGTACAAACAATGATTAGTTCCAAGCACAAATACCTTTCATAAGCCTGCAGGTGGTTTACTTACAGATAACTTATTAATGGCTGTTAACAGAAGAACAGGGACTATTTTTTTTCATGTGTAATAACATCAAATAATCTCATTAGCCTCCGGATTAAGTTGCTGCAAATTAATTGGCAGTATGTAAATGAATGCTGGGCAATGTGAGTCTGTTCTTTTATTCATTGTGGTGTGATTATGAAAAGTAGCTTGTATTAACACTTCATCTCTCCGTCAACATGTAAATCCTCTGCTACAGTTAAAACAATTCCTCTTCGAGGCTGTCAAACACAAATTTAACAGAAGTTAGAAATTAGGAGGAAATGGGTGCAGACCAAGGAGAAAGGAAACGTCAATGAATCTCAAAACATTTTGTCACTATTTAAAGTATTTTATCTTTAAAAGCGTCAATAACAGGAGAACCTGTTGCTGATTTCTAACTTTAAACTCTTCGGAGCATCGGGCTGAGGGGTTTGCTGTGAATGCAGCACATTACGTCGATCTTTTGGTCACAGGCAGAGGCAGGAGCCTAACTAGTGCTTATTGTTAGTGTAAATATATATGAAGAAATATTCACATGAGGATGCATATAGACATGAGCGTGAGTGTCTGACTTGTTCCTAAGCAACAGTGGACCTGTGAGCCCAGTGACAGATGGTTGGTGAAGTTATTTTGGTTTGGAGGGGAAGATGAGGGAGGCAGCGACAAGGTGCCTGGACGGAGGAGAGGGGGGGGAATGTTTCCGCTTAACATGAGGGAATTGGCAGCCTAGCAACACAAACTAAGTGAAGACATCCATAGCAACTAGGAGGAGGGGGTTTGACCCCACCCATCTCCCTTCTGCTCCTTACCCCTACATCGTTTTTTGTGTGTGGCGGTGCCGTGACTTAGGGCTCAAAATGGACACACCCTCTCGGGCCTCTCTGGAGGATACACACTTTCCTCACAACTTCCCCTTTTTCAATTAGCAGATTCCTCCTGCTTTATGCGCTGATCATGGCACCCACAGGATGGCATGAGGGCCGCTGTTTCCCTGCGTGTGTTGGATGATGTGTGTGCAATTAAGTGCCAGGAACACCAGGGTGAGTAAAGGGTGCATTACAAAGAGGCGTTTGGGTTATTAAGTATGGCTAGACTAAGTATCACATGATGCAGAGAAAGTGTTGGAGGCCGTGTTTTGATGCTGAGCGGCTTGCAGACCTTGGAGACTCTTCATCATGCCGAGGTAAATACAGCCATTAATTACACGCTGATACAGATTGCAGGTCCGCAGCGCCGCATCAACCCCACACCAACCCCACACCAAGCAAACATCAGTCATTGAAGTTATTTTAAGGAGATAATGACTTCATTGCTTTGATTTGCAGTGGGATATCAGACCCTAGTGTGTGTGCGCGCGTGTGTGTCAGTTTGAATCACTGCCTTGTTTGAGAGACAGAGTGCAGATTTCATGAAGCTAATTGAAGAAATTCTTGCTCCATCTCACCAGCGGAGACATCTCATGCACTGCACCAGCCGCTACCCATTAACCTCATTTCCATTTAGATACATCTCCACATCTCAATAACACGGGCTACCACAGCCAGTCTGTCTTTTTAGTCCCTTTCTTTGCCACATTCAGCCAGTTTGTCTGCTTTGTCCCTTGTTTCTTTTAAGCTCTCTCTATTATATATTTAACAGCATGCTACATTAGACTCCCCACAGCTCTGAAATCTGGATACAGAAACATAAGATCAGTTATTTCCTCATGCATTGTTTCCTTTTCTCCACCCCTCATTTGTCCTCAGCTGTGTATTGATCTATTTTTACTTTCTCAACATAAGCTGTTCTCCCCTGAGATGGAAATGTGCGCTGCAGATCCGGAGGAGGAGGAGGAGGAGGAGGAGGAGGTGGTAACAAAGCATCACAACAAAAAAACACATTGTCCCTCATCAGTTTCAGACGGCCGAGCCTTCACCTGACAAAAACTCAAATCCCCTCACTTGACCCTCCCACCCGCCAGCGAACCCAGCAGAGCAGGAGAGGGTAAGCCGGTTGTGGTTAACCAAACACTGATTTTGTCTGATTGTGTTTTGATATTGGCTCTGTGTGAGGCGTTCACAGACTCAGTGAAAAGCTTAAAGGGCTCCAGTTAGATGTGTAACACAGGTCAGGACCCTTCCATCCCCCTTTCCTCCGTTAGCCCCCCCCTCCTCGCTTTCTGTTCACTCTTAATTGGCTGCCATCTGACCCGGTCTCTGGCATTTTATTCAGGACAACTGGCGCTGTGCTCTTCCCCAAATACCATTCATCTGTGGGGGTGGTGTCCACAGAAGGCTTCGGCGCCAATAGATCCAAATCAGTCAATAGCGGAGAAGGGGTTTAATTGCCCGCAGTGTATTACCTGCATCATCCACCCACACTGAGACTTTAATGCCAGCAGAACAGTTGACTATTATAGCTTTTCTACTTTTTTCTCTATTTCTGTCATTTCTTCTAGCGGCACTTCTTGGACACGGGTGGCAGTAACTTAGCAACCAGCTGGAGAATAAGAGCGGGGCACAGGGATAAAGATTCAATAAATGGACAAATGCAGAGATAAGAAGCATTGTCTGCTTCTACAAGCCACAACACACACACACACACACACACACACACACACACACACACACACACACACACACACACACACACACACACACACACACACACACCATCACATGCCTTTCATGGTCCATTTCAGTAGGCCAATCTTAGCTTTTATCCCGTTTTCTGCCTTTTTATTTATTTTTGTTGTTTGAGATCTGGCGAATTTCCGCCTGCTCCGTCATTCAGTGGGATGGAAAGAGGTTTGTGTGGCAGGCACTTATCAGATTCATACATTAAGTGAGGAGGGCCAAAAGCTTAGACTGTTTTTGTTGAAGGAATATTACACAGCAACAGCTTCTGGCAAAGTCCGTCCTTTTAGTCCGTAAAACAAATCAAGAAACACCTGCTGATCACATCACCCCACTGATGTCTCCTGTATATATTTACATCTTTTTTTTACCCACTAGGGGGCCTTCTACCACAACTTGATGTGCGCTACTGTATCTCCATGTGGTGATACAGTCAAGTTGAACCCAGAGGTCTAAATAGATATTAAAGGTTTCATGATGTTTTCCACTGGTGCTTTACTTCACACAATAATATGTGCAGCTTGTGCCGTGGCAGACGTTGTCGGTCTCAGAGGTCGGGGCAGAAAAACCTTAAAAGGGCACCAGGTGCATGTGGTGGAGCACCAGGGTGCATGCCTGTTATTATATACCTCTTATTGAATGTATTTTATCTATTTTGAATTGTGTTATTTACTTACTTATTTAGTACTTATTATTGTCTTTGTGTTGCTGAATTTCCCCTCTGGGCATCAATAAAGGATTATCTTATCTTATTATCTTAGAAGGTTGAGCTGCATCTCTGGTGAAACAGTAATAAACCTTGTTTTGTTAAACTTTGTGTCTCTGATAGAAAGTAAAACTATAAAAAAATAAAACACACAGGGGGAACTGTTCAAACATTTAGAGCCACATGGAAGCCAACTAATTAGCATGGCACATCTTTGCATTTTCTCCACTGGAAGGCACCCAAGAGGGCACTTTATCACATTTTCTTGCACATCAGACCACCTCAGAGGACACTTCATCGTGTCTTATTACTGATCGGGCATCCGAGAGGGCCTTTGGCAGCATATTCTTCTTGAACACAGTGGCCCTTGAGTACACCTGAGGTCTTTACTTGACTGATAGAAGCTGGACTGTTTTCAATCCAGCAGAGGGCGTGCAAATATGCAAAACATTTTTATTTAATAGCATATATGTTTTTATTCTTAGTGAGATAATGTCTGTATGTTGAGAGGAACACCATGGCACTCATTTTAAATTAGATGTAGGCGTATTTGTAATATGAACTACACGCTAAGCAAATCAACATCTGTTGCTGAATGCAGAGGTGTGTCTGCAAACATCTCTGCACAGTATAAACAGGAATCCAAAACTCTGCTTCGCCAGCAATAATAGAAATTCTATATTATTTCAAGTCTAAGTATTGCATCCAATAAGTAAACAGTTCTATATTGTTATTATTTGAGTTCGGGATCCCTATAAATGAAAACCTATTATATATTAATGTATATCAGTGTTGATGGACATTATGGCTGGCAAATGGTCGTGTGTCTAGTAATGAAAAATGCATTTAATTCGTTTGTATACCGTCAATAGGTACTTTTGTGGTGGCAATTTCTGATGGTGGCATCAATAAAGTTCTTTGAGAAAGAAAGATGTCTTTTGATGACTTTAATTGAAGAATAATAGAAGATGAGTATGAGCAGTTCACAACTCGAGCTAGGTCGGACCAGTACTACACAGAACGCAGGTTCACAGTGCATGTTATTCATTACAGAAAGAACTCCTTCTCACAGAGACAAAGCAAGGAGTTATTGTTATAACTTTAGCTGAGGCGTCTGACTATCTAGAGTTTACCCCTTCCCACAGACAAGGCCACTAACTATATCTCTCTATGACAGAAGGAGCAACAGTTAAACATGCACAAGACCCTAGAGAGCAAATAATCATATGCATGCATCATTAAATTAACCTGAGCTCATTATACCATGATTATTGACTTTATAATATTAAAGAAGTATATGATCAAACAGGTAACATAAACCTTTCCTTCACAGCATGGTCTTCAAAATTAGACCGTATATAATATAAAATTGTATCATTTTTAATAGCAAATAAAGCAAAAAAATAGGTCTTAATTTATTTCTTATAAACCAATGCCAAGAGTGGACTGCCAAGTTTTACACATGCTGTTCATTAATGTTACTGGTAAAACATACTTGATGACATAATGATATAAGCATAAATAAATAAATACAAAAATATATAAATGGCCCTTTTCATTACCAAAATGTTTTTTAAAATATTTTCTTATGTATTTATTCGAACATTTATTTATGTATTCATTTATTTATTTATGCTTCTGTCATTGTTTGTCCTCCATAGTTGTCTTGTGTTAAGATTCTGAGTGATTTATTACGAAAAATATGCTAATTTCCCCCCACCTTACACGATCCCTATTTGATTTTCAGCTCCCACGAATTAGAGATTTTGAAAAACATAAAGTCTTTCTTTGCAGGTGTTTCTTGAGAAAACATAAAAATATTTTGTCTATTCCTTAGAATTGTCTCAAAAACTCGGAGCAGGCATTGTGGGTAGTTACCCTTTCACGTTACACATTAACTGGTGGGAGCGTGTGATGTATGAGGCACAGCTCTGTGACCCAACATGTGTTTAGTGAAGTCAAGAATGAGGAAAGGCGCCCAAGTAACTAAGTGGAAGTGAACAAGCCCACAGGGAACACAGACGACTCATGTCAGGTCGGCTCCGTTACTCTCCAGACATGGGAACTTTCCTACTACTCTTTCTCTTTTTGTCATCTACGTCAAACGTTTTCGGTAAGTTTTACATTGCTTAAGTTACTTTTAAAAGTTTCACCTGCTTAGGCGACCTGGGCGTGTTTCCGTCCGCCTTGTAGATATCTTTGAAGGTACTATCACATGCTGTTAAATTCACAGAAGCCCAGCCTATGCGATGGTCACTATTGTCTATTTAACACACCGTTCTCAAAAGGAACACAGAATAATTCACTTTTAGTTGACTTGAGAAGCGATACTGTTGCCTGTAATTGCGATGCTCCGCTGCAGCTTTCGCCTCCTTTCCTTATAAGGGAGTAAAAATAGTCGGGATGTGTTTCCTAAGGCGACCTGGGTCCTCCACAGACTCTCAAGTATCAACATGAAATACTGTTTCATTATCAGCGAATTATTCATGTGTTATTTTAGGAAAGGAGCATACAGACGGGCGTCTCTCTCTTGACTTGTCCCCATTTAACTCAAAAACTTACTAACTTAATAAAAAATATAACTAACACACAATGACAGACTTTTCTATGATGTCCACAACCTCAGACTTATATGAAAAAGCTCAAGTTCTGTCAGTAAAAATCCATATAGCCTACTGTGTTGTGCTTTCAACTCATTCTAATCCAACAGTTTGATAATAATGTATTTGGTGTATTTATGTGTTTCTATGTATGTGTTATTTACATTAGGGGCCCCTTGACTATGCAAGTTGATTTGGGGGCAATTATTCAAGGGTCAAATTGAGGCTCTTTCATTTTATAGAGTCTGTCTGATTGTTGTAGTTTTTTACTCAAATGTAACACTTTTATCAATTGACAGTGTCTGTGTTAACTCTAGCCAGCCACACCCAGAGGTCATGCTAGATAACAAATATACAAGGGTTTGGAAAAGGTTCATTAGCTGGCTGACTTGTGAAATGTTTGGTACAGTTCGCTAACAAAATGACAACATACTGAAGATTAGCATCATTAATGTCACGGGTAAACTGTTCTTAGACCATGTCAATGCACTTAAAAGCTCCTGTGAATGACTAAATCTCATGGCTGAGGTATGTTTGTGGCAGTTGTACTGAGCTGCATGTCTGCTGATTCATTTTTTTTTAAGTGGTCAGCGGTATTTCCTACACGTCACTACATTTCAATAATAAGAGCATGGAAATGTATTTTGTGTTTCTCAGGCTCCAACATCTGCACGTCACGAGGAGTCACCACTTGTCAACAGTGTTTGGCCGTTGATCCGAGATGCGCATGGTGCTCTCAGGAGGTAAAAACACCAGACGCGCACACACTAGTCGCTCCTCCTATTTATTACTCAATGCAGCAAGTTTGAACACAAACCTCATTTCCCAACCACATTCTTCCTGTTGTCACCCGCATGTGATCTTCTTTAATGCACTTAAACACTGCAGCATCTGAACTAATGAGATTACATTCAAGAGGAGAATGGGTGTTTGTATTAGAGCTCTTGTATGTGTGAAATAACTGAGACTTCTTCCAGCCATCATCCAAGTAATGAAAACCTATATTTTTGTGTAATAGTAATTTTATCATCACTTGCTGGAGGGCTTCACATATCAGATTTGGTTGTTTCAGGAGTTTGGGAAGGGGGGAACAAGCGTGTCCCGCTGCGACCTGAAGCAGAAACTGCTGGATGGAGGCTGCAATAAGGACGCTCTGGAGTTTCCGTCCAGCACGCTGACTATAAGGCAGGACAAACCGCTAAGCGACAAGGCCTCTGGGCCTGCTGATGATGTCACGCAGATCAAGCCTCAAAAAATCCAAATGACACTAAGACCAGGTAATTTTACACCCAACACACATCACCAATAAAAATGTAAGACCAGATGCTAACAATGCAACAAGACCAGACACCAGGGACAATTACTACTGTTGTGCAAGTAGCCTAATACACTCAATGTTTCACTTCCAGGTGATGCCAAGCAGTTCACCGTGTCAGTGAAACAGGTAGAAGATTACCCAGTGGACCTCTACTATCTGATGGATCTCTCATATTCAATGAAGGACGACTTGGCTCTCCTTCGCACCTTGGGCAATAAACTCGCTGAAACCATGGGCCAGACTACAAGCAACCTACGCATGGGGTTTGGAGCATTTGTGGACAAAACCGTGTCTCCTTACATGTACACATATCCTCAAAAGGCAGTGGACAACCCTTGCATTGGGTAGGTTACTGTTGGTATTACATTTTAGGAGAAGGAGCTAAGGTTGAAATCTGTCCAGCTATGTTTAACAATGTTTATTCCTCCACTAATGTCCTATCCTCAATTGACTCTTTCAATATATACAGAATTAGAACTACATGCAAGGCTCAATTCGGTTTCAAGCATGTGTTGTCACTGACGGAAGAGGTATCGAGCTTCAATACTGAGGTGGGAAAACAGCAGGTGTCTAGAAATAGAGATGCTCCAGAGGGTGGATTTGATGCTATCATGCAGGCCATGGTGTGCAAGGTATTCACATCTTATCACATCCAGATACATTAACACATGCTCATACATTCATGTTAGTCTTTCCTTACTTCGTCATATTTATTTCTGCGTACATCACCATCAGGACAAGATTGGCTGGCGTCCGGGTGCCTCACATCTTCTGGTGTTCACCACTGATGCCAAAACTCACATCGCTCTGGACGGACGTATAGCCGGACTTGTTCAGCCCAATGATGGACAATGTTACCTTGATGATGACAACGTTTACAACAAATCTACTGTGCTGGTAAAGGCAGACATTAAAGCACATTAGTAATTCACTGTCATTTTAAATGGTGTTTGGAGATGTGGGACAGAATGAAAACCACTTCCTTCCTGTGTGTTCCAGGACTATCCCTCCTTTGGCCTCATTACAGAAAAAATGTCTGAAAACAACATCAATTTAATTTTTGCCGTGACGAACTATGTGATGCCAATTTATGAGGTAAACAAACTGCTCTGCTCTGCTTGTGCAACAAGATGGATTTGTTTAACTTTTGTTTAAAAAAAAATAACTGGGTGGTCATCTTGTTGTCATGTCTGTCTTCCCAGGAGTACAGCAAGCTCATTCCTGGCACTATCGTGGGAACATTGTCGCAAGACTCTGGGAATGTTATTCAGCTGATTGTGCAGGCGTATGCGGTAAGAATATCCTAAACTTAGGAGAATAAATGGAACATGCAAACTGACTTATCAATTTCATCCTTAAAAGTTTGTGACACAGTTTAACTTCTGATAAATGAATGTATGTTTATCAGAAAATTCGCTCAAAAGTGGAGCTGGAGCTCGTGGACGTCCCAGAAGAGTTAAATCTCTCCTTTAATGCCACTTGTCTGAAAGGAGAGGTCATCCACGGACTGAAGTCCTGCTCTGGCCTCAAGATTGGTGACACAGTAAGTATCAGTTGACATGCATCTTGTATCTGCATACACAGATTGTCACACAGACGCTTTCTCCTCTTCAGGTGTCGTTCAGCGTGGAGGCTCAGTTGCGAGGCTGCCCCAAAGAGAAGAGCCGCACGTTCACCATCAAACCTCAAGGCTTTAAGGATTCCCTGGAGGTCACGGTGGATTTTGCATGTGGCTGCAGCTGTGAGGCGAAGGCCGAAACCAACAGCTCCCTTTGTAGCAACGGCAACGGCACGTACGAGTGCGGCGTGTGTCAGTGTCACTCCGGTCGCCTGGGCCCGCGGTGTGAGTGCTCAGTGGAAGACTACAGTCCGTCTGATGACGTCAACTGCATCCCGAAGCCAGAGAGCCCAATCTGCAGCGGGAGGGGCGACTGTTTGTGCGGACAGTGCTCTTGCCACTCGAACGAGTTCGGTCAGGTGTGGGGCAAATACTGCGAATGTGACGACTTCAACTGCTTGCGCTTCAAAGGGGAGCTGTGTTCCGGTAAGTAGATACACTATTGATGTCATGATCAGGGTTTTCTGTGGTTTTGTCAACACCAATGTGAGATTATGCTAAAAAAACAAAAACGAATGAGGAAGTGCCGACTAGATCTGACACAGATAAGTCGCAAAATGGGTGCACATGTTGCACGGTATTGAAACTATTGACTGTAAAACACAAATCATTACATTAAGGGAAAGTGCGCACCACTTACAAACACCATTTACATCAATTGCATCAGGTTTTGGCAGAACTTTCAAACGTGGGCAGATAAAACCAAACTTTTCTGCATCTCTAGATATTTTTTTAAATAGAGAAAACCTCTACTTTTTATTTATTTGTATTCTCTTGTAAATTTTGGTGAAGCTATCCTTTTCCTTTATGTCAGTGTTCGCAGGAAAGATAAAGTTGCCCATCCCTTCCTTTTCCCGGCTCTGAGAACCCATTCACTCTAAGCCTGTAAACAAAGCATACTTGTTAACATTGTGATTCTGATACTAAGAATCAAAATTCCACAGTCTATTTGAAACCAGTGTACAATTATTATTACAGCACTTCCTTCCTCGTAAAGGACAAGTAAATAATTTTATTGGCGAACATTAACAGCAGTGCCTACTGACCAATCCTCTGTCAGGCCTGTGTTTGACTGGTGTTCTACTACTCACAGTATTGCGCTATCACTCCCTAATACAAGTCTGCACAGCTCAGTGCACAGTTACTCAATCAAGGTGATAAAACTTTAATAGGCTTCATCATTGGGTAATTTAATGTAACAGCAGTTTGGGCTGTGGTCGTACGGAGGGCAGCTGAGCAGTAACAGAATACGTACCTGCTCCTTCATCTTTATGAACATTAAGTGGGGCAAACATTAGGTATGCAAATGACATGATGATTCAATTGGAAATAAAAGTCCTTCTTCTTAAAGGGGAACTCCGCTACCACTCAGCCTGTGAACATGGATGTATGTTTTCTGTGGTTCTGGGGGAGCTTTACCAAGTCTAAGCAATCTAAATGCAATGGTGTCACAGGGTTTGACAAACGAGGCACAATGACCTTGAAAAATGCACGTTTATCAAGTGAAGCATCTGTTTAAAAAGTGCTATTTATTTAGATTATGGGATGCATGGGAAGCTGCACTTAATGGATCCTCAAAAAGTTCAAAAAGAGATAAATGTTCCGTAGAGTTCCACACACAGACTCATAGTCCTACAAGTTCAAGTTTGTACATTAAAAACTAAACACAACCTTCCCTGGGCCCCTGGTGTGTGCACCAACGAGAGGTTGGAGGGCCATGCCTTTGTCGGCAAGCAGGAAATTTCCTAACATATTTATATCAACAAGGAGACGCGAGAGTCTTTCTCAAGGGAGGTTCTTTATCTGCGAAATGGGTATTAAAGCAATCAGTGATGACAGCCGGGGCTTGGTCATCCCACAGGCCCACCCACACACCTACACACATAAAGCCATAACTGGTGTAAGGCAGTCCGCAGAGCTCAATTTGAGACCACTAAGCTGCTGTGCCTCGGTAGAATCGTGACGTTATTGTCTTCAAAGAACAAGCGTCCCTCGGCCCCAGCTCAATCGGAGCTACCGCGACCCAGGGCTCTAAAGACCTCCATCTCTTTGATATTCCCTGTGGCTGAGTATTTCTTCCTCTGCTGAGGGAGTGCGGGACTGGTGCAGGGCAAAGGAGCAGGAGTCAGCAAGCACAGCCCCAGGGCCTATAATATGAGGGAAGAGGGAACAGGAAAGTTTGCATTCCTCTGCTGGCAATTTGCCAAATGTCTTTTCTCTCCAGTATGTGTCCTAACCCCGACTGCACAAGTTTGTGTTCCCTGCCTCTCATCTTCCAACAGTGTTACGTTCTGTTTTACTGCTCTGTCTTTATCCCTGTTTTGTCCTTTTATCAGAGCCAACACGCTAACCTTCTCTGAAGCTCAGGCATGTGATTAATGGGCAGGATTACTGTGCAGCCTCATGCAAAGAGAAAAGGATGATATGAACCAAAAAACATCCCTTTTTACGTGTGTTAACCAACATTTCTCTAACCAAGAACAGGACAACTACTCACTCTTGCTGAGTTCAAGTGTTCTGTGCTGCCAAAAACACCCATCAGTGACTGTTCTCTGCTGTTTTAGTCACAAATATTGCTAAATGATTGCTCCACCCAGCATACAGTATGCGAGACGGGCGATTAAACAGTGACCTCTGATCCATCCAACCATAAACACACCTAGAAAAGAAGCCGCCGTTGTCAGGTGGAGACCGGGGAATTGTTTCCTTCAGTTTACAACAGCAGAAGATCTGTTTAGCGCTCAGGAATTAAAGACCCTTGGACCCTCTGTGATATTTCATGACCAGTCACTCCACCAGCTGGGCTGTGACTCACCCGTTTGCGCTTAGTCATCCAGAGCCAAATCCTGTTTGCTTTACCACTAAGATCGCTGCCGTCTCTGGGGCTCTGCCTTTGTTTCTAAAGTAGCTTGATGTGCTGATGTGGGGTGTCTCTCTTTAATCCAGAAAGAAAAGCTCGCCTACTTCTGTCAGCAAATAGCTGCGTCACTGGAACACTGTTCTTACAATGACCTGACATTATTTCCTTTCTACACTTCAGTAAAACTTCTGAGGAAGAGTTTGTGTGTCTGTTAGTAAGGATTTATGGGATCATTAGCGTGGACTTTCACAATAGAACATTTCCTGCCTTTCTCAGAGTGGAGATGATTCAGAGATATGTGTAATGTCCCTTGCTGAGGCATTTACTGTAGGTCAAGAAAACTATTGTCTTACCACCAACCGAGTTATTGTATAACTTACCATTGTGTTAAGTAAAGACAAACAGCGCTGTACACAAAGCTGTTATGTCTCATTATTTAAAGTAAGACACGCAAATACTTTTGCATTATCCACTATTATACCACCAATTTGGTGCCACAATCAGATGTTGATAAATCAAGTCAAGTTAACCAACTAATGACAAAAAAAAGGCAGCATACAAATACAAAAAGGAGATAATAATTATGCATAAGTCACAGGTTACACCTAATGCTACTAATTACATGGTTGCAGAATCTATCAATGCATCCGCAGACGCTTACCCAAGCATGCAACATGTTTAAACCAACAAAGGTTAAAAGGCCACAATTACAACATAAGACCCAGACACATGCGCACACACACACACACACACACACACACACACATGCACACTCTGTGATGCGTTTCACAATTGCGTAATTTGTATTTCATAATATTTTTGCCCAACATGTGTGATTATGGACTTAAAACATATTTGAAAACAGGAAGGAAGATGTAGCGTTTGAACTTTACAGTTTGCCTGTGAATTTTAAATATATATTTATTTTGAAGGACTCTGATCTTATTAACATCCTCATCTTCTGTTCATCTTTCAGGTCATGGGAAGTGTAACTGTGGGTTCTGCCAGTGTGATGCTGGCTGGAAAGGAGAAAACTGTAACTGCAGCACGCGCACAGACACCTGCATGTCCAGCATTGGCCTGCTGTGCAGTGGTCGGGGTAGCTGCCAGTGTGGGGTTTGTCAGTGCACTCAGCCTGGTGCCTACGGAGCGACGTGTGATAAATGCCCCACCTGTCCCGATTCCTGCACGATAAAAGAGTATGTTTCCTAACTTAGTGTTTGAACTGAAAAAACTAAATAAAATGCTTTTGAAGGAACTAAACCAAAACTACACAAATCAGCAGTCGTGGGGATAAAATAATTATGATTGTGCTGAGGTTGCCACTAGAGGAAAGCCCATGAGGTTTGAATCCCCTTGGAGAAAAAAACGTGTTCAGCGAATTATCATTATGAGCCATTATGAGCCATCTTGCATCCATACGTCACATTTTGGCCTGAGGGTGGAGTACGAGGAAAGCTCATGGAGTGCCCAAAATGAAAATGGCTCATCCTTTGGTGACAATTAATATGCAGAGTACTTTTAATTTTAGATTTTAATACTTCGTATGCTGTAACAGCTAAAGATTCCACCTGTAGTGGCACTAAAAGGACTGGAGTCAGAGTCACAAAAAAGGCCTATCAACAGATTTAACATCAGGTTTTAAAGGAACTGTACCTTCTGATGGTGGTCAAGAAATTGTTTTGATCTGACTGTAGCTTAATCATCCTCTGAGGACCATTTATATCGACATGGAACATCATGGCATTTGGCCAGTAGCTGCTGAGTTATCTTGTTCAGGACTACAGTTTTGCACTGGTCGACCAATTAACTCATCAGTTGACCATACTGAGGTGAACCACCGACTATGCTAGCCTCGTGCTAGTTGGAAAAAATCTGCAGCAAAGAAGTTGAAGTTGGCTCTCTACATCATAATGTTCCCACATTCCATGATGATAACAACTGCTCCCACACATATTTTGGGTTTGTGTACTGCACAGAAAGGTCAAATTTCTCTCATAGCCACAGAAGTCAGCAGATATCAACACTTTAAATACATCTTGATGTAGCTATACTCTTACATGTTTCTTTTCTGTACTGCTACTGCTCAATACTAAGCATAAACATTGGGACTCTGCTTGCAGGAAGTGTGTCGAGTGTCAGCACTTCAAGAGAGGACAGTACATGGAAGACAAAAGCTGCGATAGAATCTGCAAAGATGAAATTGTTCTAGTGGAAAAACTAGGTGAGAACTCCATCTTTAGTCTCCTTACTACATATATGATCTACTGTTGTTTTCCTGCTGCTAATCATGGAAGCATTATGTTTTTGAAAACAGCTGAAGCCGTTATACATGCATTGTAATCCAAAAATATTATACACTGATTAACATGTTTTAAAACATAACATAGTATCTTCAAATAATTTTCTTCTTCTACTTCTCCCTATCATTTTTATCCCGAAGGCTATAAAAAAAACGCGGTGAATTGCTCCTACAAAGATGAAAATGACTGTGTGGAGCACTTCCAGTATTTTGAAGAGGAAACTGGCAAATCCATCCTGAATGTGGTGAAAGACCCAGGTACTGCAAGAATTTGTGTGTGTGTATGAGAGTTAAGCATTATTATTAAGGTACATTATTAGGTCACTCTGTATCGTGCATGCCACAGCAAGAGGAGGAACACTGTGTGCATTAAGTCATGTTACACTCAGTCAGTAAACCACAGCTACACTGCCATGCCACTGAAACCGAGATATGTAGCAATGATGCACAGTTTTTGTGAAATGGAGATTCTGGCACAGGACCGCAGTGGAGTGTGTCTCACTACTTTACAAACTTAAACAAAACCAACACTGGAAAACAGCTCCTTTTCTCTCTCTCTACCCCTCCCCCTCCTCTGCTTCGTCTCTCAGAGTGTCCTGAGGGTCCAGACATCTTGGTGGTGCTCTTGGCGGTGGCCGGAGCCATTCTGTTACTGGGCCTTGTTGGTCTGCTCATATGGAAGCTGCTGGTCACCATCCACGACCGCAGAGAGTTTGCCAGGTTCGAGGAGGAGAGAGCCAAGGCCAAATGGGATACGGTAAGAATTAATTAGAGTTAAATACAGTAAATTCAGCAACAGAATGGCTGCCCTCTAATAGGGATTGTCTAAACTGTACTTCAAAAAGAACAGAAATAAACAGAATCACTTGTGTTTTCACTTTCCAGGCTAACAATCCTTTGTATAAAGGAGCTACCTCCACCTTCACCAACGTAGCATACAGAGGCACCTAACAACTTCATGCAATGAAAAAAAAAAGAACACTCAGGGGTCAGCGACAAAGATGGAATGTAGCAGCAGAGAAATGGATGAGAGGAAGATCCTTTACACTGTCATGTGTCCGGCTGCTGTAGCTGATAAGTAGTTATCGCTGTCAACAACATGATGTAATAATTGTACATTTTGTAAAAATAACTAAGACTCTTAATCTAAGTGCCAGCTGCCTGCTTTGAGGTTTCCTGTTTTCAATTTGTCATGTCTCTCGAGTTCTTTAAGTGCGGCACATGTGGTCAAATAAAGTCATTAATATAACCAACTACTGTAGACTGTCAGTGTACAGTGAAGGGAAGTGTAGCTACTAGTCTTTAGGTGGCTCTTCAACCATCACAATATTTGATTTTAAGGATTTAAGTTGAATATAATAGCTATCACCGACACCTTATAGTAATATGTCGGTATAGAAAATACATTGAGGAATGGACACTCAAGGCTCTCTTTAGTGTCTTCCATCGTCTTCAAAAGTTAAAGGCTTAGGTGTAAATAGCTTGCTCTTTCCGAGTGCAGATGCCGTCTTTTCACATAACTGTAATTCCAAAAGAACAAAAAGAGTTTTAATGATTCTTGTAGGGTTTTCAGGTACATACCAATTTCCTTTTTTCTAATGCAAACTTGTTTGTAGTCATCTTTTTGAAAAATGCAGCATTCACTGGGGATGAAGTCGGCTTTAAAAAAGGAGTAGAACCACTTCACCAAAGCCTCTAGGCTGACTTGGTTTACAGTGATGATTGTGGTCTATTATCTGTTGCAAATGTACTTGTTTCTTTCTGTCTGCATCATCACCTGTTTTTGTGTTTGTTTGGCTTTTTTATTACTCATTTGATTTGAAATTAAGTTGTTTGACAAAACAGTGATCTGTCCTGCCATTTCTTAATTGTAAGATGCTTGATTTTTAAACATTTTCTACTGTTGCACACTGTGTTACACTGAAACGACTTGTGTGAATGAGAAACTTTATTGCACATAAAAAGGTATTGGATATATATGTGTATAAGGTTATGACTTGCAACTCATAACATATGTTTTTTGTTTTTAAAGATGCCTGGGGTTTCACTTTAGTATGTAAGACACACGTAATGCTTGTGGATTCATTCAGAAGTTACTTCACCGTGTTATGCTCAACATCAGCAGCTTTGACATGTGTCTGCTTTTACCCATGATAAGATCAGACCTCAAAAAGCCTAGAGTACCGTTACTCACTTTTTCTGTATTCACTCTGTGTGACGTTTATGGCATTACCTTTTTGACTCAACAATATGATAACTATCACCAAGCCCTGTGTGATTTCAGAGAGATGCTGAAAGTTTCACTCTGACTTGTAGCTTCATGAAGACAACAAGCTTTGAGTAGGACTTACAAACAACAGAGAAATATTCTCCAAATACATTCTAATGCAGCAGCTGAGCAAATCACACTGTCACAAAACACTGCACAAAAACAATGTCTTTTCATTCACAAATTAACGAAACAAGATTGGTTGGATTAGTTCTTACTCTCAGTTTAAAGAAGTCAATATGATGTAGGTGTTTTTTTAACTCTTTTAATAAAACTTGTTTTTCTGCCCTCGTCTGGTGTCCACTCTGACCCAAATTACTGTCACAAACTGCACCTCAATACATTTCTGTCACCACATCCTGTTGAAACCAGACTGTGTGCTGTGTCAGTGTGTTTATATGCTGTGTTGGTACTTAAGTTAAAGTTGGAAATAAAAAGATACATTCTTAGCAGCTGTCTATATACATTTTTATATTAGCCCCTATTTAGTTACAACAAGTGAAGCTATAACAACTACATAGCATATGTTATTGTACAGCTCATCTGGTTAATTGTACGTCAAGAATATTACCACGTAATTGTGATCAGTGGTATCTCTGCTGTCTTCTGCAGAACAACCAAGTGTATCTTTTTGCAGCACATGACTGCAAATGTAATAGTAGTTTGGTGCATGCAAACATGGCGATTTGAGATGTGCATTAAGGAGTAGTAAAGTCGTATTTCCTTCACTAAGATAAATATGACACAGTGGCCTTTAATGCTGTGCATTTCAAAGTTCATTCTTAGCGTTTAAACAGCTAGTCTCTGTCAGAGTATCAATCAGTAAATCTCTAACTGGGTTAAAGATATAAAGACGTTAGTAGTTGCTATAGGCTATACATGTACAAATGCTTTCACAGTGCTAGGAAAATGCATAGATAAAGATAAGATAATATGACACAGTGGCCTTTAATGCTGTGCATTTCAAAGTTCATTCTTAGCGTTTAAACAGCTAGTCTCTGTCAGAGTATCAATCAGTAAATCTCTAACTGGGTTAAAGATATAAAGACGTTAGTAGTTGCTGTAGGCTATACATGTACAAATGCTTTCACAGTGCTAGGAAAATGCTATTCTACTATGTTGGAAATCAGACAACTGATGTAGGAGGTCACAGAAATAAAACCGCAAATACATAATGTCCACTTTAAATGTCAGTTTGAATTTAATATATAACATCTTTGTACAAGTTACAAGCGAGAAACATTTGACTGTTGGTTTTCTTGTTAGAAATGGTAGAAACATACAGTGTATGAAGTGTATGAGTTCGTTGATGACTAGTGCAACTTCAGTCCCCACGTACTGACCATTGCATACATGTGGGTCAGACTAACATCAGTGGATCACAGACAAGACAAACTTGGCATGTGTCTCCCTCTAGTGTATAAACACTGTACTCATCGATTGCTGCAACACATGTCGATGCAGCATAAAAGTTTTGTACAGATGATTTTGTTGTTATACAGGCTTGAGTGCATTATATAGAGTTAAAAAGATCTAGTCCAGCTGTGAGTTAAGAGTGCAGTTTTATGCTAACACTTGCATCCATCGAACTGGAAAAGAAGCGTGTCTCGTCCACTTGCTATGAATAACATCAATTAAATATTGGATTAAACCTATTATTTTTCAATAGGCCTACTAGTAGGCTATGTGATGCAGTCTGTACTGTGGCCACTAAATAGAAGGACCAGTTATGTGTTTTCTACTTTGGCGACGAAGCAGTACGTATTTGCTGAACAAAAATGCTTAAGAAAAAGTAACGTGAAAATGAGTGTCTGAGACCAGTGTTACACGCTTGAAACATGTATTTTTAACCGCCAAAAGAAAACATAGTAAAATATCCATCCTGTCCATACTAACTGTGTTGCAAAAATATGGAAATACCGATCATACTTCTCGTATTTCAATTATCGCTCTGAATTGCAACATGCCCTATAATCCGTGAACGCAGCACGATTAGATGGCCTGCCCAGCTTCCGTTACGTCAGTTCGAACATGGCGGCGCCCCATGCCGCGGTCGGAGTGGATGGAGGCAGCAGTGAAACAGAGCTAATTCTGTCAGATTCGGCCACCGGAGATGAGAAGAGACCTCAGTTCGGGACTCGTTTCCTCACAGACCCGCGGCAGGTCTTCCAGCACAACGCATGGTCGGTAAAAGAAACCCAAAAGGGCATTAAAGGTGTTGGTGTGCATGTCAGTGAGAGGCAGGGTCCCCCGGCTGTGACATTATCATCACTGACATTACTAGTACATTATTGGATGTGTTGTCTTTTTATGAACTAGCTGTAGCTAACAATAAGCCTAATCAAAAGCCATTATTTAGTTGCTATACGTTGACTTGAATGATTGATTTTTGTGTGTTTGTTGTTTAAATAGTGGGTTTCCCAAAGGAAAATTGTCAGGTCATATAATATCATCTGATAATACAATTAGTCATTGCGTCATACTGTCATTTAATGAATGTTTATCATATTTCTCATTCACTATTTTGGGTCTGCCTTTTGTTTTGTATTGTTTTGATTGTTTGTCAGCATTTCTCCCTATACATATACTGGGTGTTTTGTTTCCTGTAGAAAATTATAGATATCCCATTAGATATTCTAGGCGTGTTATACAGGGATATACAGTGACTTATTATTGTTTGTGTATCTTTATCAATTTATCAGTTTATGAGATGTTAATGTTTTCACACTACTCTTCGAAGACTGCATCTCTTCAGTCAGTACATCAACTAAACAGTTTCTTAGTGTGCACATATTAAGATGTGATCATGTGACGCCATCCTGAGTTTGATTTTGTCTCTATTTCCCAGCCCTGTTTGGATATCAAAAGTAAATATTTAACTTAACATATCTTAGGATTGTCGAGTGTTTCTGTGCTGTCATTTATAACATTTCCTCTCCCAGACCGGATAATAGTGTTCTGTTGTCAACAGGGATAATGTGGAGTGGACTGAGGAGCAAGAAGCATCTGCTAAGAAGAAAGTTTTAGAGAACAGTCAGCCCCTACCTTCAGAGAAACAAGGTTGTATTGTAGAGTAATGGTTCATACACATGAACATTACTGTATGAATGCCATCTAGTCTCAAAACAGAACTACAAGTGCTTCTGATCAGGAGGAAAGCCTTCCCCGATGTTTCATGTTTTCATTTGGGTTTTAATTGATTAGTGTGGGAAAAATGTAAAACAGAAATTGACCTTTTCATTGTTGAAGAGTGTTTGATCTATGGTGTTGGCTCATAAACTTGTGGCTGTAACTGATTCCGGCAAAGCACTACAATTAAAATGGACATGCCTGACCATAATCAATTGTATGCACTTATGTCTTATTAAGCTGTATTGAGCAGTTTTGTGTCTATTTGTAATTCAAGTAAGATAGATCACATTGTCATCTGAAATCTGGACTAACTGTCCTACCTTATTTTGCAGAGGAATACGACTGCCGGGCCAACGAGTTCTGGAATGATTTTTACACGATCCACGAGAATCGTTTCTTCAAAGACCGGCACTGGCTCTTCACAGAGTTCCCAGAGTTGGCCCCTCAGTGTAGCCTTAACCACGAGTCCCATCCAGAGGGCTGCAGCACAGGGGACGGTCAGCAGGATTGTCTCGACCAAGAAGAAAGAAGGGAACTCGCAGCTTTGTCACACACTGATGGTGACATCCCCGGCTCCTCTGCCACATATCGCATTCTGGAGGTGAGGGATTATTTGAAAGATGGTTATCTTGACTCTGTCTACAGAGTTAATGACAAAGCAAAATCCCTTCTGTAATATTTACCTCTGCCAATAAGTTCTGTCATCAAAAGTTACTCTTTTTATTTAAAAAATTGTTCAAATTTTATAAAGAATTTCTTAAGAATTGCTTTAAATAGCAACATTTCCAATGAATCACTATACTTGAAAACACATCATATGATTGTCTATATATTACATACATATTATGTAATAATACATATTATTTTTTGACACTGAGAGTAACATGAAGTAAACAAAATAAATGCTATATGAATTCATGTTTATTGGACAGGTTGGCTGCGGTGTAGGAAACACAGTTTTTCCAATTCTGAAGACCAACAAGTAAGTGCAGTCAAGGCATTTACATCTTTAAATGCCACCTTTATATATTATGTGTTTATATACATACACTGCTTTCTGCTGCTGTTTTATTATGAGGCTTAAAGGTTTAACTGCAGCGTTGCTTCTATCAGTGACCCAGGACTCTTTGTTTACTGCTGTGATTTCTCCAACACCGCTGTGGAGTTGGTCAAGGTGAGATAATGGGCATGATGAAAGCATGATGCGTTTGATTGAAGTATCCATCTGTTGGCTAACTGATGATTTAACATTGCCTTCTTGTCATCAGACTAATCCAGAGTACGACCCTGGGCGCTGCTTCGCTTTTGTTCATGACTTGAGTGATGTGGAAGCTAATTACCCTGTCCCCGATGGAACCCTTGATGTTATAGTGCTAATCTTTGTGTTGTCAGCATTGCATCCCAGCAAGTAAGAGCTTCTCTTCTCTTTGGTTCTCACTGAGCGCAAGTCATTGAACATTGCCATGGTGTCTTAAAGTTTTACTCTGTCTCAGGATGCAGGCTTCAATCAGTAGATTAGCGCGGTTGCTGAAGCCTAGGGGAGTGATGCTGCTCAGGGACTATGGACGCTATGATATGGCACAGCTACGCTTCAAAAAAGGTCTGTCAGGCAGAAGTCAAGTGAGAAATGGCTGTTCAGAAAGTCTATCTATTACTATTGATACTTGTTAAATTAGGTCTATTTTTTGGGTAGCACTGCTTTAGAATTCTATGCATCATTAGGTCACACCAAAGCATCTGGGCTGTTCAAGAGCCTGAGCATTTAAATGTAGGACCTGCTGCACTAGACCTGTAAAACTTTGGGTCCATATGCATGGAATAATAGGTGTGCTTTCTTCTTTTACTTTTAGGAAGGTGTCTTTCTGAAAACTTTTATGTCCGAGGTGATGGAACAAGAGTATATTTCTTTACCCAAGGTAAAAAAAAATAGACATATTAGCAAATATTTATTTTGATTTTGCAGGTATATTTATCATAATACTTCTGTTCTTTTATTTCAGATGAGCTCCATGAGATGTTCACTGAGGCAGGACTTGAGAAAGTGCAGAACTTGGTGGACAGACGGCTACAGGTGAACAGAGGGAAACAGCTCACCATGTATAGGGTTTGGATACAGTGCAAGTACCGCAAGGTTTCAGTCCAGCCACCTGAGACGCAGGACGGAGACACAGGAGACACCCCACCAGGCTCATCCCTCAACTGAAATCTGGAGCTCAAACTTGATGCTGGCTTTTTTTCTGGGGATGTATGGAAATGAGAAGCTCTATTGTGATTTTGACAAAGGGGATGCAACTGGATAGTTATATGCCATAAAAGCCTTGTACTATCTCAGCTGTCATTATGTTGATGGATTCGTTTTATGAATAGTGTCTCTAAAGGTGCTTCAATTCTGCAAGAAATACAGTTCCTCATTTTGGACAAATAATTTCAGTAATCAGAAAAAGGGCTGGTTACCCGTTTGTAAATTTTTCTATTATGCCAGATGCTGTTTTTAATGAGCTGATGTTTTGAAATAAATTGCATGATTCATAAAATAAGTTTATGACCATTTTTAATGTAAACTGTGAATCTATTATTGTTGTTAGCTGTGTTCAAAAGTTTCTTGTCAAAAGAAAGGAATCACTCACTGCATAATATTGGCCCTTATATTACTTGCTTTCCGTCTCTTGATTGGTGAACCCCCTATTGATGCTTGAATGGCAACTGAAAAAAATCATCATTTTGTAATCATTTTAAATTATATAAGTATTATGTGTGGGTGTGAACATCATGATAATGGCAACTTTCTGACAAGTGATCATTTTGGTGGTTGTGTGGGTGGGCTCAGTTAAATTGTATTGTGTACAGAGGGATTTGCCATTGGGGCAGGCGTGGACTGAACGAAGGTGAAAATACTTGAACAATCTCACGAGAAAATATGAGATTTTACTGATTATTGTTTACATTGAAAAAACATGAGATCCGAACCGAATCGATCCGGATTCAACTGAAACGCTTTCAACAGCTCAACTTCCGAAACAGATTGGTTTCTCTCCTGCGGCGAGGAAGGAGACCGGAGCCGAACTTCGTTTTGATCGAGCTGAAAGCCACGACCCGAAATTCATCTCGCCACCGGGGGAGAAAAAGATAGGGGTAACTAACGCTACCGTGAAGATTTAATTTGCAACTGGTGAAAGACGCAGATTCACGCGGGTCGCTATTGTGTGGAATGAGATAACATTACCCTACATGGTACACGGTGTGGTCATTTGAGAGAAGGATGTGATGGGGATCCCCGCCTAAGGAGTACAGCCAGGCGGGTTTGGGATACCCGGAGTTGTCGAGGCCTCCGAGGGAGTCCTCCGTCGTCTACCTTGAGCTGCACCGCGCGCTCCCTTGTCTCGATCGTTAACAATCAGCACGCGAGGGACGCGGCTGTTGATGCGGCCTAGCCTGGGAGGGTCTGCCGAGCACCGGGGAAACAACGGGGACTGTTTTAGGGTTAACAACAGGCCCTCTGGAGGACCGAGAAAACGTTGAATTGCAGTAAGTATCCGTTAGGTTGTCGAACATGAGAATATATCTGGACAGGACTCCTGTAACGCTCACTCCAGGCGTCGTGGCACAAGCGCCTGACAACACAGAATCTAGAAGATGCTTCTTTTTGACAGACGTTAACGTTAGCCTGTTGGCTACCTGAAGCTAGCTATACTAGGTGTGTTTGTAAAACAATTTACTCTTCCGGGCAGCAGTGGTGATGTTTATTTCTTAAATCTAATCAGACATGTCTGATTGGAACTATAGTAATAACATGTTGCCTGATTTGTGCACGTTACTTGACAAAATCACATCTAACGTTTCTAGCTAATAACTGTTAGCTCTTAGTTTGCAATGCTAACTTATGCCAACATTGATAGGTTTGTTTGCTCATTTTCCAATGTTAGCGAGCTACATGGCTGACCATTCACTGGTGATGTTTTAAATCATTATCCTGTTAATTATATCGTTATTTGAACTAGCAGAATAACACAAGAATAAGGACTACTGTGTATCCCTTAATAGACATGAATGATGCAGGTTACACTGTGCATTTAATGTATGTAAGCCATAGATAACAGACAGACACAGTATTCAGTGTTGGGCGTGTAACATAAGCGGTAACCTTTGAACAGGCTAGCAAGCTGGGCAGTTATTGTCTTTAGTGGCCTTTTCTTTGGTGTGAGTATACTTGGCAGTTACTCCATTAGTGACCTTTCATAACTCCACCGCCATTCAGCTTAGGCCTATAATGCCAGGGAGTTATCACATGATGCTATAATTTTCAAGACAATGACTCCACACATCTGGTCGACATCTTTAATGCATATTCAATATACCTTATTAACTGTATGTCTGGCCAGGTTGTGCATGTTGGGGCTGTGAGTATTTCACTGAGTGCTTAAGCTGAACACACATGATAGTGGAAAACATTATTGTCAGGCTTATTGATGACTCAGAACAGGAATTTTCCACATCCATATAGCTAAAAACAGCCATGACTCATCACAACCAATGCTTTTGAAACAGTGATCCGTCACTCCCACTTGAATATACCAGACCCCACAACATCTTTCTTAATCTGTTCTCTTGTGTCTGCAGCCATGATGGAAGAACTGCATAGCCTGGACCCCCGACGGCAAGAGCTGTTGGAGGCTCGCTTCACTGGGGTCGGCGTGGCTAAGGTTTGTGTTACAGCAGATCTCGCTAAGGTGGAGCATGATACCTCTCCCGTCAAAGTGCCTATAATCCACGATTTTCTTGATTACACATTTTTGTGAATCTCTTCCTTTCTTTGTCTCACTCTGCCTCAGTATCATTCTGTTGTTTGGCCTGAACAGGCTTGGCCCCACTCCTTTTCTTTGTCTGTCTCTGGAGAAGGTTGAGCTGTGTCTGTGTTTTTTGGCTGGTGTGATATGGCATCTCTCCCTGGCTCATGCTGAAGTGCCTGTATATGCAAGTGGCAGTGCCTGCCAAAAAGGCCACAGACAGGACAGGGGTGGTAGGGGGGATAGAGTGAAGGCAGAGGAGGAATGCAGAAACAGTTCTTGACCAGGTGTGAGTGGAAGCAGCATTTAGCCCTCCAGCTTCTTGCTTGCAACATGGATGGGTCTGTCTTTGTGGAAGGTGATCTTGGAACAGTTAGGGAGCGAGAGTCAGCGCCAGGAGTGGGCCCTGTGCCAGCCATAGGCAGAGCTGAGCCCAGAGCATGGCATGGCTGCTGCCGCAGAGAAAATGGCGGCACTCGCTAAGGCATTATTCCACAACAACCTAGTATGACAAGAGATGTAATGTATAAAGGGGAGGAATGGGAGAGATGTGTGTCAACAATTTGCTGTAAAAATATGGGCTGGTGGTCTAAAAGCCCTTCAAGGCAATGCCACAGAGCAGCTTAGTTTTTTTTCTTGACCTTGAACATCCCTGTGGCACTGCTGCTCTCTCTGCCATCACTTAGGTGACACAAAAGAAAGAAAAATTATTATCCTTTTGGAAAAAGAGCAGGGACACCTTTTGCTAATGGAACAGAGAAAATGTTTGAAAGTGCATTTTCTTTTGAACAAGTCTGATCAAACGAGCAAAATATCTTGAGGAGGGCAGGGGGTGTGTGTGTGTGTGTGTGTGTGTGTGAGAAAACAAGCTGTCATTCTTGGATCAAGCAAAGCATCTTTCATTGGCTTTCTCTGGCGAGGAAAAAAATGATAGTTAGGACCACGGTGAACAGGAGAAAAATGGATGACATTATCTAAAGGTGACAGACAGAGGGAGGAATACATCCTCAGCAGCATGCCTAATGTTCAGCCATTTTAGGAGGGTTCAGTGAGGGAGCTCCGGTGTGCTCTGAATGACTAAGTATCTCTCCCTGATTGGGCAGTGCCTGCTGAATTCTGATGTGATTCATTTGACAGACAAGCATCACCTAGGGAACCAGAATTAGGACTGATGCAGGTCGAAATTTAGGGGGAAGTTAATGGTGACTATATTTTACTGGAACCTCTGCATCCTTGCTCTTACTTGCCCACCCATTTTACTCTGTTTTCTAACTCTTTTCTAACAAGTATGTGTGCACACATTTTGATGGCCAATTTACCACCCATATCTTGGGGTCTGATCTTGTATGCATCTTTAATTGCTCCTTGTGCTTTATTTTTTATGTGTTTTAACAGGGCTCAGGTCAGAACCAAAATGAGTCATCCAATCAGAGTCTATGCAGCGTGGGCTCGCTCAGTGACAAAGAGCTAGAGGTTTGTTTCGGTCACTTATTAACAAGGATTCTATATGCTAACCATCTTTCTGTGTTGCCTGATTATAAACCCCTTTTCCTAACAGACTCCTGAGAAAAAAGCAAATGACCAGAGAGTGAGGAAACGGAAAGCAGACCATTTTGACAGCAGCCAAGGTAGGACGGACCCACTGCTGTGATCCTCTCATCATGTATCCCACATTTCAGCCTCTCTCTTAACTTCCTGCCTCTCTCCCTTAGGCAAAGCAGGAGCAAGGGGACATAAAATTAGTGATTATTTCGAGGTGAGTGGCTGTAAATTGTTCTCATCCTTTGTTCTGAGTGTGTATCCTGCAGAGCTCCATTTTTCGTACTTACTTTCTGACGCCTTTTTATATATTTTTTCATCTCGTTCTTTCTGTTTAACCGCTTTCCTCTTTTTCTCTCTTTACTTGTCTGTCAGTTTGCGGGAGGTAGCGGTCCTGGTACCAGCCCTGCCAGGGGAATTCCACCAGTGGTCCGCTCTTCCCCACAACACTCCCTCTCCAACCCCCCTGTCACGGTGAGCATGTTCTCTCTGTGGACGGTCTCGTGCTTTTTGATCTCCTAACACGCTTTCCTGTCATTCTCTCTTCAATGCTTGTTATTAACAACAACAGGTCAGGTTTGTTTACATGTGTGTGAAAGTGATGCTAGATCATAAAGGGTGTTTGAATCCATCCAAAATCAATAATAGAAAAATACTTAAACCATGGAAAGTCGCAATAAAAAGGAACATGTTTTTTTCATGCAAATTTCTATCGCTAGATTGGTCTCGTGTTTTATTATAGCAGCTATAACAGTTCTTTAAATATTCTTTAATGTGATGAAGTTCGCACATTAAGACAAAGTCTATATGTGTAAGGTTTTCATTGGGTGGATGTTTGTGCCTCCTAGGTGCAGCAGGGAAGCCCGTCATCCGTGAGCTCGGTCAACACAGAGCACTCGTCGTGTTCACTGAAGCCTGCTTCTCTTCTGCTGCTCCACAAAGCCACACAGGTACCTTACATGATAAAAGAGCTTGCTGCCTGTTCGTCTGTTTTGGATCTTATTAGAATTGATTAAAGAATTTGCATATAAAACTGGAAGACTTTGTTTGCTGAAACTCGTTGTACAACCATTAACACTGTTTTTGTGCTCACTGTACCCTGTAGTCCGACCTTACCATAGAGAAATTAACAGCAATGGAGAACAACAAGAACTCTGACCTGGAGAAGAAGGAGGGCCGAATAGACGATTTGCTGCGGGTACTAATCTCATTACTGCTCGCCAATATCATGTTCTCCGTTACTGTTTTTCACTAAAAGCATGTTAGACAGGACACATTCCTGTTTGCTTACGTAGAAACAAGTGTGTTATGTTAATTCTTTTTGACCTGACCTTTGACCTACTTGTTTGTATTTTGTGCTCCAGGCAAACTGTGATCTGAGGAGACAGATTGATGAACAGCAGAGGATGCTAGAACGATACAAGGAACGCTTAAATAAGTGTGTGACCATGTCCAAGAAGCTGCTGATTGAAAAAGTATGTTTGTTTAAATAGCATTCTGACGTATTTTCAGCTATTAGTTGTAAAAGCCCTGACTTAAGCCAAATGAAAGAAACGGAGCTGGTTTAATGCTTGTATTTCTCTGACCTTCCTTAAGTCGAAACAGGAGAAGATGGCGTGCCGGGACAAAAGCATGCAGGACAGGCTGCGACTAGGTCACTTCACCACTGTTAGACACGGAGCTTCTTTCACTGAGCAGTGGACGGATGGATATGCCTTCCAAAACCTTATCAAGTGAGTACTTGCTACTTCTTCTTTCACACTCGATTTTATGTTCTTACATAAGTTCACCCTCCAAAGAAGAGGTAAAGGTAGCATCTCAAAACTAACTGTAGATCATACACAAACATAAATATAGCTCTGTCTTGTATTTCATTACAATGTCTCGTCTGTTTACAGACAACAAGAAAGGATCAATTCCCAGCGAGAGGACATCGAACGACAGAGGAAGCTGCTGGCCAAACGCAAGCCACCGTCCATGGCCCAGACTCCACCCCCAAGTCTGGAGCAAAATAAACGCAAAAGCAAGACCAATGGAACAGAAAGTGAAGCGTACGATGCTTTTCCTCGTTTTTTTTTTTTTTTCGGAAACAGTTTCTCGCCTGTTTGCAAATTCACATTCTCACTGAGGTTTGTTCTTTGTGCTTGCAGGTTATCACAGGCAGAGTACCACGAGCAAGAAGAAATCTTTAAGCTAAGACTAGGCCATCTTAAGAAGGTATTGCTTTATGTATTTTGTATAAGTTTTAGTTTAGTTCTTGTCAATTGCACAGGATTCAGTATTATTCTGTTGTCCTTCTGCAGGAGGAGGCAGAGATCCAGGCAGAGCTGGAGAGGTTGGAGCGAGTGCGAAACCTGCACATTCGCGAGCTGAAAAGGATCCACAACGAGGATAATTCTCAGTACGACATTTTTATTAACTTATCTACTTAGTCTGTAATCACGTGTACCTGGACTCTGTTTACTTACTCAACTTGAACTGTTTCTTACCCTGCGCAGATTCAAAGATCACCCCACGCTAAATGACAGATACCTGCTACTCCATTTACTTGGAAGGGGAGGTTTCAGTGAAGTTTACAAGGTGAGACAAACTTAATCTTTCTCTGATATGGCAGAACCACTTCTTTTAACTAATAGCTTCTTCTACAAACATCAGTATTATCTTACTTTTACAGATTTAAATATGTGGTAAGTTTTGTGTGAGGTGATTGTGATCTTACACTGGTGAAAACGAACTTATATTCCTAAAGTGCTTGAGTTTCTGTGCTGTGCATACTTTGAAAACTTTAGGATGCTTGTTTCATTACGTCACACTAAGCTGACATCATCAATATTTCTTAGTAAATGATTGTGCCAGAAAGTGAGGGGATGTTCCAGGAATTTGCTGTCTTCACTGTAAAAAAGATGAGAGAATACAGCCGCATTAAACATGAAGCAAGAATCTCACTGCAGCTGAAAAAAAGTAATTCCAAAGGCATGTCTATACTGAAAAGAGACATTTCTTTCCCAGGCCTTTGACTTAACGGAGCAGAGGTATGTTGCGGTTAAAATCCACCAGTTAAACAAGAACTGGAGGGATGAGAAGAAGGAAAATTATCACAAGTAAGTGTTGTAAAATTTTTATAGCAATTCTACAGTATATTTACTGTGGCTATAAATTCACTGTGTGTAATATCTGCATTTAAAATGCTCTTTCTTTTCAGGCATGCATGCAGAGAGTATAGAATTCACAAAGAGCTGGACCACCCACGAATAGTTAAACTATACGACTACTTTTCGCTTGACACTGACTCGTAAGTCAATTCCTTCCAAACAGATTTGTGCCCACCATTACATACATGTTAGATTATGTAAATTAAAAGACAGAACGCACATATTTCAATAAGTAGAATATTTACTTTTATTCAATGTACAACATCTTGCTGATTTGGTTAAATTTTCCCCCCCTTGTCTTGGAACAGGTTCTGCACAGTCCTGGAGTACTGTGAGGGCAACGACTTGGACTTCTACCTGAAGCAGCACAAGCTCATGTCAGAGAAAGAGGGCCGCTCCATCATCATGCAGATTGTCAATGCCCTCAAGTACCTCAATGAGATCAGACCGCCTATTATCCACTATGACCTCAAACCTGGTGGGTCTTCACACCACAAAACCTATTTTCATGCATGCATCAGACACGCCCTTTCACACATGAAGCACACAGCCAGAGATTGTGGATGTATGACGCAATCTTAGCTACTAGAAATAGCCTGTTTGGTTTAGGTGAGGATAGGTGTCTGGTCAGAGCATCCTGCGTAGTGGTGACTGTTAATGTGTTGGTATCACTGCAAGGTGTAATTTCAAGCAGCTTAATGGGCAGATGCTCAGTATTTTGTTATGATTTGGTCATCATGACTAATTGGATCAAGTTGAACCAAGTTTATTAATATCTCAACAATTTGCTGTTAAAGGTATAGTAAGTAGGATTTTTCCTTGCATTTTGTCAACAACACATTCAAACTGGGCCCCTCCTCCTGGGCTCTTCGTCACCAGAAGCTCACTCTCACTCTCTCGTGCAAAAACACGCCCACCCTGCCGAGGTAACACCGACAGCATCATGGTTACCTTTGTACTAGCATGCTAACTGCCGGTTTGTCCTACCCGGTTTGAGGCACCTACCTGTCCAACAGAAACAAGGCCAACTCTGCATCCCTCTGTCGCCATGTTCGCCAGTCTGAATGGGGCCCAGTTGCTAATTTGAACCACTCCCACACTCACCTATACGCTGTGATTGGCTCAGGGAACCGCAACAGCGCCCCTCCTGAAAACGGCCCGTGCAAAGCAAAACAACAGAATAGATGCAAAGGGAAGGGTCTCACAAGGGTCTGCACACCCACTCATCAACACACGTATAGAGGCCCATAAGTGATGATTTATATTATATTATATTTGTAAAAGTCTATATTTTATTTTTTTAAGGAAAATCCTACTTATTATACCTTTTACCGTTAAAAGGAGGAATCATCCTTTGTTTAAGGCTTAAGATGGTTTGGCCTCTAATCCAACTTCTGCCAATTATTCCATTAAGGCTGATTTGAACATGTTTAATTGCTATGATGGAAAATGATGATTGTGAATAATAGCACAATTGTCACCCTGACTCAAAAGTAAAGACACTCCCCAACTATGCAGGTATTTTCTCTCATGCCTGTAAATCCTGTCCTCTTCCTGCTCAGGTAACATCCTCCTGGTGAACGGCACAGCCTGCGGGGAGATCAAGATCACAGACTTCGGCCTATCGAAGATCATGGATGATGACAGCTATAACTCAGTGGACGGGATGGAGCTGACGTCACAGGGAGCAGGGACATACTGGTAAGATAACGTCGGAAGATTACACAGTGCTGCAGGGCTGTCATCATGTGTGATATACTAGATTGTGTTGTTTATTTTTAACACCGAGCCTTGGTCCTCAGGGGTCAAATTTATACCAGTCATTCCTGAAATATATCTCCAGACCTGTGCTTTTCCCACCCCACAGTGAATTAGGAAGGAACAGGCATCATTCTGCTGTTTTTTATGCTATAGAGAGAGAAAAATACAGCAGAATCTGATGTCTTGAGTATGAGACTTAAGATCCTTTGTAGAAGCATCATGAAAAGAATTATGACTGTGAACAATGAAACATAATTGGAGGCAATATAGAACTGTGAGAAAAGAAAGCAATACAGCGATGCTTACTATGCAGAAAATCACGTATTGCGTTGAATTACATTTTTATAGGGTTTTAATTCTTTCTTATTGAACACTGCCACGCTAACATTTAATCTATGACATGACTTTCTTATATCTGCACAGGAAAGTAAACAAAATCCCTTCTAGTCACTTGGAAAACGCTGCAGCGCTGAGATTTACTCTTGGCACACAGAGCACTGTCATATATGGTTACTGTGTTTGACAGCATACTGTGTTGTCTCTAGATTGCCAGAAGCAGCACTACATGATTAACAGTTTCTGAGCTTACATGCAAGGGATTTCATAGCATGATGACAGAGAGTGACATTAATGACATTTGAGAAGACATTTAATAGCTGCAAATTGCTCACTTGACTTACTAGCAGAGAAAGGTATAACACAAAATGTATGTGTGTTACTACTTTTCAGTACCATCAGACGATAAAAATGTTAAATCCAACCATAATTACGGATAATTTTCTCTCTGACCCAAAGTTTTTTGGGTCACTTTTTGATGTTAATGTAGATGCTTTTGTGGCTAAAGACCAAATTGCATTTCTAACCAAGATATTTGTGTCATGATTGCTTGATGATTTGCCCAACCAAACAAAAAAATGTTTTTTTAATTTCTACATGTCATTAACACAAAACAAACCTTGAAACTGATCTGATTTTCATAATTCGATGCTGATTAATAATAACATGGCTCCTCTTTTCTGCTTTAGGTACCTGCCCCCCGAGTGCTTTGTGGTCGGGAAGGAACCGCCCAAAATCTCCAACAAGGTGGATGTGTGGTCTGTGGGAGTCATATTCTACCAGTGCTTGTATGGCCGCAAGGTAGGGGAGACACTGAATAAAATATGTTCTACTATGTGCACCATAACTGAGTTTTAAAGTTATATTTGTTTTGCAGAAGATTTAAAAGAAATTCTATTGTAATAATTTCCCCAAAATTCAATTTAAAGTATTTAACACTAATAACCCTTTCAACTTTCAATTTAGTTTGTCTTTATATAAGTGAAAAACACCTTCTATATATTTAGACCTGTTATTAAAAATATGTTTAATTTCATTATTTAGAGAAAAATTATGATGGATGTACTCAGACTTGAATTCCTACAATAAAATGTAGGGCCTGGATCCAGCTTTTTCAGAGCTCAGCGTCCTCAGCGCAAATACGCCCTCAGAGTCAGCTGTTTTTTGTCGCGCTCACAGCACTCAGTTGAAAATAGCTCAACTTTTGGAACACCACCGTGCTCGTCAATGAAACGTCTCCCTCACCGACCAATTAAGACCAAGAAGGGGCGGGACTTACGATATCTATTCTTTCAGGGGGGGTTTTTTGAGGGTACAATTTCCAGGTCTAGAGCTGCTGCTAATGCCAGGACACAATTCCTTTCCATTGTTTTTATGTTTTCTTTGTAAAATGTCCTTGAATAAAAGCAAATATAAAGCATACAGAGCAATTTAAATCAGACTTAACGGTTACTACCAGGGGAAGCTGAAGTGCCGCCAGACAACTTTCGTAACCTAGTAACAGTAAGTGCCGGTTAGAAGCGCTCTGAAATTGAGGTTGTGGGTGCTGCCAGCACAAAAAAACGCATTAAGTGGACACAGGACCTTATTTGATTTGTGTTTTTGTCATCAACACTTCCTTTCCTCCTGTGTGCTCTCCAGCCCTTTGGCCACAACCAGTCCCAGCAGGACATCCTACAGGAGAACACCATACTGAAGGCAACAGATGTGCAGTTCCCCCCCAAACCAGTAGTCACACCTGAAGCTAAGGTACTGGTCTCTCCCACCTCATTGCTATTGTTTTGCCAGTTTAATGTTGTATTTACTTTTTTTACTGTAACTGTTTATTGTATATATATCTGCGTGTAAGTTTTTTTCACTCAGTATCTCATTGTGTCTCCCTTCAGGCCTTTATAAGGCGCTGTTTAGTCTACCGTAAGGAGGACCGCATCGATGTGCATCAGCTGGCCAGTGACCCCTTCCTCATGCCCCACATCCGCAAGTCGGTGGCCTCCTCGGGCACCTCAGGCATGGCTGTGGCCTCCACATCCAGCTCCTCAAACAGCAGCGCCTCAAACTGAGCACACAACACTTAACTGACTGACTGATCTGTTTGAAAGAGCGGGGTGGTGGCGACGCCGCACTGTGTCCTCCCCATCCAACAGCATCCCACCTTGCCATGAAGAGCCCAAGAGAAACTGGTCAGACAACGGCAAGGGGTGGGTGAGAAGTCCATGGAGAGGCCTCGTCACCCTTCGTCCCTCATATGTCCACCCACCCCAGCCTACCTGTCCTTTCTCAGAAGGGTGGCATTGTTCTGGGGGTTCAAAGCCCTGGACGACTCAACCCAGCGAGGGGCGAGCTTTGGCACTGTGTTGGTGAGAAGTGGGGTTCGGTGTTTGGGATTTTTCTTTTCCTGCATCAAAAAGAAAATAAAAAGAAGTATAGAACTGCTTCAGCTTGGGAAGGACTGCGGAAGGCCTCATACCCATACACACTCGCACATACACCCATGCATGAGACATTCTGGTCCGAGGTAGTCCGACCTCCCTAAGAGCAAACATTTTGTTTGTACTCATCTCCCAAACTTTTCTGAGAGAACTGGTCTGGCCTGTTATTGTATTGAACCCTAAATATCTATGGCACTATGTCATCCCAACCCGCTGTTCTGGGATCCCCTGCCCTGCTTAAATTCCAGACCCAGATAGTTTGTGACGAGGAGGGACAAAAGCTACCACCCCCCTTAGCCCCTTCTTTCTCCTCGTCAAACTCCTGTGACCAAAGCTTATAACTTCCAGCTGGTGGCAGTGTTCCACCTCAGTTTTTATAATGAATGGTTTTAGAATCGTGTTACTTGATATGAAGTGGAAGATGATGGGAAATGACCCCTTTTACATTTTTTTAAAAAACGTTTCAATTTAACCAGTTTTATTGAGAAAACTGTTGTTTTTCAAGTTGCCTTTTAATTAGAACTGTTCTCGTTTGATTGACCCCCTACCATAAACACATATTTATTTAGGTATGTTTGAATTTATTTTGGCCAATGAAATGCAAGGGACTGGTCTACCTAATAGTACTGTTGGGGGGAGATTGGGCCTTAGCAGAGAGTTGCATAAACCATTAAATACTATTGGTTAAAATGTGTTTGTTTGTTCTGGGCTTCTGTCTGACTGTTTTCCATCACTGCTTTCTTTCAAGGAATTTCTTCTGTTTACAGCACGGCTGGCGGTTTATTCACGAGCCTGATGTCTGTCGTCAGGTTTTGTTTTTCACTTTTCAGAGCTTTCCAGACAATCAACCCATCAATCAATCCTGTTTAAACACAGTGTTGAGTAGGTTCTTATTTCTCCTGTTTCTGTGGTGGTGTGTTGTGTGTGTGAATGTATTAGTCACAAATAAGCACTCTAGCACAAAAACTGGCATTCATGCTAAACTCCATAATAGGCAAAACATTTAATTTCCTACGTACTCTGGGAACCAACCTTGAACATGGATTCTTTTTCTAAATGGATAGAATTTATCTCTTACTTGCACATTTATTTATGTTTATGGAATGTATCAGCTTTTTGCAGCCAGATCAACACATCCTTTGACTGCAGCTGGTCTAGTATCAGGTCATCGGTGGCATCAGTAAACCAAAACCCAAACCTTGGCCCTTTTGACAGGAGTGAGCAGAAGCTCTACTCCTTATTGATGTCTAATCTCCTCGCCCGGTCTCTGAGGGTGAGCCCAGGCCCCCTATGAAGAAAACTCATATCGGTTGTCTGTATCTACGATCTCATGTTTGGTCACTACCCTAACTTTATGAGCACAGATGAGGGTTTGAAAGTAGATCCACTGGTAAATCAAAAGCTTTGCCTTCAAACTTCCTTCTTCATTACAATGGTTATGCACTGGCTCCATTTTACACGCCGTTTTGAACAAGACCCCAAGATGCTGTACTCCTTAACCTGGGGCAGTAACTTATTCCTAACCTGACCTCCACATTCCCTGAGCTGAGATACTATCCATTAGACCAAAACATTTTTTCTCTACCTGTCAAGAAAATGGAACCAGCTCTCACTCCCTACGTGATTGTCTGTAGTGTCACAGTGGCACGAGATAGGGCATCAGCAACAAAGTTAGTGTTGCCTTTGATGTGATGTATTTCCAAATGATAAGGCTGCAAAAACAAGGCCCACCGCATCAACCGCTGATTTAGGGTTTTGTAGTGATCGCAGAAATGTCAAGGGATTGTGATCCGTATAAACAAGGGGGGCTCCTGAGTCAACATACACATCAAAATGTGCCTCTTTCTCTATCACAGAATAGTGTGACTGATAAGACTTAAACTTTCTAGAGAAATAGCTAACAGCTTTAAGTTCACCCTTTTTATCAGCTTGCATCAAAACTGCACCAGCACCGACATTACTGGCATCCACTTGAAGCTGAAAGGGTTCCCCTAAACGAGGAGCAGCGAGGACTGGTGCAGAACACAACAATGTCTTAACCTTTTCAAATGCGTTTTGACACTCCGGAGACCAAATGAATTTCACCTCAGCCTTAAGCAGGTTTGTCAGTGGAGCAACAACAGAAGAAAAGTTAGCACAAAAACTGCGATAATAACCAGCCATGCCGAGGAAGCGCATCAATTATTTTTTTAAAGAGGGGTTTGGATAAGTTTTAATGGCTTCAACCTTTGCATCTACGGGCCGCACCTCACCTTGTCCCACAACTTTTCCCAGATATGCAACGGTGGCTCTAGCAAACTCCCATTTAGCTACATTGATGGTTAAACATGCCCAAACAAGCCTCTCAAACGGCGCTTTTATCCTACTGAGGTGCTCTTCCCGTGTGTCACTATAGATGACCACATCATCTAAATAAACTGCACAACCCTGTTACCCAGAAACAACCTTGTTCATGAGTCTCTGGAACATTGCAGGTGCATTCCGCAACCCGAATGGCATAACAGTGTAACTGTACAAACCAGATGGAGTTAGGAATCAGCAAATCTCTTGTGCCTTTTTGGAAAGGGGAACTTGCCGATACCCCTTTTAAGAGATCAAACTTACTCACATATTTTGCCGCCCCAACTTGATCTACACAATCCTCCATTCTAGGAAGTGGATAAGAGTCTGGTTTGGTAACTGCATTAAGCTTACGGAAATCTGTGCATGGCCTATAAGACTCATCTGACTTTTTAACCAGCAAACATGGTGAAGCCCAAGCAGAGGAAGATGGCTTGGCCAGTCCATTATCGAGCATATATGAAACCTCAGATTCTAGTACTTCTAGTTTTTCAGGTGACAACTGATAAAAAAACGTTGTTTAATAGGTGAGGTCTCACCAATATCAATATCATGCTCAATCAGGCACGTGCGAGATGGAGTATCGGAATACAGGGACGGATAGCTTTCAATTATGTTACTCAACTGCTCACGTTGAGACTCACCCAAATGACCCAACAACACATGCATATTACTCAAAGAAGAGTTTTTAAGGTGAGGTTGCAACACGCCATTACACATTACAACTTCCTCCTCCTCTAAAGCGGCCTCTCCCTTGATTTGGTTTTCCTGTGACTTGGCGAATATGACAGGTCTTAATGTAGGTGGAAATATCCTTTTTTTAAGTGTGGCCAAAAGAAATGCCTCAGAATACGATCATAGGTTTTCCTAACTCCTATATGACCAGCTTTACTATCGTGTGCAGTCTTAATTACTGACTGTCTATACTTAACAGGCAAAACCACCTGCTCCACAAACCCACGAGCCAACTTTTCCCCATAAGGTACCCATCTCCTAATCAACAGACCCTCCTGTAGAAAATATACTGGAGACCCTGACTCTACCTCAGACAATGGCACTACTGAATCGAACAGTTGCTTCAAAGAAGAATCAATTTTTTGCGCCTCCACTAACTCTAAATATGACAGTCAAGAGTTCATCGGGTAAGGACATAACAAATTTAACATCTTTATTTAGATCAGCTTTCACTTCCCCAACAGACGCAGTAATGGAAAGGTCATTCTCGCTTTGTCTTCAAAGACGGACATTCCTTTTTCCAGTGTCCTTTTTGTTGACAGTAACTGCAAACATCATTTTTCAAATAAGGATCTTGCCTGGAGCAGACTGGATTCAAACCTGACTTAAACCTGTCAACCGAATCCTTTGGACCAACGTCACTCGGTTTCTGATCACCAAAAATACGTTTATGGGTCAATACATATTCATCTGCAAGGACAGCAGCATCATTTGGAGTATTTGCTTTGCGTTCATTAATGTATGTTGCAATATAGTTAGGCACTGATTGCAAGAACAACTAGATCGCATAGTTCCTCAAATGTACCAACATTGGACACCACCAACCAAACTGCAAAATCAAGTCTCTTGAAAATTCCACGTGTTTGCTTGTCAGAATTGCAAGAACAACTAGATCGCATAGTTCCTCAAATGTACCAACATTGGACACCACCAACCAAACTGCAAAATCAAGTCTCTTGAAAATTCCACGTGTTTGCTTGTCAGACTTTCTCCAGTGTCTAAAGCGTTGCCTGTAAGCCTCTGGAACCAACTCATAGGCCTTTAGAACTGCTGCTTTAACCTTAGCATAATCTTTACAATCTTCATTTGATAGAGCTGCATATGTCTCTTGGGCTTTTCCAGTGAAAACACACTGTAACATTAAGGTGCGGTCCTGATCAGGCCAGTTTCTAAAATCTGCCAGCCTTTCAAACATACAAAAAAAATTAAGCTGGATCTTTATCATTAAATTTAGGTAGCTTCAAATTACCAGCAATGTCAAATCGAGGAGCAGAGGGTGTGACAACTGCAGACCCAAAACTAACCAATCAAAGAAGGCCAAACACACTGGAGTCTCCCCTCCCTAAATTATCTAAATGACCTATCTAACTGACTAAGTAAACTCAACCCTAGTCTTCGTGCAGTTACTGGCGAGTGGTTGTTATTCACAGGAAACCAGCGGGACTGGACAGCACCTGCTATGCAGCCACCACCAGGACCCCACAGACGTTACCCCGAGCATTTTTGCCCTGCCCACTTTCACCGCCACTTTAAACCAACAACCTGCAACAAGCTCCCTAGTAGAACTTGTTGCAAAACCTACCAGGGGAGACCCCAGTTTAAACAAAGCCAAACAATTGGGTGTCACCTTTCAAAGCAAATTATTAACCTCAAAAACACCAGTGGTAAGACTAAGGGACTAGACTAAAGCTCTCCATAAACCAGCACGTGTGATGCTCTCCCAAAATAAAGTATCTTACACGAGTTAACCAAGACAAACAAAAAACGGCATTTAACTTAACAATTTAACCAAAATACCAAAAAACCTTTTTGACGAGCCCCCACTTGTCACAGCCCGGCTCAGGGGAGGGACAAGAAGGAGAGGACCACACATTACTTTTAACTCAAAGATTTATTTAACCAAAGATAAGTTGAACACTACCAATGTTAAACGTGTTTATCAGTAATATCAGTAATGTCCAGTGTGTTGAATGAGTGTGAATGTAATGTGAGAAACCAAGGAAATTAAATCAGGAAACAATAACCCAAACAACAAACCATATGCCCAGGAAGAGAGAGCGAGACTGGCTGAATCCTGCAGCTTATATAGCTGAGGAGCAGCAGACACAGGTGCAATGATTAGCTGATTGCACTTCCTGGTTCTCTCCTAACAAAGGAAAAGACAGCCCCACACAGGAAGCCAAGATGGCTGTCACAGTAGGAATGGGCCCAGTAGCCACTACCACTCCCACTGGAGACATAGACCTAAGACATCTCAAAAGTCTATCCAACACATCTAGCCTTGATTAGCAAACTCATGTCCACTCTGGTGACCCTGTTCCAAAAACCAGGAGATCCACATTGCTCCTGCTGTATCTGTGGTTGGACAATCCTTCAGAACCTACTTTAAAGCACCCTTGCATACATCTTGCAGGTGTGCGCCTTCCACTACTCGACATTATCCCAAATCGGATTCAGCAATTCTTCTGCCCGAGGACAATCTCCCTCATCTGTGGTGCCTGGGGTAAGTAAAGTGTAATTTCAGGTACGTGATGTTTTATTAAATGTATCTTTGGGATGTTTATTGAGAAAGCTTTAAAATACAGTTAAGGGAAAACCAGGCTATATTACCGCCCTGTTTCAAACCTCCACATATATAACTAAACCATTGAGAATGTATAATGGTATAAAGATTAATGTGCAGGTATTAATCCCCACAAGACTAAAGTGGGCTATTAGAAATAGGGAGAATATGGGATTTAAAGTTATAAAAAAGCACGTTATGCCAAGAAACTCGCAGGAGATGAAGTGTTGTGGTTTGGATATCAGTGACGCATGAGGCAAACTTAAAGCGCTAACCCTCGAAGATTTCAGTTCTCTTTTGCTGGACCTATGGCGAATAAACGGTAATTGCTGGAGCACAGCTTGTGATTTTTTACCGCAAAAGTCGCCACAGACACCTAGTCCATAATAATTCAATATACTGTAAATACAAAGGTTTTCATCAGTGGGCCATATAGGCTCAATCACCATTGTTCATTCTGCGATAGATAGTGACTTAACAGACATTTATTTCAATGGAAATCTTTGAGTTAATTACTTTAAGAACATTACTTATGCCTTATAATAGCAAAGGGGCTAACTAATTCTTACTGAATGTTACTATATTGATAAAAGAAATGCATGTAATCAATACAAAAACAATAAAAACAGGATTAAAAAAAGTAAAAAAGCTAATTTCTAATCCTCACTTATGTATAATATTTTATAAATAGTTAATAGGCTAACCAATATTATGAATAATACTCTGATAACATAGTTTTTAGTGTCCGGAGTCCTCTTTATACTTGGTTTTAATTGTGGGTCCTGTTAGAGGCGCCTGGAGGTCCCCGGACCTCATGTTGGGAACCACACAAACACACGTACGCACACACACACATTGTTGACGCGGCTCCATTCATTGGAGTCTCATCTGACTGCGAGGCAGACGGAGCTCTAGCGGCCAAACTCCCCAAATCTGCATCATCCGTCCTCAAAGTAAACCACTGGGGCAGTTGCTGCTCCGGCTTCACTTTTTTTTCTCTCCTTTGGTTTTTTTTTTTGTGCAACGTGTGTGTGAGCTTGTGTTGTAGTTGTGAGCATGCAAGGCAACGGCCGTCATCGAAACAAGGAATTAAAAAGAACATGGACAAATCGGCAACTTATATTTTACAAATGCACTTTATATTTATTCGTCTTTAGTCTGGAACTGAAGAGCAGCGTTACGGGTGAGAAAAACATCAACTTCATATAATTCAAGTTAAAGTAAAAATACCGGGCAGACATTAAACGTGCTGTGCATGCGCATGTTTTGGTAACGACTTCCAGTCAGAAAAAGCAGTAGAAAGCAGCTACAGGAGGAGATTTTCAGAGTTTTCTGGATTCGGAGGCTCGGTATCCCACGAACCAAAAGTCCGAGGAGTGAGTGGAACCAGATGTGGAGAAAAAGGGGGGAGGAGGGACGGGGCTGCTGGCTTAGTTTCTCTTTTTGTCATTTCTGTAAACGTATTAAGTTAAATCAAAGCTGCAAAGCTGTGCATGTTGTTGTTTTTTTTTGCTCTATATTTGGACCGGATGGGTTTTGTTGGGCTAGATTGTAAACCCGACGCAGAGTGACGCTTCATTTGGCACCCTGCGGGCAGATGTGACCTTTACATCCTGTTACAGGCTGCAATTAACACATTCAGTTCTGTGCTGAACAGCTACCAGGCCATTACATGTTATGGGATGCCATGATACCTTAAAACTCTTGGTAAGCTTGGCTGTCATCTCTGGCCAACACAACATAAAGTGGTTTGATATTGAAGCTAACATAGTAAGATTATGTGGCTTTACAGTCCCACTCTTTGCTCTATTATCCCTCAGAGTACACAGCTAAATACACACACTATAGACTCTCTGGCTTAGTTTCTTAATATTAAATTGACTCGCACCCATCTGCCATCAAATTCCCCTGCTGCCAAAGTAAAGACTGCCTTTCAATCACTTTTGGACCAAATGGATAATCTGCAGAGGGGTCTGAGGGGGAAATAAGCATTGTGCATTTGTTTTATAAATTATATATAGGAAATAACTATATTTTGTCCCTGATAAACCTGTATCCCCATTACACCGTGCAGAACTGTGGGACTGATGGAAAGTTTCAAGTGTGCTCTTCTTTGGTTTCTAAATCTGATTTCTGTTTCTGAGTGTGGCTGCAAAATGCAAACATGCTCCCCTCGTGTAATAGCCCCCCTCTCTGTTCTCCCATGCTCCTCAGATGAGGTAAAACCTATCCACAGTTTTGGTTGGTCCAGAGGCCAGACCACCATAAAACACCAAAGAAACAAACACAGCGTGCTGGAATGTCCTGCCTATTTGTCCTGTCGCCTTTGTATCACACTGACCAGTTAAAGTCTTGTTTTTGTAATCCCAGACATCTGTCAAAATACAGAGAGTTTACAGGGGTGGTTTAGCTCTAACCTCACTCTAGATCTTTAGAGAAGATAAAAGTTTGGAAAATAAAAAGGAATGGAAAAAAGAGGCCCACTTAGTTTTGATTATCTGGCTTTAGCAATGAGTCACAATCCAGTGTGATATCAACAAGTTTGTTAACTGGTAAAATCTGCACGAACTCCTTTCAGATCATCACAAGCGTTTGAGTATTGTCCTCAAACATGCTCCAACAGATGACCGTACTGAGGAGGTGGAGGTTCTGGGAATATCGGCCCCTCTTGGCGGGTTTTGCTGGTTGTTCTTGGCCGTGGGTTTCAGCCTCTCTCTTCAGCTGGAAACTGTCTTCAGTGTAGAAAAAAGGGGGTGACAGGGCAAAGAAGAGGATGAGATCACAGCAGGAGAGCTGTTGTGGCTTAGCTTTCACAGGGCTCAATGGCTTAAAGTTAATCTGGAATTCTGCACTCTCTCTGATTGCCCGCGAGTTTTCTCACATCAAACATCCAGTTGTGTCGCCCTCCAGACTGGAATTAAAATTTCTTTTTGAATTTGCTTCTTGCTGTCTGGGACTTCAGCTTCAGGTTGCCTGCTGGTTCAAAAGGCTTTGCCTTAAAAGTCTCATATTGCCACCATGTTTATACTGAGCTTATATATCACATACTGAAGTGCATGCAGCCCACAGTGTAATGCTTATTTCTATCGGGCCGGCTCTGGTGTGAAAATCTGCCCACAGGCACTGTTAGAGCTGAGTCTGTGGTCTATTTTTAAAAATGGCTTTAATGCCCATTGTGTAAATGACAAAATGGCATCAGACTGATTCATGGGCATGTCTGCCTCGCTCCGTTAACTACTCAGTTTTGTGTCAGTAAAGCCATTCAAGTATCCTTAAGGATTTCGTTGCAGTGAGAGGTGTAGCTAAATCCTGAGCTGAGATTATAGTGTGTGAAGATTTTATGGGCTGTCGTGGCAGACATCACTCTGTAATTGTAGAGTAAGATGAATTACAACACAGAACTGAGGACATGTCTGTCATGGAGGGTTTATATGAACTATCATGAGGGCGTAAATGTTTTCACACATTTTACGTGGATGTCCAATCAGTGTTGATGGTGAATGTAGTCAATTGAAGCAAGAAATTCCTCTCTGCTGACAGTGCTACATTGGATGAGAAAGCGGAGTTCTCCTGATAGATAAGCTTGCATCGGCCCAACCAGTCGAGGCAGATGACGTGATGATGTTCAACTTGAGCCTGGTTCTGCTCGAGGTTCCTGCCTGTTAAAAGGAAGTTTTTCTTGCCACTGTGCCAAATGTTGCTAAGTGCTGCTCATGGTGATTCATGTTGGGTCTGTCTCTAAATAATAAAGATAAAGAGTACGGTCTAGACCTGCTCTTTCTGTAAAGAGTCTTGAGATAACTATTTGTTATGATTTGGCGCTATACAAATAAAATTTGATTGATTGATTGAATTGAAGCAATAAATTCCTCTGTGCGTGCTTCAATGACCGAGACAGCCGATGCCTCCTGATAGCTGAGCTTGTTGTGACTACATGTACCAGGATGCATTACAATGCTTGTTATATTGCTTTTCTCTGGCTGTAAACTCAATCAATGTGGTGATGATTAGTTTGTTGACTTCAAATCAATCAAACTATATTGACAATTGACCATCATTTAAGTCAATCCGGTCACCTGTTTTATCTTCACAATTGTGAATATTTGCTGGTTTTCTTTGTGTCCTATATAGGAAACTTAATAAGCCATTTAAATTAATAAATTTGAGCTTTTAGTAATTATGATAATGACCATTAATTACTTTTTACTTCATACTCAAAAGGATGAGTCAATACGTTAAGAAAATTATAAACTTTAGATGATTTTTTCCTTTCAATAATAGCCTCAATTGATACAGCAGACAGTGACCTACCAAAGAAACATCTCTGTGCAATGTCTTTTTAACATTTGATTCGATGCTGGATCGTTTTGCTTTAATAAGCATGACTAGAAAAACAGCCCCATGGAAAGAAGTGTCTTGTCCCAAAAACAACAGATTTTTTTGTATTATTTGGAGCAGTGTAAGTTTATAACTCCCCGAGAAGGTTTAAGTTAGAATTTGTCCCCATTCAGAGTCGTGTTTTTTATGCCTAAAACAATGAGCTGGCAGTAAACAAGCCTGGGTGTTATTGAGAGCTGGATGCAGGGAGCTGATTATATCTCATTACACTGTAAAGAGCACTGTCAGACTCTAGCTGAGGCGCTCGGCCTCTGGACTCTGTTTCTGTGTTTGCTACCAACCAAAGCGCGAACACAGCTTCTGAGAAACTCAACCACAGAGCCTGAGTGCAAGAAGAGGGGCGTGTCGGCCGTCTTCTCCAGATTACAGGGGGTTTTTTTTATGGAGCTCTGGATGAGACTCTATTGTCTGTGGAGGTTTTGAAGTGTTTCAGCTGAGAGGTAGGAAACGAGGGATTGCCGCAGACGGAGCAGACTCAAGTAGCCACATAGGAGGGCTGTGTGTCTTTTTTCAAATGCCCACTGATCTTTTCCCACCTACCCCACTTCCTGGCCTCTCACAGGAGCCCGCCGAGTAGGAATGCTGAGGGTCTCACTTTCTCTCCTCTGAATCTGAATTCTGACCGAAGGCGTTCATGTGGGTTTCTTTTTACATAATTTTAGCAGGACCTTAATTTAGAGTCACGCCTACGCTCGTGTTTCTTTGTCTTTCTTTCCCCTTCCCTCATACAGACTCACAACCACGCACCACTCACAACAGTGGCGTCTAGATTACCTAAATCTTTAAACAATAAATAGATATGAAAGAAAGGAAACCGCATTTTCTTGAGAAATGATGTTGGGTTTTTCCCCTGAAATTCCTGTCACAGCCGCTGGCATGCAGCCACTGCTCCGAATGTGTTAAGTTCCACATTTTTACACAGTAACTCTTCTCTTTTTCTTTGTTATTGAACTAATTTCAACAAGCGTTTAAGGTGAATTCCATGAGACTACTTAGAAGCTCTGTGGGAAACACCTTACATGCAGCTATAGCTCCTCAGAGAACCATACTGAGGTAATGCTAATAAAGGCACCAGTGTACAGCAGTGAGACGGCTGCACACTGGAAAAGATTATCCATCTGACCCCCGAGGATCACTGCAGCTTCATCAGATAAATCAGATTCAGACCTGTAAAAACATTCGGTTATTTGAGTCCAAAAGTACCACTCAACCTGCAGATTCTCGTGATAATACTCCTTAAATATTTATCCCCCAAACCACTGCTTGGGGGACTGCTGCTCCACCAAATGTAGGGAAGAAGGTTATTCCAGGTCAAACTCCGGGAATAGTGTGAACTCTCTAAACTTGGTGCATGTTGAAATTCTTCAACTAACCGTCTATTAAAAACATGTGTTGCCACTTTACAGAGCTTATTGCACAACTATTCCGCATGTGCGCTCTGTAATATGATGTATATGCAGGAATTTTGGATTATAACAGCAACATTTAATAACTGTGTTGCGCAGGCACATCAGAAGCCACAACGCAAACTAGTTCTAACAGCTCTGCATCCATTAATAGAGATATTGATCCAGCCCCTGACCTGTTCTCTTGCCACATGAGCTGCTAACATGGAATCCTGTTTTCATCAGATTTATTGACCGATGCCGTTTGTTCCCCTCTCTCTGCACAGCGCCGCTGGACTCTGACGACTTTGCTTTCTTCCATGAGGGCGTCCAGGGGTGCCTGGGGGTGCGGGATCACTCCCTCGTCCCGTCGACGTCCTGCGAGGAAAGCAGCCAGCGCTGGAAGTGGGTGACGCGGGGTCGCCTGTTCAACCTGGGCTCGTCGCTGTGCCTGGGCATGACCACAGGGAACATCACCTCCAGGAAGGACAAGTCTCCTCTAGGGGTGTACACCTGTGACCGCGAGCCCCCCAGAGTGCGCTGGACCTGGAACTGTGGCCTGGTGTTGGAAACCCTCAATAACTATCTTCCAATACCCTCATTTGGGAACACCTCCGCATCCTCCTCTGCTTCAAAGTCCAAGTGGACACTACGTGGAGGTGTGGAGGACCTGTGCTCCAAAACATATCGGGGTAAGCACACTTGTCATTCAAAGATTCTTCAGATTGATGGTCATTATTTACCCATTATTTATTTTATAAATACACCTTTGGATTTCCTTTAAAAAGCATCAATTTATCTCGAGCAACCTAAAATGTTACATTGACCGTACATTAGACAAAAGATACAACACAACAAACACATTACACCTACATGGCTAAGTCTGTAAACTTTTGTTAAACTTTTACTTTTCATGGATGTGTTTACAAATAAATCAATCTCAGATTCCATCGGCTAAAGTTGTAGCCTCTGGGGACAACGGCAAACATGCCAGGCGTGTAGCCAGCGGTTAGCGATAAACGACTTCCAGTCAAGACATCCTTTTCCACGTGCTGGATTGTTTACAAAAAAAAACAGTTTTTCTTGTGATTTACTTTCATTAACGGGTCTTACCTTTGCTGAGATTTCAACATCACGATGCAGATTTGTAGAAAGTAAAAATTAAGCTTTGTCAGGGCTGTCCTCAAGAGGAGAAAACTACTTTTCAAATGCTCGTTTGTTGAACGGAGGTCGGATCGATCACTTCTGGTGCATTCGAGGAAGTCGGTAAATCTGAGCTTTCGCGACACAGCGTCAAGGGAATTAGATCTAGAACAGATCGTAAGCTGTTAGCATGCAGATGTCTGTTTATAGAGATTAATAAGAAGCTAAATCATCATCAGACCATGCCGATGGAAGCTAGGATTGCATTATGGCGCATTACGTTCCGCCTGCTTTCACTCTCCACACGGACTGTTTTTCCTGCATACGTCGCAGCCTGCTGATACGGGATTGGTCAATAGTACTCGGACTACAAGCGTAGTACAAACAGAAACCAGAACACTAACCCATCCCTAAAATCTGTGTCCCTACAGATCTGTAGGGACATGGATTTTAGGGATGGAATAAAGATTACAAATTAATTAATCAGAAGAAGAGCCATTAAAATACCATAATTAATAAAAAATATGTAACAACAGTAACACATAAATTTAAAACAACTAACCAAATCCATGTTAAAAAGCCAAAAATCCGACCTCAGATCCCAAATATTGCACCCTCTCTGCAGCTTATTCGCCATTAATTGCCCTAAAGGCCTTTATTGGTCCAGCTGTAGAAGGAGGTCGCGCTGCCTCAGAGTGGCCCTGAGACTTATTGTTGTGAAAGTCACAGCTGCATCTGATCAAACGCATACAGCACAATATTGCTTTTAGGGAATCTTTGAGGAAAGGTGGCTTTTCGCCAGTCAGAAAGCCAAGCAAAACACTGCTGGTGTTTGTAAACTCCAGTAAACACTTAGATGTCCTTGCCCCGCAGTAGATTTCTATTTATACCAAGTTTTCAGGGCAGATTAAATCTAACAGGGTGGTTCACGTCTAAGCCTCATTTCCGCTGTCAGTGCTGTCAGATTGAACAATATCAAATGTTACAGTTTTTATTGACACACTATAATGCGAGGCTAAGTCAGCCATAAAAGTGTACAGTTAAGAGGCTCTGCTCAACTGCAATTAAAACCACATCTGCGGTAAAAGTTTAACATAAAAGAACCTTTAACTCTCTTCATTATTCTTCCTCTCTTTAGCTTCTTTCTTTTTTTGTGGCAAGGGATTTGGGTGCTTAGACATTTAACTTTGGAGTGCTGAACTTCACAAGTTTCTTTGTAAAGTCAACTGACTGCTCCAGAGGAATACCTCTGACATTAGTCAGCGAGCAGCAGCTCCACTGCAGCCAGCCAGTGGTGGAGCAGAGAGGGACGTCAGGGAGGGAGCGTCAGAAATCTTTCCTCCCTCGTTTAACATGTCTGCCCTACTTTCCATGGGCCTAACTTGTTTTGGTAATGCCACAGACCCAGCCTCTCTTCCTCTCTCTCTGCTGCCCTTTTCTTCACACCAAACTTTACTGGTGGAATGTCGAGACTCAAACGTCAACCTCAGGGTATTTAGTGAAACAGCTGAAACCTGATATAGATTATAAGTTAAACTGACCTAAAAATAGCATGTAGTCTTTTAAAGAAATCCCACTCTGGAGGAGAAATATTAAGATCAGATCTTTTTTCTTTAATCTTAGCTTTTTCTCCACATAAAGTTAATGATAAAAGATTCATAGTTTTCTTAATAACCAGCCTATTCTTTCATTTTCTCCTCCTTCTGCTGACCTCTGTGTGACTTCACTGTTTTTACTGTAACATCATCCTTTGTTTTCAGCCTGTGTTTAATTGCACATGTCTCTGAGAAAACAGATAAGGTATTTCAGGTCAGCACAGTTCACAGCTACAACTTTGGATAACACAAATCCTGCTGAAAGCGAGGATTTAAAGTCTCTCCTCTCCACAGAGATCTATACAATCCAGGGTAACTCTCACGGCCGCCCGTGCTACCTGCCCTTCCTGTATGACGGCCAGTGGTTCCACAGCTGCACTAGTATCGGGCGTGAGGACGGTCACCTCTGGTGTGCCACCACCTTCGACTACGGCAAGGACGAGCGCTGGGGCTTCTGTCCTGTCAAGAGTGAGTCACAACTTTGCGCGTTGAGGACAGCATTCTGAAATCTCTGTCCACTTTGCTGTTATTCCTTCTTGCTTTCCTCCTTGGTCTCACCACCTTCCTGTGTCCTTCCCTCATTGTCAGGCAGTGGCTGTGAGACCTTCTGGGATACTGATCCACTGACAGACAGCTGCTACCAGTTTAACTTCCAGGCGACGCTGTCGTGGAGCGAGGCTCGGATCAGCTGCCAGCAGCAGGGGGCAGACCTGCTTAGCATCACTAAGCTGCACGAGCAGACATACATCAACGGTAAAGTCACGCTGTTGCTACTTGTATGGAATATGGATTGATAGATGACTTCCTGTCTCCTGACAGAACTTACACCCAAAGGCCTGAACCCATTTCATGAAATAACTGGCTATATGTATGGACCAGTAGATGACATAACTTACATCCTTGCATACAAAATAATTAAGATATTCTGATATTTATTGACACGTAGGTGTGCAATTTCACCTTTTGCACCCTGGTCAAATTGTCAGTAGACACTATAATATATATATATATTTTAAATAAATGTCAAAATATCTCCATATTACCCTTAACAAGCAGGCTGTGTCATCATGTCTTCAAACCATGCTTCTGTGTCTTAGTTTTCCTTTTAGGAGCATAAAAACATCTCAGATATAAATAGAAAATTTGCCGTGCAGCATAATTGACTCATATTTGCTGTGTACGTTCGCTCTCTAAACAGGAAGTATTGATTTCTGGGATGTCCTGACCCTGCTACCAATATTAGGCCACACTCATGCTATTCTTATATAACAATTCTGTCATCTACGCAATACAGTGTAGGCCGATAAAATCATCGAGTGAAAGCAGACTTTTATTTTGTCTTCCTTTACAAAATTACACCGAGGTTTTTTTTGCTCCTATCATATTTTATAAGTCTTAAAACAGGTGTTTTCCTGGTGTTTAGGTTTACTGACAGGCTACAGTGCTGCTCTGTGGATCGGCCTCAATGACCTGGACATCCATGGAGGCTGGCAGTGGGCCGACGCATCACCACTCAAATATCTCAACTGGGAGCAAGGTGAGACTGTAAAAACAACTCATCCCTTTCTGTCTTTGTGTGAGCTCGAAGTGTCTGTGATTTTTAAGCTTCCCACAGAAGGCTGAACGAGCACGCTCGCTTATTTTTAGCAACACGCTGGTCTGAGTTTAAATACACACTCTGTGGCCTCGCAGTGCAACCACAGGTTTAGAGCCATGAACAAGGGCACCTTGGCGTCAGTGATGTTCTCCCTCTCATCCTGCAGACCAGCCGAACCACGCCGAGGAGGAGAACTGCGCTGTGATCAGAACTGAGTCATCGGGCCGTTGGCAGAACCGCGATTGTACTGTCGCTCTGCCGTACGTCTGTAAGAAGAGGCCCAACGCCACCCTGGACCCCTTCACTACCGGTGAGTGCATATGGAAATGAATGAGTCCATTAAAGTGAAATACAGCAGTTAGAGTCCTGCAAAATGTCAAAGTCCACATTTTGATGGCTTTTATCTTGCTGCTCCCACAGACTCGTGGGCAGATGATGAGAAGTATGATTGTGATGTGGGCTGGCAGGCCTTCCAGGCCGGCTGCTACAAGCTGACTTCAGAGAAGCTGGACTGGGACACAGCTCAGAAAACCTGCCAGAAGATGGAGGCGAACCTGGTCAGCATCCACACCCTGCCTGAGCTGGAGTTCATCCTGCACAACCTGAAGAGAGGTCATTTGTCCTTCCTTTATTATACTGTACTTTTCCTCTGAGCTGCATGCTAATGGAGGTTTCTGTCAGTACCACTGGGTATCAATAACTGCTAAAATATATAATAAAAGAATTGATATACTGTAGTCTTGACAGGGTGAATCAGCAGTTTTGATATTTTCTCTAAGGTTGTCAAAGAACAAGAGTGTGTGTAAGGAGGGTTCACAAAGAGTTCACACGCTTAAATCTATCCCAACACTGTTTAAATTCTACTCGCCTGTTACTATTTTAAGCACCGGGGAGCAAAATGCACTGATGTTTCAGCTGTGCTCTCTGCAGAGTGCACTCTGGCAAAAATATAAATAATAGAGCTAAACTATGAACTCTATTCGATGGTATTTTCCAGCTGTTGTGCTTCATTGTAAGCCTCCACATCTCCAGCTCCAACGTAGTGGAAACTAGGCAATGCGTCCCTTTCCCTGAGCTGAAAAACAGCACATGAAAGGATGAAAAAAAAAAGTTTTTAGGTCATGGAATTGCTCCAATGTAGTTATTAAACTCATGGAAAAGTTGGACAGATTCATATTAAGCTCATAGCTGGAATCATATTTTAACTCTAGTCCTGTGTCTCCCTAACCTGACTGTCTCTCTGCGCTTAATTAGAAGTCGACCAGCTCTGGATCGGGCTCCACGACACCGACATGCAAATGGACTTCCAATGGACCGATCACACGCCCGTCATCTTCACCTACTGGCACCCATTTGAACCCAACAACTTCCGCAACACCCAGGAGGATTGTGTCTCCGTCTGGGGAGCTGTGAGTGCAGCCTCACACTGACCCCAAATGTTTGGGGGCTAAATCACCTCAGTGATGGACTCTCACTGCTGCAAATCTCCTCCTCTTGTATATATTTACCAGCTGTGTTCTTTCTCTCTGTTTGTGTGCTGCTTACATGTGCAGGATGGCCGCTGGGATGACAGCCCCTGTAATCTGACTCTGCCATCCATCTGTAAGAAACTGGGAACAAAGAGTGACGGGAAGCCGCAGCATCAAGACTGCAAAAAAGTATGACTGTACTACTTAATTACCCCCCTTACTGTTTATGCTTTCGATTTCTTACATCTATATACAGTTTTAGTTATCCGTCTTCCTAAGAATCTCCCACTTTTACTCCATAAAGACTTTATTCAGACGTCCTGCTGTTACTGTATTCCAGTTGCTGGCCGTCTGCGGTGTCGCTGGGAGCACAATTATTATTCTAAATATTTCAGCTATCTCTTCACCTTTAACCCTTCCTCCCAAAGCTCCCCTCAACTCTCTGCCCTCCACTGGTCCACTACCCAGCCTTCGGTCTGTTAATGTAATCTAAATCACTCCCTTAAGACTAGAGAGGTTACCACATTGAACCCTGGACACACACACACACACACACACACGCTCTCTCTCTCTCTGTTGGCTCAATGCTTACTGTAGTTTTCCATGGCCTAAAATACAAAACATGAGAGTAAATAGATGATTTTTTTTGAGGCATTCAAAATAGGACATGTTGTTTGTTTTTTGCAACAAGCATATACAGTAGATAAAACAGAGCAGGCACACTACTTGTGCCCACATGCTGAATGAAGTCCCATCTGGAGGATCCATCTACATCTGTGTGTGATTTCACAGTCCATAATTCTCTCCAGATGAGACTTCAAGCCTCTCATACCTGACTTGTCTCTACCTGACCCGTTCTGCGAGTGGATAGCTTGGTGCTTTTATTTTGTTAATTTGGGATCAAAGTGAGAAAAGACATCAAAGTGTGTGTGTTTTCTTCCTTCCCCTTAGCATTTTAACATTGTTGCTAAACACAGAATCATGAGGTTGAGAGTCGTGCTGTTTCTCAGCTGTTACATTCAACAAAGATCTCTCAATGGACGCACCATTTGTTTTTGGTGTAATGAAACCTTACCCCTTTCCCTGGGGAGCAAGGCATCATGGGTGGTAATATGGCGGGGGTCATTTGGCATGGCACGCACTGCGGTTCATCGCAAGTAGATGAGCTCACTGTGTGCAACATGTGCAACAACAATGAGAGGGAGCCTGCTGACTTCTTTAGAAACATAACACCACAAGAACTCCAAACCAGACTACTCATCGAGGGCTGGGATCATTACTCTGAAACATATACTCCTTTGTTACACTAGCATAACAGCTCTATGTTTCCAAAGACGGTGAGTTTATGTTTGAGTAAAGAGAGAGAAAAGACAACACTGGTGTCTTAAGTCAGACGCGTCCTGGGGTAAGCAGCTGCTTTGTGCCCCTCAATCACCAGGCGGCCCTTACGAGAAATGAAAATGTGATTATTTTGGAGGCACGACAACAGAATCATGAATTTTAAAGATAGTTCTTATGTGAATAGATGACTTATGGGTGAATTCAGGCAAAGTATTTTACTGCACACAAAATGATTCAACCTGAATACATCTCAATACTGTCACGCTTTACATGCTTTAAGTCATCTGCCTGTAAGATTGGGGAAAGGTAAGACAGCAAAGAGTGTTTAGAAGACGTGTTTTTCAACACATCAAGCGTCTCCAGCAGCTATAATCTCTGAGGTTTGTGTCTACATGCCAAACGTGGTTGTGCACAAAAAAAAAGCCCGTGGTCGGGTTTATTCACACAAAGCTGTATACGAACTGTCTCTCGCAATCATTCTCGTTCTAAATCTCAACTCCTCTGACCTCCTGCGTGCTGGCTGCGCTCTGCGTCAGTACACGTCCACAAGTGCAGTTGTGAGCTGGCAGGAGGGATTGAGGCCAGGGAAAAGTTACTTCTGCATGCCTAGACTTGTTCTTTTTATTCTGCGTTAAGGACACAGCTCACTGGTAGAAGTGGACTCACTTGACTTAAGAAATAGGATTTTAATTATTTTCTTAGAGGCACTATAATTATTTTCTACCTCCTATTTGTTTGGGGTCTTGTTCACTATCCTACAAAACGACAACTTTGCTAAAATTAAGGAACCATCTGCACATCATCAGGAATATCTGTTTCCATATTTATTTTGACATAACTAGATCCACATTTTAGATCCATATCAGCAAACTTAAAGAATTAAATGCTGTATATTATTTATATTTTATTCTCTACATCCACCTTCTCTCCTCTCAGGGCTGGAAGTGGCACAGCCCAGCGTGTTACTGGGTGGGAGAAGACCTTCATACCTTTGAAGAGGCCAGGAAATCCTGTGAGGACCAGGGAGCCACCCTTGTTACCATTACCAACAGGTGCACACACACACCCTGACACACCCAGACTCCCTGTTAGTGCTGCCTTTCTAACAGCCCCTTTAAATCTGTGCAGGTTTGAGCAGGCCTTCGCCAACAGCCTGGTGTTCGGTCGCTCTGGGGATTTCTTCTGGATCGGCCTCCTCGACCAGGGCAGCCCCGGCTCGTTCCACTGGCTCAGCGGGGACGAAGTTTCCTACACCAACTGGAACCGAGATGAACCAGGTAGCTCATATATATATATCCTTTTATTTACTTGTTATTTAACATATAGTTTCAGCTCTACTGTTTTATACCCGATTTGGTGTTTTTTATTGGGGGAGGGGGTCATCAAACTCCATCTAATCCATAGCTGGATTTTCAGCTGGAAAAACATGAGGTCCGTTCTGACTCAGAGCCAACTTTAGATTTAATGAACAAAGAAGAAACTAGATTGTTCCCAGATGTTTTCTTTGTATTTTAAATTACAGATTCAGAAATACAGCACATCCAGATTCTGAGTGAGCTACAAAGCATCTTATAACAGCTGATAAATTGCCTATTGAAGGCAATTAACAGCCACAGTCAGACAGTCCTAGAAGACAGCATTTACAGGAAGTGTTGCCCTTGTTTTGAGAAAAGTTGAATGTAGGATCAAACACTTTGTTTCCACATCTTTCCATTATTTCTTCACGTTTCATCAGGTTGGCTCTATTTTCTTTCTCCCCACTCACCTACATTTCTCCCTGTATCTCTACAGTCAACGTCGATGGTGGCTGTGTTTCCATGGCGACGGGCTTCGCAACAGGTCTGTGGGAGGTGAGGGAGTGTGCGTCATCGAAGGCGAAATTCATCTGTCGTCAGAACCAGGACACGGCTCTGAGCCCCGAGCCCCCCGCCCCTCAGCCCACCCCGAGCCTCAGCGGCTCCTGTCCCACCGGCTGGAAGAGCAACAGCAACCTGCGCTACTGTTACAAGGTTCATCCCAAGCTTCACACCGTCCCACTCTGCTGGAAGTCACACTTTGGTTTTCATTAACTGATTCATTCAGCCTAGGACTAAAAATGGGAAACACTTACATTTCTTTATTTCATTGCAGAGGCAACTAAACTGATCTTATGATTATGATGTTATAGATGTGGATATGATCACTAGTAGTAGGGTCACTGTTGTTTTCAAGGTAACTAAGAAACCTGTTTAAATTACACAGAGTAAAAATGATATAGCTGCATGCTTTTACAGCTTCTTTTAATTACATTTAATTTTGATTTCACAAATTTGGATCAATCATAACTGAAATATAGTACATTTATTACGTGTGTATTTGTCCAGAGGAAACAGGATTTTTGTAACATTTTGTATTTAAATAAAATTATATTTAAATGTATGCACTGTGGGCTGCACGATGCAGTGGTGCAGTGGTTAGCGCTGTTGCCTCACAGCTAGAAGGTTCCTGGTTTGAATCCCAGTTCGGATGAAGTGGGCCTTTCTATATGGAGTTTGCATGTTCTCCCCTTGCATGCGTGGGTTCTCTCTGGGTACTCCTGCTTCCTCCCACAGTCCAAAGACATGCTCGTTAGGTTCATTGGTGACTCTAAAATTGCCTGTAGGTGTGACTGTGAGCGTGAAAGTTGTCGTGAAAGGTGTTATGGGGGAGCTGGAGCCTATCTCAGCTGTCATTGGGCGAGAGGCAGGTTACTCTATGTGTCAGCCCTGTGATTTACTGGCGACCTGTTACCTGCCCAATGACAGATGAGATAGGCTCCAACTCCCCCACGACCCTGAACAGAACAAGTGGTACAAATAATGGATGGATGAATGGAAGGATGTATACACTGTATAGCATTGACTCTACAGATACAGATCTATTATGTTACAGTATTTGAATATGCATTACCAATGCAAAAACAGTTATTTAGTACTGAATTATTTTGTGGACTAAACAACAATAACTCTAACAGAAAAGCCATATGTTCAAACAGCATCAGCCATTAATGTTGTTAGAAACTGAACAGCAAAGCACAAACTTCAAACGAAACATAGTGGAAAATTGACAAATTATAATTTAAATTGGTGACGTTTTATAACAGCAACAAAATATCAGTATTAAATAACAGCTTTCATTTTGATACCAAGCTGCAGGGGGGAATCTTACCAGTAAAATTAAGAATGGTCATGTAAAAAAAGCTACTTACTTTACACCAAAACTGCATTTTAAATTAGACTGTATTTACACCTTTCTCTCCTGTGTGCAGGTGTTTCACTCGTCCCACATGGAGCAGAAGCTGAGCTGGCTGCAGGCCCACCTGCACTGCCGGAAACACGGAGCCGACCTTCTGAGCGTCAGCAGCCCTGAGGAGGAGCACTTTGTCGTGCAGGTCCTCCATGAGGAGTTTGGGTGGGTGTGCATTTCAGACCAGGTGGCATGTTTAATATGACGATACTGTTTATGATGATGATGATGATGTGGGCCACAGGGAGTCCGAGGAGCATGAGCAGCACTGGTTCTGGATCGGGCTGAACCGTAGAAACCCCATGGACAACGGCAGCTGGACGTGGAGTGATGGACTGGCTGTGAGTAATGAAAATATATAACAGATGCTGTGCAAAAACATCGCTTCAAATACAATCTGTTTATTCTTTGTCTCTCAGTTCACATACCAGAACTTTGGCCGCTACTACTACAACATCCGGCAGTGTGCTGCAACAGATCTGGGCACAACGACCTGGCTGGCTATGCACTGTGACTCTGAGTTAGACTGGATCTGCAAGATCCCCAGAGGTACAAGAGCACGGGACAGTTTGTATTCTTGTTGAACATTTTCTATTCACTTTTCATCTTGTTGAACATTTCAACACCTTCAACATCATTTGAATCAATCCAGACTTTTTTATTCATTGCTTTTTCTCACCACTCTCCTCTCTCCTGTGTGTTTTTAGGTAGTGTTGAGAAGGAACCAGAAGTCTCTGAAGGTCAGTCCGCCTTCCTTTCTTAGCTTTGAACTCCTCTCTGCATACTTAAGTGATTTCCTAAGGGCTTATTTTAAAACCTTCCTGTTCTCTCTCATGACTGTCTCTTCTTCTCTCATCCCTCGTCTGTCAGGCACTAGTTCACCAGAGTGGGTTGGCTTCCAGGAGGCTGAATATAAATTTTTTGACCACCGCACCACTTGGGACCAGGCCCAGAGGATTTGCTCCTGGTTTGACTCCTCACTGGCCTCCGTCCACTCAGCTGAGGAGGAAGCTTTCCTGGCCAACACTTTACGCAAGGCACTGCACACTTTATCAAACAGTTCATCATTGTTTTCATGGGCTGATTAAATCCAAAAAACTCTCAGAAATACCTAACAAGTACAAACCTGTGTAATTACACTGCCTTATTCTGCATGGCAACCCAACCTCCGCGTGTCTGTGTCTGAGGCCTCTACATGCCTTTCAATGTTTCTCTCTCGCCCTCAGATGGTGAAGGTGGAGGGTGACAACTGGTGGCTGGGGCTTCACACCTACGAAAATGATGGCCGCTTCCGCTGGTCCGACCACTCTGTGCTCAACTATGTGTCCTGGGCCCTCGGGAGGCCACACGCACTCAGCCGTGATCGCAAATGTGTGCGCTTGTCCGTCAGCAAAGGTGAGAGTAAGACCTCGCGAGATTAAATTAAATGCCGTGCTTTTCAATGACCTTTATTTTGCACTTCCAAACAGCCGATTGGTCCGATCAGAAGTGCCACTCTGACCTGCCGTACATCTGTAAGAGAGTAAATGTCACGGGCACCATTCCACCAACTCCATCATCCCCACACCCACCGTCAGGCTGTCCAGACGGATGGTCTTCCTTTCAGCATAAGGTAACACACCAGTATAATTCAGTATTATATTAAGTTGGATGGACAATGTGCAGAATGCATCATTATGTGTGCAATGACATCTGGCGTTTCCGCAGTGTTACAGAGTGTTTGATCAGTCTAACCGGGTCACATGGTCTGCAGCCAAGCTGAAATGTGAAATGCAGGGAGGAGTGCTGGCAGTGGTGTCCAATCATTTGGAGGAAGGTAATTACAGCAGAATGCAGCCGCCAGAGAGCAGGGAGGAGGTGGACCGAATTAAAACGAACTTACCTCTCACCAAATGTAGATTTAAATTCTTATTTAGGGATAATTATTTTTGCAAGGTAAATGTGGATAATCTGTCAGTGAGAGCATCATTAAATTGATGCCGTGTGTTGCAGTTCATTATGGTAAGCTTGTGCTTTTATTTTGAAGGAATTGATATCTTTGCTTGTAGTTACCCATTGTCATGTTTATCATTGTTTATAAGAGTCTCATAAGATTCCCTTTCATATGACACATTCTTCTTTGCAGCCTTTGTCACCACCCTGCTCTTCAATACCACCTCTGACCTTTGGGTGGGCCTGACCTCAGACTCCAAAGGTCATTTCCAGTGGGCCCAGCCAGGCCTGCTCAGCTACACCGACTGGGCTCCCGGAGAGCCACTCGACAACAGTGGACCACACCACAACAAGACCCGGGTACACACAGCACTCACCTATCATCACCACAGGTCATGTTTTTATCCTGTTTGTTCCTGTTCTTAAGGTTTTACTGTCTCCTCTCAGGGAAACTGTGTGGTGATGATTCACGGGAATCCACAGAAGAACACTGGCATGTGGGCTTCCCGAGCCTGTGAGATGGAAAGTAATGGCTTCATCTGTCAAAGGCAACAAGGTGTGATAGTGAATAATAACCACAACAGTGCCTGCTCTAACAGAACATTTGCACATTAAAAAGAAATGTGTTGACTTAAGCATCCTCTGTTACTTTCTTCAGACTCAGGTCTCCCTCCAGCGCCGGCTCTCATCCCTGCCTCTCTGTCAAAGCCTGTCGAGCTGGGCGGAGTGACCTACAGAGTTGTGGAGAAGCGTCTGGACTGGACAGGCGCTCTGCACCTCTGTGAATCACTGAATGGGACCCTGGCCACAGTGAGGGATCCTCTCCAGCAGGCTTACCTCACACTGCTGATCAACAGCCTGCGGCGGCCTGCGTGGATCGCTCTCTACAACTATGGAGTGAGCCTACTTCCACTTACAGTTCATCTTATTTAAATTCATTATAAGATCCACAAAAGTACAAAAGTCTTTCCACGCTGAGGGAAACTTTATGTTCTCAGGGACGGAGCTTCACCTGGCTGGGTGATGAAGAAGTGTCATACTCAAACTGGAAAGATGGGGAGCCAAATCACATGGCTGGATGTGGTCACATGACCACTACTGGGCAGTGGACTAAGACTCCCTGTGATGGCAAACTGGATGCTGCAATCTGTCAAATAAGTGGTTTGTGTTTGTAATGTTTTATTAAAACTTAAATCACCTAATCTTCCTGATACATGTCAGAATTCCCTTACTGTATTAATCTGTGTTTTTTTGTCCCTGTCAGATGACCCTGTGGTTCACCAGTGGACCTACCCCGGCCAATGTCCTCACTCTCTGGGAGAGTGGGCGTGGGTGCCTTTCAGAAACCACTGTTATGCCTTCAACCTACAAAATCTTAAACTGCAGCAGGATGCACGCAAGTCCTGTCAAAAAGGTAGGAAAGAGTTTCAGAAGTGCAGTCAATTTTCTATTATTCTGATGTGTTTTTGAAGAACATTGTTAAAGTTTGTTTCATTTTAAAAATGGTGTATTTTAATTTAATTATTTTTCGGAGCCTCTCCTTCCTCCTGAAACTAACAAGCCGTTTTGCCATTGAAAGGTTAGACCTTAGCCACGATTGGCTGAAAGTATTTGAAGTGACCGCTTAGCCCCTACCCCCCGTGTGCAGTCCCCACAGTGGGGAACAGCTACACTGCACTCACTTCAAAGTTGGAGAAAACATGGCTGCTCTAGGTTTTTTCGGCCTTATATGTACGAGCCAGAATCGCCAGGAGGTATCGGAATGGTAAGCTGAAATCTTGACAACGACTTAACTACAAGCTGGTGCAAGAAGGCAGCCTGAGGTGAATGATGGTGAATTGGACGATTCTAGGTAATTCTAGGTTCTACGTAGACACCTGCAGCTGTTCTGGACGGCCCATTTCAGAGGCTACCCTTTTTAATAATGTAATTCTGGAAAAACACAGAATACCCAAAAATGTGAAACCCAATATCCATTTAAAAGATATGGCCCATTTAAGGGCAGCTCCTCTGCTCCTCACCACTGCAAACATAACTGACAAACTGTGTTATTAATGAGCTGGCTGCGTCTTTATTAAATCTTCATTTCAATTCCAATTTCTGCTTTTTTTTTCTCTTTCTCTTTTTCTCCCGCCTCCAGTGGGAGCAGAACTTCTCTCCATCCTGGACGAGACAGAAAATGGATTTGTTTGGGAACACATCCAGAGCTATGCAGAACAGGCACATGGAGCTTGGCTGGGCATCAGCGTGAGAGGTCAGGAAACATTGCCTCAGAGAGTCACCTTCATCTTTTTTTCACAGCACCACTCTTAATAACCTTCACAGTTCCAAATCCATCCAAGCGTATAAATTGTCAGCTGCTGTTAGACACCTTATCTCACCCTGCTTACTGATAATTTTCCTAATTGAATAAGTTCTGCCTGATTGATCATGATTTCTTTTATAAAAAATAATGAAGCAATTAATTAAGTAGAGAAACCTGATTAAGACTTTTCCTCTCATGTAAAGTAAATGTGATAAAGCAACGTGCATTATCTCTAGAAAGTTAATTTATTTAAAGTGAATTATTATCTCTGAATCCAGTATTGTAAACCTCTGTGTCTGATCAGAAATGTCAGGCAGAAAAAGACAAATTAGCTCTCCTGAAGATAAAAAATAAGCTGTGTTTGAAGCTCCTCTGAGTCCGTGTGTGTGTTCCTGCTGCAGGTAGAGGTCTAGTGTGGAGCGAGGACACGGAGATGACTTACACCAACTGGGAGGCGCACGATTTCGCCTCTTCTGTTTTGTCTCCAAACTCCTGCTTCTGGATCCAGAGCAACAACGGCCTGTGGAAGCCAGGCTCCTGCAGGAATCGCACGCACGGAGTCATCTGCAAACAGCCTCGCAGTAAGCACACAGCAGACCACTTCAGAGAGGAAGTACTTTAAATGTAACTTTACATTTAACTCTAACTGTCCCCTCTTCTGTTTTTAGGTGCTGAAAACTCAGCTGAAGCATGTAAGTCTGATACAGTGTGTGACATCTGTTTTGTAACATCTGAAATTATTTAAACTACCCCTGACATCTTCTTTCTCTACCTAGTGGATGCAGACCACCTGCCCACTCTCATTGTTGTCATGGTGACGGGCCTGGTGCTGGTGGTGCTCATTGTCGGTGTGATCTACCTGTACCGTCGGCGAGCTATCGGGTCCCGGGGGTCCTACGAAGGGGCCCGCTACAGCCGGACCAACTCCAGCCTGACTGAGCAGACGGAGAAGAACATCCTGGTGTCGGACATGGAGCTGAACGAGCAGCCAGAGTAGCAGAGGAGCGACCAAACCCGGACTGGACCACAGGAGAGGCTGATTTCAGAGCGCTGACTCTGATACACTTTGTGGCATTTATGTTTTTGTCTCTTTCGAAACCAAAAAAATATTTTTAAAGTGCTGAAGAGCTGTGTAGAGCGCAGCAGATGTGTAGTTTTTAAATTGACTCCCCTCCCTCTCATTCCTTAAAGACTTGACAATTCTTGCAATTCCTCTCCAGACGTATCAGATCCCTCCATGTGCACATCCTCTCCCAAATATGTTCATGAAGGCCGTAAATCTGCTGAGAGTTTAGTTTATTGCAGCTGGAAAAGTTGAATATAGAATCGGATTAATGAAATGACTCCTCATTATGTTCCTCGGTGCCAAAGTGATATTTTGCTCGTTGTATATTTTGTTTTTAAAATCTTTAATGAGTCAAACTTACAGCCACAGATCGACTCTTACCTATGCGTCTCTGTCCTCAACATACACAATCACAGTCTCCTTCAGGACCAAATTCATTTTTTAATCTTTTATTTTTGCCATGACAGTATTTACCTGACCATGACTTGTTTTTTTGGTTGTTTCATTCTTTTCTCGATGATTTGCCATCGTCCGTGCAGCTGCAGAGAACTGTTACCGATGATGCATGTGTGGTTTTTGTGATCCTGCGTCGCTCCTCCTCTCTCCTCTGACACGTCAGCACCAGCTGTCAGATGAGCAGAGGAGGAGGAAGTCCAAATATGAATGTGTGGAAGGTAACAGGGACCATTATTACTGGTGACCTCAAACCGGCTGAGGCAGTACGCTACAACTGTGCACAATACTAAGTCCTTTTAGTACTGGTCTTCTAATAGACTGTTTGTTTGGTACTTTCAGCTTCCGTATGCACTTTCAACTATTATTTACAGCTTAGTCAATATTAGTCATTCACTTTCTTTTAGTCATTATACTTAAGGTACAGTTACTTCTGTGTGATTCCAAACTTTTGTTTGTGTTGGCTGTAAACGCCACCATCTGGGCTGATTCAGCAACTTTTTAGGACAATGTTTCTCTTTGCGTGCACCTTGAAAAAGGCTTTGCAGTACGATATTTGTCTGATTCATCATTTTTACGGACCACAGTTCACTTCTCTGAATGTTTTATCGCTAAATACGACTTTAAAAGACATTTAGAAACTTTCCCAACTTGATGGGATAATTGCCAAAACACTTGAACCTCTCATTGCCCCACAAAGGAAAACATCCCTCATGTGAATGACAGCGTTGTATATAGAAGAGCCAAAGACTGTTTTAAAAGAGAAAAACCTCATTCTTCAGATTTGAACACATTTTTTAGTCCGTTTTCATTTGTCTCCTCAAACATTTTCCTTTTCCCCTCAGCTTTCGCCTCTAAACGCATTTCTGTCTTCCTGCACGGAGGAATGCTTTGGAGCCATGTCAGTCTGAGGCTTTTGGGGTTTCACTGAGCTGCTGTGAAAAAAATCCAGCTTTTTTTTTGCTACATGAGTTAGACGAAGAAAGAGGGGGAAGGTAGGAGGAGAGGGAGTGTGTGTGATTGTGTGTGTGTGTGTGTGTGTGTGTGTGTGTGTGTGTGTGTGTGTGCAGTCTCCAGCTGTGGAATGTTGAGTCGGCAAGAAGAGCTCAGTGGCACGTCTGGAACCAATCAGAGAAGGAGGGCTGAGGGACATGAGGGGTCAGAAGGAGGATTGAAAAAAAGGGGGGGGAAAGGAAGAACGTGAGGAGGAGTCGAGGATGTAGGAAGAGGGGAAGGAGGAGAGTGAAGTAGATTGTCCAAGGCTTACCCTGGCCTCTGCTGGTGGTTTACTGTACAGCTTTGTCTTATGTGCGGTAGATGTAGACTGATTGTGAAGGTTGGACGCCCCCTCTGTGTGTCCATCAGTGACATCCTATTCATGATGCAGGCTGGCTCTCGTCCCTGTGAAGATTACCTGAAGCAACTGTTCAACTTCTTTTGAACTGTTTTTGTGTCATTTTTATATGAAATGAATAAAGTCTATGTTCTCAACGCTTCTGCTCACAGTTGTTTATGATTTATTAGTCATTGTTTTGCATATCACAAATTACAAAGAAATTACAAATTCTCCTCCTACTTTCGTTTGCATGTAACTCAAATCTCTCAAAACTCCAAAATTTTGTCCTCTATCTCATTATTCTCTCAAGTAAACTTATCTTGAGTGAGTAATGTACTCACGTCTACGGAAGCCCTTAGCAGACATGCATCAATACATTTTATTTACTCAATTTTCCAATGATAACGCGTTATTTCTGGTTGTTTTCTTGAGATCTCGACTTATTTTTCTTGTTATCTCGGGAAAACAAAGCTGGTTCCCAATTATAATGGATTCATTTATCTGGTTATCTCGAGATAACAAAGCTTATTTTCTTGTGATCACGGGATCATTTTCCGCCGATCCACAAAACAAAATAACAGGCTGGTCACAATAATAGACCAGGACATGCCATGCTGCCATTGCCCACACTAATGAGGTAAGTTAAGCCTGTTTTTATTGGGGGTTTTTTGTGCTTTTGTAACTCTGGGGATACAACTAATGTTATAGTGGTGCCATGTCGCTATCTTGTGATAATGTGATAAATAAGTCAAGATCTCGAGAAAATTACCAAAAATAACCCTAAATTATCCCAGGAAAACGGAGTAAATAAAATGTATGGATGCATGTCTGCTAAGGGCTTCCATACACATCACCTAACAAAGGTATAAAACGTAAGTTCACCTGAGTAAACAAACTTTGCATTATTTGATTGAAGCCCGGTCTCAGCAGTGCACACACCCTGTAGAGTAGGAGAAGTTTCCAGAAGTTGTGTTGACTAGAAACTTTGTAAAAGCAGGACAGTTTCTGAGACTCTGGGTAAGTTATTTAACAACACTCATTATATATATTTTCCAGCTTTGATTTCCGTATTTACACAACACAGTTGTGACTAGCTATTTTTCTGTAGGCCTTAACAAAAACTCCTCACAGGTTAATGTTAACTTATAGCAGCCAAGGTAGCTATAAGTGAAGCCATGCCTTTGACATGAGAGCTAGCTACTTAAAAACTAGCTACTTAATGCATGAGCCATTTATTTTAGTATTTACTGTTTAGGTGCAATACGACAAGAATGTATATCAACCTTTTAATTTGAATCTGCTTTGGAAAAATGTGATGTAACAACCTTTCATCCTTACGTTTACTATTTTTCCCCTCCAGTAAATCAATGATGCTACAGCCTTCAGAACTGCTTACCTATGTTTCCCAGTGGATTGTTCCTGGAGCACGATGTGGGAGAAGTGATTTCTTCAACTTCTGTTTTGTGAGTATTGCATATTTTGGTTTTGAGGTTCCATCTCAGTTTCTAACTTATTTTTATAAGCCGTCACAGAGGTTCCAAGTCAAGCAAGAATTAAAGTCTAGCCAACTGTTGATTTTTATTTGTTATCTATAGCTGAGCTTTAATCTTCAATATGATATAAGAAAAAACATACTTTTGCTATCTCAATTAGGTATTTTGTCATGAAAGTTTGCCTTTTACTTTGATAGTAGTATCCAGTGCCACTTACAGATTGTATGTCTGGCATTTGGAGCACACAGTATAATCTTAAACAAGAGAGGGAAACTCAAACACTCAACAAAGACACAAAGGAGTTAGCAGATATTTAAATATTCTAATGATACTTTTCAATTTTCTTTGTTTAGGATTGAAATAAATAGTTGGATTTAAAGACACAATATATTAAAGATGCATTTTAGGATTTATTTCAAGTTATCAGGATGATTAGGAGGCTTTAAACATAATTTGAACACTGTTAGTGTGGCTGAACATTTGAATGACAGAATGTAATTTTGAATGGAAACGCTCAGGGAAAAATACATCTGGACTGCAGTCCCCATCCTGGCCAAAATAAAAAGACGTGGTGTCGACAACATAATTATTCTAGATGTTTGCATTTTTTCCTGACCTCTGGAATAAAGGTTTAATTCCAGCCATTTATAAAAGTGGAGACAAAAATGACTTGAATATTTATGTTTTATTTATAGTACTGAGAGAACATCCATCTAGCTGTACATTAAGAAAAGTCCTGACTGTGTACACACACATATACACACACATACACACTGTGAAACATTCAAATCTTTCATAAACACACACATAGATCAATAAATTACACCTTTTCCCATTTGTATGTTTGGTTATTTAATTGTTTTCTTTTGATTTCTGTCTTTGGCAATATTGTGTGTTGCATTAATGTAAAGTTTATGGAATTGTTTTGAATTGAATTGGGACTTTGGAACTCTTCAAAGCAACATCAAATGCATGAACATCAAAGGAAGAAAGGCATTTTATGCTGACATAATGGATGACATCATAAAGTCTACATAAAGTTTATAAGTAGGAGTGGAGCTGTGCAGGCAGTCATATCATTCGTACCTTTCAATAAGTGTCACCACTGTGAGAAAGAGAATTGATATAGACCTCAGATATAGATCACTATCTTATCAGAGACATTCAGCAGATTTAGGCAGCATTCATTTGAGACTGACTAAAACCAGCCAAAAGATGCAGCAACCAAGAAACCAAAAAAGGAACAGGAGGCTCTTCAGACAGCAGGCTGCAGGTGGAGCACAGCAGCATATCCCGGGGGAGCTTGAAACCCTCCGTCGAGATGTGCGGCAGCTCACTGAACTGCTGGAAAGAGAGAGGGCTCATTGTCGCCGCGAGAAGGACCAGAGACTCCTCATCAGCAATGAGCTGGAGGATGTCAAGCAGCAGTTGGTGAAACAGAAAACCCTGAAAGAGATGTACATCAACAGGGGAAAGGACACTAAGAGAGACCTGGAAAGGCTGGAAAAGTACAGCAAGGAGGAAACTCTTAGTGTAACAAAGATTGCCACAATGGTGAGGGACACCACTCGGCAAAAAAAGAAGAAACATCTTCATGCCGACTACGAGGAGCTGCAAGTGGCACACTTGGTAAGCACGGAGAGGTTTACTGCAGAACTCCAGGGGGAGAGGGAGCAAATCGAGGTCCTCCAAAAAGAACTGGAGAAGACGGAGGTTTCTAACCATGAGCTCAGCCTCAGGTACGAAACCGACGTCCTTAGTTCCAGACAGCTGGTCGAGACTCTTAAGTTTGAGCTTCAGCAGCAAGTTGAAGCTCACGCTGAAAGAGTTTCACAGGACCAGCATGTCATAAAGACCTTGCGAGCTGAGCAGGACGCCCTCCGGCAGACAATGGCCGAGGAGATCCACAACCTGCAGCAGACATCCTTCGAGAAAGAGAAACAGTTCTGGACCGAGCTGGAGGAGTTAAGAACTCAGCTCTGTGTTCATAAGCTCATCGAGAAAGATTATGAGGAGCTGCAGTCGGCACATAAAATCTGCCAAGAGAGGTTCTCAGCTGAGCTGCAGGAGGAGAAGAACAACACCAAGCTTCTCCAGGAACAACTGGAGAGCTTGAGAGTGTCAAAGCAGCAGCTCAGTCAGCGATACCAAACTGATGTGCTCGCTGTGAGACAGCAGGCTGAGAGCCATCAGCGAGAGCTTGAGACCCAAATCAAGTCTCTCATGAACAAGGAGGCGGACGACCAGGTTCTCATCTGGAACTTGGAGGCTGAAAAGGGCGTCATTCAGCAACAGATGGCGGAGGAGATCAACACCCTGCAGCAGAACATTGTCGTGAAGGAGACCAATTATTGTGGAGAGCTGGAGGAGCTGAAAACTGCTCTTAGCATCCAGCTCGCACGCAATATGCAGCTTCAGAACGAACTGCAGGCGAACAGGGAGGACAACCAGCCGCCAAAACGAAAGAGGTCGAGGTGTGAGGAGCCTGAGGAAGACCAGCAATGCATGGAGACCAGCTCCTGTGCATCTGCTGCAACTTCAGGAACACAACCGCAGCCTGTTGAAGAGGAGGCCAGAGTGTCTGCCGAGCAGCCACAAGAAGGGACGCCGAAGCAGCCTTCTTTGTGGAAGCAAGCCAGACACTTCCTTGGTTTGAGGAAGCCTGAGAGTTGGAAGAAAAAGTAGTCTTCCCCTCTCCCCCTCCTCCCCCCCCCCACCTTTCCTAACCCCCCTCCCCTCCTCCTCCCCCCCTCCTTTCCTAACCCCCCTCCCCTCCTCCTCCCCCCCTCCCTTCCTAACCCCCCTCCCCCTAAACCACCAACCAAAAGACCTTCTACACAGCAGTCATGTTGACTTGCTGTAGTTTCAAGTCAACATGTCTGCTGTGAAAAGGGTTTATTTCATAACGCGGGCATGGCGGTTGCAGTGGTTAGCACTGTGACCTCACAGGAAGTGACCTGCCGCCCAGTGGGTAACTTTCTGTGTGGAGTTTGTATGTTCTCCCCATGCCTTCATGGGTTTTTCCCCGGGATGCTCCGGTTTCCTCCCAAAAATCCAAAGACATGCAGCATAGGTTAATCGGCTACTCTAATTTGTCAATAAAATTAAGAATCAAAAAAAAAAAAAAAAAGTAAAATGTAACATTTCTTCATATATAGGTGTATTTCGTGGTTGAAGTTGTTTTACATTAAAGTTATTAACAACATGTGCAAGTCAGTGGTAACCATCTTTATATGTGTCATGTCCTGTCTCTGTAAGTTGTAAAAAATCTAAAATGAGTTACAAAATTTTGAAAAAGAAAGAAAATGAAAGAAAGAAATATATGATTTCTAACAACAGAATAAAAGTGATGGACTAGTAATAAAAATGGTGTAATATGAACCAAACACTTATAATGGGTTCTGTAAAAATAAGACATGAATGGAAAAGTGTTAAAAAGAGCACAAAATGGGCAGAAAAGATAAAACATCAAACATCTGACTTAATGTAAAGTTTATGGAATTGTTTTGAATTGAATTGGGACTTTGGAACTCTTCAAAGCAACATCAAATGCATGAACATCAAAGGAAGAAAGGCATTTTATGCTGACATAATGGATGACATCATAAAGTCTACATAAAGTTTATAAGTAGGAGTGGAGCTGTGCAGGCAGTCATATCATTCGTACCTTTCAATAAGTGTCACCACTGTGAGAAAGAGAATTGATATAGACCTCAGATATAGATCACTATCTTATCAGAGACATTCAGCAGATTTAGGCAGCATTCATTTGAGACTGACTAAAACCAGCCAAAAGATGCAGCAACCAAGAAACCAAAAAAGGAACAGGAGGCTCTTCAGACAGCAGGCTGCAGGTGGAGCACAGCAGCATATCCCGGGGGAGCTTGAAACCCTCCGTCGAGATGTGCGGCAGCTCACTGAACTGCTGGAAAGAGAGAGGGCTCATTGTCGCCGCGAGAAGGACCAGAGACTCCTCATCAGCAATGAGTTGGAGGATGTCAAGCAGCAGTTGGTGAAACAGAAAACCCTGAAAGAGATGTACATCAACAGGGGAAAGGACACTAAGAGAGACCTGGAAAGGCTGGAAAAGTACAGCAAGGAGGAAACTCTTAGTGTAACAAAGATTGCCACAATGGTGAGGGACACCACTCGGCAAAAAAAGAAGAAACATCTTCATGCCGACTACGAGGAGCTGCAAGTGGCACACTTGGTAAGCACGGAGAGGTTTACTGCAGAACTCCAGGGGGAGAGGGAGCAAATCGAGGTCCTCCAAAAAGAACTGGAGAAGACGGAGGTTTCTAACCATGAGCTCAGCCTCAGGTACGAAACCGACGTCCTTAGTTCCAGACAGCTGGTCGAGACTCTTAAGTTTGAGCTTCAGCAGCAAGTTGAAGCTCACGCTGAAAGAGTTTCACAGGACCAGCATGTCATAAAGACCTTGCGAGCTGAGCAGGACGCCCTCCGGCAGACAATGGCCGAGGAGATCCACAACCTGCAGCAGACATCCTTCGAGAAAGAGAAACAGTTCTGGACCGAGCTGGAGGAGTTAAGAACTCAGCTCTGTGTTCATAAGCTCATCGAGAAAGATTATGAGGAGCTGCAGTCGGCACATAAAATCTGCCAAGAGAGGTTCTCAGCTGAGCTGCAGGAGGAGAAGAACAACACCAAGCTTCTCCAGGAACAACTGGAGAGCTTGAGAGTGTCAAAGCAGCAGCTCAGTCAGCGATACCAAACTGATGTGCTCGCTGTGAGACAGCAGGCTGAGAGCCATCAGCGAGAGCTTGAGACCCAAATCAAGTCTCTCATGAACAAGGAGGCGGACGACCAGGTTCTCATCTGGAACTTGGAGGCTGAAAAGGGCGTCATTCAGCAACAGATGGCGGAGGAGATCAACACCCTGCAGCAGAACATTGTCGTGAAGGAGACCAATTATTGTGGAGAGCTGGAGGAGCTGAAAACTGCTCTTAGCATCCAGCTCGCACGCAATATGCAGCTTCAGAACGAACTGCAGGCGAACAGGGAGGACAACCAGCCGCCAAAACGAAAGAGGTCGAGGTGTGAGGAGCCTGAGGAAGACCAGCAATGCATGGAGACCAGCTCCTGTGCATCTGCTGCAACTTCAGGAACACAACCGCAGCCTGTTGAAGAGGAGGCCAGAGTGTCTGCCGAGCAGCCACAAGAAGGGACGCCGAAGCAGCCTTCTTTGTGGAAGCAAGCCAGACACTTCCTTGGTTTGAGGAAGCCTGAGAGTTGGAAGAAAAAGTAGTCTTCCCCTCTCCCCCTCCTCCCCCCCCCCACCTTTCCTAACCCCCCTCCCCTCCTCCTCCCCCCCTCCTTTCCTAACCCCCCTCCCCTCCTCCTCCCCCCCCACCTTTCCTAACCCCCCTCCCCTCCTCCTCCCCCCCTCCCTTCCTAACCCCCCTCCCCCTAAACCACCAACCAATAGACCTTCTACACAGCAGTCATGTTGACTTGCTGTAGTTTCAAGTCAACATGTCTGCTGTGAAAAGGGTTTATTTCATAACGCGGGCATGGCGGTTGCAGTGGTTAGCACTGTGACCTCACAGGAAGTGACCTGCCGCCCAGTGGGTAACTTTCTGTGTGGAGTTTGTATGTTCTCCCCATGCCTTCATGGGTTTTTCCCCGGGATGCTCCGGTTTCCTCCCAAAAATCCAAAGACATGCAGCATAGGTTAATCGGCTACTCTAATTTGTCAATAAAATTAAGAATCAAAAAAAAAAAAAAAAAGTAAAATGTAACATTTCTTCATATATAGGTGTATTTCGTGGTTGAAGTTGTTTTACATTAAAGTTATTAACAACATGTGCAAGTCAGTGGTAACCATCTTTATATGTGTCATGTCCTGTCTCTGTAAGTTGTAAAAAATCTAAAATGAGTTACAAAATTTTGAAAAAGAAAGAAAATGAAAGAAAGAAATGTATGATTTCTAACAACAGAATAAAAGTGATGGACTAGTAATAAAAATGGTGTAATATGAACCAAACACTTATAATGGGTTCTGTAAAAATAAGACATGAATGGAAAAGTGTTAAAAAGAGCACAAAATGGGCAGAAAAGATAAAACATCAAACATCTGACTTAATGTAAAGTTTATGGAATTGTTTTGAATTGAATTGGGACTTTGGAACTCTTCAAAGCAACATCAAATGCATGAACATCAAAGGAAGAAAGGCATTTTATGCTGACATAATGGATGACATCATAAAGTCTACATAAAGTTTATAAGTAGGAGTGGAGTTGTGCAGGCAGTCATATCATTCGCACCTTTCAATAAGTGTCACCACTGTGAGAAAGAGAATTGATATAGACCTCAGATATAGATCACTATCTTATCAGAGACATTCAGCAGATTTAGGCAGCATTCATTTGAGACTGACTAAAACAGCCAAAAGATGCAGCAACCAAGAAACCAAAAAAGGAACAGGAGGCTCTTCAGACAGCAGGCTGCAGGTGGAGCACAGCAGCATATCCCGGGGGAGCTTGAAACCCTCCGTCGAGATGTGCGGCAGCTCACTGAACTGCTGGAAAGAGAGAGGGCTCATTGTCGCCGCGAGAAGGACCAGAGACTCCTCATCAGCAATGAGCTGGAGGATGTCAAGCAGCAGTTGGTGAAACAGAAAACCCTGAAAGAGATGTACATCAACAGGGGAAAGGACACTAAGAGAGACCTGGAAAGGCTGGAAAAGTACAGCAAGGAGGAAACTCTTAGTGTAACAAAGATTGCCACAATGGTGAGGGACACCACTCGGCAAAAAAAGAAGAAACATCTTCATGCCGACTACGAGGAGCTGCAAGTGGCACACTTGGTAAGCACGGAGAGGTTTACTGCAGAACTCCAGGGGGAGAGGGAGCAAATCGAGGTCCTCCAAAAAGAACTGGAGAAGACGGAGGTTTCTAACCATGAGCTCAGCCTCAGGTACGAAACCGACGTCCTTAGTTCCAGACAGCTGGTCGAGACTCTTAAGTTTGAGCTTCAGCAGCAAGTTGAAGCTCACGCTGAAAGAGTTTCACAGGACCAGCATGTCATAAAGACCTTGCGAGCTGAGCAGGACGCCCTCCGGCAGACAATGGCCGAGGAGATCCACAACCTGCAGCAGACATCCTTCGAGAAAGAGAAACAGTTCTGGACCGAGCTGGAGGAGTTAAGAACTCAGCTCTGTGTTCATAAGCTCATCGAGAAAGATTATGAGGAGCTGCAGTCGGCACATAAAATCTGTCAAGAGAGGTTCTCAGCTGAGCTGCAGGAGGAGAAGAACAACACCAAGCTTCTCCAGGAACAACTGGAGAGCTTGAGAGTGTCAAAGCAGCAGCTCAGTCAGCGATACCAAACTGATGTGCTCGCTGTGAGACAGCAGGCTGAGAGCCATCAGCGAGAGCTTGAGACCCAAATCAAGTCTCTCATGAACAAGGAGGCGGACGACCAGGTTCTCATCTGGAACTTGGAGGCTGAAAAGGGCGTCATTCAGCAACAGATGGCGGAGGAGATCAACACCCTGCAGCAGAACATTGTCGTGAAGGAGACCAATTATTGTGGAGAGCTGGAGGAGCTGAAAACTGCTCTTAGCATCCAGCTCGCACGCAATATGCAGCTTCAGAACGAACTGCAGGCGAACAGGGAGGACAACCAGCCGCCAAAACGAAAGAGGTCGAGGTGTGAGGAGCCTGAGGAAGACCAGCAATGCATGGAGACCAGCTCCTGTGCATCTGCTGCAACTTCAGGAACACAACCGCAGCCTGTTGAAGAGGAGGCCAGAGTGTCTGCCGAGCAGCCACAAGAAGGGACGCCGAAGCAGCCTTCTTTGTGGAAGCAAGCCAGACACTTCCTTGGTTTGAGGAAGCCTGAGAGTTGGAAGAAAAAGTAGTCTTCCCCTCTCCCCCTCCCCCCCCCCCCCCCCACCTTTCCTAACCCCCCTCCCCTCCTCCTCCCCCCCTCCTTTCCTAACCCCCCTCCCCTCCTCCTCCCCCCCCACCTTTCCTAACCCCCCTCCCCTCCTCCTCCCCCCCTCCCTTCCTAACCCCCCTCCCCCTAAACCACCAACCAATAGACCTTCTACACAGCAGACATGTTGACTTGCTGTAGTTTCAAGTCAACATGTCTGCTGTGAAAAGGGTTTATTTCATAACGCGGGCATGGCGGTTGCAGTGGTTAGCACTGTGACCTCACAGGAAGTGACCTGCCGCCCAGTGGGTAACTTTCTGTGTGGAGTTTGTATGTTCTCCCCATGCCTTCATGGGTTTTTCCCCGGGATGCTCCGGTTTCCTCCCAAAAATCCAAAGACATGCAGCATAGGTTAATCGGCTACTCTAATTTGTCAATAAAATTAAGAATCAAAAAAAAAAGTAAAATGTAAAATGTAACATTTCTTCATGTATAGGTGTATTTCGTGGTTGAAGTTGTTTTACATTAAAGTTATTAACAACATGTGCAAGTCAGTGGTAACCATCTTTATATGTGTCATGTCCTATCTCTGTAAGTTGTAAAAAATCTAAAATGAGTTACAAAATTTTGAGAAAGAAATATATGATTTCTAACAACTGAATAAAAGTGATGGACTAGTAATAAAAATGGTGTAATATGAACCAAACACTTATAATGGGTTCTGTAAAAATAAGACATGAATGGAAAAGTGTTAAAAAGAGCACAAAATGGGCAGAAAAGATAAAACATCAAACATCTGACTGAGGGACTGAAATACAATTTTGAGACAAAAACTATTAACTTAAGTATTTCCAATTTCTGCCAGTTTATATGTCTGCTCCACTACATGTCAGAGGGACATGATGCAATTTTTACTCAACTTCATTAATCTGATAATTTTTCATATTAATGATACAAAATCTGAAAACAGATAAATTATATTTCATTAGGATGAGAATGCATTGGCCCATGTGGGAAAATTCACAAGCTACCCAGCTGTTTTAAATAAAGTTGGCCCCATCTTTATCAGCTGTAACATTAACGTGATGAACACATTAGTGAACAATCTTTATCATGCAATATAATACATATTATTCTGCAACGAGTCATTCTGCAAAATGGAAAATTTGACTTGTTGTGAATCCAAATTTTGATGCTTTTGATTATTTATAGCTAACGCATTTGACCTAAAAAACAATAATATTATTACAGAGTATGCACACTACTGAATGCAAGATGCATTACATACATGATTGTAGCACTGCTTGAATTGGATATGGTAAAGCAGCCTAGTCTTCGGTTACTATGGAAACAAGAATACACAACTCCTGCTATTTAGCAGCTGTCTGCCAGCTGTGGCTTACTTTTAGCTTAACAACGCTAATTCACACAATTATTGCAGCTTGTTGAGACACATGCTTCAGAGCGAACTCACACTCACAAACACTAATAGGTCATTAGTCTTATCAAAGACAGGTAGGGGAAACCGGGATTGGTTGTCACACTTTTTTCTCTCGTGTGAATTACTCATGATCAATACATCTTACAGTGGTCATTCCTAAATTAGACAGAAGCTTTAGCCTTGCATTGAAATGGGTATCCCTTTCATACTACTCACATTATTTTAACAGCAACAAGTTATTAACCATGGGCACATTATGGGCTGAAATATGTAAATAAACAGTTAAGAAATAATGCCACTCAGAGTCAAAGGCTTTCTTTCAATCAATGAAGCATGCATAGGCCTTTCCTTTCTTCTGGTCTAACTCCTGTTCGATCAGGGTGGAGGGTAAAGATGGGGTCTGTGGGTCGATGATTTGGTAGGAATCAAATTTGGTATTTATTTGAAACTTGATGGTCTGCGATAAAACTGAGAAGTATCATATTCAGAATATCACAAAAGGTTTTCCCCAGGTTCCTTTTAACACAGATTACAAATACAGCAGAAATTAAGCTGTGGTAATTACCTGTCGAGCAGAACTGTCTAACTCAGCATCGCTTTTTAATCCTTTCAGGTCCCGTTGCTCTCTCCACTTCAGAAATGCCGCTCCAATGTTTACTCTCGTTTCATTTCTGTCTCGGTCCAACTCTTCCTTTTTCGCTTGCTTTTCCTCATTTCTCTTCTTCGGTGTAACAGTCTTTGTTGTATAAGCCTAGTTCCAATTGAGGGATTTGCAGTTTTTTCACTCCTGGTGGTTGTTTTTAAGCGGAATAGTGGTGCTGCGCAGCGTGTGATTGACAGCAGCCTGAGGGACTGCTCGGCTCTGATTGGTTGTTGTGTTTTAGTTTTATTAATGTTACCTACTACAGCTTTAACTGAAATTACTCAAATGAAAAATAAAAATATATACACAATATAAAAGATCAAAAGGTTTCAATGAGTGGAAGTAGCAGCGGTATAGAGTCGGAGTCACCCACAGGGAATGAACCATAAACTCACAAGAAAAACAAGTACTATCAAGTAAAAAAATAACACGACATATAAACAAACAATAAACCCCAATGACAAAATAAAGGATTTAATAATATACTAATTCAGCCTATGCAGTGCAGCCTGCAAAGGAACCGGCCTGAGACTGCAGTGTCTGTTTTGTCTGGCTGCAGTTTGTATAAAGGAACATATGCATGCACATTTAGAACAAAGGTAATATGTGACATAAGTGGCTATTAATGTATGATTTATTGTGTGTTCCCCCCAAAAAATTCAGGAATCAATTATTACACCCACTTTATTTGAGCAGTTTTCAATGTAGCCAGCAGGGGGCAGAGTTTGACTTCTGAGAGGCAGACAGTACTGCAGATGGCAGCTCAGAGCGAGACTTACAACAGTATATCGCAAGGTAAAAAGGCAATTTAAAATGAAATGTAAAAAGTACAAATAAATAAAGAAGTAACTTTTCCTGGTGAGGGACGTAGACAGGAAATGAAATAGAGCTGGTCTTTCTCATATATGTCAGTATCTCTAAATGGATGAAAGAACGCCACCTTCAGCTCAACCTGGCCAAGAATGAGCTCCTTGTCATCCCAGCCAGTCCTCTATGCAACCACTGATCAATATCCAGCTTGGACAAACTGAACTCATGTCCACTAAGTCTGCCCGGAAACCGGGGCGTCATAATTGACAACCAGCTAACCTTTAACGTGCATGTGGCCTCGATTGTTCGGTCATGTTGATTAGCCCTGTACGGCATCAGGAAGATCAGACCCTATACCTTTCAGAGCATGCAATACAACTGCTGGTACACATGCAGACAAAGACACACAATACACAGTACACAGGAAGCAACCATCAATCAAAACTCCCAGCAAGCATTGTCATTGCTTAGTCACTCATCCAACTCTTTTTCTTTTCTCCTTTTTTTTTTCTCCGCAACATTTTTGTTTATCACTAAACCCCTTTCCGACCTTAACTTTGTCAATTGTGTTTCTTTACTTTTTTTCCCACAACCTGCAATCATCTATTCTAGAGGTAAAGGAAGGGTGAAAGAACAGAGAATAGAAACTGTAATAATAGAGGACTGGGAAGCTTACCTGCTTAACTGACTTACCTGTGCGGCCTCTGCCAGTGCACTTTAACTTTAAGTTTTCGAACTCAGCTTTAATTTTGAATATGATATATTTAAATAACATAATTGTCATGCGAATTGCTTTTCATTTTCCCGCTTTTGAATCAAGTGTAATCAATATATGTCTGACTTTAATAATAAACAAAACAGCCTAAAATCTGTTGAGAATTCAGCCAGTTATGACCATGTATTGCCTTATCAAGTCAGAGCCATGGACTGCAATGTTCATGTCTTTCCACTAGAGGGCACTCCTTGCTTTCTGTATGCTGTACTTCCTCCTCCTGCTTATGTTGCCATTTGATTCAGTTTTGCCCTCTTTTTTATGTGCTGGCCATTAAGTCTATTATTAAACGTGTGATTTTGATAAGATGCTGCTGGTGTTGTAAAGAGTTAGAGAATCAGCTAAAAGCCATATTTCACCCCCTCAACCCCCCGCCTGGACTATGTTTGAATAGATAGACGAGCATCAGACAAGGACATGTATAAACCCAACAACTCGTGTAAGAGGAGTTTGAGGCCTCGTCTACGACGGCCGTCAAAGGCAGACGTGCTGCAATGGACCAACAGATTTTCATAAGGAGAAATAGGCTGCACAATTCAGACTCGATGCAATGGGCAAAGGGTTTCAGCGGGCAATCCTTGCGGAGTTTGTCAACAGGGAGTAACATTAGAGTTACAGTGACCAGGTTATAATAGCTGCTCCGACCAGGACTCTGACTCCGGGTTGACAAAGACACAGCTGAGACGAGAGAGGATGTTCTGTCAGATGTCAGGGTAGGCCAAATCATTGAAATCCACTTCCATTCAGTGCGTTTGACCTTGTTGGCCACCGTACTCCTCCGCCAGAGACCTGCACCTCCGACCTCACACATGAACTGATACATTGCTTGTTATTCAAATCAAACTGGCTCTCTGTAATCCATCTCACTTAGGATGATGTGATAGTATTTTGTTGCCCTCAATATTTATCACAAAGTTGCTATGTGCATAAATATTTCAGACACACTTCCAAATCCCACAACGGTGGAGAAACTCATTTAATTCAAATGTTTCACTGCCAACAGCTAAACAATTTCTTTGTAGCACATAAAGTTTCTGCTGTGTGTGTGTGTGCGCGCGCTGCAGTTTTGTTGCACCACCTGAGATGTTTCGTTCTACCTCATACGTTTCATTTTAATGACTCAAGTTCATTACCATTCGATACTAGCAGCAGCTGCAATGCTTTCCAACGCCTTTCCAATGCTTTTCTGTCTTTTGATTCTGCAGCGGAGCCTCTCTGACTGGTCACGTGCGTAATATAGAAGTGTCACGGTGAGGGGAAAAGTGTCAAATTATGAGGAGGATTTCATGGTGGCCTGTGGGCTTCTCCCCCGCACATGGCAGCAGCCATAGTTAAAGCAGCAGCCATCTTGCCTGAGGCGTCTTGAATGCACCTGTCAGGGTTTTGGAGTTAAAAGACACTGAGGTCTCTGCTCGGGGAGCAACAGAACAATATCACTGCGTCACTCTTCTGAGCCTCCTCTGAGACACTCGAGTAAAACCCTCCATGATTAATTAACTAACAAAGAGCTGAGAAGCTCAGTTCATGTTGGATCAATGTCCTCTTAATTTGAAAGTTTGATGTTTAGATCCTGCTCTTGTCTTTTACCCCCCCCTCCTCCCACTCTAAGTTGTCTTCCTATCTGGCAGTGTTACCTCTGCAGGTTGAGAGAGGGGAACCAGAGAGAAAGCAGCGTTAACAAGTGAAATTAAAAACCCATTCACTCTCCTCAGTCATCCATTTGGAGGCCAGCCAAAGGAGAAGCAGCTGTTGGACTGGCAATGGAGGAGAGAGCGAGACAGAGAGGGAGAGGGAGAGAGAAAGAGAGAGAGAATGGTAGGAGAGGAAAAAAGTGACTTCAGAAAAAGGCAGGGATGGTTTTGAAATGAAGGGGATCGTGCACTCGTTCCTCTGAACACCAGCAGTTGAATGAGCTCTTTTGAAAAGAAGCTGTCTAATAAAAACTTGCTCTGCTCTCAGAATTGCTGTTGGCTTATACAATCAATCACTTTTAAAGCTTCTGGTCCAAAATGGCATTTATGGGACTGACTATGCAGCTTATCTACAAATAGCTTCTGCAAACAAAGTCCTGGTCCTTTGAAGTGAAAACATTTCATAGGAATCGCTTTCTAGCAAACAAATAGTCCATAAAACACTTTAGGCTACAGTCTCTGGGAGAGACATGTCAAAACTAGTTCAGGTCGGAATAGTCGCATCTGTTTATCTATAATATGGGGACAGTTTGATATGATTACTGACTGAACTGCATCAGCACTAATCAAGCAGACCACTAAATTGTAAGTATCGTCTATGGAAGCCCTTAGTGGACATGCATGCATAAATTATATCTGCTCCGTTTTCCCGTGATAAAAAGTTATTTCTTTTGACTTCACGTTGTCACAAGATAATGACGCGACACAGCGTCAGATGAATATAACTCCCCCAGAGTTGTAACAGCACAAAATGAACATAGAAAAAGGCTTAACTTACCTGTGGCCAATGGCAGCATGGTATGTCGTAGTCTGTAATATCACAGCGATCAGCCTGTTGTTTTGCTTTCTAGCTTGTCAGAAAATGATCCCGTTATTACAAGAAAACAAGCTTTGTTGTTTCGAGATAATGAGATAAATTAATCTTTTGGGAAAACGAGAAAAATAAGTCGAGATCTTGAGAAAACGACCAGAAATAACATGGGAAAAGGGAGTACATAACATGTAGGGATGCATGTCCGCTTAGGGCTTCCGTGTAGGCTACGAAACCATGTCCAAATGACCAAAATAGGGATGGGTCATGATTGAATAATCGAATAGTCATTAATTTATAAAAAATAATCGAAAAGTTCATGCGACATTATTTAATCTTAAAAATGTAATTTTTTTCATTTTTGTAATGTGGTACTACCGCCAGATGGTGGCTGTAGCGCATCTGAAAGCAGTTTGCTAACCACCATTAGGTAACATGAGAAGAAGAAAACGTTAGCGCCAGGTGCCGGTAAATGGGCTGTGTCGCGGTTAGATTCGAACCGGAGAAACACGCTGAAACTTCTGCAGCTCGAACTACTTCGAAAAAACGAAAATGAGGTCAGCTGAAAACTTTGCAAGGTAAAACTAACATATCATAAGTCTACAAACACTATGCACATAGTTAGGGTCATTTGAGAGCGAAATAAGTCTCTCTCTGTCTGTATGTTGTTTTTGCTCGCACAGGGGGAGGAGTCATCGAATAGTCTTCGAATAGTTCCCAGTGAGTGTCGAATAGTACTTAGTCTTGAAATGCCCATCCAGAGAACAAACATCTGTATATTGTGTTGAGCTAGAAGCTGTATGAAAATGGATGTTAGAACTAGCTACCTATTGTAGCAGACCAACCCTCTGTCACATGTTTTGTTGCTCTGATTGGACGGTTGAACATGAACCTTTAATCAATTTCATCAATAGCTCCTCTAAAACGATAGCAGCTCTAATATTACGCTCTTAAGGTTGCTGGGTACTTGCACTGCACTTTCTTCATTTCACATCGAAGCACCACAGAGACGATGATGTCCCTGTTATCTGCAGGGCTAAGAGCTGTTGGCTGTGATTGCTTCTGGTCTGTCATCATGCAGTGTGACAGCTCTCGATCCACCTGTTGTCGCTCCAAGATGCTTGTCATTGCCAAACCTCTCTGAACTGTGAGCGTGGAGTCAATATAATAAGGTCCCTGGCCAGTGGGTCACCTGATAAACACTTTGTGGGCATACTGACAAACCCCAAGATGCACTTCACTCCCAGCTGGATCGGCCATTGATTTGTAGTCAAAATAATTTTTATCATGCCCGTGAAAACAACCCCTGCACACCAGCTCCTTTTAAATGGGGATCAAATTCCACAATCTTTGTCTAAATCAAAGGCTGCAAACTTCAAAGTGACTGGATCAGCAGAGATACACACAGAGTGCCAACACCAGAGCAGGAAGACGGGGGGGAAAAAAGCTTTGCTCTCACTTTGCTGTCCAAACTCATTTTAACTCCTGTCTTTCTTCTCCCTCCTCATTTTTCCAGTGAGTTTGCAGGGGCATTGTGTTTCGGTGTGTGCGTGTGTGTGCTGCTACGGACAGCCTTGAGACAGAACTTGGAGGGCCAGGAGGATGGATGGCGCAGAGGCAGGTTGGTGGTGGGGAGGACTGGAGGCTGGGTGTGGTGCGGTTATCTCCTCTGTGCAGATGAGAACATGTCTTTGCCTGCGGGATGCTGCTCTCTCTCAGGCCAAGGACAGCATCTGTGTGGTGAAAGGGATTATGGGCACACTGTTCCCAGTCTCTGCCTTTGGGGGAAGCCGGGATGTGCACTTTGTTGCCTTGTTTGTTGGCCATTTTTCAGGTGTGTAATTAGCTTCCTTAATGGGTCTAATTAGGGCCTGCACAGTTTGCACTCATTGAAAAGCAAGTCCATTTGTGTATACATGATGAACCGATAAGGGAGCTGCGATTTAGCCAGAAAAAGTGTCTCACAGAATCCAAACATTTTAAGATCATGCCAGCAGACAAAAATTGCTGATGTTTGGGGTCTTCAACAGGAGCATTTCGTGCTGCCGCCAAAACCGCAGAATGGAGAGCAGTGAAACAGCAGTGACAGGATCATTTCCTAAGCTGCCCACTCCTCCACCTGTCTGATGAGAATTTGCGACCGCGAACAACAATAGGTACAATTATCACCCCTAACCAGGGACGGGATTAGACTCCTCTTCATTTGCATGGATTCCAACCCACAATAAAAGTAATGAGGAGACACAAATAAGGAAGAAATGGAGACAAAAGGTGAAGTTAATTTATGGAAAGCTTGGCTGCTATGCTCGCTGCTTTGATGCTTAATCCGTTATTAACCCCCGTAACGTTAGCCATACACACATGGACATGCATGTGCACACACACCTGGGAGATTCCTGAGTCATGGGAACCAGGTACAAAAAGCAATATTACCCCCCTGGGAAATAAAGATGAAGACGACCCAGTACCACCTTTGTTTACTCGCACTGGATTTCAGGACGTAACAGGAGACTGCATTTCCTGTAGAAGCAAACCCATTTAGAGGAGGACATGTCAGCCTTGAAAATGAAGTGTTGTTGGAGGAGAATGTTTTATTACTGGGAGCTTTTTTCCCCCTCATTGTGCAGCAGGTTTCTTTGAATGGCTCAGGATGTGTTTTTAAATTAGCTACATTTAAAAAAAGACGCATGCTGTCCAACAAGAACCTTTTTCTCGTTATTAAACAGCCTTGTAGCAGGAAACAAATACGTCACATCTCTTTAACAAGCTGCACATTTCTGCTACTGAGTTCACCTATGATTGTGTCTTTCTGTGTGTGTTTTCCACCATGAGCCGCTCAGTATATGCACAGATGAGCTCCATTGTCGGCATAAATTGCTTGGCCCAGACATCCTGCCTTTTCAACGGGCAATACAACCCCACCCACCCACCCCCAAACTGATCGATCTAATCCTTAACTATAATGACTTTCTCCTTCTGAGATCGAGGAGCGGGCCGAGCCATGAAGTGGAGTGGAGAGTGAGTGGGAGGAGGTGGAGAAATGAGGGATATCGGTGGTGTTGTTGGAAGTGAATCAGGTTATTAACAGAGGTACAAAGATATCAAGTTACGATCTGACAGCAGATTATGTTCTTTCATGAGGTGAACTGTGTCTTGATTCAGTATCTGAGTGAAGCTCACATGCTACAGGGTTTAGCATTACATAATGGAGCAGGCTGCCTCTGTACATAGAATATATATATATATATATATATATATATATATATAATAGAACCCTTTTCAAATCATCTTTCACAAATGATTTCATTGTGGATAACAATAACTGACCTTCTTCGTTTTTATTTCTTAATTAAATATTCCTTTTAGGGAAAAGATTCTTACTGATGCCAAAGCACAATGGGTGTCATCTAATATACACGGAGCAATGGAAAGAGGGCACATATTTATATTTATTAAGCTAAACATGCAAATGTGTAATTAGCAATGCTAAATGATCAAAACTTTTTAATTTCCATTTGATTGACTAGGTTATTTCTTGACATAGGATCAGATAAAATCCACCGAAAACAGACAGATTAATAATCAGAGACTACCTGACATAAAGATTAACTTATCAATATTTCAATCAATCAATATAGTGGCTGAAAGTAAGAACGCAGTGCTGTTGCAGGGCAGCGGTGGCATTGACAGAGCAGAGGGAGAGCCCTGAAATCTTGCACCTTAAAGGGCCAGTTGTCGATTTTCAACCTCAGTCCTATCATGCTGACGTGGGGAGCTAATGCCATTATGATGCTATTTGGCTCTGTGCCTTTGGAGGACGCTATCCGTTTCTCCAATGCGCCCTGGAAAACCTCCGCCAGACCACATAAAACGTGTCATCTGGCAGAGGCCAGGGAGCTCGCTGAACTGCACTTCCTCAATCTAGGACGCCCGCCTCTGATGTCTGCAGTGTTAAGTTGAAAAACACACATACTGTAAAATGTAATCATTTGTTCATGGAACGCTGCCTGCTCTCCTGCTTTCCCTCCCAGACATTCCACATTTATAACTGAGTCATGTCTTGTTCAAAATCATCAGGTTTGAAATGTAGACTGCAGACCTGAAGATTGTTCAGACGATCCACCGGTATATTCTCGTCGTATTTCGGATTCTGTTCCGCTCTGAGACGCTGCCTGCAGCAAAAATGGTAGCGTTTTACTCCAGCGTCTCTCGCTGGCCCGTTCCTTTCAGAGGGAGGGGAGCAATGCACGCTGGGTGTTGTAGGAATGTAGAATGGGCGAAACCACAAGCTGTTTGTACAACTTTCTCCACAGCTATGGCGCCAATTTCAAATATTCTTGCTTCTATCGATTACAGAGAACACCAGCTTTGACTGACAGTGGCTTTTTCCAGGGGTGAACTTCTCCTTTAAATAAACCGGCAAACTGGGAGGAAGTGTTTGTCAGGTCAAGTATCAAGTGTGAAATCAGTGCAGCTCGAGTTGCCGGCCTGAACTACTGTAGCTTGCAGGCGTCGCCTCATTTTACATTCAATCTCAAAACCACTTTTTTGAACGTGACTTCACTTCACAGTAAAATATTACCTAATTAGGTCTCCGTAGCTGTTTTAACAACTACCAGTGTATTGTTTTGGTCTGCCGGTCACACCTTCACCATTTGTGACTGTTTTCTTTGAAACAGCTCTAAAAGTGATCACATGCTTCCTGGCGTGCACTGAATGGTGGACAGAAACATTTAGAGACTAGCTAGAGAAAAAAGTGTCAAATATGACCCACAGGAATGGTGGACCCCAAAACCAAGCTAAAAGAAGTTTGAATATTGCAATTACATTAAGAGGGTGGACAGAAAAATTACTAATATCAAGTGCAAATTGGCAAATGTTTGTTATATTTTTGATATTAAACGTAAAAAGTGATATTTAGTTGGTGTTCAATGAAGTTGCTCCACAAAGAAAATGAATCGAAGCAAACTAATCTAATCTTTCTGGATGCTCAGCTGTAGCACACATGTGGAGGAATCCCCAAAACATCCTGCATGCTCTGTTTAATCCAGGACGGGGTTGTTGCATTTTATCCTAAGGCAATCTTCTTTCCTCTTGCAGATGCCAGTGAGCCAAATAATGAAGCTGAGACAGAACAGAGAGGCCTGCCTGTAGTTCACACACTGACTGTCCATCATCTCGCAGAGGGCCAGCACTCTGCACATCAAGGTAGGAAACATGAAGATTTCTCACCACAGAGAATGCAGTTAGAGGTGCAATACGTCACACGGAGCCAACTTTTATCACCCCTCTCTGAACCCTCGCATGCTGAGTCCGACAGGCCTCTGTGTGTCTGCTCGTCCTCTTCTCATCCCTTATCTTCACGGAGCTGTCTGAGTGCTCTGTCTATTGAGTTTAAACGTGATGTATGAGGACTTTCTCCTCTGAGAACAGGTCACTGTTTTATCTCTCTTAAGTGTCAAGTGTTAGCTCTCTTACATTTGTTAAAAGTGGGGCTGCAAGTCGTAACTTAAAATAGTCCAAAATAGAGGAAAGCAGCAGATCTGTACTGTGATGGAGACTATACCTGCAAATGTTTGACTCTTTTGCTCGATAAATAAGTAAAATCATCACTTGATTATCATTTTCTTGTCAATTAAGGTTGTTTTATTCAGTTAATTGATGTATCGATTGATCATTTTAATCTCTTGTATCTGAAGAATAGTACTGTCTTTGTCCATGCTCTTTGTGTCTTTGCATGGCCGAGCATCTCTTAGCGCCATAGCAGGTTCAAGTGCAGCTAATCTGACCACCGCGTGCCTCGAAGGCAGCGCCGTGGCGTGACAGAGCAGGACGTGTGAAAGGCCTCTTTGTCGAGCCGTGTCATCATTTGTATTCAGCGGGATCAAAGTCTCGTTGGCTGCTTTAAAATTTGTCCTGTGGCTAGTTTTGCTGGAGCAGTGAATGACAATGTCAGGGGATGCAGAAGAGCTGCGAATTTACATAGAAATGGCTCCAGATATGAATGTGTGAGGAATAAAATCAGTCTAATATTTGGGATTGTGTGGGCATGAATCTGTGTGTGCCTTACACTGAGGGGAGGACGTATTGATTGTGTGTGTGAAGTGTACGTGTGGGTGCAAAAAGGAGATTTTTTAAAGAATATTGGATAGTGTGACAGTAAAGTTACAGACAGGGATTATTCACGTTATTCGTACTCCCCTGAGACCAGTAATGTGATCATACCTCCACCGTCTGCAAGTGAAGGATGAGAGGACAGAAGGAGCCGCAGAAAGTAGTAACAAGCTAATTTAGCTTAGCGTTAGCTTAGTGATGTGGCAAGGTGGGACTTAAGCTTAGTGTTAGCTCGGTAATGTGGTTACGGAGGATTTAAAGGCTCTGACTTGGCTCTACACTAAGCCTAATGACTTTTTAGATTGTCACCTCACTTCACCATCTGTAGGAATGGAATCAATAACGTAGCTAAATATGCTACTTCCCTTCCATATCATTGCAGCTGTACACAGGCAGAAGTATGATTAGTATCTTTTTTAAGTGTCTTGTTCTCAGATAAATTATTTTTTAAATGTATAAGAAAACACCTGCAGCGTCGCTCTCGCAGACGCCTTGTGTGAGAAGAGAATAACCGTACATAACTCACTCAAGGCATCGTGGGAAAAAGATGAGAACAAGAGTGATGTAACTTGAATCAGAGTTCCCTGGTATGAACCTGAGATGCTACAGTTTAATGGTTCAATCTTAGCCACCATGTCTCCAGGACTTCAACCCTTAAAGGCCCAGTTCGGGGAGCTAATGCCATTATGATAGGAAACAAATGTAATTTCGCTCTGTGCCTTTGAAAGGACGCTATCCGCTTCTCCAGTGGGCCCTGGAAAACCTCTGCCAGATGACGCGTTTTACGTAGTCTGGGCCAGGGAGCTTACTGAACTACACTTCCTCAATCTAGGACGCCTGCCTCCGATGTCATGTCTTGTTCAGATTCGTCAGGTTTGAAATGTAGACTGCAGACCTGAAGACCTTTTAGATGATCCAGAAGTATATTCTTGGCGTATTTCGGATTCTGTTCCGCTCTGAGCCATTGCCTGCAGCGAAAATGTTAGTATTTTACTCCAGCGTCTCTCCCTTTCAGAGGGAGGGGCGCAATGCATGCTGGGTGTTGTAGAAATGTTGAATGGGTGAAACCACAAACTGTTTGTACAACTTTCTCCGCAGCTATGGCGCCAATTTCAAATATTATTGCTTCTACTGATTACAGAGAACACCAGCTTTGACTGGTAGTTGCTTTTTCTACTTGCTCCTTTTAAAATGAATTTTATTGTTTATTACATCTTATTTTGGGCTGCACGGGGGTGCAGTGGTTAGCGCTGTCGCCTCACAGCTAGAAGGTTCCTGGTTCGAATCCTAGTTTTGACAAAGTGGGTCTTGTTTGCATCTTCTCCCCGTGCATGCGTGGGTTCCCTCCAGGTATTCCGGCTTCCTCCCACAGTCCAAAGACATGCTCGTTAGGTTCAGTGATGACTGTAAAATTGCCAGCTGTCTGTCTGTATGTGTCAGCCCTGTGACTGACAGGCGATCAGTCCAATGACAGCTCGGATAGGCTCCAGCACCCCGCTGCGACCCTGAACAGGATAAGCGGTATAGATAATGGATGGATGGACATGTTATTCTCATAGTTTTGGCCTTAAAGGGTTTTTTTGGGTCTTTGATTAATAGGTTAATATAAGACTAAAACTTAATCTAGTAGTTTTTTCATTTTTTCAATGCTGTGAAAGGTTACATCAACACATCGGAGGAACATAAAAGTGAAACAAGCTTTATTTACAGCCTTGATTCGCTTCCAAATGCACAATATGTGGTTCTTTATTCATGTAGCTCAGATTTACTGGGCCTTAAACAACACTAAACTCAGCTGCTGTGTATTTGTTTGTGTGCACTCAAAAGACAGACGACATCCTGATCCATATTTCCACATTAAACACTCATTTGTTTCACTCACATCAGTAGTAATGTTGCGCGCCGGCCCGCTTGCCACCCTTGCTGTCACAGTTTGGCCTTCCTCCTCTTCCTCCCCAGGAGAGAGGCTGTCAAAGAAAACACTGATTACACTGCGGCCGCGCTGACATCCGCCGTCTTCATTATTATGGCAGACACACAACAGAAAATCAATGGGGTCGTTGTAGACTTAATAAAGGTAATTTTTTCCAATGCTCCCGCCTCATGTGACGCCAAAAGTAGCAGGCTCATTCCTCCTCTTATTTTATCCTCCCCGGCTGTTCAATTTGTTCCAAAAACGCAGGAGGGATCGATTCATGAGCCATTAAAGCTTTCAAAAGAAGATTGTGAAAGAGAAAGGTGAAGGTTTTATTTGGGTATTTAAAATGAAGCAGAAATTTTCAACTTGAATGGCTCATTTTGAGCGGTGGATGGAGCATTTTTATGCGCCCTCTTTTTTTGAAAAATGTTAGAATATGAAGGTGAATTTAAATCGAACTGATCATGCATCTCACAGTCATCTTAGCTGCTGCACATCTAATATTCACTGTTTCTGTACACAAGGATCCTATTTTAAGCATCAGACTGTTGGATGACATTTCCATGCGTGTTATCTGTGCCTGCACTTTGTATTTCACTCATTAATCAGTGCATATATACACACTTTATTACTGTGTATAGGGTTTACTTTGTATACCACACGCTGTCTTCTTCTTGCACAGTTGATTGCCACTGAGATAACGACAGCACACATCGATGCACATGCTGTCACATTCTATGTAAATCTGCCTCCTCCATCTGGGATTTTTATAAAGTGGATAGCAGCATCGCTCTTATTCAAATATAAAAAATAAAAAGTCATATATATTAGATCTCAACAGAGGTGTAAAGAGTACTGAAAAAGTGCTGTTATTTGACTGAAATTGTACTCGTGGGAAAAAAAGTTTTCTGTAGCTATTTTTTAATAAATACATGTATAAGTTATTTCAACACTTTCAACTTATTTTGATTTAAAACACATTAAAAACACACAGATTACAGCCTACCATCTGTTTTCACCATGTCGATCAAGAGGTCACCAGGTAGCTGGCAGCCTGCGGTAACATTGATTGTTGTGAGGGTGGCGGCTGCAATGGCGATCATGACAGTGCATGTCCAAGCGTTAGCAACAAACAAGTTAGCTTGAAACAGCGAGGAAAACACAAAACAGCACTGCGGCATATTGTAAATAGGAGACGCTGTAGCTGCTTGGACCCGGAAATAGTTTAATGCGGATGTGTGACGTCACCACTTAACAACCAACAACTTTAGTGAGATTATAGCGCCATCGTCTGGGTAAAATACCATAACAAAATAACATACCTCTCTGCATTTTATACTGGTATATTGGTCGCACCAGTATATAGGACACAGCCCACTTTTTAGATGAAAAAACACACCGAATTTTACATTACTTAAAGTAAAGCTTACTTCGTTACTTTCCCATCCCGCTGATCTTTATAATAAACAAAGTTTACACACGCATCCTATGCAAATGAAATAAAATGAAATTTTAAACCTGGGCCCTATGTTTACATGTTTTGGTGTCAAAATGTTGAGAGATGGACCTTTTGTCAAAGAGTAATATCCTTTGTTTAACCAGAAACAGCTGTTATAGACGCAGCTCTCTTCATAGCCACCAGACTCCATTGACAAAAACAGTAATTTTACCTCGCAGAACACGGGAGTTGCTGATGGTCTATCGCTGCCGCGATAAGTTAGTTTGTTAGTGTTATTGTGTGGTGTTTGAAAGGGTTAGTTCGGTTCTGAACTAACGTGTGTTATGACCAATGACTGTGTATATAGATAACAAAATATATCTTTTTATACAGTCTATGGTTATGACGTGGAACGAGGCAACGGTAGACCAGTAAGTCCTGTGTTCTGCGAGCTAAAATTACTGTTTTGTTTATGGAGTCTGGTGGCTTTGAAGAGAGCGATCTAACGTCCGTTTCCAGTTAAACAAAAGACTTCCTCCTCTCTGTGTCAAAGGTGGTGTTTCCTCTGAACTCTCTTCTGTCACATTAATGGTTCACTAACGTTATGCGTCGGGCACGGGTAGTTGCAGCCTAGCTCTCTTTCTTCGCTTCGGACTGAAAATCAGCCGGCACGATGCATGACACTTAAATCTGACGAGCCTGTTTTTGATGTGATGCATTTGATTGGTGTCTGGAACAAGTCAGTTTTTCTTTCTAGCTCGTATATTGATTTTTTTTTGTCTATAGTCCATTCTTTTTGTGTTTTTAAACATTTATAAACAGCATATTCACAAATCCCCACGGCGTTTCGGCTTAAATATTCTTGTGCTCCAGCAGCTCTACTTTGTGACAGACATCAGTTAAGTGTCATCTTAATTCATTTATTTGTTCTGACAGGAGCCTGGCACTCTGCATGCACATACTGTCCATCTCTGTCTCTCTAAATGGAAGTAACACGGTCCCTACAGGCAAGTGATCAACCACAGAAGAGGAGGAGTAAGGAGGGAGAGTTTCAAGTGTCTGTCGCAGGGTGGACAAGAGGCCGGATGAGATGCTGGTTAAAAAGGATTGTCTGCGCTGGTGTGTAGCCTTTGGCGAGAGATTATTTTATAAATAGGAAACTGTGTTGGAGCTCGCCTCGCAGCCATGCATCAGATCAAGGACAGCTCCAGCCTGTACGCTATTAAGATTAAAATTCTTTTAAAGTCGGATTTGAGTCAGTTGGAAGTTTCTTCTGCTCTCCACTTGGACGAGCAGGTTAATCTTCTGTAGCTGGAGCACAGACGCCATTAGAAACATATAAAGCTGTGTGTTTCAGTGAGGGAGGATGCAGCTCCACTAGCACAGAACAAAGTATTCAAACAAATCCCTGTGAAAGCATATTTGTAAAGTCTCTCTGCAGCTCAGGTCGACTCGTCTGTGTGGACACAGACGCCCCCGGCGAGCCCAGGTGAGCTGACCGAGCAGACAGTGGCCTTGCTTTTGCCTGCGGCTTGTTTTCTGTGCATGTCGACCCGAGGCTCTCGTGTTTATCATCTCATCTCCTCTCTCGGCTTACTGACGTGACTTTGGATTTTAAAGCGCTCCTTTATGAATTTTAATGTCCACTCCTGATCTTGACCCACCGGCTAGACTGGAAAATCTCATACGCTTTAAAAAACCCTGACATACTTTCCCAGCGTGAGCACGGTGTCTCGATAAAACAGACACATGGGAGCATGGGTCAGTGGTGTTCACTAAAAGCGACGAGTGCGTTCAATTATTTAATGGACATTGAGAGGGAGGGGCAGGGTAAAGATGAGTCTTAAGTCAAAGGACAGAGGGATTGTATGTGCAGGGAGTTTGCTCGCTACATAAGATAAATAATAGAGATTATTTTCTAGGTTTCAACATAACAGCAATTTAGTGGTAGCTTACAAGGTTCACCGTTCCCTTCTTCTTCAAAGTAACAGTAAGGATGAAGTCACCAAACTGATTGCCAAGATCTGGGATCTCAGTAAAGTAAGACAGGAGCACAATCACGCAGGTTTAGTTGTGAGAGAAAATCTAAAAACAAAGCAAAAATCTACCAAAATTGTAATCCAGAAATGTCCCATAATTGTGTCTTATTCTGTTAAATGGAAAAGAACGAAGAAATGAAGGGCTCAGCTGCTGATAGGGCAGTGTATTTGCATGCAATATGTGCGCATGTGTTTATGTTTGTGCGTCTGTGAGAACAAGGATGTAATTAACAGTGGGGAGTAAATGGGCAACCTGCCTTCGTAGAGAGCCAGAGTGACACAATGGCTTGCATCAACATACAAATCCCAGCATGCACGCTGTTTTTTATCCATGCTATCCCTCACACTCCTTCCCCCCCCTTCCTGCTCTCCCCACTCTTTGCTCATTCTCCCCCATCCCTCACACACAGGGAAACAGACACCGGTGATTTGCATGTAGAGCTGTGCCCGTCATGCCAGCGAGAATCAGCAATGTGACGCAAATCAGCCGACTTTGTCTCATCAAGAGCTGACGCCGAGCCAGCGGGCAGTCTGAATCGTGCAGCACCTCGCATCATCGTGGCTGCTGCCTTTGACTTTGAAGGCTGCATTTGCTCACCTTTGGTGTCTGTTTGCAGGCAAAGTTTAATCCCAGATCGACAGCTGCACGGCAGAATACAAGGGGTGAATACTGAGAGGTGTCACTCATTGTGGTGTATGGCGTGTGCTGCACTGAAGTGACTGTTTTTTCTTTGCATTATCATCCTCTTTAGATCTATATGTGCCTGCAGGTTGATTAAACTCACGTGCCTGTATTGAGCGAACATGAGCAACATATGTTTTTCTCTTGTTTGTGTGTACGTATTGTGTGGCTGAGTGCTTCATGAGCGATCCTCTCGACAGGCCGGGTTATAATGAGATCCCTGGGGCTGAACGCAGGCTGCCTGTAAAACAACAGATGTGACTGGACTCGCTCAGTCTCCCCTCTTCTCCCCACTCGCTGACAGAGCTGTCACTCAGCCGGGAGGCGGATGACTGACAGGTGAGGAGAGCTCCATGTAGAGCAGGAGTTGGGTGACCCACTGTGAGGACAGGGGAGGGTGACACTCGATCGCACAGCTCCGTGCTCTCCAAACAAAAACTGTCTGACGGCTGAAACATCCCAAATGTCAACAGCTCTATCTCACTGCCGATGTGATGATGATGATCAGACCTTATACTTCTGCTTCAGATGCAACACCTTAAAAGATACCAGAATAATCTGACATTTAAAAGACATTTGGTGACTGTCAGATAAGGTGGCATCTATAATCACATCGGAAATGACCAGTTATTAAAGTCTTAAAAGTAGACGGCTTGTAAGCAGAGCAAACAGGGAAAGAATAATCATTACATTTTAACATCCTGCCCTCCTTAGAAAAACCTCTTTTGATTCAAACTCTTTATAGGAAAAATAATTATTCAGGATGCGATTTTTCACCTGTCTTTCTTCTTAAAGCCCTGAGAGAGAGCCAGACGGGGAGCTGGCAGAAGCCCCCAGTCAAATGTTGCTGCAGATTGCCGGAAACATCACAATAGAGGTTCTGTGTGAGGGAGAGAGCAAATGGGTGCACACACACACACACACACACACACACACACACACACACCCCTCTGCTCCTGGGCAGACAGCCACTGGCCCGCTGCAGCCCCTCAGTCAATAGATGTGCATTGTGCTTCATCCAACAGGAACCGGCTGCAGAAACCTGTTACTGCGCCATGCGTGGGCAGGCCAGAGCAAGACTTAACAATTAGCCGAGGGTTGTGTGAGATACAACACAATGATTCTGTTTTTATGGAGCACACCCAAATCACAAAAATAATACAATTCAGAGTCAGCAATTTTAGCTGGGACTTTTTCTCTGGTACAAGGATTATTAAGAGTAACTCTGGGAAGTGTTTTTGGAGGGCTGTTTTTAGCCAAGATGTCCCAGCACCTGTCTGATTGATTGTAATATAATTCATGGTCCATTCATTGCAAGTTGTGAATGGATAACATGAAATTTAGTGTACGATAAATTGTTGTAACTTTGCTGATCTGTGTTGGTTAATGTCTCTTTTAAAACTCATTACGGTTGCTGCCATTATAAAGTAACTTGTTACTGCATTACCTACTGAGAAAAGTAACTTGTTAGAGTACTTCCCCTTTACAAAAATTAAAACCCCCTTTGCAACTCGTTACGCATGTCGGTTATACTGTCAGGGCGGTGCGCCTACTGTTTGTCTACTTTTTACTCTTCCGTCGTTGCATGGCCTCGTTTACGGCCCATTATCTGTAACTCTGCAGCCTAAAAACCGGCGGTTAGAATGCTAGCGCAAAGGTGACCGGCGGTTAGCATGCTAGCGCAACTGTAATGACAGACGCAATCTTACCTTTACAGCTCTTTATTCTGCTAACAATCTGACAGCGAGCTGGCATACAGTATTAGGCACAACTGTTTCAATGAATGAACAATACAACACAGGCTCTTAGTCACCAGTGTTGCGAAGCTGTGTTTAGCTTCAGATGCTTTGAGCACTTATCCTCCTGGCACAACTTACATTTCACCGTCATGTTGTTCTTGTCCCTTTCGTCCCAAAATTAAAAATAAGTAAACGCTCTCCTTTCTGCCATCTAGCTAGCTGAATTAGCTAGCTATGCAAGTGCACTGACACAACTGTGTTTACCTTCCCCTGGTATGCAGCTACCTGCCAAGAAGTAGGAGAGAAACAGAAACAGTGTAATAGTTTAGTTCTAATAAGCAATGATTAGCATGCTAACATGAACTAAGATGGTTACAAATATAATCATTTTACCTGCGAAACATGTAGCATGCTAATGTTAGCGTCACAGCCAGAGAGGATATAATGGCTCTAGACTTGTCATGTTTTGAGCATCCTAAATAGAATTCCATTCGTCTCCATTATTTTGGATTAATAACAGAAATCTCAGACACTGGAATCTGAGACATACTTTTGTTACATATTTTTGTAGCCATTTATGTGAACTGACACTTTAACCCCACTCTATCGCTGGCTTTGTTTACATAGCTACTTATTACTGCTCATCTGCCCGCAGTGCAGCACTTCTGATCTGACAGTGAAACTGAAATATTTTGGCTACTCAGTGTTCTACACGAGATAATCCCTGTTCTGTAGCTCCCTTTATGAGACAACATGTCATTACCTAGATAATCAAGCTTGTTCCCATTATCGCTGCACATTTTAATGAGCTGTGTACATCCGCAGCACGGCCTCCAGAGATGAGCCATCACACACCGCGGCCTGCATTCTCTAATGCTCTGCTAATGTGTGCAAACAAAACTGCTTTTTTTTAATGTCTGTCTTTGGGGCAGAACAATTAATGTAACTCTGTCGCGCACTATTAGCACATCGCTTTTTTTAACCAAGCATTTCATTAATAGCAACCATAGCAACTCCACATCGGCCCAATTGCCATTCAGCGAGCACACTGCTGGATATTTTGCAGGCGAAATATGCACCGTCTCCATCATCAGAGAGGGCTATGATGCATGACCTGCTTGACTCGGCTGATAAATGATTTATCAAAAGCACACACAAGCGGTGGAGGTAAGGGTTGTGGACACACGGAGATGCTAGCAGGGAGAGGGATTAAAGAAAGTGCGGGATTTCAGAGCAGGATGTCGGAGCTCCAGATGGTGTTGATGACAGGTGTGATCATCACGGGGAATTACGCTCCTCTTGTGATACTCCGACTGCACAATGTGTGATATTTCAGCTCTAATTTCAGATACTCATCACCCCGCAAGAAGAGGGCCTTGAACATGAATGGCTTTTGAAAGGACAGGAGAGATATAACCGAGCTGACAGACAACTTTTTTTAGTCTAGACAGCCTGAAAATGATACGATTTAAACCTTTAAAAAGTGTGTTTCTAAAATATCAAACTGGCTTGTTTAATCGAAATTTCAGGGTTTACGAATTTGATTTAGTAAAAATAGATTCCGATTCTAATCTGGTAGTCATTGCTTTAAGCTTTATACAGAAAATAATTTGAATATTGAATTTAAACCATGTAATGTCGATGAAAGTTTTCCAAAGATCCAGGACTTTTCATACTCAGTTTACCTTCCAAAACTTTGTCCCTGAGTATATCTGACTTCAACTTATTTGACAAACTTAAACTCCTAGTTAGGAAATGTATTGTGATACGGCGGATAAGTGGCACCAGGAAACATAATTGGTTTGGCGTAAATCTAATTGAATTTTTGCTTTTTCGTTTTTTTCCCCTCCTCTTTCACTGTAGGGATGGGCATTTCAAGCAAAAATACAATTCGATATTCACTGGGAACTATTCGACTATTACTCGGTGATCCCCCCACCCCCGCACGCAAACCGTGTCGACGTAAGGAGAGAGAGCGGACTGATTTACTTTTTCACAACTCTGTTGGTTTTATGTTTATGTCCAAGTGTGTACCGCAACAACCCCTATTAAACACGCGTTAAACTGTGCATCTTCCCTATATAATACACAGACATGGATCATGTGTCTTACGGTGAGAGTCAGCCTGTCATACTGTGCATAGTTGTTTAGACTTATCGTATGTTAGTTTTACCTGGCAAAGTTTGCACTTGTCCTCGTTTTCGTTTCTTTTACACAGAACTCTTTGACAGCTGCACACGTTTTACCGGCACCTGGCGCTAATGCTTTCTTCTTCTCTTGTTATTTAATGGTGGCCACAGCCACTGTCTGGCGGTAGTACCGCTTTACAACCAGACGCAGGTAAAGACAATGGAGAAAATCTATTTTTAATATGAGATAATATTCACATGAACTCTTCAACTATTCAAATAATTGAAAATCATGACCCATCCCTATTAAAGGGCACAGTGTTGTTCAGTTTCCTTTGTAATGTAAAAAAAAAACATGTATAATATTATAATGTCTGAGTTGCTGCAAACTCAATGGCAAATTGGCAAATTTGACATTTTGAACTGAGCGAGAAGTAGCTTAAAATTTGCACAGAAAAAACAACATTGACAGCCGCGCCCTCTGTGTGAATGACTTTGTCTGATAAGTGCCGGTTGGAAATTATAATTAAATTCATTGCATTTAATTTTCAATGCAAATCAGTTACGATGCAAAAATTAATCCCAATACCAGTTTTCATCCAACATTATCTGCACACTTAAAAAAGAAACTTAAATATTATCTAATTGGCAGCTTTGGACTTCCGTACTTCTTTATCTGATAGCATGGATGTATCGCAGGCTATCAAGCAGTTTCAGTGCTTTGTTTAGCGTTCTGCACAGATGCTCCATAGAGTGAGGACGTTTATACTTTCTGCAAAGTTTTTAATAGTTTCAAAAACTCTCAGATTTTTATTTGATGGTTTTATTGTCTTAAACATTCTTTGTTTGTCTGTGTGAGTCAGTGTGTTCGTGTCTCCAAACACTCGCCATGTGGCGTTTTCAAAAACTCTTCAAGTCTGTCAACTCTGGCAAAATAACAGTTCAGATTCCCGTCTCTTGGTGGCAGCTGAGCAGCTTCAGCTGTATAGATTTGAGGGGACTTTCTTCCAGCAGAGTACTTTATCTCTATTAACTTCCCTCCCAAGAGCTATCACTTTCTCTCGAGTTATTCTCCCTCTTTCTCTTCTAGAGACAAGAGCACTTTGTCTCTCCTTTCCTCGGTCTCCCTCACCGTTCTCCTGCTGTTTAAACTCCCATTCTTCACAGGATGCTGCATGTTGCCTTGATTTCCTTTATTATAAGCACCACTTCTATTGGATGAGAGGACAGACAGAAAAAGGTGAGAGTGGTAAAGAGAAGAAGAGACACCAACATATCAGAGAAATGCTCTTTTGGCTTAAGATATAGCGTCTGTTTTTACTGCGTCTTCATCTCAAACAGCCGTTATAATTGGCATTAATTCAGTGTTAGCAAGCTGTGAAAATGTGATTTCCAGTTGAAGAGCTCCAGTTGGAGCTTAGCTCAAGTGGAGAGCATTACACTGTCTGCTGAATTGGTTTTGCCAGACGGAGATTGCCCCGGTTCCTCTGCTGAGAGGGACGGGTTAATAGATCAATGGCGGAGGAGGCTGAGAGAGCGACACGGGCGGGAAGAGAAAAGAAAATAGCAGGAGTTCGATGTAAAGGGAAGAGAGGAAGCATTAGGATGTGTGAGGGTGAAGAGTGATTGGCTTGATTTCCCCCGTGTGTCTGTCATCATCTGGGAGCCGCTGTGGCTCCGTCAGCCGGCCCGGAGCTCGGCTGCAGCTCCTAATGCCGCTCCTGCCTACATTACACGGCTATTTGCAGGAAGGCGCTGTGGTTTGATGGTCAGCCATATTGGTCATCATTGCCTCTTTGCAGGAAATAAACGAACAGAGGGAAAAGGCAATTTCGTATTTGGCCTCCCTTTCCATCTTCCCTTCTATAAATACAGTGTGAAGATTCGCTATATTGTGTTTATTCATGCTGAAAATCTTTTATTAGACCTTTCCTTTATAGACGACTGGCTGCCATTTCTCTTTCTTGCTTCTTTTTTGTCGCTTTGTTCTTTCTGTTGTCTGATTTGTTCTGAATGTGTGTGTGCTGCTTTTGTGCGTCTGTGTTTGTGAGATTTGTTCTGTTATTGCCTGTCTGGTTCCTCCCTGAACTGTTTGGCTCCTCCATGAGCCTGTGTGATAGCTGGATGTCTCTCAGGGCTCCACACAGCTAACCGGGCAACGCTGGCACGTCTCCGTGTTTATGAGACAGCGGGCATGTGTTCGGTCCCACCTGGCAGGGGGAGATAGAGAGGGAGGGTGGGGGGCTTGGGGGAGTGTGAATGAGAGGCCTGTTGTGACGCTGTGGGGAGCGGGTGGGCATATTGGAGAGCAGCAGGTGCTCAGCCAATCTTGGAGGTGGTCTGATCCTCCAAAACGGCCATCTCAAAGGAGGGCCGGCCCCTGATTGGCTGCCGATCAAAACTGACAGGAGCAGCAACCCCGTCGCTTTGCCAAGGACCCCAGTCTGAGTGCACCTGGCCCTGAGTCACATGACCGGAGATGTATCAGACGGACCCTGTGTGTGGTGTTTGTGTGTGGCTGCTTTGAAGTCCTCGCTTCTGGCTTGTTTGTAAAGGGGGGCGAGGCCGACCCCTCAGGAGAGCCGGTGGGAGGTGCTTTGTGTGTTTGCCGGCCACCAGAGACGTGGCTGCTTTTCAGCGGATGCTTCTTTGTTTTTCAGCTAATTTGATTTTATTCTCACACCTCTCGTGTCTCCAAGGGTGGCCGTCCGCTGTTCAGCCGCTCTGCTATTAGAATACCAATCAAACACCCACCAGTGCCGACCAAACACTCGTCACACCCCGAGCCAAGAGCGTCCTCATCTTGTGTCTTTCAAGTGTACACTTGGAAGTCCTGCAGAGGCTTCTGGACCCATAGTACGACTGCTGCAGCCCATATACATAATGTTACCTTTATGATAGTGTTGTCTAAACACCAAAGCTGGCCTCATTTGTGAAGAGGAATGCACAGCTCAAGTGCAAATGTAAATTTAAAAGTCAAGTTAGTCTGGACCTTTTAAAAAGTCTGTTAAACCCCAACGCTCCTGCAAGATACCACATGTTTCTTTAGAAACTGGCACATGCACATTGAGGCCACTCATATATATATATATATATATGCATGATGTTCTTTAATGCAGACACTGCATGTGTTTAGAGAGAGAACTACATGAACAGGGATGCATGATTCCCTCCATGCTCTCTCTGTCTTCTCTTAGTTCTCTTCATTGGCCTTTCCTCCTTGACCCTGAATGACCCCTGACTCTGGAGAGCTGTGACCCAGGAAGATGAAATTACCAAGATGACATAACTCCCCCCCTCCCTTCCCCACCTCTGACTGCAGCTGACCCTCATCTGCAGCCTGCAAAAATACAGCTACAGCTATTATGTCATTACGTTCAGCCTGGGCGATAAAAGCCTGAATAGGAGAATGAGCAGAGATAAGAACAGGAGAGCGAACGGAGGACTGAATAGGACGGTCTATTGTTGTGAAATTGCTCGTGTTTTGTGACGAGACAAAAGGAAAATCAATAGCAGATATTGATGTTGAGCTGTGCGCTCACTTGTATCGTTGCTGCTTTGTCATCTTTCTCTCTATGAAAAGTGAATTTGAAGGTTTGTGTGTGATGTGTGTGGCTCTTTCTTTCTTTAAGACCAACATCAGAAGATTGTTTGGGAAAAATGTCAGTAATTTAGTTTACAGGATTTAGCCCTTCTTACACAGGAGATAGATGGATGAGTAATACAAAGTATTACTTTGTCTGGCAACAGAACGACATCGGCCTGATGCAGTGTGCTGCAAAACACTCACTGTCACTCAAAACAATCGTCAGTGTCACTGAGATCCTCTGAGTCCTCTGCTGCTGCCGTGACCTCCTCTGTGAAATTCAGTGACCCAGTCCTCATTCATGTTTGTGTGTGTGTCTGTGTGTGTGTGTGCGCTATTGAGCCCTTGAGCAGATGGCAGAAGGACACCCCTGCGCTCAGCGCCATGTCCATCCCTCACCTCTGTAAATAATTAGCGTAGACGCTGTGAATAACAGAGAGGCACAGCGTTTGTGTTAAAAGATGTGTTCATCTCTTAGGAGACGCTGAAAACTTAAATTGTATACTAAGATTTATGTTTCAAATCCAGTTCGAAGCAATAGACTTTCAGAACCAATCAGAGAACACCAGCTCTTGAAGATGTTGTTTGGCCTCAAATGATCAGGTCAGTATCTCTAGGAATTACGTGTCAGCAAGAAGTAATGTGCCCCTCATGCAGCGAGGTGGAGGTGCAAGGTGCTGAGGTCGGGGCAGTTTTATGCAGGAAATTAGGTTTTGCATCCAGTGTCAAACCTGCAGTTAACGTTTGCCATTTTCTAAACTTGTTACAACTATTAACCTTAACTAACGTTTTAATTGTCTTCCATATCGTGACCATAGTCTATCCTTTTAGGTTTTCCCTGAGCAACTTACAAGCAGGCTGAAAAGCCATTTTACAAAGGTTGAAGCACCACTGACCCCTGGAGGAAGATTTTAAGTGGACATTTTGTCCTCAAACTTGATGTGTTGATGTGAGCAGGAAAATGCGCAAGTGTTAGGATGTAAATTGTGATGGCTACTGGGTCAGAGCATCTCCAAACCTGCAGCTCTTGAGGGGTGTTCCCGGTCTGTGGTCCAAGGAAGGAAAGCCGAAAGCACCTACAATGGGCACATGAGCATCAGAAGTGGACAACAGAGCAATGGAAGAAGGTGGTCTGGTCTGATGAATCACGTTTTCTTTTACATCATGTGGATGGCCGGGTGCAAGTGTGTCGCTTACCTGAGGATCCTGGAAAACCTTGTACCTCGTACCACCTACCTAAACATTGTTACAGACCAAGTACATCCCTTCATGGAAGCTGTGTTCCCTAATACTAGTGGCCTTTTTCAGCAGGATAATGCGCCCTGCCTCAGTGCAGAAGACAACAAGTTCAAGGTGTTGACTTGGCCTCCAAATTCCCAAAATCTCAATCCAATCGAGCATCTGTGGGATGTGCTGGACAAACAAGTCCGATCCACGGAGGCCATGGAGGACTTAAAGGATCTGCTGCTCACGTCTTGGTGTCAGATACCTCAGCACACCTTCAGAGGTCTGGTGGAGTCCATGCCTCGACGGATCAGGACGTACACAATACTGGGTAACGTGTAGATTGTAGAGAGCAAGAAAAGGTTTCACACTATTCTGGGTGTTGCAGAAGCCAAAGCTTAATTACAGGAAGGATGGATTTACAACTTTTGACGTCACGCAGCTTTAAGCTTGTACTTAACTGGGCACCCAAAATGAGTTGGTAAACCCCAACGTTGAATCTCTGCTTTCTTTCTTTCTTTTAATTTTTCACTTCCTCTAAGCTTCATATTTCAAAGCGTCACTTTGTAAACAACATGTTTATACCACAAACCAAACCATTCCTTGTTTCCAGGAGACAAACTGAAGTCAAGCTGTCTCAAATAACTGCCTTCATCTTAAAGTGCCATCGTTATCGCTTTGCCTACGCGTGTGCTTTACATTCTACCTCATGTTCTTGTTTTCCACATATGTGCACAAGTGCTTGGCCACACACAAACATCTACTCCCCGCAGCACACACGCCCAGCGGTAATTAAGTCTGAAAATCTGAAATTAAATCACAAACAGGCTAATTTCCTTGGCGATGGCACGGTTAACACATCTCGCCTCATAGCTGGCCTTTCAGAGAGGCGCCTGTGTCATTGTCTTAGCAGGAGAAGTAATCAGCAGGCGGGAGATAAAGACTGAATTACAGGAGAATAGAATAAGAAAGGAGAGAAAGGATGGGAGGCTGATGGAGGAGAAGAGAGAGGGCCTTTGTGAATGCAAGCGCAGGATGTATACAGTTCTGATCTGCTTAATTTTACATGCTGTTTAAACAGGGGATCCTTTTTTAAATAGTGCCGTTTTCCTTGGCGGGGACTTTCTGTGTCGATGTAAGAGAGCGCTCTCGAACAGGGAGACACTGAGGAGAGCTGGAGGCGCTGAAGACATTACTGTTGTGTCCTAGTGAAGCAGCGTGCATCAAGGAAACATATGTAGTTGTAAAGATTACAGTGAAAACAACGTGAAGACGAGTTTGCCGTTAATTTTTAATAAGTTTAAACAAGCCTCAGCCTGTACAAGAAAGGTGAACACAGAAGAAGAGCAGTGCAGCATGGGAAATAAACCACCAATTTAAAAAATCATGAGTATTTCGTTTCGCCAGCCGCTTGTGAGCTGTGTACCTGCACAACTAACAAGCTAACACATCCTCACGGCTGCCAGCGTCAGCAAACGGACCTAAACGCGTGCTTGTTTTTGCCGCAGGAAATCTCCCCCCAGTGTGAAACGCGCTCACGCTTGCGTGGCCGCAGCTCGGAGCATCCATCGTCGTCCTCTGACTCTGCCGGGTGCTAACTTTCCTCCAGCGTGCCAGAGCCTGACCCAGGCTGCAGGCCTGCCCCGAGGGTCTAGGACTCATTTGTAAGCCAGGATGACACTCTGGTGTTGGATGCCTCTGCGTTACCAGCTCGGTTGGTTCCTAACAGGTCTGAAAATTTCATCAGAAAAGCCACGAGATGAAGCTTTCATGTTACAGGGACATAATTGGAGAAAGGAGTGTATAGCCTCTGTGGTTGGAGGGAATATCAAAGCACTGAGCTAAAAATACATCTGTCTATAAGAGTGGGGAATGCATTATGAATATATGATTGAAAGTACCTAATAAGGAGTAAAGGGCCGTTATTTGTCCTCGGAGAGCGGCAGCACTCCCCCAGAGAGTTAGAAAAGAACCTACAGGAAGTTGTGTACGTCTGTGAATATTTATTTTCTTCGCTACAGAAGAAGTGTGCAAAAGTTTGGATGAGGAAATACTTTGTAAGACGTTTCTTTGCTGCTGTCTGTGCTGTTTCAGAGTGACGTGTGTGTGTGTGTGGTGTGAAGTCACACACTGGGAGAGGCGGTGATTTGTGTGTCGCGCAGGAGCGAGGCTACACATCTTGCTGACACGACTCAGCCATCAACGGGAGTTATGTCCACCCAAAAAACACAACTCAGAAGGTGGACCAACGCGGGGCGTAAGTAAGCTTTTGTCTCACTCACACACACAAACACACAGACGCACAAAAGCCTGCAGGCCGAACCCTCCTTCACTCGCTGTTTGTTCATCTGCTCCTCTTTGCCCAGAAAGAAATGTATGCATTGCCACAGAGCGAAAATAAACACACACAAGCGAAGGCGTAGACGCACACATACGCACGCAGTGCAAAACAAACTGACTATATCGCTCCATAAGCATATATAAACACAGTGAAATGTCCTCCAGGTTTATTAAAATCAGCGGTAAACTTATGCGCTGGAAGGAAACATGCTAATTAGCTTTATTAATTAGCTCATTATTTCCAAACAATATGTTTTTTTTATATTAATGAGGTCTTATCAGAAACAAACAGACTAATAGACGCAATTATTGTTCATAACAAAGCGGAGCAGAAGCTAAAATTGCAGGTTTGTCTTTGTGCGTGCCGGTAGAACGATAACATGCATAAATAACATGCATGAATTTGTGGTCATGGTGTTGAGGTGTCAATCTCTCCCTCGCTTTGCTCGTCTGCATTTCCCTGCAGAGGCAACATGCAAGCAGCAGTTTCTTGCTCTGAGTCTGAACACGCTCGCTGCCAACTTGGTGATATGCCATACAAAACTGGCAATGATGGCTTCGCTGGGAGCTGGACGCCAGCCAAGCCAACCCCCCTTCTTATGAACTACACAGAATAATACACAGCTGTGCTTGCAGAGCCAATGCAAAGTTCAGTAGAATATTCAGAAGCAAGTTTTTGTGTACTGTGGGCATATCTAAAGCCGCTCTCAGAGCCTCGATGCATCGCGGCTTAAAAGTTTACCCAAGTCTGAGGAGTTTTGGTAGCAGCACATGTGTCCTGAGTTGCAGGTCAGGACAACATGAGCGACCTTTCATAACACAGGGCCAGATAAAGACGGACAAGGGGAGAAGAGGTGGGCAGCAAGCTTAACACACTCCCTCCCCGTGCGTTATGTTGTGTGTGTGCTCAGGGCTACACAGGTCTGATTAAGAACGGCTCGGTGGCTTTTTCCGTACCAATAAACCACCCATGTCTCCCTCCCTCACTCCCTCCGGTTCTCTGTCTCCCTCGTCTGCTTTTTCCTCCAAACACGCTGTACTTTCTGTTTTGCAGCCGTGTTTGTTCTCCGAGTCCTTCTGAGTGACTCACCTCCGCCAGGTAACTGGCAGCATGTCTCGGACATCAGCAAGCTCATTAACATTCTGATGCATCACCTCCACGGTGAGCCGTTGACGTCAGTGTCTCTGTGGAAACTCGTCCGGGGATCAGGGTCAGATCACATTCTGCTACGATCACGTTACAATTCATCCTGTCGGGTTAAAAAACACGCTTCATAATGTGTGTATTTCTTTTCTGTTTTCTGTTCTCAAAATAGCAATAGTTAGATGATAAATAGTCTTAAAAATATCCAACACAGCACCTGACCGCTTCTTCAACGTGCGTAATCGTCCAAGATCAGAAATTGTGTGTGCAGGAGGAGGATTTCAGCCTGACAATCATGTTGTACGACACACCAGTGGACTCTGGGTTTATTACGCTATAATCACCTCGACTGAGCCTTTCGAGAGGCTGAGACTCTGTCTCCCCAGAGACTCTGGATGATGAGCTTGTTTCCTTGCTGACATTATGTTCGAGCACTCGGGGTTGCTTATTCTCATATCCAAAGGTGGTGCAAGATTATAATTATCTCAAGTGCTGCCCTCATGAACACGGTACATGGTATTACATGCCAGCAATTACACATATTCAATACCAAGCTGAGCGAGCGCATTATACAAAGCAACACAGTTAGCTTTGTTTAAAGGCTCCAATTATGGCAATTACAGTTTCTTGAGCCTGAAATCTGAAACTGTTTTGAGAAAAATATGGTAATTTTATTTTACCTGCATTGCTGAGTGTTATGTTTGTCTCTTGTAGTGGTTGGTACTGCTTTTAGGTCAGCCTTATAATGCAGTAGGTATGTTTGTTTACATTGCACTGTAAACCCAACTTTCACCGCTACGCCATTGATTGTAACACGTTTATATTTAATTCCCTACCAACTCCATGTTTCATTGTAACACGTAACGTAATATCACTAACTTATCATGTTGGACGTTAAGCGCTGCATCAGGTTGCAGACAGAAATCTGTCATCTTGAATAACTCCCAGGTCCTTCTTGGTGTACCTGAAACCGACTTCACTCAATTGGTGGATACAAAGCCCCTCTGCCATAGTGAAGCTGATGTAGTGTAGCCTCTTGATAAGCACGTTTAAGCTGTTGCACCACAGGTGTCACTTTTACCCCTTTCCCACCGAAATTAGCGCATTGACGCAGGTTTTTCAGACCCGGACAGACCTGCTAATAGATGCCCGTTGCCAGTCAAGTATACTCCTGTCTGTCTCTTTTCTGCTGCGTCACCGTCTGACGTCACAAATGCGCCTGAAACAGGGTTAGTAACCAGTGAAGATGTTACAGTGACCAGTGGGAAAGCGGCAAAAACACCTGGTGTAGCGGAGCCTTTACAGTTACATAAGCGTGACGTTTTAAAGCGTGGCTAATACTGAAACTTGTTAATCACTGCATCCCTAGTCAGTACCAATAAAACCTGCTCACACCAGAGGAAGTAAGTTTATCATTGCATTACAAAGTCTACGTCTTACCATGTTAATTTAATGTATAAGAACAACAGACGCAGATCTCACCCGTGATGTCACCCATTGGTATGTTGACTTTCTTTTTGAAGCCGCCGTTGGCATCTTGGCCGTCGGCATCTTGGCCGTCAGCATGTTGTTTTTGTGGAGTCAGAAGTGACCATATTTGGACGAGAGGGCGGAGCTGGAGAGGAACAAGGGGGTTGGCAAACGCTATGATACCAAAGCTGTACAGTCTGTGCCTCTGGCTAATTCTTTAGCTTGCTAATGAGCTAACGTGTCCCAAATAATGAGATTGTATTTTAGTGGTAATTGGATTTGTTTTTTTATTAGACTAAAGAAGCTAAGAGAGCTTGTAGAAAGTAGCGGACATGTTTTTTAGGTTGTTTCATGGTTTTTATTGTTTCTCATGTATTGTAGGTTCAAGTCTGCAGTGCGTGTGATTCACCTGGATCACTTCAAGACATTTAGACATTAGAAACAAAGGTATGGATGCTCTTCCATCTTTGTTGTAGCTTGACTATATACAATGTATTTAAGCTTCCCTGGCATTTTATTGGCCAGCTTTGTGGCAGAGATGACAAAACTGTTATTGATCTGAACTAGTTACCAGGAAAGGAAGAGAAAGAATGAACCACAACAAAGCTCTGCAGTGCAACAGATTCAAACAGACGATTTGGGTGATTATTTTAAAGTCAATACAGTCACACTGCTACACACCTGTCTACTCCTCTCTCTGCAGTAAAGATCCAGCTCTCGCTTATTCTACTGATACTATGGAAATGAAAGCAAGCATCACTGCAGCTATCAACTCAACTTTAATGCTCTGGCTGTATTTACCACACAGGAGACTACAACAAATGCATGTATTACACTTAAATCTTTTTGTCTCAAAGGACATCCTGTGAGATTTCTACTAAAAATGAACTTTTTTTAACCCAAGTGACATTCACCTTCAGCTCCCTGACATATTTTAAGATATGAATTCTAACACTTATTTTAAAAGAGGTTCCTCCATCGGGTCAAACTCTAACAGGAAGAGGTAAAATTGTCCGACCGCATTGTCAGCAGTGAATAGATAATGCTCTCTCGTCTGTCTGCGGTTGACAGTGACGTGACCTTTATTAAAGCACTAAAGCCCCCCAAAGGCTGCAGCTAAACAGAGAACAACTAAAAGGGTATCTCCCTAATGTGCGACTATGTAAATGGGAGACGCCCTGCAGCAAATATGAGAATTCCACCCAAAGAGGCTGAGAGGCTCGTGTGGGTGATGTTGGGATTTACTGACCTACTAAAATAAACCATGAATCTAATTGTGAGTGATTATGGTCAGAACATCTATACCTACCGAATATTATTAAAATTATAGAGCATTTATGTATTCATTTGTAATTGTCAGAAGATAAAGCGCATGATAAACACAGCAGTCATAAAAGCTGATCTGTTCCCATCAGGATGTTATGCAGCAGACGGTGTAGCAGATTGATGAACTCTATGGTCCTCAAATTTGAGTGACAATACAATCTGCCGGATTGTCCCACAATATAGAACATCTGTCTGCAAGGTGACAGAGTATTTCAACTGCAACTTACCGCTGCAGTTATTCACCACAGAATTAGCTGCAACAGCTGGTTGGTGCGCCGTCTCCATCATATGGACTGAAACAGGCAATCCATCAGACTCTGCCCTGGAACAAGGGGGAGCTCATGTTTCCTTTGCTTTAGGAGATACCTCTGACCCTCCTTCTGTTAGGCAGATTGGTGTCGCAACTTTTTCAATATGGGTTTGATTATTTAACAACCAAGGCTGTAGCTCATGTGGAACCTTCTGAAATCGCTATATGTTTGAAAGAAACTGGATGGTTGATGTTTCGTACAGATGGACCCCAGGGTAGACCCAGAACGCACTGCAGGGATTACGCATCTCATCACACTTATGCTGCGTTCAAGACAACTGGGAACCCGAGAACTTCCCATTAGAAATTTCTGACTTCCGAACTATGAAGTCTGGAACCCAGCATTTTTCCGACCTCCGACTAGAAAAATTGCTGTGGAACGCCATTCAAAGTCGAGAGTGCAGATTCATCTACCCCAACTTCACCTTTGGTAGTCGGAAATCTCTACTGGGAAGTTCTGGAGTTCCCAGTTGTCTGGAGCGTAGTGTTAGAAATTGGCTTGGACTAGATTCAGTTATTGAAGCAAAAATAGTATCTTACGTAATGTTTAGGTAGAGTCCTTAGCTGTGCTAGCAACCCTGTGAGGCTAACAACAAACATAAGCAAGCTAATATTTTTTCCACAGTGACAACCCTTACAATCCTTTGTATGTACCATGTTCATTATTGAACATGTTAGCATAGTACCTTTTGCTAATTAGAAATTCAAAAGTACAGCTGTGGCTGAATCTGGTCATAAACCAAAGTATTGGACAAACAGAAATCTTGACCTGATGTTAATTTTTTATGAAAAGTGAGAAGATCACCACAGTGATTACAGTTTATTCTAACGGGGAAATGGATTTGAGTATGTAATTTCAAGGGAATTTTTAAAGCTGTTGAAACATTTCACCACAAATGTTTGTTCAAAAAGCGTCAACATTTTAGTGGCGCTTGAGGAAGGTTCAGATAATCTTTAGTCATTTATATTCCTTCTGATTACCATGTATGTCTGTACAAACTGTGATCCATAACTAGTTGTTGAAATGTTTCAGTCTGTCAAAGTAGTAGAGCAACCAGACAACTTGTTTTCCCTTGAGCCATGTGCTAGCAACAGCTCATCTAAAGCAGCCACAGCCATGTAACTCTGGGCAAACTCTCCATATGTCCTTCACAATCATAGATAAAGCTGTTTTTATTCCATGGACAGCCTCCAAGATTTTATCAGTCTGTGGACTCCAATTTAAAACTCAAGCACTGGATACGGAGTATCGTTACCGAACCACTCCATCTTTCTTAGCAGAGCTCCATTCGAACGGCTCAGTCGAACAGGCAGCTCTCACACAGCCTGTAATCCCTGAGGGAAATGGTGTGTTTACTTCCACCAGAAAACACGAGATGGAAGAAACACCACCTTCTGAAACATCAATAACTCTGACTGATGGTCAAAGACATAAAAATATCTCCTCTCTGTAATAAGACGCTTTCCCAAAAGTAAACACAGACAGATACAGATAAAGACATACACACATAGAATGAAAGCACACGCTCACAGATTTTAATTAGCAGCACTTTAGTACAGAAAGCACTAAAGCGTGGGATAATTAATCTCCACAGTCTGCGTTTTCACTGCTAAACCACCCCGGGGAGGGGCCCAGGTTGGTCTTTAGTTTGTGGAGATCATCTGCTGGGAAACGGGAAACAATAAAGTTGGAAATCTTTGGGGCTAATGGGGGAAAGGTCATCAGATTAATATGCTGTTGAAGGCATTTGCTTGTGCAGTCCACCGATGGTCAATTCCTGCTCTATGAATGTGGAATGCCAACCACTTCCTGTGTGTGTGAGTTCAGCTCGGTCACACACTGCTTCTCATTACAAACCCTCTCATGACTGTATGCAATTTGTGGCTCTGCTCTGTAGGCTTTTGTCAGCAGGCACGCACAAGTGATGTCTCTCTGTTTCTGTCAATCGCTCCGTCTCTCTCTTTCTCTGCCGTTTCTGAGCACACAAGCTTGTCTGCAAATTGTACTAATTAGCCAAGAACGTCTGCAATCCTGTACTTCCTGTGTGGATGACATCAGGGATAAGATGACTGTGCTTGTCAGAGACACTAACAGAGAATGGAGGAGGAAACTCAAGAATGCCGAATCAGAGCGTGAACCCACAGAGGTACTTCTAATCCTCCCGGCGTCTCAGCGGTAAAGGGCAAATGGCTGATCAGATTGCTGAAATCGAGGCTCGACATCCTGCTGTAATAAACCTGCCTGTGTGTGAGATAAACTCTGAAGTCGGTCTAATTTTACGAACAAGGCAGCTGCTGATTTTGTCTTCATCTTGGCGAGTTGTACATGTCTGTATCAGCGTCTACATGAACGATTTGTTTGACAGACATGTAGGCTGACAGGGAAATGCAGGCCAGTGCAATGGAAATGATGCTGCCCGATGCCCCCTGTGTTAAACACACAAACACGCACTGGCAACACAAGCCTAATCCTCTTTAAGTGTCAGCCCGAACTGTAGGGGCACAGCAGGTCTCGTGCCCCTGCTGTGGGTGTTGGCCTCATTTCCACTGCTCACTTCCTGCCCTGAGCAGCTCCTTCTTACTGCTCCTATCGGACTCCTGAGTCCATTTAAACATCACCTCCTTTTTTCTGCTCTAAGGAATACGCTGCTGAAAATCTTTTGTCAGTGCTCATCTCCTTTTTGGCTTAAATGCTGTCTCAGCTCTTCACAGCAGGTTAATTGTTTGCAATGATAAATGTCTCTCATATTAATCCCTCTCTTGAGTTGTTCAGATACTGGCCTCCGATACTGCCTAAAATGGCGTATTGGTGAATGAAAAAATATGATACCAAAACCAATTCACCCAAAAAAATCTTCTCTTACTGGTTAATTTCTTTGTGACAATAGCAAACAAACAGTTGTGAGGTGCTAGCAGGGAGTGGAATGTTAGCCAAAGCTAGCAAAGTGTCGGCTATCAGAGTTTTTCCACCGATACTTTGTACAAAGGTTTCGAACGAGTAACAGATTACTATGAATCCGGTCATCTGTTTGCAAAGCGACTGGCAAGAATGCAAGTAACCTTGACTGTTTGAGGTCGGGTGAAGCAAACTTTGTTTGTTGTGGGAAAAAAAAACTGACTTCTGTGTAGTTAATGTTTTTCCTGTCTTAACATTGACTGACCCTTCCACAGCAGGTTGTTGGGGCCCCACCATTCGACCTCCATGCGTTCTACACAGAAGACGTAACGATAGAGGCACAATAATCCCGCCTTGAACTGGCAGTGTAAAAAGGGCTCCTGTCACGCAGTCAGGCTTCACGCAGGACATAAAAGTCTGCGCAACCTGCCTCTCTTGCATTCTGAGATATTTTTCTCGTTCAAGTGTTGACTTTAATTGCCTTGGCGTGCAGTCAGCAACACGTTGGTCAAACATGGACTGTTAAAGTTCCTACTTTTTTAAGTCACTTAAACGCATCAGGACCGCTGCAACAGTGTCATATCTAGCTGCTGAAGGGAGGACACAGACAAAGACGTCTCCTCGTCCACAGGCTAACATTTGGATTATACACACTTTATAAGCAGCAGATTATACCGCAGGAGTAGCTAGAGAAGTTGTACTACACCTTGACTCCGCCTTTTGCCATGACTCCATTGTGAATCCATGATAACAGCTGTTAATCCAATCCACAGATTTTGTCCTTAGCAAAGGAATAAGCTGGAAACCTTTCAGAAGCATCCTTTCTTTCTCACTTGTCGTAGCTTGTTTCCCTCTTCTTAGATCCCAGATTCTCTGACATTTCATCCATCATCTGATTTCATCTCGTCAATGCTTTATTGTCTAGCGGGGATGTCACATCAGTTAAGTTGGCAGACAATGCTGACAGATATAAAAGGTAAAGCTTTCAGTCGCTGTCAGAGTGTTTGGACTTACAGTAGATGGGCCTGTCCGCTCTCACCTCCTTCTAAACACTGTCAGGGTTCATCAACTTGCCAACTGCAAAAAACACTGCAGACTCAAAGTCCTGCTGCCTGAAAGAAACTGGCAGACGTTTTTACAGAAACGGCTCAGGAAAAAAAAATACTTTGAAAAGTCTGGAGTTGCAGCATCAACTAGACGGTCAAATTGTTCTCTGCGGATGAAAGAGCGGACATGTCATGTCGTATGTCATACTGAATAGACTTGAAGCTCCTGCAGCAGTTTGGAGTCAGTCATTTAAAAACACTACATTACGTCTCTGCAGTGCAGAGGGTCTGCACAGTTTGCACATTACCTTTACAGACTGACTCATTGCTCAGTCTGCAGGGCAACACGAGAACACAGAGAGGACATCAAAACAGGAAATGGAAAGTTATTTACACTTTAAGACGCTGGCGGAGATGATGGATGGAAGTTGTAGAGAAAATATGAGATTATTGATTTGGTTAAAATAGGTTCTAGTTGTTTTTAGTTTTTCTTTGGTGCTATTTAATGAAAAAAAATGGATTGAAACTTCTACTTCTTCCCTCTACAGTCAAGCTGCTGCTTTATTTCAGACTCCAGTGAAATTACAACCAAAAAGCCCTAACATTGTACCACTTTATTTTCCACAAAGAAACATCTTTAAAATAGCAACAACAGCAGAAACTTCAGTGAATCAAAATGACAAATTTGTAGCTGATGATAAAAATAGTGTTAAATGAGAAAAACTAAATCAGATATGTTGTGACTTCTAACAAAATGCACTTGTGGTAGTAATGCTCAAACGCACCTTCACAATGTGTTTCTAAATCTCGTCCCAGCTCTGAATGTTTTGTTTGAGCCGTCATTCATCTAATCACTAGAATCCCTTTTCAGCATTACTGTACATACAGGTTTTCCTCTCTCATATGGCAACAGGAAGCAACTTTAGACAGCACAGCCAGGCAATTAGTCATCATGTTTGCTGAGCAACTCTGTCTTTGACAACAACAAGCTTCAGATGTCCTGCTTCAACGTGCCGTCGCCTCGTCGTGGTGCCTTCCTCTTCAGGGAAATTAATTCCTCTTAAATACCCGGGACGAGGCGGCACTTCCACTCTCAGGCTTCCTCGTATCCAAAGGTTAGTCCAATTTGTCATCATTTTCAAAACAACACAAACATGTAAACAGCTTGGGAAGTATGCACACGCAACAAAAACTGAAAAAAAATCCAAAGCATTTCTTTCCACAGCGCAGTGTTTTGTTTCTTCCTCACTCCTCTGCAGTGCAAAAACCAAAATACAAGAAAAAAAAACAATAAATAGACCTCCTCTGTTATATATTTCTGTGTTTATGTATTTACATATATATATATATATATATATATATATATATATATATATATATATATATATATATATATATATATATATATATATATATATATATATATATATATATATATATATATATATATATATATATATATATATATATATATATTTGTAGTCTCTGGGGTCTCTACATGAGCACGCAGCTCTTGGCCCGGTCCTTCCTCATGGCTGGGGCCTCGTCCATTTGTTCAGTCCGGCCCGGCAGCGGAGGCAGGGGAAGCTGCGACACTCGCTTCAGGCCTCTGCGGGAGCTGCTGCGCTTTAGCTGCGGCTTGTGCGGCCGCCGCACCGACGCCAGCGTGGTGACATGGAACACGTCCCGGACGCTGTTCTCTGAAACCTTGGAGGTGCATTCGACGTAGGCCACCGCCCCCATCTGTCGAGCTATCGTGCTGCCCTGCAATGCAAACGGGGAAAGAAAAAGACGGTAAGCAGTCAGACTTTTCAGTGTTTTTCAAAGCAGAAAGAAGAATGTGCTTGAAGTGGAAAAAGGAAATTTTATGACATGATCTTGTCAACATTTTTGACAGCTGCAGAAACATTTCTGATTTTTGTCCTCTGAATGATTTTCAATGGTTTTGTTTGTGCTGCTTTTCTAACAAAACAATCTCTTCTGTCTTGTTTCCTCAGGATTTTAGCAGTTGTGCTAAACATGAGTTTGCTTCATTTCAAGGTTCTCTGTGAGAGCTTCATAAAGGAAATCGAACTTTTAAATATGCATGCCATGTTTCAATGTACCTGGACATAAGCAGGCATTACATCTGAACAGTTTTACGTCTAAATGCCCCAGAAAGAGGCCGCAGATTCCGAGCTTCCGTGGTCTAAACAAATCTGGAGACAAATGAAGCTCCTCCATCTGAGGCATGAATAATGCAGATGCTCTGACTCCTCAGTGCGAGGTGAGAGAGTCGGTGTTGACACGGTCTATGCAGCCGTTTAGAGAGGAGAGACTAAACTGCAACAGGAGTCCTCCAGCACTGCAGCTTCCCCCGAGGAATGATACAATACACGTGGTTAATTAAGACCGTAAATTGTTTGCTTCAGATCAAATCAGAGACAAATTTAATTTTAGAGTCCCTCTGCCTCCCTCTTTGCTACAGAACGCTCTGCAGGCTCTTGTTTCATGATCGGGTCCACATTTGTGCAGGACCGACGCATGCAAAGGTTGTAACGGATGAGACAGGACTGCATTTCCCATGACCCTCTGATCGCATGCTCTCAAACACAGAGAGCTTTTCATTCCCAGTGGACGTTGTTTGATTTCTATCGCGGCTGTGCACTGAGCCACGTATAAGAAGCAATGAAGTCCTCATTAGGTGGAACAGCAGATTTAGATTGGGAGGTTAGCGGTGGAGGTGAGAGTAGGAGGAGGGGGGGGGCGAGGTAGAGATTGTAGTGACAAGCAGAAAAGCTCGATCGGATCTCAGGCAGATTAGTGCGGAAACGTCTGGAGTTCACCCAGTGGTCACTCTCGCCGGCGACTCCTCAGCTGTGCTGGAATTCAATTTAAGATCAGCAACAGGATAACAACACAGGCTATTCGATTAGACCACCTAAATGTGTGTGGTGCACGGCTTAGCTCGGGCTGTGTTACATTTTCTGGGCATGTTAGCGGCTCAAACAGAAGTTGCCCCAGATGAAAATAGAGGCTGAAAAAGAGCAAAACAAAAGCTGAATGCAGGCCCGGCCACAAATGGTCCCCCAGCTATTTTAGCTCTGTGCTTTCCCACTCCATCTTTTGTTTATGTGTCTTATTTACATGAACTGCCTTTTTTTTTTCAGTCGCTCTTGTTTTGGGGGCTACACGCTTTTAGCCTCTGACGAGCTCTCAGACAGCAATGGAAAAAAAGGCTCCTTTGTTCTCAGGGCTTTTGTGTGGTGGGGAAAAAGCCCCTCCACTTTTTGTACGGCCGACACGAGAGAGCACAAAACGAACACGCTGAAAGCTGATTAAAATTCACAGATTTACAGAACGGTTTATTATCCCCCTCCCTCTTCTCCCCCCTCCCCGCGGCTTGGAGGTCATGGCAGAATGCGATAAAAGGGCTCGCTCATTTATCAATGTCCGTTTTTCTATACACCCCGCATTTTGAAAATCCCTAAATCTGCATGAATATTTCATTCCAGGGGAAAAAATGTGTCCCTAGACATTAAGTCCACTAACTCTCGTCATAAGAAACCTTACATCGCATGTCAGCAAATTTCGGTCAAAATGCCAACCCCAGCAACATGTCCCCGGGGGCATTCACACAGCTCTTATTCTGCTGTGCTTGATTGGGTTGCATGAGCTTCCTCTCACACTCACTTCCTGTGGGACTTCCAAGAGAGGCAATGCCACTGCTGATCCAAGATGGAAAAATGTCGTACAATCGCTGGCTTTCAAATTTCTTTCTCACGTCAGTTGTTGTTTCCTTCCCTGGATACATTCTCTTATTATTTGTTCTCCTCACACATCCATCATGTGCTTGTTCTCACCTGCTCGTGGGTGACAGGAATGAGGCGCTGCTTGGACAGTTCCCTCAGGGTGTTGACGTCCGTCCTCATGTCCAGCTTACAGCCGACCAGAACCACTTTGGCGTTGGGACAGAACTCCTGCGTCTCACCTTGCCACTGTTGAGACATGATCGGACAGGAATACATCACTGATTGTGTTAGACATGAGAGCGGAGCTTCCTGTTCTGACTGCTGAGCTGCTGAGCTGCTGAGAAACACTGACGACCTTTGGCTTCTCTGACACTGGATATATGAGCGTGAGGGAAGATGATGCTCTAGATCAAATACATCCAAGAGAAATTCAAACGTCTTGCATATTATTAATCAGTTTTAAGATAATTTTCTGGTCAAACCTAGTTGGAAATATGCACATAATTATGTATCATAATGGTGCCATTGCTTCCTGTTTCTTGTTTTGTCTGACAAACACCACAAAACCCACGAACAGTAAGTCAAAGAAAACCAATTATGTTAATCCTCACAATTTACACACTGGTACAAGACAGTATTTTGTGTTTTTACTTGAAAAATGACTTGAATAAAAATAGTTGCAGACCAATTATTTCATCAGCTAATCGTTTTAGCTCTACATCAAAGCCGTGTTAACAAAGGCACGTTCTTTAATCCTGATCTCATGCACTGTTTATTGCTTTAGAGTTAAATAAAAGATTTATTCAATCCATGTGAAAATATGACAACTTTATTCCTACCAGCTTGGTTCAGGTTTGTGCGGCGGATGTGTGTTATACTTTCATCTCCCAACCCCCCCTGACAAATCTATTTCGGGTTCTGCACAGAAAAGGTTGCGCAGTCTTCCTTCCAAAATCACCCTGAGATTAAATGTCACTTCTGAAAGTCAGCTGAACCAACAGTCTCTCCTCCCCGCGACACAAATACACAACAGCAGCCGACGGCGCTGAAATATTCCACATGCCGTGTGCAGAATGTCAAGGTGCTGAAATCGACCTTTGACCTTTCAAACCCGTCCCTATTCTTCCAATAACATCCAATCAAAAGCTTTGATTGTTTAACCCTCTCTCCTCCCCCAGCTGTCACCCACAAACATCGGTGACCTGCTTGTTTCCAGAGGTCAAGAGTCTAATTTGGGATGGTGATTGTGCAACAGGTTTTCCATGTGCCCCCTGAGTTTTGGAGATTACTCGGGCGACAGCTCAGGGTCAGAGGTCATGGCAACCCCCTGCCAAGGGATTCATGGGAAAACCAAAGGCTTGACGGCAGCTCTGCTGCCCCTGTTGACAGAGAGCGCTGGGGCTTGTGGGATATTTGTGGGTTAAAAAAAGGTGTCTCGGGTTAGATCTACAAAGTCTGCAGGAGCGTTTTAGCGGCTCCCCTCAGACCACTAAACACGTCAACAGGCTGGCCGTGGGAACTGTGTACAGCCCACAAGGAGCGCACATCAAAGACAAACACTCACACATGGCTTCAAGATGAGACACCACTAAATGGCACTGGCCTGTTTTACATGACACACACACACGCAAACAAACCCTTTAAGTCGGGTGTGTCTGCATATACAATAGGTTTCGCCACCAGCTACAAAAACACGTCCCTGAACACAACCCCGCCTGGAGAAGTATACTTTAACCGCCACCCCTATCTCAAGGGTTACAACATCTGAACCACAGGCAACCTTAAGTGCCACCATCTGACCAACTGTTCTGCATAAAACTTAGATTTCCAATTTAAATTCCTACAGAAAGGCAGTTCTAGCACTCTGAACAGGCTCTGCAGCAGCCCCTCTTTGATACGGCTGCTGAGGCTAATTTGCGTATCTGATATTCCTCTTGCACCCACGCGGCTGCAAAGCCTCTCCTTTCATTCTTCACTCTGACCTTCCATTCCTCAGAGGGACCTGGGTCAAGTATCCGTGGACATTTTGATGAGATAAAGGAACTGGGGGCTCTAACCTCTGTGCTGATTTGCTCTATTGTTGAGCCTTGGAAATGCAAGCTGCTGGCACAGAAATCTAAGTGGATGCTGATCGGGAAAAACTGAATTCTTTCCGGTTAGTTCTCCGGTGTCACAGCAGATTTTAACTGCTGATCCAAAGTGTGGAGAGGAGGAGATGAAATAAGAAACACTGACCTTCTTTATGACACTATCCAAGGTCTCCGGGCGGCTGATGTCGAAACAGATGAGCACCGCATCTGAGTCAGGATACGCCAGCGGCCTCACGTTGTCGTAATAAGAGGAACCTGTGGACACACAATAACATATGGCGTAAGGTCACACTGTCTTCTGAGGAATTCCTCCGTGTACTTGCTTTTAACCCCACGAGGCTCCTCATCCCAACCATATGGCTTATCTGTCAGTTAGAAACATGCTGCACATCCCTGGAAGGTGATCTAAAGGTCAATAATACATGGGTCTCCCATTAAAGCAGGGGCTGTGACATGAACTTGGACATGCTCCTGCTTAAATACACCCTGCAAATGCAAATGAGTGTTGATGCTAACAGTTGTGTGCGCATATTTGAGTGTCTTTGTCCCTTGGGCTTCCACGCAGCTGTGGCCTCCCTTTATCAGAGTGCTTCACGAGGAATGTCGAGGGGTTACTCGGAGACACACACACACATACACTCAGAGGTGAATTATAGTGGGTTGAGGACCGGACGACTTGTGCACACTATCCATTATCATCTTGAAACAACGGCGAATGCCAGCACAAAGGCCAAACTAAAGGTTGAACCCCTTAATTCTCTCGACTCATCCCTCTTCCTGTCTCTCTGGTAAATGGTCCCTCTTTTAAAATCTTCTGTTTTTTTCTTACTGTATGAGTCTCACATGCACTTGCATGCTTCTCCTCCGCCGTTTAATTTCCGTACCTTGATCAAATTTGAAGTCAGAGTGGTGCCTCCGTACTTTCGCAAGTCGCTCCGTTACACGGGTCCTGCTCTCTCACAGCTCTCATTAGGAGAGCTTGTAAAAAATATCTGGGTTTTCTCGGAAATGTGGTTGCGGCTGTGGGCACCCGCCCTCCTGCCACCCCTAGGAGCTGGTACAGACCTGAACGCCTTCATTTGATATCAACAGCACTCTGGCTGCATAAATTTGGTGTTAAGAAAACTCACTGTTCTGGTGAATAACCACCACAATTTCCATTTACCATTGTGAGAATTGTGCATAAATCTGAATCAGTAATAGTAGATGGATATTACACACATTTGTATATAATCCCTTAAGGTCACACAAACTGAATATGATAAATTATGGATTATCCTAATGGTTGCTGTTATCGTGCTTTAAAACAGCTCCGACACAATAGGTGGTCAGCCTGTTAAAACTCTGCACGCCTTTGTCTGGTGAGTTAAATGGAGTGTGCACAAAGGCACTACAACCTGTTTTAGCATCACTATGTTCTCTTTGTTAGTGATGGAATGAGACTATGACAATAGCTGCACGCGGCCTGAAGCCCCCGTCATTCAGCTGGTTGTCCTATGGTGACCTGCCCCCTCCCCACTGAGAGCAATGCGACAGGCTGCCGGTCACAGCATCACGAGGTGCACGTTAAAGATTGATGATTTTCTTACTGCCACCGTTGATCATACAAACTCTTTCTTCATTCTATCAACAGCAGACATTTTTTTCTGATGTTTGGTTATGGGAAAAAGTGATTCTGGGCTTCTGTGTATAAACACATGAGTTGCAGTTTCAACCAGAATAACCATTGCAAAATTGCTGCATAGTTTGGCACTGTTTCTGAGCGCTTTGTGCATGAGCATCAACAAAACAAAGCTTCCTGCACCTCTGGTGGTTGGACATTTTACAAGGTGGTGCCATTAAACACCGCAAAAGCCTTGGGGACATTTGCAAAATCTTTAAATCATTTAAAAAACTACACTGTAATCATATTTCAGTGTAATATATATACTGTATGTATCTTAGTCTACACCTTACAGGATTCTATAGTCCCCTCTTCATTTGAGATTGCTACTGTGTTTGTACTGCAGAGAAAGCAGGACTAACACACAAACACACTCCTAAAAAGACCAATCACACGGATGCCAAGTCCAGCAGTCAGCAAAGCACACTTTGTACGACAGCGAGCTCTGATTGGTAGTGGTCACACATGAGGTGCTGTAGCTGCTGAAGTTGGTCTTTAGTATGTATCACAGCGCAGCAGACCTGTACTGAAGTTAGAGCTGAAGAAGAGAGAGAGAGAGAGAGCATGTAGGGGAGGAGAGGGGACAGAAAAGATTTAATGACTTTGACGCAGGGGTAAGGGCAAGGTGCAGAGGCATGTGATATGGAGAGAGGCAACTAGGGAATTAAAGCAGAATCCAGATGAAGGAGAGGAGATGTTGGGTGGAGGAAAGGTGACAATGCTGCTTGTTTGACTTAAGATGTAATTAGAGGCTGGGATGAGGCCGCTGGGATCAATTTGTCTATCCCAAAGATCAAAATGATTGGCAGGTCATGGTCACAACGGGCCTTGTCACAGAGCAGCAATTCTGAGCTCTCCTGCCCCGAGCGACAGGGATGCTACCTCAGCACTTCTGCAAAGTCAGAAAGCAAAAGTCCTCTGAGGGAGAAGAGAAAACGTGCTACATTTAAAACAAGCAGAGCAGGCACAAATAAAAACCAATCACAGTAACGACCGTGAGCATGAGGAGGGGGAGAAGCAAGAAAGAAGGTTTTCTCCTGATTGTAAAATATATCACCTCCACCCCTTAAAACGCACCGGCCCTCCCTTCCAGCAAAGCGACATGAGCAGAGATAAAAGAGGCTGTAGCTGTGGAGTAGAGAGAGGAGGGTGGGCAGTGGGTGTTTGGGTAGGTAATGAAAGCACTGGACTCGGCAGGACAGATCAAATAAAGAGGTATGAGAGCTCTGAGTTGGCCATCGGTGGAGGTGGCCTATGCCCATTCACTGTGAGGTGGAACAAAAGGTCAATTGAATTTCAGACAGAGGCAGTACGAGATGGATGGGAGCACAGCCTGGCAGGAACCTCGAAAAACCATCACGTCTGGCAAGGAACAGCACCCCGCCACACCGTGCCAAAGCAGGGATAACATAAAACACCCCACTCAAAACCTCCTCGTCGAGCATTAGCATTAGCCTGATTTAGCACCGGCTATCTCTCACGTTGAAAAGTGGATTTCTTTCTTTATTACCACAGGGCTAATTAGCGCTAAGCCACTCTGCAGCGTCGCGCAGGAGGCTCAGGCGAACAGAGGTGACAGAAGTAGGAGGAAAGTGGTCCTCAACAGCCGTCAGTCAAGCTGCATCAAAAGCCAGAAATATCCCAGAGGATGTTAAGGCGGACAGGAAGTTAGTCAAGCGCTAATGTACAGTAATAAGACTTGAGGGTTTGTGGTATGACTTCATTTATGCCTTCTGTCCCCTGACATTTCGACTTCTCCGTAGGGGTAATCTGTCTGAAATATGACAGCTCTGTATCTGCTCTTTCAAACCCTCTTCTGTAAGAGTTTAATGAGAACAAACAATTTAATTTATTCACAAAGCAGCCTTTTTCCTCTGACTGCGCTCCCAGAAGGAAAGCTCAAATCTGGTTATAATGTTGCACTACTGTGTACTGCTGCAAGTTACATAAATGTAGGGAATAGTTTTCAGTTCACTGCTTCCCAATTGATAGGCAACTGAAAGGACAATGGGTGGTGAAAATCTGAAGGGACATGTGGCCATATTTCAAAGTAAAACGACATATTTAGCTACTTTTAGTCAACAGCTAACGTTAGCATACAACCACTTCCTAGCTAACCATTATTGGTCGATAGTGTTTAATGACACAAGAGAAAACGTATAAATTAATTCTGATATATCAACACATCTTTGCCTGTTAGTAGCTAGTAGCTGTTGCCTGTTAGTAGCCAATGGGCTATTCAATGTTGTCCCTCCGAGTGTGTTCCTTTTATAATGAGTACAACATTATAACAGCATTTGATCTTCCCATCCTGAGCGTGACTTAAGAGGAAAATGGCCGCCATTTGAATATGGTGAGTGATATTAACTAAGACAAATTGTGACCCAGAAGATTCCTCAGGAACCTGTGAGCTTTGATTATGCATCCGCCTCTAACAAAGCCTTCCAGTCTTCAGCGCATTAATCTGTACTATCACAGCAGGAATTGTCTCTCTCTGTTTGTTACATGCTCATTTGAGACGTAGCTGAAAAGCAAACCATTATGAGTGAGAGAATAGTGCCTCGAGGCTCTCTGATGTGTACATGCACATATGGCAAGGAGTCGACAGCGACTAACAGCCTCGTTAGGCCATATAGACAATCTGAAAACAGCCAAGCACACAAACAAGGGAAGGATACAAGGAAGCATACACACTCTAAAATGTCTCCAAATAAACAAAAACAGTTAGTGTGACGGAGTTAGCCGCAACCTTAGAATTACAACACATTCAGCATTGAATACACTGCGTCTTTTCTCCTCATGCAGCTGTTTTCCTCTTCAAATCCACCTTCAAAGCAAAGGCAAAACATTTCAAGTCGGGGTGGCCGAGTATCGTAGCAACCTGGAGGGATGCAAATGGTCTCATTGTGAGGCCCTGAAAGGAAGCAAGGAGGAAGAGAGCAGGAGAGCGAGGGGATCGTGGAGGCTAATGACTCTGTTGCATTGATGGTGAGAGGTGACTAACACAGGAGAAGAAGAGGGCTGACGCTCCATCCTTTAAGAGGTTGAGGAGACTTTTCATTATAGATGGTCAGGTCTGTGTTGTGAACTTATGGTTTCTCCTAAATCAGGGTTCTTACTCAAACATAAACAGACTGCGACCAAGACTCCCTTTGAAAGGGGCTGGCATTACTATGACCCAGTGTACCTCTCTGCTGTACGAGACAGCGTGTGTTTTATTATGTGTATATACACTTGATAAAAGGCTTTGTTCTACAGGCCCGCATACCGAATCCAATGCAGTCTAATGCATATGGACCCACTGACCCGAGTCTCATGACGGGCATTTTGAACTCACACTGCAGATGGAAAAAATCTACCTGGAATAAAACTACTTTCACTTTTAAAATGGCGCTTCAAGAGTTATGACACCAGTTGGTTATGAGGTCTTGCTCTGACTTAACATCTTTACTGACTAGTAACAGTTTTAGAGTTTCAGATATGATCTTAACACCTGTCCAGGCAGAGATTTGTTCCTAATGTATCTATTTTATGATAATCAGGTAGCAGGCCTTTAAGGCCTTAAATTCTAATACCCATCGCAGTAAAGGTTAGCATTATTATAGCATTAGTATTTGGGGATATAAGCATATTGGCTTCTTGTCTAGAATAAGAGCTAGTGTACAGTTAGCTTAGCTTACACAAAGATGGGATACAGCGGGAAACAGCTAGCTTGGCTTTGTCCAAATGTTACTAAAGCTACTCACCAGCACCTTTAAAGTTTTTGTACCACACATTGTTTAATCAGGATGGTTGTGGGTGGGTTATTAGCCAGGCTATTTCTTTGCTGGGTGCAGTAACCTCCTCTGGTTGCTGGTTTGCAAAGTAACAAATGTGGTCGAACAGCAATGTCAAATGCATTAGATTTTACTTCCATTTCACATTCTTCAAAATGTCAACCTATCACTTGTTTGGATCCAAATGTTTTTTATTTATTTATTATTTCTCCGAGGGAATTATAACGCTTCCAATGTGCAGGGTCCGATCCAGAGTTTTTTGACTGGGGTGGCCCAACTGGGGCACTGACTTATGCAGGGGTGGGTGCAGGGTTTAACACAATAGAGTGACAACATATAAATGATGTAAGCTTAATTCTTCAAGGACTTTAAGGATTGAAATGCAAAGAAAGCTACTAGAAGTCCAAATAGTTGATTTTAACATAATTCTGGCCTCTGACAAGGTAAATAGCCAATTCTTTTTTAGGATTTTGGGGTAGCACCTGGGGTGGCCAATCAGATTTCAAGGGGGGCCCTGGCCACCCCTCTGGATCCGCCCCTGCCAATGTGAAGGGTTCTACTTAACAGCATGCCGTGGATAACTTGTTGGTATTTACTTTGTAATGTAACGTCATAGACCTAAGCTCCCACTATGCTGACATATTGGAGGAAATCACATGACCCTCACCTGAAATGTTGGCCAGATTTTGTGCAATATATAAAAGCAACTGACACAGAGCATTTACAGCTTTGATATACTCAACAGGCCACCTTCCACAGCCTGACATAAGGCAGGGAATCAATGTGTGGGAAAAATCATTTAAAAAGCCTTTGATGAAGGAACCTTGTACTTCATTGTTTGTCCACGCACTTTAACCTATAGGCTATACAAGTGTTTCTAGCACACACATACATGCACACACAGACAAAGCTGTTGATCTGCCATAGAGATGGCTGTGTCAAGTTTTCAAAGGCATTAGCACACAGCTGGGACAGCGGAGGTGACACTGGGTTAAATGCCCATTAACCTTCCATGTCTGCAGCGTTCACACGGGGGATATTGATCAAAGCCCCCTGCGCTCTCCCTCTGGAGGAAGTGCAGCCTTTGAAGGGCGTTGAGCACCTTCCAGTGATCTGCTCTGAGCTTCACTGCCGAGGAGTTAATGCCTGTGTCTGTCGCCCAATCACAGGGTAAAAAGCCGGGGCCAGCCGCGGTGCTGACAGCACAGGCAGTGTACAGAGCAGCATTACTGTCTGTCTCATGCCCGCCCCAGGGGGATGGAGATGCAGTGTGTCCGCTTTCAGAGCCTCCTCACCCCCAGCTTCTCTTTTATAATCACACACACAGACTGGAATTCCACCAGAGCAACAGCGACGCATTTCATCTCCTGTTGTGTGATCTCTGTGTCTGTCTACGGCTCTGGTTCACGCTGCGCTTTGCCTTTAAACATCACAACGCTCCTTTTGTCGCTCCTTTCCTCTGTTGATCTATTTATTCCCTGTCGTGTTTAAAAAAAAACACCAATCATGTCTCGACTTTGGTGTTTCCCCTCGAACTGTTTGAGACACAACTTTAGATTTGGGGAGGCAAGTCTGCAGCCCTCAGTGACACTCTCGACTCCAAAGAGATGTTGGTGTGTTTAGATGTTACGACACAAACACTTCCCGACGTTTGTTTGTGTGAGGAAGTCACATAGCTGCAGACGACTGCTGGCTGTGCAGAACCCCTTTTTATGTGTTTCTGCATCTCTCACACCAGAACCAGTGAGTCTCAGATTGTTTGGACAAGATCTACAAAACTAAACAGTTAAAAAAAGTTCTTGTTCATGAGTTGTTGAAGATCATTTGTCCTTTGCATAACCTCTCTCATGGCTCAAACCAATCAGTGTTGGACTCCAGCTGCGAGTTTCTCTGCCTCAGTTGTTTGCCATCGTCTGGTTGCTCAACTTGAACACGTAAAAGCAGATTTCAGCGTGGTGTTTTTGAAGGAATGGGCCCAATTAGACTAACCAGCTTCATTCCTTAAAAGCTGATCAGATTGGCCTCTCCAGGGTCTGTCAGTCCGAGAGTCAGGAGGAAGTCTGGGCCACCATTTTTGACAGTATAGCCCTAATAAATTTAAATGAAAAATGGCGGCTACAAAAGAAGCACCATGTTTGCTTTGATTGAGCCATCTGTCCAAAAATACTGCTAGCTTGACTGGTTAACAATGGCAAGTACACATATCTGACACACACCAATTCCCACCAAAAATAGCGCGTTGACGTGGGTCTATCAGACCCGGGAAGATAAAGATGCCGGTTGTCTCTTTTCCCATTGCCAGTGGAGTATCCTGCTTTCAGTCTCTTTTCTGCTGCGTCACAATCTGACATCTCAAATGCGCCCGAAACAGGGTTAGTAAACAGTGAAGATGTTATGGTGGTTAGGTCCATTGCTCATTCAGTCTGTTTATCAAACTCGGCGCAGACAAATTTGGAAATATGTCTGAGTGCTGCTCGGACGGAGACGGGTTGAATTTGTAGCTGAGATGACGAGGAGTCGCAGAAGTTACCGACAGAGCATAGCATCGCGCCAAAGAGGGGTAGGAGATTAGTGCTCCCATCAATGCCGATCGGAGCCGAGGCAATAATTACCTGTGTCTAGTGCAGAGTCATTTGACCCGGGTCTGAATGCCGATTGTAACATTTCCCTTTAAGAAAAAAAGCCAGTTGTTAGCGGGTGTTGGCGTTTTTTTTGACCAGCGGGAAAACAGCTTAAGTTAACCTGGTCGACATTGCCAGCATGCCATTCTTAGCAAGCAGTGGAAAGAAATAAAGTGGAAAAGTTTCCTGCACACAGTTAAACTGATTTTAAAACTAATGGTGTGAAAATGTTTGTTGAAAACTGTAAAGACATTCGTTCTCTGAGCCTGCAGCTTATTAACAGCGCCTCCATTTGGCAAGGATGCTAATAATTAAAAGAAAACCCTCAAGCTGCTTCGAATAGTTTTTGTTTTATGGTCCCATTTCCAACAGCCCAAATGTTTCCTGCCAGTGTTGGAAATCCACTCTAATTCTTTGACCAAGGATATGATTGTCACGCCACAATGAAGCCCTCTCTGAAAAGCTCCCCGCTCTCCTCAAAGACTACCATCACCACACGAGCGCTCACACAGTATTCACATCCATGTCTTTGTATTCCTTTTTTCCCTGTAAAACAGCACAGATCACATCCTTTATCTCCACTCCTACACATCTTTCAATCTCATACTCTCCTTTGGAAACTTGTACTCCCGCTCGAGGATTTTCATTAAAACTTGTAATAACACCGACAGCAGCTCCTCCATCCAGAGCTGTCTGTCTGATATGAAAGACGAAGTGAGAATATTCAGCTACACAGGCATATGAAAGAAAAACTTGTGAGTGGAAAAGGACATCCTCTGCTCCATCGACTCCACTTCCTCCGTGTGAAACCATCCAAACACAGCCCCTATCTCTGCGCTATCCATCTCTGAAGCCACTCTGCAACCCCCCAGGGAGGCCACTGCCGAGACATGGCACCACTTCAAGAGCAATTTCGCTTCCACAAAAGCAGCAGCAGCTAGAAAGAGAGCGCATTGGATCTTGTTTATAAATAAAGTCATCCATAAATGATGGGATCTGTCGAGTGTGTGTGAGTGAGGTGCAGGTGGGGGGTGATGGATGGAGGTGAAAGACGGCCTCTCTCGCTGTATCCCCTTACGCTCGGATGGGCTGCAGACGGATGCTGAGAGGGTTTTGCTCCCCTTGAGGTGGAGGGGCCGCAGGGACCGAGCGCTGGCTTTTGGAGCAGCAGAACCAGTCAGTGTGGCTGTTTGAAGTGGGCTGATCAAAGCTGGCGCTGCAGCGGGTTCTGTTGCACTCAGTGGAGGGAGTTGACTGGGAGAAAACACACAGAGCCACAGTTCCCTGGGTGGGTTTCCCTGCCTGCCAGCATGACTGAGGCATTCACTGCTGCTGCGGCTGAACATGAACAAATACCTGGTGCAGTGCCAGGGTGTGTTAGCTTGTGACTCTGCTCTTGGTAAAGTCAGTTAACCACACAAATGAACAGTGCTGGGGTCACATTACCAGGGGAAGAAGAAGCACTCAGATGTTTTAAGTAAATGTAGCAATACAACATAATAGATGTTTTTTTTCTCGATTAAAAGTCATGTTTTAAGTAAAAGCACTTACTAAAAAGTATTAGGGGCAAAGTGTACCAAAATTAAAAGTACTTTATGCCGAATATTAAATACACAGCTCTGGTAAAAAGAGACAACTCCAAATGTTCCTTAAATCAGCATCTCTCTCTACATGTCACGGCCAGCCCAATCCAACCCCAGTGAAAACCTCCTGAATATGATCAAGAGGAAGATGTACGGTCACAAGCCATCGAACAAAGCCGAGCTGCTTGAATTGTTGCTCTAGGAGTGGCCAAACGTCACCCAGCAGCCATGTGAAAGAGTGTTGGACAGCATGCCAAGATGCACGAAAGCTGTCATTTAAAAAACAGAATTATTCCACCAAATACTTTTGTGAACTCTTCCTAAGTTAAAACATTAGTATTCTGTTGTTTAAATATGAACATGAACTAATTTCTTTGCATTTTTCGAGGTCTGAAAAACATATTTTTTTTACATCTTTTTGTGATTTTAACCAGTCATAATTATCTGCAAACAAAAGACCTAAATGAGATCACTTCATTTGGGAGTAGTGAGAAATGTTGGATACAATAAAACAAAAGTTCATTTTACACAAAGACAAACTTATAAATAGTAGAACCAGAGAAAAACTTTTTTTCCATGGAGCTGTAGATTAGATTAGACACTTCTGTAAATCATGTTGGGTTGATTAATGTAACATTTTGTCATAATTTACCTTTTGATTTACATTGTATATTAATAATCTGAATCTGCAAAGCGACTGTTAAATTAAGCTGTAAATATAAATGTAGTGGGAAAGAAGTATAAAGCAGCATTAAAATAAAAATTCTCAACTAAAATGTATTTAATTACTTTCCAACTCTGCACGTGATTATAGTGTTTCGTTTCCATTGATAAAAATACATTATTTATCTAAGTATAGTTAAAGATCACTGTCTATACAAAAAAAAAAGCAATGTTAAAACTGAAGCGTCTTTGTTTCATACACAATTTAACTGTTTTTAATTAGTTACTTGTTGCAGAAGAACTTTGCATCAGTTCTTAACGTCAATTATGAAGAATGTTTTGCCTGGCTCAAGATGCAGTTTTGCAGGACACTCTTACGGTAAATGGACTGCACGCTTTTCTAGTCTTATGAACACTCAAAGCGCTTTCACACTATATGTCACATTCACACACTGATGGCAAAGGCCTAAGTGCCAATCTCCAGTCAGGATCTATGCACATTCATACCCGATGGATATGCCTTCAGGAGCAATTTGGGGTTCAGTTTCTTGCCCATGCTCGACATGTAGCCTGTAGCAGTTGGGGAAAGACAACCGACTCTACCACTGAGCCACGGCCGCCCCATCTTATCAATAATATTAGTAAAACAAAAATGGAAGAAAGTAGAGTGTTAGCTAACTGAACATCTTTCAATTTATGTAAAGACGAGAAGAGAATGTTCCGGTCTAATGAGAGCTGCATCCATGTCAGATCCATCAGAGCGCTTCTCATTATGGAACAAAAAACTCTAAAATTCAACTAACAAAGCTCCCACTTCCTCCGGTCCGTGTGGCCTTGAAGTTCCTCCCTTTAGGATCAATAACTTCCTCCTGTGTCAATGGATCCTGTTACTTCAGGTCACTGCAGGCAGAGGTCGCACATTTAAAGCACACTTCCTCCGTGTCACAACAGACAAAGCACTGCATTAAATTTATAGAGCCATATGTAGCTCACTGTTTAACATGTAACAAGGGTGCTGCAGCAGTTTAAAAGTGTGACACAGTTGGCGTTTTTGTGTCTGCATCCCCACAGACCTCACTGGGTCAGGTCCCAAGGGTGCCTCCGACAAACCTCCCTCACAACAAAAAGCCTTAAAGGATGGAGGGTGGGAGTGCAGGGTGGGGGTGGGAAAAGCACAGATGTACACTTCTCCTTCTGCCTCCTCCTTCTGTCCCCTCTCCCACTTTTCCATTTAGTGAGCATTTGCTGCTCTTATAACATGCTCCGAGGGCAGCACCCCCCAGGCCTCCCGTGCTTTTACTCGCCTCACCCCTCACTCCCCCCAGTCTGTTTGCCTATTGGACGAAGCAGCTGCTGCGCTCTCGGGTCTCATTGTGCCCCGGCTCCCATCCCTGCGCCCCTCATCAGCCCCCATTACGCCTCTGGTCAGCTGAGAAACAATAGGAGAGGTCAGAGGTCAGAGCTGTTGGAATTCCCATACACGAAGCCCCTCAATCACACATGCCTACACACATGTAGACATGCACGAACACGTATCCATTACACTAACATGTTTTTATCTGATTTTCTCTACTTTACAACCGTCAGTCAAAGCTGATGTTCTACCATAATGGCATGATAGGACTGAGGTTTAAAATCGGCAAACTGGCCCTTTAACCTTTTTAACTTTCCACTTTACTCTAAAAGGCTGGTTCGTTTGGACAGGTGAGAGCACGCATTCGAACTCTGGTGTGGAACAAACCACCGGACCATGGTCTCCTTCTTCCAAATGAACCGCAATCCGGTTTGATTCAGATGAGAACATAATCGGACTTAAAGTAGGACTTAATATAGAAAGCAAACAAAAAAACTGTGCATTGTGGGTTGTTCATGGATGTTGACACTAGCAGAGACGGACACGCAGCCAGGCAGCAAGATGAGTAGAGGACAAACGTGGGGGGGCAGCAAGGTGAGGGCTCTAATAGAAATATGGGCTGACCAAACAATTTCACAGGAATACGGAGGTATTCAAACTGTTCAGTGAAAAACTAAAGGAGAATGTTGGTTAATAGTCTCAAAAAAACAAAACATTAAAGTCTGCGAGGAAAAGGATAAATCAACACTACGATGACTTGATGATGATTTAACGTTCTGTCCAATAGAGTGCACTCTCTCTCTTTGTTTACTTCAGGGAGTTTTCCCACGTTGAAGTCTGACCGATCAGAAAGCAGTTTCCTCGGGCATCAAAACTTCTGCTGGTAAAAGCTGCCGTGTGAACACAAACCAAACAAACGGACTTCAGGTGTGAAAGCACCATAAAAGGTAAACATATTAACTTCCTGTATATCCTGTACAATTATGCTCATAAATTACAGTGTGCACACCATTAATAACAATTTGTAGACTTGTCAATTCTATCATTTATACACTTATATATCTTCATTTTATCCTTTTATTCTGTGTCACTCAGTATAAAAGCTCCATTCTCCTCCGCTAGCAGCGCATCGTAACGAGGTTTAAGTGGGGGCTTGTAATCGGAGTGAGTGTGAGCTCATCAAAAGCCTTTAAAAGCTCTTTTTTTCTTCACAACGTACCAGAAGACTCCTCCTAATGCAGTCCGGTTAATGCTCGTTCCCTAATAACTTATCACTCTGATTATTCCGTTGGCACATTAACTAAGTAAAAGCCTTACACAGCCTATCAGCAGTGTGCAGTGGTGTTCAGCCGCAGACATGCTCTTTAAGCAGATTATACACTTTCGCCGGGTGCTCAGCAGAAAGCTGACAGAGCAGAGATGTGGGGAAGGAATGTGTGGAGGCTCTTAAATGTGTGTCCATGGTCACATTCACAGGCTCCTCGGACAGAGATAAGAGATCAGGAGGACAGGGAGGCTGTGTCCTCTGGGGCCGAGGAGAAGTATGCATGTTTTATTGTTTACAGGCGGGTGAACATGTGGGAGGTTTTTGTATGCGTGTACAAATGTGCAGAACGATGGGTACATGCCTGAGTATAGGTGTCTGCGCGAGTGTGTGTGTGCTTGTCACCGAGCAGAGCGGTTACTCGGTGTGGTAATTACAGCCTGTGTGTTCCTGTCAGTGTGGCTGGCTGGCTTCCATGTAGCACTTCTGCCCACCCCCCTGCTTAACACGGCCCCTGACTGCTGGTGACCTCAACGCAGCGCTTCAGCGGCTGCTGCGACTAATGGCCTATCAGAGATGGAGAACATCTACAGGGAAAGGAAGAGGGGAGGATAAATAAGAGAGAGAAAAAGATAACCACCTCCGGAGAAGTTATGTCATGCTGCCCTGCACTTCAACAATTCTTCTGCTATACCTACGGGAACTTGCGTGCAGCCATTTCCGCGGAAACTTGTCGACCCTTTTTGTAAGAGTCTAAAGATTCACAGAGTGCTGAGCTCCAGGGAGGGACCACAGCTGGTTGCCCACTCGAAAACGGAGATATCCAGCCCAGCAGTTAGGATTGCCGTCTGTCCTGCAGACTTTTCATAATGTCGCACGAACTCATCGGGGCGCAGTGAAGTTCAGAACTGTGCATGAGACCGTCATTATTCACGATGTTTAGAGCTGGAGACCAAAGAGGACTGACATCAGGGAGATTTGTTCTTGTAATGCCAAATAATTCTAGTTGTTTAATAAAATGACGTACGCATGCACCTGTTGATACATTTTAATTATATGCCTTCATGATTATGAAGCACTACAACACAGTAAAATACACATCAATTATAGTTTAATAAAATAGCTGGACATTTAAGGCCTCATTTATTTGCATGTTTAAGAGAGTGAATTCATATAATTGTTATAATCCGAATTGTTATTATTCCTGATCATGGGTGTGAAGAGTTCAGCCCTCAGTAAAATCCTTGTCTAGAAAATGTGGAGATTACAATTTATAGTACATGCACACACTAAGTCTGCACATCCTTACCACATGCTTCCTGTTTCATTTCTAATTATGTAAAATATATTTTTGGGCTCGAACCATTAACTGTAATCCCTAAGATCATAAATTGCAACCATCAGAGAGGCTGCAGGTTCATTCCAAACTACAGACAAGCTGGATGAGAGTCACGCAACAGCCAGAATATATTTTCTGCTACTAGCCTGTCAAGCTTCTGAGGTCCCAGTGGACGGAACGGTGTCCAGAAATACCTCCAAAGGTACTCCAGTTACTGTCAGGGGAGATTGGTGACCTGGCACAAAGAGGCCCCCGTTTACTTTCAACCTTTTCAAAATATAACACTGCAGACCAGGTCGAAAAACATTATAAACCAACTTGTTGCAGCCACCAAATTGAGACAAAAAAATGTAAATGGCTGTATACGCACGTCTCCATCTGCTCTCATTGTACGAAATTGAAGCCAAAACCCACCCCCCCCAGAGGCGGGCGCTGCCATCATGGGATGGTGACGTCATTTGGAGCCAGAGTTGCGCAGTAGAGATCGGCGGGTGGCGCCGCCGGAGCCTCTTCCTTTAACCAAAACACACATTTAACTTATCGAAAAAACGGCAAAGATCCTGCACGTCGGCGTGTTTAACAGCAGAACAGCTTCTTGTGTTGGTCTGAGGTTAAAGTTCACAGATATGTAAACTTCAGTGACTGCAGTGATTGTTTTAGTGACTCCTTTGCTAATCCAGAACAGATCGGCTGCAGGAGCTGGATTTGTTGTTGTCAATCATCCTTTTTACAGCATCAAATAACTAATTAAAAATAAACTTGGAAATAAATCAGCATGATGAGAACTAACTATAATGACAGAAACCATGTTTGAGAAACATTTATTGGGCGTGTATTTTGATTTTATAGTTTGACTCATGTCCCATCTGTTAACATGGAGGAGGCGGGCTTTATGACCTATACTGCAGCCAGTCAGCAGGTGGCGATGGAGATGTTTTGGCTTCACTTTTAGGGAGCTGTCATGTCGTCCATCTTTTTATACAGTCTATGCTAACAACAGACATTATAGGGCTGGGTATTGCGCTAACAGTACAAACACCAGTACCCTTGAAGTGATACTATCACTTCCTACTTCCTTTGATTCCTTTTTTTTGTAAATTTCATTTTCCTTCCAAGATTTATTCATTTTTTTCTCTATCGGATGCCACAGGTACAGAGTGTAGCCAGACTTTTGGTACCTGTTATGATGTAAAAATATACACCCAGCAGTTTAAAGCTGCTGCAATAGTGGACCGATCAAATAAAATAAATTGATCTCTTCAGTGATTGGCTGTGATTAATACTGTAGAAATAGTCATTATTATGTAGATCTGGTGGCAAGAATGTTTGTAATGCAGGTATCGTTTGACTGGAACAGTTTCGATACTACTTGATCTGTGATATGTCCAGACATGCCTATTAATTCTCCGTGAGTCAGAGTCTGCGGGGCTTGTTGTGGCTTCGAGGCTGCACTCAGGGACAGCTAAGGGAGCTAAGAGCTAACGTCAAGCTGGAAAAGTCAATTGATCACAAAAGCCATTAGGGTTTATCTTCTTGGTACCATGTTTGTCTGTACAAGATTCAAGTATTTATTGAGATTTTTCAGGTTGAACCAAAGTGCAGAAGTTAGGGGGCAGGGCAACTTCATTGTCAGCAAAAATAGGCTGAAAATTCTCTACTATGTTATATTATATTTACGGATGACTTCTCCAACCTACGTGTTTGTTTAATTACAACGACCCTGTTATTTTAAGCAACAGGATTTCACCAACATTACACTATTCTCTGTTTACTCATTACCTGAAACTGTCACACAGGCGTTCTCCCCCCCGTGCAGGGGAGTGCCTCGCGGCCTGTTATGCATCATCAGAACAGGTTTGGTTGAGGCAGTTATGGCCCTGGGCTGGTTAGGCAGAGAGCAGGAGCAGCTTTGAGTGCTTAGGCTCGGCGCATACATTCAGGCTGCGAGCAGCAGTTGAAAGGGTGTCGTCATTCTCCCTTCAGGACGCTGACAAAAATAAACAAAAGGTATATTTATTTTCTGCGGGTTTTATATGCAGCTCTGGGTTTCAACCTCCTAAACAGAGAGAGAGAATCTTAACCATTTAACATTACAAGGTAGTTTAATCTCCTGTGATTAGCACGCTCGCTCCTCAGGTCTCCACTGAGCTGTAGGTTCGAGGGCAGAGAGGGGGTCTGTTGGTTTTATTTCTCACTCATTCCCCATTAAAGATTAATCAAGCGGAAAGTGTCGAGGAACAGAAAGCCCACAGACCTCAGCTTGTTTTTACAGGCCTCTGGATGCCCCACGCTGGTCCAGTGCGCCGAGAATGTCGAGTTTTAAGAGCACAAAGACACCAGGAATGTTGGAAAGTTGGTACGAGAGGAGGGACGCGGCTGGATTGTGGCGGTGGCGCTGGGAGTGGTGTTACACACTTACACACTGTCTTGTTATGTGTCACACATCTGGGTGTGAAAGCAGTAGCCAGCTTTGTCATGAGGAATGAGCCATAAATCATTAAACAGACGTTTCTGTAAAGTTTAGAAAGCTCAAGTGGTAACTCTTGATTTATGAATCTAGGAGTAACAATCTGACATTTTCAGTTGAATAAGTGTTTTTCTGCTCTCCATCACTGACTGTGCGGCACAATAGAGCTCCAAACTGCAGCCAGTTCATAAAAGCTTTTATTTTTGTTGTTCTGAACGCCCCACGTCAGCCAGGTCTATTGCAGGAGAAAACCTCCACCGCACAGCAAGCGATGTTTTATGTTCCCAGCAGAGGCAGCAAAACTTTGGGAATAAATCAACAAAGAAGTGTACGGTTACAAAGGACAGGGAGCGCAAACATCACAGAGCTCGACAGAAACTCAAATTTCATCGACAGATCTTCACAGGATAAAAGTGAGGGACGCGTGGTTTGAATGATTAGCGATCTCGGGGAAGAACAGAACCGCAGTTTGAGCGATTAGCAGCAAATATGTCAGCAAAAAACTGAAAAGAAAAACAAGATTCCTGTGGATCGCCACTTGAAAGCACCACTCCGGCATGACTGAGCAGAATGTGAGGGATCTGGTGTTTTTGTGAGAATCAGGTCAGGAGTTAGAGAGGCAGCAGGGAAGAGAAACAGAAAGAGACGTGAGTGCACTGCTGTAAGAAGTTTGGGGAAACCCGGCCTGTCATGGCTTGGACTTGTAAGAAACGGCAGGCTCACCTCTTAGAGGAGTATTAGTGTAAGGCCGGAGGCTGGAGGGAAGCTTTCCCAGACACCCTTTCCATATCGGGAAGAGAGGAAGAGTGCATTAGTGCCTCGGGCTCTATGAAAACCACAGACTGGCTGACTACCAACGGGCCCCTTTAAGCGCCGACAGTAATCACTAATGGCTCTCAGATTAGTTATCGCCCAGTCACACTGACATTTTGACTGCTTAACAGCTGGGGTTGCTTGAAAACTCAATTAGGACACAGAAACATGGCAGGAAACAGACTCTACCTATCACTCATGTTACATAGATGCTCAGATAATACCGCGTTTTCCTCATTGGCATTCCACTCAATCACTTCATAATTGATTTAATTCTCCAGTGAGTCTGGAGCTGAAAGCAGGTCAGAATACAAAGCTCTGCTGAAAGTTGTGCTACGTTTCCCAGAAGCCAACGAACTCCTTGTTTGTGTTTAATGCTTCTTAAAACACCTATTTATTAAGAGTGCACATGCACAGCTTCACACTCGGTAATGACCTCAGTTAGATAAACACCTCACCCCTCGTGTTGCCCTTCCTGCACGGACTAGACCTCGTAGAAGAACCAGAATTAATGAGACCAAACGAATCAATGGCCGACTTCCGCGCCGCGCTCCAACAACGAATGGGAGCCTTCTTTTTTTAATGGCAACACACACCTAACCGCGCCGGAGAAATGCGAGCCGGGCGAGACGCGAGCTGTTTAAATAGCCTCGCCTCGGATGCCGATCAATAATGCTTTGTGAGCGGAGCCGGACCACAGCAGGCAGACTTCAGCAGCAATTAAAAGGGAGACAATACTTTATGTGGAGAGGTTGAGAGCTTGGTTGTCAGAAATAAACAGCAGCTGTGTGTCTGAAGGGGGAAACGGGCGGTGGCTTCTGAAGGGCAAAGTGGCAGACTGAGTGATGCAAATGTCAGGTTGGATTGAAAGTGTCCGCTGTCGACTGTTGAAAGTGGCACAGCAGCATTCATTTCACATCTTCCTGAAATAGGAGGAACAGGAAGTCCTGTGATGTGTTTGTGCTGATGTGCTGCTGCTGCTGGAGTTTTGTTCGAGGCATCACGGGCACAAAGAGGAGAGAGCTGCTGGAAACGCTCCACATCTTGCCGTGAAAGGTCCTCTATTCTGGACTTTATGGTTTTGCATTCATTCAAAGGGCAGTGCTGTCAAGTGGCCTACAGAGCGAATTCACATGTCATAGTTGAACAAAGTTTAACTCTACGCCAAAGCGCATCACGCATTCTCTTCACCTCTGCGAGTAAATCCACTGATCTCAAAGATTGCATTGAAATAAATTGATTTTAGTCTGAAATTTTTCCACCCATAAACGCTGGTGTGACCATGTGAAACAGTCTGTGCTGCTGTAGCTGCTGCTGCTGCTGTTAGTGTGAGTGTACATGAGAGAAATTAAAAACAAAACAGAGGTGGAAAAGGGGAGCTGAAGGAGGAGAGGGGGTGAAGCAGCAAAAGGCCGTAAATGAGGAATGAGAGGAAGCATTTTCTTTATAGATGAAAGCCTTTTTCATTCAAGTATGAGCCAATTATTTTCTTGTTTTGAGAAAATATGAACATCTGTGTTTGCTGGGAATTGGAGAATAATGGCGCAGCACAAAGGCCTCTCACCGCACACACACAGAAGCATGCAGGCGTAGCAAACACACACATTTGCCCTGTGGGTTGGGTGACGTCATGTTTGTTGTGGGGTGGGCGGCTCCTGGCTGAGGATTAAAGACCGCCAAAGGTGGTTTGGGGTTTTAAAGATGGACAGGAGCATAACATTCCCACTACATCATTAGGCTCTTACAGCCCACAGATAAGGAACTCTTCTAAGTTGTGGCCCCGGGCCCCAGAGGACCCTGACCCCTGACTGACAGGCTCAAACAGATTTACTCTCCGGGTCACGATACGGTTCATGGAAAAACAACATTCTCTCACTGAGTGACCGTGGTACATAAAATCACTCATCATCTCTCCTGGGACATGTTTTTAGGTTTGGGAATGTTTATGGTGAAAGATAGAATTCCCCTCTGGGAGGATCGCATGCTGAGTCCTCAGAGTGGGCGGCCAAGTCACCGGAGTGATCGCTGGAGGGAGCCTCCAACCTAAGATGATGAGATGCAGATCTCAGGGTAGCTCAGAGCAGTTAATCCATCCATGCAAAATAAACTGGGATGAGAGTGGAGTCCCTGCCTGATGGATAAAACCATTTCCCCAGTAAGACGCATATCCAAACAGTGAGTCACATCATAAGTCTTTGACCAGACAAAGGATGTCACGGAAAGTCCCCTTCTGATGTCACAACACTGCTCACATGACAACGTTTCACACTGATGTCACCTGTAGTTTCTATTTTGAGCATTGCATGTTCAGTTTGACATTTCAGTGCCTTAAGGATTTTATTCAGGGTGGAAAAGCTCCTGGAACATCTGCAACATCACAGTCTCAATCATATCTGACACAATATTAGACAGCAAAGCACACTGTCTGTAAACACTCTGAAAAAAACAGTCATGACAGTTACTGCTGCCCTCAGGCCCATCCTGTCTCCATTCTCCACGCCCTCATCCCCTCTCTCACCCCTACAGCCCCCTGACCCCGGCCGGAGCCTGGGAAGAGCCAGCCACTCACAGAGGCCGGCACAGGAAGGAATGCAAACACAAGGCACCAAGAGACACGGCTGGCACCGAGCTTTCTACAAAACACAACAACCATAAATAGCAGACGTCATAAGCTAAAAACAAACTAAGGAAGAAAGACATGAAGTTGGCAAGGTCAAAACAATTTATCTGAGAGATGACTGCTGGAGAAGTTGGCAGCGGATGCCACGGCAGGGCTGAGACCGGATTGACTTGATGTCAGGTATGAAACTGTCTTACCTGACGTGTCCCACATATTCAGCTCGATCCGGTGCTTCTCTATCTCAAAGCTGGCTGTGTAGTTCTCAAACACCGTGGGCACGTAGTTCTGAAATGAAAGGATTTATTTTAATGAAGAGGCACGATATAAGCCTGTGTTTACACAGCCACAGGCTTCACAGGAGCACACCAGAGGGAGTATCAGACTTAAAATGATGCGGCAGACAAATAAAATAATGAGGGACACATTTCACAGCAAAGCCTTATGGGAATATTTTAGAATATTATTGTAGCTAAAGACATGTAAATGTTATGGGAAGCACTAAAGACACAATTTTAGTCCATATAGTCATTCCATGATTACTGTGATTTTACCGGTATTAATTAGTCATCCTTAAGCAGGTATTTGCTTCAGCAACCTGCTGAACAAGTACAGAAGTTACTGAAATGTTCAGTATTCTATTTTAATACCAGTGCTCCCTCATTCACAAACTCCTGCTCTCACTTCTCCTTCAAATTAAAAGCCTTTACTTCAGACTGTAAATAAACGCACCTCTGGGTAGCAGTCCTTGGCAAAAACATGCAGAAGTGCCGTTTTCCCACACTGTGTGTCTCCGACCACCACGATCTTACAGCGGCTGCCCAGACTGTCCATGGTTTGTCCGTCAGAGGTGTGTTCTTGATGCGGGTGTAGGTTGCATCAAGCCTCCGATAAAAAACGCAGCAGAAGCAAAGAAAGACTGAAAAATGAACAAATACATGCGCCGACCAGGTGCGTGTTATCCAGCTGCTCCTGTCCTGCACGCGCGGCTCTCAGGTCCCGCTGACAGACTCTGTGACTGACTGCTCCGCTACCAAAACCAGAGGAGGGACGCGCGTGCCCTCCCTGGGAACTGGTACTCTGATTACTGGCCACGCCCTCCTAATGTTCACGTCTGAGTCCCATCAGTCAGCTGTGATAGGCTGCTCTTGTGGGAAATAAAGTGGGATGAATAGCTTTTAGTGTTTCCTTGCTATTTTTGGTATCCTTTTAAATCTCAATGATATCACTGAAGTAATGATCGATGGGACTCAGAGTTTATTGGGACAAAACTGCTCCCTGTATAGCGTCAATCAAATAAAGGCTGCATGTTTTTTACGTCATATAAATTACTCTATCAAATTATCATTTAAGTATCACAAGGTTTGCTGTAACATTTGTATTTGTGGGGTTTTTGTGTACTTACATTGAAATGTGTCTTTTAAGTGAATAAAATATAAGGATACAATAATATAACTACCTATGGGATACAGGTCTATTTTCTCGTATTATTTATTTGGTAATAGCAGTGTTTGTTTGTCCTAATATACTGACTATGGAGCTATTTTTCCCATTACTGTAATCAGCAAAATACTCAGCACATTACTCCTCTTGATTTAGTGCCAGTCTGACCTCTTAATGGAGATACAATAAATGCAGCGTACATAGATAAAATAGTCCATCAAATTAAGCAGCCAGGGTGGATCTGGGTTGTCTTTATGGGCCTAATTGCCTTACATTTTATATATAATATTCCTCGGAAGTGCCCTGTTGTAAAGTTATTGGTTTTGTGAATGAGATAATTAAATGACGCGGCAGCACGTGCAGCACTGTTGAGTCATCTTTTCTCCCCTGAAGAGCGATACTGCCATCCTCTGGACAGAAATGGTTTTACATTACCCTCAATTTAACAATAACATCGGCTGTTTTGGAAGCAGAAAATTCTCAGACCAACACAACAGACCTAGAAAAGTGTTGGGAGTAACTTAAAGTGGCCTTGTAACTCTAGTCTTGCATTTCAACTTCAGCCTCTGGGAAGTATCATTATATCTTAAAGGAGTATAATGAACAAATGTTAGGTTATGTTTAGTATCAAAATTGAAGAACAAATGCACCTGTGAGTGATACATCATTATGCGTGAGGTTATCAGATTGTTCATTTGATGCATTGATACTTTAGCTGTCATATAGTTCAGTCCATGGTTCCTAACCTAAGGCCCCCCACAAAGGGTCTAAAGAAAAAAATCTGAGGAATCAGGAAGATTTTGCTGTTAAACATATTGTTTAGTGAAATATAGACATTTTAGGTCAAATCTTTGGCTATATATGGTAAACAACAGTAACTAAAGCTGTCAAATAGGCCTAAATGTAAACTAATTGAGCAATATGTTTTCCCATGGGATTTTGAGCCTTTTTGAATTAGTTTAACAAAATTGTTTGTTTTATTAAGTGACATCACATTGTACTACTGTGGACTGTTTTAAAAGTAACACGGAGCCCATCACTCACCTTCGAGAAGTGCCTATTGCATTAAGGAAAGGCGCTTCCTCGTGGGTGCTGCGCTGCGTTTAGGGTTGGCGCTTGCGCACTTTATTCCCAATTAACAACTAGCGAAAATGTGTTTCTTTCATTTTCCGTGATTAATAGAAAGTCAACACAATCAATAAAGAATTGAAAGCAACAAATGAATATCGAGAGGACAGAGTGGTCTTAGCAGCCATGCGGCTTCATGTGTGTTCACTGTGATCTGAATGATTTCAGCTTTGCAGGGGAGAGTTTACTTTTACCTCTCTGGCGGCTAACCTCACCTGCAATTAGCTACTAGGCTAGGTATGGGACAAGTCGTGACTTTAACGAGCCTGGCCGGATGGGTAGCCTATTTGCTGTTAAGGAGGATAAGTGGTACAAATTGTAAGAATTAAGTTAAGTACCGTAGCCTACCTTAAAATTGTACTTCTGTACAGTTGGCCAGAAGCTATCAAAGGGCCCACACTACGCTCCATAAAATGATGGTTAAGTTGTGGCTGTTGTTGCACTGGCATTAGTGTTAGCATTACTAATAGGAGCTGACATTTGTGACAACAGAACCACCTTGTTCACTCTCAATAACTGAATATAATGTGTTTATCACGTGTGTGTCCATGTTTGATACAATGTCTTGTGTGTAATTGTTTCACTTTAGTGACGTAAAAGACAGAAGAACACAAACCACTTCTCTGATGTGGGCAGCAGTAAGCAGGTCAAGTGAGGAGATTCAATCAGAGAACCTGTTGAAAAACCAAGGTAGGCTAAGTGATCACATGCTATCATACATTCTACTTGATAGGGCAATATAGTACAGTGAAATTGTACAGAGATGATTTTGTGAATGAAAGTAAGGTTTTCCAGTGGACGCATCATTAGAATGAATATGTTTTGCCGTGTTTTTGTACATGTGCAATCTCAGATATCTGTACAGTCTGGCTAGTCAAGAGAATAAGTAACAGGTAGGTAAAGCCTATTGATATACAGAGTTTTAAGTGTGTTGTAAATTATTCTGAAAGCAGAATATTTTGAAGTTTTATAAAAAACACTTTGCAGCAATATCTAATCATTATTTCTGGAGAGGTTGTTGCTGTCCAGTTTTTCAAATGTAACGTTCAAAGTATTCAAACTGTGTCTGTGATTTAGATGAACTAACCCTTTGAAGTCCGAGTCCCTGTTGAGTCAGTAGAACAGCAGGTGGCAGTGTGAATTCATTACAAAAGCCCCAGAGAAAAAAGAAATATCTTGCCATCTTGTCAGAGGTGATCTGATCAAAATCTTCCTGTAGGGAACTTAAATGCTGGAGCTCATCATTGTGTTCTTAATTACTTCAGACATCTCTAAATTAATTTCTCTTTATACCAACAAGAACCTGATGCATCTTGAAGCTCTGGTCAGTTTGTTTTCTTTTTAATTGCATCGGGCGTTTAGCTGAACATAAGGGACAGATTCCATCTGCATAAACCACATAATCACACAAAAGCATACACAAGTGCATACATGCATAAGTACTTACAGTAATAGTGGGTGGATTACACTCACTCTCTTGCTGGCTGTCCAACACAGTCCGCTGCATCAGCCAGCAGGTGGGTGTAGTGTTCTGCCTTCCCATTGCCCATGTAGCAGTATGACTGTGCTGAATGCTTTTGGGCTTTGGGATGCTTTAAAAGATGTACAGAAGTAATGAACAAAAGAGAACAGACAAGCCAGGGCCAGATCACTCAACAGGAGGGGAAATTAACATTAGAAATATACAAATAGCAAGAGGCTGAATTGGGAAGGAGCCAATATGCAGCTCAGAGTATCTGTGAACTTGCCAGGGACAATTGATTTATCCCATAGACCTAACTGTGAAAGGAACACATATCTTTGAAACTCAGCATTTTTAATTTAACATCTGCAAATGACTGGAGCATATGTGCTGCATATAAGCTTTGGCAACCTCTGCGCACTGCAACCCTGAGACCAAATACTGATTTTCTTTATTTCCCTCATGGTTTCAGTTTAGTGCTGAGAAAAGAAAACTGAGGCGTTAAGGTACCAGTGTTGAAATGAACGTATGTTAACTCAAGAGCTGAATTTAAGTACAATTTTGAGCAACTTGTTTTTTAACTTCTAATTTATACTCGCATTTCTCCACTTTTTTTCCATTATTTTTTTCTTTTCTTCGCATATGATGGCCACTTTGGCTAATGAGATCTCAACTCTGGTGTAAGTTTGGATGAGTTGGGAGATGTTGGGAATCATCAGATGTCGCCAAACGTGTCCGGTGTCACGCCCCAACAAGTCCAGTGCAGCAAAACCAACAGGAGGGTGAGGTAGACGTCAATCAAGAGGCAGTTAAGAACAACAAAGATGACTTGTGTGAGAGGTTTATAATACAAACTTTCCTCCAGCCTACTTTTCCTAGCTGTTGCATTATAATATGACTTTAATGTACCAGTAGTATGTGTTATACTGTGTCAGACGCTGGTTCCTCACCTCAGGGTGTTGGTTTCCAAAGAGATTGTGAGAGAAATCTTAAAAAATATCTATCTGATGATAATATGATGTTTAATTTTCTCTTGCGTCATGCATTCTTTGTTTTTCACTTCTTCAGGCCTCTAACATGAAACATGCTGAGAAGGCAGCCTGCCGCACAAACTTTTAACTCTAAGATATTCTTTTAATGCACGACAGAAAAACATTTTTCTGTGCATATTTAATAATTACAAGGCTGAATAGACCAATAATACATATAGGCACCTTAATACTTTCATGCATAAGTGCAGAAAGTGATGATGCAAGGACTTCTTACATATGCAGTAAAATTCCTGCATGAGGTTTGTTTTACAGTTTGGAGACCTCCTCTGTTGTCTAAGTAGGTTACTGGATGCATAATGTTGCTCAGCGGTGTAATTTGGCCTGGATAAAGTACTGTGTCACCACTCTGCCAGGCAAATAGACTGAGTCTGCAGGGAGTCTGACCAGTCTCTGAGGATGTCTACAAACACACGTGTTTCTCTTCCCTTAAACCGTCAAGGTGTCCGAGGCAGCACATCTCTGTTCCTGTGTTCCTTTAACCACAGCCATTTCCTGTCATGGATACTTTTTCAAACTCTGTCTTAGCTGCTGGAACATGTCCTGAAATTTGAGTCTTTGCCTCATCGTGAAACACATGAAGAATGTTTCGCATCATGCTTTTCTTATTATCCTTTTTTAAGGACTCCAACCTGCACTCCAACACTGACTGCTAATGAGGAGAGGATTAATTCTGCAAGCACACAGCACAGCGATGTGAGTGAACAGAAGAACAGACAACCCGCCCCATAACATTTGCCTCCGTCAAACGGCCGATCAATACCCCCTGAATGCTACAGCATTAAGCCTCTGTGGGATATTGATCAGGACTTTGCTGACTTTGGCCTCAGGAGTGCTGAGTGGCACTTTACGGCCACAAGGTGTCTCACCGCTTCTTATGGTCACATCTTTCTGAATGGAGACTGGGCCGCTCTCTCAGCTGCGAAATGTGAATCTGATTTCTTTTTTGTGACGTCTATTATAACAAAAGTTTAACTATTTGTTTCCATCACATGAGCCACCCAGACTTTGTAAAACCCTCTCACTGTTCCTGAGCGGCTCTGTTGCTCGTGATGGAGAGGTCATCCCGCCCTCTGGCTCCAGCTCCTTTCACTCAATCTGAACAACACAAAGCAGGTTGTATCGTTTAATCAAGAGCTGGCCTGACCTCAATACAAACTCATATTTTTCTGAGCTGCCTGTGCGGGGAAGTTACAACAATGAGCCGTGCGCAGGCCCAAAGTTCCTGCAAATCCTACTGTAGAATAGGCGGCATAAACAGACGTTTCCTCTGGCTCCAACTGTGCCAGCACCATCAACCACGCTGTTAAACAGGCAGCGGTAAACAAGCTTAAATAAGCAAATCAGTGTTGATATTATGTCATCTGAGGGAATCGAGAAGTGCTTTTATTTTGAAGATGTCACAGACTGCTCAAAAATACAAAATCACTGTACAGTGTTCACTTTATAGTGACTTAACTTATCTTTAAGGGTCTGAATGAACCCGATGACCTATAATGTGAGTATATGGCTTCTGTGAATGCAGACATGCAGAAATCAGCTGACTTTGCCCTTGGCTTAAAATGTATATGCCTTTTAGCAATACTGGACATTTTTTGCAAATCACCTCTCTGCTTGATGCAATATAGGCTGAATCCTATAGCCCTACCCACACCCCAAAGCCACCCAATCACACGCCAATCCCTGGTTTCATCAGCTCTCCGTGTTTTCCATCCTGCCCCTGTCTCGTCCCACTCACACTCTCTGTCAGAGCGCGGCGTTGACAGCCACTGGCCACTGAGCAGCCCACTCTGTCGGGGTTTGTGTCTCCATGCAAGACTGCTGAAAAAGAAGCTCTGACTCTCGCCTTTTCTTTTATCTGCAAGGCAAACAAAACTGCAAAGCCCGTGCACGGCGACAGCAGCACAAGAGGAAGAGAAAAAAAAAGCATCTTCAGTCATTTTCTAGACTCATCACTGTCTCTCACAAACCTGCACAATGTCTGGAGAGGACGCACCTGCCCAGCAGCAAAACGCCGTGGACCAGAAGCAGGAGACCAAACCCGCCGAGGAGCCCAAAACTGAGCCGCCCAAGACTGAGCCCGCATCCGAAGGCGCCGCCGAGGCAGCGGCCACCCCCGCGGCGACGGCCACCGAGAAGGTCCCCGAGGAGGAGACGTTCACGTACCGCGCCCTGGTGCTCACCGGCCACGGCGGCTATGACAAAGTCAAGCTGCAGGTGAAGAAGGGGAAGCCGGCTCTTAAGGCTGGAGAGGTCCTGGTGCGGGTCAAGGCGTGCGGGCTAAACTTCGCGGACCTGATGGCTCGGCAGGGGCTGTACGACCGGATGCCGTCCCCGCCGGTCACCCCGGGGATGGAGTGCTCCGGGCTGGTGGAGGCTGTGGGGGAAGAAGTGACGGACAGAAAAGTAAGCACACATGACACTCTTTTGGCTTTGTCTTTAAACTTAAAGTTTCCTTGAAATGTGTGTTTTTCATTGTTTCAGTGATGAATATGTGTGTCGCTTGGTTTTTGGTGCTGAAGCGCTACATCTGGATATGGGCGTGTCAGGCTGTGCTCGCTGCTCAGGGACTGTTAGTGGAGCTCTATTAGACCGTCTAATGACTTAATGAATTCAATGCTTACAGGCTATTTGGTACGTGTATTTAAACAATAATCGGTTAATGATTAATATAATAACACGTTTGAGCTGTCATGGGGGTTTAACCATTCATTCACTCGTGCGTAAGGAGACGGCACTTGTTGTCTCAAAGTGCAGAGAAAAGCCCGTTATTGTATCCAGGTTTTATTTCCTCCTTGAAGAAGACGCACAAAGTGTGTAAATGACAAGAGTTGAGTTCAATGAAAGCAGCAGCGACAGCAGGCGTCGCCCCTCTTGTCTCGTCTCCCCCGTTTTAAACAGCGCCGTCTGTGCGTACTTTCGGGTTGAGCAACTTAATGTAACAAAAAAAAAAACACTTCCTGAGATGGTGATGCATTCACGGTTAATTTGTGCGTTGTAAGTGTGAAGTCTGAACAAACACGTGCAAATACGCTTGATGCCTTCCACTCTTGCAGCACCTACGCTGCTCTGCGCTTTGATGTGTGCCAAGGCGCGGAGAGCTGCGTCAAGCCAGGGAGAATGAGACCGGAAATTGGGCTGTTCCGCCTTCAAAATTAAAGCTTTAAACAGTAACCCGAGCGCTTCCTTTGCCATTTTCGGAGAAAAGCAAAAATTTAAATACATGTAAGACGTGACAAGTAGGAATCGGGAGGGAGTGAGGAGTAGGCCTATACAATATAATATGGCTTAAAATTGTCTGCAATTAAACCTCATCCTGCTTTGGCCCTAATGGCTTAAAATGCACCAGTAAAACTAACGTAAAAACGTGTATGAACAGAAAGCCACCCCATTTGCAATTCCAAAATCGCTACTTCCGGTGCTTTCCTTGCCAAATGATAATTAAAAAGGGACTTTATTTTGTAGAGGAATTCTTGTTGCCACAGTCCTCAATATGGCTGACTTGACTCCGGTGGCCGAGACCGGAGTCACCGACGCCTTTTGTTACCGGGAGCGACGGTGGCGCACAGACTCACCGAGCGGAAAGGGCGAGGCAGCATCAGACAGCATGATGTGAGAAAAAGATCCTCACTCGCCCTCTTTGTCGACACTCAGCCTCTGTTGTGTTCAGAAGATATTTACAGTCATCAACATATCACAATTACACTTCACTCGATCATTAAAAAAAACAGCTGTCTTTCATGCTCAGCCACAGTGAATGAAGTGGTGAAGAGAATTATTGTCACTTTCTTTCTTCCATTGCATGAGTCACAGGCCTATACGTCTGGGTCCTGGCTGCTGGCATCTCCACGTTAACGCCTTTGTAATTAATTAAACAACAAAGGCAAAATGTTACACATCAGCCAGCGATGACTCATGCTGTTTGTTGTAATAGCACCACATTTTCTCACATCAGCCCCGTTTGATATGTGTGGAGAAATCACAACGCTCGTCATATGTGGGACGCAAGTGCCGAATCACTACATCTGGCTGGGAGTGGCACATATGTCTGTCAGGCGTAAATCCATATGGATGCAGAGTTAATGGGGCAATGATTGGTGACAGGTCAGCCAGTCGCAGCCACACATCACAGGAAGCGTGTTTCTAAATGACTTTAGAGCTTCTTTCCACATTGTCAGTAATGTAGATTGGATTTAAAGGTCAGGCAGTGCACGCACACACAAACACACACAGCCGGTCATCAAGGCCGCACACTGACTCCCACACCCCCCCTGCGGTCCTTAGCTTATAGAATTAAGAGCCAATCTTGCTAATGGATGAGATCTCGGAGATGTTTTGGCAGCTGACTCGGAGGGAATGTGCTGAGGCTGATGGCACAGGGTTTTTGGGAGGCTCATCACTCACCACAGCTCTGCCCGTGTGCCTATCTCTCTCTCCCTCTCTCTGTCTCACACACACACACACACACACACACACACACACACAGCCATACAATAATGGGTGTGTCCGCACACAAAGCTACAATCACACTCATGCCATTTGATTAAATAATGCAACAAAAACAAGAGCAGCAAAGTAAAGTGTGTTGGATTTTATGTTGCCAATGTTCAAATGTAGCGCAGAATTTTACCCAACTTTGGCTTTTCTTATGAGAAAAATGTGATCATATTTTGCCATCTACCTAGTCGTTGGCTTGTTTATTGTTTTCCTGTCTTCTTTTTATTCATATATATATATATATTATCCACTGCATGCATTGCGTTGTATTTTAATAGCTGCTGCAAGACCAGCATCCCTTGAGGGGGCAATAGATTTGAATGAAGTACTACAGTGTCCTCACCCCACATGACCTCAGAGGGAATGCAGGGGAGAAGTGTAACAGTGAGTAAGCGAGGGGAGAGGGGAAATATCACACCGAAGCTCCCCTGACAGCAAACGTCAGCACTTTTTTTTTTTTTATCTCCAGGACTGATTTTTTTCTCATTCTTCAATCTCATCCTCGGTTACATTTGGTGGGATCTGACCCATATGTTCTCAATTACCTCCCTCTGGCCCACATTGTCAGTCTGGTATTTCCTCCATCCCTCCTTCCCTCCCTCCCTCTCTCTATCTATCTGTCCTCCTTTTGTATAATCTCTTGATTCTTCATCTTATCAGTTTATGCCTCTATCATGCTGGCCTCTCTTTACATCGCCATCCTTTCAGGGCTTATACACCTTCTTTCTTTCATATTAAAAGCCTGTTTTACCACAATCAAAACACCAAGAGGAAAAAGAAAGCCAGACCTCTGTTCCTTGCTAAATTCTTGAGAGTTGAATCAGAGCTTCTAATATCCAAAAGAGAACAATCAAAGTGGTATTTTGGTAGCGTGATGGTCTGATTTGCATAATCAGAGGTGCAGTCAAGTGCAGAAAGCAGCATGTAGTCGCTCCTGTGACACGCTCAGCTGTACGAGAGCAGGGCGTGGCCTTTATCTTACCATCATACAAACCGTGTTAAAACACAATAACGCCCACGCTGACACCGGGGGGGGGGGATCTTATGTTTCCTTTTAATTACACCTACAGGAGCCATGCAGGCATCGTGGGCGTTAACATGTAACCTTCATCTTCTGCCTCGACCTGACTCAGGAACTCTGAATCACAAATTTTATTCCTCCTTTTTTTCCCCCCCTTCTGATCATTTTTTGCTGAGCTCATCAAAGCTCAAAGCAGCTGACTTAGAGGCCTGCATACCCTAAAATTGAATCACCATCTGATTAAGTCCATTCATATACAGCTAACTGGAAGTGTCTTTGTTCAGCGCCCCCCCCCCCCCCCCCCCCCCTCCACCCCCTCCCCGCACTCCTGACCCTGACTGTGACTACATTTTCAGCAGCGGCATGAAAGCTGAGAAGGGAAACGCAAGAAGTGTGTGTCTGTGTGTCACACTGTGAAGATGTTGTAACAGAACTGTCACAAGTCTCGCTCGCTCGGCCTTGAGTGTTTCTGTCAGCAACTCACATGCTTAACGTGGGCGCAGAAGAATAGCTGCAGATGCGTTCGAATGTGATGTGTGACTCATATATGTGTTTCCTGTAAAACACACACAACTGAACTGAACTCCCCCGTCTATCGACAATCCACTCTGTACCCCCAATTACACCAGCGAGGGTGATGAGTTTGAAGAGTCAAGAAGAGGGGGAAAAACCTGAGAGGAAGATGGAGAGAGAGAGTCGGTATGAGGAACAAAGAGGAGGAAAGAGAAGTAGCCCACGGTGGAAAAGTAAAAGTTTGAAAATAAACCAAATGACTCCGCCTCAGACAGAAAGATGCCGGTATGAAAAGAGAGAGAGAGAGAGAGGGAGATCTCTCTAATTGGAGTGGATAGACAGCGAGGCGCATGGCTCCCTCCAGACCATTAGAGAGGCCCGGGTGGAGCGGGTTTGTTCCCAGGAGGAGAGAGCTTGTCTTATGCTCAGCCATGGGGAAGAATCTGGCAGGGTCTCTGACGAGCGGAGAGAGGCCAGGGGAGAAGATGGGCCCCATTGTCCTGTCTCGCTGATGATCAGGAAGAGGGGATACGGGACAGTCCTCGCAAGAGAAAGAGGATGGTGAAGACAAGAACGAGACAGTGAAGGATGAAGAAACGAGGAGGAGAGAGAGAGAGAGGAGACGCAGACAGGACGAGACGAGGGGTCTGGAGAAGGGGAAGGAAGATGTTCTAAAGTTGTCAGAGGAAAAGGAGACAGGAAGTGAAAGAGAAAGAAGGGAAGAGAAAAAGTGAGAAGAATGGAAACATGGCGGGAGGGAGAGCTGCGCTGAGGAGGGGAGGATAAGGGGGAGGAAGAAAACAGGAAGAGCGCTATAATGCTGCTGTCGTCTCTGTTTCCTGTGTCCCTCGAGTGGCCTCTCCTGATTGGCTAGCGAGGGCGCCAGGGGTAAGTTTAGATCGAGGCTCATCCTTTTGATAGAGACGGTTGTGAATCGAAGGATCCTGCTTCGATAAGAATAGTTTGGAAGCGGAGAAGGTGGTGATTGTGGCGAGCAGCACGTAGAGCGACATCTGTGGCTTCCTCAGTGTCAGCTCCGACTGAAACAGAGCCTCCATCCTCTAAAAAGTCAACAGTTCCTTCTCGAACTCTGCTGTGTGTTATCGTCCTCTTTGATCACAGTCTTTCTCACAAACTCGTCCAGGTTTGGCGGCTGCATATTTGCACGTCTGCCATTGTTGTTGGCAAACAATAAATGACAATTTTACTACGTCTGCTGCACGTCTTGCATCATTCCCACTGCGCCAAAAAAAACCGTGAGCTGCAGATGGCAGGAAGCTGCAGACCACTTCAGGGTCCATAGGGTAAACCTCCTGTGGTGCTGAAGTACCAGTGGATCCTGATAAAGCTCACAAAGTTACATGAATATACCAGAACTTACTTGTTAAAACTACTTCATTAAATTAAAACTGGCCTTTACTCCTCCTGTTACAATACTGAATCACTTTCACTTTCACAATAAAACGGCAGTTCCCAACCTGTTTTTTCAGATGTACCCCCACATCTGTCAGATAAACTCCAGTACCCATCACTCCACTCCACCCATCCATATTACAAATGGATGGATAAATGGATATACTTTATTGATCCCAAACTTGGAAACTGTGGAAATGTGTTGAATTGATTGGCAACTGGTTATTATTTATCGACTCATGTTATAAATTAAATTTAATACCAGTTTTAAATAAACAAATTTAACTGTCAATGTTTATGTCTACGATGGTTGTACGACGGCGTTGTACCGGACAGTGGTGGTGAAGAGGGAGCTGAGCCTGAAGGCAAAGCTGTTGATTTACCAGTCGATCTACGTTCCAACCCTCACCTATGGTCATGAGCTTAGGTAGTGACCGAAAGAATGAGATCGCGGATGCAAGCGAAATGAGTTTCCTCCGGAGGGCGGCTGGGCTCAGACTTAGAGATAGGGTAAGGACCTCGGACATCCGGAGGGAGCTTGGAGTAGAGCCGCTACTCTTTTGTATCAAAAGGAGCCAGTTGAGTATGGGCGTCTGGTTAGGAAGCCTCCTGGGCGACTTTCTGGGCACGTCCAACTGGGATGAGAAATCAGGGTAGACCCGGAGCTCGTTGGAGGAATTATTTATCCTGTCTGGCCTGGGGACGCCTCGGACGTCTGGGTCACCTTGCTCAGCCTGCTGCTACCGCAACGCAGCCCCGGATAAGAGGACGATGATGGATGGATGGCTATGTTGGTTTGGTTTTCATTTGAACCAGTAGTAACAGAGGCTTAAAATACCATTTAACTCTTTAAACCAGTAGAACCACGTAGAACAAGCAAAGATAAGTTTTTATTCTAACAGATTTTAGCTCTACAGTCTCTGACGTCTCTCCCCATGTGGAGCGCAGATACTGGTGGTGGAGGTTGTGGCTAATGCCACAGCATTAAAGAACTGCAGGCAGAGGAACAGTCATATTAAAGCAATAAGATTGGCCCACAATGCGGGTGTGTTGCAGTGCTATTGGATTGATGAAACCAGCTGATGAGACATGCTAAGGATGCGTTCCAATATCCAGGTCCATACTATTCACTAAGGCAGGAACATCCTTTATAGGCCCCAAGACACCAGGCAGTCCAGCTACATCCAGCAGCCAAAAAGCCAGCTGACTTTTTCTGGATATTCTGACATAATTCTCTGCGTAAAGAATCATACATCACATATGAGCCAGTAAACACAAAAAGCATGCAGTGTGGAACTTAGGGTCTCAAGTCTTTTTTATGCCTTATAAATAGTACGGAAGTATGGACGTTGGACTGCAGCCAACGACAGCAGGAAATTATGAGTGGAGTGAAAGCAGTGTATGGGAAATAAACAGGCCAAGCATGCAAAACATATCCTTCCACACTGCTTTTCTAGAGCTTCATAACTTTACGCTAAATATTTCCACTGTTTATCTTTCACTATTGCCGTGACAGGTTCTTTTTGCTTGCACTCTTTGTCACAGCTTGTGGTGGCATAATGTGGACTTATGGAATTATGTGCGGATGCTTTACCTGCCTCTAACTCTGTGTCTTCTGTTCCAGGTGGGTGATAAGGTGATGGTGCTGAACCGCTTCGGGCTGTGGCAGGAGGTGGCCGTGGTGCCTGAGAGCCACACCTTCCTCATCCCAGAGGGCATGAGCTTCGAGGAGGCAGCGGCCCTGCCGGTGAACTATATCACCGCCTACATGATGCTGTTTGACTTCGGCAACCTGCGGCCCAACCAGAGCGTCCTGGTGCACGCTGCTGCAGGTAAAGACGCATACACACATTAACCCTTTTATTTCATGTCAGTCTTGGGTTGCACTAACTCACACGTTGCTGCACCCTGTTTGCCGTATCTATGCAAACTGTCAGTGACTCTAATTTAGATTAATGTTGTAATCCTGCAGCAGAAAACCACATTTAATCAGTTGCATCTCATTTCAGCGCTGAACTTCGCGAACACGCTGTAGTTAGCAGCGGCACAAATTAATTCAGTATATAAATCCAGCCTTTTTGTGCAGATCTACACTTGAAATCCTCTGCAGAAGTTCCACATAAAGATGCAAAGCAAACGCCCTTGGATGTTTACAGAAGAGAATTCCTCCTGCTCAGCACCTCCTGTTTATGCATTTCTTTTCTATATGAATTATGGCTGCTGCAAAGGTCCCTCAGTTCATTAGTATGAGAAATGGCTCAGTGTTTTTTCACCCGCTCGGGCTGCAGCACCTGCCACCTGCACTGTGAGGTCAGAGGTCAGCGCGAGTGGGCTGGAGAACGATGTGGATTGAGGGAGTAAAAGCACCTGTTTTGGGGTGTTGATGCATTTGATTTCGCTGTGTTTTCGCAATCAGGCCAGCTGGAAGGAACGCGGGTGCATTAGCCAAAAGAAATTGTTCTCTCGCCATTTCTCCCTCGCTATCTGTCGGCGTGCAGCTTTCACTTCTCCTCTCGTTCCCACCCTCTCTCTGCGCCGAGGGAGTCAGAATGGAATCCCTCTGCATTTGGGACAGTATGTGGGTGTAAGTGAAGCTCATAATGGAACCTGAGCCTGTTTTCTCTCTGGGAGACAAAAAAAATGACAGACAGCTCTGGGGAACTACTTCTCCTGGTGGATGCATCTCTTGGCGGTTAAACAATCACACTGAAAATGAACACATTTGTAAGATTAGCATGAAAATGCACAGTTTCCCTAGAGCTGAATGGCTGCTTACACTCATAGTTGTGGGATCGGTGGTCTGCAGAGGAATCCAAAATGTTTGTGTTCATCATATCATCCAGCTGACGTCACACATGTTTGTTTTGTGTGCAGAGTGTGTGTGCTATAGGAGGAATGCTGTGGACATGTGGTGTAAGAGACACTTTTCCCCGCTGGTTGGGTCGAGGCGGCGTCTCTGGTTTCTCGGGGCGGGCTGCCAGTCTTGGCTCGCCGGCTGTCCGGACATCAGGATTGTAAAAAGCACATTACTGAGGCTACGACAAAAACATTTGCTGCACAGTCTGCTTCACTGCACTCTGTCGTTCTCTGCATGTGTAAGTCATTATCCGACGCTGCTCCAGTGAGACTTGTGAAGCTTCTTATATTAAGCGTTGTACATGATCGTAGCACTGCTCGTGGAGAAGGTGTTAGAGGTGTGCACATGCTTCTCTTGACACTGTTTCACTGGGTTGTGTCGCTGCTCGACAAGCTGTGTGTGTGTGTGTGTGTTGTTTGTGTGTGTGTTCCTGATGTTTTCTGATTAGAGAGATTAAAAGTGTCGGCTTTGACAGGCCCAGAGAGAGAGAGAGGGAGAGAGAGCGTGTGTGCCGTCTAAACTCTGATATTTATTAATATTATGAAGGAAATTGCAGACAGGGTGTCATATTCCTCACTGAATGTTTTCCAGTTGTTTTAGCATTTTATTGCTAAAAAAAGTGCAGATTCATCTATTCAATCCACCACATTTAATCTACAGTAGTTTACAGTTTGGTAATCAATTATTAATTTAAGCCGTTCATTAATAATTCACCACTTATGGCTTTTGAAATATTAAGCGTATCTGCTTTCCCTTTGTTTTTGCAAGGGCTGCACAGTCATGCAGTGGTTATCAGTGTCGCAGAAGGTTCCTGGTTCGAATCCCAATTTGGGGGCCTTTCTGTGTGGAGTTCTCCCCCGTGCATGCGTGGGTCCCTCCGGGTACTCCGGCTTCCTCCCACAGTCCAAAGACATGCTCGCTAGGTGCATTGGTGACTCTAAAATTGCCCGTAGGTGTGAGCGTGAAAGGTTGTCTGTCTCTATGTGTCAGCCCTGTGATTGACTAGCAGTCCAGGGCGTACCCCGCCTCTCGCCCAATGACAGCTGGGATAGGCTCCAGCCCCCCTGTGACCCTGAGCAGGAAATGCATAATATAGATATGTGTGAGGGTGAGCGTAAAATGTTGTCTCTGTGTGTCAGCCCTGTGATGGACTGGTGATGAGTCCAGGGTGTACCATGACAGCTAGGATAGGCTCCACCCCTCCTGCGACCCTGTGGTATAGATAATGGATGGATGTGTTTGGCATTGTGGGTCAAAAAAAGCAAGCATTTCATCTGGGGCCTTCTGCTCAATATCTTTCATAAAAAAATGGTCAAGTGATAAGCCTTCAAATTAATCAGATGCAGTTATACAATATATTAATTCATAATGAAAATAATCTTCAGCTGAAGCTCTGCAGTATAACCCAATGTAAGGTCAAGGTTCCCCCTCTGGTTTAATATGAAGCAATCTTTATCTGCCGCACTGATTATCTCCTGTGATTATCTCTGGCTTGCAGCAGTAAAAAATTCCAGTTTTTCATCCAAATAAAGCAAACGTAAATAAATTTGTGGTGTGAAAATTCATTATCATTATCTTGAAACACCTTGTGGGGGATCCTGACCTCGTCTGCGGCTTCTTATCTAAGGTCTTATCCATCCTCAGTAAATTTTTTACGTTTGACTTTACCCGTTCAAACGCATTTTGCTGACTGTAATGCGTCACATGAAAATGCGAAAAACCACCACTGTTCATGTAATTATAATTCCCTGTATCAACGTCGAATGGAATGCAGTTAAATAACTAACAAACAGAATACAGAGCTTTTATTATGTTTCCATTATGAAACAGGAAGTAAAACGTACTCAGTTACCCCTTGGCCCCGTCCCCAGCTCCAGTCAACATGCAAGTTAACCACAGTCTGTGGGCACTGTCTAACAAGTCGACTGCATATAAAGTCATATATATCCCTGTACACAGCAGGGTCATTGTGCGCTCGACGTGCCTACACAACCCTGCATTCCTGTTGTATCGGGTTATGTTGTGTGAAGATAAAATAGTAAGCTTTTTATCTCAGGAGCAGGAGTGTTACCGAGGACAGACAGTTTCACCCTCAGTCACAGCTCATACAGATTGGTTACTGTGATTTAAAGCAGTAACATTGTAATTGAAGTCCAGCATTCTACTGTCATTAATCTCTTCTTCAAAGCGTCTTTCTAGGAAGTGCTTGAGGGCTTCGCCGTCAGTTGTTCTGCCTCATGGTTGACCTGTTTAAGGAAACAATCATCTGATTTAATCATATTAGGGAAAACATCATCCCCCCCTTCAATTACTTTCAGATTACTTCCCCTCCCCTAAAGCCCCTGAATGTTGCAATTAAAAAACATAATTAATTCCAAATGTATGTAATTGAATTTAATCCCCCTAATATCATTATCTTTAACAGGTATCATCAGGTTCTATCAAACCTGTCCGAAATCTTAAATTTGAGGCTTTACAATCTGAACATTTGACACCATTATCCTTCGACCCTTGATTTCGACAAAGAGAAACTCCATACAAAAGCACTTTAAGTGGTAAATACCTGAAAAATAGAAAAAATAGATCCAAAAGAAAAAAGATACAGTGTCATAAAGCGAAAGGCGGCAGCTGGATAGCTTAGCTTAGCATAAAAACGAGGGAAACAGCCAGCCTGAGCAGAGACTCATGTTCACCAAGTCATCAAGATATAGTCTGGCTCGAACTACACATTAAACAAACAACATATTTATGTGTCTCAATTGAGCTTGTTATTGCTAGTGTGAAAGATTGTGGTAACTTTGACCACGGTAGCTAGCTGTTTCCATTTGATTCCAGTCTTTATGCTAAGCTAAGCTAGCTTGCTGCTTACTGCCCTGAAGTAAGGGCGCTATCAATCTTCAAAGTAAGAACAAATTCAGCTAACACGGACCTGAACAATGTCAGCTCTATAGCCACCAGTAAACTGTGTAGTGAGTGCGTGTACAGAGGCATGATGGGTAAATCAATCCTCTTGACACTGAAGACTTGAAGAGCTCTCCATGAGGAACATCACTTCCTCAAAAGTGTGGTGACAAGTGCAGAACGCCCAAGTCATGCTGTAATGTGTATGTGTGTGTGTGTGTGTGTGTGTGTGTGTAAGTAAACTCTGGTGAATAGTCCTCAGCTGCCTCTCTCGTGGCTCCGCTCCTGTCCTCTCTCTCCAAACAATAGCTTGTTGTATTTCCTCCCATCGTGCCTCCCTTCCCCGCCGCGGTGCACATCTGCATCCTCCGTTCTCCTCCTCCTCCCCCTGCGGCCCTCCCTGACCTCCGCTCCCTCTTGCGTTGACCTCGCCACAGCCCTGCTTCGCCCCTCGTCACTAGGGGAACGTGTGCACGTTTCCCCGTTTGTTTTCCCTTGAGGACCCGGGCGGAGGGGGAGTTCGGTGACATTTGGATGTATCTCGTGGGTCTTCCTCTGCGCCCCGGCCAGCATCCTTTCCTCTGACCTCTTCCTGAACTGGTCCTCATGTTTATGAACCCGGGCCAGCCACCCACCACCACACCCACTCCTCACATTCCTGCATACATATGGGGCTTGGCTGCTTCCAATGATGACGTCCACCTCGGTTTTATTTATGAGTTCACGGTGACTGCAGGCCAGCGTCAAGTGTCACGCTTTGTGCCGCAGATGTGGAACGCATAGGAGGAGTTAGGCGGAGCATCGGGAGAGTTCGTCATCAATTCATCCTGTGTTCCGTGTGTGTGTACGGACTTTGTGACAGAGTTTGTGATTTAATTACAACCTCAGCTTCTCATACTGTAGAAAACCAGTCTCGCTAATAGCACTGTAAGGTGCTTCAGTCGACTTAATAGCATGTGTTATCAATCACCTCTTCTCAGAGAGCTCAGGAGCGGTGTTTATGAGACTCCACACATCCTCAGCGCTGTTTAAGCAGACTGATATGAAAGGCTTTATTTTCCCACCAGCCAATTACAGAGTCTGACTTAGTTTCGCAGCTGCTTCTTGCTTAGGAATAGAGTTACCTGAGGGTTGTCTATAAACACTTGATGTGAGAGGCTTCCAGCTGCTACAATACAACCTTTAGAGTGAAGTGTGACAGCAGCCAGAGGTGAGATAAACCCTTGCTAATGTTGATCGAGTCGCGGCCTTGGTTCTGGAAGTCATTTTTATCCATTGTGTCATGTGCTCTTTTAATGAAACCCCAAATTGTTTATTGTTCCAGATGGAATGAGGGACTAAAGAATGATTTCACAATAAAAAATCTGGCCAATTATTTGACCTCAATCAGAGAAAAACACATCAAATTAATCCAACATAGAGCCTGAATCTGAGGCTGATAGATTTTGTTTAATCTGATCATTTTAATGTTTCTTTAACCAAATGTATGTTGCAGGCATATATCGTGTAGCTGCCTTTCCTGGCCAAGTCTCCCCGGTAAAGGAGGATCTCTGAGCTCAATGGGACAAACCTGGTTGAGTAAAGGTTGAAGAAAGAAACAGAACACATTTAAGTCCCGCCCCCAATTGCTCTCTAATGAAGGTGCCTCCGTGTCACTTTACTCTGCGAGCAAATAACGGAATATGCCTAAAAGCTGATGTGTGTAAGGATGCACCCAGCAACTTTAGAGCGTACAAAGAGAAACTCTGAGTCTTACAAGCAAGACGATGTGATGCACCAGCAGGACGATTGGGAAAACTGTTGGAGTCATTTGTCCAGACAAACTGTGGAGGTTGAAGCTCCACTAGGCCTGGCTTAGTCTTTGTCAGGTTAAACAATGAGCTCACCTATGGATTCAAACAAATAGTGATAAACATCAAAGTATTTAACTTCTGGCTATTCAGATCAGATCAATTCTCCAAGGACAAGCTGAGATAATCCTCTGACATGGTGTCATCTTGTGTATGAAGCTAGTTACTGTCATTGTCATGTTAGCGCTTCAGCACCTGGCTGCATATTGTGGCACCAATTTGTTTCTCTCTGGTGGGCGTGGTTTTCACAGTTCAGTGCTCTGTCTCTGTACCATAGCCTTTGCTTTTCTAGCTTTAACTCACTGTAAACAGCCTCAGTTGTTCCTTATACATGTAGGCCCTTCTCTTTATGTGTTTGGTACACAGGCTTTTAATCAAAGAGGCAGATACTCTATACTCAGCTAGCAGAATTTGTTGTCACTTTATGCTTTGAAAGTGCTCTTGCAATGATAAAATGTCTCAGGACTTTCCTCTGTAAATCTATAAACCATGTCTGACAGGGAAGGTGAGTTTCAGGCTTTTAACATCTCTCTCCTACAATCTTAGCTGTTATAGTGCTGTTATAAATGTATAATGTTACGCTTAAGGCAAGTGGAACAGGTGGATGGATCCTTTGGGTTTGAGATCAGCTCACACTGGTGTAGATTTTCATGACTGCTGCCACTTTTTTGCTGGTTGGATGATTGTAAGAAACTCGCTATAAAAAAAGGAAGTATAGATTTTGATGTGTCTTATTCCTCCCAGGACTCCCTCTTATTATTGACCTCATTCATTTTTCATCAGCTAACACAGTCTGCCGCTATTTAAGCCTCAGCTCGTGTGTACTTATATCTCTCACTTTTATAGACCCATTGTTCCTGGGAGCCATGATGAAACGGTCTCCTGTCTTCTCCTCCTGCCTTGTCTGTCTGCTCGGGAGGTCTTACCCTACTTTAGAGAATGCTAATTCAGTGTGACCACTGAGCGGGAGTCTGGGCTGCGTGGTTGAACCGTCTCTGTGTTCCCCGGGCCTGGCATCGCCGGCGGCAGATCAGCTGCACTGATAAGAGAGGGAAACCAGGGCAACCTCCAACCTAACCCGCCAATCGCACCGCTCGCTCGCGCTCTCATCGCTGCAGCCGTTGACCCACCCCCCACTCATAACCACCGCTAACAGTCGCAGGTGTGTGTGGAACCTGGGTGAGGACACCTGTTTGTGTGAGAATCTGCAGAATAACAGGATGAGTGTGCAGCAGCTTGTGATTCATTTTGCAATGTTAGAAATGTGTTTGTGTGCATGCATGTTGATGCATATCGTGTGTTTCTGCGCGCTGTGTTTGTGTTGTTTGCAGGAAATCACAGGGACCACCTTCACACACCAGCAGAGGAAGTTTTTTTTTTAATTCCCTCACCCAGAAACTATAAATGGGCTTCCTCTTTGCTGCACGGAGAGAAATTCACTATCAGAGAGCACACATTAAAGTGCTCTCCAAGCCCACAGTGTTCACACACACACACACATCATCCCAGAAAAACACTGAGGTTACATAATGCAGAGTAATACCTCCAGAGTACACGTTCACAAACTGGCAACCACAGCTCCTATCACCGTTACAGGACTCTCATCTGAACTCTGCTGTGGAGCTGCAATAAAAAGTAAATTCATTTGGTTTGTTGATGTTGTAAGGAAGCCACTGAGGGTAAAAAAAAAGAAAAGAGATGCTTGGGTCCACATTTGTGTTTCATTCTTTGTCAGCCGCTATGACCACAGGCTAATGATAGGTTGAGAAAGTCCTTGAGGAAATGTGGAAATAAAAGCAGAAGAAATGAGACGAGAAAACAACACGGAGCTCAGAGGAACGGAATCGAGAACGTAGCGTAAAAGTAGATTAAGAGATCTATTAATCAGGATGAGGCAGACGTATTATCGTCCCATTATGATGAAGTTTTATAGTAAATGATTCTGGACGTCCTCGCTGACCTCCGCTGTTGAACTCTGGGTGTGGAGCAATAACAGCGGCCTCAGTGTCAGCCTGGAATCCGCTGTGTTTTGGGGAAAATTCCTCTCCGCTCCTCGCAGTCATGTTACGGAATCCAAGTCTTAATTTGTGCCAAAATGCGAATAAGTGAGGATTCGAGGGAAGACAAAACCCCCACTGTGGATCCTGTTGCTCCAGAGAGCAAAACTAAATAGATAGGTGCATGATTTTTGACATCTCCTAATTTCTGAGTGTCAACAATTAAATGGAATCTCGAGTAGAACAAATGTTATTAGCAGGAAGAATTTGCGCATGCTGCTCTGTCATCCCTGAGCGATGGATGCTTTTAAATCACACTCAACACCCACCGAGAGAGAATCATCTCTGATGGAGATGGAGGAACTTCAGAATCAGGAAACCAAGGAAACGAGGAGGACTGAAGCCGCGGGTTAACGAAGGGTTAACATTTTAATCGGTGTGCATATTTGTGAAGATTAGCTGATACCAGGAGTGTTCAAGGCTGCAGCAGGCTCCTCTGCTTTGTGATCTGTGTATGGACGTATGGATGTGTGTGTGTGTGTGTGTGTGTGTGTGAGCAGTAAGAGGTTGTTGGCACTCTTAGCAGTCTTGTGATGGGAGATAAGAGTTTGGGAATTTAAAAACGGGTACCTTTTTCCTCACTGGGAACCACATTTCTTTGAGTGGCTTTAAATCTAAGTGATGATTTAAAGCCAATGACGCATCTCCATCTGCTCCCATTGTACGAAAGTGATGCCAAAATAGCCCCAGTGATAGGCGCTGCCATCTTGAGATGGTGACGTCATTTGGAGCCGGAGTCTGCGCAGTAGAGATCAGCGTGTGGTGCCGCCGTAGCCACTTCCGCTAACCAAAACACACACTTAGCTTACCGAAAAAAATGGCCAGGATCCCGCACGACGGCATGTTTTTTTCTATGGAATTAGCTCCCCATTATAGCATGATAGGACTGAGGTTGAAAATCAGCGAACTGGCCCTTTAAAAGCAGCTCTTTGTTTCTTCACATTAAAAAAAAGAATAAATATTTCTGACCTCATAAAGCCGAAACTGGACAGCAGCATTGGTTAAACATTAATATGTGAGCGTCTGGCTGTAAGCACACGGGGTTAATGGATGCATCATCCTCTTGGGTGCTTTTTCACACCTGGATGTGAAGGTTGCTACTATGAAGCAGAGCCATTAAGTAAAAGTAGCTTTTAACCCCAGTGAGTCAATAAATATTCAACATTTTCACGCTTTTTTATCTTCTCTACCGCCTCACATAAAGAGGTGCTCTTATTTTGGTAAAAGGATGCACATTTTTACATCCTTTCCTGTAATTTGACCCTAAATTTACTCCTAAACATAAAAATACTCGACACATTCAAACTAAGAGGAAGCGATGACCCAGTCTGTCAAACAGCATCAAACTCCTATGTGTGAATCTCTTTATGCCCAAAGGAAGAGCAGTCAATGAAACAAAATGGCTCCCTTTGCTCAGTCATTGCCGGCAATTTGGCCGAGGTTTCCTTGGCAACACAAACTTGGTTTCTCGCTGAGGACAAGGAGAGATGGAGCTGTTATAATGCAACAATGCTCACATCCAGCAGCAGCAACATGCAGCCTTGATTTTGTTTTCTTCACGTATGCTCCCCTCGGTGTCGGTGGGCGTGATTGTAGTAACGCAGAGGGCAGAAAGAATTAAGCTTTTATACTGAAATCCAGAGAAAAGAGGTTATATTCATGTTTTTATTGATCTCTGTCCTTTTTTTTTTTTTTGCTGTTTAATGTGACAGCGCTGCCTCAGAGACGAACTGCAGGATGTAACAGAGGAAATTGTGCTATTTGATGGTAGATGAAAGGAAGTGTCATTTAATGCGTTGTGTTCAACCTGTGCAAAAGATACAAAGAGAAGACATTAAGATAATCACATGAGGAAGAGAAGAAGAAATTAACTGCTTGAATAACTGTGCAATTACTCGTCCTGTTACATTGGGTTCATAAGATACACAATAGAAGAAGCACAAAGCTGTGCGAGGATGAACATCTAGATCCACTTTAAGTGGTTTTTAATTTGTCAGATGAACCAAAGGATTAAGTTTAACTACATGGGTTTGGATTAATGACTGTATATAAAGATTGACGACACGTCTCCATCTGCTGTCATTGTACAAAACTGAAGCCAAAATACCCCCCTGTGATCTTGCGACGGTGACGTCATTTGGAGCCCGAGCTGCGCAGTAGAGATCAGCGGGTGAAGCCGCGTTAGCCACTTCCGCTAACCAAAACACACACTTAGCTTACGGCAAACAGCAAAGATACCACATGCAGGCGTGTTTAACAGCAGAACAGCTTCTTGTGTTGGTCTGAAGCAGACGTTCACAGATATGTAAACTTCAATGGCTGTAATCCTCTCGAGGTTCCTCCTCTACTCTGCTAATCCAGAACACATCGGCTGCAGGAGCCGGATTTGTCAACAGAGCTGTCAATCATTCTTTTTTACAGCATCAAATAACTAATTAAAATTAAACCTGTCAGAAAAATGAACACTTGGATGTAAATCAGCATGATAAGAACTAACTATAATAACAGAAACCACGTTTGAGAAACATTTATTTGTCCTATATTTTGATTTTATAGTTTGACTCATGTCCCATCTGTTAACATGGAGGAGGCGGGCTTTATGGCCTGTACTGCAGCCAGTCAGCAGGGGGCGATAGATACATTTTGGCTTCACTTTTAGGGAGCTGTCATGTCGTCCATCTGTTTCTACAGTCTATGGTTTGGATTAAGACATTTTCCATCATCTGAAGCTAAAAAAAACAAACACATTTTTTAGCTTAAAATAGAGAAGAAATAGAGAAGTTTTATATAAAGAGATATAAAAAGTAGATTTTTTGGAGATACATGTCAGTGGTGTTTTTATTTGTTTAAAAGGATACAGGAAGAAGCATATTGATTTCACATGATAGAATCAGAAATGTACAAGATTAAAACTTCCTCTCTGGATCTTTTGCAGAAGCCAGACTCTCTCTCTTCCTGTCGTTATGATTCTCTTTCTGGATGTAAATATTAAATGTTTGGCCATTCCATTCCACATGGATGTAAATGCACGTGTTGCTTTGTTCTCTGCTATCAGATACGATGTGCTCTTTACTCGGTCGGGCTCAGATGACCTTTATGGAAACATTTCAGTTCAAGTCCTCAACTCAGCCTCCATTTCAAACAAACCACCGCTTATCAGTAACCTATTACTTCTTGCTCCTTCTGCCTTCGCAAACATTGGCCGAGGCATCGGCTGCAACTATGTACACACTTTTAAATACAGTGAACACAAACACAGATACGTGAAACATCCACTGAAGCACACAGTCTCATTGTAGCTTTTCTTGTTTTCAGCTGGCACCGTTATGAGGAGTGTTGTTTGGGACATTTGGGATAGAATGTCTTCTTTCCCAACAAAACATACCCCTCAGCTGCTTTTTTTTGTCCTGAGGAATTTCAGAGAGGTTGTTTTCAATAAGGGAACCAAAAAATTTGATGTGTTATTGAGCTACAATGGCTACTTTCTCCACAGTTGTGCGTGTGTGCGCAGCTGTGTGTGGGTATCCTTTCTCCCGAGGCCAATCGGGGTAATGTGATTGTGTTTAATACGCTCTTTACATACCCTGGAGCCAAACATTGACTGCCTGTTATTGACTGGCTTGTTTGGGACGATAAATAATGCAAATCACATTTACCTGCCGTAGAAAATAAGAGTGGAATGGACATTTTTGGATGCCCTAAGCGACTGTTGTGTTCAGCTTAGTTGCATGGTGTTAACAGTCAGTGAACCTTGGTTGTCGTCTTTGCAGAAGATACACAAAAACTCTCTATGATAACTCTGGCTTTCTTCCTTCAGGTGGAGTTGGCATCGCTGCCACTCAGCTGTGCAAGACAGTGAAGGACGTAACCGTGTTCGGCACGGCATCGGCCAGCAAGCATGAGACCATCAGCCAGGGCGGAGTCACGCATGCCATCGACTACCGCACCAAGGACTATGTGGAGGAAGTCCGCAAGATCAGTCCCAAAGGTGAGACACTGCAGAGAAAGCCATCTGCATGGGTATAAGTAGTATACAATTTGGGTTTCTGTGTAGGGGAATTGGAAATATTTTGAAATAAATGATCCCTAAGATTTACAGAAATGTGCATTTTTTATCTCTGACACTCAGCTTACATGATGTCATGATCTCGTACTGCTTTGTTTAAGCTAGCAAGTTATTTAAACAAGAAATATGACAAATTGCTTGAATTTTACTGCTTCCTGAAGGATTAGCAACTTAAAAGACATAGGAAAAGTTGGATAGATGTGTGTTGAAAGATAAGGGTGACATATATCAAAGGGAACACATATTTGATAACCCATTAGCCACCATTAGACAAGAGCTAACGTTAGCATCCCACTAGTTCCTAGCTAATGTTAACGTTTGATCGGGTTACAAGATACGTTAGGAGATGTCCACCGTGTTTTACTGCCAGGCTTAAATAAATGTGCCCAAAATGTGTGTAAACTTTTCCATTACATCATGTAAACAGTCGCTAAAGTTAGCTATGTGATAGAAGGCTAACGTTAGCTAACTGGTTATCAAATTTGTTTTACCTTAAACTTTGGCCTGATCTCCCTCTGGGATTTTACCAATGGCTGTATATAAAGATAGGCGACGCATCTCCAACTACTCTCATTGTACAAAATTGAAGCCAAAACAGCCCCTGTGATGGGCGCTGCAGTTTTGTCCTAGTGACGTCATTTGGAGCCAGAGCCACTTCGCTAACCAAAACACTTAACTTACCGAAAAACACAGCAAGGATCCCGCACGTTGGCGTATTTAACAGCAGAACAGCTTCTTGTGTTGGTCTGAAGCAGACGTTCACAGAAATGGGAACTTCAATGACTGTAGTGATTGTGTTAGTTATGTCTCCTCTCGCTGTTTTTTCTCTACTCTGCTAATCCGGGACAGATCGGCTACAGGAGCCGTATTTGTCAACAGAGCTGTCAATCGTCCTTATTACAGCATCAAATAACTAATTAAAAATAAACTTGTCAGAAAAATGGACAAACACTTCAGCATGATAACTATAATGACAGAAACCATGTCCCATTTGTTTATGAGCTGTACTGCAGCCAGTCAGCAGGGGGTGATAGACATGTTTTGGCTTCACTTTTAGGGGGCTGTCATCTTTTTATACAGTGTTTGACTTTCACTGTCAATTGTCATTTCAGTTGGTCATCAATCAAGAAGCTGTTAAATCTCTCTCTACTTTACTTTTTTCGATTATACGTTGTAACAGCTTTTGTGTGTGACATCAGAGGAAAATGGCCGCCGTGTGAATACAGAGTCCTGTCTGACTGCAGTATTTGTTGATCAGTGTTGCTGACAGTGAGATGATACATTTTCAAACACTGTTTTTCTTATGACAATTCTCAGAAGAACTGGCTGCCATGTTTGCGAGACTGACAGCATGTGGGGACTCATTTCTCCTATCAGACAAACTCAATTTGCTATTCAGCGACTGTTTGGATTCTCATCACAATCAATAATGTTTCCACAGAGTTTTATGTAGATGTGGCCTTAGAAAATTGCTGCTTTTCAGCCAAATGAAACAACATGAAGTTGCTATATTTCTTTTTGGAGGCTGTTATTATTCTGTAGACTCATTTCATAGTCCCCCTCTCCAACTCGTATCCGTCCTTTGTGGAGCGAGACGGACAGACATTACGGAGACGGATTGGACGAGAGCCGGAGCTGACACTTTAGACAGAATGTATCTAATTAGAAGCCCGGATCAATGTGAAGCCCTGCTCGCTACCTTTCCCTCCGTCTTTGGCTCTCTGTCAATTCATCTGTGCTGTGGTCATAGCAGAGTCCTGCTGTGAGCCTCCTGCAATCAATAGATGCTGGGTTTAACGGAGCAAGGAGGGGCAGCCCAATTTGAGGAGTCCCCTCTGGCACAAAAGAACATCATTAAGCCTGAGCCTGCATGGCCAGACATTAATAAGCCACAGAGAAAGCTTCATAGTTAGGTTGCCGTTCACCGCAATCTGTTCCCAAGGTCGGTTTGTTATCCCCTCCACCCGGGAAAGGAATGAACAATGACAGAGAGACATTTTATCCTCTCTGCCTTAACAGTGGCAAGAATGAGAAAACAAAAAACAAGAAGGATCTCACCCCTCACTCCTCCGCTCCTCTTTTGGCGTACGAACGGGTTCCTCCTCGTGTAAACATGGCACGACTTGGCTACACTTGCTACTCCTAGTGAACTCTGGCATGCGGAGGGGGGCTGCTGAGGAGACTTGGCAGGCTGCTCTCGCTGAATGCAGACCGGTGATAACTGTCCCCCTTTTCTTCTTCAGGAATGGACATAATCCTGGACCCTCTCGGAGGATCGGACACCCATAAGGCCTACAACCTGCTGAAGCCTATGGGCAAACTCATCACCTATGGTAAGTAGGAAGTAAGCAGTTAAGTTATTTGTAAAATAAAAAGGCTCCTCCAAGAAGATTTGGTTAAAATGTTCGCCAGTTTCACCAGTCGAAGCAGTTTTCCACATAAAATTTCCAGCTTTTTGAACCACTTTTATGAGCCAAAACCAAATAAAAGCCTAAAACCTAAAAAAGAACTTCCTGTAAGTGTGTTGGAAATGTCTCCTCATGCAGCGCTTGCCCCCAGGCTGCATGAGTCTCTCCAACCAAGCATCTCCAGATTGTTCAATTTTAAATTTACCGGAGCCTCTTATGTAACGCCTAAAAAAACCAAACGTGCTTTATTAAGCTTGTTGGAAGCACTGCACAGCATGCTCAAAGGTTACCTTGTGAGTTTATTTTTTCCCTTTTAATGATTGAATTTTGGGCCATTTATTGATAGAACAGTGACAGGAAATAAGTGGCCACAGCTTCCTGTTTATAGTCATTTTAAACCTTTTTCCACTTCATTACCAAGTATCAGTCTATTTATAACATTTTTAAGAAAAGCAGCTGCAAATTCAGTTATTTTGGACAGCCTCAGATCTTACAGTGCATGAAATAGCCACAGATTAAAGCTGCTTCCTGGTGGGCCGTGTGACCTCTCCGCAGAGGTCCATGTCCTCAGTGTGCTGCGTGTCATCCGTGGGAAGGCCTGTACGCTCGCTTTGCTGTGATGCCAAACTGGTACCAGCATGCATGCAACAGTGGGCTGGGTCGGCATCCATGGAGAACAGGGCATTGCCTTTGCATGCAGCACAAAAACCCACTACCCAGCATGGTGCCCCCCACCCTCGCCCATTCACCCTCTCTCACCCCGAAAGAACCACCACCCCCCTCCCTCCTCCCGGCCTCGCCCCACCCTCCCGGTCTCTCTGTGCTCCTCTTCCAGTTTATCAGAAGTATGCACATCAGAACAATGGGCGTTTTATCCACACGAAAACCTGGAATGTGTCTGAATGTAGCAGGCCGGGTCCCTCTCTTCTCTCACAGCGTGCTTTGTGTCCCCTGGTTCCCCCGGGAAAGACACAGAGACAGTGAGAGCACAGGAGGCTGTGTGAATACAGAGGGAGGGGATTGGATGGAGATGTGCTGATGGAGAGGTTTTCCGGGTGAAAGGTGGAGGTGAGAGTGCAGGGGAAAACAACAAGGTGTTTATAAGTGAGCCTGAGAACACACAAAAGAAAACACACACACTCTCTTTCTGATTGACGCTCTTTCTCTCACCCTCCGTCTCCATCAGGTGCAGCGAACATGCTCGCTGGCCAGAAGAAGAACCTGCTCGCCGTGGCCAAGAACTGGTACCACCAGTTCTCCATCCACACGCTCAGCCTGATCCAGGGGAACAAGTCCGTGTGCGGCTTCCACCTGGGATACCTCGACGGAGAGATGGAGCTCATCACTCAGGTCATGAATACCGTCCTGGATCTGTATAAGGATGGCAAGATCAAGCCCCGCATCGACTCCACCTGGCACCTGGAGCAGGTTTGTTCCTTCCTTTCACCTGGAATTAGTTTCTTGTGTGTAGGTTGTGCGTGATTGCTTGGATAATGACTGACAAGGTGTCAACGATCAAGTTTTTATTGACGACTTGGAGGAACACCTCAAAGGGCATGAAAAAAAACTATAACATTTTTGCAATCAAAATATAACAAGCTGTAAATCTGTTTCCCTGAGGCGAAAGGGTTTGACTAATGCCTGAAAAAAGATCCAATCCAATTATCCATCCAGTGCAATGGAAATGTTGCTCACTATTCCACTAAATAGAAGGGCTTAGCTTGGACTTGGCATCTGGAGATATTTTCAGTCTGCTGCAGAGCTCAGAGTGCTTTGGCTCAGCTGTTACGGTACGCTAGCAAGATTCGAAGTAAAATACATTGCATATTTTTGACATAAAGATCATGTAATTTGACTTTATGTTTGACGACACAACTGGCTAGCTAACCAGCAATGTCATTGTCCCAAATCAACATAAAACCTCTTTATCCAGGGGCTGCATCCTTCTAAGTACGCGGTCTACGGAGGATGAGTAATTCGTAGCCTGTGTAGATCGCTAAGGCCGAACTGAAATGAGGATTCCCTGTTTGTTTCACCAGCTGTTCCCGTCCTTACCCTTGCGTTAACAAATGCTTCTCCTGTCGCCTAGCAACAGGTAGCTAGCAGGCTAACTAACTTTCATAACTAACGTCACGTAACTTAACCTATTAGTTAAAAGATAATTTGTCGTAAGGCCCCTTTGAGTTGAAATCAAAATCTTTTACGTTTAAAAGTGTATTCCTCGGCCACTTAGGAGTCCGCCATCTCGTTTGTATTGCCGCACGGTGAATCTTGGGATACGTTGCGAAGGATGCACTCGATGGATCCTTCGTGGCCCGGGAAAAGGAGGACGCATCTGTCAGTCGCATCAGAAGGAGCCTTCCCAATGGGACAGCCTTCAACGAGCCGCTGTGATGCAATTGGCCTTCAAATCGGGACATAGCTACAGATTTTCACAAACAGATGTAGCATTGATTTAGAAACTAGACAGTTTCACTGTAACCACTTCGTAGGTGCCCAATTCTCAAGAGTTAATTGCAACCAATCAGAATAGAGTATTCACCCTGACCATGGAATAAATGATCAATCGGTATAATCGTTCAACATAGGGGCGTATATTTAAGGTTCACTTCTTTATAGACAGAAACAGACTCTTCTGTCTATAAACACCTGTTTAATTTCACATCCAGGAATTCAGTATATCACAATATTTACCTCTATCATAGTAAAAATATTTATTACATGTATTCCAACCACATATCTGTCTCTCTATGAAAACATTTACTTCATCTGTATGTGCCTATTTATTGAACTTCTTTTAAGGTTGAATCAAAGCTAAAATGTGTATTTCTGTAAACCAGGTTTTGTATGTGGATTCAGGAAGTATGACTAAAAGCCCTTGCGCTCCTCCGTCTGAATATGTCCAGATGATTTATTGTGACATTTCTACATTTACACCTGACTTACATCCATTTGTACGCCGTGTGCTCACAACCCCAGCCACCCAGAATCCAAGTGAAAACCAGGTGGGTTTGTGTGTTCGAGCTGTGCAGCGAGATCTGCAGGAGCTGGGCGTGGCTCGACGTTCGCAGGCGAAGTTTGTCCACAAGAAGCGCATCAGTCACTCGGCCAGACAGAGCCAGCTTGTTGCTGACAGAATAAACACTGCTAACAGATCTGAATAGAGAGAGTGTGAGAAACACAGAGAGAAAGCGGGAGTCGGAGGCTGACATCTTCTGTTGTCAAAGTCGGAGCCGGTCAGTGTTTTTTTGGCCTGAGAGAAACACCCGCTGTCTCTCTCCGCCATCTGACGCTCTTTCTCTGCCTCTCCATCTGTCTGCTCTTTATATCCCGCTCTTTCTCTCTGTCTTTAGGTTATTGACTCCCTCTCTGTCTCTCTCCATCTCGCTGTACTCTCCTCTTCTCCCTCCGCACAGTGTATCTTTTTTGCTTTTTCTCTCTCTTGTTGCTATGGTGACATCCTTTAGTCGGTGTGTGCGTGCGTGTTAGGGAGGGGCCCTGATGTATGAGAAAGAGACGTGGAGGAACAGAGAAGAAGGACGATCTCAGGGTGTGTTAAGTTTTAATCGCATTTCTTCGAATGATAAAGTGGAATCGAGGAGAAAAAGCAGTTTGTGTAATTAATCACGTAAATGATCGATTATTAGAGTTAAAAAGACACGCCCAGACCTCATCCATCACAGCCTGTCCTCCATTTTCACTCCTCAATAATCAATAAGCATGCAGGATAATATTGATACATGAAAATTAGCATGATTCCTCCATCCTGTGGCTTCTCCTCCCATCATTATCTACATCTGCGCTGATGCCCAGAAGGATAAAGGTCTTGTCTGTGGCCACAAATAGCGCAGACTCCAGTCCGAGATGCCCGGGAGGCAGAGAGGCTGAGAGAGCGAAGGGTGGAGGTGGGTGGAGTCGTCACTCTCCCTCTGACTTTCATTCACATTGAAGATGATTCTCATAATTCCCCGACTCCCCCCCTCCCTGTCAGTTTCCACCAGTTGCTCCCCTCCTCCTTCCTCCTCTTCAAACTCCCACACTCCCCCCCTCTCTCTATCTCTCTCTCTCTCTCTCTCTCCCGTGTGTCTGAGGCGTCAGGGCCACGTTTCAGCCGGGCTTTACGTTGCTAGGAGATGGCCCTGTTGCTGTGGCATTGGTGGTTAGGTGGTCTGCCTGCCTCGCACGCAAGAGGGGGGGATCGGAGGGAGGGGGGAGGGAGATGAGGAGGCAGGAACAGACAGTGGACGGAGATCGGTGGTCAAGAGGAGGGTGGGGTCAATGGGAACAAAGTGGTCGATCCATCATTGGAAAGAGACATTAGCTGATTAGCTGTCGTCACACGAAATCACGTCTCTGTTGCCAAAAATAAAATGTTTGGCTTGTGTCGTTAAATTCAACTTAAATGCAATCCTTCTTCAACATCATTAACCTCTTCTGAAGTCTCCAGTTTAACCCCATACGTGCCGTGTTGCTGGAATTAACCTGTGAGCGCACCTTTCAGAGGATAGGTCCGCATTTTTACTAGCATTTTTACTAGCCTGTCTTAAAGAGCAGCTTCCAGTCATGTTTTAAGAAATTTAAAATGCTCTGCTTGAAATAATATGTTGTGTTGAAAATGTAACATAAAATGTTTAATTACCTTGTAAAAATCCTCCTAAGGCATCTCCTCCTTCTCCCTCATTAAGAATTCCTGAATCTGCATAGGCCCCGCCCACTATGCAAATTTCCAACTGCCCCCTCTGTCACGAAAACAAAACACGTCTCTGCCATCGTTTAGTGACTAGCTTGAAATTTACTAGTAACGTTATTGTAGTAGTCACAGTGAGGTTGCAAAAATTACGATGATAGTTACAGCTGGCCCGAGCATTGCCGAAGTTGTTGCCATAGGTTACACATAATGATATGCATAGCGTCACCCCATCCATTAATGGGATTGGCTCCTTAGGTTTGTGACGTCTCAAACCTGCCAATCTGAAAACGTGTTGTTCAGCATGTCCTTGGTACACTGCAGTTTAAAAGCAGACAGGCCCAGCCATGGAGATGACTGCTTATGTTGTCCCTGGTATGTCTTGTAGCACATGAAGAACACCACATGGAGACGTTTACAAGGTTAAACTCTTGATTTTCACTGGAGGGGGTCTTTAAAGCAACGCCTACATGAGGAGGTGTACATTGCAAAAGTAGTAGAGTCAGTGTAACCGTTCATCCTGGTCGTTCTACCTGTGAAGAAACACATACTTAAAAGCAAATTCACTGTAAAGGGGACAAAAATCAGCGATCTATTAGAAACAATATTTTACTTAAAAAGCAAGTAGAAAAATCCGTCCTAGATTCCCTTCCGACGGGCAATGGAGGGATCAGATGTAGAGTTGGTTGCCCTTCAATTGGACGGTTGGTTTTTCAGTCCCCTGCTCCTCCTGTCTCCATGAAGACGTATCCTTGAACGTATAAAAGCACCTTGAGTGGTCAGAAGACTTAAAAGGCGCTATATAAGTGCAGTCTGTTTACCATTTACTTTTCTTTGGTTGTTGTTTTTCTAAAATGTATACCACATGATATCTTTAACGCAGATAGCTAAGTAAGGGATAATGTGTAGTGAGCAGGCTGTTGTCACAGAATGTAACCCTGACAGGGTGAGCAGGACCTGTCTCAACATGAAAGGGTCATTTAACCTTTATTGTTATCTCTTCACTGTGTGCATTTCTTATTTTTCCCCCTCTGAAAAAATAAAACAATGTCAGATTTACCGGACTTCTTCTGGCGGATTGATATGTTCCCTACCAACGATCTGTTCTTCATAGCAACGGTCTGTTATTGAGAAATAGCAGACCTCGGAATGCTGTAATTAAGCAATCAGAATTAAAGGAGCAATTCACCCCTGGAAAAGCCACTGTCAGTCAAAGCTGGTGTTCTCTGTAATCGATAGAAGCAGTAATATTTGAAATTGGCGCCATAGCTGTTGAGAAAGTTGTACAAACAGCTTGTGGTTTGGCCCATTCTACATTCCTACAACACCCAGCGTGCATTGCACCCCTCCCTCTGAAAGGAACGGCCCAGCAAGAGACGCTAGAGTGATATTCTACCATTTTCCAGTCAAGGACATTGATCTACACCGGTGGATCATCTAAAATATCTTCAGGTCTGCAGTATTCATTTCAAACCTGATGATTTTGAATGAGACATGACATCGGAGGCAGGCGTCCTAGATTGAGGCGTCGTCTGGCGGAGGTTTTCCAGGGCCCATTGGAGAAGCAGATAGCGTCCTCCAAAGGCACAGAGCCAAATTGCATTTCTTTTCCTACCATAATGGCATTAGCTCCCCATAATAGCATGATAGGACTGAGGTTGAAAATCGATAATTAAAACCATCAATAATGAGATCTGTTGGCAGTGATTGATCTGCAGGGGTCTCTTCTATCAGCAGGAAAGGAGTGATTACAAGTGGTTGTAAATCAGTTCCTTCTTAGTGAAAAGACAACATCATAGCTTTATTTTATTTTTTAATGACACAATTCACATTAAAGCTGTGATTAAACTCCAGCCCCTACCTGAATTGACAACTGAACAAGACCAGGATTGAACCAAGAGCCATAAATTATCCCCCATAATGCAAGTCTTTCTTCTTATTTATTATCATAAACGTTTCATCGTGTTCAAACTTTATACTTTTTTGGTTCAGGTTATTTCACTCTCTTATTTTGTTGGCCATCCTTTCCTCTTTTTTTTTGCTTGTTGTTGCTGCTACAATTTCATTTCCCCTCAAAGATGATTTAAGTCTCATCTAAACAAATGTAGTTTCTCATACACTGGTTATTAAAATGATATTTGTAGAGCCTGTACAATTTGTTCTCAGTGTGGTATCATAACGGAAGATTAAAGGCACAGAGAGCGAGATGGCTCGTGTTGCAGCGGATATGTGTTGGTGGAGGAGAAACTCAGTGGGTTTTTCTCCATCAGAGGTGTATTTCAAACCTCCCTCGCCCTCCTTTCCCCTTTCAGTAACTCTCTCTCTTCTTTAATTTCCCCTTGTAGGTGGGAGACGCCATGAGAAAGATGCAGGAGAGGAACAACATCGGCAAGGTGGTCCTCACCACAGAGCCGATGCCGGAGGAGGAGAAGAAGGAGGAGCCCAAGAAGGAGGACAAGAAAGAGGACAAGAAGAAGGATGACAAGAAGAAGGATGACAAGAAGAAGGACGATGGCAAGAAGGAGGAGAAGAAGGACGACAAGAAGAAGGAGGAGCCCAAGAAGGAGGAGAAGAAGGAGGAAGAGAAGAAAGAAGAGCCCAAGAAGGAGGAGAAGTGAGAGGGGAGGGATGGATCGTCGAGCAGACCAGCAGGGAGTTTGTGTCCTGGGAGAAAGGGGTGTGGTCTGGGGGGTGAGGGGGGGAAGGATGGGGTGGGAGTCAGGGGGTGGGGGAGGAGGGTAGGAAAGGATGGGAGTTAGAAAGGTAGATTACAATATTATCACACCACTGTCGATTTTTCATCTCCTCCACCTCCCCTCCGCCTCGCCCTCATGAGTCCTCATAGCAGTAATTACTCCGGCCTAGCTCCGCCCACTTTCCTCCTCCCCTCCTGTCCAGTTTTCTCGCCTTTTATCTGTAAAAAAAATCATCTCTCTTCATCACGAGATTGAGAAATCAGGCGCAACATTCGATCGATTTTTAACCTATTGGGAACAAGAGAGCCGTGAAGGATTGTGAATAAGGGCCAGGCCTGAGACAAATCACTGCTTCCTTCCCCCGCTCGCACTCTGGCCCCACCCATACCCCTCAGCACCTCAGCTCCCACTGTGCTAAATTGTTCTGCTCTGACTTCCACCTGCCACCTCCTCACCCCTCCCTTTACCCTCACCTCACTGTGCTGAGTCCCCCCCCACACCTCCCACACCACCACCCCCACCCGGCGGCCGGACCCACAGACAGGCACAGAGATCGGCGGATAAGCGGAGAACCACACCCACCCACACGCTGCTCTCTTAGTGTCCAGCGCTCAGTTATGTCACTGAGGATGAGTCAGAGAAGCCTTTGATTGGCTGATGCCTCCCGCCTCCCCTGGAGATATTTGCATCATGCTTTTGAACCTGACGTTTGCTCAGATAAGGTGTTAATGCTACATTGTTTAGCATTTATACGGCCTTAGCTTGCGCCAGTCTTTGGGAAACAGCTCCTAATGCATGCATTCCCAGCACATTTCAGATAACTGGCTGCAGTTTTGCACTTGCCTGAATATGAATTTCCCTCATAATGAGCCTCTCTGTGCAGCACTGAATAGCGAGGCAGAAATCATGGCTCAGCTTCCCTTTCCTGAGTTACAGATTTTTCTAGCTGACCAACTGTTGGCAAGAAGTGCGCAGTGCCAATTAAGAGAGAATTTGTTTCTGTTCAAACGAGATACACACACAAACATACACACTCTGAATGAGATGAAAGGGGCACTGTCATGCTGAGACAGCGAAGCGTCTGAAATGAGCGAGTTGAGAAGGTGAATACCAGTCGTTTTTTTTTTCTTCCTCTCTTCCTCCCTGATCCTCCTCCAGGCGCTCTGTGGCATTCTGCTCCTTTGGCCTGTCGATCACCCTGACCTGAGAGAGAGGAGAATTCAATTCAAGCTGGCGTCCATACTTCGCCTCCCCTCCCTCTCTCTCTCACTCTCTCGCCCTCCTCTTTCCATTTCCCTCTCTATGGTCGGCATAGCAACAGGCGTCAGGCTCGTCAGAGGAGGCACTGTGGCCTGTTTCTCTGACTCTCCCTTTCCCTGTGTCTCTCTTTTCTGGCTCACTGACTCTATTTTTGCCAACAGTCGGCGTTGTCGAACCAGTGTTTCAACAGGTGCCAAATGTAGGAAGGATTTTGAGTTAACAGTTTGTTCAAATCAGTCTGAAATTCAAATCAAGTATTGACATTGTGTGCAGGATAAAACAGCGCACCGCTCCCCCTAATGGCCAGTGTGAATTTAGCCTCTCTCTCATTTCAGTGTAATCCCCAGTATTTCATCACAAATCCCCCTTCGTGGACTCTAAATCTTTCAAGTAGGAGGATATCATCTTTTAAACCTCGCATTAAACCTGACATTTATCTACCTGCTTCCCCCCACTTGCCCCACCTGCCCGCCTCCGCCCAGTCGCCCGCCTGTCTGTGAGCCCGGCCTCAGAGTTCAGACTCGGATGGTGACTAGTGACTTTGTAAAAAACGAAAAGAAAACGGAGAGAAAAAAAAAGTTGTTGTGTTAGCATGAGTGGCCTCCCTCATGTGCTGTGTGTGGTGTGCCATTGTGTGTGAAGACGTGTGTGTCCTCAGGTCGTCTGTCAGGTTTTAAAAAGCACCCGCTCCTCCCCCCCTCGCACTCCCGACCCCACCCTACCCTCTCCTTCCCTCCATCCCTCCCTCCCGTCTGATAAAGAGGCCTGTGTTACGAGGACAGTTGGTATTAGTATTTTGCACTCTGCTCGCTGATCTTAATGCACTTACAGGCATGGCAGCCGCACTCCAGTCCCACGCAAGCTTTGATTCTGCTCCAGGTTTGCAGCCTGTTTCCCATCATGCACTCCCAGTTTATCTGCTGAAGCTCACTGAAAGCACAGGTGGCACACACACACACATAGAAACACACACACGTAAAGGTCCCCTCATTTTCAGCTCGCCAGTCCCTGTCCGGCCAACTTCTCCTGGGTGGCAGCTAAAATCAAAGCATTCATCCATCCTTGACGGTTGGAGGTAAAACGTGGAGTTAAACCGGGCTGGAGTGCGACCGCCACGCTGGTGTGGGGAGTGACTGTGTCCTGTCAGCCTCTGGTTAGTGTTCTGTTCTAATCTGCTGGGCTCCCTTTGTGAACCTGTGGACGGTGCTTCTGTTTCCGAGTGCCATGTGAGAAACAAACGCTTCAGTAAAAAAAATAAAAAAGGATGTTTTACTTAATATGTTATTTTAATTTACCTTTATATTTCCGTTTGTTTGTTTTGTTTTGTTATCCAAGGGTTTAAAGTTCAAAGCTCATAATCTTTATGTGGGGACCTGCCAACCTGCACTCCTTTTAATGTGATTTTCTGTTGGTCTGAACCATGTGTGCCAAATTGTATGTATATTCCTCTGTCAATGCTTTGAATACTAACAGTGCATAAAAATATGAAGAAAGTTCTGTTGATGAAAATTAAAACACAAGAGTTGTCATAGTGAGTTCGATTTGTATCCCAATATGCTCATGGGTGCTGACAGAATTTTTTGCAGGAGTTTACAAAAACTTTAACACAATTTGTAGTTTTTCGATTGGTCGCAGTCTTGCTAAACCGTAGGCCTGCACTGTGCCTCTCTCCTTGCACGCAGCTAGCCTCAATCTGAGGCGCCTCAGTCCATATTTATATCCTTTTCACTGTGTTTTACCAGCTCTCACATCAAATCAACAGCTACAGGTTGATTCCTCCGAAGTGTTTACAACCATAATATTAGTATCACAGGGAAAAAGGAACATGGACATGGTGCATGCAAGGTTCAAAACTCCTCCAATAGACATACAAATTCTCACAAATTCCAAATCTAAAAACCCTCAGTATTCCTCTTCTTATTCTCTCAGTTTGTTTCCAAACAGCTTGTACAGCAAGTGAGGGAGCAGATGTTTTCACACAGCTGTGCAGGGATGCCGATACTGTAACACAGCTGCATGAAAACCACAGCTTACTGGCTGATCACAGCTCAGCCCCGGCCTGTCCCAGACGCAACATTTCCGCTTTACAGCTGATCTCAGTTCGCTCAACGGTTATTAGAGACGTTCCTCTCTTCCTGTGCTGCATCCACAGAGCCTCTTGGCCGCCGCAACAGTCGCAGTCCAGCATTCATAGCAAATCAAACATTACTTTGACATCTGGAATTTGATATTGCATGCATTCATCGGCATGTGGAAAACAGATTATGATCTCTCTCTTTCTTACAACATTTTCCCCATTGCTTCTTTGGAGCTATAAGATGCCTTTGACATGAACTCAATCAGTTGGGCGGATGGCTTGCTGCCTCGGAGCACTTCCATTATGGTAAAGCTGCACTGAATGTCATCTTGAAATGGTTTCCCAGTCATTCCAGACACTTATGCAAGAGTACTTAGCAACTCAGAGATGCACAGAAGAAAAGCGGTGTTTTAAAGTAACAACGAACACATAAAAAGCTGAACATTTGCAGTTTTAGATTTGATATGACGTATTATCACTCGTAGTTTTAGGCCTGCAGAACGCACTAAGACAATGAGTGTAGTATTTCCTATAGCTCCTCTTCTGTCTGTCTTGTCTTGTATAGATAATGTCCCTCACAGGCACCCACCGTTCAGCTTTGAGGTGAAGTTCTTTCTGTTTTATATGGTTTCTCAGGTCATTCCAAACAGCAGTTTTCTTCACGTAAGAAAAATCATCATTCTGTTTCACTGCACAAACTGTCACACAGATTTTCCTGCGCACCTTCCATGTTTGATGTAAGCTTTAGTATTCCGAGTCAGTGGATTATTTCCAAATTCAGAGCCACTGTGTGCACTCATCCACACTGAGAACCCAAACAAACACATCTTCTTGCAGCTATTATTTGTTTTGTTTCATTTTTTCAAGGTATTGCAATGCAACACAATCACAGCAACATTGCAGAGATGCTCTGAAAGTACAACCTGGCTGGGCTTGTCACGTGTAGTACTAGGATGCATGTTTAGTCAACCTGAAAAAAAGGCATATGTTTCTGTAACGCTCGCCGTCTCTTTCCACGATAGTTTAGTTGTAATGTAGTGGCGTAGTGGTGTGAGGGAGGAGAACGCCCTTGCAGTCGTATAAAGTTGCCAACTGAAGCCAATCCACTGCCTCCCTGTGCCACCTGACTTCCTGTCGCCTTCAGCATCGGCACTGTTATGACACACCTGAACCTATCTCTGGGAATGCTTCAGAAACTCACTTCACCTTCATCCCACCGCACCGCACCTTACGCTAGAGTTCAGTCACCACTGGTAATTTTCTACAAGGCATACCCAACAGGTTGATTTCCAAGCTAGTTCTCCTCTATTTTATTTTTCCTTGTTGCAAACACTCTTCTCGTCTCGACTTTGTTTTTTAAACCCTTTGAATTGATGCTGCTTCTGTGCTTGACTCTGGGTTTACTGCGTGGTGCCATGTTGTCCACATGGCCTCTAGAGCTTGTAACGCTTCAGTGTGTAATGTTACCATATGCCTTACATGTTTTCCAGGACTAATAAAAAAAGCATAACAAAAAGTCTGATGATGTGAAGTTTTTTTTTTATTCTGTGCCCTTTCTGAAAAAAACTTAACTTGAATTTTAAAAAGTATTTTATTCCCTAATATCCTACAAACATCTTCCTGTTTTTCTAGGTGATACTTAAAACTACAGAGGACAGTATAAAATGCTTATCAATACAATACAATGAACAATTTACAGAATAGAATGCTTTTTTTTTACAAAATAAAACTCGAAAAATTCTGCAATCTTATAAAAAATATATACATCATTGGTCATCATAAAGTGGCTCAAACAGAGCAATACAACCTGGTACTAATCGCCATCACCATACAGTTACAGTGCAAATGGCTGTAACAACAAATAACATTTAAAATATACTGTATATAAAGCTACATAAAACCTCCTTCTCTGACTTTTATTCTGAAGGCTTGGCTGTTGGCTCCTCGATCCCATGGGACGTCAAGACCTCAGACAGGCGGGTCAAGTAAGTGGAATCTGGGTAACCGCTCCTGAGACAGACAAAAAGAATACTGTTCATCAAACACATGGACTAGTGTGACCTTTAATTCTACAGCTCTGTTGGATATTTGATTATATTCGCATGGATGCCATTTTCCTCTGACGTCATGCTAAGGGTGAGAAACTTAAATGCTGTTATAATGTCGTACTGCTGTTTTAAATGTAAGGAATCTGACAAATAGTTATTATTTCATTAGTTCAGGAACTGAAGACAATGAACAGTGAAAATGCCAAAAGTCGATCAATTTTCAAAGTAAAAACAACATATTTGACAACCCATTAACTACCTTTAGACAACAGCTAATGTTCAGCCATTTCTAACTAATTTAACCATTAACGAGAAAGTGGCTAAAGCTAATATAACAGATTGGAAGTGTTGCGGGATACAATTGGAAAGGGAATCTAAAGTTATGTTAGCTAGGAGTTTACTTCCTAGCTAATGGTAAAGTTAGCAAGGAAGTGGTTAAATGCTAATATTAGCTGGGGTCAAACAGTAGCTAACTTGTTATCAAATATGTTGTTTTATCTTGAAATATTGTCCACTGGATTTTCACTTTCCATTGTCTTTAACTTGCTCATTAATCTGGAAGGGTTTGAATGTTTGCCAAATGTTGACCTTCAAATATTCATACAACTCACAAACTGGAACAAAGCAGTATGACTTCATAACAAGATTTGAGCGTCCCACCCTGAGCATGACGTCAGAGGAAAATGGCTGCCATGTGGATGATGAATTCCCACTGGCCTCACCCAGATTTGCCTCCCTGTAGGGTGGTCTTATGTGGGATGCAGTCCCAGGTGACCTTGGCAACTGTCACTGTGAAGGTTAGTCCCTCGCTGAAGGCTTTCTCCAGGCGGGGCAGCAGCCTCTTTGTCTCCTCGCAGTCAGGAAAGAAAGCTTCGAACAGCCCTCCTTTAAATGGTTTTCCTGGAGAAGGGTGACCCTCCTGAAGAGAAAGCGAAGACCCCAGTCAAAAAGAATTCTCTAGATATTACCATGGCGAAGCTAAAAGCAAAGTATAGATATTAAAGCACTACGGCTAGCTTAAAATATTAGTGCCAAAACATATTGGCAGCAAATTGCAAAGTTTGTACATAAGTTTGTATGTTATTTTCCAATACTCAAGACATCATATAAGGCCTTTCTGGAGTGTCTTAAGTTAAGATTAATGCTTGATGCGATCCTCATCTACAACTCAATAAAGTATAAGTTGATGTTTCATGGAAACTGTTGCACAATTACCAGCTAAAATACTCCAACTGAGTAGCCATTGTTCTGCAAATAGTATGTATTTCTTCCAGGCACTAAAAGGCACTACTGTACAATCTGTGAAAGGCCTCTATCAGATAAACCAGTTATCAGAGAAAATATGTTTCCAATAAGCCCCTCACCCCTTGGATCCCATCAGGAATGCTGTAAGTGATCTTGATAGCAGAGTCTTTCTTGTGACCTGGAACTCGGATGTATATTCTAGAGGTTTTAATTGTGCCCTGGATGGCCCGTGGTGCTGGCTCCGGCTCATGGCAAACTCCACACTGGGCATGTACTGTGTCCAAGCAATTTGAGCAAAAGATAGCCCCACATTTAGTTCTTGTCATCAACTTGTCACTCGCCCCACACACACATATGCACACCAGGCCTCCCAAACCAGTCCTGGATTCCTCTGGGGTGTCGTGGACCTCTGATTGTCTTTGCTGGATACTGTCCTTTTGGGTAGAACCTGTTGGTCTCTCTTTCTTGTCTTTAGCGGTTAGGGTCGTTTTTGTTGACTCGACACCATTCACATGACTCGCACTGCTGTCATTTCCTGTTTTAGCCTTCTGTGTATCCATCTCTGCTGTACCTATAACCTTCACTTTCTCCTTAATGACGGGTTCTTTTCTCACTGACAGTTGGCTAATAGATCCATTCGCAAGCTCGGTCTCTTGGAATTCACTTCTGTGGTTTGTTCTCCTATTTTGACTACTACCTGTCCCATCCGCTTTGCTTGTTTGGCTCTCTAGCATCACCGGCGGATTACTGTAATGCAGACCAGCACTGTGGTCCTCATCTGTTTGCAAAAATGTGGACGGATTCCAATTGGAGGCCGAAGGGCTACTTAGGTCCTGTTGATCAAGTCTTGGGGCCGGAACTCCAGAAAAAACCTCCTGCAGTGTGGCACCTACCTGAGAACACAACTTTTTGGGACCAAGGAGAAATAAACTGGCAGGCAAAATCTGGATGGTAACCTTCTTGTACTGGCAACGCACCTCAGCACAACAAGCCAGTAAGTTTTCATCAGCTTTGTCAGTAATACCAAGCTCTGACAAGTGCAGCTCCTGCAGAGAAAAGTCTACTTTTACTGAATCAACCAGCTTCTGTAAATCTAGCTGACATGAAGCCACTTTGGAACAGTTTGCCCCTCTTAAGGTGATAGTTAGATCAGGTCCTCCCTTTGAGTCGCTCTCTTTCATCTGAACATCAGAGGTGAGGTCTTCCACACGGGTGCTGTAGGCTTCTTTTATGTGCTGCCACATCACAGAGGACACTGTTATGTCTGCAGTATAGACTTCTTGCCTGTCCCTGCTGGTTTGGTTACTGAAGCTAGAGGACCTGGCTCTGGACTTACCAGGGTCTTCTTGACTTTTCTGGCCCATAACTTGGGCCTTCTTCTGAGGCGTTCCAGAGAAACTACTGGCTCGCTTTAGGGTGGATCCAGAACCAGCAGGTGGACGTGGAGTACCTGGACGTGGAGGCAAACTGGACTGAGTTGTGCTAAGCGGGGATGTTAAACTCTTGGGTCGAGTATCAGTTAAATGTGCATTCAAGGAAGTTTTATTCTTCATAGAAGGAGTTAAAGTCAAAACATCTCCACTCCTAAACAAGATGTCCCCACCGGTGTTCTGGGCTTGTGCTCTGGAGACTCCTTCACCAGGAACACCTGCTGTTTCTGACAACACATCATGCCCTAACATTGGCCCAATGTGTGCTGGTCTCCTGGGAGATGAGAGACCTCGTAAGGTGAAGTCAGTTGGCAGACTTCCTAATCCAGCCAGTCCTGAATCCTTAAATCGAGCTGCTAGTTTATACCGCCTGGCTCCTTCGTCTCTCCTCTCATCCTCCTCTGACCTCAGCTGATCTGACCTTATCTGATCATACACAGAATCTACATTGGAGGAAGTAGTGAGGAGCAACCTCTGCTCATCAGTGTGGGCTGATGTACCTGAATTAGAGGAAGGAAACCTAATAACACTTGCTATATCCTCTTTTTCACCCCTTACTTCTCCGTGGTCTAGGAGAAGGAACTGCTTGGCCTCAGACACGTCACTAGTGCTCCCGATAATGTAAATATTTTGGTCATCTTCATTTAAAAGAAGCTTGGGAAATCTGACATTTAAGTTCTCCATCGCCCTTTGCAGCCCCCCTCTCGGGGACAGGATTCTTTTAGGGAGCTGGGCTCGACGGATCTTGTTCTCATTCTCTTGATAAAGCCTACTTATTGACTTTTTTGCCAGCGCCATGCGCTCCTGATCTCGACCATCTTCCCCAAGTCCGGTTGAAACCTGCAAAAACAGAGTAGTCAACCCCTGATTAGTCAAATCCACCACTTCAACGCCATACTGACTAAGGATCTTCTGGTACTCTTTCCGGCAATGTCTCTGCAGATATTGGAACATGTCTGCATCCACAATCAGCGAGAAGTCCTCCTCTGAAGTGGTGGGATGCTCAGGGAGCTGCAGGGCCGCACCCTCTGGCTGCCCAGTATGTTCCCAGTAATAACCACCAGGTGCCTCGTGTCTATATGAGCTTGAGTTGTACTCATCAAAAGGTCTGCCAGTTTGAACTTTCTCTCTTTGTTGTCTTTGCTTATTAGGTTTCCTGCTTTGATCTCCTGACTCCTTAGTCTTAGGCTTATGTGCTATCTGAACTGAGCTGGAGCCACTGGTTGCAGGTGGATCTGAGTCTTTTGATTCTGCTTGCGCAGGATGGCCGAGTAGTTGTGCCAGAGCTGCCTGGACTTTGGAATAGGTCCCATGTAATGTGCACAATTCTTCAGAAGCATGGTAGCTTATCTGGATATCAGGGTGGCTCTCATGAAGGCTTGTCAATGCCATCATTCTCCGGGGAAGCTGGTTGTAGTTGACAGTTGCTGATAAACTTAAGATGACCTATGATGACAGAAGGAGATAGAAAACAAATGGATTTGACTTTATGTTCAGCATTCGTTCACATATTTTTGAATATTCTAGATAACTATACCTTGTCTGGATCAAGGCTTTCCCGGTGCTCAGTTACGATGACTTTATGTTTCTTTCCATCCACTTCCAGAATGTGCCGGCTGTGTTTAATAACTGTCTGTGCCACTGTGTAAGACAGGTCACCAGAGGGAAATCAATGTCAGTCTGAAAGACATCCTGACTAAGCTCTTTTACCACTGACTACTCTATTGACTTACATGCCAACATCTCCATCTGAGTGTAAAGCACTGGTGACAACCAGCATAGAGCAATGTACTACTACTACTTTGCAAATTATTGCAGCTACATTTTGTACAATTAAAGTTAATGAGGTTGTATTAGGTGTTAAAAGTTACTAGGATAATATAGTTTAAAGTCTTCTCACACCAACATAGCTCTGTAATAGAATCTATTAAGTATGCAGAAAAATCCCCTTCCCCTAATTTCATATGCACAAACATGCACATACGCCGACTCCACTGACCTCCACTGTCCTCAAAGGTGATGAGGGCAGAGACGGGCGTTGCCTTGACAATGGTGACAGAGTCTATTTCCCCTCCTCCATTCTTAGTTCTTAGGAAGTGGATTAATAGCTTGTCTTTCAGCCGGTCATCCTCAATGTCTGCCGGCAGACCACTCACTGTCACAGTCCGGCCCAGCTCTGCCATCTGCTGGGAGAAACACAATCACTGCTGTAAATAAAGACTCTTTATAGTGACTGCAAAACAACAACTCAAAAGTGTTATGCCCCCATAAGAGTGAAAGTGAACAGCAACATGGTGATAGCAAAAAGACAAATCACCCCATCACACAATCACATTCAGGCAGCCATTCAAAGACCCCACCCTTGCACATAGGAAGGGAGACATATTTGATAATATAACACCACCTATAGGGGGTTACTAAGACACTACATCAACATCACCCCAAAAAATTTCCATTGCAAGTATCATCACAAACTACATTTGTTAAAATTCTGAGCATTTTTTTTATTATTAGTGTCTTCTCTAATCACAACAGCAGCTTCTTAAAAAATTGACAGACAAGGTTTGAAAAATGATGTGTTTTTGTTTTAAAGCCATAACGATCAAGATATCTGATTTGTATTATTTATGAAAACAATATTTACAGTCTTGGTACAAATCTCCTCGTGCAAGTTATACAGGCTATTAGCGAAAGTTGTAATCAATATGACCAAATTGTGGCGGATTATTAAGTCAACGCCCCTTCTTGCCCACCTTCCTCATTCCTACCAATAGTTTGTAGCTATCATGCAGGCAACTATTTGACCAAAAATTAACTGCCTCCAGATACAGCATTTCTTTACGAACTAGTTGTTGCAGTTTATAGACTACACAAACAATAGATGTGTGTAACAGCAATGTTACTATCAGATTCGTACATTTATGAACTCTTCTGGTCCGAATTGCAGTTATATTGCAAGATATGCGCAAAATGTTGACTGCATTTTGTTACAGGATTCCAAAAATTTTACGAAGAAGTGAAAGGGAAAGCCACATTGCAGACCTGAGTGACAAGGAAGTGAAAAAATAAGTCAAATCTAAACTGACAATCTGCCTGACGCACTATCGACAGAGCTCCTGTTTGTGCCTGGCGCTGAACCTAGCTGTCATTAATTTCAAGAGTCGTGATAACTACTGACCTTACTGATGTTCCAAGGCGTTTTGTCGCGATCTTGCAAAGACCGTCAGACTTTCCAAGCCGTGGAGGACAAGTGAAACTACAGTGTGATTTCTCATGCCCGCGCTTAAGTGTGATTTCTCTTGTCCGCGCGAGGGGGCGACCGAGTGCCGTCCCATTGCATATAACAAGCATACCTTATAGTCTGAATCAATGGTCTGAATGCATACAGTGCAGTGTGTGCGCGTGTGCGGGTATAAATGCAGGTTCCTGAGCCGGTTTTTTTGATGCTCTGTCTATGGCTGAAAGATGAAATAGTTGTCGAATATACCAGCCCTCTCCCCCTAGAGTTTAGACCCATATGAGGCCTAAAGAATCAAAAGCATCCAATATTCTACATCCTTATAATTAGAGAACCCCCCCCCCCCCCCCCATTAACCAACCACACACCTTAGATGTATGTGTTTGTGAGGAGATGACCCAACCCCTAAAGTGGAATGTTTTAGAATAGTTGATGGGACTCATCTTGAACTTATAAATACAAAATATAGCCTATATAATTTTCATTGAATTCAGTCTGACAGACAGAACAATTTTACTATGCAAAACAAAGCTGTTCACCCTTTTTCTCCATTTACATGCGAAAGGACTTTAAACATATATTACAGCTGTCATTGTGGTATAGATCGTCTTATGTTCTGTGGGCCGACAACCATTTTCTAACTTAAGTTCATATTGTGTTTTTAACAGCAAAGACAGCAATGATCTCTTATATTTCATGGGTAGCAGACAGAGTGGCTGATGTAATATTACAAAACATGTGTTACGAAAAGTGGGAAAGGATGGTAAACTTATGTGATCAAAATGTTGAGTTTGAAATGCTTCTTTGTACACGAGGATACAGCATGCAAAATGTAATCTTCGTATTTAAAGAGCTGCCTGGGCTATAGTCGAGTTTACTTAACAATTCAATTAATCAAGCAATGAATTGGTCCTTCAATCATTTGAGTCCAGCCAGGCTCTCAAAACGCGTATGGCAGTAATTAGCATCATTACAATAAATCCAACAATTTACGCCGTAGAAGAAGAAACTAGTCTTTTGTCCAATCAGAGGCTACGTTGTTACGGACAGTGCGCAGGCGCTGTGAAACAGATATTTCATGTGCTGTACGTCGTGTCCGGTGGAGGTCACAGAGACTCTGCGTAATACCGAGGTGAGTTTGACATGCCGTGCCTTCGTGACACAGAAAATACTTCATTTGATAGTCAAAAGTGTGTATAGCAATAATGATACAGCGAATTGGAGACATTCTTATTTGTTATCTATAAATGATGGTATATCACAAGTGGAGCGAACACGAGCAACCACTTTGCATGCCAAAAGCTAGAGATAACATGCGTACAGTCACCCGGCGTGGTTTTGTACTTACTTGACATAAGCATCACATTCGTTTGCATGTGACTCAAATTATATGTATGTAGTATTATCAATGTCATAAACTCTAACCTACATTTCGCGGTTTTGTCGACTTAGCTTGTCAGCTGCCACAGTCTACAGCTAGCTGCTAAGCTAATGCTAACTGAGCTACATTAGCTTACACCCACAGCCTTGGCATCTCTCAGCCGAAGGCCAATGCTAATTATGACTGGATTGAAGGGAATTAGACTTTCTAAGTACCGTCACAAAAACTCAAAATCTTTTACATCGGGTGGGACTAATGCTGATGATATGTACTGCTTGTGTAAACGTCTTATTTCCACTGCCAGTAGATTGCTGTCATGGCCAAGCTGTTTGAGTCTATTGGGAAATTGGGGTTGGCCCTCGCCGTTGGTGGAGGTGTTGTCAACTCTGCGCTTTTCAATGGTAAGTGGTGTTCAATGTAATACAAACATTCATTCACACTACTATAATGATATTGGAGGTTATTATTAACCTTGGCCAGTTAACCTAGATTTTACCTCACTGACAAGTGCTGTCCTTGATGTGAACACTGCAGCTCAAGAAGTCTGGGCATCCATGAAGTCAAAATAAGATTACTTACTGACTCATTGAGTGTTAATCTTTTTCCTGTTAAGGCTGTTTTAAGATGTATAACTATGTTACATCATCCCGTTTAAATGCAGCATCTCCTACATAAGGCAGTGCAATAGAAATGCATACAATGTTTAAGGGAGGTCCGTGCACTGCATCGTTAGAGCACATGCAGATATACAAAGAGGGAAGAAGTGAAGAAAACACTTCAAATACAATAAATACACAAAAAATGTCAAAACTGTTCTATAGAATACATAAATGCACTGTACTATGTTGAAGTACTTCAGGTCCAATACAAAGCAAAACTTTCCAGGACACATTAATAACTGACAGAAAAATAAATTGTATTGAAACTTCTATTTTGTTGTAACTTAGTTTCGTTGTTGTGTACCATTTGAAGGGTTAATTGTTTGCTTGTGTTTTTTGTATTTGCAGTGTGTTTCTCACTGCTGGATTTGAGTTGTGCATGTCATTCCTAAAATCTGTCTGTAATAAGCCCGAAAAACATCCACAAAGAATGCTGTTTCAATGTTGTTCACGGGCAACTCAGGGTCATACAGTATGTCAAAGGTTAACAAAAAACACAATCCTGGATAGAAATTAGATCTCAAAACGTTTGACAGTCGTAAAACTACACAAACCTCTGACATGAGACTAACTATCATCCTTTTTACAGTTGATGCAGGGCACCGGGCTGTGATATTTGACCGGTTTCGAGGAGTGCAGGAGGCTGTTGTTGGTGAAGGAACCCATTTCCTCATTCCTTGGGTTCAGAAACCTATCGTCTTTGATTGCCGCTCCCGTCCACGTAACGTGCCGGTCATCACAGGCAGCAAAGGTACATCGATTATCCTCTGACCTGCTGTTCTCACTTTTTCTCATACTAGTGTTTCTTTAAAAAACAGTCAGCTGTATTGGGTCTCTGAGGATACAACTAGTCTATTGGAAATGTTTGTTTTACAACGAGAAAATAAGCAGACATTGTGCATTTTGTAGACAAAATGTTAAATCATATAGAATTGTTACATTAGGATGTTGGCAAACATGATGTATGACTGTAGGTTAAGCAGTAAACATGTTTCATCTATTAAATATTTCATTTTACTTGTAGACTTATCAATGCTGTAAGATTTATATCTAAATCATTCCCTCTGCAGATCTGCAGAATGTAAACATCACATTGCGTATCCTCTTCCGGCCGGTGACCAGCCAGCTGCCACGCATCTTCACAAGTATTGGTGAGGACTACGATGAAAGGGTTCTGCCATCCATCACCACAGAGGTCTTGAAGGCTGTAGTGGTGAGTATCAGTCAAGAGGAGTAAATACAAATAAACAGATGAAAGTGTTTATGACTTACAGTGAGCTGTAAACCTCCACTGTGTGTGTGTGTGTGTCTCCTTCTTCACAGGCTCGTTTTGATGCTGGTGAGCTCATTACCCAGAGAGAACTTGTATCTCGGCAGGTTAGCGAGGACCTTACAGAAAGAGCCAACACCTTCGGCCTCATCTTGGATGACGTTTCACTGGTATGAAACTGCTGGCAATTTTGGAGCAATGCGTATGTGGTCTGTGGATGTTGGCCTAGAGAAACAATTGTTTTTTTATTGTGTGTGTTCTTGCAGACACACTTGACCTTTGGTAAGGAATTCACAGAGGCTGTTGAAATGAAGCAGGTGGCCCAGCAGGAGGCTGAGAGGGCCCGTTTCGTTGTAGAAAAGGTATTTTTAACACACACCTCATCCAGATTCGAGCCTTCTTGTGCCTTAAAAATGTATATGGACTCTCTATGGGAAACAGATGGAAGGTTGTGAATTAAGGCAGCTCAACTGATCTTTTTCATCCTTTTAGGCAGAGCAACAGAAGCAGGCAGCCATCATCTCAGCAGAGGGAGATTCCCAGGCTGCCTTGCTCATCGCCAACTCCCTGATGGAGGCTGGTGATGGTCTGGTAGAGCTTCGTAAGCTGGAGGCAGCTGAGGACATCGCTTTCCAGCTCTCCCGCTCCCGCAACATCACTTACCTGCCCTCAGGACAGAGCACTTTGCTCCAGCTGCCACAGTGATAATCTCTCTCTTAATTTCCCGCCCACTTTCGCGGTCACCAGCGTTTACAAGGGCCATGGAAGGGGTGGTTGGAGGATTCAGTTCAAGACTCCCAACTTCACATACATTCCTCCCACTCTTTCTCCAACCAACTGTGGACTGGGCTCTGCTGATAGCAGCATGGTGCAAGACAAAGTGAGAGGTCTGCGATGGATACATTTATGAAGTCCACCCATGTGTGAAGGAGTGGAGGGGAATCTATATATATTAAGTACTTTGTTTTGAAAAGAATTGACAATGCAGTAAATTCTGTTAAGCTATGTCTTTGCTACGTTGTATCAGATTCACAGCACTGCATGTTATGAAAGCATAAACGATTCTAACATCAAAGGAAAATCGTCTGATTCCTTTTAAGAGATGAGATGAAAAATGCCATTACTGTCATTATTGTTGGGCTGAAACGTTACACCAGATTATTCAACTGCATATATTCAAATACACAATGATAGGCTCTCCTGTGGATTCACTTGCATTACTGACAACAGAGGGTTTATTCTGTTGACTTAGTCTCTTAAATTCTGACTTGCTAGGAGTCACATTTGTGAAATAGCTGCTTTCTAGCAACTTACTTCTTGAAAATTATTACCACCCCCAATGAATAGGAATGTGCCTGTCTGATAGTAAAGGATGATCCTTCATTCTTTACAGCTGTCTTTGTGTCTTTAGTTTGTGTGGAGCAAGTGTAATGCCCATGTTTCAGAAATGGCTCAAATCAATAATAAAATTGTCTTTCTAAAGCCCAGTGGTCCTGCTTGTGGTGAAAGGCTTCAGAGGTCAATGTACATTAGTTTGTCAAGTGTCATCTTTATAGTCACCACTTGGGGGTGCAGCATAATCGTATCCCCTTTTTGGAAATATATTGTGGTGGAAGAGCAATCAGTGGCTTTGTGTGTTTCTTCCTCAACCATTGCTTAATTATGTTTTTAAATTGATATTTATTGATTATTGTTAGATTTGAAAAGCCATATTTTATGAAAATGGCTTTTTCGATTAATTAAAAACCTCATAACATTTTTTTTGAAGATTTTCACATGGGGAAAAAAGGAATATTTGACATGATGATTACTGCATTTTAGATATGTCTTTAGATATAGCCTTTGCAGTGTCGCGGATTATCTTTAAGGTAGACGTTTATTAGGAACATGTCTGTAACCATAAAGCTTCATATTTAAAATAATAATAAAAAGATTTGATTTTCAAATAGGATAAATGCATTACTCTACTAGGATTGTTTCTTTAAGAGGCTAGATTGGTCCGCTGGGTCCTTCTCATTATTATTTCATCAATCAAGGATTTCAGCTCAGCGCGCGCGCGCGCGCTGTGCCCTGTCTTGTTTGGAGGGGAGACGAAAAGAATCCAGACCCAGACACGCTGCCGCGCGCCTGCCCAGACAGCGGCCTGAATGCCTGGGATGAGCGCGGGACGGCAGTAGTGCGCGCGAGAGCTTGGCCGGGCCACGTAGCGGGGCTGAAGACACCGGTGCACAGGTATCTCGGCAGCCTTTAACGCATATCAACATTTAATGTCCCAAATTTTGCACAAAAGCCTTGCTGGCATTGTCATTTTTAAATGCACATCCGTGAATGTAAAGGGAGAGCGAGCGAGAGAAGTGCGCGTGCAACCCTGAATCTGTGCAACTCTGATTGCACGAACGCAAGAGGGAGGTCGCTCTCGATGGAGGTAAGCAATCAAACCGACAACAAAATGTTAGCATATAACTTGTTTTTATGTGCCTATATGCATGGCAATCATGGCAGCTGCTGGGGAAAGCAAGAGCAGGTTACCGGCTGCCAGTGCCGGGGCCACCATGAGAACTGAGCTCAGCTAGCTCTGACTTTGTGACAGTGTCGAGTTGTGTGGATTTGTCAATACAGCAGTCAGGATTTTGTTAGGAAAGCGGCGCTTCTCATAATGCACGAGAAGAAAGATACAGTTATAACAAAGCATGACATCGACTTGTCAGCTAGCTTAATGTGGGTAAAATAACTGTCATTCTTCCCACTTCACGGTGCAGTCTCGAAATTAAGTGTAACGTTAATGCTACATTTCTGACGTTGATGCTAGCTTTAAGCTAACTAGCTCTAATCTGGGCGGTTTTTGGTTTAAAAAAAATTGAAGGTCTTCGTCTGTTGTTAGCTAATGCATGTCAGCATATACGAGCCTTTAGATAGTATAGCTCGTGCAATGTAGTTTGATATTTCTTTACTTTGAGGGACCTTAGCTGCCCTAAAATATGTAATGGCTGCACCTTGAGCTAATGTAGCCAAGTTAGCTTGTCATGTGTGTGTGCAGGTTATCACCTATGGAGTCTGGAGCTAGCTAGCTAAGTAGCCTAAGTTGGCCAGGCCTACAGTGTTTCTGCTGTTCGGTGTTCAATGTTGCCTTTTTGTTTTAACCCCTTCTTTGCTTTTTACACTGCAACGCTTACGTCTGTCATTGCTTCTGAAAATATTGCATTACTAAAATGTAGTTCCTTGGGACTAAAAAGTAGCTACTGCACAGGCAATATTTCGTTGTATTCCCCCAAATTATGTACGTTTCGCACTTTGCAACCTCGTTTGCGAGGTACAGTAAGCTTGTTAAACCCCGTCCTTTAGTACGTACGTCATTCAAATGTCAGGTTTTTCTTGCAGCACAAATTAAACAAAAGACAATGTCAAAAGTTCCCATGTTATCTTCCTTATTACTACAAATACCCCATTAGTGAACATTGGCGAAGGCTGTCATGTTTGACAGTGTCTCTCTCTGCGCAGTGATGACAATAAAGAAACTTGGTATGGGGCAGCTGGGGGCTGAGATAATAGTCTCCCACTTCTATGATACCTCACAAGATTTGTAGCAGACCAAAAACACTAGGTATTGCTCTATGACCTGATTATGAGCTTTAAGGCCAAATACCTACAGAGGCATGGAGCACCCCTGCAGTGCACCACACAGTGAGCTGTTTAAGGTCTTATGAGTTTGGACAGAGTGAGGAATGTGAACCCTCACACGGTCCTCCACAAGCTGCAAAAGGGAAAGCTCATTAAAGTTTGGACTTGAGGGAGCATGGATTTGAGGAGCACTGTTGCATCATAAGAGGTAAACGTGACATATTTTGATGGCTTCAGAAGTCTCATCTGTTTTACTGTTGTAACTCTGGTCGGTTTAATTGTTATGTAGTGCATTGCAGTAAAGCCCCATCCTGTGTCATTCAAATCTTAAGCTACAAAAGCATCTATCCGGTATATGCTTGGCTTTGTGGCTTACCCTATGTGAGATGAGTTCTGGTTCCTCACCATGTCTCTGCAGCGTGATTGAGGAAGCTATAAATTGGGTATCGCTGAAAGAGCTTTGACTTCTTGGCAACTTTTGCCGCGCATTAGTAATGCTTTGGATTACTTAAATGTGCTGACAGAGAGACTCATTTATGCTTTTTTTGCATGAGGGTGCAAAGTTCATCTTTGGAGTTCTCCAACTCCAAAACAGTCAGCAATGATCATCATTTCAATGTATTTGACCTTTAAATCTGACAAGGTTAGGGTGTAAACTAATTACCAGTGATATTGAGAAGACTGCGCTCTACCTCTTGATTCCCACATCAAAGGACTTGATCGTTTCACAGTGAGTGAAACTCTGAAATGACTCATCACTGAAAATGTAAACGGGTGGAAGCGTTTTACTCGATATGGGTTACATAACCAAGCCCTGTATTTGTTTATTTTCTCATGTGCTTTTTTTAAGAGTGTCGGCAATAAATGGAGCACCTTTGAATAGTTTAAGATTTTGGCCAGCAAATGAAATAGCAGTTGTATTTTTCTTTTCAGCCTCAGCAGTATTTGTTTAATTAATCGCACATTGAATGTTAAATCAGGTTCAGGCAATTTATATTCCTCTGTCATCCAGAAGCAGGATAATCTATTAGGCTTTGTGTCTGCGACAGCCATGTGAGTTTGGGTGCTCTTTTAGTGCAGAGCTCAACCTTCCCCTGTGGTCTTAATGCTCTCAGAGCTGCTGTCCAATTCTCAGAAAGGATCAGAGTCAGCATTTACAGGAAGACAGGTGCGCCTGTACGCACAGATTGATAAATTCTACTTAAATGGCTTTCACCTGTGCTTTTTTAAAATACGTAAGCACAGATTCATGGACATGACGAGAGCTTAAATCTGACAAACCCTGCTGGAATAGGTAACTGTGATCGTACTTGGCAAAATATTTGTCTTCACTCATCAATTAATTTCTGATCCTCTCCTTTGCATACTCTCTTCCTCTTCTGGCACCCTCACAAACCTTTCATGTTGATCATGACTGTAAATGAAAGGCAAGAACAAAGCAGTCTTCGTGGGTCTGCTGGGGCGATGTTTAATATGAAATTCCCGCCTGTTTATGTTTTTCTTTGTAGATGGCGGAGTGGCATGTGTTAAAAGAGATAGCATGAGAAATGTGTGAAGATGAAGGGGGAAAGATGTTTGCTGCCATTAAGAAAGGAAATGCGTTGTTTGTTTCTTGCTCAGGGAGGTTTTCTAGTGAACAAACCGCCCTGGTGCATTCTCATTACAGCGGATAGGGTGTAAGGTTGTTTGAGGTCAACCCAGTGTCAATCAAGGACGCCCCTGCATCGCTGTGATTAACGGGCACCCACATACAAACACCATAAAAGTCCTTAAGAAAATATGTGTTTGTTTTATCACTGTCTTTTTTTATCTTTACATTGCAAACAAATCATGATATTACGATGGGTTTGAAACTGCACAGCTCTTAAGCTTCCGCGTAAGGTTGAAATACAGTTTCCTGTGGTTATAGTGCAATACAAGCTCCTGAGCTGTGGTTACACTATGCTCTCCAACAGTCAATGGGAGGTGTGAGTGCAAGATGGTGTATACTGCTTACAAAATAGACAATCTTTTGTTCAATCAGTGCTTTGCCATCAAGCTTGTTTTTGCATCAGTTTCATTATGTTCCAAATGTTACACCGGAAAAGATTTACTTTCTATGTGTAATACTTAAATTAAATATGGTCTTAAAACAACAAACTGTATTATAGTGTGGCTAGAAAGCAAACTACCTCTGCAATTGTTTTATAGTGAGGTGTTTCAGTTGTGGCCTTGAAATATTTTGTGTACTCCCTTGAAATCAACACACACTCGTTTGTGAATGCTGCGGTTTCACTCCTACACACGACACTGAAACATTTGTGGCCACATGTGCTGCTTGGTGTTGAAAACATGACAATATGGCTTTAGTTTCAGTTCAGACTCTAGAGACACGAGACGACGGAAGAGCACCTTTTCTAGCCTCATCTTCGCTTCACCATATTCTGTCTTTTCTCGTAGGTGATGCTCTGTAAATGGCTCCTGTGAAGTCCTCCTTAAAGCAGTTCCACGTCTGGCGTTCGGCTCGTCTTTACCTGTTCTGCAATTTGAAGACACCGGCACTCTGCGGGGCAGCAGTCTTCAGAGAAAGTGAATCTGGCAGCTGCCTACGTCTCGCATACTAGCTCGAGAGGAATTTATCTTCAAATGTTCAGCATCAAAGACGCTTTAGCCCTGGATTTTGCAGTCTGATTTTTGGGCATATGGAACTAAACTTGGAGCAGATTGTATGTCTTTCCAACTGCATTTCCTACCTTGGACAGCATGGATGCTCTTTTTGAATCAGGTTGACTATCTTTCACCTCAACCCCTCCTTCCTGTCTCTTCTTCAGAAGGAGGGTGGGGGATTGGTGTGGCGTCCCCTGCCCCTCCTTGCACAGTACGCTAGTCTACCGAGGCACCATAAAGGCACCATAAGCAGTGAGTCTTCTCAACCAATCTTGTGTTTCATGAAATCCTGCAAGAGTCTCAAAGAAGAGGTTTCCGTCCCCAGCCTTGGCGGGATGTCACAGGAGGAAGGTCGCAGGGCACCGGTGTCCCAGTCCTATTTTCACTCTCCTAACCCAGATCTGGACCTGACGAGCAAGCTTTACAAGAGGGAGGTTGGTGGTAAACCTTATTCTGTGTTAGTGGACAATAAAATGGCAGCCAAAACATCCATTGGAGATCAGAACATGGGTCAGTTGCCCTCTCAACATGTGACTTCACAGCAGTATTTCAGAGAAGGAGGAGCAGGGCAGGAGGTGGGGACACAAGGGTCCCAGGCTGGCAACGATGGCACCTCTGACGACACAGAAGACGATGATGACGAGGAGGAGGAAGACTGTGAGGATGAGGACAAGGACGGGGAGGAGGAGGGCTTCAAGCGTGAGCAGATCATTGTCGAGGTTAACCTGAACAACCAGACGCTTCATGTATCCAAGGGGGACAAAAAAACAGCAGCAGACGACTCTGACAGAGGTGGCAGCGACGACGATGATGACGAGGAGGAGGAAGAAGAAGAGGAGGAGGAGGAGGAGGAAGAGGAGGAAAGCCAGGATGACGAAGAGGAGGACGAGGACGAGGAAGATGAGATTGAGAGTCGAAGAACTAGGTCAAAGAGGGTCTGTCGGGGTGCCAGTAGCACGGCAGCGCCCAGCCAGCCACGGAGGAAAAGCCTCAGAACTTCTCTGAGCGCTGCCTCTGCGGGAATGACCACCAGGGGGCGGAGGAAGCGGATGGAGCCTCCAAAGAGAAAGCGCAGGTCGGGCAGATCAGTCCCATCGTCCGCCGGTTCCATGACAACGGGAGGGAAAGCTGAGGTGGAGGAGAAGGAGATGCTGGCGTGTGAAAAGTGCCCCCGGGTGTTTAACACGCGCTGGTACCTGGAGAAGCACATGAATGTCACACACAGGCGGATGCAGATCTGCGACAAGTGTGGCAAAAAGTTTGTCCTGGAGAGTGAGCTGGCCTTACACCAGCAGACTGACTGTGAGAAGAACATTCAGGTAAGCAAACATCTCCTGTGTGATAACTTGTGTGTGATAACTCTTTAAAATGAGCATTTCCACTGTTCAGCATGTTTTATAACATCTTTTATGTACCGAGATGAATTAGAAGCTTTCCAGAACATTCAACTTTTAAAACAGCTTTTTCTGCCCATTGAGTACGATCAATATTAAAATATTATTTCCGCTTGAACATGGTTCACAAAACAATGTCTTTAGCCAGTAATATTATCAACAATATTTAAAAATTTCCAGTTTTGCCTTTTAAGAAATATTTAAAGGAGAAATTTGCCCCTGGAAAAAGCCAAAGCTGGTGTTCTCTGTAATCGATAGAAGCAGTGATATTTGAAATTGGCGCCACAGCTGTGGAGAAAGTTGTACAAACAGCTCGTGGTTTCGCAAAGTCTACAGCGGAGGTTTTCCAGGGCCCATTGGAGAAGCGGATAGCGTCCTCCAAAGGCACAGAGCGAAAATGAATTTTTTCCGACCATAATGGCATTAGCTCCCCATATCACTCGTGATGATTGGACTGATGTTGAAAATCAGCGAACTGGCCCTTTAAAATAGATAACATATAACATTATAAAAGTAAAAACGTCCTGCAGCATTTCTCACACTGACCCCCTCAGACTTCTAATATTCACAAAAAAATGTACCCCATTATTTTGGGTGGGTTCAATTTGGTTTTACTTCTCTAAAACCGAAAAAGCTGATGCAGCATATTAACACCCAAGGGTATAGCATTACTTTGAATATCTTAAGTTAGCCAACTGTTTTGCTTAACTTGATTTGCATCTGTAATACAATTGTAAAGGAATAGTTTTACCTCCTTCCCCAGCTGGTGACAACATCCGAAACCATCTCAAGCTGTGATCTCTGAAGTTCTCTAATAATATCTCGAGGGTAATGAAGCAGAAAATATCATCCATTAGATGTGATGTTTCACATGTGTTTATTGGCAAATTGAAGTCTTTAAAGTCAATATGTGTAACAGTGTGTGCCCTTAAAGCTGTGATTTGTTGTATAAATTATAATGAATTATATAGGTTATATAGAATGAACAAATCAACATAGAAGTATCAGCTTCTGTAATAATATTGACTTTTTTTAATATCTAAGTTAAAGAGAGAATACTGCAAAAAGAACATAGTTTAAAGGAAATAAAATGCATAACTATTGACATGCAATATAACCAACCAATTGTATCATCCCCTTGGTCCTATTCATTATTTATCAGTAACAGTAAATTGCATTGGATTACATTGAACCACATTAAGTGCAATGTAACTCTGAACAGCTGCTTGCATAATTGAAACCCTCTTTATTTAGATGCATCAAAACCAGCGGTTGTATAGCCAAATGCCGTTTTTAGAAGTCTGATTAAGATGTTACGAGGGATCGTTCGGCTCATTACACCTTTATGTGGTGGGTTATGAAGTGGTTATTCAGCTTCCTGTTCAAAACTTCAAAATGAAGATAAGATCATACAATTCAGAAAACAACCAAACAGTGAGGTTATTTTATGTGTTTAATAGCAGAGTGGTGATCTGTCTTGAACAGGCTGACTTCAGTTTGTTTAGAGAAAGTTCTGGTGAAGCTACAAAAGGGCCTGAGATGCTCCAGGGTTCACTGCAACGTTGCCAAGTTTTATGACAGGAAGAGAGAGACACTGTTGGGGGGGGGGAGAAAAAGCTCACATGATAGTTTGCCATAAGGCACGTCGGAGATAAAAAAGAACCCAGTAGTTGTGTCTTTATAAGGATGAGACCAGATTTTAGCTTTCTGTCAGTCACGTTAAACTCTTTGGTTTTAGTATTCATGTGTTGCTGCGGGTATGCTTCTCTGCAGCACGCCCTGCAGGAGAGCTGACAGTATACAAGGGGATCTATTACCTTACAAGACAGCAACCCCAAACACAGTTGAGCCAAAAAGATTTAAAGTTGTAACTGTTACCATAGTTACCTCTAATATCCAAGTATCTAGTTTAGTAGTAAGAAGTTTATTAGAGCAAAACATGACCATCTCCAAGCGGTATAATACTTCACACAAGTATAAACTTTAATTAGGAATCACACCAACAACATGAACTAGCGATGATGACATCCATCTGTCTTTGTATTTCTTCTCCTAATGGCATCTAAAATGTTTTGCCTTTGAAATGTCATCAGAAGATTTCCAGAAGGAATTCAGGAAATTAGACCTGTCTGATTTTCCCCCAGCAGAGGGAGCTGCAGAACAACAAACACTTGGCTGAGCTCACCATCTCATGGCCTTCAGGATTTGATGCTCACAGGATTAACAGGCAACAGTTTGCTTAATTCTAATGTTTTATTCGTCTTCTTTTATGTGTCACTTAGTGCGTCTCCTGCAATAAGTCTTTCAAGAAGCTGTGGTCGCTGCATGAGCATATTAAGATTGTGCACGGCTATGCAGAAAAGAAGTTCTCATGTGAGATCTGTGAGAAGAAGTTCTACACTATGGCTCACGTCCGTAAGCACATGGTCGGTAAGTGGGGCCTGTTTTCAACAGTTTGTATCATCCTCCATCACAATTAAGTCCCATACTGCAGGTGTAAGCTTGCACACGACACACAGCTACATGATTCATATTAAAGATATATATTCTTCTCTCTCCTCTCCTGAACCCAGCTCACACTAAGGACATGCCATTTACCTGTGAGACGTGTGGGAAGTCGTTTAAACGCAGCATGTCTTTAAAAGTTCACTCGCTCCAGCACTCTGGAGAGAAGCCCTTTCGCTGTGAGGTAAGTTACATGATAATGTGGCCCTGTTAAGAGATGATAAACAGCGTTAAATCTTTATCTGGTGGAGACGTATGGAAACTCGTGATAGTATCATTATGTGTCTCGGCCGCATCCGGAGTGACAACAACTGTCGTAACTGAGGCCTGTGCTACACAGACAAAATTCATGTTTGTACTTGATTAACAACTTAAGAACTGGAAAAAGAGGTTATTACAGTGTTTGGGAGGTTTGTTCTTCTGTATGCAAATAATCCTTCAATGTTATCACAGACACATTAGTATTCATAGTCTGGTACACAGTGTGAAATGTGTGCAAAACAACAAGACAAGACACAGTCCGGTCTCTATTTTTTATCGTACAGCTATTTAGTGTGCTCCTTGGTTTGAAATATGTATCGCCCTGTTAAGGGTCATTCACCTAAAATTGAAGACGTATGACTGACACTTGGCCAGCTATAAATCCACTGTTAAACGATGACTCATCCTCTCAAGTCGTGGTTTCATCTACTTTCAAAACAGCCCTAAAGAAACAAGTCAGACCTACAGTATTTAATGTTCACATAAGCCCCCTTCCCACTGGTCAAAAACTTGCTAACACCCGGCTTGTCTCTGCGGTAGACCTGGCATTGATGGGACCAAAAAAACCCGTGTTGACACGCTAATCTCCGCCCCCTTTCCGGCGTGATGGTATGACAACTCCTTGTCATCTCAGCTGCAAATTTTCAAGTTTGGTAAATGATTGATAGATATGATAAAGACGAAGAGATGTATAATATCAGTACTTTGTGTGTACTATTGTTTACTAACCCTGTATACGGTGCGTTAGTGACGCAGCAGAGAAGAGATCAAAGGAGTGTACTCCACTGGCAATGGGAAAAGAGACAATTTGCTTTTATTAGCGGGTCTTCTCGAGCCTGAAAAACCTGCGTCAACGCGCTTATTATGATGCCTTTTTTTAGCTTTATTCTGTTAGAGTCATTGGCTGTTTGAGTAGAGGGACTGGAGGCTACAGTGTTGACGAGTTTGTCCCTGTTTGCCTCAAAAGCAGCCTCAAGGTGTTTTTCACAAACATTCTTTTATATCCAGTCTTCAGAGTGGGACCATCCTCCTGTCGTTGGACTGTTATGCCAACACAGTCGTGCAGATGAGCTTCAGCCAGACTATGTCAAATATTAAAACCACACATTATATAAATAAAGTGCTTAATGTGTCACAGCTTTAACAGACATCTCTTATGGTTGCATTTTGTTACGTTGTGTGTGACGATTTCAAAGCTCATCTCTGCTCAACAGCTACAGTTTGTTATCATATCCCTGTAATGTCGAGCTACTTCAATGGACGTAATCTGGGAGCATGTGTGTAAGGGTGGAGCTACTTTAATGAAATGTTTGAAGTCAGCCTACACTGTAACATGTGATTACATGCTTTAAGGGTGTATGTTATGTATATGCCATTCTTAGAGTGCTGGAGTCGTATATGGAAACTGGAGGGGAAAAGAAATTCCCCAGGACATTTATGTAGGCAGGTGGTGCTGTTGAGATTATAAATATCTGCAACCATCAAAATGCAAACATACAGTGTGGTTGTGCGGACGCTAAAAGCCTTTTTTTGTGTGTTATAAGTTTTGGGTGGGCTCCCTCATAAGTAAAATACTTAAATCTATTGCTTTTGACTAAAACAGATTATAGACATAAAAGACAGCCCAAAATAGACGTAAACACATTCCTCTCTTTCCTGTCGAACTTGTCCCAGTGACCTGGTGTATGCATGTTAAATGTTAAAGTCGGCCATGAAGACACACAAGCCTGTAGATGATATTGTGCTTCAATCTGTCCCACTTTTCTAACTTGGATGAAAGGAAACATTTAAGGCTAAATCAGTTTCTTACAAGCCTAGAAAGAGGAGCGCGTGCAGTCTGCGCCTGTGTACTGACCTGCTGTGTGCGTGTTATCTGTTGTCTCTGCTGTAGAACTGTGACGAGCGGTTCCAATACAAGTACCAGCTGCGCTCCCACATGAGCATTCACATCGGACACAAGCAGTTCATGTGCCAGTGGTGCGGCAAAGACTTCAACATGAAACAGTATTTTGATGAGCACATGAAAACACACACAGGTGAGAAATTGTACACCCATCTTGCAAACAGACCACAGGACCTTCTTCAGGAACCTTTGATATGAAACAAGGAACTAAACTTGCTTTTTGACTCTTTTAGGTGTTTTTACCCTTTTGTCCAAAAAATAAAAACTGAGAGACTTTGACATAAACTATGAACTTAACCGATGTAGCAAGTGAAGAACCAAAGTTATATTTAGGCTGTTCCTGCTCCAGAGGTCGTAGTTTCCAGTAAATACACAATGCTACAGATAGGTACAAGCTGTATACTGAACTCTTTCAGCATAAAGTGTACTTTGTTCTAGTACAGGAGTTCACTTTCAAGGAATAAGAAGTTGAACTTCTTGTAATGTTATTGATCTAAAGGTATGCAGACAGCTTTCCAGTCCCAGAAAGAGTTGGATAACAGAAGGTGAGCGTGTAAGAACAAATTGACAAAGTGTTTGAGTTACATATTTGCTAAAAGAGGAAAATAACTAGACTCACTCAGCACAGTCTGACTACGTCTCGCCTTTCTGGCGTCAGTCTTTATATCTCAGCACTTCTAGTTTCCAGCTTCTATTTAAATATCAAACAGTCGTGTAACAATGAATAACAAAGAAGAACAAGATCAGCGTACTTTGCTTGATCTTCACAGTCCTTCGGTTAAATGTGAAGAGGGACGCAGAAACAACGGTCAAACATTTCTTTAAGTCGTTTTTTTGTAATTGCATGCTGTGTTTTTATTCTTTATACCGATATTTAAAATCTCTGAAATGTTAAGAGATGATAACTTTGCCTAAAAACATTGTTCCCAGGCTCAGACAGCCGGTCACCACGCGCTGCCTAAAAAAGAAAGCCATGGGCTGTTTCTAACAGGAACATTGCAGCGAAAAGAGCAGGAAGACTTCGCCCAGATTTTGTAATGAGAGGGACGTTTGACATCAAAGAAGGGCCTTGCATATATTGTGGCTTATAATGACTACCCAGACACATGCTGGATTACATCCCTCTGATTTTCTGTCCTTGCTGCGTTGCTATTTCTAAGACCAAACCGAGCCGTGCAGCCTGCTTTGGTGCATTTCTGCAGCCCTGCCTGTCGTGGGTGGACACTCGGCTCTGTCGGCCCTCACGGTTCTATTTGTGATGTGTAATTACGCTACCCTCTCCTCTCCCTGCTGCTACCAACTAGTTTAGCCTCCTGCAGGAGGAGACACACCCAGTGGTGCCCTATAATAGGCAGCCCACATGTTAAATACAAACTCACAAAGTTTGGTTAACTGCACACAGATCTGTCCTGGTTTAACTGTGAGTACAGTGTAACAGTTAGAGAAGACAAGCACATACAGTGTCACCTTTTGATATTCAGTTGGTTTGGAGGAGATTCACACGTAACGCACCAGAATGAGGCATTTACCGAGCCCTTCAGCAGCCTGTTAATAGACGGCTGTGTGGGTGGTAGCAGGCACATTCAGTGGCTCCATGGAGGGAGGTTAATGAGAGCGGCATTCCAACGGAGCTGCTGTTGTTCACTTTCACATCTCCTCTCCTCAAAGTGTGAATTGTAATAGCTTCCTGCGGAGTGGGTGGGTTGACAGCAAAGACTCTCAATTCAAGATGGCAACTTATTAGCATTTTTAAAAGAGCACTATCGCTCTCTGTGGAGAGAAATTGTTAGAGGTAAAAGTTAACTTTGTCACTGTGAGCGCTTTCAGTAGTTGATTATTTAAATTTGACTGATCTTTTTCTTAATTGAAACAGCCTCACTGATCCGTCTGTTTTTAATCTGTGCAGGAGAGAAGCCTTTCATTTGTGAGATTTGTGGGAAGAGCTTCACCAGCCGGCCCAACATGAAGCGGCACCGTCGCACCCACACGGGGGAGAAGCCGTATCCCTGCGAGGTGTGCGGCCAGCGCTTCCGCTTCTCCAACATGCTCAAAGCACACAAAGAGAAGTGTTTCCGGGTCACCAGCCCTGTGGTTCTGCAGACCAGCGGCCCCCCTGTGCCTGTCCGCATCTTTGCCAACACCTTCTCTTCCTCCTCCTCCACCTCTGGTCCCGGTCCCTCGGCTGCCAGCCCGGCCACCACCTCCGCCCCCCTCGGCCTCAGCCCGACAGGAGGGCCTATACCTCCACGAGCCCCCGTGGGGCACACATTCTCCCACGTGCAGCTCCACTCAACCCCCTCCCACCATCACCCCCACCCTCAGACAACCCAGCAACACCTCTCAAACACACCCCAACATGCGCCACCTCACCCCCATCACCACCTGGCTGTGCCCCCGGTCTCCCACCTGCCCCCACCCCCGGCCCTTTTTAAGAGTGAGCCCTTAAACCACTGTGGGCATGAAGACAGCAGCTTCCTGCACCACATGGCCCCCCCTGACAAGGGCCCCGGGGCCCCGCAGCACCACTGAACTGTGCTCCGGCTTTGCAGGCCCACACCGAACCTCGCCTTGATGCTTCAATTCTCCTCGTCCTGCCTCAGTCTCTCAGTCGCTCGGGTGCTCCTGAAACAGATTACCTAAGTCAAGCTAAACGTGCACACCTGTGTATGAGATTCAGACTGATGCCCCCTCAGTGCACACATTATTTAAGTAACACCTCTACTTAAATACCCCGCTCAACTGACAAAGATTTTACAACTTTTCTGGTGTACATTTTCTTAGGTAAATCTACGCAGGACGACCTCTGTGTGAGCTCTGTGTTGTACATTAATGGGTGTAAAGTATCTTGTTCTCATCGAAAGCTGCTGATGGAAGTTGACATGTATTACCTGGGCTTCATGGGTCATCAAAGATCAGTGTCATTGAACCTTCCCCTTTATGTCTTGTGGTTGAACACTGGTCTGGACTCTTGCTTTCTGCGCAGGTCCTCCCCATAGCAATACTCAACCTGTCCTAGATGCAGAGCCTGCCCCCCCCCCTCCCCCACACACCCAGATGTTTAATGAATGTTGGAACTAGCTCTACCTGAACCTTCCTCTGACAGAAAGCCTTGGCCTTAGGACAGAGGGACAACAGCAGTAGTGCCAGAGGTTACGGTTAGGGAGGGGGGTATTTTTGTAAATGTTGAATCTATATCAACGGTGCTTTCCATTCCAGTACATCAAACTATTTCTTAATTTTGCTTTCCATTTGTTTTTCAGATGTAAGATTACAAAACAATGCATTGTGTCATACCACACATATCTTGCCAGCCTGACTTTTCTACAATGGATTTGAGGTTTGACCAGATATTTTGTGAAAAAACTCGAGGACAGGCCGCACACACCCTCACTCATACTCAAGCACACACACACACACACACACACACAAAAGACAAAGACCTTTATGGTCACTGATTTACTTGCTGTGATCAGTGCAACCTCAGCTCTCAGTACTGTTGGTCAACAGACGCTTTTAGATAACAGATGACTGTCAAATACTGCCACTGTGAGGGGCCAGACACATGGCCCCATCAGGATTTACCCCACCTCCCTTCGCTGCTGTCGAAACGATACGGGTTACCATGTTAAAGGTCATTTGACACACACAGTATACACACCTGGGACCTTTTTTCATCACAGTTCTTAACAGGCAAATATGCATATTCCTCTCAGCCTATATTCCACAGTTTGGTGTCGGGGGTCGTTGTGATGTAAAGGTTGTTTTGTTTTTTTACTTTGATCATACTGACATACTTTGATCCACACAGGCAAACGCGTGTCTAACCCTGTCGAATGTTGCCTACGCAGAAACGATGGCTGATGAGTCGTTCATGTGTTTTTGGTTTTTTTTATGTTCTCTGATAATTTGCTCAGTTGTAAGCTAATGAATGGTTCTGCAGTGTAGATAAACTATTAGCACATGATAGGAAAAGTCAGGATAAGAGGCAGTGATACGGCTTGTAATACTTTGAATTCTTGTATAGATTAAGCAACTATGTGATCAAGTCAGCGCGAGAAATTACATTAATAATGTAAGAGCCGATGGTGTGAATGTTATTCGTTTAAAGAAGCAGCAATGGTTGGCATGAGTTTAGATTGCCTGGTTGTTCCCTTCAACCAGGATGTGTGTTTAGGAGTGTGTGTGTGTGTGTGTGTGTGTGTGTGTGTGTGTGTGTGTGTGTGTGTGAGAGAGAGAGAGGGAGAGAGAGAGAGAGAGATGTGCATGCATTAGTCTCTACCAGTCTGTGTCTGGTTGTCCCCAGTGCTCTTGTACCAAAAGCTGCTTTTACACAGTGTGCCCCGATGTATACGTGTATTTTGGGATATCCAAGATAGACAATAGCAGTAAATTCAACACGATCCTCTTCCCACCGCTCAATCCAGTCTGAGCTCTGTAGTTTAGGATGCCCCCTTCTTTATTTGAGACCTGCAATTATCCTGCCATTTCTGCGGCTCTTAATACAGCTGCATTATGCGCTTATCATCCTGTCCCCGCTCGCTCACTGCTGTGCTTCAGCATCCTGCAGTATGGATCTTTTGTCCTGTTTTTTTTTCGTTTTAAAGCCTTTTTTTTCTTTTGTGTGTATTCTCTGCACTTTACTGCTGCGTGGGAGAGGCGCAGGGAAAGGAGGGACTGACAATGCATTGTGGAAAGGAGTGCAGTTACGGCTGCATGGGAAAACGGTGGAGGCGATTACTTTGAGTGGATGTTTTTTTTTTAGGCAAGGAAAGGAGGAGAACCCCGGGTGGAGGCGGGTAGTGTGGAGGGGACCAGAGCGAATGAAGGACATTTCTTTTAGGATGTGCATAAATTTAATTTCCTATTTTTCAAAGAGATACACTTTTGCTCCGATATGGACCTCCCCTAACAATGAAAGCAATGCTCCTTCACTGTTCCTTCACACTATCCGCTCCGAGCTGTCTGAAACACAGTCTTCTGTTCAGTCATGGAGGTTCTCTCCATCGTGTCCTGTTCGTCTCATGTTGCCGATCGATTCTCCTCCTCCTTTCTTTGTTATATAGAATGCACTTTCTACTAAAATCCTTGCTAGTTAAGAAAAAATAACATTGTATGTTCTTTAAAGATGTTTAAAAAAAATCAATATACTTTTTCCCCTTTGTATTTTTAACCACTTAATGTAGCATTGCGTATTTTATTATTGTATCTGGTACAAAATGTGCAGCTTTATAATGTCCTGGTTTGTCCTTTTTTGTATGTTATCTGGAGATTGGGGAGAAGTGAAAAAGTTGGGCCTTTTTTGATAATGTACATTTAACTGACTGCTAACTTTGAAAGTAAAAACAAGTAGCCATGATTATCACATTTGTGTGCCTCTTTTTATCTTCAAACCTTGACGAGGTAGTTACCTAAACAAACACGGGCGATTAACGCTAAGATGTAGCAGAATAAGGACTGGACACGACTTGTTCCCGAAGGCAGGAGGTCACTGGGTTCAGTTTCAGGTAACCATGTGCTTTAGCTTGGAGCCGACTGGGTGCCGTTGCTTTACAGGTTTTGGGTCACTGGGTTCAAAAAAAAGTCTGCTGGCTGCACATGGAAAGTCAGCTGCTGAGCCGTCAAAGCTTTTATATGACGAGGGAAGTTTTAGGTCCTCTTTTTGTGACCGCTTCCTTTTCGTTTGATGTGCAAAAAAATCTTTAAGCAAGTCTGAATAGTGTCTGTTTTTGTAGGGATTCTTATGTTACAGCGTCCATCTTTGCATATCAGCTCATATCATACATTGTAATATGAGCAGTTGCATATTGTGAGTGTCATTTACTGCGTCTATCACTTTAATATCAGATCCAAGAGTGAAGAACATCCTTCATAACCCTTTTCCTCCACCAGCACACATTAGCAGAGTTCTCCTCCTCTAACGCCACATTAAGACTCTAACTGTTGCTCCCAAAATGTTGTGTGCCCTCCATCACCATAGGTGTTTTTAAGTGGCTCACCAATGAGTCACGTAATCCTGTAAGGTTTCTGAGCAAAACAAAAAAAGTGCGAGTGACTCACTGATGGTGAGTGGGTGGTCAGGTAGCGAGGCTCACTTTGCGCGCAGAGGAGATAATAACATAGCGTCTTTGCATCTCCATTCCCGTTTGGGTTTGAAAATAGTCTGCCACCCCAGCTGTTAGTCATTACGCCTGGTGGTGTAGAGGAGGGGAAGGAGGCTGCGTCTGTCAGCGGGCAGATAAGGAGCGGAGGGCTTCACGTCGGGTTTTTCGGGGTTGCTCTGGAAGTTGCTGCTCGGTTCATTAATTACTGTGTGTTTGCTGGGTTTGATCAGGACCGCCTCGTGGAGAACAAGCAGCTAACATGAACTCGCTCGCTGTGATGCTTATGTTTCACTGTTATTAAATGGAAACACTGCCTTCTATATTAATAAATTTAATTCCTGTCAGGCTTTCTGTTTTCATACAGATTTTTCCCTTTACAGTAAAGGTCAGAGGTCAAGCACGGCTTCAGAGCAGCATGTTTTTCACAGTGCTAACTTATCAGCCTGTTGAAGGTGGACATCTTTAACTGTTAGTTTATGCTTTAAACTGTTCATGAAATACATTTTTACACTCTGTTTGGAGCAGGAAATGTATTGTACCACACAATGGAGCATATTTGACTAATCTCCACTAATAGGATATTAGTGAGATTAGCTAAATATGCTGCTGTGACTGGCTAAAACGTAATGCCATGCATGCACCATGTTTTCCCAGAATCCAGCCTCCAAACTATATTTTGCATTCTTTTCTTAGCTGGTCATGTTTACTCTCCCTGTGTGCCACCTTTGTAAATACTCCAATGCGAAGTTTGCAGGCACAGTTTGTGTATGAGTTATAATCTGCCTATGTGACGCAGATCATTAACTTGTAGGAGTATAGACAGAACAAACACTCAAACATCCACTCCGCTAACAGGCACGGTCCTGCGGATATTCAGGAAACAACATTCGCTGTGTGCCGTCTGTCTTGTTTTTCTTCCTTCCCTTTTTCCTCCCACGTCGCCCTCTCCCCCTCTTTCCTTAAAAGTAGCGTGCACGCGCTCAGAAGGGTGTTATTAAATGGGCGGACTTGTAGGCGCGGTCACGTGTGCAGCAGCTCCGGTGGTTTTGACTGTCACATAAAAGTGCGCGTCCCACCGGCCGACCGGCGGATCTCTGCTTCTGCTCCTCGTGAGACCGGACCGGACCGGAACCAACGGCGGTGAAACTGTAATACTTTTTTTTTTAAACAAGGATTGTATCCATTCGAATTATTTAAAGTTTGATGTATCGCGCGTGAGCTCGCTGCTGTTGTTTTTGTTGTTATTAGAAAGTAGGTTAAGATTGGCAGACTGACAAGTTTAAGTCAAACAGACTTACTATGTACGTTTTTCTACATATAGTTGTATAATTATTTAAGTTAGTACAAAGTTCTATCGGAGCTCTCAGATGGGATGTTTTTAAGTAGCCTTTTGTTCTGTGAGCTGTTGTTTTGTGCAGCTCAGCATTCATTGTTTCTTCCTCCATGCAGACAAAAAAACAACTCAGCCGCACAGCGTGAAGGCGCCTGGCGGGGAAACACGCAAGATCAGCGGACATCCACTGCTGACATCACCTACAGGTACAGGTATGCATCTGTAAGACAAAGACCATGTTCATGTGCATTTGTTAGATGTGCAAATGTGCTTGCTCGCTTGCAGGATCTGCATGGAGCCCATTCTCCACACATACAGTACGATTTTTAATTCCCTTTTCCTTGCTAATTGTCACTTGTGCTGCAGCAGGATGACCCCCCGCCCCCCCTTCTCTTACCTTTGTAGAAAGTCACTTTGCAGAGTCTGAGCTGTGCTGCTGCCTCATCTGATAGAAAGAGCTGCTGCGTGGCTGCATTGCTCTCTATAGGTTTTTTTTTCTAAATTAAGATCATATTCAGATTATTTTGTCTGTTTCTCAACTTACATATATTTGATTCTGTTTTTACCTCCTCCACCCCAACCCCCCATTTCTTCGTCTATTCATGCATTGATGTTTCCCAGAAAGCCATCCTCGTAAGCCTCCACCTTCTCGTGGGATGCTGGAGAGTGTGAGAGCACGAGTGGAGATTTGATGCCACTTGGCAGCAGTGTAGGCTAAGAGGTGTGGCATTGTCAATCATGGGGGAATCGATCTTCAACTGCTGTTATGTCCCACCCCACCCCCCAGGCGACAGGGAGACCCCCGGGTCCAGACGCGCAGAGATCATGGCCTCCAACTCAACTCACATCCCCTCCGACAAGCGCTTCCTCATCTTCTTCGACTTCGATGAGACCATCGTGGATGAAACCAGCGACGACATGGTAGTGCAGGCGGCCCCGGGTCAGCACCTTCCTGGCTGGCTGAAGGACACCTACCAGCCGGGCCGCTACAACGAGTACATGCAGCGCGTGCTGGCCTACCTGGCGGAGCAGGGCGTCACGGAGAGCGACATGCGCAACGTGATGGAGAAGATGCCGGCCACTCCTGGTATGATCACCCTCTTCCAGTTCCTCCGCACGCGGCCCCAGCAGGACTTTGAAGTGGTGCTGTTGTCTGACGCCAACACCTTCTTCATCGAGTCCTGGCTCCGGCGCGCGGGGGCCCGCCAGCTCTTCCACCGGCTATTCACCAACCCGGCCACCTTCAACAAGGACGGCCGACTCGTGATGAGGCCCTTCCACTCCCACGACTGCCCGCGATGCCCAGACAACATGTGCAAGCAGGTGGTGGTCAGGGAATACGTGGCCCGCAGGACGCAGGAGAGGGGCCGTCCGTACCAGAGGGTCTTCTACGTGGGGGACGGAGCCAACGACTTCTGCCCGGCGCTCTCCCTCGGGCCCCGGGACGTGGCTTTCCCGCGGAGAGAGTTCCCCATGCACCGGCTGATCACAGAGACCCACGAGGCCATGCCCGGGGAGTTCAAGGCGGTCACGGTGCCGTGGGTGAGCGCGGAGGAAGTGGTGCAGCGGCTGAGGAGGCACGTGGCAGAGTAGAGGGTCACAAAGAGAGACAGAGGGGAAGATAGTGGGGTCAAATCTGACTTGTAATCAGATTCTCAGGTAAAATAGTCCCTGATTACAGTGGTCAAGGCAATAAAATCACTTGTACTGCCAGCCTGCATGTGCCTCAATCCAGCATGTCACGTTTTGGTCTGAAGGGCAGAGGCCCAGTTTATCACCAGCAGGTTAATGATTATAGAGGCCTGAATCTATAGCCTGCATATCCAATGTTTTGTCATGAAATGATACTGAAATAAAAGGATATATATTTATAGGTTGAGGGTATTTGCATAATTAAAATCCTTCAATGGGGCTTGTTTTGCTTTTAAACAGGATCATTGTGAGTACAACTAAAGGTGCGTTTACAACTACAAACTGCACTTTTTAGATTATGAAATATGAAATTATAGTCTCAATAAATGAAATCCGACTAAAACCATCTGATGGCAAAGGGCATTCAACAGATCATGATGTCCCAATATGTTTTTTTATCAACAAGATTTTGTATAGTAAGTCTAATTTGTGTCTTATATGTATTACTTTGTTGTAAGAGTGTTTGTTTATTGAACCTGTCTATCAGTCCGTTGTGTCTTCACTGTGTAGGCCAGGCCTACTGAAGAATATATAAACACCAGCAGGAATAAAGCCATCAACTGAAACCCCGCCTGTGTCTCAATTTATCATCAAACCCCATCATTGTCCTCGTGGATCATTCATAACCACCGCTCTGATAACATTCACGTAGCTCCATTAAGGGGATACATTTCATATTCTATATTCAAGTAATAGTCCTTAGCACACAGATCACACATACATACATAGAGAGAGAGCAAGAGAGATACTTTTAGGCATCCAGTAGCTTAAAAGACATGAAATCACACTTCTGTCAACCCAACCCCCACCCCTCATTAAGCCTGTGAGAATATAATAAAATAGCCAAAAAAATAATAAATAGTAACAAAAATAAAGGCTATGAAAATTACAACTACACACTGAAACACTGATTAGTGGCTGTATCGAGATTCTGATGGTTAAATGTTCTTTTTTTATTTACCATTAGTTTGAAAAGGGTAACTCTAAGTTTTTGTTTCTAAGATCTATAATACTTATTTGTAAAGTATCTAAATATGTATAAATCATTGGACTTACTTGATTAAATATTAGAAAGTTTTTCTGGGATGTATAGTGGCTATATGTAGTGCCTATAAATATCTTGATGTCCGTTAGGAATTCACTTCAAATCGGTAATAAAGGTATACAGCTCAATTTGGGTAGACATCTAAATTTTATGTTGTAATAAATCATCTTCCCTGACCACAAACACAGCATTCTTATAAGGTTCATATTAAATTCTGCTATTTCTTCTATTTATATCTGCTGAAGTTGATGGATGTCTTAAGTGTACTTTCATAAGTGAATGTTCAATGCCTTCCAGTGGCCATGATGCGTAACTACAGCGATGTTAATTTCAGGCATTTTATTTTGTGTGTTACCTGAAGACACAGTCCGCTTTTTTCACGTCTATAGTTTATATTGCATAATGTCAAGACCACAATAGTCAAGGTTGGAAGATACAGATACACAATATTCCATTGAACAAGGTCAAAATAAAGCTTTCAAAAAGACGGGGTTGTAGTTGCACTGTGTGACCACTGGAGGACCCGGAATATACACTAATTTCACTCTTTTTACTACACAAAATTTTAAGGCAGACATGATGACAAACTACAACCTCCAGTGAAATAATTCATAATAAAACCTAAATGAAACAGCTCATTGACTGTGATCGTTAATAAAGCATATGTAGTTTAAATTTGCCTTACAAGGGGGCAATAGTGAGCACAACGCTGAATGCTCACCGCCTTCAAGGCAGAAGAAGAAGAAAAGCCGGAAGTAGTATCTCGTGCGCATGGCGGTACTTGGGACATTATTTATCTTCTAAAAACGTACCCAACTTTTATTTTGGAAATAATATTAACTTTCTGCTTTATAACAGAGCACAGGTAAGTGGGGTTTGCAGTTCTGAAGTTCTAGTTAAGGGCCGTTAGCTATCGTTTGCAAAATCTCTTGTTAAACAACGACGTAACTGAAACGTCGCCTCCAAGTCATTCATTTCTTTACTTGTTAGCTGGCTAGCATGCTAGTTTTGGCTCGCTAATGGCATTGCCAAACAAAAAGAGAGCAGTAATTGAAAACTAGAACTGAATTCAGATTGTAGTGTTTTTATTTTTTATCGACGGAAAGCATTTCTAACCTCGATTTATAGCTACTGGGGGTACATGTTATTCTACGTTAGCTAAGGCTAGCTAGTGCTATTCATCACCTGCATATTAGGAACAAAAAAAGTGCTATTTACATTGAAAGTGGTATTTATTTTGAAGTTATTTGTGTACATTGGTTTACGTAACTTAACTTAACTTACTGCTTAACAATTGTAGTTCTTAGAAACCATAAGAAGTGATAAAAATGTGAAATTGAAATGCTGATATTGTATCACCTCTCCACATTAGAGAAACATAATGTAGGTATTTAATCTCTTACTATTTAATTTGATATGTTGGTAATTGCGCGTTGGCATTGGATTTTATTGATACATTGGCCTTACCAATAAATAAAACACACTAAATATTGTATATTTAATAACACATGACCCCTCTCTCAGCTCTCTGCATAATGGAGGCTGATTTGTATGACGAGTTTGGTAACTACATCGGTCCAGAGCTGGACTCTGACGACGATGATGATGACCTGGACGCAGAGGACAGAGATGTTGATGAGGTACTTTTAAAAACCAATCTGAACAATTATTAAGAGTTTGAACTTTTAGGTTATTTATGCAGTATGTGCAAACATGTCATGTTTATCTCTCCTCGTGCAGGCTGATGATGACGATGAAGATGAGCCTGCTGATGCTGATGATGATGTCCCGGGTATGGAGGTGGTCCTGCACGAGGACAAGAAGTACTATCCTACTGCAGAGGAAGTTTATGGTCCTGAAGTGGAAACGATTGTCCAAGAGGAAGACACACAACCTCTTACAGGTTAGATACAAAGAACTATGTAGCCTGCCTGTATATGCAGACTTTCATTCAAGTGCATAGTATTTGGTTATGTTAACAGTCATGTATGTGATGGCTGCTAATAAGCCATATGTTAAGTTAAACACATAAAAACAAATGTTTTTTTCCCTCCTCTCCAGAGCCCATTATCAAGCCTGTGAAGAACAAGCAGTTCACTCTAATGGAACAGGAGTTACCCGCCACCGTTTACGATATGGAGTAAGTTGTTATCCTGTTTTATTGCCTAACATCTCTGAAGATTTAAATGTTTAATCCGATTCTAACTAGAGCAACAGTAGTACAGAAGGGCTGCACAATAAATCATATTTTGAACGTCGGGTGCTATAAAGTTGTAGCTATATGCATTTACAATATCATCGTGCATCCCAGATTTTTCTCATATCATGCAGGCCTTAATCCCAGTACATATCAGGCATTGAAATCTGCTTGCCGTCATGTTGCTCAAATTGTGATATCTCTCCTCTCTTGGCAGATTCCTTGCTGATCTCATGGACGGCCCTGAGCTAATCCGTAACGTCACCCTGTGTGGTCACCTTCACCACGGCAAGGTTAGAGCCTGCCGTCTGGCTTCCTCAGGCTGCCCCTTTGGCATTTAGCAAAAGAGGACATATGTTCCTAAGTTTAAACATTTCAGAGGACAGGAATGTTTTTGAGAATATACTGCACTTTAGACTTAACTGTGACTCATGGGCATCTAATTATTTTTTTATTCTGTCCAGACCTGTTTTGTGGATTGCCTGATCGAACAGACGCATCCAGAAATCAGGAAGAGGGATGATGTGGATGTGAGTGTTGACTTTAACAATAAACACATTTCTGCATTTTATCACATCAAATTTCTCCATATAAAATCAGAAACTAATGTCATTTCTTTCTTTTTCCAGCTCCGATACACAGACATCCTCTTTACAGAACAGGAGGTGAGTAGTTGGTTGAGATGAGACATGATTATAACAGTTTTGCATCCTTAAATACGTTAGATTACCACATATTAGAATCTGGAAATATAAAATCCAAAACAGAATACAGTTTAAATCGATAATTTGACAATAGTCTTGTTTCCAGACATGATATATGTTAAGAAATGAAGCTTTAAATGCTGAATAATTATATTTCCTCTGCTGCAATGTTATTTCTATCTTGTGCTTCTTCCATAGAGAGGAGTTGGCATCAAGAGTGCACCTGTCACAATGGTCCTGCCAGACTCCAGAGGCAAATCCTACCTTTTCAACATCATGGATACACCAGGTACTGTGTGTCAGCTTGATGCTTTGTTTCCAGATTGTCTGATTTGTTGTATCATAGCAGAGAATTATATAAAACTTTGTCTCCCTCTCTAAGGTCACGTGAACTTCTCTGACGAGGTCACGTCTAGCATCCGCATCTCCGATGGAGTTGTCCTCTTCATTGACGCAGCAGAAGGAGTTAGTTTTTTTCTTATTGATTTCCTCCCAGTCCTGCTCTCTTTCTGCTGATGTATCAGTGTTCCTCAACTTTCCATATAACCCAGACCTTTCTGTTTCTCTGCGCAGGTGATGCTGAACACAGAGCGCCTGATCAAACATGCAGTTCAGGAGCGCATGGCCATCACCATCTGCATCAACAAGGTGGACCGGCTCATTGTGGAGCTCAAACTGCCTCCCACGGATGCTTATTACAAACTTCGCCACATTGTGGATGAGGTCAATGGTTTGCTCAGGTAATACTTGAAACGCATATGTCCACATTGTCATGTTGTGTTGAATAGTTTGCTCTCATTGAATAGGAGGAATCTTCTCGTTCAAGTAGGTCATGTGTCTTTTTTCTCTTCCTTTCTCAGCACTTACTCCACAGACGAGAACCTGGTGGTCTCTCCTCTGCTGGGAAACGTCTGCTTCGCCAGCTCTCAGTACAGCATCTGTTTCACCCTGGGGTCCTTTGCAAAGATCTACTCTGACACCTATGGTAAGCTGCCTCTTCCCAACATCCTCTCATTAGCAAAGAACTGGCACGTCCTTTTGTTGTCTCATACTGTACGCAGATAATAACATGAAATAATCCTCTCTTTGTGTCTGCAGGTGACATCAACTATAACGAGTTTGCCAAGAGGCTTTGGGGAGACATTTATTTCAACCCCAAAACGTGAGAACCTAATTCGGATTATCCTTTTACTTCATGCTGGCTATCCTCCCTCTTTTAATGCATCCTTGTGGTATCTGTCTTCTTCTTTTCTTCTATTCAGCCGCAAGTTCTCAAAGAAAGCTCCCAGCAGTAATTCTCAGCGCAGCTTTGTGGAATTTGTCCTGGAGCCTCTCTACAAGATCCTCTCACAGGTTGGAGATGTCTTGCATGCAGTATATATGTTTTCAAATGTGCAGCAAGACGACAGCAGGCTCACGCACCGAAATCGTCTTTGCTTCTAGGTGGTTGGGGATGTGGACACGTCTCTCCCCAGAGTTCTTGACGAGCTGGGGATCCACCTGACCAAAGAGGAACTGAAGCTGAACATCAGACCCTTACTGAGGCTCGTCTGCAACCGCTTCTTTGGGGAGTTCACGGGTATGCTCTAATTTGCTTGGATCTATCCTTTTTCATTCATTTGTGTAACTATTTAAGTATGATAAAGCAGAGGCTCTTTAACTGCTTTCTTCAATGTATCTGCTTATAATTGTTCGTGAATATGTGGAGAAATGCTCGTGCTTTGGTAAACATGTAGAGTTGATTGTGAATCTCTTCCCTGCAGGATTTGTGGACATGTGCGTACAACACATCCCCTCGCCACAAGAGGGTGCTAAGAACAAGATAGAGCACACGTACGCGGGAGGTCTGGACTCAGACCTGGGGGAGGCCATGGCGGAGTGCGACCCTGATGTGAGTATAATGAAGGCAGAATGGAGTCGGCTGTTTGTTGGCTTGTGAGAGGCGGATTCACCACTTAACTGCAAATAGCTGCAGTCTGTTTCCAGCGGTTGCCAATTCCAGCTGCTCTTCCAAATTAAGCCAACAGGCAGTTTTAATTAGCTTGAAATGAACGAGTTGTTAAATAAGCCAACTTTAGACAATGGCGGACATTGATCATAGTTTCCCAGGTTCCATTTAGAAGTCTTCTCGCCTCTAGCTTTAGCCTGATTATATCCCTTTAGGAAGAAAGTGGTAAGACTTTCCTGCCCTATTTTCTGTCTCTCTCTCTCTTATCCCTCCTTCCTTCTTACCTCATGTCTCTCGCCCTCAGGGTCCTTTGATGTGCCACACCACTAAGATGTACAGCACGGAGGACGGGGTTCAGTTCCATGCGTTTGGCAGGGTGCTGAGCGGCACCATTCAGGCAGGCCAGCCCGTCAAGGTTTTAGGAGAGAACTACACCCTTGAAGATGAAGAGGACTCACAGGTCTGCACCGTGGGCCGTCTCTGGATTTCCGTCGCCAGGTACCCTGCAGGGCTTTGGTTCCCTTAGTTCTTAGAGTCAGACGTTAATCACGTCATGTTTTAAATCTTACTTTTCCATCCACATTTTCAGATACCAAATTGAAGTGAACCGAGTGCCTGCTGGAAACTGGGTTCTTATCGAAGGATGTGACCAACCAATCGTGAAAACGGCCACAATCACAGAGCCCAGAGGAAATGAGGAGGTGAGACAGCGGTCATTACTATTGAGATCTTTAAAAACATTTAACAAGAAACAGCAGAAGTTTACATTTTGTGTTTTCTCCAACAGGCTCAGATTTTCAGGCCGCTAAAGTTCAACACGGCTTCAGTTATAAAGATTGCAGTGGAGCCTGTTAACCCATCAGAGCTGCCCAAAATGTTGGACGGACTGAGGAAGGTCAACAAGAGCTATCCATCGCTCACCACAAAGGTTTGTTACTAAACAGTAGAGAGAGTTCAGGTGGAGGGACACGTTTCTTTATGACAGAAATATAAAGGCTGCAGTTGCGTTTATCATATGTTATGTCATCTACCATTTTTAACGGTGTTTAAATGTATCTTTACTGGGCATGATCAGCCCCATGACAGACAGTAACTGTTCTGAACTAAAGATCACGCCGTGCGTGTGCTGCAGCTGTAGACAGGAAACAGTCTGTGGTACGTTCGCTCCGTGAACGGTCCATTTATGTAGCCACAGCATTAAGAGCACTGGGACGAGGTGCCGCTGACAGGAGGCCTCCATGCACTCAAAAGCTGCCTTGCGTAACTGAAAGCCTTGATCATCCAGCCAACATTGCGTGCGACAGTAACAGAAGCATTGCATGCTTATTTACAGTTCACATGCAGGTGACACAGACTCTGCAGCTCAGTGTCAGTTCACTGTGTGCTCTGGTGAAGAGCTGCACTGATGTGATATCAGACTGACTTTTCCTGTGGATAACTGACGCGTTTTCCTTTTGCACCGAGCCTCAAATAAGTAGCAGCTTTACATGTTACATGTTGTCTTAATTTGACTTGCACATGCGCACATCACAATTGCAATGGTTAGACGATCTAGTGTTCAGCCCTAATTTAATGTAATTTTTTTCTTCCATGCGTGTGTTCCTCTTTCAGGTGGAGGAGTCTGGAGAGCACGTTATCTTGGGAACAGGAGAACTCTACCTGGACTGTGTCATGCATGACCTGCGCAAGATGTATTCAGAGATCGACATCAAAGTAATTTCTCTCACTGCTTCTGTCCTTGTTACACAACATCTTTTAAATTATTTTCTTGCAATTAAAGAACGTTTCAGTCACTAATGTTTTTCACAAATGTAACAAACCTCCACAGGACGCTTCTGGTTCTTTTGTATAATTATGCTCACCTTCCTCCGCAGGTTGCCGACCCCGTTGTGACTTTCTGTGAAACGGTTGTGGAGACATCATCACTCAAGTGCTTTGCTGAAACGCCAAACAAAAAGTGAGCATCAAACATCATATTTAAACATCTTATCAACACATGCAACGACAGAGAAACCTACTTTATAGTGATAAAAGTCTAAACTCACGCTCAGGAATAATTTCCCCAAAGTTTCTTTTTTCTGACATGTTCTGTTATTTTGATGTTTGTGTTTGAGTTAAATTTATGCACTGCAGTTATATCAGAGTTAGTTCTCCCTCCGGTCCAGGATGAGTGATTGACGGCTGTATGATGTGATCGACAGGAATAAGATTACCATGATCGCCGAGCCGCTGGAGAAGGGGCTGGCTGAGGACATCGAGAACGAAGTGGTGCAGATCACGTGGAACAGGTATGACGTAAACGATATGACCATCCCACTAGAACTCTAATTGATCTCTTAATTAACTGAAATGATATAATGTGCTCTGCCTGTAGATTTCCCCCTTTTTTCAGTCTGATAAGGCCGCTTTATTAATGTCTCCGTCTTTCAGAGCCGCTCTGACTGATCGTTCATTCTCATTATTCTGCTGGTTTAAATGAGCGGCCATGTAAGACCTGTGATTGGTTCTTTAATTAAATGCTGTTACTGAAGAAGGGAGGGAGATATAGAGCTGCTCAGGGCTGAAATAATCTTTGCAGTTATTCAGTTACTTTAAATCCATAGGTGTGCGCTCTCTCATGTGCTGTACATTTATTTTAATTTAAAGTTGGACATGCAAGTGACGACTATGCACTGCTATTTGATAACACTGCTTTGACTCAGTCTGGTGTGTCTTTAAAAAAGGGAATTAAATTAATTAAAATTAAACAAGTTCTGCAAACTGTCAGAACCACGTCAGAATAAGTCAGGTTGGATGAACCGCTCCGACCTCTTCAGACGGGCAGTACTCGTGGATCTGTGCTTCACCTTGTCCGTTTGAAAGGGGAAACTATAAAACATAGAAGCAATGTTCTTTACTGATGTAGAAAAAGTGAAATAGATGTTCAGGATTTAAGTAAAGGACAGCCTTCTGTACATTGTGTGTGTGCGTTCATTAAAACTCCTCCTCCATATATCGATCAGTCCACTCACGGTAATTGAATCATGCACTAAAAGCATGCATGAATTTTCCCGTCCCTGTGACGCGACGAGCACGCCATGAGTGTGTGTCCCGCTGCAGAACGGCTTCCTGTCACTGCTCGGCTCATCCGTTATGGCCATCTGGACCTAGCGGTGCCAGCACGGAGCAGCAGTGCCAGAGAAGTGACATACTTCACACACCATTAAACTAAACCTTCGCTCTACTCCTCCTCTTCCATTAACCCCCGTGCCCCCCGATCAACCAATCTCCTTAATGTTCCAGCTGACATAATGTGCCTTTCAACCGGTGGCTGCTCTGTTTCGTCACGGCAGGAAGAAACTGGGAGAGTTCTTCCAGACAAAGTACGACTGGGATCTGCTGGCTGCCAGGTCCATCTGGGCCTTCGGACCAGACACCACAGGACCAAACATCCTCGTGGACGACACGCTGCCCTCTGAGGTGAGTTTTAGTACGAACCAGGCAGGTCAGTCACAGCCAAGTAGGGAGAAAGCTCAATGCTGATTTACTATTTGAATATTGGTTCATTTGGTTAAGGAAGAAACAGATTAACCGCTGTGATTTTCCTTTTGGATATTTAAAATATTTGTTTTAACATTTACTGTATGAATATCGCACTGGGGATGCAATATATCCCACAGTGGGGACATTTTCCTACTGTGGGATATATTGCGCTTGCAGTGATCTTCCCTTTATGTTTGAACAAAAAAAATGCTTTGAAGGTTGGTTCATTTTAATTTTTTTATGAAAAACACAACAACAATAAAAGTGCATTATTAAACATTTAAATAGACTAGAACTTTTGTATGAACAAAACAAACAAGGCGGACGATGGCAGCGGCGCATGGTGCGCATACCTGTACAAATAAATTAGATCTATAAATGTTTAAATGATATAGGCCTACATAGTAAATAAAAGTGACATTGGCAAACACTCTGGAACCAAAGAAAAAACGGAATAAAAAAGAAAACGAAGCCTAAATTCCAGGTTGTAGGTGACGATAAACAACAAAAATCCACAGGCTTAAAAGCCTAACAATAATATTAATAATAATACACATAGTAAAAAAAGTGAAATTAGCAAACAGTATAAATAAATCGCCATCGTTTCGTCGACGGTCAACTCTCCTTCTATTCTCTGAAAAGTGACCTCGCTCTGACTTCTGACACCTGCTGCTACTCTCTGTGCTGCAGATCTGCGCTGCTGCTGCGATAGAGTGGATACTGCAGTTTCTAATTGTAGCAAGAAAATACACCAGAGTTTTTTTTTTATTTGATGAAAGTGGGAGCTGCGCTGGTACGTGAAAATAAAATCTATGCGTTTTATTTCTATACGCCCAAAAAAGGCAAAATGACGGTTACGCAATCGGTCGATGGCTGAACACAGCAGTAACAACGGCTACCGCAGCAAGCCTATATCGTACAAAGTCAATTTCAACATCCCATTGTCCAAAGTCCCTTCTTCAAATGACCCTTTTTCGTCAGAAGAGCTCCAAAATATTCAATTTACAAACAAAAGAGGCAAAGCACGCAAATACTCGTACACGAGTGTATGTTTAGTAATTGTGCTTGATCAATAGCTGATTGACTAATAAGTTGTGTAATAACTTCTTCACTGGACCCACATGCGTCTTTGAATCTGTAACTCAGATGACAATAATAAAAGTATCTCTATTTGATGTTATATAAAGAACAAACAAGACCATAAATGTGCATTCAACCAATGTGCATGTCGATCATAAACCATGTAAGCTTGAGATGCCAAAAACCAAGTGATCTCCTCCCTAATGAAAGGAAAGGGTTAATCCGTTCTCTTACCTTTGGAAGAAACTGCATCTGGAAATCAAGTGTGAAGAATAAACAGTGTTACAATGCTGAGGTTTGGTTGAGGTGCACATTGTGAGTGTAACTTTCTTGTTACAGTTGTTTCCATGTTTTTGTTGCTGATTCTACATCTTTAATTTTCCCTCTGTAGGTGGACAAGGCGCTGCTGGGCTCAGTCAAAGACAGCATCGTTCAGGGCTTCCAGTGGGGAACCAGGGAGGGTCCTCTGTGTGACGAGCGTGAGTTCTCTCGCCCTTGAATCATTTTGAATTCAGGATTGAATCTTTGTTCTTCATATTAAAGCCATTGGTGCTGGACTTTCCTCCTGAAAGGCAAATGTTTATTTCCTTATCAGTGTTTCAGAACCATAACTCTTTCTTCTTTCCCCTCAGCCATCAGGAACGTCAAGTTCAAGATCCTGGACGCGGTCATCGCTCAGGAGCCGCTCCACAGAGGAGGAGGCCAGGTCATCCCCACAGCCAGGAGAGTGGTGTACTCCGCTTTCCTCATGGTGAGATCACAACCCCACCTCCTCCGTCCTATTCTTCTCCTCATCCGCCATTAGCTCCTCCAGACTCTCGTTCCATCCTCACTTTCTGTAATGTTCCATTAACGTGATTACAGTTTGGGATTTCGCTGACATCGACCTTTTTAATTGTAATGTGATAACATTCCTCTCTCTCGTTTTTGGCTTCTGTCCTCGTCTTCTCTGGCGCCGTCGCCGCTCTCTTCATAAATCCTCGGGTCAGATGTACACGGAGAGGCTGCACTGTATCACCAGGCTTTTGTCCTCAATGTAATGTGTGCTCCTTTTGTCGCAGGCTACTCCGAGGCTGATGGAGCCCTATTACTTTGTGGAGGTTCAGGCTCCTGCTGATTGTGTGTCTGCCGTCTACACAGTGCTGGCTCGGAGGAGGTCGGTATATTTCTGGCCAGGCAGAAATTTCACCCACTGAGAAAATTGCTTGATATTTCTTTAAACTCAGCAGAAGTGCTGAAAATGCAGAAATTTGAGTTTCTAAAATGTGTCATCCAACAGGGGTCATGTAACTCAGGATGCACCTATCCCAGGGTCTCCTCTCTACACCATCAAGGCTTTCATCCCGGCGATCGACTCCTTCGGCTTCGAGACAGACCTGCGCACACACACACAGGGACAGGCCTTCGCTCTGTCTGTGTTCCACCACTGGCAGGTACAAAAAGCCGACTGTCACTTTAACTTTATGTTTTCCCTCCTTATTTAACCTGAATCTACAAAACAGCAAATCAGCTCGACAATTAAAGCGGCCACTACCATTAGGCAGATAATAGAACTCATGGTGCAATCAAACCATGTTAAAGAAGATGCCGATAAAAGACTAAAAAGTTTAAAGACTATATATTAAGAAACTGTATAGAAAATGTGAGAGAAATAAGTTCTCTGTGTAGGTTTTATCATTTGATTAGAAGTTTACAGTCTCCTCTTCACTCATACAGATTTTTCGTATCCGTCTGGCACTTTTATATCTCTTTTTATATCACATCAGTGGGCTCAAATTGCTCTAAAAAGACTCACTTCCAAAATATTACTCACTCACTCTGAAGTCTCCTATTAGCTTTAAACTAATTAAACTTTTAAATGGGCTTTTGTACAAAAGGACTGGATTTTGTCCCCCATCCATCTGATTGGAGACTTAAACGAGAATCTCTTCATGGCCAGTTCGGTGGCTGATTACTCATGAGTAGCGCTGTGACAGTGGTGAATTTTTCTAACCGTTTTGAAACGCCATCGCTCCCTTGCGGATCAGCCGTACAGCCGCCCCAGCCTTAAAGGAGAAGTTCGGTATTTTTTTTGTTTTTGTTCCTGTGAGTCATTTGGACCCACACATTTGTACAAATAGGGCCCAGGTTTAAAAATACTGAACCTATCCTTTAATCTATAAACTCACCCTGCCGTTATTAGGGTGCGGCATCAATACGAAACAGACCTTTAATTATTTTTGTCCAAAACTCTTGATCAGAAAACTAAAACTGTATGAATGTTTACCTTTACACAAAAGTAGTCTAATCTAATGACATCGATTGCAAATCACTAATATGATCGTGCTCTGCGTGACAGTGGATCTAACCCCATCTGCTGCACTGAGAGAGAGAGTGAGGGAGAGAGAGAGAGACCCCTGTTAAAATAATGACTTACAGGTGCCACGCAGACATATTGGTCTGTGAAGCTGTCTTAACATATCGGTATATGTTGCAAAGTCATTCATACAGTATACCTTAAAAATGTCGCTTTAGAGACGGTGAAAACAGGAAATTGTTATTTCAAACTTTACTACCATATGGTGTAAATTTCGTATGTTCAGTTTTACTTTACTTACTTTTACTTACTATGCAAACTTGACGCCTGACAGCATTCAGGTCCAATTGTAGCGACCAGTAAATGTGACGTGTGCCGTTTTAATGGAGGGGAAAAAAGTGCTTCACTGAAAAGACAACCAGAGAAACAATAAATGTATAAGGGCTTCTAATTGAGATAAAAAAGAGGTGATGCCGGTGACTGGGTCCACCCTGCCGTTGACGTCACATAGCCTAATCGCAGTACTGCGGTCATTGTCACAGCCCTGCCTATGAAGTATTGCATATTGGCATGCAGGTAATGTTTGGAGGCAAACTTTATACCTATACGTTTCTAATCATTCTGTACTTCTGGGGATGTCTGGCCAAATTTTCAATATGTATAAGTGCCATGCATCTCTTATGAATGCATAAAAGATACAAAGGAAGAGCAGGAAAAATACTACGGAAGAAAGCAAAGAATTGATTGTCTCTAAAGAGCAATGCCGACACTTACTAACCTCCGAGCACCAACCCTCGCATACACTAAACCGTGGCAGCTCGTGCAGCAGAGTGACCAACCTCGTGCACACGTCTGCCACTTCAGATGAACAGCTTCTGATGTGGAGTGTTGAGTCATTAAGTTTTCAGTAGAATGCGGCTGTCTGTGTCTCTGCCTGCCACGTCTGACGTGTGTGAGTGTCTGCACTCTGCGGAGCTGTGTCAGGGAAAATTAACTCCACTTTGGAGAGATTAATACTTTACAACAAAGTCAGTCGTGCGGAAGAAGAAATAAAACAAATATTTAATGTGTGTGATCTTCCTAACAGATTTGTTTTCCCCCTTGAGGTGAAACTACAAGTGTTCGACATGAAACCCCACATGAATAATTTATTTACATGCTTGTCTAAACGCTGGCAGAGAGATGGATGATAGCTCCAGAGATCCTTCGGGAGCTTACAGAATAAATGAAATCCATTCTTTACATTTGATTTTGAAAGCTTGTATTACCCCATTTATTCTTTAAAGGAGCGATTCACCGCTGGAAAAAGCCTCTGTCAGTCAAAGCTGGTGTTCTCTGTAATCGATAGAAGCAAGAATATTTGAAATTGGCGCCATAGCTGTGGAGAAAGTTGTACAAACAGCTCGTGGTTTCACCCATTCTACATTCCTACAACACCCAGCATGCATTGCGCCCCTCCCTCTGAAAGGACCGGCCCGGCGAGAGACGCAGGCAATGGCTCATAGTGGTACAGAATCCTAAATATGACAAGAATATACCAGTGGATTGTCTAAAAAATCTTCATGTCTACATTTCAAACCTGACGATTTTGAACGAGACATGACGTCAGGCGGGCGTCCTAGATTGAGGAAGTGTAGTTTAGCGAGCTCCCTGGCCTCCGCCAGGCGCCGCATTTTAGGTAGTCTGGCGAAGGTTTTCCAGGGCCCATTGGAGAAGCAGATAGCATCCTCCAAAGGCACAGAGAGAAATAGTATTTTTTCCTACCATAACGGCATTAGCTCCCCATGACAGCATGATAGGAATGAGGTTGAAAATCGGTGAACTGGCCCTTTAATGTTTTTAGGCTGAGCAGCATATAGATTGTGTGATTAATTATCTTTCATGGGATTTTATACGTTCAAATTATGTAACAGAATCTGTTTTGTAAACGTAATATCCAGCGAAATATTTAATAGTGATTACAAAGTCCGATTTCTCCAGAGATTTGACATTTTTGTTTTGTCAGCGGAAATACGCCGTTCTGTTTCGGCCTCCTGTCATCGTCCGAGTGATTTATTTCCACGTCGCTGGTCTGAGGTCAGCCCTCACAGAGAAAATATACCTTTTCCCTCCTCTGTGCTTCCTCTCTGGTCCCTCACCAGTCCCTTTGACCATCTCTCCCTAATAGACTTTTCTAAATGGCAGCTACAGTTGCAACAATCAACCCTCTAAATCCACTCCGCTGCTCTGTCGACAGAATAACTCCTGCTAGCATGTATCGATTCATCTGCCCAACAAAATAAGAACAACAAAGAGTTCCTGAACTGTGTTGTTTCCCCCATTACACTCAAGAGGCCGTAACGTCCTCCCTCGTTAGTCTGATTGTGCGCTGCATGTATTGGCATGCTAACAGCACACTGTTGAGTTACTGTTAGCAGCTCTCATCCATCTGTTGATTGGGCTTCAGCCACTCCATTGATTATTTCTTCCCCTTTCCTTCAGGTTTAATCTTTCCCCGAGGCGCGGAGCGTCTTATTCAGTCCAGCTTTTAGATTCAGCTTCCTAACAACTCCTCTCCTCCTCCTCTCCTCTTTGCATTAAGCATCGTATATCCACGGCGATGAGATCACTTGGTGAAGGTCAAACTATGAGCTGCTTAAGATAATGGATTTAGTGAATCATTTTAAAAGCCTGTGAACACTTAGTTCTTCTTACTGCTAACATGGCACTGATGCTGCGTTGGTCACACGCTGAAGGAGTGACAGCGTTGCTCTTTCCATCACGTTGATGGACACAGTCCTGACTCAGGAACAACGCGACAGACCTGCAACCGAATCAGATATTTAGTGAAAGGTCGGAGCCACTATTAGAAGTGTCCACTCAGTGTGTTCAAGCTCAAAATGTGACATGCGTAGCTGCAGTTCCCTCCCTCTCTCAGGGTTAACGATGTTTCATATTTCCCGTCAGATCGTCCCCGGTGACCCGCTGGACAAGAGCATCGTGATCCGGCCTCTCGAGCCTCAGCCTGCCCCTCACCTGGCCAGAGAGTTCATGATCAAGACCCGTAGACGCAAGGTGAGCCTTTATCCACATTTTGTGTTGCACAGTTGTTGATACAATTTCTCCTTTGTTTTCCCCCTGATTGATTTCTCGTGTTTGCTGTCGTGCAGGGTCTGAGCGAGGATGTGAGCATCAGCAAGTTCTTCGACGACCCTATGTTGTTGGAGCTGGCCAAACAGGACGTGGTGCTGAACTACCCCATGTGAGATGGCAAAACCTCTACGAGACACTCAACAGCAGATCCAGATCTCATCTTTCTCTTACCATATTTTGGGTGTCATTTGAAATCCTCCCCCAACCAACAACTTTAAAAGATCTGTATTAAAGGTGAGATCCCTTGTAACAATCACTGGATTGACGGAAATCCTCAGCCGTTGCGGTCACAGGAGAGTTGTTGCCCTTTCCCTTTGGAGAGCAGCAGTATTGGTCAGATATTGCCGAAGTTTGTTGTCTCATCTTTATTGTATTTCTGTTTTTTATATGTACAAACTATTGTTGTTTTATAGAATAAGATAACTCTGAAACTTAAAAAGAAAAAAAAATAGATGTCATTGATCTGGTGTAAGTCTGAATAAAACAATTCTTTGTATTTTAATGAAAAACGTAAACATTGTTCTGTACTTTATAAGACCGTGACAGAAACCACATCCTCACTTGTGTATGTAGCTGAGATACAGATAGGGTTCGACTTGTGCTAAATCGGAGCTTTGCCGATACTTTGAGTGATCGCTGCGTCTGTTTGGGAAGCTGTGTGGGCGCTGACTGATGGACAGACCGCGGGATAGTTGGAGGCAGGCAGGGAGGAACCAAAGGTCAGGGGTCGCATAACGGAATAAGAAGAAGAAGGAGGAGGAATGATGCGGCGTGTCAAAGATGACAGATGTCACTAAAGCAGCAAAACTTCTGCTAACATTTAAAGTTCGCTCTTCATCTTTTAAGTCAGTTTGGAGCTCTTCAGGACATCTTGAAGACCAAGGAAGGAAATATCACAGGGGGAACGTATTTCTGTTTTAGAGGAAAATTCCACAGAAAGGTTCCAGATTCAGATTTTAGATTTGTGTCTGCAGGTCAGGACTGACTTTAGGTACATTGCTCCTGCAGCCACAGTCAGACGTAGATGAGCATTTGGCTTATTAGTATTATGGATACATTTCTGAAAGAGGCCCACCAGAACAAAGCCTCTGTATGAACTGATTAACATTCCTTGTCGGAAAGTCAATGAAACTTCCAGAGAGATGGAAAATAATTACAAAGGGAAACAAAACAACCAAAAAGATGAGCAAAAAACAACAAGACAAAAAACAACTACGAGACTAGGGATGGGACAAAATATCGTCGTCCCGACTGGTGTGATACATTCATCGTATCGCTGACCTCAATTTGTGTCAAAATCTGTGAAACTGACATCCAATCGCAGTGAATAATACATTAATTCTGCACTTCAACTTTTAGGGGCATTTTATATCCTTCAGTTCATCAGATATCGTGATGTGTCATCATACGATTGTCTTGCAATATACCAGTTATCACAGAATCGCTGTATTGTGAAGTATTAGTTACCCTGCGATTCCCACCCCTATATGAGACACAGAACTGCCACAAAAAGATGTTAAACTACAAAGAGACACAAGAGGCCACGGAAGGACAGAAAATAACTACAAAACTAGAACAGAAACAGTCAAAATACGACCAACAGACTCAAAAAGACCATCGCATAGAGCTGCAAAATGACAACAGATGGCACAAAATGAGGACAAACAACATTTCCAATAATACAAACATGAGACACAAAACAACCACAGTGAGATGCAAAAACCACGACAAGACAAACAACATGGATACAGCAACATCGACAGGATGAAAACAATCTAATGTAAAACTGATAAAATACAAAATCAATCTTTCAAGTTCTATTTTTATTTGTTTTTTTTGACATATGTTTAGCTACTGTAGACAAAAAATACTGTTACCAGTTTATAAGTCTGCTTCTAAAGTAAGTGTGTAGGAGCCGTCCCAGAGGTTCTCTCTGCTGGGGAATCGTCACCATGCTTTGTTACTGACATAACTCGGAGTTGACCGCAGCCTCTGTGCTCTGTGAGACAGTGTCGTAGTCGAGTCACCAAACCTCGAGCCAGAGTCGAGACTGGAGTCCCCAGTGTTCAAGCCAGAGTCACCAAAGAAGAATCCGAATCGAGTCTGTGTCCAAGCTAGCTAGCAGCTAGCTAACGTCGACGTTATCAGCAACCTCTCTGTCTTACTTTTCTGGGTGCGTCCTGGACACATGTCTGTCCCCACCTTCTCCTGGATGGTTCTTTGACATATCGAACATGTTGCACTGCTCTTGCTTGCATTTGCTGTAAAATCTTTGCCTCTTTAGGCATCATGGCAGGAACTGTTGCTGAACAAGACAACAGGTGAACTTGCATGCAGGTGAACGCACGTGCCAGCCCTTGCCTGAAACTGAATAAATTATTCGGGCCTTGTCAATAGATAAGTCTGAGTCCAACTCTCCATCTCTAGAGTCCGAATGCTGTCAATGCTCAAGTCCAAGTCAGAAACCTGTACTCGAGATATGAAACTGCCAAACTTTCCAGCCTACAGGTAACAAGTAGCGATTGACTGCTCTTCATGATGGCCTGATGTCTCAGTCTTGTCACAGATCGCAGCAGCTAAGGTCACCACTGACAATCGCCCCGAACAGTCCTGGAGGTGTTGGAGATGGTGAAGGTAAAAGCAGGGAGAGGAGGAGCCACATATGGCTGAAGCTGCTTTGACATTTGGAGTGAATGTCAGTTCTCTTTCAGCAGATGCAGAAGGATGGTGACGGGGGTCCTGTGCCCTTTAAAATGCTTTGGGGAAGGAGAAATGAGGAGATTAAGGACCCTTCTGAAACATGAACGACGAGCGACCGCACTCTGCTCATGAAGGTATCGACATGCAGACGCTCACCTCTGCTCCTGCAGAAAGTGTTCAGCTGCACATGTGTCGACTGAACGAGCGCTCAGACGACATGCTTCCATCGCTCCCCTCTTGTACTGGCATGAGTCGGGGTCGTGCCTCGCCCCGGGCGCTGAGACGGATGGCAGCAGTTCTTGCCAGTCTGAACACAAGGGCCCCGAGCGATCTTACCAATCTGTGGTCCCTGTGCTAAATATAGACAGGAGCCTCAGTAAAGGGCCGGCTCGGGGCACCCTCCTCCTGAAAGTCAAACCTCTTCCTGTTTCCTCTCCACCTCCATCTGCTCTCCACCACCTCATCACTCACCTTTTCCTCCGCTCTTACCTCTCCTCCATCTCGTCCTGTCTCCTCGCACCGACACAGCTCCCCGGCTCTGTCATGTGTCTGTGACTCAATCACACTTGTCTCCTCCTGCTAACATCACGAGAGGACCTTTGCCTCCAGAAAATCAAGCCTAAAGTAGGAAGCTGAGGGCACGGAGAGTCCAGTCAGGGAGTTTCTTATTGACGCGCTGCTTATAGTGAAGTAAACCAGTGCTAGATTAATGAATGAGGATGATGAAAGTTGAGCCAACAAACAATGTCATGAATCCAAGAAGTCAGTCGGATGATAGATCGTTGGCTTGTTGTATCTTGGATGGATTTCTGAACAGACCGACTAGAACAGGAAGTCTGTTTGAAACAATTGTTAACATTTCTCGCTGGAGAGTTCCTGAAACTGTCAAAGAGACACAAAACGATTACAAAGAAACATACAGCCAAAAAGATGAGCATGACAGATCCACAGATGCAGAGAATATGACGGCAGACGTATGAAGTCACGGTAACATGACTTGTTGTGAAGACAAATGGGGGGAAAAACAAAAAGAGGAGCGAAACGCTCCTAAAGGTGCAAAAAAAGAGACACAAAACAAGTATGAAATGCAAATCTACTACAAAAAGATGCAAATCAACAAGAAAAAGATACAACTCACCAAAATAACTACAAACCACAAACAGACAAGAAACACTGACTAACTGATGCAAGGTTAACTAAGAGATGCAAAGTTACACAAAAAAAACGACTGAAAAGGTGCAGAACGACCACAAAATGATGCAAATCTACCCCGAAGATTAAAATATATAAAGAGACACAAAACAACAAAAAGGTGTAACTTGCCAAAATGAACTCAAAATAACCACTAACAACATCAAGGTGTCCCTTCACAAAGTGATGCACAATGACCAAACAAAGATAATTAAACAACCAGCAATGATGCCAAATGACCACAAACACACAAAACAACTACGAGATGCAAATCAATTACAAAAAGATACAAGTCACCAAAATAACTACAAACCACAAACATGCATGACAGATCCAAAGATGCAGAGAATATGACGGCAGACGTGTGAAGTGACGGTAACATGACTTGTTGTAAAGACAAATGGCAGGGGGGGAAACAAAAAGGTTCGGAAACGCTCCTAAAGGTGCAAAAAAAGAGACACAAAACAACTACGAGATGCAAATCAACTACAGAAAGATACAATCAATCAATCAATCAATCAAATTTTATTTGTATAGCGCCAAATCATAACCAGAGTTATCTCGAGACACTTTACAGAAAGAGCAGGTCTAGACCGACTCTTTGTTAAGTTATTTAAAGAGAGGCCCAACATGAATCCACCATGAGTAGCACTAAGCAATTCGGCACATTGGCAAGGAAAAACTTCCTTTTAACAGGCAGAAACCTCGAGCAGAACCAGACTCATGTTGAACAGCCATCTGCCTCGACTGGACATACAAAACGACAACAAAAAGATACAACTCACCAAATCAACTACAAACCAAAAACAGACGAACAATAACAAACGGATCCAGAATAAACACACAAAAATGCAAAACAAACAAAAATGATGCAAATCTACCACAAGGATAAAATAAAATATAAAGAGACACAAAACAACAACGTAAAGATGTAACTTGCCAAAATAGACTCAAAATAACCACAAACAACATCAACGGACAGAACACGATCACACAGTGATGCACAAGGACCAAACAATAATTGACAAACAACCGATAAATATGAAAAAAGAGACGAGAAAAACAACATGCTCAACAATCACACAAACACAAAATATCCATGACAAAATAATATATACAATATTTATCACAGTGAATACAAAGTGACAACAACTGAGCACAAAAGGACACAATACTTAGTTGTCTTTAATGTCACTAAATAATGTAGAGCTTTATATTCCTTAGAGCTCAGGCTTTAAATCAGAGTCTCAACACATTTTTCCCATGTGCCCCGGCTCACCTCATCTGATTTATGAATATATTCCCGCCCTCTCCATCCGTCCTCATCAGAGAGCCTCATGCATGTTCTACAACACAGGAGGGCGCCCTCACAGCCCTGCAGGTCAGTGACAATCCGAGGTCCGGCAAGGTCAGAGCTGAGAGCGGACTCACAAAAAAACACACACACACAACCACATGACTGTGTGACTCCTGCACCCTAGGGCCCCACAAGGAGCAACAATAGTGAATCACTGTGCAATCACAGAGGTCACATCTCGGAGTTTGGCTCACAGACTGATGGAGGCTGCACATGCACGGGTGGGTGAGAGAGCAGCAGAGGAGAGGAAGGGGGGGGGAGGAATTTGGAGAACTCAATCTGCAGAATAAAAGCAAGTAGATGTTTTAATTTGAAATTCAGATGTTGGTGTTCCCTTTGCTCGAGGCCGGCCACTGAATGAGACTCAGACGAGGCGATCCAAATCATTTCTTGGCTGGAAATCCTCCTGTCTGCATGGAATCACAGACCGGATCCTGCTCGCTGCAGTCTTTTCCTTGGAAGCTGGTTTGCGGCCTTTAGTCAGGGGTGGTCACATATTGCCACTTGTTTTTCCATCTAATGAGGCTAAAGTCAACAAATGTGGTGTTTATCTGAGCTCCAAGAGAACATCTGAAGTCCTTGTGCATCATCTTCAGGGGCCTCCAGTAACAAAACCACACCAGAACAAACTCGTTTAACTTCCTATTACACTGATATTTGATTTGATTGATTTGATTGCACTTTAACTTAAAATACCTATCCTATTGTTAAATTGATCTTTTTCTTTGTTTTGATTCAATTTTCTTAGATACAAAGCGTTCCAAATTGCCTGTTTTCTCTGTATAAAAAGCTTCTTTACTGTTGTAACATGTAAATATTGCAATGTGAAGCAGGTAAGTTGCCATTTAAGAACACAAATCCGAGCAATCCTACATTTTTAAGTAAAACTACACAAATATTAGTCTTTACAAATGTATAATTATGTTATTATAACTAAACATTAGCAGTTAATAATCCCTTTATGTGTTATAAACAGACAAAATACGCTTCCGGGTGAATATTCAAATGATCTATCTGAGAGGCTGCACATCACAAGCTACAAACATAGGTGAGTGTTTACTTTGAGCCAGATGTTTCTGGACCCAAGATGTGTGACCTGACGGGCGCGCGCACTGTCAGTGACGCGTGCGCGCTGCATCCTGCTTCGGAGCTTCCCTTGCTAGGACGGGTCGCCGAGCTTTCAGGGAATCCAGCTGTCACTCAGCGAGCCCCGGTGTCAGGCTGTATGTGGCGGAAATCCCGGTCCTGATAAATACGAGCGAACGAGCCCGCCGGATGAAGGAGGACCTCCAGTGATCAACAGATCCACGCTGCCCACTCCTCCTGCGAAGAAGAAGAAGAAGAAGAGGAGGATGAGGGACCCGACAGACAATACCGGAGACAACTGGCACATGTGAGCGTCTGACATATTTATTAGCCGATTCCCGAGCCAGTCACAGAGATATGAACAAACTAGCTGTCAGGATTCGGTCTTAATCAGCCGATGTTAGTGTTATTGGCAGCGCAGAAGGTTCAGCTCGTGCCAAAATGACCAGACTATTGTCTAGCATCGCTGTAACGGAGCGGGCCCGTAGGAATTTTGGCACCGGTTTTACGCAGCAGACCACATAGTTTGATCGACGTCTCTCGACCGAAGGCAGAGGAGTGAGGCTGACATGGACAAAGAAAAGCTCGCACGTCTCGTAGTGATGCTATGAGATAAAATCACAACACATCAGTCAAAGCACGCGGCGGGTTCCTGGAGCTGATCCTCACGACGGCGGGATTCAAGTTTGGACCTCACAGAGTCCAACACGACCTTCCCCTCCCGAAGCACAGGATCATCTTACATCTTAAGGCTTCTTCACAGACTCGCAGGGCGGTAAGAAAAAAAATCTCCTTTCATTCTTGATATTTGAATGATATTTGTTTCCACCTTTGTTGTGCATGTGGCTCATTTGTAACCCTTTGAAGCCCCGGTGTGTGAGGGAATGTCGCGGCTCGTGGACGCACCATTTGGCACCATAACGCACAGGCAACGGTTGCATCTTTAGGGTTAATTTGTGTCCCAATTTGCATTCATTTAATAAATGTATTGTTTAATTATTTTGTGCATGTGTAACACGTTGGTCAAGGCCAAGCTGTGAGCAACAAGAGAGCAACTTAACACTATAAACGTGCTTTTGGGAGGCTTCTGCGACCGGCGCGTCTAATTGACACAAGCTGCTAATTTGCATTCAATATGCCCGCCCATCAGTTTACAATCAAACACACATTAACCCTTAAAAAGCAATATTTTTGATTGAGCCACATTTATGATCATATTATGTACAGAAACCATGAGAGCATCAGGGTGGTGTAGATGGGCGGTGCAGGGATTCTCCTCCGGATCTGGTTAAATCCTGCAGGAGCTGCTCACATTAGGGGAAGCACATGCAGACTTTATAATGACTTTATTAGTAAACTCTTGAGATCAATTACTTGTGCATATATTTAACAGGAGTGTGAAAGCTTTGCATGCATGCTGCTTTTAATTTCAGGGCATTTGTGGGGATTTTTATTGAGCAATGCTGACACACTGTGCGCAGGCTGTCATTAATAAAACCTACAGGGCTGAATTATTAAACAAGGTAGGACAAATATGCTAATTGTAGTAGTTTTTATGATGCAAAAAAAGCAGGTTTTAATTAAAGGAAGTAGTTGCCAAAGCTACATAACAATAACACCATTTTAATAATTAGCATTACGCGTGTAAATGTTTGCTAAATTAAGCTTTAGGTCGTTTTTAATAGATAGCATTTAATAGCGTTTAAAAACACTCCATGCATTTGGTGTCTTTACCCATGATGCTCCAGCCCTCTTACAACACAATATCCTCACTACTGATGTGACTGCACCTTCACTCACACACGCACACACATTTCCCTGATTCAGTGATTATCTCATCATTTCTGAAGTCAATACATCCAAAGAAAATAAGAAAAAAAACCTCCCGCCGCTCAGAGTGGTTAACCTGCGCCGGGCATTATTCAGCGTGATGAGAAACCCTCCCATTGTTCAGGCCGCCTTTGAAATATTCCACATTGCTTTCTGTGTGGAGCATTTGTCAACGCCAGCAAGGCAACGGCTCAAATATGAGGCACGGAAATGAGTTTCTCCCCCTGTGCTTGGGAAAATCCTCACTGTATGTAAAGGCAGTGTGATGGATTAGTGAATGCTTTCTGTATAACCTATGGATGCTTTGTATTTATTCGTTGGTGAGCTGCCAGGAGAAGCATCTCTCCCTCCGTTTGCCCTCCATTCCTTCTTTATTTCCATCCTGTAAGTGCCGTTTTGGCATTTCACATCCCTGCACACTGAGTTAATGAACATCTGAAAGTATTCCATCTCACACTCCACCTTGTTACCCCTGCCTCCCCCTTAAAGACCGTAACTCCCCTCTGTGCGGACCGGAGGAGGAACTTGTACCAATAAGGGAGGAGGGGAAGCCGACCCCTGTGAGGGAGAGCGATAAGGAGCAGATTCTGTGTGGCAGCGAGGAAATGCCCCATCACTTCAGCTCGTATCATGACCAACGCGCTCCTGTCCTCCTCTCATCTCACATATAAACACTTTCCTGCATCGCCTGAGACACTGCGACCAAAAACCTCCTGACTTGGCAGATAAACGTGATAAATTGTGCATGGAAGTTTATTTAATGATCAGAGGACGTGCCAGTAAAGTCTGAGAAGTGTCACATATCCTCTGAGCTGGCTGGGAAGTTGATAAAAGACACAGCCGATAGTATATAAAACAGAAAAGCTGGCACTCGTGTTTCCCCAGTGATCCAGAAAGAGTCCGTGCAAGAGAAGTCGCCTAAAAAATGGCAGCACTTGATATTATGTAGCAAAAAAGAGCAATGATGAAAGCATAGAGCACATACGAAAGACTTTAACCTTCTAAAGAGATGCCTTTAAAATGGAAGAAACACCAGAGATGGAGGAAGCATTCTGTACTGTGAAAGTTGCAATATTTATAAAAAAAATACCGTAAAAATACTCGACTACAATAATCCACTGGGCTCAAGTGTGCAAGCGCACAGGGCCTCGCGCCTTACACAGGGGCCGCAGCAACACTTCAAAAGTAGCGCAATTCCGCAGAAAAACCGCAGACCTGGCAACCCAGGCTTCGCATCCTGCTTTTTTTTTTTGGGTCTGTTGTTGACCCACCGTGATTCTGAAATGAAATTCCTGTTTGTCAGTTCCATTATGCATACTTAAAAAAAAATCTAACCGAACAAATGATTCATGTTGTTTTCAATTTCTTGCTCGCTGCAAGGACGGAGGAGAAGGGGAGACGATGTCGGCCGCACGAGAGCGCGACAGATTTCGTAAACACGAGTCGGGCGCTGACAAAAGAAAAAGAAATTTGAAAGAACGGAAGAATTGAATAAGTCAGATAAATTTGTCAACGCTTCGACAGGGCCTCACGTCCTCCCTGCGACGACTCTGATGCTATCAAATACTTACTCAAGAACTTTTATCACAGATGCATCAATATTGAAGTGGTTGTAGTTGGTTAAAGAGGAGCTACTTTTACATACTGATGGGTTGTTTAATCTCTAAGTGCAACGTGTTGTGTTGGTCGAATCTTATATCCACAGCTGAGATAAAATGGACCTAATATCTGTTTTAATACAGCACTAGGATAAATGCACTTACTTTCATTACATCACTGCAGCACACAAAATCTTCTCACTCAATCTTCTCATTCTCATTGATCACAATCAATGGCCTTATGCACACCTCCGTGCAAAGCTTTATAACACTCAATGGCTTAAATACCTGCTATTGAATTCTTAATGGCTTATGAAACATGGAATATCAATACGCCAGATATTGCAGAGTTAGATTTTTCAGTTTAAAGCGAGCGACCTAATCCTGCAGGTCCTGATCAATAAAGGTTTATTAAATTAGAACTGCAGAACATCTGCTGGCAACCTTTCACTGGCTGCATAAAACATCATGGTTTCATCTTTGATGACACATTTATAAAAAGTCTGCGAGCACAACATTGCATACACGTTAATGTCACTTTAAGCATTTCAGAATAAAAGCTCAGATGATAGTTCGAACCCTTAACTGCCTCATTTCCACCATGAAGCATCCTTTAATCTGCAAACATCATGTGTACTAAATCCTCTACCTTTATGCTGTTATTTAAATGCATTTTTATGTTAATGACCTGCGATTAAATCAGGCATTTTCAATTATCATAAGTGTGGAGTGAAATGTCTGCGGGTTGTGTTTAAGTCAATGACATGCTTTACACGCAGCTATTTTGAATAATTGGAGTAATTCACTTCCTGTTTTTCCCAATTCTTCCCTTCAGAATGTGTGATGTGGAGGCCGTACAGTAAGAGGTAAATTTTATGCTTTTAGCCACTACATGAAAAACATTCCCAAACACTCAACATGTATCTCAAAGAAAAGTGTGGCTGCAGTTTGTGGAATCTGTTGGAGATGCTGCAGCCTCTCCTAACTGGCTTTGTGCAACACCAAATATCAAGGTATTACGTCTCTATCTTGTTTAGTAGATTTGAGCACGCTGCAGGCTTTAATCCTCGGAGTGCAGCGCAAAGAGGGAAGACGGCGTCTTTATGCCTGCCAACTAGTCTGGATTCCCTCCGCTTGACACTCAGCGCGCTATTTTCTGGTTGCCAGTTCCTGTAAACGACCTTAAAGTAAGGAGAGGAGAGGAGGAGGAGGGTGATACACTTGCTTTGTACTTACCAGGTGATTAGGGTTGTTAGAGGCCTTCATATGCACCCACTTTTACTCCCTATGTGTACATCCACCTCTTATTTAAAGTAGGCTTCAGCTGCACTGATGGGGCCTTTTTAAAGTACAGTATGGATGTCTATTTCTGGAATTTGCAATTGTCTGGAAGAATAGTTTGAAAGAGATTGAATGAATATATTAGAAATAAAAGCTTCTAAGACGTCCCTGTGTGTCTTTAGACTGAATTCTAATTAAACTGTCATTAAATTCAGAGATGATGAGCTTCACGCTGCGAGCCGTAATTGAAAGAGTTTGACCGTCGTATATTTCCCTAAATCACCCAGCTGATGAATCTGTTTCGTGCCACAGGATTGAAGTCTTGAGCGTCCAAAGCGGCTGATATTTTAGGGGAGACTCCGAATGTTCCAGCGAGCGGGGGGGAGGGTTGTGTCGTGCTCTCTGTGACTCAGGATGACTCCTCAGGAAAACGAGCCCTGCAGTCGGCCCTGACCCTTTTCGGAACAACCATGTTTGCGGTTGCGTCGGTGCACGTGTCGTGTCGAGGCCGCAGCGGATGTCTGAGGCTTACATAGCAAAAAAAACAAACAGGAAAAATGTTTGATTGTGTTGTGAGAAAGGGGATCCGGACCGTCATGATTCATGTCAGCCATGTTATAAAGCTGCTGCACTGTGCAACATATGCATCCACATGCACGATGCTTCATAGCCGTCTGTTTGCACACATTTGGGTTGAGCTCACAGTTTATCCATATGAGCACCAACTCTAATAGCATTTATTAGCCATTGTTCTAAAAATATTAGTCTAAAAATGATTGGGATGTCAACATAAAATAAAAATAATTTTTGAATCATTTTAACTTTTTTATGAAGTAAAAATTTAAAAAACCTGCAAATTTTAGCTTCTTCAATGTTAAAATTTGCTGCTTGTTTCAGTTTTATATCATAAAAAATGACATTTAAGGTGTTTTTTGGACTATGTCGAACAAAAAATAGATTTTCTGAAATTTTAGAGGCTAAACTAAAAGATTAATTCTAAAAGTAACAGCACTCAAAGTAAACAAGTTGACCCTGATGAGCTTAAATACTCTGACCTTTCTTCCTGAGTTCCTAGATCCCGCTGTGATGAATGATGTACATGTTTTATCTTGTCTGACCAGCAGTCAAACACACTGTTAGGTATAAATGATTCATGATAATATGAAACAGAGAGAGCCAGATAATTCTCCCTTGGAGGAGGTGTAAGCAGTGAGGACATGAAGCGTAAGAGAGAAAGATGGAGGCGGACAGAGAGAACCCCACTGAGTGTGGATGAAATCAGATGTCACTTCAGCCCAGCCTGGACTCGTGAAGAGATACGGGCAGTCTGGCAAATGAAAACAGTCGTGAGGCTCCTTCCCACTGGGAATGTCACTATAACAAACCGGGATCAGCTCAGACACACACACCGGGAGCCTGCGAACACACACACACACGCACACAGATACAGAGTCCTGCATGTATGGAGCTGTGTACGCTCCAGTCAGTGTTGAACTTGCATATTCAAAGTGATACGTCAGACTCATGAATCTGTGCTTGCTGACACATTTACATATGAGCCCGCCTGTCGCGGCCCGGGCCGTGATGCGGGCTGACAGGTCTTATGCCACTTCCCTCGGGTCACCGTGGGGGGCGGAGCCACAACGTGACAGGAGCGAAGGCCGAGAGCTGCCTTTCATTCACTGTCAGCCTCCAATGACACAACCTCTCCGTGCGTTTGTAGTCACAGTCCTGCGGTCGGGCGGGCGGGCTGAGGTAACATTAGGGATCTACTCAGCTGACTGTGCGCTCATGTGACTCATACCTGTTGTTTGACTTTCTCTGCGCTCGCTCAGCTTCATCCTGTGTTGTCAGGGCAGGTTAGCTGTAGTGCTAACTTGGATTAATTCAAAATAGCATTTTGAAAGTGCCAACTAATAATAATTATTTTTTGAAGGGAGTTTGTTTGTTCTGTGATTGTTATTATTTGTTTTTTTCCCCTTTCCCATATAATCCCCCATCACCCTGACAAAGTTTCAGGAGAGAGTTTGCTGTAAGCTGTAAATAGTTCTTAAACATACTTTTGCTGCCTTGTTAAAACAAAATCTTAGGGATAGAGGTTTTCCAATACACCTATACTTTAGTACTGGCCGATACCGAGTACCCCTCTGATACCAAATATATATTACTGGTGGAAAAACACTGACGGCTGCCATATTGCTAGCTTTCGCTAACATCTAACAACACTACGGTTATAGTGGAGAGTGTAATTTTAAAGGCACTTGCTGATTTACCTAAAAAACGTTTGGTATCAGATCGGTGCATTGACTGGCACACTGGTGGATACCTTTCAAAATTCAAATTGGAACAACTCTACTTCGAGTGAGCACTTATAATGTGTCTTATTTTTAAAGTAACAGCGGGTACAGTCCCTCTTTTCAGCTGTTGTGTCCATGCTGTTCTGCCGTGTCACTTTGTGTAAAACACTATCAACAAAGGTGCAGTGAAGGAGGCCGCAGAGATTTCATTAAACACACAGAGTCTGCTTCATTATCTGAACAGACACACACACACGAGCGATCAGCAGCGCGCCACTCGCACTGTGGAGAACGTATTAGAATCCATAAGGGGATCTGTGCCACAGCGCTGCACACGGCGGAGGGCACACGCTCACGCCTGATTGGCCCAGCTGGGGCGGCGATGTGTCCCCCTCGCTCTCCGTCAGCGGTGGAGCTAAGCGGAGCAGCCAGGTTCACGGACCGCGGCCGGCACCCTGTCACCACCGCCTTGCCTGGCACACTCGGTCCACACACTGAGGCAGGAACACACGCACACACGCAGAAATGTGAGGAAAGCTGGAGAGGAAGTAAGCATGGACACGGGGAGGATTGCGTGAAGTCCGAAATGTAATTCTGGAAAGGAGACTATTTTTGTTTTGTTTGTTGCCTGTGTAATGATTCAGCACAAGAGGGTCTCATATTACTCCCATTTCATCAGTGCTGTGTCAGCTAAAGCAGACCCTCCAACCCCCTCCCCCCTCCCTCGCCATATTGAAAAGGTCACGACCTCCATTTTTAGCTCACAGAGCTTATTATTTAGCTCATGATAAATGCAGACAAAGTGCAATTTGTCTCAGTTTAAGCTTTTTTTTATTGTACAAATATTATGAGTCACGTTAGCATGCCAGCAGCTAAGCCCCTCCCTTTAACGTGCGCTGTGTTTATGTATCCTCGTGGGAACCTGCAGCGTGGTGGCCCCTTTAAATGTCTCCGAGAATAATTTCACTCAATCGAGCAAATACAAGGGTCGACACTAATAAAATGCTAGAGAGAGACGAGCGAGCGCGGGGTTATTTTTAGCCTCTGTTGCATATACAACATGTGTCTGCAGACACCAGGATGCTCCGGGGTCGTGTTTATACAGTCTCCTATGGAAACCTCACTCTGGGTTTAACTGCAGTTTAGTGGAGAAATTACCAGAGCAGGTTTGGGGGATATGTTGCAGGCAAAGTTGGATTAAGGTTACATCTAATTTTTAGACCATGACAGGTGTTAGCGCTTTAAGATTATTATCTAATATTTGTCCACGTTAAACAGACTGTGTGGCCCACACGGTTGAGTAATAGCAGTTAGCCTGTTAGCTAAATGATGATCAATTTGTTTCAGTGGTTTTTCAAGCCAGACACAGATTTCAGCTTCACAGATGTGAGGTAGCAACAAACAATTTTTCATAGTTACAGAGATAATGCCTGACAGTGAGTATCTCCCTGTTGATGTTTTACTACCAGTGAATCGAGGAATTCCCCAACATACGACCTGTCAGCTTCCTCGTATTTTTGGGGCGACAAAATACCAATGCAGTGACTCCCGTCGCTTTTCGCCTGTCCTGTTACATCACCAACACGTGATGTGTGTCTCCCAGGACAGCGCCGTCCTGTCCTTCTCCTCTCCGTCTCTTCTCCTGGAGTCATGTTTAAACAAAGTAACATTTATACACGAGTGGGTTTCCATGGCCACAAGGCCTCAGGATCATCTGAGCCAGAGCCCACCATGGTGTGATGGGAAGGAAAAAGCCCATAGGCGCGCGCAGATGCTCTCGTGCTACTAGTGTAGCCTTGATGATAGCCTCACAGGCTAACACTTTGAGACTCTACGTCTAAAACAAAAAAAAAACCAGGGGAAAAAAGATTTACTTGACAGAAGAGCTTAAGGCCTCACTTTAAATAGCTCTGTGCTGTTTTTGCTTCCTGTTTATTGTTGGTCCGGGCCTCGACTGCACAGGACCGTCTTCAGTGTAGTGAGGAGTCAAGGGAAAGGAGCCGCTCTCCTGCAGAAGCCTTGAGACAGACCGTTTACATAAAGATTACATAAAGATCGTGTTTGTTCTGGGAATGATAATGACTTAGTGATTGTATGCGCAGGCCGTAGGGGAGAGCAGCAGCAGCAGCTTCCCCGACTGGCACACAGCGACGGTCTCTGGATCTCATCACGGCTATTGTCTCTGTTTGACGTGGGAGCAGGGGAGCGGTCGAGACCCCTCAGCTACAGCCCACCACCTCTCTGTCCGACCCTCATGTTGCACACACGAACCTGTCTCATGCACTAACCCCGAGGATTTATTCTTCCATTGCAAATATAATTTCAGATCTGGCTCCTCTGGTCACAGTGACAACAGCGACTGTGGTCTGATACCACAGCAAACTCTCCTTGGTGAGTTACTTTGTGAGAAAACAACAGAGAAGCAACTGGTGGTGTATCTGTTTACACTGCAGCCAAACAAAGTTAAGTTGCCTAAATTGAGAAAACACAACATGCAAGTAGTTTCCCACAGTAGAAAACAGTAAATTAAAAATGGGAGTTGTATTGAAGCGGCCTCCATGTGCAGCCCTTCATCTCTTAGAGCGGCCCCTTCTGCTTCCATTACTAAAAATCGTTGTCTCATTTAAATTTCAGGTGCATTTTGCTTAATCAATTGTGGCCAATAACCAGCGTGACTAATACATTGCTTTTCTTGTGATGCCTTCACAATAAAAGCAATGTAATGTAATGGGCGTTTAGCGTGTTCCATCGACGTTACAATTTTGTCTTTGCTGAAGCATTAATAGTACTATTTACAGATCTGTAGGCAGGGACGTGGATTTTAGGGAGGCAAGTTCCGGTTTCCGTTTGTACTACGCTTGTAGTCTGAGTAATATTGACCAATCACATATCAGCAGGCTGCAGAAAAAACAGCCCGTGTGGAGAGCAAAAGCAGGTGGAAGGTAATGCGCCGTAATGCCATTCCCGGCTCGCATCATGATTTATCTTCTTATTAGACATCTACATGCAAGTTCAGCTAACAATCCGTTCTAGATCTATAACTTAACTTGAGATTAATTCCCTTGACGCTGTGTCACGAAAGCCGTTCAGCGTTCAGATTTCCAGACTTCCTCGATTGCATCAGATCGATCCAAAAAGTAGTTTTCTTCTCCTCTTGAGGACAGCCCTGACAAAGCTTCATTTTTACTTTTTACTAATCTGCATCATGATGTTGAAATTTTCGGCAAAGACAAGACTCGTTAATTAAAGTAAATCACAAGGAAAACGGTTTATTTTTCTGTAAACAATGCAGCACGCAGGAAAGGAAGTCTTGACTGGAAGTCGTTTATCACTAACCCCTGGCTACACGCCCGGCACATTCACCGCTGTCCCCAGAGGCTACATCATCGTCAGACTGTAGCAGATGCGATCTGACATTGGTAGTAAAGTAATACAGCTCTGGCACACTGATCAGTACACAGAAAAAAATTGCACTGGATTGCATTTGTGGATCAGTTCCTGTGAAAATGTCATGCTTAGGTATGTATTTGAATATAGTGCATGAATGGTGGATTCCAACACTACAGGAGAAGTTACAAAGAGATAATCCTACATATTACAGAACAAATGGCAACCAAATACTATCAAAATGGGGCTGGATTTCATGAGTGTGATACGGATCATAACTAAAAACACAATAGATGATCGCTGGATCGCAGGTAAGTCCTTGAAATGTGAAAACAACTTACTATTCGATCTCTTATTACAGAAGCCGTACATATAAACAAATGAGACTTTAGAGTGCTCGTATCCTGATGTAGGCAAATGTAAGCAGAGCTCTGTGCGGTCTTAAATGTGATGCGGGAGATTTCATCAGGTTGTTGTTTACACTGTGAGGCGGCCTGAAGGATTCGCCTCAGGCAACAACCAATTTATGCAGTCCACGCTCTCAGGCCATTCTTAATCAAACGCATCCTATTCTGCCGTTTCTTTTGGTATGTGTTATAGTCGTCACTTTTTTCTGAACTGATTTTATAAACATTGCTACATGTATAAACTTGGCCTCAGAGCAGCTCTTGGTCAGACTCTGCATGTATTATTTTCTCTGCTTCTCTTTTCTTCTCCTTGCGTTGTTTTGTCTCTCATTGTGGCTGGACGGCATCCAGACCGTGTTGATGACAATGCGAGCCTGGCTTCTGTCATGTCAGGGGGGTTTGGATCCAGTATCAGTGTGTGCAAAATCCAATTTTTTGCACAACCGGGCCTGTCAGTTGACATGGCAGGCATGATTGCATGATTAAAGTTGCATTGGAACAAGTGTAACCGTAGGCGAGAACATATTGCTGCAAATGGGATCTTTTTGTTCTCCAGTCATTCAGTATGTTTCCTTCTCTGCTCCTCCAGCCCTCTCATGCCTTTTCAAGCTTTTCTTTCCTCCCCTTTTCTGCATCCTTTAAGTGTTTTGTAGGAAATTTGATTGCTCAGTTCCGTTTACATTCAGTCACCATCTGCTGAATTTGGCTGTGACTGTGAATCAATTCTTAATGTTGGCAGCTTTGCTCTGACTTCGCTTCTCCGCTCCTTTGAGCCTCCATTTCATCTTTTTCTGTGGGCTCCGGCATGTTTGATCTTTAAACAGTAAACAAACCACAAGTCCAATCCATGACTCTCAATAATAGACGGCTCACACAATATATACCTCAACCACCAATGGCAGAGGAGAAGCAGTCTGGCCTTGATTCTGAATAAGAAAACAGACTGAGAGCAAAAGACTGCATAAACAACGTGATGGAGTTATATTGGATGTATGTAGTAGTGTGTCATAAATTAGGTAGTAAAATGTCTGCTCTTAAAGTAGTTCAGTCACTGTATAAAAGAAGTACCTGTTTTTCAGTCAGTGGAACAACTAGCTTACACAGATCTTAGCATGTCCTCATACCACATCATTTAACCTTTGACAACACACAAAAACATCTTTAACAACCAACATATCCTGCTAAAAGGCTCATACATTTCCAAAAAGGTCCAAACATGTAACACAGTAACTTAAGCTAATTATATACTTCAAACGATAAGGTAAAACAAGTCAGGCTAGCAGATACGTGAGGCTCCTCGTAGGCACAGCAGTGCTTTGACGCTACATGCTAACATAAGCCTGCTAACATTCCCACACCGACAAAGCTAATATTTTAGCTTGCTAGCAGTTGCTAGTAAGCATCACAGTACAAATGCGGATGATTAAAATGTAGTTTTGCAGGTAGTTGGTCATAAATAGAAGTATTGTACGACTCTTTTAAGTGGCTAAAGTAGCCTAAATGTTACTCTTGGCCCATCTGCAGCGGTAAAGCTTCTGTGTAGGAACTTCAGCTGACTTCTCCAAATAGGCCGTGTTGACTTTTAGTTACTGTTTGTAGTACAATTACTTTTAATAAGTATCTCATACAACCCCACTTCAAAAAACCCGAACCATCCCTTTAAAGTAATAATCTCGAGTTTCATTATCTTTGGCGATAAACGGAAATTGCGGGAGCACACTTGCCAGACAGTGTCGCATGTGTGACGTCCACGATTGGCTCCCTTTGCTACGGTTGTAACTCTTGATTTTCCTCGCTGACAGTTTGGATTTTCACTTATTTTTGAAGTTTTTGTGCAGCCATAGTAGATTACTGTTTACTCTCAACACTTGCAGAGGCAGCCGCTTAGCTCCGCCTACCCTCTCTCGCAGACCAACCACTGCTGGCTGATTGAAAACCTGTCACTAACTGGGCGCTGCTTGGGATATTGGACCGCAGACACCCAGTCCATAATGATACTATATACTGTAAATGCAAAGGCTTTCATCAGTGGGCCAAAGGCTTAATCACCATTGTGTTCCCCCATTTGCCGATAGATAGTGACTTAACAGACATTTATTTACATGAAAATCTTCGCGATTATCACTTTAAAGTTTTGCAAGTCATTCTGAACATGTGTGTATGTAAATATATTTATAATATCAGTCCATCCTGCAGTTGTCACAACTATTCATACAAACCTGCTGCTGGTGTTAAAAGGAAAGTCGGGTATCATTAAAGTGATTAGGATTCCCTCTCACTGCCATGGAGCTCTGCCTGTAGCTCGGGTAAAATTAGGTCTATTGCAACGCACTGCCGTCCATTTGTCCCTCGACTCTCACCTTTTAATCTGTCATTGATAGTGACATCTAATCCGCTATGTGGTGTCTCTGTGAAACATTTTAATTAATTCACACTGAACTCTGTATCAACTCTCTCTAGTGGTTCTGTCCTTTGATAAACCTTGGCCCTTTCTGCAGCTGGGGTCCCTCATTGAGCCCGTGTGGCTCCTTAAGGCGAGTCAAGTGGCAGTGGAGTGATGGTGTCCGTGGAGCAGTCACATGAAAGTGGATGATGGCTGATGAATGTTATGCACTCAGACACTGACTTATTACCCAGATATTAAAGTATAATGGCTCGGGAGATCCTTGTCCCCTTGTCATTCATGGCCCAGCCATGGCTGCGTATAAACTTGAATGATGTCCTGTGGATTCGCCAAAGGAAACAGGGTCAGGGTCGGACTCTGCCAGAACATTTGTACGTTTTTTGATTGGGTGTCAACCCACAAGAGGAAGATTTTGCAGAAGCATCCTTGAGGAAGATGCTTAACCTCTGTTCAGCTCCCGGCAGAGGTTTAAGCTGCGGACAAACTGCTGCTATAAAAGAGGAAAACTTTTCGGCCCGTTTCAGGAAGTAGATTCTTACTTATACATTCACATTTTTTACTTTCTATTAACAGCAGTTTAAAGTAAATTACTCTGATAAGATGCTACTACTTCCTCTTCTTGTAGAATATTGGTTTAAAGTGATTCATGTCAGGCAGGCTCAGTTGCAGATTATCAAGCGTCCATGTCGACAGCTTAAAACTTCCATCAGAACACGGAGTTCCTCCGTGCATCGTATGGCTTCATGTTATTGTGTTAATGCACATGTATTCATGTCAACATGAGCCCTGAGCGCACAGACATCCCCTCCTCCTCTGCCTCCTCACGAGCTCAGCCAAAATCATCATCTCAGCGTTCAGTCACTGCAATGGCAAGGATGTCTCTGCTTATCTGGAGTAAACAAATTCAACCTCGGCTGGCAGTGGCATTTGGCCTCTGTGTGCTCTGCTTCCTGGCAGCATACGTACTATATGTGTGTGTGTGTGTGTGAGGCTGCTGCCATCAGACGCACAATCATGGAGCTTCTGATCCTGAAGTCAGCGGTTTGCTACTCGAAGATTTAAACATGCTGCCGCCGCCGGGCAGGGGTCACATTTCATTACACAACGCTAATTAATTTCAGCAGGAAGTCATGCGTGCTGCTAGCTTGATTGACTCATTGTCACACCCTAAATAGATGTCCACGTCTCATGTAGCTTTACGTGCTAATTTAACGCTAGCTACAAGGAGGTTAGGCTATTAAGCACTTCAAAGTGAAATGTTAGGTGCTAAGAAAGAGGCGTTTTTAAAAGGCCAGCTGTTAATCATTCTCTTGTTAGTGTTGTTTTATTATATGACATTGTCAGGGACCTATATGTAATTTACCATATATTAATGCTGCTTTAAGTCTGTGTGTGAGCTTTGACAGATTCAGCCCTGATGGAGCAGAGGGAGATGAGCGCTGTTGGCAGGTCTCAGGTCTGCTTTGGCCCGACACAATGAGCTTCACAGGCTTCTGTACAGGAGCACCCTAATGCTCTTATGTCCCCCTTCATCTCGTTCCATCCGTCTCGCTTTACCTCGCTTAACCCATTTGTCTTTTCGCCACGCGTCCCAAGCGTCTCTCCTCTCTGGTCAATCCGGCTGAGCTCAGAGAGCCATTATTCACGGACAGCCATAAATCAGCTCCCTAATCAGCTCCTATACACATCAGCCGGCAGGGAAGTACCCCCGAGCACCACAAATCAATCTCATCAATAACTGAAGAAAGTGTGCGTTTTTGTGTGCGGGCAGGCGCGCAGTAATTGACCCCTGTGTTGGAGTCTGTAAATCTTTTTGCTCTGTGGGGGGTTGTTTCTGCCTTTCGCTGCTTGTTAGCAGTTTGTTTCACATCACTGCTGCGTCTCACTGAAAGCAAACACAGTCCCGTATCAGATGAAGATGGTGTGTGTGCTCGGGGCTACAGCCACACACACACTAAAGATGGGGTTTTTAAACTGAGCTGAGTTTAAAGTGAAATGAAACTGCATTTCGCCTTAGTTGGAAATGTGTTTCAAAAATGCCTAAAGATTTTCTGCAGCAAAAGGAAAATACTTCTTTTATACTTTTTCTGAGCTGGAAGCTTTGTTAAAGGCACAGTACGTTATTCCTGCTGTCGCTCAGTCAAAACAAGAACAAGAGATGTAGTTTGATGACTTCAGAGGGATCATGGGAATCTTTTTATTTTGTTGGACAACCACTTATGGGAATGAGAATCTCTCTGACATGGCGGAAATCCTCTTTAAAGTAACGTATGGAAGTGTTATTCACGATTGTGACTTAATTCTAATCCTAAATCGCAGGAAAAGTTAGCTAACTTAGGCTAACAAATGTAATGCAGCCTTACAGATTTCTCTTAGTTTGAACATTGCTGGAAACATTTTTGATAATAAAAGTACACAACTCCTCAAAATACGTAACATAGCTCAAGTCACTTTTAGAGAAGTATGCTAATGGTAACGTTTGATTTTATACCTTTAACCGTTCGCGTTAACACTTGCCTTAGTTTGGGGTGCCCTTTCAAAATTAGGCTAGTGGTTAAAAACATGGGGATGGAAAAATATGGGGCTGCCTTAGTTCTTCTTCATGTGTCACTTCATGGAAGGCAATTCTTATTTATCACCCTCTTCCAATTATACTTATTCCTGTTTAATTGTAGGGCGTTGCATAGATCTTGATGACAAGTTTAGCACACATCTTTGTTAGGAGAAAAAGAGTTTCCACTTAAAAGAAGGTGACATGAACATTAACATTAATGTCAAGTCAAAAGGGAGGGAGAAAAAGTCCACACTCTCAATCTTCTCTCTCACACTCTGAGCCGTTCACTATAGTCGTGTCTTTGTTAGACAGCCGTTATCTCCTCCCTGGATGCTTCTTAATGGCTGCCATGGACACTCTAAACACAGCCTTGTACACACATTCCCAGCGCAGAGCTGCACCTTCTGGCCTGTGAGACGGGACATCATAAAAGTGGTACTTGAGTTACATGTATACAGGGACTGGGGGCATGTGGAGTGGAAGTGTCTGAGCTGCTGTTAAATGCTCTTCTCTGCACCACATCCCACACACACTGTTTGAAACTTGTTGAGTTGAACTGCACGGGGACCTCGTAATCTGCAGTTAGCTGCTCGGTCAATGAGCTTTACAGCCCTCCAGACTCCCCTCCAGGCAGGTTTGTCTGCATCTACAATAATTTTCATTGTAGCTAACTTATTTAAATGTGAAAACCACAGTTCGCCAAGTAATAATAAGTAGGATTTAAAATACTTGATGTTTTTTTTTATGTATAATCAATGTCAAAGGTCACAACTCAGAGCAGTTGTTACAATCAGAGCAACAAAAGGTGTTATGTAGCGGCAATTCTGCTGTCACACAAGCACTCTTTGCTCTTTTAGTTTGAGCTAAGCACAATGATTTACTAGCTAATTTGCCAGCTAATAAATTAACCATGGGTACGGACTGTTTAGCTTTCCTCTCCGTGCCACCCTTTTGTCCAAATATGGTCACTTCTGGCTCAAGAAAACCAACATGGCGGCAGCCGGTATGCCATACTCGAGGCCTTAAAAACAATGTCTTACATCATGGTTGCTACAACCATTATTTATACAGTCTATTACCTCTTTCCCATCAAAAGTAGTGCGTTGACGCGGGTTTTACAGACCCGGGAGGACCCGCTAATTAATGCCGATTGTCTCTTTTCCCATTGCAAATGGAGAACACTCTTATCGGTCTCTTTTCTGCTGCGTCACAAATGCGCCGGAAACAGGGTTAGTAAACAGTGAAGATGTTGCGGTGGTTAGGTCTTTATTGTATCTGTTAATCGTTCAGTCTGTGTATCAAACTCGGCGCAGACAAATTTGGAATGATGTTAGAGCGTTGCTCGGATGGAGACGGGCGGAATTTGTAGCTGATCGAAAAAGCCGGGCGTTAGCGGGTGTTAGAGTGATTTTGGACCAGTGGGAAAGTGGCTCATGATTTGGCATGACATAATATAGTAGCAAACCATTACAATTCTTACATAACATGAAAATCACCCAGTTAGGTTAGTTAATATTGATGCAGTAGTGGATTCAGAAAGAGTCAAATCAGAGGCGGCCATGTTGGTTGTTGCCAAAATGCCTCAAAGGCGCTTTGCTGTTGAGTCACTGTATTAAAGACTTCCTGTATTAGATAAATGGTTGTGATTTACACCAACATGAACGGTTAATGCCTGATCAAGAGAGATCAGACACATCTGCCTGAGCAAATATAACATTAGCTTGCAGATTTGTCCTTTTCCCATGATATAAAAAAGGTCATGAGGATATCAGTTTGAAATATAAGCTAAACAGTCAAGGTCAAATCTAAACCCTGATATCTTTTTCACCATGACTCATGGTTGGGTTGTATAGGTGGTTACCGGCCCACATGCATCATACTGTATATACGTGACCTCCAACTCTAATGAACCATTATTTTCCAGCGGCATGCCGTGTATGTGATGTGTAAAGAGCGAGTGCCTGTCCTTATGGAGGAAGGGGAGGTTTTGGGAGAGGGGGGATGGGGGACGGAGAACAGTAGCGAGAGCAGAATGAGGGAAGGTTGGCGGAAGGGTGAGGGTGTGTTGGGATTTGTGGGGGCGGGTAGCGAGGGCCCACAGGGGAGGAAGGAGGGGGATGGTGAGGAACGAGGGGATACTAGTGTGCCGAGTCCCCCCTCCGCCCCTCTCTGTGATATTATAATACTTCCATACTGTGAGCTGGCTTGTGAGCGAGCTCCATTTTCTGCCCTCGGTGCCAGACTATGAATGGGCACGTTGCATGCGAGCTTTGTCTCCGCTCAGCGCTCGGTGCCATGTGCTGAAACAGGCCGCTCCATTCATGCACTCTGTCCGATTTTGTCTCATTAGACTGTGGGCGCCATGCGTGTGGAGCTGCCTTTGTGTGTTAGTGTGCACATGCATGCCTGTTTGTTTCTATAGAGTGTGAGAATTGATTGCTTCGCTTGCAGGGTTTTTTCCTCTGTAACATATGTGTGCATCAGGCATAGGCCAACATCTGTATCCATGTTTTTTTTTTTCTGTGTGGCGCACAGAGACGGACAAAGGATAAGACCTCGTATCAGGAAAGATGGGAGGAAGAGGAGGAGGGAGGGGAGGGGGGGGGACGACTCTCTCCAAATTCAGTCAAGATATTCCTGCCCTCAAGCCAGTTGTGAAATCGACACACGCTTTGCTAGCCGTGTTACCCTCAGGATCTTCTCGTCCAAAAAACGCTCCTAACCGTGCAACCCTTATTTTGAAAAGCCAACTTTGAATCCTTGACCCGTGCTCGCGGCTTTTGTTTTCACTTCATAGTACACATGTTGAATTGAAACGTGCAGAGGGCGAATGAGTGAGTTTGAAACGCACCATCAGCGCTTCCCTCTGAGTCATCTCGCATCACCATTCTGCTCTTTGTATCTATCAGTCTTTCAGACAGCAGAATGGCCCCTACAGTGCAGACCGCGGCTGAAAGCTGCAGCTGCTGCACACACAGAGCAGAGGCAAGGGACAGCACTCCCACTGCTCCTCCACACACACACACACACACACAAAGAGAGAGAGAGAGAGAGAGAGAGAGAGAGAGAGAGAGCTGCTCCTCCCTGTTTGTCTGATGTTTTGCTTTGCTTTAATAGCAAGACTGATGCCATTTAAATCTTTCGCTTCGATTCACTCAATGCAAATCCAGCTGCAGAAGTGGGTTAGCAAAGTCCTTTGCTGACACATCGGCGAGGACAGTGAATGTAGCAGGCCTTTACAGCCACATCACATTCATTTATTCTACTGTCAGATCGACGTTTAGACAAAGGGAAAGATCTGCAGAAAGATGCAGCTTTGTGAAGATTGATGACATTTTTTTAATGCACCCATTTTCACCGCCAGAATTTCAATTAAGTTTATCTCTCACAACGTCTATTAAGGAGCATCGACTGGGTGCTATGTTAGTATGGTAATCATTATGTTTTTTTATAATTGCATGTAAATTATTATTTTTCTTAAAGTGCTGTACTTTATAATTAACTATATTACAGCTTTTATTTTTATTTTACTTTGCAAACAAAGATTTTCCACAAAAAAATTCATATAATCAAAATCTGAAATGTGAGTAAGAGTCAAGAATTAAATGACATGACAGTATAGAAAGAGGAGATAATGAGGTTTCTGGATCTTGTACTTTATGTTTCACTGATGATGATATTTTCGAAGTTTAGAAAATAAAAAATGATTTTATACTGAAAATATCAGAGGTCACCAGTATAATGTTAGTTTGTTAAAATATTAATATCTTTAAATAACTGTTTACCGGAGTCTGCTTGGTCACCTTTTTGTATTTTTTTATATTAATTTTTTTTTTTTATTGTACCGGACTAAAAGTAGAGTACACGTGTAACGACCTACCACTTTTAGGGCTCAAGTTAAAGATAAGATAAGTTAGAGCTTTATTAATCCTGAAGGAAACTATAGTGCCAGATAGATCCAAAAATAAGTACAAAATTAGAGAGACACAAAAAACAACTCAAATATGAGTGAAAATATATAAAGTGTGTGCGTTAATGCATGAGAGACTGCCGAAAAGAAAAACAATATTACAATAGTTATTTACAAAAGTAGGCAAGCAGTAATGGTGGCTTTTTAAATGACAGTTGTATTGACAGTTATTATGTACTAAGAACTTTTATTGCACAAGATTATTTAAAGATAGTAATATAAGACACAAGGAGGAGCCACTCTAGCAGCAGCATTACTTATAATGATCCAATATTAGATTTTTTAAGTTTACTGTATATGATATAATGAAACTACTTTAACTACTTCTGACTTTTGCAGGTTAAAATGATGTTCTTAAACTTCAGAGTGTACAAACTTCTACTGGTGATTAAGTTTAACATAGTTGATATTGGATTAAAGGTTAATATAAAATAATTACAACTTTTTATTTCACCACTGAAGATTTTTTAAGCTTATGTTTGTTTGTTTTTTGCCTTTTATTAGGTGAGAGGACAGTGGGTAGTTTCAGAAGCAGGGGAGGAGGGAGTGGGGGGATGGCATGCGGCAGGAAGCCGAGGGTTTGAGTTGAACCCACCACTGCATCGAGGACTGTAGCGTCTGTATACGGGCCGCGCGATGTAAGACGCTGAGCTAAACCGATGCCAACACTGAAGATTGAACATATTTACATTATATTAAATAAAAAAATCAGTATCAGTTATCCCTTTTTGTGTCATATGAGGCCAAAAATGCACACAAACATGCCCGTGCAGTAAAAATAGGCAGCAATAATACATCCAGCTCCATCCACCTACCTCCCCATACACAGCACATGAGGGTAATTTTGGAGCCAGCTGTGGTGTTAGGACATATTTGGGGTGTTATTTAAGGAAAACCTTCCTCTCCTTCATCCGTCTTCCCTCTGCCCGGATTTTCGGCTCCGGCGGTATTAAAGATACGCTGCGGTAAATGAAGTCATCCTTAATCCCGCTATGTGCTGTATGGCCCCCTCTAAAGAAGACTCATCAAGGTGAAAGTGCTGTGTGATTTGCTGGATATTATTAGCATGCTAATAGGGTCTTAGAAGACACGGAATGAGAGGAAGCGGCACACGCTGTGCATCCAGGTGTGTGATATTTAGCAGCAGCAGTCGCCTCAGGGGCGGATCTGTCAGACGAGTGAACACACACTGTAATGAACGACTGGCCACTTCCCTGGAGAACGGGAATAATATGAATAAGGATAACACACATGTACAGTAGTGTGCACACACACACACACACACACACACACACACACACACACACATTCAGGGGTTTAAACAAACACGCACACGCACACACACACGATCATTGCCCCCTGCCCTCTAAACTTGCCACCAAAGGCAAAGGTGCTCTGCACATGCACCTACGCATGTAAACACACACACACAGACGCACACACACATCCACATGTCTAATACGCTCCATCTCTGCCTGAGGACACAACAAGAAACATCTAATTCTGAGTCACTCTCCGTCTGACTCACGCACGCACACACACACACACACACACACACACACACACACACACACACACACACACACACACATATATATTTACTGACACAGCCACAGAGCAGCATTTTCCCCTGGGAGCTTTTGCCCTTTAACTTGGTTACTGGGACAAATTTTACCTCTAACTCATCATATATTTCTAACTCGCCACCATCATTCACACACAGACTCCTCCTCTCTCCCTCCCCTTGCCTCCTTCCTCCCTCCTCCCTCCTCCTTCCTTCCCTAATGAGTCTCCAAAGTGTGCAGGTGAGCCTGCAGCCCGAGGACGTAGCTGCTAGCCGTGCGTCCACGTGTGTTCATCTCAGCATGCGATGTGATTTCTGGACGATAACGTACACATGCTTGCGGAGCTGCGCGGGCATCCGCTCACCTCAGGTTAACTCATCTCCTCTCGTCTAATTAGAGATGAGAATCTGAAGGCTGATGAGTTTGAGACTTTGTTAGAAGGGAAGGGCGACTCGGCGTTACGCCTGGACATGTGATGGAGAGAGAGTCCACGGCTTTGCAGCATTGTTGTTGACGAGGATCTAGAGTCAGTTCTTGTCTTGTATAAAGACAGATTAAAGCAATGCATTTAATAGTAGATCATATAAATGAGGGTATCATCTGCATATGGGGGTAAATAAAGAGACTCCTGTATCTGCAGCTGCATGTTCTAAAGCTAAACTATCACTGCACTGTATGTGTGAGCTCCTAAAGCTCCAGGCTCACATGTTTCATCACACTGTAAGCTTATTATTTGCTACACTGTCGGCTTAAACGTGCTGCAAAGCATGATAACAAACTTCACATGTGCAGACTTCTGTTTACTTTACTTACAAACAGAGGGGGACACCCAGAGTCTGCAGCCAAACCGAGCTACACCCCCATATGTGAGTGATGGATCTATTCATTGTTTCACGTCTGTTTAATGCTGAATTGGAGCTTGTAAAAACCTAAACTGATGAATGTTAGGAACATTTCTACATCTACTAAATGTTTGTTCATTGATACAGTGTCATATCTACTGCCATGGAGGACAGTATAGCAAGTATAGAGGTGTTTCCATATGCTGTTTTATCGCAGCCAAAAAGCCATAATGATGATGTTTTCGTCCCCTATACAGAGGCTGGAATGTCTCACTGCATCAGCGGCGTATAAACACAGAACATTAAATAACGGCTCAGCCACAGGTGTCAAACTGTGTACAAGTGTTCTGAAAGTCTGCAGGTTTCCGCTCCAGCCAGACACCAAACACTGTACAGGGCAGGTGATCACTCTGATACGTCCCTCCTCTCCTGGCATCAGGGGCTCAGTTTAAAAAGTAAGAAGCTTTGGTTGCTGGAGAAACTGTTTGTGTGTCTGTGCTTTAAATTTGTGCCTTCAAATTTCACAGAGTCTGAGCTACAGACGCACACATTTCCTATGTGCTTGTGTGACCCTGAAGTTACGAGCTACGAGCATGAATTTTGACTACGCCTCAGCTAACCAGCCAATCAGCTCGCCTCCACGTTGCCCACTGACCATCCAATCAGAGGAAGCTAAACTGTCAAATCAGGGTGCAACTGATTTTAGCATGCGTTTTCCTGTTGGCCGACAACAGGTTTATTATCAGCCCCTTTTACACTGCCAGTTTATTACGCCTCTGTTATGCCTCGTCTTCTATGTAAAACTCACGGAGGCAGAATGGTGGGGCGAAATCGCTCAGCCTCTGAGCCGGCATCGGAGGTAGTAACAGAGGCGGACGGGCGTCAGTGTAAACAGCAGAGCCTTTATTGTAACACGTACGCCATGCTTAGCTCCAAAAGACACTCAAATAATAAGCATGAAGGAAGTAAGTCGACCTGAGGTTAACAGTTGTCACACATTTGCTCAATGTTAGATAAAAAACAAAGGTAGAACATACTCACTGCAACATTCTGAGGATCTTTTCAGGATGTTATTGAGGCCTGAACTATCAGAACGTGACTTATAAAACGTTCCTGAAATGTGATTTGAACATTCTCACTGCAACGCTCTGAAAAGGTTTTCAGAGAACGTGCTCCTACTGTTAAAAACATTGCATGTCACATTCTCAGAACGTTATTAGAACAAAGAATTAGAGTAAATTTGAGCTATTATTTAAAGTGCAGCGGAATGGGGTCAAACAGCAGTCAGTTGAAGGAACATTACAGCCATTACATCCTCTGTTATTTCTTCTGATCAGTGAGCTGCAACATGTTTACTATTGTACAGTCATTTATTGGGATAGCATTCAAGATATGTAATAACAACTATGGAGCAGAAAAGACTTAAACTGACTGAGCTCTTGATCCTCAACTTTAAGTTGTTTTGCAGCCGTCTGGTGACTGAACCTTTTGACCTGCGGTGCATTCACTGCCTCTGCTCCGTCTGATCACGCTTCAGTTTTGGATGCGCTCACATTAAACAAACATCCATACTGTTACCATGTAAACAAGGGAGACATCCAGAACAAGGCAGCCTCCTGTTTTGACCGATGACTTATACCAGTGCATGTGATGAGGTCTCATTCCAATAGGAGCTCATCATCCAAACACTGATACCAAAAAAGTCTCTGCTGCTTGCTCCGTCATGCGTCGCTCTCTGGCACAACGCAACGTAATATCTTAACAGCTCTTCACGTTGATTTATAACTATAATATTTAATGACTTTAAGAGTTCAGAATGCCATTAATCATATTCTCACAGTTTATCCTGAGCTGTCTCTTAGACTTTACTCAACAGCTTAACTGTTGAACAAATAGACCAGGAGGCACCGGCCCATTTATTGTCTCTGTAAACCTTATATTTTATGTCTGTTGCCATTGTAGTATTTATACCACACACGTAGTTTACTGTAATAGCTCCTACTGTGACTCTGAATGTGAAGAATGCAGAGCGGGCGAAGAGGTTCAGTAACTGTTTGACCAAACAAAGCCGGCGGGAGGTGTAAATGCGAGTTAAGACGCCATGAGGTTGTACTTTTACTGTTATGGGAAATTCTAGTGGTAGCCTCTCAAACTCAACTTTCACTCGTTGCTGAAGCCCACTTAAATATACCATACTCCCATTTCTATAGATGTTCCATTTCCCAGGACTTTTCCAAGAATATCCCCTTCTCACAATGACACTGCAGCCTGAGGCTTAGTAAGCATTAATAGCATCCCGTCAGTCTAAAACCAGAAACAGATAATGGCTCGAGTGGAACCACTTAGCAAGAAAGAAAAAAAAGACAAGATGTCCGTCAAGTCTGTCACTCAAGCCTCTTCTTAAAGTGCTTTGATGTTTACAAGGACGATACACTGTCAAATGAGCCAAATTAGTTTGGTTTATGCAGACAGGCTGAGGGATTATGGGAGTTAAGCGACGCCAATCTCCTCAATCCATCTATGAGCAGTGTGTTTAAGCCAGGCTCGGATGTACATGTGCTTTGAATGTGCTATATTTCATGCTGACTATAAACAAAGTCTCAGTGTTGATTAGTTTATCCACTTCATGTATATATTTATAAGTATTATGTGTATAAGCTATATGATGACACATGTTTAATCAATCACTCTAATGCTGTGTCACGGAGCTCTAAAGTAAAGTTATGGCCACTAAAGTTGGTTTCCGACCCAGTTCTGAACTCATATTATGATCTATTTAAACAAATCAGAGCCAACATGAGCTGTCTTAGCACTCAGACCGGGTTCAAATGAATCTATAGCCGCTTTCCCACTGGTCAAAAAACCCTCTAACACCCGGCTTTTTTGCTTAATGGGAAAGGTTACAATCGGCATTCAGCCCCGGGTCAAACGATTCTGCAGTAGACCCGGGTAATTATCGCCTCGGCTCCGATCGGCAATGATGGGAACACAAAACCGTCTCAACGCGTTAATCTCTGCCCCCTTTCTGATGCTATGCTCCATCGGTAACTTCTGCGACTCCTCGTCATCTCAGATACAAATTCCGCCCGTCTCCGTCCGAGCAGCGCTCAATCCTCGTTCCACATTTTTCTGCACCAAGTTTGATACACAGACTGAATGAGTAATAGATACTATAAAGACCTGACCACCGTAACATCTTCACTGTTTACTAACCCTGTCTCGGGCGCGTGTGTGACGTCAGACGGTGACGCAGCAGAAAAGAGACTGACAGGAAAAGAGACAATCGGCATCTATAAGCGGGTCTGAAAAACCAGCGTCAGCGCGCTAATGTCGGTGGGAAAGGGGTATTAAATCACCGATCCTGTATATGAAGACACAATCTGGAGGCAAGTCGCACGATTTTGGGTGCTCTAAGTGTTCTTGTTCCTGTTTATACTTGGACTAGTGTTGACCTGTCTCCTATCAACGGGCTTTGGTTTTTTCTACTCATACTGAATATTGGAATCATAACCAATCTAAACTCTGCTTGATAACAGCTACAGAGTTAACTCCACTCCAACAGTAAATCTGGTCTTAAATATGTCAAATACGTCTTTACGAGGAGTTAAGCAGGTCATTCCGTGTGTACGCTGACAACACTTTACCCACATACTGTCTTTCTGATGCTGCATAGAGGACTGAAGGGATCTTAATTATGAGCTGGATCTGCTCTGAAAAAGTCTGACAGCTGAAGGAGTGACCGTCTTGTTATTGTCTTGTCAGCTAATAAGAAATACTAGCTGTTAAATCATGGCTAATTTGCAATCGTACAATCTACTGAGTCTGCTGAACTGTGGTTTTACCATAGATGAGCATGAATGGTCCTCAGCAGACATACAGTATGTAAGTCTTTATTCACTTGCATACTCAGTAGCTGTATACAAAGTTCACACTACATAACAATTCCACTAATTCCAAGCATTGTCTTAAAATGAACATACGCACAGTGACTTTGAAATCTAGCTGACATTTAAACTTCACAACCAAAGAAAGTAAGTAGGTCAGTAACTTCATTTATAAGACACATTTAAAGAGCTGACGTCTCAAAGTGCTTCACATTAAAAGACCAAAGTGCAAATAAAAGACGAGCAGACACAAAGCTTAAAACATGAAAAGAAGAAGATTAACACTGAAACCATAAAGCACGTCTAAACAAATGGCTCTCGATCTGCTTTTTAAAGGTGTCCACCGTCTCCACTGATCACAATCCAGATGGAGAGAGATCCAAACTTTTAGAGCTGTGACCTCAAAAGCCGAGTCTGCTTTAGTGTCGAGCCTGGAGTGAGCAGGCGCGTGCACAGATAGGACCCAAAGGGGGCTTGAGCCCCTGCCCTTGTGCCCCCCGGAGTTGAAAAGTGCCCTTTATTAAAGATAAATAAATTCTATTAAATATAAAGACGGAAATGTAAAGTGTTATCCACCTAAAACATTCACCACCCCACCCCCTCCCAAAGGATTCTGTCTCAATCAATCAATTCAATTCAATGTGTCACTCCAGCCCCACCCCAGTTCAGTTACTGCGTATGATTCCACTCAGGTAGGCACTGTTTTAATTATGAAATCAACCAAAACAGCCATTAAGTAGGTCAGTAGACTGTAATTTCCTTATTATTAGCCTCTGTAGTCTGTACTCACTAGCAATCAAGCTAGCCTAATTTTCATTAAAACAACATTTTCTCCGTCATGCAGGGCGACTTACAAATATGCAATTAATTTCTGACTGAATCAGTCTAAAAAACTGATCACTGACTGACTGCATTACTTTCACGAAAACATGTCAAATCTGTGGTTTCTTCGTGGACCAATGTGGTTATTAACATTTCCCATGTTATCAACATAATGTGTGATTACGGATGGCAGCGATGTGACAGCAATTGCTTTTTTCTTTTTACTTGAGCCCCTGCCCCCAAAAATGTCTGTGCACGGCCCTCTATCAGAGGACCTCCTGCTGCTTAAATCAGGCAGCTTTTATGTCAGCAAATCCAACAATTGATTTCATTATTTCTCCGGTCCTGGCTGCTCCTTTATTTCCTTTGTGCAGTGCATTGTGGGAGAATAGTATCCATCAACAGCACACTTAAAATCTGCTGTATTTAGCACCCACATGAAACGTAATTTGATCAGTTTTCCAGTGTGAACACACTACAAACTTGGGGATACTACAGTATGTTACTTCAGGTGATAATCTGGAAGACTTGATTTGGTGACACCTTATGGCGATAAACGGCAATTGCGGTAGCACACTTTCCAGATAACCAGACGTGCATGGTTGGCTCCGGTTGTAACTCTTGATTTTCCTCTCTGACGGTCGCTTTCCTCTTTAGACTGTTTCCCTTCATCTGAGAGTCGAGTTTGTTTCTTTTTCTTTGGATTTTCACTTATTGTTGAAGTTGTATCTGTAGTCATCCATCTTTTCTTTGTTTGTTCAGCCATAGTAGATTACTGTTTACTCGCAACACTTGGAGAGACCGGAAAAGCAGCCGCTTAGCTCCGCCTACCCTCTCTGGCAGACCAACCACTGCTGGGTGATGGAAAACGCGTCACTAACTGAGCGCCACTTGTGATTTTTTCTGTGACTGTCGACACCCAGTCCGTAATAATACTATATGCTGCAAATGTAAAGGCTTTAATCAGTGGGCCATAAGCTCAATCACCATTGTGTTACCTCATTTGGCGATAATGACATCTATTTAAATGAAAATCTTCAAGTGAAAAATACATTAAAAAAACACGAGGATTGGTTTGTAGTATCGTTTAGGGACTCACAGTGACCTGCAGAGTCAGGTGGACTTCATCCATCAGGATCTGCTGCTGAGACCTGCACAAAGAATGCGTTGCAGACACATTACATAGTCTAAATGTTGTTATGTATTTGTGCTGTGATCGTTCTTCCCCGATTTAAACTGGGGACCTCTTGATCTGCAGTCAAATGCTCCACCACAGAGCTATACAACCTCGTGTACAGGACAAGCAGTGACAGTAACAAAGAGGTGTTCAACTTTATGTCAGCACAAAATGAAGGCAATACATCATCTCTGTCCCTGCGCTGCCTGAGTCTGCAGAAATGACCTCCACTGTGGCATAAACAAGCACAAACACTGAGTAGAAAAGTGACTCACAAGGCGATTTAGTCGGTATTAATCACAAGTTAGAGTCTGAACACACGGGGAACTTTTAACTCTGCTGTCAATCAGCCACAAAGTTAGTGTGATAAATATGTGAATTTCTGCTGTTTTTCTTCTGTAGTACTTTTATTATCGCTCAATGTGTGTGCTCACAAGTTGAGGTTAATCATTGTGTTGTCTGTGATGGTTTAGGATGATCACCATCACATCTCGTGTCGTTTATAGTCCATAAAAATCAGTGTGCTCCATTAAACTACACACATCAAAAGGAGACGAGGACGTCAAATTATTCAAGGTTATTACCAAAATGACACGCCCAAAAAAACACACACACACACACACACAACGTCCAAACTGCGATGGCTGTACATTAAAGAGAAACATATCTAACACAAGCTGTAGACTTTGAGTGACATGATATGAATCTAAAGAGGATTTACACCCTCTGATTTCTCCGTGCGTGATCTGTGAAATTTGGCGATAGCAACTGGTTCGCTCAGAAGACGCAGATAAGAAAAGAGGCTGAGATAGCGTGCAGTCCTAATTTCAGCATGCAGCGCCGGCGAGTGGATTGGGACAATATCAAACGGACATCTTTTATTGTTCGTAGCGTTGCATGATTATGACTCTATGTGGGAGCATTAGGGAGGGAGATGAGTGACGGAGGGAGAAGGGCATGCCGAGGCTGAAAGTGAGGAGGGGGATTATGGGTAAGTGGCTACATTTCTGCAAGGAGACGCTACAGACATATGTTGTTTAGATAGCCCCCAACTTCTGTCTGCAAGAGTTCACAGAGTTCTCTTATGGATTTTCTAACTACTTTTTACATGGCAAGTGTTGCATTTTTTAGTAGGCAGCTCTTCAGTCGTCTCTCACAGGCCCAAATTCTCTGGCATCCATAACGCAGCATGTTGAGCATCAATTATTTGTCATATTTTAACACATTGGACTTTGTGTGAAACTCGCTGCCTGTGGTCAGAACCATACTGTTCTTCTGAACAATAGGCTTTAAAAAGTTCAGTATCAATTTGTTAGCCCATTCTTTTTTTTCCTCATGAACACCGAATTTATAACGAATAATAAAGATCAAATAATTTTAGTGTATATTCAGTAATGGCAATGGAAATGTGTAGGAATATTAAATCGAACAAGACGTAAGCTGTGTCTCAATTTAGAGGCTGCATCCTTCGAAGGACGCGGTCTACAGAGGATGCGTCATTCATAGCCGGTGTAGACCGCCAAGGCTGATCTGAAATGAGACCTTGCATCACCAAACACAACTCCTGTTGCCTAGCAATAGGTAGCTAGCAGGCTAACTAGCTAGCATAATGGTTCAAGTCCCAATACAGACCAAGCATGGAATTGGGGCTGGTAGCTGGAGAGGTGCCAGTTCCTTTCCTGGGCGCTGTTGAGGTGTACTTGATCAAGGCACCGAATCCTCAACTACTTAGGGGCGCATGTCCTTGTGCAGCCCCCTCACTCTGACATCTCTCCATGAAGGCATGTCCAAAGGGTCATAGGCTGTTTGTGTGTATTTCAGGCCTATATTTGTGTAGCATGTTTGAATTTCCCCTTAGGAATTTATAAAGAGTCTATCAACATGCTAACACCAGTATGCTAGCACTTCTGACTTAGTGTTAGCATGCTTATATATGCTAATTAACACTTAACACATGAGAGCTGAGATGTTCTGATCAGTTTTTGCACGTTACAATTTTGATTTCACTTGTTCAAAAGTTGTCAAAGTTCATACAGTTCATCCTCAGGGGGACATGAATGTGTTAAACAAATGTAAGTCCTAATAATCCATCCATTAGTTGGTGAGGCATTTTACTTAAAACCACATATCTCAGCCTAATTATGGCACCAGAGGAAAAGCCAGAGGATGACCGAAGTCAAAGAGGGTCATCTTCTGGGGACCATGAATGTCTGTACACAATTGTACGACAAAAAAATTACATTTGTAAGTGCAAACTATATGACATCACATTTTTTTCTTTTGCACACATAGTATCTTTGGCACTTCTTTTTTTCTTTATCACACATTAATAACTTGCGGATATGTATACCAAAACTGACCTTTTAGATGCTTTCTCTAAGGTGCACTTTAACAGCCAGATTTTTAGTTGCCACCTTTACCCTCACCTGAAGCCCCTGTCTATCATACTCCCCTTCCCAGCCTATCACTGTCTGTCAGCCCCAGACTCCCCCCTCCCCTCTGCCCTCAGAGGGGGTATTAAAACACCACCACCTCCTCCTCCTCATCCTCATCACCACACATACAGACCCACATCCACCCCCACCCCCAACCATGACCCAGTTTGGAGGGGATAAGGGGGTAAGTGAGGACCATTGTGAGTACCACGGGGAAAGAGGCAAGATGCTCTGCCTCCCTCATTCCTCTCTCCCTTTCAGGAAGCGCTCACACTTGGTTAAGCACACACACTGAGGCTCTTCATGAGAGAGCGGCGGCGGAGACGTGGGTTTTTGTTTTGAGTTTTTTTTTTTGTTGTTGTCGGGATGCCGATGTTGATTTTGGGTCAGGGCTGTTTGATGTCAGAGGAGGTTAAGGGGTATGTAAAGGAGGCTAAGTGAGACGGGAGACAGAGATGAGGGGCCTCAGGTTGAGGGACAAAGGACACAGTACCTGGCATCCAAGAGAGGAGGAGTAGAGTGAGTATGCCGCTTCATCACTTTGCTTTGCTTGTTTGTCGACTGTTTTTGTATTTATTCTTTAAAATTGACTTTGAGGGATGACACAGGAAGTAATCTTACATTTGAAAGGTTGATCAGGAATATCAGGGACTCAAACGCAGACCAATTGACCAGATAGTGAAATTCCAATGTCCTTCCTGAATTTGTCCGTGCTTAATGCTGCTAACAAGATCATTCATATGTATTCTTCCCCTGAGTAAAAGGCACAGTTGCACACATAGAGGCTGCTCCCGCCCCAGAGATTCATCCTGTAACATATGGAACCAGTTTACCGTTGCGTTTCTTCCCTTCGGACACCGTTAATGAGGGAATTTTTAGTTTCCCACGAACACGGCGAGGGAAATGCTTCTCCACAAACCCACCTCCCCTCTGCAGAATGAAGAAGAATAGCTCATTCATCCATCGCGCCAAAGACTTCGGCCTCTCCCACGCCAAAGTTCAAAGTCATCAATTTCTATTCTTATCTCTTACTCGTGTTGTTTTCTGATTCGTACTCCTTTATGCTTCAAGTATTATGAGGCAGAGGCACAAATTTTGGGGGTGCAGTGTCTGCTCAATCCTTTGGAATTTCTAGTTTATTTGTGTTTCATTACTGCATGCATTGATTACATTGCAAGTGTCTGTGCGTGTGTATGTGTGTGTCTGTGTAAACACATGCACCATACAATCTGGTAGAGATTAGTCTATGAAATGGATGCGATCAGCAGCTCTGATAACCTTCTGTGTCTGTGCAAACTCACTGTTGGCATGCGTGTTTTTAATCACTTCAAGGACTCTTCTGAACAAAGTTGCTGCTCAGAAAAAAACCCACCAGAAAGTGTTGATAAGAAGTCCATTTTTAGCTTCGCTTTTTTTTTCAGTTTTGAATATCTGTGAGTGCCTAACAAAGGAGCTTATCCCGCGCCTTTATAGAAGGAGAAGGGGAGCCACAATATGAGAAACCCCCTGTGCTTTTAAGTCGAGCATGTGCCAGCGGTCGCTCTTCCGCACAGCGCCGTTATCTCCATTCATATCGTAAATTCCCAGACAGCAGCTTGTGACCTTTTTATGACAGAAATGTAACGGTTTAGCAGGAGGTCTGTTAGCAAAACAGCCACGATTTAACCCGTATTTGATGATCCAGGGGGCTGTCGTATAGGCAGATGTCTGGGCAGCGACATGTGAGAGCAGATTAGTTTGATCTGTGCAGGAAAGTCTGACCCTGGAGTAAGGACAGTCAGAGGAACGTCGGCCCTTGCGGAGCACGCTCAGAAATCTCTGATGCTTTCTTTTTTTGTTTAAAAAAAAGCATTTCTGTTACCGGTGATTACTCCATTGTGGAATTAACCTAAATTAGACAAAATTAGACACCGAAATCATCCGTGTTAATCTCATTTGGCTCAGGTTTGAAGGCGCCTCACAACATATTGAGCTAACAAAACAAACGACCACATTGTACCAGAATTTTCGTCTCATCCCAATTAATTATTAGCTAAGCCGCCTATTTTTCATAATAAAGGTCTTTCTTTTTCTAAGTGATTAAGCTTAACAAAGACAGCATTTTAAATGTCTGCACACACTTAATTGTCAGCGTCAAGGACGGCTTTAACTCTTTTTTTATATTTTAAAGCCTCTCTTATGATAGCGTAATGACCAAACACTTTTTTTTCCTTCTTTAGAAATTCCTGTTAGTGTTGGCAACAAACAGCTTTAGATCACTTGTTGCAGGAATAAACATGTGCACATTAAGTACCCAGAATTTGAACATAATTCACTTTGAAAATTCATCCAACTGGAAATTTAATAAGAACACGTGCAACAGGAATCTGTTTATTACTCAAAGCACTCCCTTTGGATAATATCACGGTGCTGTTATTGCCTGACTTTTATCCCTGGATTCTAACAGGCTTAATATAAAATGTATCGGTCATGTATGTCATGATGATGTTGGAAAACAATCCTTTTTTAATAGAGCGACAGCAGGGAAATCATTCAGGTCATTAAAATGATCAAACAAACCTCATAAAGCAGCACTGTACAGAAGCAAGGATGCATCATAATCACATTAAAAAGTACAATTTAAATCATGGGCGTTTTAAAGGCAGCAGGATGTGGACTCAATCAATCATGGCGGTGGAAAGCGCTTTTTGCTTTAAAATATTTGCAATCACTTTAAAAACACTCCGAGAGATCTGATTGATAATTAGCTACAGTGATGAAGAAGAAGGCTGAGGGAGTGTTTACCCCGAGCTTGTACTGACGTTTGTGCTCTGCAGGGGGGAAAGTACATCCGTGCTGCGAGCTGACTGATGGAGAGCGGCTGCAGCATCCGTACGGATCTTTGCCTGTGAGTGATACTGCGGGGGGTTAGCAGAGACAAAATAACATTGAAAATAATTGAAGGATGATGCAATAACTTAATATTGTCTGCTACAAAATACATGCAATGATATTATATTATAGTAGTTTAATGCATTTAATTTGCCTATAAATGTACTTATTAATGTGCTCCGCTTGATTCAAGTTCATCCAGAGGCTAATAAATCCATTAGTTTTACATTCATTAGAGCTTCTTCCCATATTTACATTATGTTCATTATCCAAGCTGCCCTTGGCCTCTGTTTATTAATATTAATGCCGCTTTGTGTGCATGTGTGAGTATATGTGTGTGAGTTTGTTTGTGTTTCTGTGTGTGTGTGTGTGCGTGTGCATGGATCTGCATATAACAAAGCTAAGCAAGAACATGTAATATGTCGACAAACAGTTTAGCACATTGCCCTGCACATTTCCATATTTGCACTTGATCATGTGCAAAATTTCAAAAATTGGCCGGCCCACCTATGCAACAAAAATATACTCATTTTTTTAATCATCATTTCTGTATATTTGAACTTGTATTGTTTTGAAATCATTTCTGTGTATCCTACTCTAATTGATATTCTTTATTGCACACTAGCCTCTTAAACAGCCCCTGGAGAATGCCCCCATGCATATCATTGCAAATTAAACATAGAAAGTAAGTAATAAAACACCCTGACCTATATGCACCTTAAGCTGTTGCTGTGCAGAAATTCTCCTCGATGATGCATGCAGTTCCAGCACATCTCCTCACCACACAATTACAAGCGACGTTCATCTGCAGCGGTCCCCCTGTTCGAGTCAGGGCCAGTCCCATGGTGGGCTCAGTCCCCTGGTGGTCCTCCCGTGCCTGAGGGTCCTCCAGCTGGAGCGCTGAGTCCACATAATGAGTCACTACTGTGATTAAAGAGCAACTCAGCTCACCCCAATGCAGCGCTCCTCACAGTCATGGTGCGTTTGTTTGTCTGTCTGTCTGCAAGTCCATGTGGATCCAGAGGGATTAAAGCCAGTGACTGAGGGCATCCCTCCGGTGACGCTAACTGTAATCATGACTTTCTGTTTGAATCAATATTTGTGGTTGCGATGTGAAGCGCTCACCCCTCAGGAACTCATCGTTGACCTTTGACCCTTCACTGCTCTGGTGGGGCTATGAGCAAGACCAAGGGCTCAGATGTATCACAGAGTCTGAATGTTTGATGACCCATGATTTCAAAGTTATGACCCTGTTTAGCTGGTGGCCATAGAGCTATTGATCCTGAAAGTTATTCCCTTTCAGAGCTAATTAGAGTGACGTATTAGATAAAATCACGATTAAAGAGTTTTCCTTTCATTTGTTTCCTTTTTTGATTTTAGAAGCAAAGTCAGGTCTGCTTTCTTTGATGTTTTTGTGTTGACATGATTTCCACCAATTTGTAGACCATCCTCTGCAACAGACAGTAGCAGAAAGCTTCCCTACTGTGTCTGTGCGCTGCTATTCGTAAGGGTGACTCACCCCAGTAACTTAATGCACGGAGTCAGCTTCTTACCCCTAACTGCCCCACTAGCTCCCGCAGACACAAATTGGATAAGAAAGCAGAATGCCAGGTTATATGTGGCTGAGGTAGGAGGAGTATTAAGCCCATGTGCCCTTTGCTGCAAAAGTCCCTGTTAAATCACACCTAAATATTTTGAACACTATTTGGCAGGTTTTACTCAAGCAACATTATGAAATTAACTACTGATGCACGTTATTATCGTCATGTCATTGGTATCTGCAGATTATGGCTTGAAAATTATGATAAAACAACACTTTGATTCTGCCTAAATGCTCGATGATTCCCTAAAAAAAGCTTGACATAATGCTACGACATTAACTTATCAACAATATACAAATAAAGACTTAAAAGTCACAGAAACTCAAGCCAATGATCAGAAGTTTAACAACTTTAACAACTCTTATCTGGCTAACAGTTAGCTCACATTCTCTTCATTTTACTTTTTTCAATACTCTCGTGGCCAAAGCCAACGCAAACAGAGTTTAACCTAGACCTCAGTGGTGCAGTAAACAAGTCTGGGCATGTCTCCCTCACTGCCGTGTTTCGGGGGGATGCTGCATTCAGGTGCGCTCAGAAACGTGATTGATCAGCCACGTGACCTTTTGTACAACGCCTCTTCCGTCGAGCGTGAAGAAGGGTGCAAGATGTCTGTGTGGCAGTTTTTGGCCACTACAATAAGAGTAGGCATGATATCAATTCCACTACAGGGGAGACTTGATGTTCTTTGCAATTAGGTGGAAAAAAACATGTGCATGATATATCGGGATCAAAATCAGCAATCTGTAAAAAGGGTTGGAAAATATCGGCATATCGGATATCGGCAAAAAATCCGATATCATGCATCCCTAAAATTAACAACACCTTTGACCCACCAGTGTGTCAGTCATAAGATATTCTTAAACCCACAGTGCCTCTAAATAATAACGGTCAAATGTCAAAAAACATGTCTGTAAAACCAAGCACAAGACATCAGAAATATTTCTTTTCAACCAGTGGTGCAGCCACTCAACATATATAAATGAGTACAGTGCAAAACACCTTTAAGGATGCAGGATCAAAAGAATACAGCTATCAAACAAATAATTCACAAACTAAGCAGCCAATTCAAAAGAGAAATCTTTCATGAGGGAAATGTGTCAGAGCAGAACATTTATGCAAACACTTGTAAGTGAAGCAGTTTTGATCTGCAACATTAATAATGAACTTGCTTCTAGATTAAACAAATAAGAATTGCACTTAACATTTGGTACAAACTTAAAAAACAGTGTGAATAACTGCATACATTAACTATATGCACAACTACTGAATTGAATGAACTACATCAAGTCCCATGAACCACCCAATTAAAAAACACTGCAGACAATAGAAAACAGTAGTAGTAAATAAACAGTAGATAATAGAATACAAAAAAATACTGTTATTGTACATCTCTTGACCCAAAATATTGCAAAGCAAAAAAAGCCTTAGCATTACATTACACAAAGCTGTTTAACCTTTGCAGCCGGCTGTTTGTCTGTGAGTGAATCTGGATATTATTATCTAAAGGACAACTCTCCTGCACAGTTAGTGTTATGTAAAAGGAATGAACTGATGTAATGCAGGAAAAGTCAGACAGAGCTCGACCATGGAAGGACACGGCTATGACTCTGTTTGCTTGTGGCAACCTTTCGCTCCGCTCTGGACATTTGCTGCTTACTCATACATGTCGGTCACAGACGCTCACAGTTTGCACTCTCACGAGGACTCCACTGCTGAGTGTGATTGCTGGATTTCACGCAGTTTATGTCGCTTACTGTATGTCTGTAATGCACACACACACACAGGATTCCTGACATCTACCTCCTGTGTCCCAGGCATGCCCTTATATGGTCAGAGAAATCAATATGACACATGTTTTATGGCAAGCCTCCTTCAAAACATTCCCACCCTCTCGGCTCCTTCTGGAGACACAAAGCAGAGGGCTGGGAGCTCCTGCACGCCTCCTCCAGCTGAATTTTTTCCTCTCGCCGCAGCTCCAGCTTGCTCCAACTAAGCCCCCAACCTGCTTGGTAAGGATGTTGTCCCGGAAGCCCTTTAAACCCCAAACTAAGCTAGCATTCATGGTTGGATTTTCCTCTCAGTCTAGCTCACAATAAGCCATGCTTTTGGTAAGGGGGGTAAAGTTCTGTGGAGGTGTCATACTCATCCCCCAAAGCCGCCCTGAGGGACAGCAGTGTTTGGGTTCAGCTCCACTGCCTGAGATAATGTGGGTCTGCTGTCTGACTCCCCGCTCCAATGGCTTGTGCCCGGCCACCTGCTGATTCTGCTGGTTTGGATGGACTGCCTGGAGCTCAGACCTAACCTACATTAGCAACATATCCCACTTCCTAAACTGTGCTCAAATTCACACACACACACACACACACACACACACACACACACACACACACACACACATAAGCACAGGACAGCACAATGCCATTCACCTCCCAACCAGAACAAACCCGTCAAGTTAATACAATCCTGAAAACTGCACCTCTCACAGAAGAAGGCTCACTAAGAGGATTTATTTCTTCAAAAAGAGATAGGCTGTTAAATAAAGTGTGTGTGCATTTGATGATAGCAAATTTCCCATTTGGATTACTTCGCCTCCTTCTCAGTGCTGCTTGATGGTATTTTTTAATACCGATATCCTCTTTCCACCCTGTTTGGTCTTCTAATTCCATAAAAAGCCCAAACTTGACAGCAACCTCACTTAAGCACTCAGCTCCAAATTCAGCTTTTGTGTATTTGTGCTGCAAGAAGCAACAGATCACATTAGGGGTAGATTGATTGCCTGAGCTCAGAGAGGAACGCTTACTCTATTTAAGGCAATTATCATGTCACCCCTTTTTAAATTTAGTTGCTGAACTTGGAGAACTCATTTTTTTTACACATTTTCAAATTAGAATTAATTGTCTTTTTTTTTCTCCCTCTTGTCCTCTTCCTTCTCTACTTTCTCCAGAGTCTGTGAGCAGGTGAGAGAGGGACACTGTCTGCCCCACTGTCCAGCGACACCATGAGCTGGAGCTTCCTCACGCGGCTGCTGGAGGAGATCCACAACCACTCCACCTTCGTGGGGAAGCTGTGGCTCACCGTGCTCATCGTCTTCCGCATCGTTCTCACCGCTGTCGGGGGAGAGTCCATCTACTACGACGAACAGAGCAAGTTTGTCTGCAACTCGGGTCAGCCAGGCTGCGAGAATGTCTGCTACGACGCCTTCGCCCCTCTATCTCACGTCCGATTCTGGGTCTTCCAGATTATCTTGGTGGCAATGCCTTCCCTCATGTACATGGGCTATGCAGTCCAAAAGATTGCAAGATTAGATGAAGCCAAAGGTGGAGCTGGTGCTGCTGCAGTTAGAACAGCAGGAGGAGGGGGCTACACGCACAGGAAGCCCAGGAAAATCTGCTTTGGAGCTCGACAGCACAGGGGAATCGAGGAGACTGAGGAGGACCAGGAGGATGATCCCATGATCTATGAGGTTCCAGAGATCGAGCCCCCCAAGAGACCGCGGGATCCACTGCAACCCACACCCAGGCCCAAAGTCCGGCATGATGGGCGCAAGCGTATCCAAGATGAGGGTCTGATGCGGGTCTATGTCTTGCAGCTGGTGACTCGTACAGTGCTTGAAGCAGGCTTCCTTGCTGGCCAGTATTTGCTGTACGGGTTCCGTGTGAAACCCGTGTTTGTGTGCTCGGGGAAACCTTGTCCTCACAGTGTTGATTGCTTTGTGTCCCGGCCCACGGAGAAAACCATCTTCCTGCGCATCATGTATGGTGTCACTGTCCTTTGTCTCACACTTAATGTTTGGGAGATGCTCCATTTGGGGATTGGGTCCATCTGTGACATTCTTCGTCGTCGGCGCTGCCCACCTCAGGAGGATGAGTACCAGTTGGGCTTGTTGGGCACCAACGGGGGCGTGGAGGGCTCAGTAGGGGGGACAGGACCTGAGGCAGGTTCTGAGGGAGGGGTGGGTGGAGATGGAGCTGCTGATTACGTAGGCTACCCCTTCTCGTGGAATACCCCGTCAGCGCCACCTGGTTATAACATTGTGGTAAAGCCGGAGCAAATGCCCTACACGGACCTTAGCAATGCTAAGATGGCATGTAAGCAGAACCGAGCAAACATTGCCCAAGAGGAACAGCAGCAGTTTGGTAGCAATGAGGATAACTTTCCCACTGGAGGGGAGGCCCGTGTGGCTTTAAACAAAGACATGATCCAGCAAGCTCATGAGCAACTGGAGGCAGCCATCCAGGCCTACAGCCAGCAGCACAGGGCGGAGGAGCAGCTAGGGGACAACCAAGATGACAAGCCGCAAAGCAACATCATCCAGGCCCAACCTCAGCCACAGCCGCAGCCTCAGAAAGAGCGCAAGCATAGATTTAAACATGGGAAAGGAGGCAGCAGTGGAGGAGGCAGCAGCAGCAACAGCAGCAGCAGCAAATCAGGAGAGGGAAAACCCTCTGTGTGGATTTAACCCAGAAACAATGACATGTATTGAAGCCATGTAGATATTGAAGATTGGATGACGAGACGTTGCAATCCTCCTTGGATATTTAAACACCCCTGTGCCTTAAAGAAATCCTGCAAGCTGGAGAAGATATGTGTTAGTGTTGTGTAAAAAAAACAACATGATGTCGCAGCTGACAATTTGTTTTGTCTGGGCTATCACTGTCTAATTTGAAACATCACACCAACACAAACTGTAATAGGCTACAGTCTGTCCGTTTACATGTCTCGTTCTCCTTGAGTCCTAGAGTAGATTATTGACCTCTGTTGTCTTCTCGTTGATCCTTTCTTAGGGATTTGAACTTTAAATTACCGAATGATAATGAGTTCAGTTGCAAATCAGATTGATCCCAGATTTGGCTTAGCTCATTTTCTAGCTGCTCTTCTGCAAAGACACTGTCTCCATTAATACATTGGCTAATTCTTGGGACATCAAAGTACAACGACATTAAGATGAGGTATCATCGTAATACAAAGGCAAAGGGATGTTATGCCATCACTTTGCCCTGGCAAGCTAAAGATACGACTTTGTACTGTAATAACGCTATAAAGGAACATCATAACAACATAAATGCAATACAATGAAACATAATTCAGTGGCAGGGCCTAAAGCAGTGACTTTACAATGCAGAGATAATGTCAACTTCCTGAAGGCTGTGTCCTGTCATGTTTTGTCTGCTTGTTCATAGTGTTATGTTGTTGGGATTTTGCATTTGACAGTTTCTTTGTAGGTGTTGTCTGTGTTTTTTATATGTACGTACAAACACTACTCAGAAATCAATGAGTACAGCAGGTGGCTTTTTATTCAGTCCACATATGAAATATCCTGAGGATTTTTTTTAACAAGGTGCAAAAGCAGATCAAATTTTTATACCTTACTCTTCAACCTCTCAGTTTCTCTTTCCAGCTCGTGGCTCTTGTCTATGGCGGCTCAGCATCCCACTTCTCTCCCATATGCTTTGTAGTTGACTGCCCCCTGGTGGTGTCTTCTACAGGGCTTTCTTTTTGGGAGTAGATACCAGTTGCAAAGGCTATCTTTACCAGCTGTAGTGTTCCTTTTCTACTGACCAGCCTTGTGTAGGTTAAGTCTTCCCAGCGCTACACATTCAGTGTTGCACAAGGCTGCAATATCACCATGTTGTAATGGGAAAGGTTTAAAGCCATTACTACAATATATTGAGACCAAACACTGTTTGTGTGATGCAAGTGTCAGTGCCAAGATTTTATGCTAGGCTGCTATGAAGCCTGCTTGTTTGTAGCTTTGGAATACTGTGGCCATGCTACTCCAGTTTTGGAAAAAAAAATGCCTACAAGAGACCAACCCTTTTGTAAAAGCCACTCATTTTTTTTTTTGTATTAAAATATGTGTATTTGTTTTTTTTAAGTGGATTTAAAATACCACACTTGAAAATTGAGTACATTTGTTCAAGTCAGTGTTTTTATATGAAAGCACTCTTTTTTTAAAATACATTTTTTTCAAAAAAGAAAAAAGAAAAAGAAAACCACTTCTTTTTAGAAATAAATTAGCTGTATCAATATTTATGGTCATTGTGTTTTAAATTGCCTTCCAATTGTAAAAAATGTGAAATATGACATAGTATATTTTTATAATATGTCGGCTACCGTGTCTTAAATAAAAAAAAAAGCCAGACTTTCCTTGTATGTTACAGTATCAGTATTTAACGTACGTAGCAACCCTCTGGACTGTGTTTTGATAAACATTGTTATTCCTTTCTGAACATTGTTAAAAGAACTGCTGAAAAGCTGTGTGTGGAGAAAAATTGGCTGAAGGAATCAGTTGGGGACAAGATGTGCCATAGTACTTAAACCATTCCTAGCTTCCCACAGTAGCTTTCCAAACAAGCAGCAGTCCTTATTGTTTACTCATTTAATTACATTAAATCTGAATGAACTGAACCTTTCCTAGAAATGTACCATATTTACATAGCGGCAATTTTCCTCTGACGTCACAAGGAGTGGGTAGCATTGAATTGTTATTATGTGAATATTGCTGACTTCCAGGTTGTAAGTCATGGAGGTATATGACAAATCATTATAATTTTACTTCTTCCTTATTAAAGCAAAATTGAAAAGACAATTAAATAATAGCTGGACATTTTTATAAGGTAAAACAACACACCCATTATCTACTATAAAATAATAGCTAATGTTAGCTTTCAGCCACTTACTAGCTAATATTACTGTTAGCTGGAACGTGGCTGTAGGCTTAAAATACTGTTTGGTAGTGTAACACAACACAATAGGAGAGGCATAAATTCCTAGCTAACATAACCTTAGCTAGGCATGTTTACTCATTTAATGACATTAAATTAATAGGTGGGAAGCTGGACAGCTGGCAAATTGTGCTCCTTATGTAATAAATCTCATCTGAATGAACTGAACCTTTGCCAGAAATTTACCATATTTACATAGCGGCAATTTTCCTCTGACGTCACAAGGAGTGGGTAGCATTGAATTGCTATTATGTGAATATTGCTGAGTTCCAGGTTGTAAGTCATGGAGGTGTATGACAAATCATTATAATTTCACTTCTCCCTTATTAAAGCAAAATTGAAAAGACGATAAATAATAGCTGGACATTTTTATAGGTAGGTATAGGTAAAACAACTAACCCATTATCTACTACAAAATAATAGCTAACGTTAGCTTTCAGCCACTTACTAGCTAATATTACTGTTAGCTAGAAAGTGGCTGTAGGCTTAAAATACTGTTTGGTAGCGTAACACAAAACAATAGGAGAGGCATAAATTCCTAGCTAACATAACGTTAGCTAGGCATTCACTTACTTGCTAAGTTATGTTAGCTAAAAGGCGGCTGACAGCTTATGTTACCCTTTGACAATGTTGAACGATAAAAAAGGAGAGGTGTAAATTCCTAGCTAAAGTAATGCCAGGGCATTTGCTTCCTTGCTAAGGTTATGTTAGCTAGAAAGTGGTTAAGTGCTTGGATTGCCTGTTGTCTAAAAGTAGCTAGTGGGTTATCAATTGAGCTGTTTTACCTTGAAATATGTCTCGATGTCCCTCCGGATTTTAAGTATCCAATTGCTTTTTATGATACTTAATTGACCAAAAATGACCATGAAATAATAAGGATGATCAGAAATACCTACACTTACAAGACCTACAGCCTGTAGTCTAGCAGTACAACTTTATACCAGTATTTGACCTTCCAACCCTGAGCAGAGGAAAATGGCCGACCTGTGACTGAACTAACTGAGGAAATTATTACCCACGAGAGGTTACTAGACATTGCGACTTGGCTTCCTTTGTCTTTGTACCATCACAGGATTGCTCGAGTGTTTCTGATTGGTTTGATCACCAACTGTTCATCAAGCCAGCCAGCAACAACAGACAGCCATAAACTTCGAGAAGGTCTTCTGTCAGCTGCTGTACAGACCAGTGATTGACACTGGCTGCACTGACGCCGCTCTGTCAGCAATAAGCCACAGGTGATTTACTCAGAGTTCCCCTGTCAGTGTCACTCTCTCTGCCTAGAGGCCAATCAGCTCTCATTAAATCCTTCCTCAGTGAGCAAAGTTTGTCAAGTATTCACTTTCCTCTGCTTAAGAGAAGGAAACAACCTGAAGTTTAAATAGATAACACACAGCTGGTGCTGCTTTACAGTTAGAGCCAACTGAGGCCACTAGAGGGCGACTTCCTGTCAAAGGAGGCAGCATTTCAGAGCGTGTGGAAGGGGAGATATGAGGACGTGCTATGGGGACACTCAAAGACCCCATCTGCTCAGAGTATTTGTGACTGGCAGCTTGGCCTTACGTCTCCAAAACTATTCTAGGTTATGCTGCTCAGACTTGTTTGTTTGTGGGTAAAGGAAGGAATTCGGGCAGCTATCCAGGTCAGAGGAATTACCCTGTGGCATAGTTATGTATTTGTGCCGGCCAGTTCTCATGTTTTAATTGAATGGCTTAGAAAGAAAGAGAGTAAAGTCAGAAGAAAGTGTGCTCTGTGGGCTTTTATGTCTACTTTTATTATTCTCTGCATATTGTTGCTGTCCTGTGCAAAGTTTATGATTCTAAAATGTCAAATAAAAAACACTAAAAGCAAAAAAAGGTCATACTGAGGGTAAAGCTTACCTGTTTAAGTTCTGTACTTATGTGGCATGTGTGTTTTGAGAGACAATGTATAGGAGATCGTAATAAATGACGATTAAATACTTAAATAATTGAGCACACTTTGCTAGTGCACCAAATTCTGTTGATTATTTAAGTAGTGTGTGCTAACCACCTAAACTTTAGATATATTTCACTTGACAGTAACAATATGCATCTTCTTGCAGTTTAGGATTGAGACACACTTTGGAACTAAAAGCCCTCATACCTGCCAGATATTCCTTTGTGATTTATCTCTGTGCTGTATATTAACACAGACAGAGAAATCAACTGGTGAAGATGAAGTCTCTTTGTGGGTCTATTCATCAGGGATACCACAGTCGGCATCTGTCTATCTTTGTAAAATGTCTTTGTGCAGAAGGACTGTATTGAGGCCCTGTTGTTTCCCTACATGTTTTTAATAGTCTCCTGTGTGGGATTTAACAATAAAACCAGTTGTATTACCAGTACAAACTCTGATTCATACATGCATTTGTGTGTTTTTCTATGCCTTTTGTAAAATGTACATGTCTTTGAGTGCCATTCTTGTGTCCCCTGGCAAAGATTTTTTTCATATTCTTTGATGAATACATTTGATTTGCATGTGAAAAGACCTATTTTCCTACAAAAATAAATCAGAAATGCATACTGAACAAAGTCTCTGCTTCTTTTGATTTGGCTCCATAGCAGAAAAAAAAACCTGTCAGGAAATAAAAGACTTCCCACTCTTGAAAATGTGGTTATCGTCCTGCTCTCATTGCCAGAATAAGAGCTGTGTTTGATTTTGATTGGTGGAGATCAGGGGGAGGGGGGGGGGGGGTCTCTACAGTCCTATCAGGAGAATTACAGTCACACGGGCTGATGTTGTGTCACAGGAAACCGACGAGATGCCACCTCAGCTCACGTCAGCCGTTTGTTTGTCACTTTGGCGGTTCATTCAGTGACAGTTGAACTTCAGCTCGTGATGACAGAACAAACGAGTCTGTGAGGCTTTCAATGACATTAATGCATGACGAGCTAAATGTTTGTTCCAATTAGCCTCTGAATTAAATTGTCCTTGATAATACTTGTTCAATCACACTGAACAAACAGAAATATTGAGAGATCATTCAGTGCCTGTAAGGATTGTGTCCTCACTCTCTTTTTTTCCTTTTTGTGTCTGTTGTCATTTGCGAGTTCACAGGAGAAGAAACATCAAGGATGGAAATGGAGAGTGTTTCGGTGATCCTCTGAATAAAACACTTTCCCTGGAGAGACTAGCCAGTGGGAATGAGCAGAGTGCTGCAGCTGGATGTGCGAAGGGGTCACCGCTGATATGAGTGAGCATTTCCATGAGCAATTTCTGGGATGGCAACTTGTGGCAGCGGGCTATTTTCTCTAAAAAGAAACAAACAATTCAGCCTATTTATGGGCTGATTAGCCAGATGTGCCTAAACAACAATATAATGCTAGAGACAGTTTACACATGCTACTATTAGGACTTTGGGGACGGGGAAAGAGGAGAAGGACACAACTGTGGCTTTAATTCAAAGATTTCTCTGGTTAGTTTTAACTTGAAAGAATCATCCAGATGTTTGCATGCTTGGTACAGTGGATAACAGTAGAGACTTGTGTGAAGTTGAAGGTGCAGTAATGTAAATGACACTAACATTGATCAGCCTGAACAACACAGCAACACAGCACAGACAGGTCGACTGAATAACATTGATTATCTCGTTACAATGGCACCTGTCAGTGGCTGTGATAGTCCATAAAAATACCATCTACTGCGAATGCAAGGCTTTCATCAGTTGGCCATATGCACAATCACCACTGTGTTAACTCATTTGGTAATACATAGTGACTTAAAAGACATTTATTTAAATGAGATTGCTTCTTTAAATCAGAGTCAGTTAAATTGGCATTGATTTAGTATTTACATTTACTTGTCTTTGCCCACAGAGGGCGGCCATGATGGTTTGTAGGTGATGGTCCTGGGACACGACCCCTGCAAATCCAGCAGTATCAGTGACATAGAGTCAGAACAAGAGTGCAGAAATCATCTTTCACAATCAGCACCAGCGTTCTTTTTTTTTTAACAATGTGTGAAAAAATGCACCAAACATTTCCCGTCAACAAGTGGTAAGTGTTTGATGAGCTTTTCAACCACAACATTCAGCGTGCTGCTGTTTTAGCAAGACAGTCTTCATGTAAAGGAGGTATTTGAGTAACTTCGAAATACATTCAGTTTGTTTTAAAAGCTTCTGTGGTCAGTTATATAACCTATCATTAGTAAATAATTTATAACTAACTGATTGTAATTGCTTGATTAATTCAGTTTATTCAGTCTGTTTGTGTCCTTTCCTGTGATGCCTGCACCCCAGCACCCAACAGCTAAGAAGATTGTGCTTGCAACAGTAGGCTCATAAAATTAAAATGTTTGCAGCAAAATGCTGATGATTATAGGACCTGAGCCTCCTCAGGAAGTTAATCTATCTAAGGCACAGTTTTATAGAGTCTGAGGTTTGCTGCATTTTAGATTCAGTACAAAAAAAAAATTGGAATATAGAAAACACTTCATGAGACTGGCTTAAAAAAGGCACTTTTCTTCTGTTCTGTCAGCTGTCCCAGGGTCTAGTTTTTTCTAGGGCGACAATCTCCCAAGTGAAGCTTTAGCACTCCCTGACTGTGCAGCCGCAACAATAGGTCGAACTCAACCGGCATGGCGTGGGATTTTGGTTTAACTTTTACATCATCGTAGTAGTGGTTTGTAAGGGTGTAGAGTTCATGGGGGTGATTACTGAAGGGCCAGAATCCGTATAGATGCACGTTGCTGCAGAACTCCAGCGCCAGACTAGCCATCATGATGCCGGTGCTGAGGCGCAATGCTTGCAGGCCTTGGTCACGCCAGAAGACATCCAGGTTGTCAAGGTACTCAGGGTTGAAGAAGACCGTTCGCATTGGGCTTCCAAAGTCCTCCATGGTGTAAGCGGCCCGCAGGCACACAGGAGTGTTGTGGCCATAGGTGAAGGCTGGAAGGAGCATCAGGGAGTTGCCGTAAATACGCAGATCCTCCACAAACTGACGGCGACGCCCCATCAGAGACCCGTACCTGTAAATAAACAGCAGATGTGAAGCAACAACAGCAACAAAATAACATTAAAAGTGACAGTGCGGCAAGATTAAACCTGTCACTCACTTTTTTACGAGGATGCTTGGGTTTGCTGTCACAAGGTCGGTCTTAACACCCACATGCTTCTCATAACCATTTTCCAAAGGGGGTAGGTTGCACCTGAAGAAACAAAAGATTCACTACACATTAATTGATTTCTGTTGGTTAACATGTTCATCAGTCTCTCAGTAAACCACCTCTCTCACCTGATGACAAACTGAGCTGAATCAATCGTCTCTCCACAGCCGCTGTCAGTCAGGATCCCTCCGTTCCCAACAACAGCACACGTGTCCCATGTTTTATGTGAGAAAGGATGCTTCTGGAATCACCACCAATGGAAAAAGTATTACTAAACAATCACTTATACCGATGACAATGTACTCTCTGTTTGAAATCTAGTGCTGGATCTCATTTGCAAATGTTTCCGCATCACTTGACTCACTCTTGGAAATCCCTGCAGTATCTACCTCCAAAATAGAGGATGTTTTCTGTTTTTCTCACATTAAGGTCAAGATAGTAGTCATCGTACCATTGACCAAAGGCTGATCAGACACTGCTATGACCCGATTCTGAGCCCTGGACAAGTGACAGCAGGGCAGTGTCATCAGTGTGAAATCTAGTATGTACTGCCAAAAGAGAGGATGTTATCTTTGTTAGAGTTAATGGTTATGGTCTGCACAGTGATCACTGTGCCTGATTATTAGAATTTATGTAGCACCAGTAGGCAATTTGTAGTGGGATGAGGGGGGATGCCATCCCCCTTGTTGACCAAAAAGCATCCTCTTTGTTAACCTGCCATCCGGGGCAATCCAATCGTAAAGAGTGATCAAATATTGTCTAAGAATTCAAATGTTAACATTTCTAGCCCCGGTACTGACCTAGAAAACTCACAGGTCAATGTATGCGTTGAAATCAGTCTCACGTGATGCTACTCAGCCAATCAAATCTGCAGCATTTCGTTGCACGTTACCCGGTTGCTACTTGAATCTACACACACAGCCGGAGAAATAACTCTAGGTGAGCGAAAAAAAAAGTAATTTCACTTGGCACGCTCTAAAAAGAGATGTAGACGGCGACAACAGAGCTTTTAATCAAGTGTTTGCTTCATCGGCTTTTTGTCCGTAGTTGATTTTAATGTACTGTAATGGAATGGAACTTTAGTTGTAGTTTCAATTGTGGGACGCATATGTCGCCGTTGTCATGTCAGCCGTTGTATTCAGTGTTGCACAATATTGGATCCCATCGGCTATAGTCTGATGACGATATAGCCTCTGGTTACAGAACATGCCAGGCGTGTAGCCCGCGGTTATCATGAAAGACTTCCAATCAAGACTTTTCCACGTGCTGCATTGTTTACAGAAAAATAACCCGTATTCTCGTGATTTACTTTAATTAACGGGCTTACCTTTGTCGAAATTCAAATATAATGATGCAGGTTTGTAGAAAGTAAAAATGCAAGCTTTTCAGGTCTGGCCTCAAGAGGAGAAAAAAAAATACTTTTAAAATGCTGGTTTGTTGAACGGAGGTCGGATCGATCATTACTGATGCATTCGTGGAAGTCGGGAAATCTGAGTACTGAACCTGCTGTTGCCAACTAATGTTGTTTCTGTCTGTTTTGGCTCGTTTGTGGTATTCTCATTGTGTGTTTGCCCTACAATCTGGCACATGACCACAGCTCTTTGGGCTATGCCCATAGTTGTCATGTAATGATAATCACCCGATATTTGATTTGCCACCTAGATGTCTGCAATCGAATACTATGAATACCCTACAGTAGTAATACAGCCTTGAGTTCATGTCATGAGGGGCTTGTTGCATTTGCAATAAATCTTGTCAAGCTTTAACATTAAATAAGTGTCATAGTTTCATCAAATGAAGAACATATCAATTTAAAGGAAAGCAAAGCCCAAATCTTAGACTTTGCTGTAATTTTTACAATTAAATACCACAAATTGCACGGTAAACCTACCCCAAAATACATTCATAGTTAGTTACTGTAATTTGCAAAGCATTGTGGGTAAAGCATAACACCATCTGATATTTATTTATTATTATGTATATTTTATAATCATAATTTTATTTTATTAAATGTTATAAATATATATTTTATAAATTATTATTATTATATATTTTGTATATTTTTCTTAACGTAATCAGTGCTGTGCGAGATAATGAACCAAAATCCGAAGCCAAACCAGCAATTTATTCCAGTTGTTCCAGGTAAGTGAGTATTTTTGTGTCTCCATAAATCATAACATGCGTGTTTATTATTACTGATTATTGTGTCTTCCTGTTTTCCACGGCTTTTTTCGATTAAGTAACTGAAAAGACGCCCGTTAGCTGCTGAGGAACAAGGAAAGTTAGATACACTATTCCTGATTTTCATAATAAATGTCTGCCTCTGCTATGGCTGCTTGGCTTTTACTTTTAAGAAACAACCAGAAGTGACGCACAGGAGCTAATCACTAGCAGTAACTTAACTGTAGAATATTTCATCTTCGGATAACGTTGAACCGTGAAGTTAGAAATCGGCATGTGGATTAGTTATGCACTTTTCGACATGTTTAATTGTTTGACTAATTTAATGACCAGTTTAGAGACGGAGGACTGCTCACATTTGTTGTCTTCTGTGTGAAGTTAAACAGGTAAGCAACGCCATTCGCGTTCCCTTTATGTAAATTCCGACATCCTTTATAACCCCCTTCATTGCCCATAGTCAAACTTGTCAACCTGCACTGTCTTATAACGTCAACGTTACATGCCCCAAAAGCAGAGGCCTCGTTAAGTAACGTTAAAGTTATCTTACAACCTTGTTACACAAGCTAACCTAGCTAACACTTAACGTGATCTGAAATTGACTTTGGCGTCCATATGTTCCTAGGGTTTGTCAAGCTTTGTGTAAGTTTTTCGAAAGAGCATAAGCTACGTCAGCAAAGCTAGGTCGCGTCTATTGGTTCTCTTTTTTTAGATTTTTTTAACGGCAAACGTCATGTATTTTTTTTGTATGTTCAAATTTTAATGGTTGCTCCATTGTCTGTTTCCCTCCAGAATACTGATGCAGTTCAGTCTGCCGCTGAGTGCCAACTGCTAACATAGCTTTGACTCTTCACAAGAGAAAACCGGTAAAAATACATAGTTATTCAAAGGTATTTGAAACCAATATTGAGAGTCTGGAAATGTAGTGAGTCAGCTAAAGTAAACTGTTATTACAGCTTTGAGTTTGCTAGTGCCGCTTAGCCTGCTAAAGTACCTTTACAGTATTTATTACCAACTGCAGTATATTTTTAATACCCTGAAGAAAGTCTCTGACTTTAGTTATGTTGTAGGACTTTGGCAAACGTTGGAAAACATGAAAGGCTTTACTGGTGTTATAGTTTGAGTTGGGTTAATATGAACTTTAGCTAAGGTGTTATCATTGAATTTTTCAGCATGATTTGTAGCGTTGAATTTCCCTCTGGTGGCTTAGTGCAGGCAATTATGTTACCATGATTTCTGTACTTTAAGGTCTGTAGGGCTTAGGGGCTAATGTATTTTGCTGACTTCCATGTATAACAACACACATTAAATTTGATGCACTTATTTGAGAATTCACATTGAAGAGATGGCAATAAAGTTGTATGTCCCTATGATGACTGCCACAAATACTTCAGTGTACAATCTTTGCCACACGTATGTCAGAGAAACACTAACAGATAGCCAAAAGCTCTAAATTTGCTGCAAAGAAATAAGCTGTAATAACTCCAACTGATCATGTAGAGGAGGAATGTGGTGATCAACTGGTTAGGAGGAATATTTAAGAGAGATTTTCTTGTTTTCTGATTGTATCTTCCAGATGTTGAGATGCGGATGACTTTATCCACAACATCAAGGATAATCATACTTGCGAAGATATTTTCGATCATGTTGTAAAAGAAATAAAAGAAAAGTATCTAAATTGTTGTTGTTTTCTATACTCCAGCTTGAGCAACTGAATGACCATGCCAGCGGCCCCGTTTGCTTTTGGTGCGTTCCATTTACCTCAGAAGTCGGAACTCGGAACTGGGAATGACGTCACACCCGAGTTGCGCTCTAGCTTTAGCCATTGTTAGCAATACCAGTTGATAACAGCGCATTATGCGGTATTTTGCGTATACAAACACCATAACAACATGTCCACAGATAGAAGTTGGACATGTGAGTACGGCTGATTTAATTGAGACACAAATAAGACAGAAGTGACACTACAGCTTTCATTTACTGTTGATGCACGGAGATATGAGGTTGTGGTTGGTGAGGTTCCTCCGACTTTGAGTCTTCAGGGGGTGTTCCAGTTGAAATTTCCGACTGGGAACTCGGAAATTCCGACTTAAATGGAATGCACCATATATTAGTTAATCTCAAGTCTTCAGTCTGGACTTACAGGAGTCAGCATCCACCACATGGAGATGACATGGAGGCAAGTTCTTATACAACAAACCATTTATGGATTTAAACTAATAAATGAACCATATGTCTAATAGCTGTACTGTACTGTACTTTAATTTTAAATTCATGTGCATCTTTTTCTGTTGAAATTTTTTTTCAGGAGGATCAACCAGGGTGGAGGTAACAAATGCACAGCCAAACTCACTACAAGCAGCAAGAGAAAAGTTTAAGGTAAAAGTAGCAGGAATCCGCTCTCAGATCTCCACCGTCCTCCAACAACTCACTGAATTTAAAAGGACTTTAAACTAGGTAAGTTATTTTTTAAATGTTTCTTTGCAATGTCTCCTAGCTCATTTTCAACACAATGTTTGTTCATTTATTGCTTGTGTTCCCTTCAAAAAAAGCCCATTAGCATAGCCAGCACATTTTGTTCATAAATCTCATATATGTTTTGTACATTAATTGTACACACCTGAATTATCTTGGTCAGTAGTCCAGCACTAGGCCGCAACCTTCTTAACCAACAAACAACATTTTTAATCTAATGCAGTCCATGAAGCCCCAGCAAAATGAATACTGATTGATTTTCACGGTTAACAACTTTTATAAAACTTTTAATCGCTTTACAACTTTAATTTTATTTTTTTTCTAATTCTACAGTTACTTATACTATTTCTGCAACCTAAAAAGTAAAGTGCTTTGACTGCTATTTTCACTTCTACTATTATAACTTAATTTTAGGTCATAGTAAGTCTTAAATATCTCTTGCGATCATGTGAAGGTCTTGCATATTGGCAGCAATACCTAATACCATCATCATCTGTGTATACTAATGATACCACAACGACCATTGATTCAACTACAACTAGGCTAAATCACTACTACTACCAGGGCTGCTGGACTAATACATTTCATTTAATTTCATTACTAAAACAGATGTCTCCCAACAAAACATGCCCCACAGCTACTATAGCTGAAATGTATGCTGTAACTACGGCTTAAGATTGTTTGTGTTTGGACATTGTAATTTCAACTTAAATTCTTTGCCTACCTGTTGATTTAGATATTTTATAACTCACTGGCATCTCGTGACCTCGAACTTTGTTCCTCTATTTTATTCTAGTTCAGCCACCACAAGAAAGATCCCACCACCATCCCACCATGGATGAAGATCCAGACGAGTGGAAGACACGACGGCGAGGTTCATTGATGGATTTTCAATCCGAATCTTGCAAAGACTGCTCAAAAGGGACATGCATAAACTTTCCACATTTCCTCCTGCTTGAGTGTGGCTAACTTGTGGTGATTGATTCATTTTGCAGTACATTTGCACACCACTGTAAGGACTTTCTGTATATTTATGGGACAAAAAGAACCAATCAAACTTAACTGGTAACTGACAGTGTGCTGTATTGTGTGTATGTGAGTATGAGGCTGAGCAAGAGAGTTGTGTTATTTCTGATAAGATAAACAATTTAATTATGGCCATAAAATCTACAACCCCCCACATGGCTTTAATGGAGTATTTACTTATTACTTTCATACACGGGTAAAAAGAGAAAGGAAGATAACTAAATGAAATAAAAAAAGGCCGCCTGCAACAATGTCGTTTGGGAGTTGTACATTTTACGTGTGCTGGCAGGGAGGTTCTCCCATTGGACCATCCCCCTTGTTAAAAATGAACAAGTCACCTACTGCTGTGAACTACAGATAACCTTTGTCAATACACAGAAGTAGCTCCCTGGTTCAAACCAGAAAACGTTTTAGTGGCCAAGTATGTGGGCACATAGAAGGAATTTGAATACACACATATATAGATATATATAAACACACACACACACACACACACACACACACACACATATATATAAACATACACACATACACATACATACATATATATATATATATATATATATACATACATACATACATACATATGTATATTGTGTCCTCAACGTGTGTGCTGTACATGAATCGACAGTTAGCTAACAGACTTCAAGAGAAAGTCAGAGGCTGGAGTAAAGTTAGATTCTCTTTACTGTTGTCGTCATTCTCACGAAGATACTCTTTTGTTTGTAAAACTGAAATGATACAAAAGGAAAGCACCAATTACTGGATGCTAGTAAAATAACATTACATGTGCATATACATTAAACAAAGCAAACAGCAGCTACAAAAATATAACACAAGAATAGCTGAATAAAACGTGTAAATATTCTGTAAATATTGTACATAAATTTGACCATCATAATATATTAATTTAAACAGTATTGGTACAAATGTAGCAATGAAGCTATCAATAAACAACTACAATAGAAAACATGAGTGCCACTCATGGCTATTTTAACATTAGCAATGTTCACTTGTAAATATGGCCATTTTAAATTCACAAGACAGAATTCAATTAACAACACTTATGAACTGATATAATATGCCGCGAGAGCAGCTAAACTTACAAGCGAAGCTTTCCCAAACAAACAAACAAACAAACAAAGGGAAGAAAGAAAAAGGTGACTGGAACTGCAGGCTGACCGCATGGCAATAACTAAGCATTTCCTGATTCAAGTCTAAGCTGCCACCTGACTGTGTCTCATGACTGTATCGACCAATAAGAACAAATGGCGGGAAATTAGGATTACATGAAATACCTCCAAATGACCAGCAGGGGGAAACATGAACTAAACAGAGATCCAAAGTATGCATAACATGACACTCCCCGTCTGGTATTATTAAAATACCACCGTTTCAATAACTATAACATGTCTGAACAATAGGGAGAACTAAATCAGTCCATTTGCTCAGCACTTTTGAGAAGTATTGTCTCCGAGACCGGCCTTAAGAAGGTCTTCGCTGTTCCAGATCTTGAGACCTTCAGTTCAATCTTCCTGACCTTTCAATCCTGATCAGGGAATGTCCTTGTAACCACAGCCATGGGCCACTCATTCCGCTTCACCTGGTTCTCCTTCAGAAGGACCAGGTCACCTTTCTTGATGTTAGGTTGTACATCCTGCCACTTGCTGCGACTTTGAAGTGTTGGAAGATACTCACGTCTCCATCTGTTCCAAAAGGTGTTAGCCAGATGTTGAACTTGTCTCCACTGCTGGCGGTGGAGATCTTCGCTGTCAAATGTTCCTGAAGGGGGAAGGTTTGTGCACACCTTTTGTGTCAGGAGTGAAGCAGGAGTCAAAAGAAAGGGCGACTCTGGGTCAGAAGAGCTAGGTGCGAGTGGCCTAGCATTAATAATTGCCGTCACCTCTGCCATCAGTGTTGACAACACCTCATGGGTGAGGGGCTGTTCTGCTAGAGCATGGAGTTGAGTATGCGTCTGGAGATTCCGATCATTCACTCCCAAGCTCCTCCCATGTGGGAAGAATGAGGAGGATTGAATATCCAGGAGCAGCCTTCTTCACCCAAGTACTTCCTAACATAAGGCTCTTTAAGATTTAGTGAGTACCATATGCAGCTCCTTGCAGGCACCTGTGAAGTTCGTTCCACAATAAGAACGGATTTGCTTTGCACGTCCTCGTAAGGCAAAGAATCGCCGCAAGGCATTGATGAAACTTGAAGTGTCCATTGTCTCGATTAGTTCTATATGCACGCATGCTCAGGCAGGTGAACAAGACAGCCCATCTTTTGCTGTTAGCCTGGCCTCCACGAGTTCGTCGCATGGTGACAGCCCAAGGGCCAAACACGTCAAGTCCCACTTATGTAAAGGGTGGCTCTGCGCTCAGTCGATCAGAGGGAAGATCTGCCATCTTCTGTTCAGTGGCCCTCCCACGAAGTTTTTTACAGACAACACATTTGTGGAGGATGCTGTTGATGCATCTCTTTGCCCCAACAATCCAGAATCCTGCAGTCCGTAGGGACCCTTCTGTGAAGATGCGACCTTGGTGATGAACCCTTTCGTGGTAATGTCTAACGAGCAGTGTTGCAATGTGGCTGCAGCCCGGGATGATGAGAGGGAACTTCTCCCCTGTGTCTAGTTCCGAGTTGTTGAGCCTACCACAGATTCTTAGAAGGCCCTCTTCATTCACATAGGGGTTCAGCTTTCTTAGGGGACTGTCCTTGGAGATGTCTTTGTTTGCAGACAGGCAGGTGAACTCTTTGCCGTAAGTCTCCTTTTGCACACATCTGATGATGAGATTTCCTGCTTCCAACAGTTCTCCAGCTGTGTGGGGTTTTTCGCATTGATGCCAGCCTGTACAGATCTCTGGCTTGGTTGTTGCTGCACCTCTGTTGGACTGAGCTATGTGCGTCAGGACTGTAATGGCTCGCAACAGGGACTTCCAGGAAGAGAAACGCTCAAATCGTCCCCAGATTAGATGAGGCAACTGAGAGTGTAGCGTGAGAATGCACCTCAGTGTCGTGATCTGAGTCAAGGAGTTCATACGAATCCTCTTCTGTGGAGCACGCTCCTTTAGGAAGGGACAGGAATGAGGGTCCTGTGAGCCATGTTGTGCTGGCTAGCTCAGCTGCAGGTACAAATCGGGTGGCATGATCAGCCGGATTCTGAGCAGTGCAGATGTAGTGCCACAGCGGCGATAGCCCTCACTGAGGCATCTGAGAAGATGTGTAGCTCTTTCTTTTGAGCGGTAGAAAGGGTGGAAGGAGTGTAAGCTCTTGGTATCTTGAGCTCACTGAGATCTTGGAGGGAGTCTTTCCACATCCTCCACTCTGCTTCCTTTTCATCAGGAAGAGGGCTATCCTATGAAGACGTAAGTTGGAGGCAGCAAGCATCTCCTTTGCTCTCTTTAGCAAGTAAACAGCTTCAGTAGCGGATGGGAGTGACTTCAGGCCATCATCAACATAAAAGTCACGCTCGACGAAGTGTTTGGCATCCATGCCATACTCACTTGCTCCATGTTGTGCTGCGTGGCGAAGACCATAGATGGCTACAGCCGGTGACAGACTGTTGCCGAATACATGGACTTTCATCTGATACTCAACGATCTCCTTGCCAGGTTCAATATCTTTAAACCAAAGAAACCGAAGAAAGTCTCTGTTGTCTTCTCTGACAGTGAAGCTATGAAACATCTGATCAATATCTGCTATCACAGACACTGGTTCTCTTCGGAAGCGCAGCAAGACCCCTAGTAAGCTGTTGTTCAAATCTGGGCCGGTGAGTAAAATATCGTTGAGAGAGATGCCTTGATGCTGTGCACTGGAGTCAAAGACTACTCTGATCTTGTTTGGCTTTTGAGGGTGGTAGACCCCAAAGATGGGTAAGTACCACCGCTCTACTCCCTCTGGTAGCGGTGGGGCTTGCTCAGCCTGGTTGTTATCAAAGACCTTTTGCATGAAGTTCACGAAGTGAGTCTTCATCTCTGGCTTTCTTTCCAGGGTTCGACAGAGAGAGTTAAGGCGATGGAGGGCCTGTTCTCGATTGTTTGGAAGCCGTGGACGAGGAGATCAAAATGGAAGGGGTGCCACCCAGCTGTTGGTGTCATCTAGAAACATCTCTTTGTCCATGAATTCCGGAAAAAGCCTGTCTTCAATGGAGAGACCGACCTTATCGTCATCCTTGGTTCTCTCAAAGACTGTGCTGCCAAATGTGCAGTCATTGAGGACCTCTGTGTTGTATGCAAACCCATGTGTAGAGGTACAAAGCTGTTTTCTGGTGCTAAACTTCTCCTTGACATGGAGATGATTGGGGCATGGAGTGAAGAGAGATGGACGGCGTTTTTTGAAGCATGTTGGTCCTGAAGGAAGCCACAGCCTCACAGACCTCACCTATGACAACCAAGCCAAGGTCCAGTCTCTGGGCATAGGGGGCACTGTGAGGACCATTATGCTGCTCTCTGACTTTGTGATCCTGGAGGATGTCGCATTCCAGGAGGACAAGTATCTCGGCTTCTGGATCTAGGTGCGGTATCCTGTTAGTGATGTTCTTCAGGTGGGCATGGTGCAGTGCAACTGCTGGAGTTGGAATCTCTGAACGGTCATCAGGCACGTGATTGCACTCGATGAGTGTTGGGAGTATCACAGTTGTTATTCCATCCAATGACTCTAACATGAAGCCTGTAGCTCTTCTCCCGGATGTTTCAGTGACTCATGCACACTTGCGAAGAGTGTATGGGGAGTCTGACCCCTTAATTTGAAAGAGGTTGAAGAATTCCGACCTGGCTAATGACCTTTTGCTCTGGTCGTCCAAGATAATGTAAACCTTCATGGCTTTGTCTGGGTTTGCCATAGGATAGATCTTCACCAGGCAGATCTTTGAGCAGGATCTAGGAGTATGTATGTATATGTATGTATATATATATATGTATGAAAATGTATATATATATATTTATTATATATATTATTATATATATATATATATATATATATATATATATATATATTTATTTAGAGTGGCCTTTTATTGTGGCCAGCCTAAGGCACACCTGTGCAATGATCATGCTGTCTAATTAGCATCTTGATGTGCCACACCTGTGAGGTGGATGGATTATCTCGGCAAAGGAGAAGTGCTCACTAACACAGATTTAGACAAATTTGTGAACAATATTTGAGAGAAATAGGCCTTTTGTGTACATAGAAAAAGTCTTAGATCTTTGAGTTCAGCTCATGAAAAGTGGGAGCAAAAACAGAAGTGTTGCGTTTATATTTTTGTTCAGTGTATATGTATATATGTATGAATATATATAATTTTAAAAAAAACTTGTAGACAGGAGAAAATAGTGCCATGAACAGTGCAAAGGTACAGAGATAAATATTGTTGAATCAGGTTGTTATATACAAGAGGTAGATGGGTGTAGACTTTCACTATATACAGAAATTGTCAATTGACACTTTGACAAAGTTAACTGTTCACCACTCTATAGGTGCGTTTCGACCAAAAGTACCAGGAACTTTGAATTCCAGGAACTTTTCTCCAAGGAACTAAATGGTTCCTGTGGCCCATTGTTGTCTGCATTTCCACAGCAGCCTAAAGTCCCGGGAAGATTATGCAAATCGGGTCAGTGACGTATGAAGAAACTGTAAAAATAACTGCACTACACAGCCTGTCCAGTAGGTGGCAGTAATGCACCTTTAAGCTGGTTTGACAACCGCCAATAAAACTCAAAGAAGAAGAAGGTATCATCATTTGTGCAACACCACAGTTAGCCTGTTAACACGGAGGAGATTTACCTGTGCTGTGTTTGATCATGCTTTATTGCTTTGCAAATTAATTGAGCACGAAAGCTTGCGTCTCCTACGTCCATCCTCTCCATGTACCATCCGTTTATATAGTTCACGGAGCGTTTACAGTTACGTCCGCAGCACATGCATGGCATGAGGTTGTTTGTGCCGACAGGAAGTAGGAGGCTTTAGTTTTCTTTTCATAAAGTAACTGTCACACTGATGACTAATTATCACTGCAGAGCCAATCACCTGTGCTTTGTCTACTATGCATCTTATCACACGTTGACTGTCCCAGAACCGTAGCCACGAAAAACTAGGTGCACAAACCCTGCAGCCCAGCTGGACGTGGAGGTGTGTGGTTATGAGGTGATTGTGCCTCCACTGGTGGCTGATGGACAGAGCGACAACCTCATCATTTGCAGCAACCTACTGAGGTATCTGGCCCATCGCCTGAAGATGGAGAGGGGTCTGCTGGACTTTGGCTCCCTCACACCTTGCACTGAAAATTGTCCCCAAGAACAGCTGTTGAGTTTGACGGCTGAGGTGGTCGAGGAGACAGAGGACTTCACTGACAATAAAGAAAGCTTGTCACCCTGGAGCCTATGACTGAGCACTTGGTCTGGGCCAAGCTGCAGCAAGTGAGCGTGGTGTCAGCTGGAAGCACACTAATGCTGGAGCCTACAAGTTAGAGAACATGGCCAAGATCAGTCATAGTACGGAGAATAGTGGCATTGCTGAGAGATGACGGCTGGCTGCCTCTGAAAGTTGTAAATCCTTCTGACAAGCTGGTAACACTGAAATGAAACGCTAAACTTGCTGATGTATATTCCTTTGTGTCAGTGGAGATTTTCAGCAATCTTGAGGTCGCCAGTGACTGCCAGCCCTGCATGTAGCAAAATGTGCAGCTGTCAACATCCAGTCCCCCCTGATGCTGAGCAAACCAAAGCCTAACCACGCAGGTCTCCTCCCTGCCTGACTATCCTTTGCTGAGGAAAGCATGCGGTCAATCTGGTCCACTACACTCAGTTTTGGACGATTTAGGATTGACTGATGTAAACACTGACTTGTGAATTTTCTCTTGGCTGCAAAAAGAGATTGGTCAATCCCATTGCTGAGTTTGAGACCATCTTCTCTAGGACCAAGTTTGATTGCGGCAAGGCAACAGGCTGCTTGCACTGGTTTCGGGTTGTTAATGAGAAACCCTTCCAACTGCCATGCACGCGTGTGCCACCCACACAGTAGGATACTGCTATGATGGTTGTGTTGGACGAGATGGAGGAGAGGGCGATAATAAGGAAATCATGCAGCGAGTTTGCATCTCCCTTGGTGCAGCTGAACAGTTGGCTTCTCAATAGTAAAAATAATAAGTATGGTCGTAAAAATAGACACATTATGTTATGGCAAAACAGTGAAAAAATCTCAGCAGATGTTGAGGTAATATTCATGAGTGACACACTACATACCTTTGCAAATGTGCTGAAAATCTCTGGGGTCACCTCAAGGGTCCTCTTCTTCTCCCCATCATACACAATCTTATGTCCCACTGGAGTGTTAGCCTGGGTAATGATTGCCTTGTCAAAACCATTGCACTCGCTGCTCAGCTGAGATCTTTGGAAACAAAAGGACTTTGTTAAAGCATGTACAAGAGGGTCATAAATGTTGATAAGGACTGACAAAAAATGAAGAGCTAACTAGATTGGCAGTTTGTTTAGCTTTTAAATTAAACTCTCATTTCATTTAAGACAGCATAAAATACCAAAGACTAGTCATGGTTCAGGTTAAGTCCCTCTGTTTTACCATAATTCACATGACTTTAAGATGTGCTCTATTTAGACCATATGGTTAACATTTGCGAGCAAGTCCCTCTACTTTTACTTTAATATTTTCACTTCTCCATGAGTGAGAAGAGAGGAATAGAGCCCAATGACAGGGAACAGGATGTTTTCTTCATGGACCGCCAACGATGATACATTAATGAAACCCACTGTACTTTTCTCACTGGCCCCCCATGCGCCAGGCTCCCTTTTATGGAAGGCCTGGCAGCAGAGAGGGATGGAATATTACAACTTCAGAGCTTCCACCCAGCAGCTAGCGGCTCGCCCTCTGACCCAGTTTTACAGAGCATGGCAACGCAGCAGCGTGCTAATTGAGTGGATGGACAGGACACTCAGACACTTAGGTTTATTTCCTTTTTTTAATATGCAGTTTTGGACCAGTTCTTGTGGGAGAGATCAAGAGATCCAAGACCTGTTACAAAAACAGTCAGTGTGTGTCTTTCCCACTCACAACAGACAGAAAGGGTTCTACTCAGCATACTTCCCAAGAAGTCGGGAGATTTCAGACCCATCTTGTATTATCGACTTAAAGGATGCGTACTTTCATGTCGAGGTGGCCCTAAAACAACAAACTTCTGCATTTTGTGTTCCAGGGCATAGCTTACAAGTACAACAGACTACTGTTTTGCTACTCCCTGGCCCCTCCACCTTCAGCAAACGTGTGGCCAGAGTGCTTCAGCCACTGCGAGACCAAGGCCTGAGAGCCTTCTTTTATCTCAACGACCTCATTGTCATGGCTAGGTCCAGAGAATGGGCCATGTTCAACACAGCCCAGTTGATCTCACACCTCACCCAATTGAGGTTTGTGATCAACTGGTAGAAGAGCATTCCCTACCACACCAAAGGGTGGCATATTTGTGGGTTGTGCTGGACGCACGCAGCCTCCGAGCCACTCTGTCGGAACACAGACAGATGTCTCTGCTGCAGGTGGTCTGCAGGTTGCATGCAGGTGTTAGGGTTCATGGCAGCTGCTGTACATTTGGGACTGAGCACATGCGACGCATGCAGGGGTGGTTTGCCAGCATTCGCTTAAATGCAAAGAAGCACAAGCGGCACTTAGTTACCATCCCCCCGTCGGTGGGAGCCAACCTGCTCTACTGGGGTTCCTGTTGTTCCAACACCTGTTGACGGGAACACCGCTGGGTTGTGTGACCTCCTACACCACGGTGTACACAGATGCGTCATTGACAGGATGGGGTGGAACCTGCCTGGGATGGAACCTGCCTGGGATGAGCAGTAGGGGTGTGTGGTCACTGTCTGAAGCCCAACACATCAACACCGTGGTCCTCCAACACTTCGAAACCCTGATACAAGGGCAAACACGTGTTAGTGAGGACCAACAACTGCACTGCAGTGGCCTACATCAACCAACAGGACAGAGTCAGGTCCGAAGCCCTGTTGAATTTGACAGAGAACCTGTGGTTATGGGCCTCAGAGCACCAATGCTCCCTGAGGGCCCTCAACTTTCTGGGTCTGGAGAACAGGAGAGCCATCTCATGTCGAGAGGCGGCCTTCTGCTGGACGAGTTTAGTTGTTTGTGGTGCAAATGTGCTTAAGGATTTATTTACCATGATAAGTGAGCTTTAAAGTGTCAGATTGCTTTAGGTCCTGGAGTATTTCACTTCTCGGTTTCTTTGTTTGTTGTTTGTTTCCCCCTGCCATCACTGAGAGGAGTTGTACAATCTTATGGCCAGGGGGACAAAAGAGTTCCTTAGTCTGTGGAACAGGACTGGGACAGCAGTCTGCCACTGAACACACTAAACAAGACAGGGGAGAGTACTGTCCCCTGTGGTGCTTCAGTGCTGCTGACCATAGTTTCAGATGCCCTTCAGCCTGACATACTATGGCCTCTCTGTGAGATAGTCTGTAATCCATCTCACAAGATGTGGGTCCACCCTCATCTCTGTCAGTCTCTCTCAGGAGTAGGGGCTGGATAGTATTAAAGGCACTAGAAAAATGAAAGAACTTGATTCTCACAACGCCAGATGAGAGTAGGCCCCTGTGTAGCATAGCCCTTGGAGTCAGCCAAGAGAGTGAGTGAACAGCCCTCTCAGTGCACCGCAGCTGCTTGCTAATTTCGGGGTGACCGTAGCAGTGCCAGCTTCAGACCAAACCCCTCCTTTGTTCCCAAGAACTTAAGGAGCTCCTTCAGGCCGAGGGTCCTACAGCTGGATGCTTTTTACCCTCCACCCCATGTGAGGACCAAGGAGGTCTGTCTGTCTGTCCCTGGGATGGTGTGGCTCGAAAAGTCCTCTCCAAGAAACACTGGGCAGGATGCCTTTATGAGTGCATCTCCCAAGTCTATGTGCAGGTGGAATAACCCCCCCACCCCCCATAGTGGTTCGTGCATAGCAGGCATAGCAGTGTCGATGGCCCTTTTCAAAGTGGTGTGCGTCAAGGACATATGTATGGCAGCGTTGTGGTCTGCGCCCTTTTTGTTCATACGGTCCTACCTCTTGGACATGTTGGCCTCCTCGGACAGGTCTGTGCTTGGCGAAGCAATAAAAGACTGGAAAAAGGAAGGTGTGTGGGTCAGCTGTGTTACTCCTGACCCCCCCTTGGGCAGCATAGACTCACATGTTTCTGTACTCCTTAAGGATCCGGTAAATGTGGTGTGCAGAGGGTCTGAAGACATTTTGACCCCTGCCAGGTAAGGCCACGTCTCTACCCAGTTCAGGTGTAAATACTACCTGGGGTAGCTGGGGCCCCATATTCCTCGGCAGTACAGCTAACTTTTAAGAGGAGGCCGGTCACCTGACCTCGGCGGTCAGGGTCAGCGTGGTTGGCACAATAGCTTAGTCATGACAGAGAATTCATGCATCAGGGCTCCGCCAACTGTACCCACGAAGGTTATGTATTATAACCCTAGTTCTATAAGCACAGGTGGATCCCTCTACCAAGGGACCCTGTCGCACCAGCACCGCTCACTGAATAGGGTGCGGGTATACAGACACGTATTCAGGTAGGCACATCCTGATAGGCCAGCAACATTAATGCAATGTTCAGTGGGCAAATATGTGAGCATGGTAGGAGGAGAGTAGTACCCATAGAGTCCATTAGAGGGCTCCAACTATGCTTATAGAACTAGGGTTATAATACATAACCTTCATTTCAGCTATTTGTGACAATCAGGCAAGGGCACCCTTAGTCATCTTTTCTGAGCTTGGTATAAAGTTAAAACGTACAGGAAAGAAATATGTAATCATTTGAAGTTATTGGGGAACAGCTTATTATAGACTGTGTATTTGCTATTTTGGGTTTCTGCGAACGCTCCCGAAAACTTCACATCAAGAAAGATTAATGCTAAACAGTTATTTTGAAAATGAGAAATCTTCCTCCCCGCTTCCTTTTAAAGAAGTTATTTCTTCTCATTATGTTGAGGAGATTGGATTCTCCTCATCTGAATCACAATGTAAATGTGTTAAGACTTGGGCTCCCTTTTGGATTATATCACAAATCAAACCGACCCAGCTACTACTAAGTAAGATTTGTTGAATTACACTGGTGCACTCAGGCTGTCTGAGGGCCAGGGGCAGAAACTAATAAAAGGGCAACAGCTGCATGCTGTTGAGCATCAATATCCTGAAAGTTCCAACACATGTTAAGATTAAAATTGTTCTATCATTAAATTCAGATTTTGAACTGTTTAACCTATTAGAGGCATGTAGAGGTCGACAAATTTTAAGGGCACCCTGCAACAAGGTTTCTTCTCAGTGGGCCGCCTTACTCTGCACCTTGTCATATTTTATTGTGTACGGGGCTTCAAAGAGAGCACTTTTGACCTTAAGTCCTACCCCCTATTGAGCATGGCTTAATTTAAAGTATAATACTAATGGCATTAATACTAATTGCCCATATCTGTACAATATGGCAGCTATATTCTCTGACATTGAAGACACAGCACATCTGTAAATGGACAGACAATTATATTTGATTCTGCAAACTTATTTTTGGTGGTTTGTTTTTTGTTGTTTTAAAAGTTAAAAAAAAGAAAAATAATTTTACCTGAATTTTAAGTAATTGTCCTCCTGCTTCTCCCAGGTTTTAGAGTAACGCTGCATTACTTTCTCAATGGCCGCCCTGTAACACAAAACATGTTAAGAATCTCAAGGCTATCGCTTCCTCAAGACAGGAGTTGGTGGAGAAGGGTAGAGGTGCGTGCTTATAGGTTATATAAGGGCTGGGTGTGGCCCTATACCATGGCTCTAGCAGCTTTAGAGACACAACATGGTCAGCTACATCACCTTGCCCTGGCAGAAATACAAACCATCTTTCCCAAAGTTCCCCCTGGTAATGCAGGTAATTTCCATAAGTTTGCAGTTAGAATGAGATACATGGTGGGTATGTTACAGTCTCTAGGACAAGAACGGGTGGCAGAACGTGCTTGCACATCATATCTGCAAGGTCTGTTAAGCAAATTCAGTATTATACATGAATCCTCAAAGTAAGTCTCCCAAAGTCTTACTTAGGGTTGTCAAAGTCAAGCGGAGTAGTGAGCATCATACACTTGAGACCTATGCAATCCTTGATGATGGCTTAGAGCACATGTTACTGCCTTCAGCAGACGAGTGTCTTGGTCTTGACGGTGCGGGCAAGAAACTTACACTTCACTGGACGCACATGTCCCTTCTATTGGTAAGTCTAACAATAAGGCAAGAGACAAAGACCATGCAACGTCGGTCAGTCACCCTAAAAATTGCTGCAGCATCAAACCAAAAAGAACATATCCAATAGAAGGGGCATTTACATCCAATAAACTCTCACTGGTAACGCAGGCCTATACTATCAAGAGGCTCAGGAAACACTGTCGCCATCTCCCAACGTGCCTCTGGATAACACTTGTAAAATACAGCCTCAGATCCTAATCGGCGCTGATAGTCCTCACCTCATCACACCTGTTGAAGTATCCCATTCGGTTCAAATAGGGGACATGTGGCAGTAAAAACTAAGCTTGGTTGGGCACTCAAAGGGCCTACATCCCTAACTGGAACACAGGACACCCCAACTGCTGAGGGGTTTACGGCCTGTGGGAAAAATAAGTGATGCCTAGCAAGGATGGAAGAGTTCGGACAGCGGAAGTTGCCATCAATGGAAAGCAATATGTTAGACCTGTGGCCAGATTAGTAACCCTTGCACCTACAGATCCCGTCACCTAAAGACACCTAAAGAAGCTTCAGATTCACACATTTGAAGAGGCGGCTGTGAAGAATATCAAGGCTATAGCTTCCTCCAGACAGGAGTGGGTGGAGAATGTAGGCGGAGCTTATCGGTTATACAAATAAAGCTGCCACTCCTGTTTTTTGTTTTAAACGTGTGTAAATGCTGAAGACACCTATAGATTCCTTGTTATTATAATAGATGCATAATAATGTAAGTCAATTCATGTTATATTAATTTGAATATGCACTGCAATGCCCTGGTTTATTTTCATTTATTGTACAGAAAGTCATCCATCTGTCAGTCCGTCCACCATTCACCTGTACCTCCATCCTTCTGCCAGTGCTCAATAAATGGTTAAATGGCTCTTGGATCCGTGTTTAAATGTGCACACCAGTTAGAGGTTCGGTGGTTCAGCAATAGTTCCAATTATGTTATTTGCACAAACTAATTTAGCTATTGTTTTTATTTTATTTTTTTACACACATCCAAATACACAACCAGGTGAGTAATCTCTGTATAGCGCTGACAGGCCTTGATCTAACAAAGTCATGAACCTAAAGGTCACTTAAGGAGAAGCAGTGACAGTGTTTGCACTCACTTGCAGCCTTTGCAGATGTCATATTTCTTTGGGGGTCTTTTCCTCAGTGGCGCCGGTATGTGAGGGTCCACATCGCTGTGTAACAAACAAAAAACAGGACAGATGTGTTAAATGCAGAAGCCAGACAAGGGACAGATAATCTAATCAGGGCAGCAGCACAAAATTAGTGACCCTGTATTTAGACATTCACTATAAATAGTAACTTTGTGGACCGACCCTCCTCACAAAGATAGTCAACACAAAGATAACCCCCAAGTCCTAGGACCCTGAATGTAAAAGTTAAAATAGGCCCTGTTTAAAATGTTTTGTATTGTTTGTTTCACTGCAAATGTTCCTGAAGTTTGCAGATGACACCACCCTCTTTGGACTTATCTCTGGTGGGGATGAGTCCGCCTACAGGTGGGAGATTGACCATCTGGTGACCTGGTGTGGTGAGAACAACTTTAGGAGGAACGCAGCCACCCCCAGCCCCATCACCCTCAGTGACTCCACTGTTTTCTCTGTGGAGTCTTTCCACTTACTGGGGACCATCATCAACATCGGCTCCCTCATCAAAAAGGGACAGCAGAGGATGTACTTTTTGTGGCAGCTGAAGAAGTTTAACTTGCTAAAGACAATGATGGTGCACATCTACACCGCCATCATTGAGTCCATCCTCACCTGCTCCATCACCGTCTGGTACGCTGCTGTCGCTGCCAAGGTAAAGGGCAGGCTGCAGCATATCATCCGCTCTGCGGAGAGGGTGATTGGCTGCAATCTGCCATCTCTCTAGGACCTGTACACTTCCAGGACCCTGAGGCATGCAGGTAAGATTGTGGCCCATCCCCCGACATGACATGGACTCTCATCCTCACTTAACATCACATTCATGTTAAGTCTTTAATTCAGATTTATGCGCTACATTAACGCACACTGGAATACATACTGTATGTTTACATTGCACTGTTTTTAATTCTATACTGTTAAACATTTGCACTACCACCATCTTGCACAAACATCCGTACAGTTGTTTAATTACACCTGTCAGTGAAGTCACACTGACGGGGGGCAGAACAGCACTTAGTTTCAGCTTCATAAACTGTGAATAAACAACCAGTGTACAAACTCACCAGCAGAGACCTTTGCTATCTAATTACATTTATTTGATTGCCAGTGTGTATGCTGTATCAGACTGTTTCTTATACAAGTTTCAATGACTGTGTGAAGATCCCCCTTATTACTGACTGCAAAAGACATTGTGATACTTTGACTCATGCCGATATCATGGCACATTAACTCATAAAAGTGAACATAAACTTTTAAAAAACACCTTGAAAAAACGTTTTTTTAAATGAAAAAGTGATGTTTCTCCAAATTAAATTTCCATTTTCTTATGCTCGTATCTTCAGTCTTTAACAAAGCTTGGTATTGTGGTGCCCTATGAGATATAATTACACATACCTGGAGCAGAAAACAAAGGAAAACTAACGCATCTTCCAAGGCCATCTTAACAATTAGAAAGAAGTGGACAAAACCCCCAAATCTCCTGCAACTTTTGTCTTCCATAAACACAACACTAAAATTGCCGAACTCGAATGTAGAGATTGTAAATGTGTGTGTGTGTGTGTGTGTGTGTGTGTGTGTGCGTGTGTGTGTGTGTGTGTGTGTGTGTGTGTATGTAGTTCCACACTTACTTGCTGTCAAACATGTACCAGGTGAGAGTCGTCAGCAGGCTCCCCAAACACAGTACAGTGAGCAACAGAGGGAAGAGTGACTTCAAGAGCTGTCCCCTCATCTCACCTCAGACTGACCTCACACGAGACCCCATCAGTTTCTGTCTCCCTCTTTGTCTGTCTTTGCTGAACACTCACCGGCCATTTGCTTTTTGTCACCTCTCTCTGTTTTCTTGTTTAATTTTTTTTGTTTAGTGTTTTGTTTCCTCTCCCCTACACGTCTCGGTCTCTCCACTCCCACACTTTCTCTCTCTCTTACTGTTAATCTTTTGCCTCTGTGCTTTCTTAACTTTTACTTTCCTCCCCCTCCTCCTCCTCCCAGTCCTGCTCTTCCTCCTCTCATTCTTCCTGTCTGTTAGTTTCTCCCTGAGCAAACCTCCTCACTCTGTCTTCTTTTTTTCTGCCCTCCTATTCAGGCAAGTCCTCTTATCTTCTGTGCACCTCTTACTTTCTTCTCTTCCTGTTTGTGTCCCGGTCAGCTGAGATTAAAACGGATCTTTTTCTGCTCAGCATCTTTCTTCTTCAATCTTGTCTTTGAGGTAAGAAAACCCGTCTTCTTTCCTCTGTCTCTCCCTCTTTTTCTCTCGTGTGTCCTCACAGCACAATACTCCACTGAAGTCCCAAAGCTGGAGCTGTGGTGGAAATATGCAGACAACAGTCAGAACTCATGAATAAACACTGTTATAGAACACATAGCACATACTTTAACCAATGAGATCATGATTCATCATCATTTCCTCATTCACTGCCATATGCCAAACTATCACAGGTCAAAGTCAGGTTCTAATATGATTGGGAGATAAGCAAGGAGCATGAACTAAGGCAGTAGTATCGAGTATCAATTACCTTTTCAGTATGTTGTGTAATTGGATTAAAATCATTGATGCATCAATTTGTACATCTCTTTGCTTGTAAATAAGTAAATTATCTTATATTATCTTATATATCATATTCGGTGACTGTTTTAAATTATTTATCTGATCTGCAATGTGACTAAAGTTATTAAACATATGTAGTGCAGTAAAAACTGCATTATTTGCATTATTTTTAAGAAAAGAGGGGAAGAAAAGGGAAACACTGAAGAACATCATGGTGAGAATAAAACTTCCTTCAGCTCCGTCTCATGGTTTTATTCTCTCAGAAACTTTGTCGTAAGTGAAACTAGTTTTGCAGGATTATGTGTGTGTCCATGACTTGCAAACGTCAAGTTTTTATCTTGAAGGTTAAATGCGCAAACCAGCAGCAGAAATACAATGACCTCAAACCAGGAAGTACTTTGTAATTCAGTGTAAATCATGTAAGAGCTCTTTATTAACAATAAGAGTGATGTATGTATGGGACAAAAATCTGGTTTTTGTAAACCTGCTCTCAAAAATAAGATAAGAAGCATTTATTGTCATTATATACAGAATACAACAAATTGCGAGTGACCCTACAAGCGGTGCTTAAAAATACATACACACAATCTTTGGGAAAGAAACTGTTCAAGAGTCGTGTTTTAATTAATTTGATCTTATTAATAAAAAGACCAAGATATCATTACTGTTAAATATATGACAGCAATGTGACACAAATAATCTTAATTAACCAATAATTTGTGACGATTTGTTATAAATTGGAACCCAGAATGCAAACCAGACTGAAGAAGCTTTTAACAGGTTTTATTTGGAGGAATTGTGCAAGGGAGGGGGGAGTCCACGGTCCGAGGGCTGTGAGAGGATCCAGAGGAGTGTGACAGGCAGTGAGGGTTAAATCCTGGAGAGTGTGCTGGGTTTGTGGGCTGGTGTGAGGCGAGGAGTGAGGCACTGGAAAAAAGGAGAGAGAACAAGGGTAAGTAAAAAATCACAAGAACAGAAAAATCTTCAATTCTTTCAATTGGATCGCTAGAGCTCTAGAAGAGGCCGTTGTACCGCAGTGTGGAGTGACAATACTCTGGCGCTGAGGCTTGTGTCTGCAGCAGTCTTGTAACCAGCTTGATTGCAGAGCAGCAGCAGGTGAGAGCAATCAACCTCAGCGCCGTGGGGGGAAGGGAGCAGCCTCTGGAAGCAGGTGAAGGAGACAGCACACAGCCCACACAGGAAACAGAATCAACCAAAATAAAAAGTGCAAAGTTCAGGCTCACCACATATTTGACCCCTTTTGGACATAAATATTTTTGTATCCTCGACTGATATTTAGATTCCTCATACCAGCTACAACCACTAGATGGAAGCAAACCTTTGACAGTATGTCTGGTATATCTCCCAATATTCCAAGTCATTTCTTACATTATAGTTAATTGGTGCCAAAACTAACAATATTTAAAAAAACATTTTACCAACATATCTACAACACTGTATGTATGCCACAGTAGAATCCTTTCTTTTGTAATTCTTTCTCTTTTCCTCATGTCTTCATGTTTGTTCTTGCATCACCGTGTATTTTAACATCATGTTACACGTGTTTGTGTAAAGCACTCAGTAAAGCTGGTTTTGGTATGTGACATACAAATTAACTTTATTACTTTAAGGAAGGTTATTTGTTTTTTTACTATTGTACTCAAATTACAAATGTCTTTTTTTCCCCTAAACAGCATCAAAGTTGTAGCTACTTGCTCTTTCATGAAGTTAGTGTACTTTTGCCTCTTTCTTCATTCACATAACTTTTCAGTTGAGCTGAGTTGAACGGAGATGCAGACAGAGCTAAAAGAGTGAATATTGGACTTTAATTTGCCGGGCAGTTGGTTCTCAACTGGTCTAGCCACAGGACCCACCAGCTCATCAGCTCATATTGACAAGGAGGCCAGCGCATTTTTACAGGAAGAAAATAGATGAAAATAAATTGAGTAATATCACTTTAAATGTATTTAAAGTGAGGTAGCTATATTGACAGAAAGGGTAGATCATATGGACAAGGAGGGTAGCTGATTTTGACTAGTAGAAAATAGATGAAAATTGAGTGATATCACTTTAAATGCAGTAAATGAATGAAGTAATTTAAATGAAGTAAAGACAGTTGGGGGATCTGACAAATCAGTATCATTACACTGCTTCTTGGTAGATGAGAAATTAAAAAGACGATGAAATAATATCTGGCCATATTTCAAGGTCATACAAAATATTAAATAAGCAATTACCCACTATCAGATAACAACTAACGTTAGTATTGAGCCACTTACTGGCATATTTTACTGTTAGCTAGGAAGTGGCTGTAGGCTTAAGTTACCTTTTGGTATTGTTACACAACACAGTTAGACTACGAGACTTTGTTCAGTCCTCCTGTTTCTCTGCCAGTTTGAGGTGTGTATTGTTTTATCACAATAGTGGTGCCTGAAGCTATCAGTAAAGGACACTGTGAACTGTACCTGGTTGTCTGTGTGTTGCATTTGGGTCCTCCGCCAGCACGTTACAGATTTCATATCTGGCCACGAGGAGCGGGGCGCCCGCTACTTTATTTTTCTGCATGGAAGGTGACAACCCTAGTTATCAATTGTGTGTTTTACCTTGAGATATGTCTCGATGCCCCTCTGGATTTTTATTATCCAGTTGCTTTTAAAGATACTTACTTGGCCGTGATATAATATGGATTATCAGAGACTTACAGCCTGTAGTATGGTAGTACAACTTTATACCAGTATTTGAGCTTCCAACCCTGAGCAGAGGAAAATGGCCGACCTGTGACTGAACTAACTGAGGAACTTATTACCAACGAGAGGTTATTAGGCATTGCGACTTGGCTTCCTTTGTCTTTGTACCATCACAGGATTGCTCGAGTGTTTCTGATTGGTTTGCTCACCTCTGGGCTCCACTACTGTTCATCAAGCCAGCCAGCAACAACAGACAGCCATAAACCTCAAGAAGGTCTTCTGTCAGCTGCTGTACAGACCAGTGATTGACACTGGCTGCACTGACGCCGCTCTGCCAGCAATAAGCCACAGGTGATTTACTCAGAGTTTCCCTGTCAGCGTCACTCTCTCTGCCTAGAGGCCAATCAGCTCTCATTAAATCCTTCCTCAGTGAGCAAAGTTTGTCAAGTATTCACTTTCCTCTGCTTAAGAGGAGGAAACAACATGAAGTTTAAATGGATAACACACAGCTGGTGCTGCTTTACAGTAAGAGCCAACTGAGGCCACTAGAGGGCAACTTCCTGTCAAAGGAGGCAGCATTTCAGAGCGTGTGGAAGGGGAGATATGAGGACGTGCTATGGGGACACTCAAAGACCCCATCTGCTCAGAGTATTTGTGACTGGCAGCTTGGCCTTATGTCTCCAAAACTATTCTAGGTTATGCTGCTCAGACTTGTTTGTTTGTGGGGGAAATAAAGAATTCGGGCAGCTATCCAGGTCAGAGGAATTACCCTGTGGCATAGTTATGTATTTGTGTCAATATTTGAGATATATTTCACTTAACAGTAACAATATGCATCTTCCAGTTTAGGATTGAGACACACTTTGGAACTAAAAGCCCTCAGAGGGAGAGAGAGAGAGAGAGAGAGAGAGAGAGAGAGAGAGAGGGGCAACAGGCAGAGGAGGATAAAACAAATATACTAACCTACGCTTTGTCTTCTCTCCAACTCTAACTCGTTCCCACCGTCCTGATCAGGTAACATCTCACCACCCGCGAGATTTCAGAGCGAGACTTCTCCTTGAGCGAGACTTCTGTATCTGGTTGCATAAAAAGGATCTTACTCTTTAAAACAAGGACAATCTTTGTAGGGATCATTTCTGTGATGTTGTCAGACACCTGGAGTAACAATCTGAGCCTGTCAGTGGCAAAAACAAGCTCTTTTAGTGGACGTACTTTGATCGGGCGCAATTGCCCCAGGGGATTATATTGCAGCCATTGCGGCCGTATCGTGGCGAGGGTGGAGACCACCTACTGGACCGATTCCAAAAGTTTTTGTTCCTATGAGTCATTTCGACATAAATTTGTCAAGATAGGGCCCAGGTTTAAAAATACAGAAATTCTCCTTTAATATACAGCACAGAGATCAGTCACAGACAGAGGAATAAGCCGGTGAAGATTAAGTCTCTTTGAGGGTCTATTCATCAGGGATACCACATTGTCCACCCTTGCCACCCTTGAAAATGTGGGTATTGTCCTGCTCTCGTTGTCAGAATAAGAGCTGTGTTTGATTTTGATTGGTGAAGATCGGGGGGTCTCTACAGTCCTATCAGGTGAATAACAGGCACTCTGATGCCCTACAGTAGGACACGCAAGAGAGATGAAGTAATGTAAATGATATTTACATTGATCAGCCATAACAACATGAGCACAGACGGGTCGACTGAATAACATTGATTATCTCATTACAATGGCACCTGTCAGTGGCTGTGATATGTTAGGTAGCAAGCGAACAGTTTTGTCCTCAAAGTTGATGTGTTGATAGCAGGAAAAGTGGGGAAGCAAGGATATGAGCGAGTTTGTCAGTGAACAGATTGTGATGGTTAGATGGCTGGATCAGAGCATCTCCAAAATTGCAGCTCTTTTAGGGTGTTCCCGTCTGCAGTGGTCAGGACCTAGCAAAAGTGGTCCAAGGAAGGAAAACCAGCCATGGTTATGGGTGGCCAAGGCTCATTGATGCACGAGGGGAACAGTGGCTGGACCGCGTGGTCCGCTTCAACAGAAGAGCTACTGTAGCTCAAATTGCTGAAAAAGTTAATAATGGTTCTGATAGAAAGGTGTGCACCATAGGAAGAAGGCAAGCCGGTAGAGGAAGTGTGATGCTTTGAACCATGCTGCTGGGAAACCTTTGGTCCTGCCATTCATGTGGATGTTACTTTGACACGTAACACATATAAACATTGTTGCAGACCAAGTACACCCCTTCATGGAAACGCCCCACAACACTGCAATAATGGTTTAGAAATTATTTGACAAACACGACAACGAGTTCAAGGTGTTGACTTGTCCTCCAAATTCCTCAGATCTCAATCTAATCGGGCATCTGTGGAATGTGCTGGATAAACCAGTCTGTTCCATGGAGGCACCACCTCGCAACTTACAGGATTTACATGATCTGCTGCTAACGTCTTGGTGCCAGATACCTCAGCACAATTTCAGAGGTCTAGTGGAGTCAATGCCTCGATGGGTCAGGGCTGTTTTGGCAAAAGGACCTACACAATGTTAGGCAGGTGCATGGTCATATTGTTATGGCTGATCTGTGTGTATCCCAACTGTATTGGAAAAAGTGCAAATGATGAATAGAAAAATTACTTTGGATTCATGTGATACACTACACCAGCACACGGCTTACATCAGGTCGACAATGTTTTGTGAGATGTAGCAAATCAATAGAAGAATGCTCATAAAGGGGCTGGAAAAAGTCTTTGCTAATAAATCAGTGAATCAAACATTGTTCCATTCAAAAAACTAACACCAAGTACAAACTGCCAGAGCCCTGCGAAGGACAATCCTGCTCCCGCTCCTGCTCCCGCTCCTGCTCCCGTTGGATTTCTGACCATAACTGCCCGCTCCCGTTGGTAAATTTATTATAATCCTCAGACATAACTACCTGTGGCACCGACAGTCAGGTGCATTAAAACGCAAGGAGGCAGAGAATAAGAGGACTTTCATTGAATCCTGTATAGTCATGTAGGCAAAGAGGACTTATTCTTAAACAAGGTTATTTCAAGACTGTATTCATTGTCAAACATAAGGGGACTAATTTCTACAATTTTCATCCCGCAAAAGTCCCGCTGTTTGTTTTTGATTCGCGTTGGGTCCTGCGGGACCAGCTGGGTCCCAATCCCAAGGCACTCCTCCAAACTGTGTCCAAAACTAGCCAAATGTGGCTTTTGTAAGTAGAAATTCTGCATTCTAAGGACAAAACTTGGCAGGTTTTGGGTACTCTAAGGCTCAAAGACACTAAATCATTCCTGACAAAGCATATCTGATCAATATTTTTTCCCACACATCAATTTAATTTTCCCTCTCGCCTCTTTGTGTTGTTTACAAAACAGAAGTAAAATCACAAAAATGTTTCTAAAGTTGGCTCACAATTTCTGACAATAAAAATCACTGTTAAAGGAGAAATTCACCCCTGGAAAAAGCCACTGTCAGTCAAAGCTGGTGTTCTCTGTCATCGATAAAAGCAATAACATCTGGCGGAGGTTTTCCAGGGTCCATTGGAGAAGCTGATAGCGTCCTCCAAAGGCACAGAGCGAAATTGCATTTTTTTAATACCATAATAGCATGATAGGACTGAGGTTGAAAATCAGCAAAGCGGCCCTTCAAGACTTTACAAATGTCAGCATGAAAGGCAATACTCCCAGTTGCAAATATTACACCCGAGACTTGATGCAGACACAAAGGAAGGTTACCCAAAAGTTATCATTTTCACTCTTTGTGCACAATTCACAATCATATCATCTTAGATCAGAGTCAATTAAATTGGTACCATTTCCTGTCCAGTTACTTGAGGATGGGTGGCACATTATAACATAACTATAACCGTAGCTAACTTTATTTAATAGTGTTGCTATTCCTGTTTCTTTCTGTGGCGTCTTTGCCCACAGAGGGCGGCCATGATGGTTTGTAGGTGATGCTCCAGGGACATCAGTGTCAGAGTGCAGAAATCATCTTTCACAACCAGCACCAGATTTTTTTAACAATGTTTGAAAAATGTGAGTACCAAACATTTCTCCTCAACAAGTGATAAGTGTTTGATGAGCTTTTCAACCACAACATTCAGCGTGCTGCTGTTTTAGCAAGACAGTCTTCATGTAAAGGAGGTATTTGAGTAACTTCAAAATACTTTCAGTTTGTTTTAAAAGCTCCTGTGGTCAGTTAGTAACTGATTTATATAAGGCACTACATTGTAGACCTAAGCCTCACAAAGGATTTCCCATTCAAATCAAAATGAGTCCTTTCAGACTCCAGCTGGAACACGTATGGTAGTAAATACACCTAGTTTTAGGGCCTGTGTCCACTAACAGCTAATTTTGCACTAGCAGCGCCCACAACCTCAATTTCAGACCGTTTCCCAGCGTTACTAGGTTACGAAGTTGTCTGACGACACTTCTGCTTCCCTGCTTGGTAGTGACCATTAAGTCTGTTTTAAATTGCTCTGTATGCTTAATATTTGCTTTAATTACAGGAAATTTTAAAAAGAAAACATAAAAACAATGAAAAGGAATCGTGTCCTGGCGTTAGCAGCAGCTCTAGACCTGGAAATTGTACCCTCAAGAAAACAAAATGATAAGCTTCTCCTCTGCCATTGTTGTTGACAAAGTTAATATCTGAAGTCCCACCCCTTCTTGATATTGATTGGTCGGTGATGGAGAAGTGACATTGACAAGCACGGCTGTGTTTCAAAAGTCAAACTACGCTCACCGGCCACTTCATTAGGTACACCTGGAAAATCTAATGAAATCCAGTACACCAGCTCAGCCACAAGATTTGCTTTAATGTTGCCTGTTGTCACGATTTGAGGTTAAACAGAAAAGGGAAAGGACCCAGGTGCAGACTTAATGAATTTCTTAAATAAAACAAAAGGCAAAATCCAAAAAGGCAGAGCAAGTGAAATACAAACAAAAAGAAAAGAAACCTAGAAACACGAGGAACGTATTCACAGGAGGAAGGACATAGACTCAATGAACTGGCACAGAAGGGTAGGAACACAGAGACTAAATATGCACAGGGTAATCAGGGACAGGTGAGACTAATCAACACAAGTGAACACAATGAGGGCAGGGCACACAATCTAAAGGGAGTGTATTTTGAAATGAGAGTGCTGTAAACGCAGTGACAAAAAACAGATGATGCCGAGGGCATTTTTGCGCTGATGAATCTGAGCGCTGAATACGGTGGGCAGATTTGGTTTTATATACAAAATAGGCGTCGCCAGTACAAAAAACACCATTAGTGTACACAGGCCCTTATAGTGACGAAGGTTTACTGCATTTTAGTTTTAGTGTAGATGTCTTGGTATCTGTTTTGCTTGGACACATGTAATCTGTGTCATCAGCCAAAAATATGGGTCCATTCATTAAATAAAATATATTATTATATTATTAAATCATGAAGTTTTTTTATATAAAAAAAAATTAAAAGACTTCATGAGAGACTGGCTTTAAAAAAGGCACTTTTCTACTGTTCTGTAAGCTGTCCCAGGGTCTACTTTTTTCTAGGGCGACAATCTCCCAGGTGAAGCTTTAGCACTCCCTGACTGTGCAGCCGCAACAATAGGTCGAACTCAGCCGGCATGGCATGGAATTGTTTTTTAGCTTTTATGTCATCGTAGTAGTGGTTTGTAAGGGTGTAGAGTCCGTGTGGGTGACTACTGAAGGGCCAGAATCCGTATAGATGCACGTTGCTGCAGAGCTCCAGTGCCAGGCTAGCCATGATGATACCGGTGCTGAGACGCACTGCACGCAGGCCTTCATCGCGCCAGAAGCCGGCCAGACTCTTAAGGTACTCAGGGTTGAAGAACACTGGCTGCATGGGCTTTCCAAAGTCCTCCATGGTGTAAGCGGCCCGCAGGCAAACAGGAGTGCAGAAGCCAAAGGAGAAGGCTGGAAGGAGCAGCAGGGAGTTGCCGTAAATACGCAGATTCTCCACAAACTGATGGCGACGCCCCGTCAGAGACCCATACCTGAAAATAAACAGCAGATGTGAAGCAACAACAGCAACAAAATAACATTTAAAGTGACAGTGCTGTCAGATTGATCCTGTCACTCACTTTTTTATGAGGATTGTTGGGTTCGCAGTTACAAGGTCAGTCTTAACGCCCACATGCCTCTCGTATCCATTTTCCAAAGGGGGTAGGTTGCACCTGAATGAGTAAAAACCAGAGATTAATCGAATTCTGTTGGTTAACATGTTTATCAGTCTCTCAGTTCACCACCTCTCTCACCTGATGACAAACTGAGCTGAATCAATCATCTCTCCACAGCCGCTGTCAGTCAGGATCCCTCCATTCCCAACAACAGCACACGTGTCCCATGTTTTATGTGAGAAAGGATGCTCCTGGAATCACCACCAATGGAAAAAGTATTACTAAACAATCACTTATTCTGATGATAATGTCCTCCCTGTGTGAAATCTAGTGCTGGATCTCATTTGCAAATGTTTCCGCATCACTTGACATCAAAGCCCTGTAGTGTGTACCTTTAAAAGAGAGGATGTTAACTTTGCACGACTTTATGGTTATATGGTTTGCACAGTGATCACTGTGCCTGATTATTAGAAATATGTAGCAGCTGTTTCTGGCTGCTATTTTGCACCTGTGAACTACAGATAACCTTTGTCAATACACTAAAAGGGAAGAAGCTCCGCGGTTCAATGATTTACCAAATGTACTTTTAGGTCCGGGAGCACCATAATTGCATATATTTTTTATACTGTTGTTTGGTTAGTTAGAGGAGATATCCCATGACACGGGTGTTGCATCCATGTTGTAACCATATCAGTGGCAGAGCATTTCACTGCAGATCAAGAAGTCCCAAGTTCAAATCTGGATGTCCCCTGGTAAATTTCAGGAGTTGGATAACTCATAATTTGATACTAATTTTGATACTCAGATCTGAACTGTGGCGTGATGATCACTTCTTGACAGTGAACATTCGATAAAATATCTCACTTCCACTTTCCAAAATTTTCAAGAGAAAGTTGTGGAAAGAGTTGGGCGTTATTAGTACCGAATACTTGTCAAGTAATTAGTGAAATTACTTTAAAAAACAAGTGCTGTGAAATTTGGTCCCTTTATTCACCATTCCCAGGTCCATCTCCTCATCATTGATACAGTTTATTATGTTCAAGGTCTTGGGTAGTTCGAGCCCATCACAGCTGGCAAGGTACACCCTGGACTGATCGCCAGTCAATCACAGGGTTGCCACATAGAGAAGAACAACCTTTCACCCTCACAATCACAATCAGGGCAATTTATAGTCACCAGTTAACCCAACAAGCACGTCTTTGGACTGTGGGAGGAAGCCGGAGTACCCATGCGTGCACGGGGAGAACATGCAAATTCTACACAGAAAGGCCCCCTTCGTCTGAACCAGGATTCCAACTTGTTAAAATCTGCTAGGAAGTTGACAGTCATGTTTTTGAGCAAAATGTCTCAACTACTGAGAAGATAGATTGCTATGAGACTTGGTTCAGGATGAATTGTAAAAACTTTACAATTTAAATACTACACACTAAACTTTTCACCTAACATCAGCATCAGCTCATAATATTTTCTGTGTTTTATGCTAATTAGCAAATAATACCGTGCTAAAGCACTAAAATAAGATGTTGAACATGGTCAACAACACCTGTTAGCATTGAACAACTGAACTGTTGGCTTCTCGATAGTAAAATTTTATTTGGCATAGCGCCTTTCAAAGAGCATGGTTATAAATAAAATTAATAAGTATGGTAGTAAGAATAGACACATTATGTTATGGCAAAACAGTGAAAAAATGTTGGGATGTTGGACACACTATTAATTACCACTGCAGGGCAAATCACCTGTGCTTTGTCTACTATGCATCTGATCACACGTTGAGTGTCCCAGAACCGTAGCCACGAAAAACAAGGGGCACAAACCCTGCAGCCCAGCTGGACGTGGAGGTGTGTGGTTATGACAGAGCGACGACCTCATCATTGGCAGCAACCTACTGAGGTATCTGACCCATCGCCTGAAGATGGAGAGGGGTCTGCTGGACTTTGGCTCCCTCACACCTTGCACTGAAAATGGTCCCCAAGAACAGCTGTTGAGTTTGATGGCTGAGGTGGTCGAGGAGACAGAGGACTTCACTGACAATAAAGAAAGCCTGTCACCCTGGAGCCTATGACTGAGCACTTGGTCTGGGTCAAGCTGCAGCAAGAGAGCGTGGTGTCAGCTGGAAGCACACTAATGCTGGAGCCTACAAGTTAGAGAACATGGCCAAGATCAGTCATAGTACGGACAATAGTGGCATTGCTGAGAGATGACGGCTGGCTGCCTCTGAAAGTTGTAAATCCTTCTGACAGGCTGGTAACACTGAAATGAAACGCTAAACTTGCTAATGTATATTCCTGTGTGTCAGTGGAGATTTTCAGCAATCTTGAGGTCGCCAGTGACTGCCAGCCCAGCATGTAGCAAAATGTGCAGCTGTCAAAATCCAGTCCAACCTGATGCTGAGCAAACCAAAGCCTAACCACGCAGGTCTCCTCCCTGCCTGACTATCCTTTGCTGAGGAAAGTATGCGGTCAATCTGGTCCACTACACTCAGTTTTGGACGATTTAGGATTGACTGATGTAAACACTGACTTGTGAAGTTTCTCTTGGCTGCAAAAAGAGATTGGTCAATCCCATTGCTGAGTTTTAGACCATCTCCTCTAGGACCAAGTTGGATTGCAGCAAGGCAACAGGCTGCTTGCACTGGATTCGGGTTGTTAATGAGAAACCCTTCCTACAACTACGCACAGTAGGAAAAACTGACGTGACAGTTGTGTTGGACGAGATGGAGGAGATGGAGTTAATGAGGAAATCATGCAGCAAGATTGCATCTCCCTTGGTGCAGCAGTTGATAAATAAAAATAAGTATGGTAGTAAGAACAGACACATTATGTTATGGCAAAACAGTGAAAAAATCTCAGCAGATGTTGAGGTAATATTCATGAGTGACGGACTACATACCTTTGCAAATGTGCTGAAAATCTCTGGGGTCACCTCAAGGGTCCTCTTCTCCCCATCGTACACAATCTTATGTCCCACTGGAGTGTTAGCCTGGGTAATGATGGCCTTGTCAAAACCATTGCACTTGCTGCTCAGCTGAGACCTTTGGAAACGTAGGGACTTTGTTAAAGCAAGAGGGTCAGGAGTGTCCATTAGGACTGACAAAAGAAGAAGAGCTAACTAGATTGGCAGTTTGTATAGCTTATAAATTAAAAGCTTATTTCATATAAGAACAGCATAAAATACCCAAGAGAGCAAGAGTAGTCATGGTTCCTTCGGGTGAAGTTCCATGATCTCCATCATGTGTGATGTAAATGCAACTGGCTCAGTAGGGTGTTTCTTTGTGGGGACAGGGATGCGACACTGGGACATTCCCCAAGAGCAAGCTTAGGTCGAACATACACTGAAGGGGCTCCCCCAGTTCAGCAGAACAGGCCTTGAGCATCCTTGGACACACCTCGTCTGGGCCAGCAGCTTTTCTGTGACCTAGTCTCTTCAGCTCTCTGCTCACCTAGTCTTTGGAGATGGTATGGGGGAGGGGGTTGTATTGTCCATGGGGATGGTGGTGGTAGTGGTGGTTGAGGGGGTGTTGCATTGTGCATGGAGATGATGGTGGGAGGGGGGGTTGCATAGCCCCTGGAGGCCGCAAAGAGAGAGAACAGCTGTCTCGGTGCACCTAAGCTTCTTGCTAATTTTGGGGTGACTGTAGCGGTGCCACCTTCAGACCAAACCCCTCCTTCCTTCCCAAGAACTTAAGGAGCTCCTTCAAGTCAAGGGTCCTACAGCTGGATGCTTTTTACCCTCCTCCCCATGCAAGGACCAAGGAGGCGAAATTGCAATGGCTCTGCCCAGTTCATATATTGGAAGCTCAGACCCCATCAGATGCACAGCTTTTCGTCTGTTTCTGGGATGGTGTAGCTAGAAAAACCCTCTCCAAGAAACGGCTGGCAGGATGGCTTTGTGAGTGCTTCTCCCAAGTCTATGTGCAGGTGAAAGAGACCCCTCCACAGTGGTTCATGCTCACATCACATAGCAGTGTCAATGACCCTTTTTAAAGCAGTGTGTGTCGAGGACATATGCATGGCAGCGTTGTGGTCTGCGCCCTTTTTGTTGAAACGGTCCTACCTCTTGGACATGTCAGGCTCCTTTTCCAGGTCTGTGCTTGCTGAAGCAATACAAGACTGGTAAAAAGGGAGGTGTGTTTTTCCTGACCCAAACAGGGTTAGTAAACAGTGAAGATGTTACGGTGGTCAGGTCTTTATTGTATCTATTACTCATTCAGTCTATTTATCAAACTCGGCTCCGACAAATTTGGAACGATGTTCGAGGGCTTCTTGGACGGAGACAGACAGAATTTGTAGCTGAGATGACGAGGAGTCGCAGAAGTTACGGACAGAGCATAGCATCGCGCCGGAGAAGGGTAGGAGATTAGCGTGTTGACCCGGGTTTTGTGTTCCCATCAATGCCGATCGGAGCTGAGGCGATAATTACCCGGGTCTAGTGCAGAGTCATTTGAGCCGATTGTAACCTTTCACATTAAGCAAAAAAGCCGGGTGTTAGCGGATTTTTTGACCAGTGGGAAAGCGGCTTTATAAGGAGTGTAGGTGGGCCAGGTCACCTGACCGTGCCAGTCAGGGTCAATGTAGTTGGCACGATCGCTTAGTCGAGACAGGGATTTCATGCATCACGGCTAGATTTATAAATAAATAAACATTTTTTTACCTCAATTTTAAGTAATTGTCCTCCTGCTTCTCCCAGGTTTTAGAGTAACGCTGCATTACTTTCTCAATGGCCGCCCTGTAACACAAAGCATGTTAAGAATCTCAAGGCTATCGCTTCCTCAAGACAGGAGTTGGTGGAGAAGGGTAGAGGTGCTTATAGGTTATATAAGGGCTGGGTGTGGCCCTATACAATGGCTCTAGCAGCTTTAGAGACACAATATGGTCAGCTACATCACCTTGCCCTGGCAGAAATACAAACCATCTTTCCCAAAGTTCCCCCTGGTAATGCAGGTAATTTCCATAAGTTTGCAGTTAGAATGAGATACATGGTGGGTATGTTACAGTCTCTAGGACCAGAAGGGGCGGCAGAACGTGCTTGCACATCATATCTGCAACGTCTGTTAAGCAAATTCAGTATTATACATGAATCCTCAAAGTAAGTCTCCCAAAGTCTTACTTAGGGTTGTCAAAGTCAAGCGGAGTAGTGAGCATTATACACTTGAGACCTATGCAATCCTTGATGATGGCTTAGAGCACATGTTACTGCCTTCAGCAGACGAGTGTCTTGGTCTTGACGGGGCGGGCAACAAACTTACACTTCAAACAATAAGGCAAGAGACAAAGACCATGTAACGTCAGTCAGTCACCCTAAAGATTGCTGCAGCATCAAACCAAAAAGAACATATCCAATAGAAGGGGCATTTACATCCAATAAACTCTCACTGGTAACGCAGGCCTATACTATCAAGAGGCTCCAGCAACACTGTCGCTATTTCCCAACGTGCCTCTGGATGCCATTTCTAATATACAGCCTCAGATCCTAATCGGCACTGATAGTCCTCACCTCATCACACCTGTTGAACAAGTCTCCCATTCGGTTCAAAGAGGGGACAACTAAGCTTGGTTGGGCACTCCAAGGGCCTACATCCCTAACTGGAACACAGGACACCCCAACTGCTGAGGGGTTTATGGCCTGTGGGAAAAGTGTAAGTGATGCCAAGCAAGGATGGAAGAGTTAGTAGAAGAGTTAGTAACCCTTGAACCTACAGATCCTGTCACCTAAAGACACCTAAAGAAGCTTCAGATTCACACATTTGAAGAGGCGGCTGTGAAGAATATCAAGGCTATAGCTCCCTCCAGACAGGAGTGGGTGGAGAATGTAGGAGGAGCTTATCGTTTATACAAATAAAGCTGCCACTCCTGTTTTTTGTTTTAAACTTGTGTAAATGCTGAAGACACCTATAGATTCCTTGTTTATTATAATAGATGCATAATAATGTAAGTCAATTCATGTTATATTAATTTGAATATGCACTGCAATGCGCTGGTTTATTTTCATTTATTGTACAGAAAGTCATCCATCTGTCAGTCCGTCCACCATTCACCTGTACCTCCATCCTTCTGCCAGTGCTCAATAAATGTTAACCATTTACCGGCTCTTGGATCCGTGTTTAAATGTGCACACCAGTTAGAGGTTCGGTGGTTCAGCAATAGTTCCAATCCTTTTATTTGCACAAGCTAATTTAGCTATTGTTTTTTTTACACACATACAGTATACACACATCCAAACACACAGCCAGGTGAGTAATCTCTGTAAAGCGCTGACAGGCCTTGATCTAACAAAGTCATGAACCTAAAGGTCACTTAAGGAGAAGCAGTGACAGTGTTTGCACTCACTTGCAGCCTTTGCAGATGTCATATTTCTTTGGGGGTCTTTTCCTCTGCGGCGCCGGTATGTGAGGGTCCACATCGCTGTGTAACAAACAAAAAACAGGACAGATGTGTTAAATGCAGAAGCCAGACAAGGGACAGATAATCTAATCAGGGCAGCAGCACAAAATTAGTGACCCTGTATTTAGACATTCACTATAAATAGTAACTTTGTGGACCAACCCTCCTCACAAAGATGCACAAAGATAGTCAACACAAAGATAACCCCCAAGTCCTAGGACCCTGAATGTAAAAGTTATAATAGGCCCTGTTTAAAATGTTTTGTATTGTTTGTTTCACTGCAAATGTTCCTGAAGTTCTGCTCCATCACCATCTGGTACGCTGCTGTCACTGCCAAGGTAAAGGGCAGGCTGCAGCATATCATCCGCTCTGCGGAGAGGGTGATTGGCTGCAATCTGCCATCTCTCTAGGACCTGTACACTTCCAGGACCCTGAGGCATGCAGGTAAGATTGTGGCCCACCCCACGACATGACATTGACTCTCATCCTCAATTAACATCACATTCATATTAAGTCTTTTATTCAGATTTATGCGCTACATTAACGCACACTGGAATACATACTGTATGTTTACATTGCACTGTTCTTAATTCTATACTGTTAAACATTTGCACTACCACCATATTGCACAAACATCCATACAGTTCTTTAATTACACCTGTCAGTGAAGTCACTGACGGGGGGCAGAACAGCACTTAGTTTCAGCTTCATAAACTGTGAATAAACAACCAGTGTACAAACTCACCAGCAGAGACCTTTGCTATCTAATTACATTTATTTGATTGCCAGTGTGTATGCTGTATCAGACTGTTTCTTATACAAGTTTCAATGACTGTGTGAAGATCCCCCTTATTACTGACTGCAAAAGACATTGTGATACTATGACTCATGCCGATATCATGGCACATTAACTCATAAAAGTGAGCATAAATCTTTTAAAAAACAACTTGAAAAAACTTCTTTTTAAATGAAAAAGTGTTGTTCTCCAAATTAAATTTCTATTTTTTATGCTCGTATCTTCAGTCTTTAACAAAGCTTAGTATTGTGGTGCCCTATGAGATATAATTACACATACCTGGAGCAGAAAAAAAGGAAAACTAACGCATCTTCCAAGGCCATCTAGCAACGAGAAAGAAGTGGACAAAACCCCCAAATCTAGATCTCCTGCAACTTTTGTCTTCCATAAATCCATAAATTCCATAAATTACCAATAACCAAGCTTAGTATTGTGGTGCCCTATGAGATATATTCACTCATACCTGGAGCAGAAAAAAGGAAAACGGAGTGCTAAATCAACTCTGCATCTCCTGCAACTTTTGTCATCCATAAATCTGCTATAACACTAAAACTTGCCCAACTGTAATGTAGAGACAGTAAATGTGTGTGCGTATGTAGTTCCACACTTACTTGCTGTCAAACATGTACCAGGTGAGAGTCGTCAGCAGGCTCCCCAAACACAGTACAGTGAGCAACAGAGGGAAGAGTGACTTCAAGAGCTGTCCCCTCATCTCACCTCAGACTGACCTCACACTAGACCCCCTCAGTTTCTGTCTCCCTCTTTTTCTGTCTTTGCTGAACACTCACCGGCTATCTGCTCTTTATCAACCCTCTCTGTATTTGTTATTTTGTTTCGTCTTCTTTATACATCTCGGTCTCTCCACTCCCACTCTCTCTCTCTCTCTCTCTCTCCCTCTCTCCCTCTCTCTCTCTCTCTCTCTCTCTCTCCATCTCTGTTAATCTTTTGGCTCTCTTCAGGCAAGTCCTCTTGTCTTCTCTGCACCTCTTACTTTCTTCTCTGTCCAGGTCAGCTGACATTAAAACAGATCTTTTTCTGCTCAGCATCTTTCTTCTTCAATCTTGTCTCTGAGGTAAGAAAACCCATCTTCTTTCCTCTGTCTCTCCCTCTTTTTCTCTCGTGTGTCCTCACAGCACAATACTCCACTGAAGTCCCAAAGCTGGAGCTGTGGTGGAAATCTGCAGACAACAGTCAGAACTCATGAATAAACACACAAAGCATTTGATGGATTTTAAGATCAGTATATTGTATACAATATATGATGAGAGAATACCAGATTATGCCCTGTCTCTCTGTATTTAGAGGACAATACACTGGCTGTTATAGAACACATAACACATGCTTTAACCAATGAGATCATGATTCATCATCACTTCCTCATTCACTGCCATATGCCAAACTGGCACAGGTCAAAGTCAGGTTCTTATATGACTGGGAGATAAGCAAGGAGCATGAACTCGAGAGACCGTTGTACCACAGTGTGGAGTGACAATACTCTGGCGCTGAGGCTTGTGTCTGCAGCAGTCTTGTAACCAGCTTGATTGCAGAGCAGTAGCAGGTGAGCGCAATCAACCTCAGTGCCGTGGGGGGAAGGGAGCAGCCTCTGGAAGCAGGTGAAGGAGACAGCACACAGCCCACACAGGAAACAGAATCAACCAAAATAAAAAGTGCAAAGTTCAGGCTCACCACATATTTGACCCCTTTTGGACTTATATATTTCTGTATCCTCGACTGATATTTAGATTCCTCATACCAGCTACAACCGCTAGATGGAAGCAAACCTTTGACACAGTATGTCTGGTATATTTCCAAGTATTCAAAGTCATTTCTTACATTATAGTTAATTGGTGCCAAAACTAACAATATTAAAAATATATATATACCAACATAATTACAACACTGTATGTGAGCCACAGTAGAATCCTTTCTTTTGTAATTCTTTCTCTTTTCCTCATGTCTTCATGTTTGTTCTTGCATTACCGTGTATTTCAACATCATGTTACACGTGTTAGGGCATCTGTAAGGTTCTCCAAAAAGAAAACAAAGAGCTAAAAGAAAAAACAGAGAGGTTGGAAAATTTCAGCCGTAGATTTAACATAAGAGTATTCGGCCTCTAAAAAGACGTGGAAAAGGGACATCCGACGGCATTCATGGAGTCTTTCTTCGATGATGTTTTTAAAGATAAAGTCCTTCCATGCAAACCTGAAGTGGAAATTGCACACAGAGTGGGGCCTGTGACTAAACATGGTTCAAGACCAATGATCGTTAGAATGCAGAGATATTTGGCCAGAGACACTATCTTACAAATTGCAAAGAAAGAGAGGGTGCTGAATTTCAGGGGGATGAAAGTGAAAATCTTTCCAGATTTAACAGCCGAGATGTCCAGGAAAAGAGCGCAGTTCAAGGATCTCAGGATCACATTACACAACGCAGGAATAAAACACAGTCTGATCCATCCAGCAACACTCATCATAACATTTAATGGAGAGACAAAATATTTTCCTCATCAGAAAACAGCAGAAACCTTCTTCAATCAAGTAATTTAACCAACATTGTCAGTCACTTAACAATGGAGGAAAAATTGCGCAAAGGGAAAGTTGAAGACCGACAAGCAGTCAGGTAAACAGTGATAAGAAAAATATGTAAAGGAAATCGTCTGCATGTGGATCATGACCTGAACTGATCTCTAAATGACAAAGTATAAGGACGTATAATTGGACATTTATTATGAGGACTAGAAGTATTGATAAAAGTGATTGTACGTCCATGATAAATACCTGGTTTCATTATGAACAAATCTGTGCCTTAACTGTCGAAAGGATGTCCATGAACTAATTATATTAATTATATTGACTGATGCACTTGACTGGAAGGTTATTTGTTTTTTTACTATTGTACTCAAATTACAAATGTTTTTTTTTCCCCTAAACAGCATCAAAGTTTGAGCTACGTGCTCTTTCATGAAGTTAGTGTACTTTTGGCTTCTTTCTTCATTCACATAACTTTTCAGTTGAGCTGAGTTGAACGGAGATGCAGACAGAGCTAAAAGAGTGAATATTGGACTTTAATTTGCCGGGCAGTTGGTTCTCAACTGGTCTAGCCACAGGACCCACCAGCTCATCAGCTCATATTGACAAGGAGGCCAGCGCATTTTTACAGGAAGAAAATAGATGAAAATAAATTGAGTAATATCACTTTAAATGTATTTAAATGGAGGTAGCTATACTGACAGAAAGGGTAGATCATATGGACAAGGAGGGTAGCTGATTTTGACAAGTAGAAAATAGATGAAAATTGAGTGATATTACTTCAAATGTAATCAAATGTAAGGTAGGTCATTTTGACAGGTAACGTAGCTCATATTGAAAGAGAGGGTCGCTCATTTTGACAGGTAATAAATTAATGAAAATTGAGTAATACCACTTTAAATGCAGTAAATGAATGAAGTAATTTAAATGAAGTGATGTAGCTCATCCGGACAGTTGGGGGATCTGACAAATCAGTATCATTACACTGCTTCTTGGTTGATGAGAAATTAAAAAGACGATGAAATAATATCTGGCCATATTTCAAGCCCAAACAAAATATTAAATAAGCCATTACCCACTATCAGATAACAACTAACGTTAGTATTGAGCCACTTACTGGCATACATTATTGTTAGCTAGGAAGTGGCTGTAGGCTTAAGTTACCTTTTGGTATTGTTCCACAACAAAAGTAGGAAAGGCATACATTTCTAGCTAACATAACCTTAGCTAGACATTTACTTCCTTGCTAAGTTATGTTAAGTTAAGACAGCTTATGTTACCCTTTAATAGTGTTGAGCAATGAAATAGAACAGAGGTGTAAGTTCTTAACTAACACGGTAATGACAATGTTTTAATCTCCTCTATGATTTTCTGATTGATTATGTTAGATTTCATATCTGGCCACGAGGAGCGGGGCGCCCGCTACTTTATTTTTCTGCATGGAAGGTGACAACCCTAGTTATCAATTGTGTGTTTTATCTTGAGATATGTCTCGATGCCCCTCTGGATTTTTATTATCCAGTTGCTTTCAAAGATACTACTTGGCCATGATATAATATGGATTATCAGAGAATTACAGCCTGTAGTATGGTAGTACAACTTTAAACCAGTATTTGAGCTTCCAACCCTGAGCAGAGGAAAATGGTCGACCTGTGACTGAACTAAATGAGGAACTTATTACCAACGAGAGGTTATTAGACATTGCGACTTGGCTTCCTTGTACCATCACAGGATTGCTCGAGTGTTTCTGATTGGTTTGCTCACCTCTGGGCTCCACTACTGTTCATAAAGCCAGCCAGCAACAACAGACAGCCATAAACCTCAAGAAGGTCTTCTGTCAGCGGCTGTACAGACCAGTGATTGACACTGGCTGCATTGACGCCGCTCTGTCAGCAATAAGCCACAGGTGATGTACTCAGAGTTTCCCTGTCAGCGTCACTCTCTCTGCCTAGAGGCCAATCAGCTCTCATTTCATCCTTCCTCAGTGAGCAAAGTTTGTCAAGTATTCACTTTCCTCTGCTTACGAGAAGGAAACAACCTGAAGTTTAAATGGATAACACACAGCTGGTGCTTTACAGTTAGAGCCAACTGAGGCCACTAGAGGGCGACTTCCTGTCAAAGGAGGCAGCATTTCAGAGCGTGTGGAAGGTGAGATATGAGGACGTGTTATGGGGACACTCAAAGACCCCATCTGCTCAGAGTATTTGTGACTGGCAGCTTGGCCTTACGTCTCCAAAACTATTCTAGGTTATGCTGCTCAGACTTGTTTGTTTGTGGGGGAAATAAGGAATTTGGGCAGCTATCCAGGTCAGAGGAATTACCCTGTGGCATAGTTATGTATTTGTGTCCAAATTTGAGATATATTTCACTTGATAGTAACAATATGCATCTTCCAGTTTAGGATTGAGACACACTTTGGAACTAAAAGCCCTCATACCTGCCATATAAAGGAAATATGAAAGTTATTCCTCAAAACTGTAGATGTAATACAACAGGTTTGGTGCAATACTTACATGGACACTATTCATTTATGTTAAAGGAAAAGTTTGATATTTTTAAACCTGGGCCCTATTTTTTTTTACAAATTTGGGTGTCGAAATGACTCATAGGAACAAAAACTTTTGGATTAGCCGCAATACAGCCGCAATGGCTGCAACATAATCCCCTGGGGCAATTGCGCCCAATCAAAGTACGTCCACTAAAAGAGCTTGTTTTTGCCACTGACAGGCTCAGATTGTTACTCCAGGTGGAGAGAGGATTTCCGTAGAGGACTGCCAGCAAGAATATATTTCAAAAGCCATGACTGAATATTTACCAGATTTTGACGATGAAGATGAGGCATTTGAAGTCGATGGCTGTCCCTATTTATTTGACTCAGAGTACACGGACAAAGAGCTCATGGAAACTGAAGAGAGAATGAGGAGAGAGAGAGAGAGAGAGAGAGAGAGAGAGGGGCAACAGGCAGAGGAGGATAAAGCAAATATACTAACCTACGCTTTCTCTTCTCTCCAAATGTAACTCACGTTCCCACCGTCCTGATCAGGTAACATCTCACCATCCGCGAGATTTCAGAGCTTGACTTCTCCTTGAGCGAGACTTCTGTATCTGGTTACACAAAAAGGCCACCTACTGGACCGATTCCAAAAGTTTTTGTTCCTATGAGTCATTTCGACACACAAATTTGTCAAGATAGAGCCCAGTCACAGACAGAGGAATACGCCGGTGAAGATTAAGTCTCTTTGAGGGTCTATTCATCAGGGATACCACATTGTCCACCCTTGCCACCCTTGAAAATTTTGGTGTTGTCCTGCTCTCGTTGTCAGAACAAGAGCTGTGTTTGATTTTGATTGGTGGAGATCGGGGGGTCTCTACAGTCCTATCAGGTGAATAACAGTCACTCGGATGCCCTACAGCAGGACACGCAAGAGAGATGAAGTAATGTAAATAATATTTACATTGATAAGCCATAACAACATGAGCACAGACGGGTCGACTGAATAACATTGATTATCTCATTACAATGGCACCTGTCAGTGGCTGTGATATGTTAGGTATCAAGCGAACAGTTTTGTCCTCAAAGTTGATGTGTTGATAGCAGGAAAAGTGGGCAAGCAAGGATACGAGCGAGTTTGTCAGTGAACAGATTGGGATAGTTAGATGGCTGGATCAGAGCATCTCCAAAATTGCAGCTCTTTTAGGGTGTTCCCGTCTGCAGTGGTCAGGACCTAGCAAAAGTGGTCCAAGGAAGGAAAACCAGCCATGGTTATGGGTGGCCAAGGCTCATTGATGCACGAGGGGAACAGTGGTTGGACCGCGTGGTCCGCTTCAACAGAAGAGCTACTGTAGCTCAAATTGCTGAAAAAGTTAATAATGGTTCTGATAGAAAGGTGTGCACCATAGGAAGAAGGCAAGCCGGTAGAGGAAGTGTGATGCTTTGAACCATGCTGCTGGGAAACCTTTGGTCCTGCCATTCATGTGGATGTTACTTTGACACGTAACACATATAAACATTGTTGCAGACCAAGTACACCCCTTCATGGAAACGCCCCACAACACTGCAATAATGGTTTAGAAATGGTTTGACGAACACGACAACGAGTTCAAGGTGTTGACTTGGCCTCCAAATTCTCAATCTAATCGGGCATCTGTGGAATGTGCTGGATAAACCAGTCTGTTCCATGGAGGCACCACCTCGCAACTTACAGGATTTACATGATCTGCTGCTAACGTCTTGGTGCCAGATACCTCAGCACAATTTCAGAGGTCTAGTGGTCTAGTCAATGCCTCGATTGGTCAGGGCTGTTTTGGTAAAAGGACCTACACAATGTTAGGCAGGTGCATGGTCATATTGTTATGGCTGATCTGTGTGTATCACAACTGTATTGGAAAAAGTGCAAATGATGAATAGAAAAATTACTTTGGATTCATGCAATACACTACACCAGCACACGGCTTACATCAGGTCGACAATGTTTTGTGAGATGTAGCAAATCAATAGAAGAATGCTCATAAAGGGGCTGGAAAAAGTCTTTGCTAATAAATCAGTGAATCAAACATTGTTCCATTCAAAAAACTAACACCAAGTACAAACTGCCAGAGCCCTGCGAAGGACAATCCTGCTCCCGCTCCTGCTCCCGTTGGATTTCTGACCATAACTGCCCGCTCCCGTTGGTAAATTTATTATAATCCTCAGACATAACTACCTGTGGCACAGACAGTCAGGTGCATTAAAACGCAAGGAGGCAGAGAATAAGAGGACTTTCATTGAATCCTGTATAGTCATGTAGGCAAAGAGGACTTATTCTTAAACAAGGTTATTTCAAGACTGTATTCATTGTCAAACATAAGGGGACTAATTTCTACAATTTTCATCCCGCAAAAGTCCCGCTGTGGCTCAAAGACACTAAATCATTCCTGACAAAGCATATCTGATAAATATTTTTTCCCACACATCAATTTAATTTTCCCTCTCGCCTCTTTGTGTTGTTTACAAAACAGAAATAAAATCACAAAAATGTTTCTAAAGTTGGCTCACAATTTCTGACAATAAAAATCACTGTTAAAGGAGAAATTCACCCCTGGAAAAAGCCACTGTCAGTCAAAGCTGGTGTTCTCTGTCATCGATAAAAGCAATAACATCTGGCGGAGGTTTTCCAGGGTCCATTGGAGAAGCTGATAGCGTCCTCCAAAGGCACAGAGCGAAATTGCATTTTTTTAATACCATAATAGCATGATAGGACTGAGGTTGAAAATCAGCAAAGCGGCCCTTCAAGACTTTACAAATGTCAGCATGAAAGGCAATACTCCCAGTTGCAAATATTACACCCGAGACTTGATGCAGACACAAAGGAAGGTTACCCAAAAGTTATCATTTTCACTCTTTGTGCACAATTCACAATCATATCATCTTAGATCAGAGTCAATTAAATTGGTACCATTTCCTGTCCAGTTACTTGAGGATGGGTGGCACATTATAACATAACTATAACCGTAGCTAACGTTATTTAATAGTGTTGCTATTCCTGTTTCTTTCTGTGGCGTCTTTGCCCACAGAGGGCGGCCATGATGGTTTGTAGGTGATGCTCCAGGGACATCAGTGTCAGAGTGCAGAAATCATCTTTCACAACCAGCACCAGATTTTTTTAACAATGTTTGAAAAATGTGAGTATCAAACATTTCTCCTCAACAAGTGATAAGTGTTTGATGAGCTTTTCAACCACAACATTCAGCGTGCTGCTGTTTTAGCAAGACAGTCTTCATGTAAAGGAGGTATTTGAGTAACTTCAAAATACTTTCAGTTTGTTTTAAAAGCTCCTGTGGTCAGTTAGTAACTGATTTATATAAGGCACTACATTGTAGACCTAAGCCTCACAAAGGATTTCCCATTCAAATCAAAATGAGTCCTTTCAGACTCCAGCTGGAACACGTATGGTAGTAAATACACCTAGTTTTAGGGCCTGTGTCCACTAACAGCTAATTTTGCACTAGCAGCGCCCACGACCTCAATTTCAGACCGTTTCCCAGCGTTACTAGGTTACGAAGTTGTCTGACGACACTTCTGCTTCCCTGCTTGGTAGTGACCATTAAGTCTGTTTTAAATTGCTCTGTATGCTTAATATTTGCTTTAATTACAGGAAATTTTAAAAAGAAAACATAAAAACAATGAAAAGGAATCGTGTCCTGGCGTTAGCAGCAGCTCTAGACCTGGAAATTGTACCCTCAAGAAAACAAAATGATAAGCTTCTCCTCTGCCATTGTTGTTGACAAAGTTAATATCTGAAGTCCCACCCCTTCTTGATATTGATTGGTCGGTGATGGAGAAGTGACATTGACAAGCACGGCTGTGTTTCAAAAGTCAAACTACGCTCACCGGCCACTTCATTAGGTACACCTGGAAAATCTAATGAAATCCAGTACACCAGCTCAGCCACAAGATTTGCTTTAATGTTGCCTGTTGTCACGATTTGAGGTTAAACAGAAAAGGGAAAGGACCCAGGTGCAGACTTAATGAATTTCTTAAATAAAACAAAAGGCAAAATCCAAAAAGGCAGAGCAAGTGAAATACAAACAAAAAGAAAAGAAACCTAGAAACACGAGGAACGTATTCACAGGAGGAAGGACATAGACTCAATGAACTGGCACAGAAGGGTAGGAACACAGAGACTAAATACGCACAGGGTAATCAGGGACAGGTGAGACTAATCAACACAAGTGAACACAATGAGGGCAGGGCACACAATCTAAAGGGAGTGTATTTTGAAATGAGAGTGCTGTAAACGCAGTGACAAAAAACAGCTGATGCCGAGGGCATTTTTGCGCTGATGACTCTGAGCGCTGAATACGGTGGGCAGATTTGGTTTTATATACAAAATAGGCGTCGCCAGTACAAAAAACACCATTAGTGTACACAGGCCCTTATAGTGACGAAGGTTTACTGCATTTTAGTTTTAGTGTAGATGTCTTGGTATCTGTTTTGCTTGGACACATGTAATCTGTGTCATCAGCCAAAAATATGGGTCCATTCATTAAATAAAATATATTATTATATTATTAAATCATGAAGTTTTTTTATATAAAAAAAAATTAAAAGACTTCATGAGAGACTGGCTTTAAAAAAGGCACTTTTCTACTGTTCTGTAAGCTGTCCCAGGGTCTACTTTTTTCTAGGGCGACAATCTCCCAAGTGAAGCTTTAGCACTCCCTGACTGTGCAGCCGCAACAATAGGTCGAACTCAGCCGGCATGGCATGGAAATTATTTTTAGCTTTTATGTCATCGTAGTAGTGGTTTGTAAGGGTGTAGAGTCCGTGTGGGTGACTACTGAAGGGCCAGAATCCGTATAGATGCACGTTGCTGCAGAGCTCCAGTGCCAGGCTAGCCATGATGATACCGGTGCTGAGACGCACTGCACGCAGGCCTTCATCGCGCCAGAAGCCGGCCAGACTCTTAAGGTACTCAGGGTTGAAGAACACTGGCTGCATGGGCTTTCCAAAGTCCTCCATGGTGTAAGCGGCCCGCAGGCAAACAGGAGTGCAGAAGCCAAAGGAGAAGGCTGGAAGGAGCAGCAGGGAGTTGCCGTAAATACGCAGATTCTCCACAAACTGATGGCGACGCCCCGTCAGAGACCCATACCTGAAAATAAACAGCAGATGTGAAGCAACAACAGCAACAAAATAACATTTAAAGTGACAGTGCTGTCAGATTGATCCTGTCACTCACTTAGTTATGAGGATTGTTGGGTTTGCAGTTACAAGGTCAGTCTTAACGCCCACATGCCTCTCGTATCCATTTTCCACAGGGGGTAGGTTGCACCTGAATGAGTAAAAACCAGAGATTAATCGAATTCTGTTGGTTAACATGTTTATCAGTCTCTCAGTTCACCACCTCTCTCACCTGATGACAAACTGAGCTGAATCAATCATCTCTCCACAGCCGCTGTCAGTCAGGATCCCTCCGTTCCCAACAACAGCACACGTGTCCCATGTTTTATGTGAGAAAGGATGCTCCTGGAATCACCACCAATGGAAAAAGTATTACTAAACAATCACTTATTCTGATGATAATGTCCTCCCTGTGTGAAATCTAGTGCTGGATCTCATTTGCAAATGTTTCCGCATCACTTGACATCAAAGCCCTGTAGTGTGTACCTTTAAAAGAGAGGATGTTAACTTTGCACGACTTTATGGTTATATGGTTTGCACAGTGATCACTGTGCCTGATTATTAGAAATATGTAGCAGCTGTTTCTGGCTGCTATTTTGCACCTGTGAACTACAGATAACCTTTGTCAATACACTAAAAGGGAAGAAGCTCCGCGGTTCAATGATTTACCAAATGTACTTTTAGGTTTGGGTGCACCATAATTGCATATATTTTTTATACTGTTGTTTGGTTAGTTAGAGGAGATATCCCATGACACGGGCGTTGTATCCATGTTGTAACCATATCAGTGGCAGAGCATTTCACTGCAGATCAAGAAGTCCCAAGTTCAAATCTGGATGTCCCCTGGTAAATTTCAGGGGTTGGATAACTCATAATTTGATACTAATTTTGATACTCAGATCTGAACTGTGGCGTGATGATCACTTCTTGACAGTGAACATTCGATAAAATATCTCACTTCCACTTTCCAAAATTTTCAAGAGAAAGTTGTGGAAAGAGTTGGGCGTTATTAAGACCGAATACTTGTCAAGTAATTAGTGAAATTACTTTAAAAAACAAGTGCTGTGAAATTTGGTCCCTTTATTCACCATTCCCAGGTCCATCTCCTCATCATTGATACAGTTTATTATGTTCAAGGTCTTGGGTAGTTCGAGCCCATCACAGCTGGCAAGGTACACCCTGGACTGATCGCCAGTCAATCACAGGGTTGCCACATAGAGAAGAACAACCTTTCACCCTCACAATCACAATCAGGGCAATTTATAGTCACCAGTTAACCCAACAAGCACGTCTTTGGACTGTGGGAGGAAGCCGGAGTACCCACACGTGCACGGGGAGAACATGCAAATTCTACACAGAAAGGCCCCCTTCGTCTGAACCAGGATTCCAACTTGTTAAAATCTGCTAGGAAGTTGAAAGTCATGGTTTTGAGCAAAATGTCTCAACTACTGAGAAGATAGATTGCTATGAGACTTGGTTCAGGATGAATTGTAAAAACTTTACAATTTAAAAACTACACACTAAACTTTTCACCTAACATCAGCATCAGCTCATAATATTTTCTGTGTTTTATGCTAATTAGCAAATAATACCGTGCTAAAGCACTAAAATAAGATGTTGAACATGGTCAAAAAGACCTGTTAGCATTGAACAACTGAACTGTTGGCTTCTCGATAGTAAAATTTTATTTGGCATAGCGCCTTTCAAAGAGCATGGTTATAAATAAAATTAATAAGTATGGTAGTAAGAATAGACACATTATGTTATGGCAAAACAGTGAAAAAATGTTGGGATGTTGGACACACTATTAATTACCACTGCAGGGCAAATCACCTGTGCTTTGTCTACTATGCATCTGATCACACGTTGAGTGTCCCAGAACCGTAGCCACGAAAAACTAGGGGCACAAACCCTGCAGCCCAGCTGGACGTGGAGGTGTGTGGTTATGACAGAGCGACGACCTCATCATTGGCAGCAACCTACTGAGGTATCTGACCCATCGCCTGAAGATGGAGAGGGGTCTGCTGGACTTTGGCTCCCTCACACCTTGCACTGAAAATGGTCCCCAAGAACAGCTGTTGAGTTTGATGGCTGAGGTGGTCGAGGAGACAGAGGACTTCACTGACAATAAAGAAAGCCTGTCACACTGGAGCCTATGACTGAGCACTTGGTCTGGGTCAAGCTGCAGCAAGAGAGCGTGGTGTCAGCTGGAAGCACACTAATGCTGGAGCCTACAAGTTAGAGAACATGGCCAAGATCAGTCATAGTACGGACAATAGTGGCATTGCTGAGAGATGACGGCTGGCTGCCTCTGAAAGTTGTAAATCCTTCTGACAAGCTGGTAACACTGAAATGAAACGCGAAACTTGCTGATGTATACTCCTGTGTGTCAGTGGAGATTTTCAGCAATCTTGAGGTCGCCAGTGACTGCCAGCCCTGCATGTAGCAAAATGTGCAGCTGTCAAAATCCAGTCCAACCTGATGCTGAGCAAACCAAACCCTAACCCCGCAGGTCTCCTCCCTGCCTGACTATCCTTTGCCGAGGAAAGTATGCGGTCAATCTGGTCCACTACACTCAGTTTTGGACGATTTAGGATTGACTGATGTAAACACTGACTTGTGAAGTTTCTCTTGGCTGCAAAAAGAGATTGGTCAATCCCATTGCTGAGTTTTAGACCATCTCCTCTAGGACCAAGTTGGATTGCAGCAAGGCAACAGGCTGCTTGCACTGGATTCGGGTTGTTAATGAGAAACCCTTCCTACAACTACGCACAGTAGGAAAACTGACGTGACAGTTGTGTTGGACGAGATGGAGGAGATGGAGTTAATGAGGAAATCATGCAGCAAGATTGCATCTCCCTTGGTGCAGCAGTTGATAAATAAAAATAAGTATGGTAGTAAGAACAGACACATTATGTTATGGCAAAACAGTGAAAAAATCTCAGCAGATGTTGAGGTAATATTCATGAGTGACACACTACATACCTTTGCAAATGTGCTGAAAATCTCTGGGGTCACCTCAAGGGTCCTCTTCTCCCCATCGTACACAATCTTATGTCCCACTGGAGTGTTAGCCTGGGTAATGATGGCCTTGTCAAAACCATTACACTTGCTGCTCAGCTGAGACCTTTGGAAACGTAGGGACTTTGTTAAAGCATGTACAAGAGCGTCAGGAGTGTCCATTAGGACTGACAAAAGAAGAAGAGCTAACTAGATTGGCAGTTTGTATAGCTTATAAATTAAAAGCTTATTTCATATAAGAACAGCATAAAATACCCAAGAGAGCAAGAGTAGTCATGGTTCCTTCGGGTGAAGTTCCATGATCTCCATCATGTGTGATGTAAATGCAACTGGCTCAGTAGGGTGTTTCTTTGTGGGGACAGGGATGCGACACTGGGACACTCCCCAAGAGCAAGCTTAGGTCGAACATACACTGAAGGGGCTCCCCCAGTTCAGCAGAACAGGCCTTGAGCATCCTTGGACACACCTCGTCTGGGCCAGCAGCTTTTCTGTGACCTAGTCTCTTCAGCTCTCTGCTCACCTAGTCTTTGGAGATGGTATGGGGGAGGGGGTTGTATTGTCCATGGGGATGGTGGTGGTAGTGGTGGTTGGGGGGGTGTTGCATTGTGCATGGAGATGATGGTGGGAGGGGGGGTTGCATAGCCCCTGGAGGCCGCAAAGAGAGAGAACAGCTGTCTCGGTGCACCTAAGCTTCTTGCTAATTTTGGGGTGACTGTAGCGGTGCCACCTTCAGACCAAACCCCTCCTTCCTTCCCAAGAACTTAAGGAGCTCCTTCAGGTCAAGGGTCCTACAGCTGGATGCTTTTTGCCCTCCTCCCCATGCAAGGACCAAGGAGGCGAAATTGCAATGGCTCTGCCCAGTTCATATATTGGAAGCTCAGACCCCATCAGATGCACAGCTTTTCGTCTGTTTCTGGGATGGTGTAGCTAGAAAAGCCCTCTCCAAGAAACGCCTGGCAGGATGGCTTTGTGAGTGCTTCTCCCATGTCTATGTGCAGGTGAAAGAGACCCCTCCACAGTGGTTCGTGCTCACATCACATAACAGTGTCAATTACCCTTTTTAAAGCAGTGTGTGTCGAGGACATATGCATGGCAGCGTTGTGGTCTGCGCCCTTTTTGTTGAAACGGTCCTACCTCTTGGACATGTCAGGCTCCTTTTCCAGGTCCGTGCTTGCTGAAGCAATACAAGACTGGTAAAAAGGGAGTGGTGTTACTCCTGATCCCCCCCATGGGCAGCATAGACTTACATGTTTCTGTACTCCTTAAGGATCCAGGTAAATGTGGTGTGCAGAGGGTCTTAAGACATTTTGACCCCTGCCAGGCCATGGCTCTACCTAGTTCAGGTGTAAATACTACCTGGGGTAGCTGGGGCCTATGTCCTCGGCAGTACAGCAAACAGATACCCCTTTACAATTTAAATTTAGCATGTCGCTGCTGGTTTTTTAGACCTTAGAAGACCCACTTATAAACTGTCTCTGTTCCCATTGCCAGTGGAGTACACTCCTGCCGGTCTCTTTTCTGCTGCATCACCATCTGATGTCACAAACGTGCCAGAAACAGGGTTAGTAAACAGTGAAGATGTTACGGTGGTTAGGTCTTTATTGTATCTATTACTCATTCAGTCTATTTATCAAACTCGGCTCCGACAAATTTGGAACGATGTTCGAGGGCTTCTTAGACGGAGACAGGCGGAATTTGTAGCTAAGGTGACGAGGAGTCACAGAAGTTACGGACAGAGCATAGCATCGCGCCGGAGAAGGGTAGGAGATTAGTGTGTTGACCTGGGTTTTGTGTTCCCATCAATGCCGATCGGAGCTGAGGCGATAATTACCCGGGTCTAGTGCAGAGTCATTGGAGACGATTGTAACCTTTCACATTAAGCAAAAAAGCCGGGTGTTAGCGGGTTTTTTGACCAGTGGGAAAGCGTCGTTATAAGGGGTGCATGTAGGCCAGGTCGCCTGACCTTGCCAGTCAGAGTCAATGTGGTTGGCACAATCGCTTAGTCGAGACAGGGAATTCATGCATCACGGCTAGATTTATAAATAAATTTAAAAAAATTTACCTGAATTTTAAGTAATTGTCCTCCTGCTTCTCCCAGGTTTTAGAGTAACGCTGCATTACTTACTCAATGGCCTCCCTGTAACGCAAAACATGTTAAAAATCTCAAGGCAATCGCTTCCTCAAGACAGGAGTTGGTGGAGAAGGGTAGAGGTGCTTATAGGTTATATAAGGGCTGGGTGTGGCCCTATACCATGGCTCTAGCAGCTTTAGAGACACAATATGGTCAGCTACATCACCTTGCCCTGGCAGAAATACAAACCATCTTTCCCAAAGTTCCCCCTGGTAATGCAGGTAATTTCCATAAGTTTGCAGTTAGAATGAGATACATGGTGGGTATGTTACAGTCTCTAGGACCAGAAGGGGCGGCAGAACGTGCTTGCACATCATATCTGCAACGTCTGTTAAGCAAATTCAGTATTATACATGAATCCTCAAAGTAAGTTTCCCAAAGTCTTACTTAGGGTTGTCAAAGTCAAGCGGAGTAGTGAGCATTATACACCTGGGACCTATGCAATCCTTGATGATGGCTTAGAGCACATGTTACTGCCTTCAGCAGACGAGTGTCTTGGTCTTGACGGGGCGGACAAGAAACTTACACTTCAAACAATAAGGCAAGAGACAAAGACCATGTAACGTCGGTCAGTCACCCTAAAAATTGCTGCAGCATCAAACCAAAAAGAACATATCCAATAGAAGGGGCATTTACATCCAATAAACTCTCACTGGTAACGCAGGCCTATACTATCAAGAGGCTCCAGCAACACTGTCGCTATTTCCCAACGTGCCTCTGGATGCCATTTCTAATATACAGCCTCAGATCCTAATCGGCACTGATAGTCCTCACCTCATCACACCCGTTGAACAAGTCTGCCGTTCGGTTCAAAGAGGGGACAACTAAGCTTGGTTGGGCACTCCAAGGGCCTACATCCCTAACTGGAACACAGGACACCCCAACTGCTGAGTGGTTTACGGCCTGTGGGAAAAGTGTAAGTGATGCCAAGCAAGGATGGAAGAGTTAGTAGAAGAGTTAGTAACCCTTGAACCTACAGATCCCGTCACCTAAAGAAGCTTCAGATTCACACATTTGAAGAGGCGGCTGTGAAGAATGTCAAGGCTATAGCTCCCTCCAGACAGGAGTGGGTGGAGAATGTAGGAGGAGCTTATCGTTTATACAAATAAAGCTGCCACTCCTGTTTTTTGTTTTAAACGTGTGTAAATGCTGAAGACACCTATAGATTCCTTGTTATTATAATAGATGCATAATAATGTAAGTCAATTCATGTTATATTAATTTGAATATGCACTGCAATGCGCTGGTGTCAATCTGTCAGTCCGTCCACCATTCACCTGTACCTCCATCCTTCTGCCAGTGCTCAATAAATGGTTAAATGGCTCTTGGATCCGTGTTTAAATGTGCACACCAGTTAGAGGTTCGGTGGTTCGGCAATAGTTCCAATTATTTTATTTGCACAAACTAATTTAGCTATTGTTTTTATTTTATTTTTTTACACACATCCAAATACACAACCAGGTGAGTAATCTCTGTAAAGCGCTGACAGGCCTTGATCTAACAAAGTCATGAACCTAAAGGTCACTTAAGGAGAAGCAGTGACAGTGTTTGCACTCACTTGCAGCCTTTGCAGATGTCATATTTCTTTGGGGGTCTTTTCCTCTGCGGCGCCAGTATGTGAGGGTCCACATCGCTGTGTAACAAACAAAAAACAGGACAGATGTGTTAAATGCAGAAGCCAGACAAGGGACAGATAATCTAATCAGGGCAGCAGCACAAAATTAGGGACCCTGTATTTAGACATTTACTATAAATAGTAACTTTGTGGACCGACCCTCCTCACAAAGATGCACAAAGATAGTCAACACAAAGATAACCCCCAAGTCCTAGGACCCTGAATGTAAAAGTTAAAATAGGCCCTGTTTAAAATGTTTTGTATTGTTTGTTTCACTGCAAATGTTCCTGAAGTTTGCAGATGACACCACCCTCTTTGGACTTATCTCTGGTGGGGATGAGTCCGCCTACAGGTGGGAGATCTGGAGATCAGGTCCATCTGGTGACCTGTTGTGGTGAGAACAACTTAGAGCTTAATGCTCTAAAGATAGTGGAGATGGTTGTAGATTTTAGGAGGAACGCAACCACCCCCAGCCCCATCACCCTCAGTGACTCCACTTTTTTTCTCTGTGGAGTCTTTCCACTTACTGGGGACCATCATCAACATCGGCTCCCTCATTAAAAAGGGACAGCAGAGGATGTACTTTTTGTGGCAGCTGAAGAAGTTTAACTTGCCAAAGACAATGATGGTGCACATCTACACCGCCATCATTGAGTCCATCCTCACCTGCTCCATCACCGTCTGGTACGCTGCTGTCACTGCCAAGGTAAAGGGAAGGCTGCAGCATATTATCCGCTCTGCGGAGAGGGTGATTGGCTGCAATCTGCCATCTCTCTAGGACCTGTACACTTCCAGGACCCTGAGGCATGCAGGTAAGATTGTGGCCCATCCCCCGACATGACATGGACTCTCATCCTCACTTAACATCACATTCATGTTAAGTCTTTTATTCAGATTTATGCGCTACATTAACACACACTCGAATACATACTGTATGTTTACATTGCACTGTTTTTAATTCTATACTGTCAAACATTTGCACTACCACCATCTTGCACAAACATCCGTACAGTTGTTTAATTACACCTGTCAGTGAAGTCACACTGACGGGGGGCAGAACAGCACTTAGTTTCAGCTTCATAAACTGTGAATAAACAACCAGTGTACAAACTCACCAGCAGAGACCTTTGCTATCTAACTTATGACATTTATTAGCACTATAGGTTGTGTGCCAGTGTGTATGCTGTATCAGACTGTTTCAATGACTGTGTGACTTATAACTGACTGCAAAAGACATTGTGATACTTTGACTTATGCCGATACCATGGCACATTAACACATAAAAGTGAGTATAAACCTTTTAAAACGTGTTCTTTTAAAATGAAAAAGTGTTGTTCTCCAAATTAAATTTCTATTTTTTATGCTCGTATCTTCAGTCTTTAACAAAGCTTAGTATTGTGGTGCCCTATGAGATATAATTACACATACCTGGAGCAGAAAAAAAGGAAAACTAACGCATCTTCCAAGGCCATCTTAAAAATGAGAAAGAAGTGGACAAAACCCCAAAATCTAGATCTCCTGCAACTTTTGTCTTCCATAAATCTGCCATAAAATTAAAATTGCCCAACTCGAACGTAGAGATTGTAAACGTGTGTGTGTGTGTGTGTGTGTGTGTGTGTGTCTGTGTGTATGTAGTTCCACACTTACTTGCTGTCAAACATGTACCAGGTGAGAGTCGTCAGCAGGCTCCCCAAACACAGTACAGTGAGCAACAGAGGGAAGAGTGACTTCAAGAGCTGTCCCCTCATCTCACCTCAGACTGACCTCACACTAGACCCCCTCAGTTTCTGTCTCCCTTTTTCTCTGTCTTTGCTGAACACTCACCGGCTATCTGCTCTTTGTCAACCCTCTCTGTATTTGTTTTTTTGTTTCGTCTCCCTTATACATCTCGGTCTGTCCACTCCCACTCTCTCTCTCTCTCTCTCTCTCTCTCTCTCTATCTCTCTCTCCATCTCTGTTAATCTTTTGGCTCTCTTCAGGCAAGTCCTCTTGTCTTCTCTGCACCTCTTACTTTCTTCTCTGTCCCGGTCAGCTGACATTAAAACCGATCTTTTTCTGCTCAGAATCTTTCTTCTTCAATCTTGTCTTTGAGGTAAGAAAACCCATCTTCTATCCTCTGTCGCTCCCTCTGTTTCTCTCGTGTGTCCTCACAGCACTAGCAGAAACTAGTTTTGCAGTTTTTAATTCAGTGTAAATCATGTAAGAGCTCTTTATTAACAATAAGAGTGATGTATGTATGGGACAAAAATCTGGTTTTTGTAAACCTACTCTCAAAAATAAGATATGAAGCCTTTTTTGTCATTATATACAGAATACAACTAATTGCGAGTGACCCTAAAAGCGGTGCTTAAAAATACATACACACAATCATTCCTATACCACGACACACACCAGTCATAAATCCATAAGACAAGAAGACAATAAAACAAGGCAGGTAAAGTTCGCTGATGTAAATTGCCAGACCCTATTGCACAAGAATATTACATATATTGCACAGATTGATTATATTATTAATAATTATTAATTAATAAATAAATGTAATTAATTAATGAATAAAATGTCATAAAGTTTTAAGTTTTTAATGCGGGTTGCAGAGTCACTGTGTGTGTTTGTTCAGAGATTGTATGGCTTTGGGAAAGAAACTGTTCAAGAGTCGTTTTTTAATTAATTTGAGATATGTATATATATATAGAAGATTTTTTACTGTTAAATATATGACAGCAATGTGACACAAATAATCTTAATTAACCAATATTTGACCCCTTTTGGACATAAATATTTTTGTATCCTCGAGTGATATTTAGATTCCTCATACCAGCGTCAACCACTAGATGGAAGCAAACCTTTGACACAGTATGTCTGGTATATCTCCAAATATTCCAAGTTATTTCTTACATTATAGTTAATTGGTGCCAAAACTAACAATACTTTAAAATGTTTTCAAACATAATTTTTTTACCAACATATCTACAACACTGTATGTACGCCACAGTAGAATCCTTTATTTTGTAATTCTTTCTCTTTTCCTCATGTCTTCATGTTTGTTCTTGCATTACCGTGTATTTTAACATCATGTTACACGTGTTTGTGTAAAGCACTCAGTAAAGCTGGTTTTGGTATGTGACATACAAATTAACTTTATTACGTCATGTCCGGTTGTAGGGAGTGAGTGACTGAGCACGTGAATGTGTGGGACGCTGAGCTCCTAAAATAATTATTTATTACTTAAACTAAGCTGGTCGTAGATCGTATGGACCTTTCGGGAGTTTTACTTTAAAGCATTAATTAAGTGGAAACGAATCTGGAATTAATCCGATGCCTAAAAACCAGGGAAGGAGACGCCAGTTGGCTCGCCTGGAATAGTTGAGAGCACTGAATATATCAAAATGGATAAAGAGACCTTAAACTTTAATGTCATACAAACTGCCTAAGAGGTCTTAAAATTGCCCATATAAATATATGTAGTATCAGGAATAATTTAAATTAAGTAACTGAATTACTTTTATCAAACAATTTACACATATTAGCAGTATCTTAAACGCATTTGGATTCTACATTTGAGGATACATCCCTCACAATACACGGATATATTATTTATGCACATGGCGGAGGGGTTGCCCTTTATATTCCAAATCACATACCTGTTAAAGTTCTGCCTGATTTAATGTATTCTGATATAGAAGTACTATGGCTACAAGTTAGTTTGAAACATCTTAAGCCAATATTAATAGGATGTTGTTACAGACTTCCTAGTGCTAATACTTGGTATTTAGATACACTTTGTGAAATATACTTTTTGGGTGATCTTAATATTGACTGGAATTCCTCTCTCTGTCCAATGAAAATGAAACTAATAAGTGCAGCTGCAGCTTGTGGGCCATCACAGGTAATTAATAAACCAACAAGGATTTGTTTAAGAGGTGATGGTACCCAAGTAGCTACCTGTATTGACCACATTTTTATAAATAGACCAGTTCTGCTCAAACTCTATATCTGAGCCAATAGGCTGTAGTGACCATAATCCTATTGCTATTGTAAGGAAAACAAAAGTCCCTAAGTCTGGTCCAAAAGTAATAATGAAAAGATCATTTAGGACTTTTAATCAGTCCAGCTATGAGGATGAGGTGAATAATGCTGATTGGTCAAAGGTATTAATACAAAAGGATCCTGAGGAGGCATTTCAAGTTTTTGATCAAATTTGAATGAAAATTGTAGACTATCATGCACCAATAAAAAAGTTCACCGTAACTGCCCATGGTTGGATAAAGAATTAAAGGAACTTATGGCAGAAAGAAATCAAGCTAAACTAACAGCAATTTCATCTAATTTTAAATCGGATTGGCAAATATACTGCAAACTAAGAAATTTTGTCACTAAATTAAATAAGAATAAAAAGAAAATGTATTATGAAAATAGATTACAGGAAGTTAAAAATAATAGTAAGCAGTTATGGAACACTTTGAACAAATTATTAAGAGGAAACTCAAAATCTACCCCATCTTATATGGAAAGTGGAGGTGAATTTTTCACCAAACCAATAGACATAGCTAATCGCCTAAATAGTTATTTCATAACCAAAGTAGACTAATTAAAAGGTGCTATACAGCCTAAGCATGCAGATCTGTCATATATATTAATAGATAAGGTCATGAAAGGTAAAACATGTAACTTTGAATTTAAGAAAGTGAGTGTCGCTAAAGTTGAACTACTTTTGATGACTTGTAAAAATAAACCACCTGGGGCTGACAATCTTGATTGCAGGCTGCTTAAGCCCATAGCCTCAATAATTGCTCCTATGATTGCACATATTATTAATCAATGTTTCAATGAAAATGTATGTCTGCATGCTTGGAAAATATCTAAAGTAATACCAATACCGAAAAATGCAAAAATGCAGTTATCTGAATCCAATAGTCGACCAACAAGTCTACTTCCAATTCTTGGTAAGATAATGGAATAAATTGTTTATGAACAGATTCAGTCTTACTTTTTCAGTAATAATTTAATCACTAACTTCCAACATGCATACAGAAGAAAATATTCAACTGCCACTGCATTGACCCAAATGGTTGATGACTGGTTTAATAACATGGAGGAGAAGAAAATAATAGGTGCAGTTATGTTAGATTTCTCTTCATGAGACTGGCTTAAAAAAGGCACTTTTCTTCTGTTCTGTCAGCTGTCCCAGGGTCTAGTTTTTTCTAGGGCGACAATCTCCCAAGTGAAGCTTTAGCACTCCCTGACTGTGCAGCCGCAACAATAGGTCGAACTCAGCCGGCATGGCATGGAAATTATTTTTAGCTTTTATGTCATCGTAGTAGTGGTTTGTAAGGGTGTAGAGTTCATGGGGGTGATTACTGAAGGGCCAGAATCCGTATAGATGCACGTTGCTGCAGAATTCCAGCGCCAGACTAGCCATCATGATGCCGGTGCTGAGGCGCACTGCTCCCAGGCCTTGGTCATGCCAGAAGACATCCAGGTTGTCAAGGTACTCAGGGTTGAAGAAGACTGTCCGTGTGGGGCTTCCAAAGTCCTCCATGGTGTAAGCGGCCCGCAGGCACACAGGAGTGTTGTCGCCATAGGAGAAGGCTGGAAGGAGCATCAGGGAGTTGCCGTAAATACGCAGATCCTCCACAAACTGACGGCGACGCCCTATCAGAGACCCGTACCTGTAAATAAACAGCAGATGTGAAGCAACAACAGCAACAAAATAACATTTAAAGTGACAGTGCGGCAAGATTAAACCTGTCAGTCACTTTTTTATGAGGATGCTTGGGTTTGCTGTCACAAGGTCGGTCTTAACGCCCACATGCTTCTCATAACCATTTTCCAAAGGGGGTAGGTTGCACCTGAAGAAACAAAAATTTCACTAGACATTAATTGATTTCTGTTGGTTAACATGTTCATCAGTCTCTCAGTAAACCACCTCTCTCACCTGATGACAAACTGAGCTGAATCAATCTTCTCTCCACAGCCGCTGTCAGTCAGGATCCCTCCGTTCCCAACAACAGCACACGTGTCCCATGTTTTATGTGAGAAAGGATGCTTCTGGAATCACCACCAATGGAAAAAGTATTACTAAACAATCACTAATACCGATGACAATGTACTCTCTATGGGAAATGTAGTGCTGGATCTCATTTGCAAATGTTTCCGCATCACTTGACTCACTCTTGGAAATCCCTGCAGTATCTACCTCCAAAATAGAGGATGTTTTCTGTTTTTCTCACATTAAGGTCAAGATAGTAGTCATCGTACCATTGACCAAAGGCTGATCAGACAATGCTATGACCCGATTCTGAGCCCTGGACAAGTGACAGCAGGGCAGTGTTATCAGTGTGAAATCTAGTATGTACTGCCAAAAGAGAGAATGTTATCTTTGTTAGAGTTAATGGTTATGGTCTGCACAGTGATCACTGTGCCTGATTATTAGAATTTATGTAGCACCAGTAGGCAATTTGTAGTGGGATGAGGGGGGATGCCATCCCCCTTGTTGACCAAAAAGCATCCCCTTTGTTAACCTGCCATCCGGGGCAATCCAATCGTAAAGAGTGATTAAATATTGTCTAAGAATTAAAATGTTAACATTTCTAGCCTCGGTACTGACCTAGGAAACTCACAGGTCAATGCATGCGCCAAAATCAGTGTCACGTGATGCTACTCAGCCAATCAAATCTGCAGCATTTCGATGCGTGTTACACGGTTGCTACTCGAATCTACACACACAACCGGAGAAATAACTCTAGGTGAGTGAAAAAGTAATTTCCCTTGGCACACTCTAAAAAGAGATGTAGACGGCGACAACAAAGATTTTCATTAAGAATGGACACACTTTCCCATGTTTGCTCCATCGGTTTTTGGTCCGGAGTTGATTTTAATGTACTGTAGTGGAATGGAACCTTAGTTGTAGTTTAAATTGTGGGAGGCATATGACGACGTTGTCATGTCAACCGTTGTATTCAGTGTTCACCTAGATGTCTGCAATGGAATACTATGAATAGTGTGCAAAAGGCTCAGGTGGCAGGAGGACAGGTGGACAGTGACGTTGGACCCGTTTTGCGCACGGCTTGCACTGGCTCAAGAGTGGCAGTTTGTTTTTTGGTAAAGTTGGACGTTTAACAGAAGCTATGTTTCAGTTTAACAGTTTGTGTGCGTTCATGACCGACCACAAGTAAGTGTTAATGTGTGTATTCATTGTAAAAGGCAATAGTTTCTGTTAGCAATTTATGGTCATAATATTGTGAGATGTATGTTAATTGTAGATGGCATAATGAAAGCTGTAAATCCTTCTGACAAGCTGGTAACACTGAAATGAAACGCTAAACTTGCTGATGTATATTCCTGTGTGTCAGTGGAGATTTTCAGCAATCTTGAGGTCGCCAGTGACTGCCAGCCCTGCATGTAGCAAAACGGGCAGCTGTCAACATCCAGTCCTTCCTGATGCTGAGCAAACCAAAGCCTAACCACGCAGGTCTCCTCCCTGCCTGACTATCCTTTGCCGAGGAAAGTATGCGGTCAATCTGGTCCACTACACTCAGTTTTGGACGATTTAGGATTGACTGATGTAAACACTGACTTGTGAAGTTTCTCTTGGCTGCAAAAAGAGATTGGTCAATCCCATTGCTGAGTTTTAGACCATCTCCTCTAGAACCAAGTTGGATTGCGGCAAGACAACAGGCTGCTTGCACTGGATTCGGGTTGTTGTTGAGAAACCCTTCCAACTGGCATGCTGGCCAGTGCCACCCACACAGTAGGGAAAACTGACATGACTGTTGTGTAGGACGAGATGGAGAGGGAAATAATAAGGAAATCATGCAGCGTGTTTGCATCTCCCTTGGTGCAGCAGTTGATAAATAAAAATAATAAGTATGGTAGTAAGAATAGACACATTATGTTATGGCAAAACAGTGAAAACATCTCAGCAGATGTTGAGGTAATATTCATGAGTGACACACTACAGACCTTTGCAAATGTGCTGAAAATCTCTGGGGTTACCTCAAGGGTCCTCTTCTCCCCATCGTACACAATCTTATGTCCCACCGGAGTGTTAGCCTGGGTAATGATGGCCTTGTCAAAACCATTACACTTGCTGCTCAGCTGAGATCTTTGGAAACGAAAGGACTTTGTTAAAGCATGTACAAGAGCATCAGGAGTGTCGATTAGGACTGACAAAATAAGAAGAGCTAACTACACTGAACAAAAATATAAACGCAACACTTTTGTTTTTGCTCCCATTTTTCATGAGACTTTTTCACTGTACGCAAAAGGCCTATTTCTCTCAAATATTGTTCACAAATTTGTCGAAATCTGTGTTAGTGAGAACTTCTCCTTTGCCAAGATAATCCATCCACCTCACAGGTGTGGCATATCAAGAAGCTGATTAGACAGCATGATTATTGTACAGGTGTGCCTTAGGCTGGCCACAATAAAAGTAGGCGAAATTGCAATGGCTCTGCCCAGTTCATATATTGGACGCTCAGACCCCATCAGATGCACAGCTTTTCGTCTGTTTCTGGGATGGTGTAGCTAGAAAAGCCCTCTCCAAGAAACGCCTGGCAGGATGGCTTTGCGAGTGCTTCTCCCAAGTCTATGTGCAGGTGAAAGAGACCCCCCCACAGTGGTTCGTGCACACATGGGAGGACATATGTATGGCAGCGTTGTGGTCTGCGCCCTTTTTGTTGAAACGGTCCTACCTCTTGGACATGTCAGGCTCCTTTTCCAGGTCCGTGCTTGCTGAAGCAATACAAGACTGGTAAAAAGGGAGTGGTGTTACTCCTGATCCCCCCCATGGGCAGCATAGACTTACATGTTTCTGTACTCCTTAAGGATCCAGGTAAATGTGGTGTGCAGAGGGTCTTAAGACATTTTGACCCCTGCCAGGTTAGGCCATGGCTCTACCTAGTTCAGTTTTAAATACTACCTGGGGTAGCTGGAGCCCCAGTCCTCGGCAGAACAGCCAACATATACCCCTTTCCAATTTAAATTTAGCATGTCGCTGCTGGTTTTTTAGACCCGAGAAGACCCACTTATAAACTGTCTCTGTTCTCATTGCCAGTGGAGTACACTCCTGCCGGTCTTTTTTCTGCTGCATCACCATCTGACGTCACAAACGTGCCAGAAACAGGGTTAGTAAACAGTGAAGATGTTACGGTGGTTAGGTCTTTATTGTATCTATTACTCATTCAGTCTATGTATCAAACTCTGCGCCGACAAATTTGGAACGATGTTCGAGGGCTTCTTGGACGGAGACAGGCGGAATTTGAGGCTGAGATGACGAGGAGTCGCAGAAGTTACGGACAGAGCATAGCATCGCGCCGGAGAAGGGTAGGAGATTAGCGTGTTGACCCGGGTTTTGTGTTCCCATCAATGCCGATCGGAGCTGAGGCGATAATTACCCGGGTCTAGTGCAGAGTCATTTGAGCCGATTGTAACCTTTCACATTAAGCAAAAAAGCCAGGTGTTAGCGGATTTTTTGACCAGTGGGAAAGCGGCTTTATAAGGGGTGTAGGTAGGCCAGGTCGCCTGACCTTGCCAGTCAGGGTCAATATAGTTGGCACGATCGCTTAGTCGAGACAGGGAATTCATGCATCATGGCTAGATTTATAAATAAATAAACATTTTTTTACCTGAATTTTAAGTAATTGTCCTCCTGCTTCTCCCAGGTTTTAGAGTAACGCTGCATTACTTTCTCAATGGCCTCCCTGTAACACAAAACATGTTAAGAATCTCAAGGCTATCGCTTCCTCAAGACAGGAGTTAGTGGAGAAGGGTAGAGGTGCGTGCTTATAGGTTATATAAGGGCTGGGTGTGGCCCTATACAATGGCTCTAGCAGCTTTAGAGACACAATATGGTCAGCTACATCACCTTGCCCTGGCAGAAATACAAACCATCTTTCCCAAAGTTCCCCCTGGTGATGCAGGTAATTTCCATAAGTTTGCAGTTAGAATGAGATACATGGTGGGTATGTTACAGTCTCTAGGACCAGGAGGGGCGGCAGAACGTGCTTGCACATCAGCATCGCTGTTAAGCAAATTCAGTATTATACATGAATCCTCAAAGTAAGTCTCCCAAAGTCTTACTTAGGGTTGTCAAAGTCAAGCTGAGTAGTGAGCATTATACACTTGAGACCTATGCAATCCTTGATGATGGCTTAGAGCACATGTTACTGCCTTCAGCAGACGAGTGCCTTGGTCTTGACGGGGCGGGCAAGAAACTTACACTTCAAACAATAAGGCAAGAGACAAAGACCATGTAACGTTGGTCAGTCACCCTAAAAATTGCTGCAGCATCAAACCAAAAAGAACATATCCAATAGAAGGGGCATTTACATCCAATAAACTCTCACTGGTAACGCAGGCCTATACTATCAAGAGGCTCCAGCAACACTGTCGCTATTTCCCAACGTGCCTCTGGATGCCATTTCTAATATACAGCCTCAGATCCTAATCGGCACTGATAGTCCTCAGCTCATCACACCTGTTGAACAAGTCTCCCATTCGGTTCAAAGAGGGGACAACTAAGCTTGGTTGGGCACTCCAAGGACCTACATCCCTAACTGGAACACAGGACACCCCAACTGCTGAGGGGTTTATGGCCTGTGGGAAAAGTGTAAGTGATGCCAAGAAAGGATGGAAGAGTTAGTAGAAGAGTTAGTAACCCTTGAACCTACAGATCCCGTCACCTAAAGAAGCTTCAGATTCACACATTTGAAGAGGCGGCTGTGAAGAATGTCAAGGCTATAGCTCCCTCCAGACAGGAGTGGGTGGAGAATGTAGGAGGAGCTTATCATTTATACAAATAAAGCTGCCACTCCTGTTTTTTGTTTTAAACTTGTGTAAATGCTGAAGACACCTATAGATTCCTTGTTTATTATAATAGATGCATAATAATGTAAGTCAATTTATGTTATATTAATTTGAATATGCACTGCAATGCGCTGGTTTATTTTCATTTATTGTACAGAAAGTCATCCATCTGTCAGTCCGTCCACCATTCACCTGTACCTCCATCCTTCTGCCAGTGCTCAATAAATGGTTAAATGGCTCTTGGATCCGTGTTTAAATGTGCACACCAGTTAGAGGTTCGGTGGTTCAGCAATAGTTCCAATTATGTTATTTGCACAAACTAATTTAGCTATTGTTTTTATTTTATTTTTTTACACACATCCAAATACACAACCAGGTGAGTAATCTCTGTATAGCGCTGACAGGCCTTGATCTAACAAAGTCATGAACCTAAAGGTCACTTAAGGAGAAGCAGTGACAGTGTTTGCACTCACTTGCAGCCTTTGCAGATGTCATATTTCTTTGGGGGTCTTTTCCTCAGTGGCGCCGGTATGTGAGGGTCCACATCGCTGTGTAACAAACAAAAAACAGGACAGATGTGTTAAATGCAGAAGCCAGACAAGGGACAGATAATCTAATCAGGGCAGCAGCACAAAATTAGTGACCCTGTATTTAGACATTCACTATAAATAGTAACTTTGTGGACCGACCCTCCTCACAAAGATAGTCAGTGTTATCTAATTTTGTACTTTTTTATATATATATATATATATATCGATAGATATATATATTTTGACCTTTATTTTTTACCCTCTGTGTGCTGATTCTTTCCTATTGTATTGTACTGTATAAGCTGCTGGAGACTGAATTTCCCAGAGGGAGTCATCCCAAAGGGATCAATAAAGTTGAGTCTAAGTCTAAGTCTAACACAAAGATAACCCCCAAGTCCTAGGACCCTGAATGTAAAAGTTAAAATAGGCCCTGTTTAAAATGTTTTGTATTGTTTGTTTCACTGCAAATGTTCCTGAAGTTTGCAGATGACACCACCCTCTTTGGACTTATCTCTGGTGGGGATGAGTCCGCCTACAGGTGGGAGATTGACCATCTGGTGACCTGGTGTGGTGAGAACAACTTTAGGAGGAACGCAGCCACCCCCAGCCCCATCACCCTCAGTGACTCCACTGTTTTCTCTGTGGAGTCTTTCCACTTACTGGGGACCATCATCAACATCGGCTCCCTCATCAAAAAGGGACAGCAGAGGATGTACTTTTTGTGGCAGCTGAAGAAGTTTAACTTGCTAAAGACAATGATGGTGCACATCTACACCGCCATCATTGAGTCCATCCTCACCTGCTCCATCACCGTCTGGTACGCTGCTGTCGCTGCCAAGGTAAAGGGCAGGCTGCAGCATATCATCCGCTCTGCGGAGAGGGTGATTGGCTGCAATCTGCCATCTCTCTAGGACCTGTACACTTCCAGGACCCTGAGGCATGCAGGTAAGATTGTGGCCCATCCCCCGACATGACATGGACTCTCATCCTCACTTAACATCACATTCATGTTAAGTCTTTAATTCAGATTTATGCGCTACATTAACGCACACTGGAATACATACTGTATGTTTACATTGCACTGTTTTTAATTCTATACTGTCAAACATTTGCACTACCACCATCTTGCACAAACATCCATACAGTTCTTTAATTACACCTGTCAGTGAAGTCACACTGACGGGGGGCAGAACAGCACTTAGTTTCAGCTTCATAAATTGTGAATAAACAACCAGTGTACAAACTCACCAGCAGAGACCTTTGCTATCTAACTTATGACATTTATTAGCACTATTGATTGATTGCCAGTGTGTATGCTGTATCAGACTGTTTCTTATACAAGTTTCAATGACTGTGTGAAGATCCCCCTTATTACTGACTGTAAAAGACATTGTGATACTTTGACTCATGCCGATATCATGGCACATTAACTCATAAAAGTGAACATAAACTTTTAAAAAACACCTTGAAAAAACGTTTTTTTAAATGAAAAAGTGATGTTTCTCCAAATTAAATTTCCATTTTCTTATGCTCGTATCTTCAGTCTTTAACAAAGCTTGGTATTGTGGTGCCCTATGAGATATAATTACACATACCTGGAGCAGAAAACAAAGGAAAACTAACGCATCTTCCAAGGCCATCTTAACAATTAGAAAGAAGTGGACAAAACCCCCAAATCTCCTGCAACTTTTGTCTTCCATAAACACAACACTAAAATTGCCGAACTCGAATGTAGAGATTGTAAATGTGTGTGTGTGTGTGTGTGTGTGTGTGCGCGCGCGTGTGTGTGTGTGTGTGTGTGTGTGTGTGTGTGTGTGTGTGTGTGTGTGTGTGTGTCTGTGTGTATGTAGTTCCACACTTACTTGCTGTCAAACATGTACCAGGTGAGAGTCGTCAGCAGGCCAAACACAGTACAGTGAGCAACAGTGGGAAGAGTGACTTCAAGAGCTGTCCCCTCATCTCACCTCAGACTGACCTCACACGAGACCCCATCAGTTTCTGTCTCCCTCTTTGTCTGTCTTTGCTGAACACTCACCGGCCATTTGCTTTTTGTCACCTCTCTCTGTTTTCTTGTTTAATTTTTTTTGTTTAGTGTTTTGTTTCCTCTCCCCTACACGTCTCGGTCTCTCCACTCCCACACTTTCTCTCTCTCTTACTGTTAATCTTTTGCCTCTGTGCTTTCTTAACTTTTACTTTCCTCCCCCTCCTCCTCCTCCCAGTCCTGCTCTTCCTCCTCTCATTCTTCCTGTCTGTTAGTTTCTCCCTGAGCAAACCTCCTCACTCGGTCTTCTTTTTTTCTGCCCTCCTATTCAGGCAAGTCCTCTTATCTTCTCTGCACCTCTTACTTTCTTCTCTTCCTGTTTGTGTCCCGGTCAGCTGAGATTAAAACGGATCTTTTTCTGCTCAGCATCTTTCTTCTTCAATCTTGTCTTTGAGGTAAGAAAACCCGTCTTCTTTCCTCTGTCTCTCCCTCTTTTTCTCTCGTGTGTCCTCACAGCACAATACTCCACTGAAGTCCCAAAGCTGGAGCTGTGGTGGAAATATGCAGACAACAGTCAGAACTCATGAATAAACACTGTTATAGAACACATAGCACATACTTTAACCAATGAGATCATGATTCATCATCATTTCCTCATTCACTGCCATATGCCAAACTATCACAGGTCAAAGTCAGGTTCTAATATGACTGGGAGATAAGCAAGGAGCATGAACTAAGGCAGTAGTATCGAGTATCAATTACCTTTTCAGTATGTTGTGTAATTGGATTAAAATCATTGATGCATCAATTTGTACATCTCTTTGCTTGTAAATAAGTAAATTATCTTATATTATCTTATATATCATATTCGGTGATTGTTTTAAATTATTTATCTGATCTGCAATGTGACTAAAGTTATTAAACATATGTAGTGCAGTAAAAACTGCATTATTTGCATTATTTTTAAGAAAAGAGGGGAAGAAAAGGGAAACACTGAAGAACATCATGGTGAGAATAAAACTTCCTTCAGCTCCGTCTCATGGTTTTATTCTCTCAGAAACTTTGTCGTAAGTGAAACTAGTTTTGCAGGATTATGTGTGTGTCCATGACTTGCAAACGTCAAGTTTTTATCTTGAAGGTTAAATGCGCAAACCAGCAGCAGAAATACAATGACCTCAAACCAGGAAGTACTTTTTAATTCAGTGTAAATCATGTAAGAGCTCTTTATTAACAATAAGAGTGATGTATGTATGGGACAAAAATCTGGTTTTTGTAAACCTGCTCTCAAAAATAAGATAAGAAGCATTTATTGTCATTATATACTGAATACAACTAATTGCGAGTGACCCTACAAGCGGTGCTTAAAAATACATACACACAATCTTTGGGAAAGAAACTGTTCAAGAGTCGTGTTTTAATTAATTTGATCTTATTAATAAAAAGACCAAGATATCATTACTGTTAAATATATGACAGCAATGTGACACAAATAATCTTAATTAACCAATAATTGGATTTGACAGGCAGTGAGGGTTAAATCCTGGAGAGTGTGCTGGGTTTGTGGGCTGGTGTGAGGCGAGGAGTGAGGCACTGGAAAAAAGGAGAGAGAACAAGGGTAAGTAAAAAATCACAAGAACAGAAAAATCTTCAATTCTTTCAATTGGATCGCTAGAGCTCTAGAAGAGGCCGTTGTACCGCAGTGTGGAGTGACAATACTCTGGCGCTGAGGCTTGTGTCTGCAGCAGTCTTGTAACCAGCTTGATTGCAGAGCAGCAGCAGGTGAGAGCAATCAACCTCAGCGCCGTGGGGGGAAGGGAGCAGCCTCTGGAAGCAGGTGAAGGAGACAGCACACAGCCCACACAGGAAACAGAATCAACCAAAATAAAAAGTGCAAAGTTCAGGCTCACCACATATTTGACCCCTTTTGGACATAAATATTTTTGTATCCTCGACTGATATTTAGATTCCTCATACCAGCTACAACCACTAGATGGAAGCAAACCTTTGACAGTATGTCTGGTATATCTCCCAATATTCCAAGTCATTTCTTACATTATAGTTAATTGGTGCCAAAACTAACAATATTTAAAAAAACATTTTACCAACATATCTACAACACTGTATGTACGCCACAGTAGAATCCTTTCTTTTGTAATTCTTTCTCTTTTCCTCATGTCTTCATGTTTGTTCTTGCATCACCGTGTATTTTAACATCATGTTACACGTGTTTGTGTAAAGCACTCAGTAAAGCTGGTTTTGGTATGTGACATACAAATTAACTTTATTACTTTAAGGAAGGTTATTTGTTTTTTTACTATTGTACTCAAATTACAAATGTCTTTTTTTCCCCTAAACAGCATCAAAGTTTGAGCTACGTGCTCTTTCATGAAGTTAGTGTACTTTTGCCTCTTTCTTCATTCACATAACTTCTCAGTTGAGCTGAGTTGAACGGAGATGCAGACAGAGCTAAAAGAGTGAATATTGGACTTTAATTTGCCGGGCAGTTGGTTCTCAACTGGTCTAGCCACAGGACCCACCAGCTCATCAGCTCATATTGACAAGGAGGCCAGCGCATTTTTACAGGAAGAAAATAGATGAAAATAAATTGAGTAATATCACTTTAAATGTATTTAAAGTGAGGTAGCTATATTGACAGAAAGGGTAGATCATATGGACAAGGAGGGTAGCTGATTTTGACTAGTAGAAAATAGATGAAAATTTAGTTACACCACTTTAAATGAATCAAAGTAAGGTAGCTCATACTGACAGTTAGGGTAGCTCATATTGACAACCAGGGTAGCTTATTTTGACTAGTAGAAAATAGATGAAAATTGAGTGATATCACTTTAAATGCAGTAAATGAATGAAGTAATTTAAATGAAGTAAAGACAGTTGGGGGATCTGACAAATCAGTATCATTACACTGCTTCTTGGTAGATGAGAAATTAAAAAGACGATGAAATAATATCTGGCCATATTTCAAGGTCATACAAAATATTAAATAAGCAATTACCCACTATCAGATAACAACTAACGTTAGTATTGAGCCACTTACTGGCATATTTTACTGTTAGCTAGGAAGTGGCTGTAGGCTTAAGTTACCTTTTTAAAGATACTTACTTGGCCGTGATATAATATGGATTATCAGAGACTTACAGCCTGTAGTATGGTAGTACAACTTTAAACCAGTATTTGAGCTTCCAACCCTGAGCAGAGGAAAATGGCCGACCTGTGACTGAACTAACTGAGGAACTTATTACCAACGAGAGGTTATTAGGCATTGCGACTTGGCTTCCTTTGTCTTTGTACCATCACAGACTTGCTCGAGTGTTTCTGATTGGTTTGCTCACCTCTGGGCTCCACTACTGTTCATCAAGCCAGCCAGCAACAACAGACAGCCATAAACCTCAAGAAGGTCTTCTGTCAGCTGCTGTACAGACCAGTGATTGACACTGGCTGCACTGACGCCGCTCTGCCAGCAATAAGCCACAGGTGATTTACTCAGAGTTTCCCTGTCAGTGTCACTCTCTCTGCCTAGAGGCCAATCAGCTCTCATTAAATCCTTCCTCAGTGAGCAAAGTTTGTCAAGTATTCACTTTCCTCTGCTTAAGAGGAGGAAACAACATGAAGTTTAAATGGATAACACACAGCTGGTGCTGCTTTACAGTAAGAGCCAACTGAGGCCACTAGAGGGCGACTTCCTGTCAAAGGAGGCAGCATTTCAGAGCGTGTGGAAGGGGAGATATGAGGACGTGCTATGGGGACACTCAAAGACCCCATCTGCTCAGAGTATTTGTGACTGGCAGCTTGGCCTTATGTCTCCAAAACTATTCTAGGTTATGCTGCTCAGACTTGTTTGTTTGTGGGGGAAATAAAGAATTCGGGCAGCTATCCAGGTCAGAGGAATTACCCTGTGGCATAGTTATGTATTTGTGTCAATATTTGAGATATATTTCACTTAACAGTAACAATATGCATCTTCCAGTTTAGGATTGAGACACACTTTGGAACTAAAAGCCCTCAGAGGGAGAGAGAGAGAGAGAGAGAGAGAGAGAGAGAGAGAGAGGGGCAACAGGCAGAGGAGGATAAAACAAATATACTAACCTACGCTTTCTCTTCTCTCCAACTCTAACTCGTTCCCACCGTCCTGATCAGGTAACATCTCACCACCCGCGAGATTTCAGAGCGAGACTTCTCCTTGAGCGAGACTTCTGTATCTGGTTGCATAAAAAGGATCTTACTCTTTAAAACAAGGACAATCTTTGTAGGGATCATTTCTGTGATGTTGTCAGACACCTGGAGTAACAATCTGAGCCTGTCAGTGGCAAAAACAAGCTCTTTTAGTGGACGTACTTTGATCGGGCGCAATTGCCCCAGGGGATTATATTGCAGCCATTGCGGCCGTATCGTGGCGAGGGTGGAGACCACCTACTGGACCGATTCCAAAAGTTTTTGTTCCTATGAGTCATTTCGACATAAATTTGTCAAGATAGGGCCCAGGTTTAAAAATACAGAAATTCTCCTTTAATATACAGCACAGAGATCAGTCACAGACAGAGGAATAAGCCGGTGAAGATTAAGTCTCTTTGAGGGTCTATTCATCAGGGATACCACATTGTCCACCCTTGCCACCCTTGAAAATGTGGGTATTGTCCTGCTCTCGTTGTCAGAATAAGAGCTGTGTTTGATTTTGATTGGTGAAGATCGGGGGGTCTCTACAGTCCTATCAGGTGAATAACAGTCACTCGGATGCCCTACAGCAGGACACGCAAGAGAGATGAAGTAATGTAAATGATATTTACATTGATCAGCCATAACAACATGAGCACAGACGGGTCGACTGAATAACATTGATTATCTCATTACAATGGCACCTGTCAGTGGCTGTGATATGTTAGGTAGCAAGCGAACAGTTTTGTCCTCAAAGTTGATGTGTTGATAGCAGGAAAAGTGGGGAAGCAAGGATATGAGCGAGTTTGTCAGTGAACAGATTGTGATGGTTAGATGGCTGGATCAGAGCATCTCCAAAATTGCAGCTCTTTTAGGGTGTTCCCGTCTGCAGTGGTCAGGACCTAGCAAAAGTGGTCCAAGGAAGGAAAACCAGCCATGGTTATGGGTGGCCAAGGCTCATTGATGCACGAGGGGAACAGTGGCTGGACCGCGTGGTCCGCTTCAACAGAAGAGCTACTGTAGCTCAAATTGCTGAAAAAGTTAATAATGGTTCTGATAGAAAGGTGTGCACCATAGGAAGAAGGCAAGCCGGTAGAGGAAGTGTGATGCTCTGAACCATGCTGCTGGGAAACCTTTGGTCCTGCCATTCATGTGGATGTTACTTTGACACGTAACACATATAAACATTGTTGCAGACCAAGTACACCCCTTCATGGAAACGCCCCACAACACTGCAATAATGGTTTAGAAATTATTTGACAAACACGACAACGAGTTCAAGGTGTTGACTTGTCCTCCAAATTCCTCAGATCTCAATGTAATCGAGCATCTGTGGAATGTGCTGGATAAACCAGTCTGTTCCATGGAGGCACCACCTCGCAACTTACAGGATTTACATGATCTGCTGCTAACGTCTTGGTGCCAGATACCTCAGCACAATTTCAGAGGTCTAGTGGAGTCAATGCCTCGATGGGTCAGGGCTGTTTTGGCAAAAGGACCTACACAATGTTAGGCAGGTGCATGGTCATATTGTTATGGCTGATCTGTGTGCATCCCAACTGTATTGGAAAAAGTGCAAATGATGAATAGAAAAATTACTTTGGATTCATGTGATACACTACACCAGCACACGGCTTACATCAGGTCGACAATGTTTTGTGAGATGTAGCAAATCAATAGAAGAATGCTCATAAAGGGGCTGGAAAAAGTCTTTGCTAATAAATCAGTGAATCAAACATTGTTCCATTCAAAAAACTAACACCAAGTACAAACTGCCAGAGCCCTGCGAAGGACAATCCTGCTCCCGCTCCTGCTCCCGTTGGATTTCTGACCATAACTGCCCGCTCCCGTTGGTAAATTTATTATAATCCTCAGACATAACTACCTGTGGCACCGACAGTCAGGTGCATTAAAACGCAAGGAGGCAGAGAATAAGAGGACTTTCATTGAATCCTGTATAGTCATGTAGGCAAAGAGGACTTATTCTTAAACAAGGTTATTTCAAGACTGTATTCATTGTCAAACATAAGGGGACTAATTTCTACAATTTTCATCCCGCAAAAGTCCCGCTGTTTGTTTTTGATTCGCGTTGGGTCCTGCGGGACCAGCTGGGTCCCAATCCCAAGGCACTCCTCCAAACTGTGTCCAAAACTAGCCAAATGTGGCTTTTGTAAGTAGAAATTCTGCATTCTGAGGACAAAACTTGGCAGGTTTTGGGTACTCTAAGGCTCAAAGACACTAAATCATTCCTGACAAAGCATATCTGATAAATATTTTTTCCCACACATCAATTTAATTTTCCCTCTCGCCTCTTTGTGTTGTTTACAAAACAGAAATAAAATCACAAAAATGTTTCTAAAGTTGGCTCACAATTTCTGACAAAAAAAATCACTGTTAAAGGAGAAATTCACACCTGGAAAAAGCCACTGTCAGTCAAAGCTGGTGTTCTCTGTCATCGATAAAAGCAATAACATCTGGCGGAGGTTTTCCAGGGTCCATTGGAGAAGCTGATAGCGTCCTCCAAAGGCACAGAGTGAAATTGCATTTTTTTAATACCATAATAGCATGATAGGACTGAGGTTGAAAATCAGCAAAGCGGCCCTTCAAGACTTTACAAATGTCAGCATGAAAGGCAATACTCCCAGTTGCAAAAATTACACCCGAGACTTGATGCAGACACAAAGGAAGGTTACCCAAAAGTTATCATTTTCACTCTTTGTGCACAATTCACAATCATATCACCTTAGATCAGAGTCAATTAAATTGGTACCATTTCCTGTCCAGTTACTTGAGGATGGGTGGCACATTATAACATAACTATAACCGTAGCTAACGTTATTTAATAGTGTTGCTATTCCTGTTTCTTTCTGTGGCGTCTTTGCCCAAAGAGGGCGGCCATGATGGTTTGTAGGTGATGCTCCAGGGACATCAGTGTCAGAGTGCAGAAATCATCTTTCACAACCAGCACCAGATTTTTTTAACAATGTTTGAAAAATGTGAGTACCAAACATTTCTCCTCAACAAGTGATAAGTGTTTGATGAGCTTTTCAACCACAACGTTCAGCGTGCTGCTGTTTTAGCAAGACAGTCTTCATGTAAAGGAGGTATTTGAGTAACTTCAAAATACTTTCAGTTTGTTTTAAAAGCTCCTGTGGTCAGTTAGTAACTGATTTATATAAGGCACTACATTGTAGACCTAAGCCTCACAAAGGATTTCCCATTCAAATCAAAATGAGTCCTTTCAGACTCCAGCTGGAACACGTATGGTAGTAAATACAGTTAGTTTTAGGGCCTGTGTCCACTAACAGCTAATTTTGCACTAGCAGCGCCCACGACCTCAATTTCAGACCGTTTCCTAGCGTTACTAGGTTACGAAGTTGTCTGACGACACTTCTGCTTCCCTGCTTGGTAGTGACCATTAAGTCTGTTTTAAATTGCTCTGTATGCTTAATATTTGCTTTAATTACAGGAAATTTTAAAAAGAAAACATAAAAACAATGAAAAGGAATCGTGTCCTGGCGTTAGCAGCAGCTCTAGACCTGGAAATTGTACCCTCAAGAAAACAAAATGATAAGCTTCTCCTCTGCCATTGTTGTTGACAAAGTTAATATCTGAAGTCCCACCCCTTCTTGATATTGATTGGTCGGTGATGGAGAAGTGACATTGACAAGCACGGCTGTGTTTCAAAAGTCAAACTACGCTCACCGGCCACTTCATTAGGTACACCTGGAAAATCTAATGAAATCCAGTACACCAGCTCAGCCACAAGATTTGCTTTAATGTTGCCTGTTGTCACGATTTGAGGTTAAACAGAAAAGGGAAAGGACCCAGGTGCAGACTTAATGAATTTCTTAAATAAAACAAAAGGCAAAATCCAAAAAGGCAGAGCAAGTGAAATACAAACAAAAAGAAAAGAAACCTAGAAACACGAGGAACGTATTCACAGGAGGAAGGACATAGACTCAATGAACTGGCACAGAAGGGTAGGAACACAGAGACTAAATACGCACAGGGTAATCAGGGACAGGTGAGACTAATCAACACAAGTGAACACAATGAGGGCAGGGCACACAATCTAAAGGGAGTGTATTTTGAAATGAGAGTGCTGTAAACGCAGTGACAAAAAACAGCTGATGCCGAGGGCATTTTTGCGCTGATGACTCTGAGCGCTGAATACGGTGGGCAGATTTGGTTTTATATACAAAATAGGCGTCGCCAGTACAAAAAACACCATTAGTGTACACAGGCCCTTATAGTGACGAAGGTTTACTGCATTTTAGTTTTAGTGTAGATGTCTTGGTATCTGTTTTGCTTGGACACATGTAATCTGTGTCATCAGCCAAAAATATGGGTCCATTCATTAAATAAAATATATTATTATATTATTAAATCATGAAGTTTTTTTATATAAAAAAAAATTAAAAGACTTCATGAGAGACTGGCTTTAAAAAAGGCACTTTTCTACTGTTCTGTAAGCTGTCCCAGGGTCTACTTTTTTCTAGGGCGACAATCTCCCAAGTGAAGCTTTAGCACTCCCTGACTGTGCAGCCGCAACAATAGGTCGAACTCAGCCGGCATGGCATGGAAATTATTTTTAGCTTTTATGTCATCGTAGTAGTGGTTTGTAAGGGTGTAGAGTCCGTGTGGGTGACTACTGAAGGGCCAGAATCCGTATAGATGCACGTTGCTGCAGAGCTCCAGTGCCAGGCTAGCCATGATGATACCGGTGCTGAGACGCACTGCACGCAGGCCTTCATCGCGCCAGAAGCCGGCCAGACTCTTAAGGTACTCAGGGTTGAAGAACACTGGCTGCATGGGCTTTCCAAAGTCCTCCATGGTGTAAGCGGCCCGCAGGCAAACAGGAGTGCAGAAGCCAAAGGAGAAGGCTGGAAGGAGCAGCAGGGAGTTGCCGTAAATACGCAGATTCTCCACAAACTGATGGCGACGCCCCGTCAGAGACCCATACCTGAAAATAAACAGCAGATGTGAAGCAACAACAGCAACAAAATAACATTTAAAGTGACAGTGCTGTCAGATTGATCCTGTCACTCACTTAGTTATGAGGATTGTTGGGTTCGCAGTTACAAGGTCAGTCTTAACGCCCACATGCCTCTCGTATCCATTTTCCAAAGGGGGTAGGTTGCACCTGAATGAGTAAAAACCAGAGATTAATCGAATTCTGTTGGTTAACATGTTTATCAGTCTCTCAGTTCACCACCTCTCTCACCTGATGACAAACTGAGCTGAATCAATCATCTCTCCACAGCCGCTGTCAGTCAGGATCCCTCCGTTCCCAACAACAGCACACGTGTCCCATGTTTTATGTGAGAAAGGATGCTCCTGGAATCACCACCAATGGAAAAAGTATTACTAAACAATCACTTATTCTGATGATAATGTCCTCCCTGTGTGAAATCTAGTGCTGGATCTCATTTGCAAATGTTTCCGCATCACTTGACATCAAAGCCCTGTAGTGTGTACCTTTAAAAGAGAGGATGTTAACTTTGCACGACTTTATGGTTATATGGTTTGCACAGTGATCACTGTGCCTGATTATTAGAAATATGTAGCAGCTGTTTCTGGCTGCTATTTTGCACCTGTGAACTACAGATAACCTTTGTCAATACACTAAAAGGGAAGAAGCTCCGCGGTTCAATGATTTACCAAATGTACTTTTAGATCCGGGAGCACCATAATTGCATATATTTTTTATACTGTTGTTTGGTTAGTTAGAGGAGATATCCCATGACACGGGCGTTGTATCCATGTTGTAACCATATCAGTGGCAGAGCATTTCACTGCAGATCAAGAAGTCCCAAGTTCAAATCTGGATGTCCCCTGGTAAATTTCAGGGGTTGGATAACTCATAATTTGATACTAATTTTGATACTCAGATCTGAACTGTGGCGTGATGATCACTTCTTGACAGTGAACATTCGATAAAATATCTCACTTCCACTTTCCAAAATTTTCAAGAGAAAGTTGTGGAAAGAGTTGGGCGTTATTAAGACCGAATACTTGTCAAGTAATTAGTGAAATTACTTTAAAAAACAAGTGCTGTGAAATTTGGTCCCTTTATTCACCATTCCCAGGTCCATCTCCTCATCATTGATACAGTTTATTATGTTCAAGGTCTTGGGTAGTTCGAGCCCATCACAGCTGGCAAGGTACACCCTGGACTGATCGCCAGTCAATCACAGGGTTGCCACATAGAGAAGAACAACCTTTCACCCTCACAATCACAATCAGGGCAATTTATAGTCACCAGTTAACCCAACAAGCACGTCTTTGGACTGTGGGAGGAAGCCGGAGTACCCACACGTGCACGGGGAGAACATGCAAATTCTACACAGAAAGGCCCCCTTCGTCTGAACCAGGATTCCAACTTGTTAAAATCTGCTAGGAAGTTGACAGTCATGGTTTTGAGCAAAATGTCTCAACTACTGAGAAGATAGATTGCTATGAGACTTGGTTCAGGATGAATTGTAAAAACTTTACAATTTAAGAACTACACGCTAAACTTTTCACCTAACATCAGCATCAGCTCATAATATTTTCTGTGTTTTATGCTAATTAGCAAATAATACCGTGCTAAAGCACTAAAATAAGATGTTGAACATGGTCAAAAAGACCTGTTAGCATTGAACAACTGAACTGTTGGCTTCTCGATAGTAAAATTTTATTTGGCATAGCGCCTTTCAAAGAGCATGGTTATAAATAAAATTAATAAGTATGGTAGTAAGAATAGACACATTATGTTATGGCAAAACAGTGAAAAAATGTTGGGATGTTGGACACACTATTAATTACCACTGCAGGGCAAATCACCTGTGCTTTGTCTACTATGCATCTGATCACACGTTGAGTGTCCCAGAACCGTAGCCACGAAAAACTAGGGGCACAAACCCTGCAGCCCAGCTGGACGTGGAGGTGTGTGGTTATGACAGAGCGACGACCTCATCATTGGCAGCAACCTACTGAGGTATCTGACCCATCGCCTGAAGATGGAGAGGGGTCTGCTGGACTTTGGCTCCCTCACACCTTGCACTGAAAATGGTCCCCAAGAACAGCTGTTGAGTTTGATGGCTGAGGTGGTCGAGGAGACAGAGGACTTCACTGACAATAAAGAAAGCCTGTCACACTGGAGCCTATGACTGAGCACTTGGTCTGGGTCAAGCTGCAGCAAGAGAGCGTGGTGTCAGCTGGAAGCACACTAATGCTGGAGCCTACAAGTTAGAGAACATGGCCAAGATCAGTCATAGTACGGACAATAGTGGCATTGCTGAGAGATGACGGCTGGCTGCCTCTGAAAGTTGTAAATCCTTCTGACAAGCTGGTAACACTGAAATGAAACGCGAAACTTGCTGATGTATACTCCTGTGTGTCAGTGGAGATTTTCAGCAATCTTGAGGTCGCCAGTGACTGCCAGCCCAGCATGTAGCAAAATGTGCAGCTGTCAAAATCCAGTCCAACCTGATGCTGAGCAAACCAAACCCTAACCCCGCAGGTCTCCTCCCTGCCTGACTATCCTTTGCCGAGGAAAGTATGCGGTCAATCTGGTCCACTACACTCAGTTTTGGACGATTTAGGATTGACTGATGTAAACACTGACTTGTGAAGTTTCTCTTGGCTGCAAAAAGAGATTGGTCAATCCCATTGCTGAGTTTTAGACCATCTCCTCTAGGACCAAGTTGGATTGCAGCAAGGCAACAGGCTGCTTGCACTGGATTCGGGTTGTTAATGAGAAACCCTTCCTACAACTACGCACAGTAGGAAAACTGACGTGACAGTTGTATTGGACGAGATGGAGGAGATGGAGTTAATGAGGAAATCATGCAGCAAGATTGCATCTCCCTTGGTGCAGCAGTTGATAAATAAAAATAAGTATGGTAGTAAGAACAGACACATTATGTTATGGCAAAACAGTGAAAAAATCTCAGCAGATGTTGAGGTAATATTCATGAGTGACACACTACATACCTTTGCAAATGTGCTGAAAATCTCTGGGGTCACCTCAAGGGTCCTCTTCTCCCCATCGTACACAATCTTATGTCCCACTGGAGTGTTAGCCTGGGTAATGATGGCCTTGTCAAAACCATTGCACTTGCTGCTCAGCTGAGACCTTTGGAAACGTAGGGACTTTGTTAAAGCATGTACAAGAGCGTCAGGAGTGTCCATTAGGACTGACAAAAGAAGAAGAGCTAACTAGATTGGCAGTTTGTATAGCTTATAAATTAAAAGCTTATTTCATATAAGAACAGCATAAAATACCCAAGAGAGCAAGAGTAGTCATGGTTCCTTCGGGTGAAGTTCCATGATCTCCATCATGTGTGATGTAAATGCAACTGGCTCAGTAGGGTGTTTCTTTGTGGGGACAGGGATGCGACACTGGGACACTCCCCAAGAGCAAGCTTAGGTCGAACATACACTGAAGGGGCTCCCCCAGTTCAGCAGAACAGGCCTTGAGCATCCTTGGACACACCTCGTCTGGGCCAGCAGCTTTTCTGTGACCTAGTCTCTTCAGCTCTCTGCTCACCTAGTCTTTGGAGATGGTATGGGGGAGGGGGTTGTATTGTCCATGGGGATGGTGGTGGTAGTGGTGGTTGGGGGGGTGTTGCATTGTGCATGGAGATGATGGTGGGAGGGGGGGTTGCATAGCCCCTGGAGGCCGCAAAGAGAGAGAACAGCTGTCTCGGTGCACCTAAGCTTCTTGCTAATTTTGGGGTGACTGTAGCGGTGCCACCTTCAGACCAAACCCCTCCTTCCTTCCCAAGAACTTAAGGAGCTCCTTCAGGTCAAGGGTCCTACAGCTGGATGCTTTTTGCCCTCCTCCCCATGCAAGGACCAAGGAGGCGAAATTGCAATGGCTCTGCCCAGTTCATATATTGGAAGCTCAGACCCCATCAGATGCACAGCTTTTCGTCTGTTTCTGGGATGGTGTAGCTAGAAAAGCCCTCTCCAAGAAACGCCTGGCAGGATGGCTTTGTGAGTGCTTCTCCCATGTCTATGTGCAGGTGAAAGAGACCCCTCCACAGTGGTTCGTGCTCACATCACATAACAGTGTCAATTACCCTTTTTAAAGCAGTGTGTGTCGAGGACATATGCATGGCAGCGTTGTGGTCTGCGCCCTTTTTGTTGAAACGGTCCTACCTCTTGGACATGTCAGGCTCCTTTTCCAGGTCTGTGCTTGCTGAAGCAATACAAGACTGGTAAAAAGAGAGTGGTGTTACTCCTGACCCCCCCCCATGGGCAGCATAGACTTATATGTTTCTGTACTCCTTAAGGATCCAGGTAAATGTGGTGTGCAGAGGGTCTTAAGACATTTTGACCCCTGCCAGGTTAGGCCATGGCTCTACCTAGTTCAGGTGTAAATACTACCTGGGGTAGCTGGGGCCTATGTCCTCGGCAGTACAGCAAACAGATACCCCTTTACAATTTAAATTTAGCATGTCGCTGCTGGTTTTTTAGACCTTAGAAGACCCACTTATAAACTGTCTCTGTTCCCATTGCCAGTGGAGTACACTCCTGCCGGTCTCTTTTCTGCTGCATCACCATCTGATGTCACAAACGTGCCAGAAACAGGGTTAGTAAACAGTGAAGATGTTACGGTGGTTAGGTCTTTATTGTATCTATTACTCATTCAGTCTATTTATCAAACTCGGCTCCGACAAATTTGGAACGATGTTCGAGGGCTTCTTAGACGGAGACAGGCGGAATTTGTAGCTAAGGTGACGAGGAGTCACAGAAGTTACGGACAGAGCATAGCATCGCGCCGGAGAAGGGTAGGAGATTAGCGTGTTGATCTAAGTTTTGTGTTCCCATCAATGCCGATCGGAGCTGAGGCGATAATTACCCGGGTCTACTGCAGAGTCATTGGAGACGATTGTAACCTTTCACATTAAGCAAAAAAGCCGGGTGTTAGCGGGTTTTTTGACCAGTGGGAAAGCGTCGTTATAAGGGGTGCATGTAGGCCAGGTCGCCTGACCTTGCCAGTCAGAGTCAATGTGGTTGGCACAATCGCTTAGTCGAGACAGGGAATTCATGCATCACGGCTAGATTTATAAATAAATTTAAAAAAATTTACCTGAATTTTAAGTAATTGTCCTCCTGCTTCTCCCAGGTTTTAGAGTAACGCTGCATTACTTTCTCAATGGCCTCCCTGTAACACAAAACATGTTAAAAATCTCAAGGCAATCGCTTCCTTAAGACAGGAGTTGGTGGAGAAGGGTAGAGGTGCTTATAGGTTATATAAGGGCTGGGTGTGGCCCTATACCATGGCTCTAGCAGCTTTAGAGACACAATATGGTCAGCTACATCACCTTGCCCTGGCAGAAATACAAACCATCTTTCCCAAAGTTCCCCCTGGTAATGCAGGTAATTTCCATAAGTTTGCAGTTAGAATGAGATACATGGTGGGTATGTTACAGTCTCTAGGACCAGAAGGGGCGGCAGAACGTGCTTGCACATCATATCTGCAACGTCTGTTAAGCAAATTCAGTATTATACATGAATCCTCAAAGTAAGTTTCCCAAAGTCTTACTTAGGGTTGTCAAAGTCAAGCGGAGTAGTGAGCATTATACACCTGGGACCTATGCAATCCTTGATGATGGCTTAGAGCACATGTTACTGCCTTCAGCAGACGAGTGTCTTGGTCTTGACGGGGCGGACAAGAAACTTACACTTCAAACAATAAGGCAAGAGACAAAGACCATGTAACGTCGGTCAGTCACCCTAAAAATAGTTGCAGCATCAAACCAAAAAGAACATATCCAATAGAAGGGGCATTTACATCCAATAAACTCTCACTGGTAACGCAGGCCTATACTATCAAGAGGCTCCAGCAACACTGTCGCTATTTCCCAACGTGCCTCTGGATGCCATTTCTAATATACAGCCTCAGATCCTAATCGGCACTGATAGTCCTCACCTCATCACACCCGTTGAACAAGTCTGCCGTTCGGTTCAAAGAGGGGACAACTAAGCTTGGTTGGGCACTCCAAGGGCCTACATCCCTAACTGGAACACAGGACACCCCAACTGCTGAGGGGTTTACGGCCTGTGGGAAAAGTGTAAGTGATGCCAAGCAAGGATGGAAGAGTTAGTAGAAGAGTTAGTAACCCTTGAACCTACAGATCCTGTCACCTAAAGAAGCTTCAGATTCACACATTTGAAGAGGCGGCTGTGAAGAATGTCAAGGCTATAGCTCCCTCCAGACAGGAGTGGGTGGAGAATGTAGGAGGAGCTTATCGTTTATACAAATAAAGCTGCCACTCCTGTTTTTTGTTTTAAACGTGTGTAAATGCTGAAGACACCTATAGATTCCTTGTTATTATAATAGATGCATAATAATGTAAGTCAATTCATGTTATATTAATTTGAATATGCACTGCAATGCGCTGGTGTCAATCTGTCAGTCCGTCCACCATTCACCTGTACCTCCATCCTTCTGCCAGTGCTCAATAAATGGTTAAATGGCTCTTGGATCCGTGTTTAAATGTGCACACCAGTTAGAGGTTCGGTGGTTCGGCAATAGTTCCAATTATTTTATTTGCACAAACTAATTTAGCTATTGTTTTTATTTTATTTTTTTACACACATCCAAATACACAACCAGGTGAGTAATCTCTGTAAAGCGCTGACAGGCCTTGATCTAACAAAGTCATGAACCTAAAGGTCACTTAAGGAGAAGCAGTGACAGTGTTTGCACTCACTTGCAGCCTTTGCAGATGTCATATTTCTTTGGGGGTCTTTTCCTCTGCGGCGCCAGTATGTGAGGGTCCACATCGCTGTGTAACAAACAAAAAACAGGACAGATGTGTTAAATGCAGAAGCCAGACAAGGGACAGATAATCTAATCAGGGCAGCAGCACAAAATTAGGGACCCTGTATTTAGACATTTACTATAAATAGTAACTTTGTGGACCGACCCTCCTCACAAAGATGCACAAAGATAGTCAACACAAAGATAACCCCCAAGTCCTAGGACCCTGAATGTAAAAGTTAAAATAGGCCCTGTTTAAAATGTTTTGTATTGTTTGTTTCACTGCAAATGTTCCTGAAGTTTGCAGATGACACCACCCTCTTTGGACTTATCTCTGGTGGGGATGAGTCCACCTACAGGTGGGAGATCTGGAGATCAGGTCCATCTGGTGACCTGGTGTGGTGAGAACAACTTAGAGCTTAATGCTCTAAAGATAGTGGAGATGGTTGTAGATTTTAGGAGGAACGCAACCACCCCCAGCCCCATCACCCTCAGTGACTCCACTTTTTTTCTCTGTGGAGTCTTTCCACTTACTGGGGACCATCATCAACATCGGCTCCCTCATTAAAAGGGACAGCAGAGGATGTACTTTTTGTGGCAGCTGAAGAAGTTTAACTTGCCAAAGACAATGATGGTGCACATCTACACCGCCATCATTGAGTCCATCCTCACCTGCTCCATCACCGTCTGGTACGCTGCTGTCACTGCCAAGGTAAAGGGAAGGCTGCAGCATATCATCCGCTCTGCGGAGAGGGTGATTGGCTGCAATCTGCCATCTCTCTAGGACCTGTACACTTCCAGGACCCTGAGGCATGCAGGTAAGATTGTGGCCCACCCCACGACATGACATTGACTCTCATCCTCAATTAACATCACATTCATATTAAGTCTTTTATTCAGATTTATGCGCTACATTAACGCACACTGGAATACATACTGTATGTTTACATTGCACTGTTCTTAATTCTATACTGTCAAACATTTGCACTACCACCATCTTGCACAAACATCCGTACAGTTGTTTAATTACACCTGTCAGTGAAGTCACACTGACGGGGGGCAGAACAGCACTTAGTTTCAGCTTCATAAACTGTGAATAAACAACCAGTGTACAAACTCACCAGCAGAGACCTTTGCTATCTAACTTATGACATTTATTAGCACTATAGGTTGTGTGCCAGTGTGTATGCTGTATCAGACTGTTTCAATGACTGTGTGACTTATAACTGACTGCAAAAGACATTGTGATACTTTGACTTATGCCGATACCATGGCACATTAACACATAAAAGTGAGTATAAACCTTTTAAAACGTGTTCTTTTAAAATGAAAAAGTGTTGTTCTCCAAATTAAATTTCTATTTTTTATGCTCGTATCTTCAGTCTTTAACAAAGCTTAGTATTGTGGTGCCCTATGAGATATAATTACACATACCTGGAGCAGAAAAAAAGGAAAACTAACGCATCTTCCAAGGCCATCTTAAAAATGAGAAAGAAGTGGACAAAACCCCAAAATCTAGATCTCCTGCAACTTTTGTCTTCCATAAATCTGCCATAAAATTAAAATTGCCCAACTCGAACGTAGAGATTGTAAACGTGTGTGTGTGTGTGTGTGTGTGTGTGTGTGTCTGTGTGTATGTAGTTCCACACTTACTTGCTGTCAAACATGTACCAGGTGAGAGTCGTCAGCAGGCTCCCCAAACACAGTACAGTGAGCAACAGAGGGAAGAGTGACTTCAAGAGCTGTCCCCTCATCTCACCTCAGACTGACCTCACACTAGACCCCCTCAGTTTCTGTCTCCCTTTTTCTCTGTCTTTGCTGAACACTCACCGGCTATCTGCTCTTTGTCAACCCTCTCTGTATTTGTTTTTTTGTTTCGTCTCCCTTATACATCTCGGTCTGTCCACTCCCACTCTCTCTCTCTCTCTCTCTCTCTCTCTCTCTCTCTCTCTCCATCTCTGTTAATCTTTTGGCTCTCTTCAGGCAAGTCCTCTTGTCTTCTCTGCACCTCTTACTTTCTTCTCTGTCCCGGTCAGCTGACATTAAAACCGATCTTTTTCTGCTCAGAATCTTTCTTCTTCAATCTTGTCTTTGAGGTAAGAAAACCCATCTTCTATCCTCTGTCGCTCCCTCTGTTTCTCTCATGTGTCCTCACAGCACTAGCAGAAACTAGTTTTGCAGTTTTTAATTCAGTGTAAATCATGTAAGAGCTCTTTATTAACAATAAGAGTGATGTATGTATGGGACAAAAATCTGGTTTTTGTAAACCTACTCTCAAAAATAAGATATGAAGCCTTTTTTGTCATTATATACAGAATACAACTAATTGCGAGTGACCCAACAAGCGGTGCTTAAAAATACATACACACAATCATTCCTATACCACGACACACACCAGTCATAAATCCATAAGACAAGAAGACAATAAAACAAGGCAGGTAAAGTTCGCTGATGTAAATTGCCAGACCCTATTGCACAAGAATATTACATATATTGCACAGATTGATTATATTATTAATAATTATTAATTAATAAATAAATGTAATTAATTAATGAATAAAATGTCATAAAGTTTTAAGTTTTTAATGCGGGTTGCAGAGTCACTGTGTGTGTTTGTTCAGAGATTGTATGGCTTTGGGAAAGAAACTGTTCAAGAGTCGTTTTTTAATTAATTTGAGATATGTATATATATATAGAAGATTTTTTACTGTTAAATATATGACAGCAATGTGACACAAATAATCTTAATTAACCAATATTTGACCCCTTTTGGACATAAATATTTTTGTATCCTCGAGTGATATTTAGATTCCTCATACCAGCGTCAACCACTAGATGGAAGCAAACCTTTGACACAGTATGTCTGGTATATCTCCAAATATTCCAAGTTATTTCTTACATTATAGTTAATTGGTGCCAAAACTAACAATACTTTAAAATGTTTTCAAACATAATTTTTTTACCAACATATCTACAACACTGTATGTACGCCACAGTAGAATCCTTTATTTTGTAATTCTTTCTCTTTTCCTCATGTCTTCATGTTTGTTCTTGCATTACCGTGTATTTTAACATCATGTTACACGTGTTTGTGTAAAGCACTCAGTAAAGCTGGTTTTGGTATGTGACATACAAATTAACTTTATTACGTCATGTCCGGTTGTAGGGAGTGAGTGACTGAGCACGTGAATGTGTGGGACGCTGAGCTCCTAAAATAATTATTTATTACTTAAACTAAGCTGGTCGTAGATCGTATGGACCTTTCGGGAGTTTTACTTTAAAGCATTAATTAAGTGGAAACGAATCTGGAATTAATCCGATGCCTAAAAACCAGGGAAGGAGACGCCAGTTGGCTCGCCTGGAATAGTTGAGAGCACTGAATATATCAAAATGGATAAAGAGACCTTAAACTTTAATGTCATACAAACTGCCTAAGAGGTCTTAAAATTGCCCATATAAATATATGTAGTATCAGGAATAATTTAAATTAAGTAACTGAATTACTTTTATCAAACAATTTACACATATTAGCAGTATCTTAAACGCATTTGGATTCTACATTTGAGGATACATCCCTCACAATACACGGATATATTATTTATGCACATGGCGGAGGGGTTGCCCTTTATATTCAAAATCACATACCTGTTAAAGTTCTGCCTGATTTAATGTATTCTGATATAGAAGTACTATGGCTACAAGTTAGTTTGAAACATCTTAAGCCAATATTAATAGGATGTTGTTACAGACTTCCTAGTGCTAATACTTGGTATTTAGATACACTTTGTGAAATATACTTTTTGGGTGATCTTAATATTGACTGGAATTCCTCTCTCTGTCCAATGAAAATGAAACTAATAAGTGCAGCTGCAGCTTGTGGGCCATCACAGGTAATTAATAAACCAACAAGGATTTGTTTAAGAGGTGATGGTACCCAAGTAGCTACCTGTATTGACCACATTTTTATAAATAGACCAGTTCTGCTCAAACTCTATATCTGAGCCAATAGGCTGTAGTGACCATAATCCTATTGCTATTGTAAGGAAAACAAAAGTCCCTAAGTCTGGTCCAAAAGTAATAATGAAAAGATCATTTAGGACTTTTAATCAGTCCAGCTATGAGGATGAGGTGAATAATGCTGATTGGTCAAAGGTATTAATACAAAAGGATCCTGAGGAGGCATTTCAAGTTTTTGATCAAATTTGAATGAAAATTGTAGACTATCATGCACCAATAAAAAAGTTCACTGTAACTGCCCATGGTTGGATAAAGAATTAAAGGAACTTATGGCAGAAAGAAATCAAGCTAAACTAACAGCAATTTCATCTAATTTTAAATCGGATTGGCAAATATACTGCAAACTAAGAAATTTTGTCACTAAATTAAATAAGAATAAAAAGAAAATGTATTATGAAAATAGATTACAGGAAGTTAAAAATAATAGTAAGCAGTTATGGAACACTTTGAACAAATTATTAAGAGGAAACTCAAAATCTACCCCATCTTATATGGAAAGTGGAGGTGAATTTTTCACCAAACCAATAGACATAGCTAATCGCCTAAATAGTTATTTCATAACCAAAGTAGACTAATTAAAAGGTGCTATACAGCCTAAGCATGCAGATCTGTCATATATATTAATAGATAAGGTCATGAAAGGTAAAACATGTAACTTTGAATTTAAGAAAGTGAGTGTCGCTAAAGTTGAACTACTTTTGATGACTTGTAAAAATAAACCACCTGGGGCTGACAATCTTGATTGCAGGCTGCTTAAGCCCATAGCCTCAATAATTGCTCCTATGATTGCACATATTATTAATCAATGTTTCAATGAAAATGTATGTCTGCATGCTTGGAAAATATCTAAAGTAATACCAATACCGAAAAATGCAAAAATGCAGTTATCTGAATCCAATAGTCGACCAACAAGTCTACTTCCAATTCTTGGTAAGATAATGGAATAAATTGTTTATGAACAGATTCAGTCTTACTTTTTCAGTAATAATTTAATCACTAACTTCCAACATGCATACAGAAGAAAATATTCAACTGCCACTGCATTGACCCAAATGGTTGATGACTGGTTTAATAACATGGAGGAGAAGAAAATAATAGGTGCAGTTATGTTAGATTTCTCTTCATGAGACTGGCTTAAAAAAGGCACTTTTCTTCTGTTCTGTCAGCTGTCCCAGGGTCTAGTTTTTTCTAGGGCGACAATCTCCCAAGTGAAGCTTTAGCACTCCCTGACTGTGCAGCCGCAACAATAGGTCGAACTCAGCCGGCATGGCATGGAAATTATTTTTAGCTTTTATGTCATCGTAGTAGTGGTTTGTAAGGGTGTAGAGTTCATGGGGGTGATTACTGAAGGGCCAGAATCCGTATAGATGCACGTTGCTGCAGAATTCCAGCGCCAGACTAGCCATCATGATGCCGGTGCTGAGGCGCACTGCTCCCAGGCCTTGGTCATGCCAGAAGACATCCAGGTTGTCAAGGTACTCAGGGTTGAAGAAGACTGTCCGTGTGGGGCTTCCAAAGTCCTCCATGGTGTAAGCGGCCCGCAGGCACACAGGAGTGTTGTCGCCATAGGAGAAGGCTGGAAGGAGCATCAGGGAGTTGCCGTAAATACGCAGATCCTCCACAAACTGACGGCGACGCCCTATCAGAGACCCGTACCTGTAAATAAACAGCAGATGTGAAGCAACAACAGCAACAAAATAACATTTAAAGTGACAGTGCGGCAAGATTAAACCTGTCAGTCACTTTTTTATGAGGATGCTTGGGTTTGCTGTCACAAGGTCGGTCTTAACGCCCACATGCTTCTCATAACCATTTTCCAAAGGGGGTAGGTTGCACCTGAAGAAACAAAAATTTCACTAGACATTAATTGATTTCTGTTGGTTAACATGTTCATCAGTCTCTCAGTAAACCACCTCTCTCACCTGATGACAAACTGAGCTGAATCAATCTTCTCTCCACAGCCGCTGTCAGTCAGGATCCCTCCGTTCCCAACAACAGCACACGTGTCCCATGTTTTATGTGAGAAAGGATGCTTCTGGAATCACCACCAATGGAAAAAGTATTACTAAACAATCACTAATACCGATGACAATGTACTCTCTATGGGAAATGTAGTGCTGGATCTCATTTGCAAATGTTTCCGCATCACTTGACTCACTCTTGGAAATCCCTGCAGTATCTACCTCCAAAATAGAGGATGTTTTCTGTTTTTCTCACATTAAGGTCAAGATAGTAGTCATCGTACCATTGACCAAAGGCTGATCAGACAATGCTATGACCCGATTCTGAGCCCTGGACAAGTGACAGCAGGGCAGTGTCATCAGTGTGAAATCTAGTATGTACTGCCAAAAGAGAGAATGTTATCTTTGTTAGAGTTAATGGTTATGGTCTGCACAGTGATCACTGTGCCTGATTATTAGAATTTATGTAGCACCAGTAGGCAATTTGTAGTGGGATGAGGGGGGATGCCATCCCCCTTGTTGACCAAAAAGCATCCCCTTTGTTAACCTGCCATCCGGGGCAATCCAATCGTAAAGAGTGATTAAATATTGTCTAAGAATTAAAATGTTAACATTTCTAGCCTCGGTACTGACCTAGGAAACTCACAGGTCAATGCATGCGCCAAAATCAGTGTCACGTGATGCTACTCAGCCAATCAAATCTGCAGCATTTCGATGCGTGTTACACGGTTGCTACTCGAATCTACACACACAGCCGGAGAAATAACTCTAGGTGAGTGAAAAAGTAATTTCCCTTGGCACACTCTAAAAAGAGATGTAGACGGCGACAACAAAGATTTTCATTAAGAATGGACACACTTTCCCATGTTTGCTCCATCGGTTTTTGGTCCGGAGTTGATTTTAATGTACTGTAGTGGAATGGAACCTTAGTTGTAGTTTAAATTGTGGGAGGCATATGACGACGTTGTCATGTCAACCGTTGTATTCAGTGTTCACCTAGATGTCTGCAATGGAATACTATGAATAGTGTGCAAAAGGCTCAGGTGGCAGGAGGACAGGTGGACAGTGACGTTGGACCCGTTTTGCGCACGGCTTGCACTGGCTCAAGAGTGGCAGTTTGTTTTTTGGTAAAGTTGGACGTTTAACGGAAGCTATGTTTCAGTTTAACAGTTTGTGTGCGTTCATGACCGACCACAAGTAAGTGTTAATGTGTGTATTCATTGTAAAAGGCAATAGTTTCTGTTAGCAATTTATGGTCATAATATTGTGAGATGTATGTTAATTGTAGATGGCATAATGAAAGCTGTAAATCCTTCTGACAAGCTGGTAACACTGAAATGAAACGCTAAACTTGCTGATGTATATTCCTGTGTGTCAGTGGAGATTTTCAGCAATCTTGAGGTCGCCAGTGACTGCCAGCCCTGCATGTAGCAAAACGGGCAGCTGTCAACATCCAGTCCTTCCTGATGCTGAGCAAACCAAAGCCTAACCACGCAGGTCTCCTCCCTGCCTGACTATCCTTTGCCGAGGAAAGTATGCGGTCAATCTGGTCCACTACACTCAGTTTTGGACGATTTAGGATTGACTGATGTAAACACTGACTTGTGAAGTTTCTCTTGGCTGCAAAAAGAGATTGGTCAATCCCATTGCTGAGTTTTAGACCATCTCCTCTAGAACCAAGTTGGATTGCGGCAAGACAACAGGCTGCTTGCACTGGATTCGGGTTGTTGTTGAGAAACCCTTCCAACTGGCATGCTGGCCAGTGCCACCCACACAGTAGGGAAAACTGACATGACTGTTGTGTAGGACGAGATGGAGAGGGACATAATAAGGAAATCATGCAGCGTGTTTGCATCTCCCTTGGTGCAGCAGTTGATAAATAAAAATAATAAGTATGGTAGTAAGAATAGACACATTATGTTATGGCAAAACAGTGAAAACATCTCAGCAGATGTTGAGGTAATATTCATGAGTGACACACTACAGACCTTTGCAAATGTGCTGAAAATCTCTGGGGTTACCTCAAGGGTCCTCTTCTCCCCATCGTACACAATCTTATGTCCCACCGGAGTGTTAGCCTGGGTAATGATGGCCTTGTCAAAACCATTACACTTGCTGCTCAGCTGAGATCTTTGGAAACGAAAGGACTTTGTTAAAGCATGTACAAGAGCGTCAGGAGTGTCGATTAGGACTGACAAAATAAGAAGAGCTAACTACACTGAACAAAAATATAAACGCAACACTTTTGTTTTTGCTCCCATTTTTCATGAGACTTTTTCACTGTACGCAAAAGGCCTATTTCTCTCAAATATTGTTCACAAATTTGTCGAAATCTGTGTTAGTGAGAACTTCTCCTTTGCCAAGATAATCCATCCACCTCACAGGTGTGGCATATCAAGAAGCTGATTAGACAGCATGATTATTGTACAGGTGTGCCTTAGGCTGGCCACAATAAAAGTAGGCGAAATTGCAATGGCTCTGCCCAGTTCATATATTGGACGCTCAGACCCCATCAGATGCACAGCTTTTCGTCTGTTTCTGGGATGGTGTAGCTAGAAAAGCCCTCTCCAAGAAACGCCTGGCAGGATGGCTTTGCGAGTGCTTCTCCCAAGTCTATGTGCAGGTGAAAGAGACCCCCCCACAGTGGTTCGTGCACACATGGGAGGACATATGTATGGCAGCGTTGTGGTCTGCGCCCTTTTTGTTGAAACGGTCCTACCTCTTGGACATGTCAGGCTCCTTTTCCAGGTCCGTGCTTGCTGAAGCAATACAAGACTGGTAAAAAGGGAGTGGTGTTACTCCTGATCCCCCCCATGGGCAGCATAGACTTACATGTTTCTGTACTCCTTAAGGATCCAGGTAAATGTGGTGTGCAGAGGGTCTTAAGACATTTTGACCCCTGCCAGGTTAGGCCATGGCTCTACCTAGTTCAGTTTTAAATACTACCTGGGGTAGCTGGAGCCCCAGTCCTCGGCAGAACAGCCAACATATACCCCTTTCCAATTTAAATTTAGCATGTCGCTGCTGGTTTTTTAGACCCGAGAAGACCCACTTATAAACTGTCTCTGTTCTCATTGCCAGTGGAGTACACTCCTGCCGGTCTTTTTTCTGCTGCATCACCATCTGACGTCACAAACGTGCCAGAAACAGGGTTAGTAAACAGTGAAGATGTTACGGTGGTTAGGTCTTTATTGTATCTATTACTCATTCAGTCTATGTATCAAACTCTGCGCCGACAAATTTGGAACGATGTTCGAGGGCTTCTTGGACGGAGACAGGCGGAATTTGAGGCTGAGATGACGAGGAGTCGCAGAAGTTACGGACAGAGCATAGCATCGCGCCGGAGAAGGGTAGGAGATTAGCGTGTTGACCCGGGTTTTGTGTTCCCATCAATGCCGATCGGAGCTGAGGCGATAATTACCCGGGTCTAGTGCAGAGTCATTTGAGCCGATTGTAACCTTTCACATTAAGCAAAAAAGCCAGGTGTTAGCGGATTTTTTGACCAGTGGGAAAGCGGCTTTATAAGGGGTGTAGGTAGGCCAGGTCGCCTGACCTTGCCAGTCAGGGTCAATATAGTTGGCACGATCGCTTAGTCGAGACAGGGAATTCATGCATCATGGCTAGATTTATAAATAAATAAACATTTTTTTACCTGAATTTTAAGTAATTGTCCTCCTGCTTCTCCCAGGTTTTAGAGTAACGCTGCATTACTTTCTCAATGGCCTCCCTGTAACACAAAACATGTTAAGAATCTCAAGGCAATCGCTTCCTCAAGACAGGAGTTAGTGGAGAAGGGTAGAGGTGCGTGCTTATAGGTTATATAAGGGCTGGGTGTGGCCCTATACAATGGCTCTAGCAGCTTTAGAGACACAATATGGTCAGCTACATCACCTTGCCCTGGCAGAAATACAAACCATCTTTCCCAAAGTTCCCCCTGGTGATGCAGGTAATTTCCATAAGTTTGCAGTTAGAATGAGATACATGGTGGGTATGTTACAGTCTCTAGGACCAGGAGGGGCGGCAGAACGTGCTTGCACATCAGCATCGCTGTTAAGCAAATTCAGTATTATACATGAATCCTCAAAGTAAGTCTCCCAAAGTCTTACTTAGGGTTGTCAAAGTCAAGCTGAGTAGTGAGCATTATACACTTGAGACCTATGCAATCCTTGATGATGGCTTAGAGCACATGTTACTGCCTTCAGCAGACGAGTGCCTTGGTCTTGACGGGGCGGGCAAGAAACTTACACTTCAAACAATAAGGCAAGAGACAAAGACCATGTAACGTTGGTCAGTCACCCTAAAAATTGCTGCAGCATCAAACCAAAAAGAACATATCCAATAGAAGGGGCATTTACATCCAATAAACTCTCACTGGTAACGCAGGCCTATACTATCAAGAGGCTCCAGCAACACTGTCGCTATTTCCCAACGTGCCTCTGGATGCCATTTCTAATATACAGCCTCAGATCCTAATCGGCACTGATAGTCCTCAGCTCATCACACCTGTTGAACAAGTCTCCCATTCGGTTCAAAGAGGGGACAACTAAGCTTGGTTGGGCACTCCAAGGACCTACATCCCTAACTGGAACACAGGACACCCCAACTGCTGAGGGGTTTATGGCCTGTGGGAAAAGTGTAAGTGATGCCAAGAAAGGATGGAAGAGTTAGTAGAAGAGTTAGTAACCCTTGAACCTACAGATCCCGTCACCTAAAGAAGCTTCAGATTCACACATTTGAAGAGGCGGCTGTGAAGAATGTCAAGGCTATAGCTCCCTCCAGACAGGAGTGGGTGGAGAATGTAGGAGGAGCTTATCATTTATACAAATAAAGCTGCCACTCCTGTTTTTTGTTTTAAACTTGTGTAAATGCTGAAGACACCTATAGATTCCTTGTTTATTATAATAGATGCATAATAATGTAAGTCAATTTATGTTATATTAATTTGAATATGCACTGCAATGCGCTGGTTTATTTTCATTTATTGTACAGAAAGTCATCCATCTGTCAGTCCGTCCACCATTCACCTGTACCTCCATCCTTCTGCCAGTGCTCAATAAATGGTTAAATGGCTCTTGGATCCGTGTTTAAATGTGCACACCAGTTAGAGGTTCGGTGGTTCAGCAATAGCTCCAATTATGTTATTTGCACAAGCTAATTTAGTTATTGTTTTTTTACACACATACAGTATACACACATCCAAATACACAACCAGGTGAGTAATCTCTGTAAAGCGCTGACAGGCCTTGATCTGACAAAGTCATGAACCTAAAGGTCACTTAAGGAGAAGCAGTGACAGTGTTTGCACTCACTTGCAGCCTTTGCAGATGTCATATTTCTTTGGGGGTCTTTTCCTCTGCGGCGCCAGTATGCGAGGGTCCACATCGCTGTGTAACAAACAAAAAACAGGACAGATGTGTTAAATGCAGAAGCCAGACAAGGGACAGATAATCTAATCAGGGCAGCAGCACAAAATTAGTGACCCTGTATTTAGACATTCACTATAAATAGTAACTTTGTGGACAGACCCTCCTCACAAAGATAGTCAACACAAAGATAACCCCCAAGTCCTAGGACCCTGAATGTAAAAGTTATAATAGGCCCTGATTAAAATTTTTTGTATTGTTTGTTTCACTGCAAATGTTCCTGAAGTTCGCAGATGACACCACCCTCTTTGGACTTATCTCTGGTGGGGATGAGTCCACCTACAGGTGGGAGATTGACCATCTGGTGACTTGGTGTGGTGAGAACAACTTTAGGAGGAACGCAGCCACCCCCAGCCCCATCACCCTCAGTGACTCCACTGTTTTCTCTGTGGAGTCTTTCCACTTACTGGGGACCATCATCAGCCAGGACCTCAACTGGGAGCTGAACCTCGGCTCCCTCATTTAAAAGGGACAGCAGAGGATGTACTTTCTGCGGCAGCTGAAGAAGTTTAACTTGCCAAAGACAATGATGGCACATCTACACCGCCATCATTGAGTCCATCCTCACCTGCTCCATCACCATCTGGTACGCTGCTGTCACTGCCAAGGTAAAGGGCGGGCTGCAGCATATCATCCGCTCTGCGGAGAGGGTGATTGGCTGCAATCTGCCATCTCTCTAGGACCTGTACACTTCCAGGACCCTGAGGCATGCAGGTAAGATTGTGGCCCATCCCTCTCACCCCAGTCCCAGTCTCTTTGAGACCCTCCCCTCCAGCAAGAGGTTGTGGTCCATCAGGACCAAAACATCACGACACGTCACGGAACAGTTTCTTCCCCTCTGCTGCCAGCCTCGTCAACAAGGCCCCGGCCCCACCCCATCCCACGACATGACATGGACTCTCATCCTCAATTAACATCACATTCATGTTAAGTCTTAATTCAGAATTATGCGCTACATTAACACACACTGGAATACATACTGTATGTTTACATTGCACTGTTTTTAATTCTATACTGTCAAACATTTGCACTACCACCATCTTGCACAAACATCCATACAGTTCTTTAATTACACCTGTCAGTGAAGTCACTGACGGGGGGCAGAACAGCACTTAGTTTCAGCTTCATAAACTGTGAATAAACAACCAGTGTACAAACTCACCAGCAGAGACCTTTGCTATCTGACTTATGACATTTATTAGCACTATAGGTTGTGTGCCAGTTTGTATGCTGTATCAGACTTTTTCAATGACTGTGTGACTTATAACTGACTGCAAAAGACATTGTGATACTTTGACTTATGCCGATACCATGGCACATTAACACATAAAAGTGAGTATAAACCTTTTAAAACGTGTTCTTTGAAAATGAAAAAGTGATGTTTCTCCAAATTAAATTTCTATTTTTTATGCTCGTATCTTCAGTCTTTAACAAAGCTTAGTATTGTGGTGCCCTATGAGATATAATTACACATACCTGGAGCAGTAAAAAAGGAAAACTAACGCATCTTCCAAGGCCATCTAGCAACGAGAAAGAAGTGGACAAAACCCCCAAATCTAGATCTCCTGCAACTTTTGTCTTCCATAAATCTGCCATAAAATTACCAATAACCAAGCTTAGTATTGTGGTGCCCTATGAGATATATTCACGCATACCTGGAGCAGAAAAAAGGAAAACGGAGTGCTAAATCAACTTTGCATCTCCTGCAACTTTTGTCATCCATACATCTGCTATAACACTAAAACTTGCCCAACTGTAATGTAGAGATTGTAAATGTGTGTGTGGGTGTGTGTGTGGGTGTGTGTGTGTGTGTGTGTGTGTGTGTGTGTGTGTGTGTGTGTGTGTGTGTGTGTGTGTGTGTGTCTGTGTGTATGTAGTTCCACACTTACTTGCTGTCAAACATGTACCAGGTGAGAGTCGTCAGCAGGCTCCCCAAACACAGTACAGTGAGCAACAGAGGGAAGAGTGACTTCAAGAGCTGTCCCCTCATCTCACCTCAGACTGACCTCACACTAGACCCCCTCAGTTTCTGTGTCCCTTTTTCTCTGTCTTTGCTGAACACTCACCGGCTATCTGCTCTTTGTCAACCCTCTCTGTATTTAGTTTTTTGTTTCGTCTTCCTTATACATCTCGGTCTGTCCACTCCCACTCTCTCTCTCTCTCTCTCTCTGTCTCTCTCTGTTAATCTTTTAGCTCTCTTCAGGCAAGTCCTCTTGTCTTCTCTGCACCTCCTTTCTTCTCTGTCCCGGTCAGCTGAGATTAAAACAGATCTTTTTCTGCTCAGCATCTTTCTTCTTCAATCTTGTCTCTGAGGTAAGAAAACCCATCTTCTTTCCTCTGTCTCTCCCTCTTTTTCTCTCGTGTGTCCTCACAGCACAATACTCCACTGAAGTCCCAAAGCTGGAGCTGTGGTGGAAATATGCAGACAACAGTCAGAACTCATGAATAAACACACAAAGCATTTGATGGATTTTAAGATCAGTATATTGTATACAATATATGATGAGAGAATACCAGATTATGCCCTGTCTCTCTGTATTTAGAGGACAAGACACTGACTGTTATAGAACACATAGCACATGATTCATCATCACTTCCTCATTCACTGCCATATGCAAAACTATCACAGGTTAAGTCAGGTTCTTATATGACTGGGAGATAAGCAAGGAGCATGAACTAAGGCAGTAGTATCAAGTATCAATTACCTTTTCAGTATGTTGTGTTATTGGATTAAAATTATTGATGCATCAATTTGTACATCTCTTTGCTTGTAAATAAGTACATTATCTTAAGCTGCAACAATATATCATAACATATTCGGTGATTGTTTTAAATTATTTATCTGATCTGTAATGTGACTAAAGTTATTAAACATATGTAGTGCAGTAAAAACTGCATTATTTGCATTATTTTTAAGAAAAGAGGGGAAGAAAAGGGAAACACTGAAGAACATCATGGTGAGAATAAAACTTCCTTCAGCTCCGTCTCATGGTTTCATTCTCTCAGAAACTTTGTTGTAAGTGAAACTAGTTTTGCAGGATTATGTGTGTGTCCATGACTTGCAAACGTCAAGTTTTTATCTTGAAGGTTAAATGCGCAAACCAGCAGCAGAAATACAATGACCTCAAACCAGGAAGTACTTTTTAATTCAGTGTAAATCATGTAAGAGCTCTTTATTAACAATAAGAGTGATGTATGTATGGGACAAAAATCTGGTTTTTGTAAACCTGCTCTCAAAAATAAGATATGAAGCCTTTTTTGTCATTATATACAGAATACAACTAATTGCGAGTGACCCTACAAGCGGTGCTTAAAAATACATACACACAATCATTCCTATACCACGACCACACCAGTCATAAATCCATAAGACAAGAAGACAATTAAACAAGGCAGGTAAAGTTCACTGATGTAAATTGCCAGACCCTATTGCACAAGAATATTACATATATTGCACAGATTAATTAATATTATTAATAATTATAAATCAATAAATAAATAAAATTAATTAATGAATAAAATGTCATAAAGTTTTAAGTTTTTAATGTGGGTTGCAGAGTCACTGTGTGTGTTTGTTCAGCGATTGTATGGCTTTGGGAAAGAAACTGTTCAAGAGTCGTGTTTGAATTATTTTGATAATACATTTTAATAGATTAATAAAAAAAACAAGATATCATTACTGTTAAATATATGACAGCAATGTGACACAAATAATCTAAATTAACCAATATTTGACCCCTTTTGGACATAAATATTTTTGTATCCTCGACTGATATTTAGATTCCTCATACCAGCTACAACCACTAGATGGAAGTATGTCTGGTATATCTCCAAATATTCCAAGTCATTTCTTACATTATAGTTAATTGGTGCCAAAACTAACAATATTTTAAAAAAAATTTACCGACATATACGCCACAGTAGAATCCTTTATTTTGTAATTCTTTCTCTTTTCCTCATGTCTTCATGTTTGTTACCGTGTATTTTAACATCATGTTACACGTGTTTGTGTAAAGCACTCAGTAAAGCTGGTTTTGGTATGTGACATACAAATTCACTTTATTACTTTAAGGAAGGTTATTTGTTTTTTTACTATTGTACTCAAATTACAAATGTTTTTTTTTCCCCTAAACAGCATCAAAGTTTGAGCTACGTGCTCTTTCATGAAGTTAGTGTACTTTTGCCTCTTTCTTCATTCACATAACTTCTCAGTTGAGCTGAGTTGAACGGAGATGCAGACAGAGCTAAAAGAGTGAATATTGGACTTTAATTTGCCGGGCAGTTGGTTCTCAACTGGTCTAACCATAGGACCCACCAGCTCATCAGCTCATATTGACAAGGAGGCCAGCGCATTTTTACAGGAAGAAAATAGATGAAAATAAATTGAGTAATATCACTTTAAATGTATTTAAAGGGAGGTAGCTATATTGACAGAAAGGGTAGATCATATGGACAAGGAGGGTAGCTGATTTTGACAAGTAGAAAATAGATGAAAATTTAGTTACACCACTTTAAATGAATCAAAGTAAGGTAGCTCATACTGACAGTTAGGGTAGCTCATATTGACAACCAGGGTAGCTTATTTTGACTAGTAGAAAATAGATGAAAATTGAGTGATATCACTTTAAATGTAATCAAATGTAAGGTAGGTCATTTTGACAGGTAACGTAGCTCATATTGAAAGAGAGGGTCGCTCATTTTGACGGGTAATAAATTAATGAAAATTGAGTAATACCACTTTAAATGCAGTAAATGAATTAAGTAATTTAAATGAAGTGATGTAGCTCATCCGGACAGTTGGGGGATCTGACAAATCAGTATCATTACACTGCTTCTTGGTTGATGAGAAATTAAAAAGACAAAATAATATCTGGCCATATTTCAAGGTCAAACAAAATATTAAATAAGCCATTACCCACTATCAGATAACAACTAACGTTAGTATTGAGCCACTTACTGGCATATATTACTGTTAGCTAGGAAGTGGCTGCAGGCTTAAGTTACCTTTTGGTATTGTTACACAACACAATTAGGAAAGGCATACATTTCTAGCCAACATAACCTTAGCTAGACATTTACTTCCTTGCTAAGTTATGTTAAGTTAAGACAGTTTATGTTACCCTTTAATAGTGTTGAGCAATGAAATAGAACAGAGGTGTAAGTTCCTAGCTAACACGGTAATGACAAGGTTTTAATCTCCTCTATGATTTTCTGATTGATTACGTTAGATTTCATATCTGGCCACGAGGAGCGGGGCGCCCGCTACTTTATTTTTCTGCATGGAAGGTGACAACCCTAGTTATCAATTGTGTTTTACCTTGAGATATGTCTCGATGCCCCTCTGGATTTTTATTATCCAGTTGCTTTTAAAGATAATTACTTGGCCATGATATAATATGGATTATCAGAGACTTACAGCCTATAGTATGGTAGTACAACTTTAAACCAGTATTTGAGCTTCCAACCCTGAGCAGAGGAAAATGGCCGACCTGTGACTGAACTAACTGAGGAAATTATTACCAACGAGAGGTTATTAGGCATTGCGACTTGGCTTCCTTTGTCTTTGTACCATCACAGGATTGCTCGAGTGTTTCTGATTGGTTTGCTCACCTCTGGGCTCCACTACTGTTCATCAAGCCAGCCAGCAACAACAGACAGCCATAAACCTCAAGAAGGTCTTCTGTCAGTTGCTGTACAAGACCAGAGATTGACACTGGCTGCACTGACGCCGCTCTGTCAGCAATAAGCCACAGGTGATTTACTCAGAGTTTCCCTGTCAGCGTCACTCTCTCTGCCTAGAGGCCAATCAGCTCTCATTAAATCCTTCCTCAGTGAGCAAAGTTTGTCAAGTATTCACTTTCCTCTGCTTAAGACAAGGAAACAACCTGAAGTTTAAATGGATAACACACAGCTGGTGCTTTACAGTTAGAGCCAAATGAGGCCACTAGAGGGCGACTTCCTGTCAAAGGAGGCAGCCTTTCAGAGTGTGTGGAAGGTGGAGATCAATCAATCAATTTATTATAAGTGCAAAATCACCATGGTACATGGTCTCAATACACTTTACAATAAAATCAAGTACAATAATAACAAACAATAAAACAATATTAAAACACCACAGGAATATGATAAAACAGTTAAGAATTAGTTTAAACCAAAATATTGAGTAAAGAGGTATGTTTTAAGACGGGACTTAAAAGTTGCAGTGGATGTAGCTTCTTTGATACCTAGTGGGAGGCCATTCCATAGAAAAGGAGCACGGTAGGAGAAGGCCCTGCCACCAGCTGACTTTTTATTGATTGGTGGGATGACAAGGAGGTTCGAACTAAGAGAACGAAGAGGACGCGGCGGAATGTAGGGAGAAAGTAGTTCAGTTAAATAAGATGGTGCAAGTCCATTTAATGCCTTATAAGTTAAGAGAAGAACTTTAAAATCGGCTCTAGCCTGAATGGGCAGCCAATGTAATGATGCCAGGACAGGAGTTATGTGACAGAACCTACTTGTTTTTGTTAAAAGTCTGGCGGCTGAATTTTGCACAAGCTGAAGGCTCCTAGTAGTACAGATGGGGAGGCCAGAAAAAAGGACATTACAGTAATCTAAACGGGAAGACACAAGGGCATGGAGAACCACCTCGGCGCTACGCCAGGACAGAGCAGGGCGGATTTTAGCAATGTTACGCAGGTGAAAGAAAGCCGTCCTGGTGATTTCCTTGATGTGAGTCTGGAAAGTCAGGGTTGGATCAAAAATAACACCTAGGTTTCTAATGTGCGTGCTTTCAGAGATTGAACAATCTCATTGAACATCAATATTAAGACAAAGACTCTCAGAGAAGTACTTATAGTTATTAGGCTTAATCACCAGCAAATCAGTCTTTGTAGTATTAAGCATGAGAAAGTTTTGACTCATCCAGATCTTGATTCGGCTTACACATGTTTCCAGATTTTGTATTTGAGAGGGGTCATTAGGCTGTAGTGGGATGTATAGCTGTGTGTCATCAGCATAGAAATGGAACTGTATACCATATTCGGCAATTATCCTACCTAGAGGGAGCATGTAAATACAAAACAGCAGAGGCCCCAGGACAGACCCCTGAGGCACACCAGCGGTAACCGTAGAGCATTCTGACAAAGAGTTATTGAAACTAACACATTGGGTTCTACTAGATAAGTAGGACTGGAACCATGAGAGCGCCAGCCCGTGAATACCAACGTAATGCTCCAGTCGGTGTAGAAGCACACAATGATCTACGGTATCGAAGGCCGAACTTAAGTCAAGAATTAAAAGTAAGGAGGCTGATCCAGAGTCAGCAGTGACAAGTAGGTCATTAACTACTCTAGTTAGGGCAGTCTCAGTAGAGTGGCAGGAGCGGAAACCAGACTGAAAATTGTCAAAGAGATATTGGCAGAAAGGTGGACAGTCAGTTGATCAGCAACAATTCTCTCAAGTATTTTAGATAAGAAAGGGAGAGTGGAGACAGGTCGATAATTGGCAAGAACCAGTGGATCGCTATTGGGTTTCTTGAGGAGTGGTTTAATGATAGCAGATTTATAGGTTAAGGGGACACACCCCTCAGAGAGGGAAGTGTTCAAGATGGCACGTATGGGGGCATTCAGAATAGGAAAGAGTTCCTTAAGGAGGTCAGAAGGGATGGGATCTAGTGAACACGTTGTTGGCTTTGAGGCGGCAACCATTGAGGCCAAGGCCTCAGCAGAAATGGGTTTGAACTGAGAGAGTGAACTCGTGGACCAGGACACAGAGCACTGGCTGGACATGGTGCTAGAGAGCTGCTGGCTAATGATATTGTTCCTTATTTGGGAGATTTTATCAGTGAAAAACTCTAGAAAATCATTAGCTGTGAAAGAAGAGCTCAAAACCGGTGAAGAGTGTGTAAGCCTGGCCACAGTATTAAACAGGACCCGATGATTGTTCTTATTGGTTTCGATCAAATTGGAGAAATAAGAAGATCTGGCAGCTGAAAGTGCATGTTTATAATGTTTAAAGCTAAGAGTCCAGGCGAGGCGTGAGGACTCAGATTTACAGGTACGCCATCTGTCTTCAAGTTTACGACAAGCCCGTTTTAAAGAGCGAGTGAGGTCGGAGAACCAAGGTACAGATTTAGTTCGAGTGCCTCTACTAGTTCTAAGAGGAGCAAAGGACTCGAGCGATTCTGACAGTGCACTGTTTAGGCCATCTGTAAGGTTGTTGACAGACATAGACGTGTTGGAAAATGACTCAAGTTTATCGGGCAAATGATCAGCTAGAAGGGACTTAACATTGTTGTTAATAAAACGAAAAAAATGAGTGTTAGATTCAGAGCGAATAGTCAGTGCATGCGTGAGAAGGTTAAAAAAGACACAAGAGTGATCCGAGACCGGGACCTGAAGAATAGAAGGGAGGCCAGCAGTAATATCCTTTGTACAGACTAGATCCAAAGTATTACCGAGATTATGAGTGGGGCCAGTGACATGTTGGATGAAGTTGAGACTAAAAAGAAGATCCAGAAATTCGGTTGCTTTGGAATCCAAAACATCATTAATGTGAAAATTCAGGTCACCGAGCAGAACTATTTTGTCATATTTAATCAAAGCGGTAGATAAAAATTCAGAGAACTCTGTTAAAAAAATGGGATTAAACCTGGGTGGTCTATAAATGAGTAATGCCAGGATATGTTGGCGGTTTCCAATAAGCATGGCCAGGTACTCAAAAGATGTGAAGTCACCGAGTGAACATACTGTACAGGGAAGTTGATTAGAGAAGATAACTGCAATTCCCCCACCCGTTTTGTCTTTCCTAGCGGAGAATAAGAAGCTATAGTCAGGGGGAGACGCCTCAATAAGAACAGCACTGGCAGTGGAGGAAAGCCAACACTCAGTGAGGAAAAATAAATGCAAACCATAGTGAGTAATAAAATCATTAATATAAAATGTCTTGCTGGAGAGTGACCTAATGTTAAGTAAAGCACAACTGAGGTCGACAGGGAGAAGAGCTGGAGGGACAGGAACTGTTTTTATACTAATCAGGTTAGATGTGACCCTCCCACGAGTACTGGAACGATTAACTTTACTGGGATCAGGGTTGTTGCTCTGAGGACAGTGAGAGCGTTTTGACAGGACGCAACGCCTGTCAGTAACTCTAATAGGGATATGAGAGCAGATAGAAGTTGGAATTGACATTGGAAAAGAGGTATGAGGATCAGCTGCAGGTTTTGCTGCTGCAAAAGAACTAGGTGGAGTAAGGGGGCCAGAAGCGGAGACAGTGCAAACACGAAAGATGACAGCAGGACCCGCACTATCAGAGACAGTGTTGTGACAGGAAGACAACATGTGCAGGGCAGAGTCTTGCTGGGAAAAGCATCATTTCAGGCTAAAAGCAATGAAGTTAATAAAATTGCTTGTTAATCTTTCAGACCCTTTTCTATTCAAGTGTAAGCCATCAAATTTGAAGAGATCACGCTCAGTCCAAAAATAGTCAAAATTGCTAATAAAACCCAGGCCTGTTGCAGTGGTGAAGTTCTGCATCCACGTGTGCAGACTAAAAAGTCGACTAAAACGCTCTGAGCTTTTGAGCAGGGTGGGAATAGGGCCAGAGAGAACACACCTCTTCCCGAGGCTTTCAACAGTGTGAATCAGCGACTCAAGATCAAGGTAAAGTTTGCAGGAGCGTCTGGACATGACGTCATTTGTGCCGGTGTGCAACAGAACAGTGTGAACAGACAGATGGAGATCAATGAGGACAGGTATCAGTTCTATGAAGTCAGTAGTAATCGCACCGGAGAGACAGTAAGTGATGGAGCCTGGGAGATGCACATTTCTGATGATAGAATCACCAATTATGAGGATTTCAGGAGGTTGATTCTTGCAGCCATTGTCATAGACCGACAATTTAGAGGACAGAGACAGATAGGAGATGCCAGGGGAATCCGGAACAGTAGAAGAGGGATTAGAGTCACCTGCGCAGATGACGTCATCATTGAGCGTCGAGGGGATCGGACCCACGTTAGGCCGTGGAACTTCCACGGTGGAAGCGATGGCTGCGGGGCAGGGAGAGGAGGCCAGTTTTCTGAGAAGGATACCGATGAAGGGGATGAACACCTTGGACGTTTACCCTGGGACATCAGTGGGCTAGTTGGAGGGATGTGACGCTTTCTGTGTCGGGAGTTTGGCAGGGCTGATTTCTCAGGAGCAGTGCGTGAGCATGTAGCCGGTAGCTCAGTTAACTTCTCCAGGGGGGTGAAGAAATTGGACAACGGGATGGAATTGTCGTCACATTCTTCCATGTCAGGGGAAAACAAGGGGAGAGAGACCGGTCTCCCCTTCCTAACAACGGTCGCCCAGGAGGAAGAGGGAGCATCCGATGTGCCGTGGACAGCGTTGGCCGAGCTGGGGCCATCCTGCTGCAGCGCTTCCACCCGGGCGAGGAGCGAGGATTGGCGCTGGAGGACATCATCCAGGAGGGTCGCAATGGAGCGTAGCTCTGACTTCAAGCTGGACAGCTCATGATCCTCCGGGGTGAGTGGGGACATTCTTGGGATGTTATCCGTCCCGCGGGCCTTGAGTTTGTGACCCCGAAAAAACAGCAAGGATCCCGCACGCCGACGTGTTCAACAGCAGAACAACTTCTCTGTGTTGGACCGAGGTCAACGTTCGTTTGTTTGTGGAACAGACACTTGACAGCAGTCACTGAGATATGAGGACGTGCTATGGGGACACTTAAAGACCCCATCTGCTCAGAGTATTTGTGACTGGCAGCTTGGCCTTACATCTCAAAAACTATTCTAGGTTATGCTGCTCAGACTTGTTTGTTTGTGGGGTTAATAAAGAATTCGGGCAGCTATCCAGGTCAGAGGAATTACCCTGTGGCATAGTTATGTATTTGTGTCTAAATTTGAGATATATTTCACTTGACAGTAACAATATGCATTTTCCAGTTTAGGATTGAGACACACTTTGGAACTAAAAGCCCTCAGAGAGAGAGAGAGAGAGAGAGAGAGAGAGGGGCAACAGGCAGAGGAGGATAAAACAAATGTACTTACCTACGCTTTTGATTGGTGGAGATCGGGGGTCACTCACAGTCCCGGGTCAGTCACACAGGCTGATGTTGTGTCACAGGAAACAGACGAGATGCCACCTTAGCTCACGTCAGTCGTTTGTTTGTCACTTTGGCGGTTCATTCAGTGACAGTTGAACTTCAGCTCATCAGCTCTTCAGCAGATGACAGAACAAACCAGTCTGTCAGGCTTTCAATGACATTAATGCATGACGAGCTAAATGTTTGTTCCAATTAGCCTCTGAATTAAATTGTCCTTGATAATATTTGTTCAGTCACACTGAACAAACAGAAATATTGAGAGATCATTCAGTGCCTGTAAGGATTGTGTCCTCACTCTCTTTTTTTCCTTTTTGTGTCTGTTGTCATTTGCGAGTTCACAGACGAACTGCCTGGAGAAGAAACATCAAGGATGGAAATGGAGAGTATGTTTTGGTGATCCTCTGAATAAAACACTTTCCCTGGAGAGACTAGCCAGTGGGAATTTCTGGGATGGCAACTTGTGGCAGCAGGCTATTTTCTCTAAAATGAAACAAACAATTCAGCCTATTTATGGACTAATTAGCCTAATTAATGGCTTTAATTCAGTCCTTGAAAGCATCATCCACTTTGCTTGTCTGGTACATTTGATAACAGTTGGTCGCCCTGCAGCAGGACACGCAGGAGAGACTTAGTGAAGTGGAAGGTGAAGTAATGTAAAGGATACTTACATCACAACTGTATCAGAAAAAGTCCAAATGATGAATAGAAAAATGATTATGGATTCATACAATACACTACTCCAGCACAATGTTTTGTGAGATGTAACAAATGTGAAAAGAATCAAAAGAAGTATGCACATAAAAGGGCTGTGCTAATAAATCAGTGAATCATACGTTGTTCCATCCATAAAACTAACACAAAGTACAAACTGTGCCCCAAGAACCAGCCAAATGTGGCATTTGTTAGTAGAAATTCTGCATTCTAAGGACAAATCTTGGCAGGTTTTGGGAACTCAAAGGCTAAAGGACACTAAATCATGTAAGCCGAGATGTCTGGGATAAAGCTTTCGCATTCTGGATAGAAGTAGAAATAAATTCCACCCCAGCCACCGATACCACACAAAGATCTGTTTCTAATAAATATTTATTCCTCGATTCACTGTAATTTTCCCTCTCGCCTCTTTGTGTTGTTCACAAAACAAAATCACAAAAATGTTTCTGAAGTTTGCTCACAAAGAGTTCTCAAGGTTGGTCGTCTACAGCTTGTTCATTATTTATATCACTGTTAAGACTTTACAAATGTCAGCATGAAAAGCAATACTCCCAGTTGCAATAAATCCACCCGAGACTTGATGCAGACACAAAGGAAGGTTACCCAAAAAAAATTCACCCTAAATGCACAATTCACAATCATTATATCACCTTAGATCAGAGTCAGTTAACTTGATTTAGCATTTACATTTACTTAGAAAGTACTTGTTTCCTCGGTGACTGTACCATTTTTTTTTTACTAGTGTTGCTATTCCTGTTTCTTTCTATTGCGTCTCTGCCCACAGAGGGCGGCCATGATGGGTTGTAGGTGATGCTCCTGGGACACGACCCCTGCAAATCCAGCAGAATCAGTGTCATAGAGTGAGAACAAGAGTGCAGAAATCATCTTTCACAACCAGCACCAGCGTTCTTTTTTTTTAACAATGTGTGAAAAAATGCACCAAACATTTCCCGTCAACAAGTGATAAGTGTTTGATGAGCTTTTCAACCACAACATTCAGCGTGCTGCTGTTTTAGCAAGACAGTCTTCATGTAAAGGAGGTATTTGAGTAACTTCGAAATACATTCAGTTTGTTTGAAAAGCTCCTGGTCAGTTATATATATCATTAGTAACTGATTTATATAAGGCACTACATTGTAGACCTAAGCCTCACAAAGGATTTCCCATTCAAATCAAGTCCCTCCAGACTCCAGCTGGAACACGTGTGGTAATAAATACAGTCAGTTTTATAGAGTCATGTTTGCTGCATTTTAGTTTCAGTGCAAATGTGACACACAATTTGTGTCATCAGCCATTCATTTAAAAATATTTAAAAGACTTCATGAGAGACTGGCTTAAAAAAAGGCACTTTTCTTCTGTTCTGTCCCAGGGTCTACTTTTTCCTAGGGCGACAATCTTCCAAGTGAAGCTTTAGCACTCCCTGACTGTGCAGCCGCAGCAAGAGTTCAAACTCAGCCGGCATGGCGTGGAATTTTGTTTTAGTTTGTCTGTCATCGTAGTAGTGGTTTGTAAGGGTGAAGAGTCCATGTGGGTGATTACTGAAGGGCCAGAACCCATACAGGTGCACATTTCCGCAGAGCTCCAGCGCCAGGCTAGCCATGATGATACCGGTGCTGAGGCGCACTGCTCGCAGGCCTTGGCCGCGCCAGAAGACGGCCAGGCTGTGAAGGTACTCAGGGTTGAAGAAGACCGGCCGCATGGGGCTTCCAAAGTCCTCCATGGTGTAAGCGGCCCGAAGAGACACAGGAGTGTTGTGGCCATAGGAGAAGGCTGGAAGGAGCAGCAGGGAGTTGCCGTAAGTACGCATATTATCCACAAACGGACGGCGACGCCCCATCAGAGACCCGTACCTGAAAATAAACAGCAGATGTGAAGCAACAACAGCAACGAAATAACATTTAAAGTGACGGTGCGGTGAGATTCATCCTCACTTCTCAAGTAGGATGCTTGGGTTTGCTGTCACGAGGTCCGTCTTAATGCCCACATGTTTCTCGTAACCATTTTCCAAAGGAGGTAGGTTGCATCTGAACAAAAAAACAACAACATTTCACTAGACATTGATCGAATTCTGTTGGTTAACATGTTCATCAGTCTCTCAGTAAACCACCTCTCTCACCTGATGACAAACTGAGCTGAATCAATCGTCTCTCCACAGCCGCTGTCAGTCAGGATCCCTCCGTTCCCAACAACAGCACACGTGTCCCATGTTTTATTTGAGAAAGGATGCTCCTGGAATCACCACCAATGGAAAAAGTATTACTAAACAATCACTTATACTGATGATAATGTCCTCTCTGTTTGAAATCTAGTGCTGGATCTCATTTGCAAATGTTTCCGCATCACTTGACTCACTCTTCCCAAATCCCCTGCAGTATACAGTAGAGTTATAGTATGTAGCAGCTGTTTACGGCTGATATTTAACATCTGTGAACTACAGATAACTTTTGTCAGTACACTTAAAGGGAAGTAGTCTGTCAGTTCAATAATTTACACAATGTAATTTGAATTCTGTGAGCACCTTTATTGCATCCTTTTTTTGTACTGTGGTTTGCTTTGTCCCAGGACAAGGGGTATAGCTCAGTGGTAAAGCATTTTTCTGCAGTTCACGAGGCCCCTGGTTCAATTCTGAGTGACCACTGGAAAACCTCAAGAGTTTAAATTCAATATCTAATTGGGCTCAACACTTTATTCAAATTCGCACATAATCATAACATTTTCAGATGAAACAGTCAATCTGCTTAATAATTATGACTTATCGCATCGTGTCAGCCTGAGGCGAGGTGATCACTTTCTGGGATTAAACATAAAAAAACAAAAACACCACTTCACCAGATAGTTGTGGAAAGAGTTGAAACTTTACTGATGCATTTGCTGTTAATCTAGCGCCACCAGCAGGTCAGCTTTTAAACCTATTCTAGTAGGGATGCACGATATTGGATTTTTTGGCGATATCCACTATGCCAATATTTTCCGACCCTTTTTGTCGATTGCCGATTTCGATACCGATATATCAGGCACCTGTTTTTTCCACCTAATTGCAAAGAACATCAAGTCTCCCCTGTAGTGGAATTGATATCTTGCCTACTCTTATTGTAGTGGCCAAAAACTGCCATACCGTAGACATCTTCGCACCCTTTGCACCCTTCTTCATGCTTGACGGAAGAGGCGTTGTACAAAAGGTCACGTGTTTGATCACTCACTCATCCCCCCGAAACACGGCACCTACTACAGAGACATCAGTGATCGCTGACAGACCCTTTTTATCGTGTGTGCGTCCATGAATATGTAAGTAAGTTTTGCACTGATGTGTATGTGACACTCTCTTAGTGTCGGCTTTGGCCGCGAGTGTATTTTCAGCGTGTTTGATGTTGCGAAGTCCGGTAAAATGACGAGACGTGAGCTAACTGTTAGCTAGTTAAGAGTTGTGAACGTTGTTTATTGTATTGTTGAGGTGTATTGTTGATAAGTTAATGTCGTAGCATTAAGTCAAGCTTTTTTAAGGAATCATCGAGCATTTAGGCATAACTAAAGCGTTGTTTTATGGGTGGAAATTATCTGCAGAAAATTGACAAATCTGCCGATGCTGATATGTCACTGTCAAGCCATTATCTGTAGTTACCGATAACGTGCCGATAATATAGTGCATCCCTATATTCTGGGAATTATTTCGACTGGCACCATGTGTGCACAGACATTCATGGTTTCAAGATACTAAATTCTGCTAGGAGTTTGATCCCTTTCATCTTGCACCACCATAAAGTTCATGAAAGTGCCTTTTCATGAAACTTACTTTTCTGTGTTTAGTGCTAATTAGCAAATGTTAGCATGCTAACACACTAAAGCTGTGTCCCAAACCAGGGGCCGTAGCCTTCGAAGGAGGCGGTCCACGGAGGATGCGTCATTCATCGGACCGTTAAAGCTGAACGGAAATGAGACGGTCTGGTCTATGGAGGATTACCCTTGTGTCACCAAACACCGCTCCTGTCGCTTAGCAATAGGTTGCTAGCGGGCTAACTAGCTAGCATAACTGACATCGAGTAAGTTAACATATGAGTTCAAAGATAATTTGTTTCTAGGGCCCTTTTGTTTTTTTAAACATATGTAACGCTATCTATTGTCTATTGACTGAGTTGAAAAATGTACTAACATTTAAAAGTGTATTCCTCGGTCACGTAAGAGTCTGCCAATCTCGTTTAAATTGGTGCGCAATGCATCCCGGGATACTTTGGGCCGTGAAGGATGCACCCGATGGATCCTTCGCGGCCTGGGAAAAGGAAGACACATTTGTCGGCCGCATCTGAAGGAGGAGACTTCAATTTGAGACAGCCTTCGACGCGCTTCTGTGACGCAACTGGCCTCCAAATGCGGCCTTCGAAAGCTGCAGCCCCTAGACTGGGACACAGCTTAAGTAAGATGGTTCAATGGTTAACAACACCTAAATCTACCGATGTCTTTTGATTACATAGCTGCCTTGTCGTATTTTCATTCTTTAATTATTAAAGATATCATACGGTATTTGCTATTTTCAAGGTCTTTAATTGCTGTAATAGGTTTAATGCTGTCGGCTTAAAACTTTTGCATCCCATATCCCTGGGGGTAACGCTCAGTGGTATAGCACTGGACTGCAGAACAAGAAGTCCTTAGGTCAAATCTGAGTGCCCCTTGACAGATAAAAAAATAAACATAACACTGTGTAGTCCCTTATATTAACCAATACGTGAGTAAAAAAGTTTAAAAGAAAAAAGCTATATTAAATCTGACAAAGCAAGGTCACAAACTGCTTTGACAATAAAAATATTAAGTACAGTAGTAAGAATAGACACGTGAAAGCAAACAGGGAAATCATCTTTGTGAAAACCCCTTTAAGGAACAATCGAGACACCAAACCAGCAACAGATGTTGAGGTTATATTCATGTGTGACAAACATACCTTTGCAAATGTGCTGAAAATCTCTGGGGTCACCTGGAGGCTCCTCCTCTTTTCCCCATCGTACACAAGCTTATGTCCCACTGGAGTGTTGGCCTGGGTAATGATGGCCTTGTCAAAACCATGACACTTGCTGTTCAGCTGAGATCTGTGGAAACACAAGGACTTTGTCAAAGGATGTGCAAGTGGGTCAGGAGTGTTGATGCTGATGCAGATGGGCAGTTTATTCAATTAAAAGTTCTTTCACATGAGAATTTAACATTAAGATTTAACTCTAAGAGTGAGAGTAGTCGTGGTACCTTCAGGTGAAGTCCCTCTGTTTTACCATAATTCACATGACTTTACGAGGTGTTATATTTAGACCATGTGGTTCACATGTTCATGTAAGTTCCTCTACTTTAATCCACATTTCTATTTCCACTTCTCCTTCACTACGTCTTTAACTCTTCTTCCATATAAAAACACTACCTACACCTACACAGCCTTGGATTTTCTTTAAACATTCACTCAGCAGTTTAAAGTCGTCTCAATCATGTTTCAAAGACAGACTTAATAGGATGACTCAATCAGTTTCAGCTAAGTGTGAAACTCAGGCGAGTGCACCCTGGCTCATCTTTTCTGAGCTTGTTATGAAGTTAAAACATACAGGAAGGAAATTTAATCATTACAAGTTATTGTAGAACACAGACTGTAGTCACTACTTTGGGTTTCTCTGAGAGCTCCCCAGCAACAATAGTAAACGGTTACAGCTACACTAGCTAGAAATCAGAAATCTACGTCCCCTCTTCCTTTACAGCATTTCTTCTCATTATGTGGAGGAGATTGGAATCTCCTCATCTGAATCATAATGTAAATTTGTTAAGATTTGGGCTCCCTTTTGTGATTATGTCACAAAGCAAACAGACCCAGCTGCTACTAAGTAAGATTTGTTGCTTTGCACTGGCAGACTCAGGCTGTCTGAGGGCTGGGGGCGGAGATAAATAAAGGGGCACCAGCTGCATGCTGCTGGGCACCAAAACCCTGAAAGTTCCAAACACATGTTAAGATTAAAATTGTTTTATTATTAAAATCAGATTTTAAACTGTTTAACCATGTAGAGGCCTGTAAAAGGTCAATTTACTTATTTTAAGGGCACCCTGCAACAAGAGCACTTTTTACATCGCAATTCCGCCACAGTGCTGAAACGAAGCTCTGTCGTTATGCCGCCTTTGCCATTTTCCATTGGACCAAGCAACGCCGGCTGAAGCCGCCCCAGTGTGTATTTTTATACACCGTTACAGCGTCGCAGAAGCAAAACGTGCGCAAGGTGTAAACAAAGAGCACATGCTTCACATACACACACGCCGCTGTTCCACCCTGCCGTCGCCGCTGTTTAAACTGACGCCATTACGCCTCTGTTACTGCCTCAGAGGCGGAGCGATTTCGCCCCAGCATGTTTTACAGAGAAGACGAGGCGTAACAGAGGCTTAATAATCCCACCTTGAGCTGGCAGTGTAAGAGGGGCTAAGGTTTCTTTACATTGGGCTACCTTATTGTGCACCCTGTCATATTTTATTGGCCGTGGGGGCTTCCAAGAGATAACTTTTGACCTCAAGTCCCACCACCTATCGAGCATGGCTTAATGTACAGTATGTACAGTGTGTGTGTGTGTGTGTGTGTGTGTGTGTGTGTGTGTGTGTCTATACATATGTTGTTTGTTTTTTGTTGTTTTAAAAGTAAATAACAATAAAAAAAAGATGTTTTTTTACCTGAATTTTTGGTAAGTGTTCTCCCGCTTCTTCCAGGTTTGAGAGTAACGCTGCATTACTTTCTCGATGACCTCCCTGTAACACACACGCACAAACACACACATCCAAATACACAACCAGGTGAGTAATCCCTGCATATCGCTGACAGGCCTTGAGCTTATGAAGGAGCAAACAAAAAGGTAACTACAGGAGACAGTGTTCATACTCACTTGCAGCCTTTGCAGAGGTCAGAGGTCTTCGGGGTGCTTTTCTTCTGAGGGACCGGTTTGCGAGGGTCCACATTGCTGCGGAGGAAAACAAAGAGAAACAGGACAGATGTGTTACATGCAGAAGCCAGGCGAGGGATAGATAATCTAATCAGGGGCGAAGCTCAAAATTCTGGACCCTGTATTTAGACATTGGCTATGAACCACTCCCCGCATACATCTATTAATAGTAACTATTTATGATGGACCCTCCTCACAGAGATGCACAGAGATAGCCAACACAGAGATAACTCTTGAATGTAAAGGCTATACTAGACCCTGTTTTGAATGTGCTGTATTGTTTGTTCCCTTGCACATGCTCATTACGTGCAGAAATCCTCATATAGAATCATCTTAGTGAGCACCTAACCAGGAAACGCTTTCATAAAACCAACTTTATGATCCTGTATGAATTTCAAGCTACAACTAAAGCTAATAGAGTAATTGTACAAGTAATACGTTCTGCCCTGTAAATGTGTCAGCTCCGTACACCATAAATGAACAACCAGTGTACAAACTCACCGCCAGAGACCTTTGCTACGTTGCTACATTCATCTGCAGACTTGTGTGCGTGTTGAAATGACTGTGGTCTGCGGAGTGTGCTGCTTTTGCATCATCAACTTCTGTTCCTGTTTATAGTTTCTGAAAAGGGCTTTAAAAAACTCCGATCGAGGGACGCCTGACTCTTAGTCTTCATGCAGTCTTGAGATGTGTGTCCCTGGGACAACCTCTGACAGATTATTAAGTGTCAGACTGTGTTCCTGTTTCTACAAGTCTCAATGGCTGATTGATTGAGACCATGGCACATTTTAACACATAAAGGTTAATTAAATTTCCAACTTTTTCTGCTACTAACGTCAGTCTTTAACCAAGCTTAGTATTGTGGTGTGAGTGCTAAATCAGCTCTGCATCTCCTGCAACTTTTGTCATCCATAAATCTGCCATAACACTAAAACTTGCCCAACTGGAACGAAGAGACAGTAAATGTGTGTGTGTATGTAGCTCCACACTTACTTGCTGTCGAACACGTACCAGATGAGAGTTGTCAGCAGGCTCCCCAAAAACAGGAGAGTGATCACCAGAGAGAAGAGTGACTTCGAGAGCTGTCCCCTCATACCTCTCTCTCCTCCGGCTAACCTCACCCGCTAGCCCCCCTCACCTTCTGTCTCCCCCTTTCTCTGCCGTTGCTCAACACTCGGCCGTTATCTGCTCTTTGTCACTCCCCCCCTTCTGTTTTTTTGTTCCCTCTCTCCTACACGTCTCGCTCTCCCCACTCACACACACTCTCTCTCTCTCTTCTACTGTTAATCGTTTGCCTCTCTGCTCTCTTAACTTTTTCTTTTACCTCCCTCCTCCTCCTCCTCTCACTCTTCCTGTCTGTCTACTTTGAGTCAGAGTTTCTCTCTGAGCACACACTTCTTTTTTGCTGCCCTCCTGTTCAGGCAAGTCCCCTTGTCTTCTGTGCACCTCTTTCTTTCCTCTCTTCCTGTTTGTGTCCCGGTCAGCTGAGATTTAAACAGATCTTTTTCTGCTCCACATCCTTCTTCTTCAATCTTGTCTCTGAGGTAAGAAAACCCATCTTCTTTCCTCTGTCGCTCCCTCTTTTTCTCTCATGTGTCCTCACAGCACAATGCTACTTTCCACTGAAGTCCCAAAGCTGGAGCTCCTTCTGCTCTGTTCTCCGCCCCCTATCCGGAGCCCCAGCCTTCCCTCTCTGCTTTCCCCTCCCTCCCCCAAGCCATCCTCCGCCCACACCCCTTAAGCCACCTTCCCCTTTGCAGTAACATGAGTGCCCAGGACTGAATTAGCCCACAGTTTGCCTCTTGAATAGTGTGTGTGTGTCAGGAAAGAAGTTCAAACCCAATGAGGGAGAAGAGCAGGGCAGCGAAGGACAGAAGCTTCCCGTCCAATCAGAGCACCTCTTAAAGTGACCAGTACATGCACAAGCTTCTTTTATTCCGCTGTCAAACTTTGCCAGCTGTATAAGCTCTTGTGTGTATCCTCTTACAATAAAAGTGAGGGAGTCTGAGAGGTGGGAGGGAGCATTTGGGGCCCGAGGAAGGGGAGACATGGTACAACCTGAAATGCAGCAGCCGGCGGAAATGAGAAGAGGTATAGACAGAGAGAGATAAAAAACAGACGAGTGGTGAGTTCTGAAATATAATGACTACGTGGGATTCATTTCACAGTGAAAAAAAACATCCACAAACGGATGACCACGCCCTGCCTTCCTGCATTTATCCCTGATGATTCGAGTTTCCAGTGGAAAACTCCACGCTGAGCTCCTTGCAATGAAGTAATTACGCCGGGTAGCTACATGCTGAGTAAGCTGAGTTCTGCAACACAGCAACCCCCTCCCACCGCCCCAAGTGCTGAAATCCAAAACAAAGGAGCTCTTGGAAAGTTTTTGATTTTGGCAGACTGCGGGCTTTGCAGGAGACTTGTTGGGGTTGTTTCAGGCTGCTTGGCTGTGACCAGACGGAGACGTGGGCTAAATCAATACAGATGGTTGTGCAACTAATAAAATCAGGCTTATGCGGCCGATAGAGTCGGGAGAGAGGGTTGTTAGGAAAGTAAAAGCTTCACTTAACCTGCTTTTTACCTCAAGCACACATTCATGTAATGGTTCATTGACCCAAGAGAGGATCTGGTGACCGCAGTGAGCAGCCTCACAAAGGGAATGTGTGCTATGTGTCAACGCTACAGGTTTTATTTGCTATAGTATGCAAGTAAGTACTCTAAACATCTGGAATCTCTTCATATTCTTTGACCTCTGACCTTATCTGTTGCCCTTCCTGAGGTTTCGTCCATTTTGACACCATAAAAGAATCAAATCGACTTGACTTTCTGGGGTGGAAACAAAGAATGAATCACTCTTCTATGTTTCTCCCGGATGTGTCCCGATCAGACGAGCGATTTCAAAAAAAAAAAAAATCCATCCTGAGAGTCATGCCTCTGGGAAGAAATAGACACATGCCTGACCTTTCTTGTATCATGAGACATAGGCAGGAATGTGGAGACAAATATGTGGAATAAAAAGGTTTTCTCAGGCATGGAAATGCCATAATTATAAGGAGGCAGTAAAAGGGAGCCACTGCCCTGGAATAATTGTAGCACACCTTCTCTGGAGGTCTGCTAAATCCAATATCCAGACCTCTCATCTGGTTTCCTTTGATCACCGGCCATCCTGCAGCCTCCCACACTCACTAGCTTACAGGCGATGTCATTTACATCCTCTCTGTGAGCTATTTAACCACATTAAAGCCAAAGAAGTCATTTTTCAACATCATGTCCATAATCTTGTAACAAGACAGATTTTTCAGCATTGTGCAGCTCTCTGTGCGCCCGTAGGATGCCCTCAGGCTCTTTTACTCAGCATCATGACTCACGCTGGAATTATCATCTCACTGATGGATGACTGTGTAATTAGGAGCCGAGCTTTTGTGATTCATCTGTTATTCAGCAGTGTCAAGAGTCAACGCAAAGATGACAACGTTATTCAAATCGGGGAGGATGAGAGGATGTGTTTGCGTGTGAAGTGGCCAACCAGTACTCCTTTGGAAACATGTTTGCATAGTTCTCGTGTGTGTGAGTCCCAGCTGACCCTCCGCAGCTGCTCTTGACAGGAAGTCTGAACGCAGCGTGCTTCGGGGTGGCATGCAATAAAGGAGGAGGAGGAGAAGTACTCTAAAGAGCCCATGTGACATCACCACAAGGCAGACGGACAGACAATGGTCTCATTTTCATCCAAACAGCCCCCAATAAAAGCAACCCCCTCCTCCTCCTTTACTCTGTATCTTCAGCTGGGATGAGGCTGCTGGTTTGTTTCCAGGACCATCCATGACGTGAACACATGAGAGACAGGATGTGAAGCATCTCAATGTCTCCTGACGACGGGGGTTCCCCTGAAAGCACCACAAACTTCCTGTTAGACTTTGCTGGTATTTTTTTAAATACATATTAGGCAGGTATACTTCCTGTCATTGTCTTACGTCTTCTTTTCTTTGGCAAATCAAGAGTTTACACCTGGCAACCCAGTGAGCGGAAGTGAGACAGACCTTTAGTTAAAGATATAATCTTGAAACTTTTCTTCGCTGACAGTCGCTTTCCTCTTTAGACTGTTTGCCTTCATCTAAGCGTCAAATTTGTTTCTTTTTCTTTGGATTTTCACTTATTTTTGAAGTTGTATCTGTAGTCATCGATCTTTTCTTTGTTTGTTCAGCCATAGTAGATTACTGTTTACTCGCAACACAAGCAGAGAGCGGAAAAGCAGCCGCTTAGCTCCACCCAACCACTGCTGGGTGATGGAAAACGCGTCACTAACTGGGCGAATGTCAACACAGACACCCAGTCCATAATACTGCAAATGCAAAGGCTTTCATCAGTGGGCCATAGGCTCAGTCACCATTGTGTTACCTCATTCTGCGACAGATAGTGACTTAAAAGACATTTATTTATGTGAAAATCTTCAAGATTATATAGTATATTGAAAAGTGAAGGGGACCGAGCACTGACCCTTGAGGCACCCCTGTGGATAAGCTGTGGGGTTTGGACACTTCTCCTTTCCAAGATAAAAACCACCACTTAAGCATGTACACGACCAAGTCAGTAAAGAGGTATGGCTTTGTCCACAGGGGGCGCCAAAATCAACACAAACCGAAAGTTCCTCACAGGAGCTTTAAGTTAAGTGACAAAATGAATCAAAGAAACATCACTCTTAGTATTAAGGTGCTATTCAGCCAAATGTACCGGAAACTTTTAGTTTCAGGAACTAAATGGTTCCTGTGGCCCATTGTTGTCTGCGGTTCCACAGCGGCCTAAAGTGTGTAGTGTGACTTTCTGTGAATGACAGCGAAAACAGATGAAGTAAGAGGACACTAAGTTTATATGTGGATGTTTTTCGAGCTGGCGAGAGGCTGAGGACTAAAAATAACTCAAGGTCTGGAAATAGATTATGATGCAGTTACAGCTTTGTGTGCTCACAGACGTGTTTTCAAAAGTAATCAAAGCATCACGAATGTAAATCAAATGAGGGGTTTTTCCTCATTTGATTTCAACTTCCCTCATGTTGCCTCCTCACAACACAAGGAGCAAAAAAACAAAAGATACAAAGAAAAATGTGGCTTTCATTAGGAGGAACTAACAAAGGGGAACTGCAGCAACAGACATGTCAATCATTGACTTATGTGTGAATTCAACTCTTTATTTGTCTGCCCTATACACATCCTGCACACAACCACTGCATATGGCACTGCAATTTAGTACTCTATGGCAATTTAGGGATTTTTCACATGTCCATTGTTCCCCCTCAGGCGTTTTCATACTTTATTCAAATATTTGCTTTTTCATCTAGCAGAAGACAGGACATTTTAACCTCTGAGGATTCTTATGGAGCCCTAAAATGAACAGCATAGGGATATAATATAATATCTTCTGGTTCTACATTTTAAGTGGGAACATTTGGTGCATTTTATTGTTTCACGTCACAGTAAACAAGATAACTTTAGGTGTTGGACTGAACAGACACTTTAAAGATTAAATAAATTGCTAGTTGCACACCCACCATCACTTCTTCGGCCTCTTCAAATCCATGAACCATGTGGTCTTTAACACATGACCGTAGTATGTGGCTTAACCTTAAACCTTAAGACGTTATATGTGACTGTTTTGTGCATTATTACCAGCATTGACCTCTCATGAGCCCATCTGATGAGGCTTGACCTGTAAGCCTCCGGTTCAAGGAGATCTAATCATGAGATCGGGGACCTCTGAGTCACCTGATGGAGTCACTTTGTCGGCTTTATCAAACAGTCGTCTTCACCTTTCACAGCACTTGCGATGGCTGTCAGTGGGAGGTGTGATGGAAGACGCAGGCCGGAGGGGGGCAGTAATGCAGTCAGGTGGTTTAAGAACAGCTGATCCCAGTGAATTCCACAGCTGCTTATGATGAGGCCTGCTGCCCCCCCCCCCCCCCCCCCCCCCCCCCCCCCCGTGCCTGTGTGAACTATCAGTAACCTGCAGGTCTCATAAGCACTAAAACACACACTCTGCACAAACCTCTAAGATATACTGGGCACACATACACCGATTCAGAGGGGCACATGCATAATTTACACATCCTGCAGGGGCTGTAATGGACATGAGAGACCCTCCAATCCATTCTACCACCAATCGATGCTTAATGGCCCGACTGGAGGGGTGTAATAAGGGGTGCTGGTTTGTCTCAGTTGGTAGAGCACTGATCACAGGTTCGACTCCCGGTCTGGTGCATGTCTACTCTGTCCACTCTCTACTCCCCATGTTTCCTGTCTCTCGTCAGCTGTCCTATGGAATAAAGGCAAAATCCCCCCAAAAAATTACCTCAAAAAAAAAACGTGTGTAAGACACAAGAGCATTTTTATGGCATAATTTTTCATTTGTTTGTGTCTGTTTGTATCAGAGCATGTCTAAATGTCAGAACTAAAGTAACAGCAGCATTACAGCAGTGAAGAAACACTGCGTAATATGGAAATACTTAGTAAAAGTCATGCATGTGTAATTTTATCTAACTAGAATTACAAATTATAAGCATAATTTTAACCACCAAAAGTATCAATTATGCACAATGGCCCATTTAAATATGTTGTATTATTAGATTATAATTATTGATGCATTCATTTGTACATCTCAGGTTGGTAAATTTGCCTGTAAATTCCCCCCAGCATCAATAAAGTCGTACTTTTATCTTAAGCTACAATAATGCATCGTAACATATTTGTTGATTGTTTTAAATTATACATCAAATCTTCAAAGTAACTAAAGTTATTAAACACATGTAGTGCAGTAAAAACTACGATAATGGCCTCTGACATGAAGAGTAGAAGAAGTACGAAGAAGTTAAAAAGGGATACACTGAACTATGAACTACATACATCATAGCGAGAATATAACTTCCTGCAGCTCCGTCTCTAAGTTTCCTTTCTCAGAAAGTCTGACTGAAAGTGAGAAATTGCAAAAAACGCAGTTGCCTCAACGTCTCTGCAAGTTTTTTTCTGGAATGTTACATGCACAAATAAGTACAGGAAGTACTTTTTATTTCAATGTAAATTAAGAAAGGGCTCATTATTCATGTTAAAAGTGATGTATGAGTTGGACAAAGTCAAAGAAATCTGGTCTCCACAAGACCAAGATATCATTACTGTTAAATATATAACAACAATGTGACACAAAGAATATTAATTAACAGATTTCTGCCCTCTTTTTTTTGACACGCTATTATCCGTGGCTGTACACCCTTTGGATATTTAGATTCATCATACCAGCCACAACCACTAGAAGGCAGCAAACCTTTATTGACGCAGTATGTCTGGTATATCTCCAAATATTTTACAGATTTAATATTTCAGTCAAGCAATTGAAACAGAAGACTTATCCTTTCTCATAGGTAAAACTGGGCTCCGGACATGAGTCACTTGAGGTCAACACAGCATCTGGATAAAAAGTCAGAAGAAAGATTTAATTTCTCAGAAAGCAGGAAATCAAACTAATCAGAATCAGGGGGCGAAAGATAATTCTGCATGATCTGATAACAAAAAAGTATTTATGGACAAACAAAACTAAACATCTTACTGTGCTTTGTGACATAGGCGGCATTCAATTCAAATTTAACATTACAGATTACTGTCATGCAAAAACTATTAAATTACAACTGACAAAGATTGTCCCGTGTCCGTTTTCATGTGACAATGAGTTATTTCTGGTCTCGACTTATTTGTCTTGTTATCTCCTGAAAACAACGCTGGTTTCCCATTATAATGGATTAATTTGGCCCATTATCTCGAGATAACAAAGCCTGTTTTCTTGTGAATTTTCCAGCGATCTAGAAAACAAAACAACAGTTTTACATACTACAACATACCATGCTGCCATTGCCCACACTAATGGTCTAAGTTAAGCCTGTTTCTATGTTTGTTTTGTGCTTTTACAACTCTGGGGATACAAGTTCTGATCATCTGACGTTGGTCAGGTGTTGCAGCGTCATTATCTCGTGGTAAAGAAGTCCAGATCTCAAGAAAACGACCAGAAATAATCTACCTAAGGATGTCTGGGATTTGGTTCTTGGACAAGTGCAGTCATCGTCTATGTGTACACGTCATTCTTTAATTCAAGTTGTCCATCGAATACATTGGTCTAAGGCAAAACTATCTAAAATGAACCCTGACATTAGCCTCACTTGTGATAAATGTAAGAGTGCAGATGGTTCATTAATTCATATGTATTGGCTATAGCCCAGAACAATTTTGGAAACTGGTATTTAAAACTCTGTCCCAGGTCTTGAAATGCGTTATTGAACCCAATCCTTTGGTGGCTTTGTTTGGTGTTTCACCTGAGGAGTTAAATTTACCTGTTGCCAAACGTAATGCCCTTGCCTTCGCTTCTCTCCTAGCTCGCAGTGCTATACTACTCAAATGGAAGGAGCCTGTCCCATCCACACACTCCAGACGGCTTAGTGACTTGATGTCGTGCCTAAATCTTGAAAAGATAAGATACTCCATTCGCGGATCAGGGCAAAAGTTTTAAAGGTCTGGGGTTCCTTTCTCACATATTTTCAGAGGAGTGGACCTTTGACTGCCTTCTCTTGCTCCTTTGACTTCCTTCCTCACATTTTCTAAGTCAAGGCTTTATTATTCTATATGTAGCTTTCCAGTTGACAACTTTTGGGATGCAGAACTAGCTTTTCTTTCTTAACTATGTTAATTCTATTCAGTATGAGTATTTGTATATTTATGTGTGTGTATTTGAGTTTGTTTATGGGCAAGTATATGTAATTGCAATATATACACATGCACAATTTTATATTATCTAATTTTGTATATCTATATATATTTAGTTTTGTTTACTTTATTTATTTGTTTAACTATTTATTTATTTTCTTATTTGGCCAGTGGGGATTATGATGGGGAAGACGTGTGGCGGGAGTGTGAGGGGGGATTTAAAGTCTTAACTGTACTATATAAATATGTCATAATTGTATTGCCTCTAAAAATCCAATAAAAAGAACTTTGAAAAAAAGAAAAAAAAGAAATAACTCGTAATCACGGGAAAATGGAGTAAATATAATGTATGGATGCATGTCCGCTAAGAGCTTCCATACATTCCATCATGTTTGTGTACTACAGAAGCCCATAGCGGACATGCATTTATACATTTTATTTACTCCGTTTTCTCAAATAAATATTGCATTACAAGTGACAAAGTACCATTCCAACATATGTTTCTGTATTAATATTTGTACAGAAACATTTGACGAAACCATACGTCAGAATATAGTGGGGAAAAAACTTTGTTTACCCTCACGTTCAGACTTAGATCTACCACCAGAAGCTCTGTGGTTGTCATTTCTTGACATTTGTTTTGCTGGCGTACAAAAATAACAATATTTTTAACATTTCTCTTTGTGTCAAAATATTAAAGACACTGTATGTTCAACATTTAATTCCATTTTAAAAGAAATGCCATGGTGGTAGAAGCCAGACATTGTTTACATGTAATTTCTCTTTTCTTTATTCATACCTGTGTATTTTAATTCCATGTTCTTTTTGTAAAGCACTTTATACAAATTAACTGTTACCCTGAGAAAGCGAACGTTTTTGCACTCAAATTTCTTTCTGGTTTTACTTTGCCAGCATCAGTCTCTCTTAGACGTTACCAAAGATAAGACTTTTTTTTCACTTTGAAAATTTGCAATCAAAAGATAATTGTTAAGGGATGAAGAAAGATCCTTCTTGGTCTTAGTTTGTCAAAACAGTCTGGGCTCAAGGTGCAAAGATAGTTAAAGTTGTAGGTACTTTTTTTTTATACTCTTAATAATAAGCTCAGCAAACTGTCCATTTGTAAATATCTCTTATGTGTATCACTTTTTGCATTCATCTCTTATTTCATTGTATATATAATGCCCATGACATTTTTTCTTACTTCTATTATGCCATTTATTTCTTAATGCTTCTCTGTGTTAGAGTAACCAACACCCAAATTTCCCAATTCGATTAATAAAGCATTCCTGATTCCGATGACTTGCTCTTCAATGAATTCAGAGTACTTTTGGCTCCTTCCTTCGTTCACACAACGTTGCAGCCAGACAGGATGATTTTCCACTGAGGGATTCCTGCAGATAATATTTAGCTGAGTTACAGACAGAGCTAAAATGGTAAATATTGGACTTTCATTTGCCAGGTGGCTCAAGTTATCGCTCTTAATGAATGGTTATGTTTTCCTTCAAAATTTACTTTAAGCATTTTCATCCACTGTAATTAAATTATTCCCAAGTCAATATCTGGACCCTGCGTTACAGCCAGCTGGAGAAAAATACTCTAAATTATGGCAAACTTATAATTTCCCGCTTATCACGTATTTGCTTTGTGAGGAAAGAAAGTACAGGAGACCTTCAGTGTCTTTATGTACACTTTTATTGTCAGCACTTGACAGTTGGCAGTCAGGCAGGATTGACAGAACCAGATTACTTCTTGGTCTCCTCCTCCTTGGACAAGGTCTTGATGATCTCCTCCTTCTTGGCCTGGAGACGCTCCTCTCTGCGCTTGCGAGCCTCCTTTGTCTTGGAACGACGAGCCTCGGCCTGGTCACTGTAGGACAGGTGAAGAGAGATATGTGTTCATACAGTGTGTAATTATCATCCTCAACTTCTTACACAAACATTAACATACAAGTAAACTAAATCCAATGCACTGGTTTGTATTTATGTATAGTTATGATAGTTACTTTTGTGGTAAACCAGGACTACTCTTAGCGCAAATGACCATTAAGCCAATCTTCTATCTTCTCTACAGTAGTGTTCGAGGTCTTTCTTATAAAAATGGCTTCAGTTCACCAAGACACAGTTGAGTGGAGAGAAAAAGATTTTTTTCCACTAAATGTGCAGCATCGTCAAGGGCCCTCCTGCCCAAAGTGAAGGGCTTTCATTGAAACACTTTGTCTGGATCATTAACAGCTCTAACTGCCTTCCTATGAACTAAACAGATCTTAAAGTTTGGTTTCAGACTTACGCCAGGAGCTTCTTGCGAGCCTTGTCTGCCTTCAGCTTGTGAATGTGCTCCATAAGGATGCGCTTATTCTTGAACACGTTACCCTTGGCCCTCAGGTAGAGGCTGTGGTACCTGAGAGACAGAAAGGGAAACATTAAAATAAATACAGTGATACCAGCATTGTTGACAATTTCGTGCTCAATTTAACATTTACCTTCAGGAAGTCTGGTTAGTGTAAAATAAACCCAGTATTGCAACAAGAGTATTGAAAATTGTCAGAAATCAAAATGTAACAATTTTAGAAACTGGAAAAAGAAAATTGACATGATCAAAGAACCAGCCACAAATCTAAAAGCAGATACATCCTGAACCTACATGTGCCTGTCGATCTTCTTGGACTCCCTGTAGCGACGCAGCAGACGACGCAGGATCCTCATGCGGCGCATCCACGACAGCTTCTCAGGCATACGGGCATTAGCTGTACCCTTTCTCTTACCTGTGAGAAAAAAAAAATAGAGAGGGAAGTCAACATCAGAGCAGACATTGAGCTACATCATCCAAGCAGTAAGATGTCTAACATATTCTACTAGTTTTTTTTTTGGATCAATGTAATGGATGGTCTGTGTGTGAGGTTTACCCATTCATAAGCAATTTATTTATATTTATTATTATTATTATTATATTCATTATAACAAAAGAATCATCCCATAAATGCCTCTTAAACTAGGAACAAAATAAAAGTGGCGGTTTAACTTACCAACTCCCATGTGTCTTCCCTTGCGACGTGCCAGTGTGTTCTTGCGGCATCTGGCCCGGGAGTGGACCGTGACAGGTTTGCGGATGATAAGACCATCCTTCACCAGTTTACGGATCTGCTGGCCTGAACACAGAAGGAAACAAGTAAGCTTCAGAGATGCACTGAGCTAAATAACTGTGCACCAACAAGAGAAGTTTAAGGTACCAACAGAAATGGGGACGTGATCACAGAATAACCAGAGCCTGCAGCTTTTTACCACTGTTGTAAAGACCAGGAATTAAGAACATTCGACGATCGATGCCGATCCGGGCATTTTTAACTGATCTGAGATCGGCAATTTGAGAATTTAATCAGCATTAGCAACACAAATATTTTAAACTAGAAAACGATAACAGTCCAACAGCCACTTGCAATATATGCAATACTATCGCTTTGCAAGGCGGTAGCAGTAGAGCTGCGTTCGATACTATTAATTTAATATGACATCTAAAAACGAAACGGAATACGGTACGTTGACTAAAGCAACAGAGGTAAGGCTGCTGCGCCGAAGCAACAAACTCTGGACTTTAAAAGGAAGGATAAATATCCTCGAGAGAGTGAAAAGGCCAAAAAGATTACAATGAAGGTGGTTGAATTCATCACTTTGGACAACCAGACAAGCTCTGTAGAGAATGCAGGGGTTTTTTGGGGTTTTTTTTACAACAATGCTAGCTGGACCAAGTTAAATTGAATAACCGAAGACATATTTTTGTTTACTTCAAGTATTTGTAAACAAACAAACAAAAACCGTGTGCAGCTCTCTAAGCAAATACAAGTATCAAATCGGGACTCTGTATTGGCAGATACTCAATATTAAAAAAATCGGACTGGGGGCCAAAAAAGCTCATCGGGACATCCCTAGTTTTCTCAATTAGTATATCGCTTTAAACTACTCTCAGCTGTTGTCATACATGAAGTAAGAGTCTTGAAATCTTAAGGAAAAAAAACTGGATATGGGGACTTTATGAAGGCATGACGTTTTTTTTACATGAAGTCATGACCATGACTTGATGGACAAACACACTAAAACTTTAGCTATCAGTGTTTCCCAGCTTCACTTTTAGTGACACGCTTGAGCACGGACGGCTCATTTGAGAGATGTCAACTAAAAGTCGCACATAAAAACAAACTGCCAAAAGGCAGCTTTGAGGAACACTTGTTGCTCTACTTACGGGAGTTGGCGTTAGCGATCTCATTGGTCTCGTTGGGGTCCAGCCAGATCTTCTTCTTACCACAGCGCAGAACGCTGGAGGCCAGCCTCTTCTGGAGCCTGAGCATGCTGCAGGACAAATACACCCAGTTTATGCATTTAACCAGCGTACTTCCACTTCTGCAGTTGAATCAGCCATAATGTCACAAAACTGACACGTTTCATAAATGACCAAAAGCTTTATCACACTATATCAGTAGCTTAGTTGCTGTTAGCCGCTCCGCTAACTGCTAGCCGGGTTGGCAATATGGCCTCTCCGTCTGCTACATCGTGTTACACATTGCCATGTAAAAAATGGGTTTTGTGTTTTGTAATGTGGTATAAACTTTATGTATAGCTAAAGGAGAAACTCAATGATCTTAGCTAAGTGATAGGTGCTTAACAAATATGCATTTTCACACTTAAATCGTGTTTTTTAATGTGCCATCGACGATGATCCTACCTCATGGCTGCTACTTCAATAGGAAAAGGAAGGCTTGAGAGACCGAGTGGAATCTACCATTATAGGGGAGAGTCCATCTCTAAACACGACACAGTTGGGTATGATCACAAAGCAAACCGGACATAATTAATACATCATCCATGCCTCAGTGCTGATAATTGTGTTTGTTAAAACATCTAACTGGCCGAAATTAATTCAGACAGAGGCACAAAGGGGTTTGGTTTAAAGAATAGATCGTAAAACGTCCCTTGTAAAATAATGGTACTGGCCGGGTTTTTTTGCAATGCATTATGGGTAAGATATAACTTGCATGCATTTTACTATTGTAACACAAGAGGGCAGTGCTTGGACAAGAAATGCCCCAACAACAGACAGCTGCTAAACCACTGACACCTTATACGTATTATCGCATGGACGAATGTTTTTTATGCTTAATCCTTGACGTGAAGCCAAAAGGTTCTTATTAGCTTCCTTTACTATATCCCTATAAAGGGGTTCACGTGGGGTTCAATAAGAGGATAATTATTTTAAAATAAATTTAAATACCATGCTGCAATTATGTATTATCATAAGCTAACTGAATATTAACATTGGAGGGTTATTATTATAGTTTAATTTTCTGTGTAAATCAGAAGTGAAGTATAGGTGCTGTTTTAGTTTTAATTTAATTTAATTATTTTTGCGTCACTGATATTGTATCAGAAATAACCTGCAGACATACATGGCTGTAAAATATTTCTGTTATAATTCAAATCGTGCTTATAGCTTATGATCTGGCTATTGTCATTTGATTTGTATGCTTGTTTTTGTGTAGATCATATTACAGTTATGACCTTTAAAACACATCAAATTAACTTACATTTGGTAGGCTTATTTTCCTCATTAAACAAGTTCAAAAATATGCAGCTTTAGGAAAGTCAAAAAATTACAAATCAAGAAATAAAAACTTGAGTAGCTTCTATTTAAGTAAAAAATATGACAACCCTGGGTGGTTTGGTGAAGGGTTATTTCTAAGGACACTGAAGAAAATAGCCAACTGGTAAATGAGCATCTGACTACCTGCTTATTGGCTGCAACTGTTAACGTTTACATCCTTCCGCAGCGGCCCACCTTCACTATGGCAACGTAGCACGCTCACAGTGTGGGTGCATGAGGGGCACTTGTGTGACCTTTTCACCTCATGCAAGCCAGAATACCAGCTGAAACCATCATCTTCCCCAGGCAAAGTACCGGATCACCTCCTACTACAGCTCTCTCTACAAGGATGAACTTAAAATAAGTGAACAAAACAGTTTCAACCTCAGTGAAATTGGATGTTTTTAGAGTAATATGTTAGCTAGCATATAGCTAATGTCTGTACGGTTGTGCTTGAACCGTGTGTAACTTTGCGCTATAGACACATGCAAATATTCACTTTCGGTTTGAAAACACCTTAATAACGCCAATGTACAATATCTGCCTAAAGGTAATGACAATTAGAATAGGTTAGCAGCAAGCTAGACACTAGCTAGTTCAAAGCCAGTGGAACATCTATGTTAGCTATCAGCTAACAGACATTTAACTTGGTAGTTGGTGGAGAGAGAAACAGAGAAGAAAAAGGTAAGTGGATATTGGACCTGCATTCAACAAGAAGCTTTAAGTGTGACTCCAAATGTTTTTTTTGTAGTGTACTGTTTTTATCTTTTGCTGTCATTGTTTGCTAACACAGCTTAATAAAGTGGATAAATGCTAAAGTTGTGTTTATAGCTTGTTCAACTTTGATTTAAGCTAGCTAGGTTAGCTGTTACTTATGAAGGACTAACGTATTTTAGAATGATTGCAAGGTCAAATTTGACTTTATCTTATTTGATATGGGGCTAACGTTAAACTTTATACATCCACATTTTGATTTTTTGTGCCATTATCAACTGACACAGCTGTCTTTACTTAGTATTGACCATTATTACCTATTGAAATATGATGGGTCAATGACGTTCCGTTTTTATTGTGTCAATGTGGTTTAATGAAATTTAAAAGGGTTAAAATTTCTAAATAAACTTAAAAATGACTTTCATACATTCGTTTTTTGAGGACGTAAAGCTACATTTCTGGTTGTAATCAATTTTGAGAGGATATTGTGGGGATTATGGCAAAAATGTTATTGTGGTGTAACCAAAATAAATTGTACCAAAAAATTAAACTTCCTTAAAAAAGGTGAAATTCTAAATAAAACACCCCACTAACTAGTTTGGCATAATCTTACAAAGCAATATTTAATAGTAAATAAAAGTGATGGAACATCATCATTCTGATAAAAATTATAATTAGTAATTTGTCAGGTCAACTTACTGAAATGTCAAGGCGGTTTACCACCATTTAAGGAGCCATTTTGTCATATTGTGCAAGAAGACAATTTGAGATCCCAACTTCTGCATGTTAAGGTTAGTCACTCTCTTAATAACACGAAATAATTTGTCAGAATTAGGTAATGGTCAGGCATGTTTGAATGCATATTTGTAATCAATTCACTTAAAGTTTTAAGCAATGTATAATAATGTAATATATGCACATCATTTTATAATGTAGCAGTATGAAGTGAGTTAACAGTGACACCGACTGTTGAACATGAACAACAGCATAAAGAGAAACTCGGTGATAGGAGGATCTACAGTATTTCACAAGTAATTCATTTAATTGCTGTATTATAATGGATTTCCCCCAATAGATGCCACTTTCAAACAAGGACAAAATGTCTCTACAAGGGGGGTCAACACTGATCCTGTTGCAAGGGCTAATTACCTTGACAAAGACATGAAAAAGGAAAAATGGGCTAGTGTAAGGATGTGAGTGACTTTTACTTGGACGAAATTATGATGGCTAGACAACTGGGTCAGCATCTCCAAAACTGCAGCTCTTGTGGGGTGTTCACTGTCTGCAGTGGTCAGTACCTACCAAAAGTGGTCCAAGGAAGGAAAACCAGTGAATTGGTGACAGGGTCATGGGCGGCCAAGGCTCATTGATGCATGTGGGGAGCGAAGGCTGGCCCGTGTGGAAGGAAGAGCTCCTGTAGCTCAAATTGCTGAAAAAGTTAATGCTGGTTCTGATAGAAAGGTGTCCGAAGACGCAGTGCATCGCAGTTTATTGTGTATCGGATCGGGCTGCTTAGCCGCAGACTGGTGAGGGTGCCCATGCTGACCCCTGTCCACAGCTGAAAGTGCGTACAATGGGCATGTGAGCATCAGAACTGGACCACAGAGCAATGGAAGAAGGCAGTCTGGTCTGATGAATCATGTTTTCTTTGTGGATGGCTGGGTGCTTGTACGTCGCTTACCTGGAGAAGACATGGCACCAGGATGCACTATGGGAAGAAGGCTTTGAATGGTTTGAAGAACACAACAACAAGTTCAAGGTGTTAACTTGGCCTCCAAATTCCCCAGATCTCAATCCAATCGAGCATCTGTGGGATGTGCTGGACAAACAAGTCCGATTCTTGGAGGCCCCACCTCATAACTTACAGGACTTAAAGGATCGGCTGCTCGCGTTTTGGTGTCAGCTACTTTAGCACAACTTCAGAGGTCTGGTGGAGTCAATGCCTCGACGTGTCAGTGCTGTTTTGGCCGCAAAAGGGAGAACTACACAAAATTAGCCAGGTGGTCATAATGTTATGGCTGATCAGTGTATGTTCACCCTGAGTTTATTTCAGATATATTTTCCAAAAAACCCACAATAAATGGAAAATGGACTCTTCCTCTATAGCGCTTTTTTGGTCTTCCGACCACTCAAAGCACTTTTACACTATATGTCACATTCACACACACTGATGGCCAAGGCCTAATTGCGAATCTCCAATCAGATCTATACCCATTCATACACCGATGGCTATGCCTTTAGGAGCAATTTGGGGTTCAGTGTCTTGCCCAAGGACACTTTGACATGTGACTGTAGCAGTCAGGGATCGAACCCCTAACCTTCCAATTGACCACTGAGCCACAACCGCCAATAGCAACAATAGAAGACATCAGTTCACACTCGTGATTTGTTGTTGTAAGGTATTTTTGGAAAATGAAATCACAATAGAAGATGTCTAATGTTTTTTCTAAATTGGAATAAGGGTTGTAGAAGTTGCCTACCGAAATGACCTGTTCTGACCACAACTCTCTGCACCCAACTCTGTTAGCTCTGTCTTCCCTTAAGCATTCCTAGCCGAGAATTACAAAATCTAAGCCTTGGAATAAGCCAAGTTTCTTGTACACACATCATATCCGGTTTCTCTACAAATTCATCAACAAACCTTTTTCATTCCTGACCATTGGCTACTAGACTCCTGGCATTACACTGCAGGACATAAAACATAATTAAGAATTTAGCAATCCGTTTCATCCTCATCTGTAAATGTGTACTCCTCATCTGACTTGTCACTGCTCTGGCTGCTTGCTACCTGCTGACTTCCAGTTGTTCCTGCGTGCATATACTTATACAATGCTTCAGGGAGAACATCTTCAATCCCACTCTTATAACCTCCTGTGCAACATCTTATTTCTTCTTTGCCACTTCTTAACTCTCCACACCACCTCAGAAAAGAAAGTAAGAAAGGCCCTCTTTTTGATCAGGACTGAGTCATCTGGTACGGCTGAATGCAAGTATTGCTTCCTCCCAGGCCCTGCCACTAGGCTACTATTAGTTACTCCCTCAATTCTTCTCTGTGCTTCTGCATAATGAAACCTCATCCCTGACCCTCTGTACCAGTTCAGCCTTAGCATAATGGGGGCCACATGGTTTCCCCCACAAGTGCAGCATTTAACATGTCCAGTACAATCCTTACTGTCATGAAATGGTCTCCACATTTCCCACATCAACATTTTGCTTTACATACTGCTGCTATGTGGCCGAATCTCTGACACCTGTAACATCTCAGGGGTGGTCTTTCATACTGCTTTACTCGGATGAAGAACAACTCAACAGACTTCACAAAGCAAAAGGGGGAAAGAGAACTGGACTTTAAAGTCTCTCCGCAGGATTGGACTTCCATCATCTCTACTCAGATGACCACTACAACTTCACAAAGTTGGAGAGACTTTTGCTGGAAGAACTGTGTGAGGTTTTTAACCCCCAAATCAAAACAAACTGGACTTCATAATCAATTCTGGAGACATTAAGGCACTTAATGGCGGACCACACATCTTTTGGTCTTGTCCCACGTGACAGCCTTTCTGGGTTGATGTTCAAGGCGCCACTAAAAATATTCTAGGATTTGATATGGAGTTCATTTGCCTTTCTCTTAACCTAGGAAATATACCTAAGGATCTGAATGTGAGAGACAAATATCTACTAAAAATTCTTATGGTAGCAAGTAAAATGGCAATTACAAGACGCTGGCTTCCCACTTTGAAGCAATGGATAAACATTGTAAACAGCATACACAGTATGAAACGTATAACATTTATTTTAAGATTGTAGAAAGAAAATGGAGAAGAGTACAGGACTAAATGAAATGCATACCTGACTTGCAGTGAGTATGACAACTGAAACCATAGTTAATAGAATCCTGAAATGTGTAGGTTGTATGTGATTAACTTGTTATTAATGGGTCTTACCCTTGCTGAAATGTCACATCACGGTGCAGATTTGTAAAAAGTAAACATTCAAGCTTTGTCAGGTCTGTCTTCAAGAGGAGAAGAAAACTTTTAAAATGCGAATTTGTTGAACGGTTAAATTTTAGATCTAGAGCAGATTGTTAGCTGTTAGCATGCAGATATCTGTTTATAGAGATTAGTAAGAAGCTAAATCGCCGGGATGTCATTACGGTGGATAACGTTCATAGACTGTGTAAACAGATGGATGACATGACAGCTCCCTAAAAGTGAAGCCAAAACATTTCGGGCACCCCCTGCTGACTGGCTGCAGTGTAGGTCATAAAGCCCGCCTCCTCCATGTTAACAGGTGGGACATGAGTCAAACTATAAAATCAAAATACACGCCGGATTAATTTTTTCTCAAACATGGTTTCTGTCATTATAGCTAGTTATTATCATGCTGATTCACGTCCAAGTGTTCATTTTTCTGACTAGTTTATTTTTAATGAGTTATTTGATGCTGTCAAAATGATGATTGACAGCTCTGTTGACAAATTCGGCTCCTGCAGCCAATCAGTTCCAGGTGAGCGGAGTAGAGGACGATCCACGAGTGGAAACGTAACTAAAAACAATCACTACAGTCAGTGAAGTTTCCATACCTGTGGACGTTAACCTCAGAATCTATGTAGAATCTGTAAATAGAGAGGTCAAGAGAAATGCTTTCGCTTTTTGGATAGAAGTAGAAATAAATTCCACTCCAGCTACTGATCCCACACAGTTTGATTTATTCCCATATTCACTTTAATTTTTCCCTCTCGCCTCGTGTTGTTCACAAAACAAAATCAAAATCACAAAAATGGTTGTGAAATGTTACTAAAGTTGCACAAAGAGGTCTCAAGTTTGGTCGTCTACAGCTTGTCCATTATTTCTCAGGATGACAAAAAAAAATCACTGTTAAGACTTTAACAGTAGGCCTGGTGCCTACAACCGAATCACAGCCCTGATGATAGCCCTCAGTACAACATAACTCCCTTTAATATGATATTGTTTAAATTTACTAAATTGTAGACCTAGGCCTCACAAAGGAACTCCCATTTAAATCAAAATATCTCCCTCCAGACTCCAGCTGGAATCTGCGTGATAACGTGTGATAATGTTTATACGAAAAAAGGCACTTTTCTACTTTTCTGTAAGCTGTCCCAGTGTCTCCTTTTTTCTAGGGCGACAATCTCCCAAGTGAAGCTTTAGCACTCCCTGTCTGTGCAGCTGCGACAATAGATCAAACTCAGCCGGCATGGCATGGATAGAATTATCAGCTTTTAGGTCATCGTAGTAGTGGTTTGTAAGGGTGTAGCGTTCATGGGGGTGATAACTGAAGGGCCAGAACCCGTACAGGTGCACGTTGCTGCAGAGCTCCAGCGCCAGGCTAGCCATGATGATACCGGTGCTGAGACGCATTTCAGCCAGGCCTTGGTCGCGCCAGAAGCCAGCCAGGCTCTTGAGGTACTCAGGGTTTAAGAACACTGGCTGCATGGGCTTTCCAAAGTCCTCCATTGTGTAAGCGGCCCGCAGGCACTGAGGAGTGTCGCGGCCAAAGGAGAAGGCTGGAAGGAGCAGCAGGGAGTTGCCGTAAATACGCAGATCCTCCACAAACTGACGGCGACACCCCATCAGAGACCCATACCTGTAAATAAACAGCAGATGTGAAGCAACAACAGCAACAAAATAACATTAAAAGTGACAGTGCGGCAAGATTAAACCTGTCACTCGCTTTTTTCCGAGGATGCTTGGGTTTGCTGTCACGAGGTCAGTCTTAACGCCCACATGCTTCTCATAACCATTTTCCACAGGGGGTAGGTTGCACCTGAATGAGTAAAAACCAGAGATTAATCGAATTCTGTTGGTTAACATGTTTATCAGTCTCTCAGTTCACCACCTCTCTCACCTGATGACAAACTGAGCTGAATCAATCATCTCTCCACAGCCGCTGTCAGTCAGGATCCCTCCGTTCCCAACAACAGCACACGTGTCCCATGTTTTATTTGAGAAAGGATGCTCCTGGAATCACCACCAATGGAAAAAGTATTACTAAACAATCACTTATACTGATGATAATGTCCTCCCTGTGTGAAATCTAGTGCTGGATCTCATTTGCAAATGTTTCCGCATCACTTGACATCAAAGCCCTGTAGTGTGTACCTTTAAAAGAGAGGATGTTAACTTTGCACGACTTTATGGTTATATGGTTTGCACAGTGATCACTGTGCCTGATTATTAGAAATATGTAGCAGCTGTTTCTGGCTGCTATTTTGCACCTGTGAACTACAGATAACCTTCATCAATACACTAAAAGGGAAGTAGCTCCGCGGTTCAATGATTTACCAAATGTACTTTTAGGTTTGGGTGCACCATAATTGCATATATTTTTTATACTGTTGTTTGGTTAGTTAGAGGAGATATCCCATGACAAGGGCGTTGTATCCATGTTGTAACCATATCAGTGGCAGAGCAAGTCCCAAGTTCAAATCTGGATGTCCCCTGGTAAATTTCAGGAGTTGGATAACTCATAATTTGATACTAATTTTGATACTCAGATCTGAACTGTGGCGTGATGACACAGTTGACAGTGAACATTCGATAAAATATCTCACTTCCACTTTCCAAAATTTTCAAGGGAAAGTTGTGGAAAGAGTTGGGCGTTATTAGTACCGAATACTTGTCAAGTACTTAGTGAAATTACTTTAAAAAAAAAGTGCTGTGAAATTTGGTCCCTTTATTCACCATTCCCAGGTCCATCTCCTCATCATTGATACAGTTTATTATGTTCAAGGTCTTGGGTAGTTCGAGCCCATCACAGCTGGCAAGGTACAACCTGGACTGATCGCCAGTCAATCACAGGGCTGCCACATAGAGAAGAACAACTTTTCACCCTCACAATCACAATCAGGGCAATTTATAGTCACCAGTTAACCCAACAAGCACGTCTTTGGACTGTGGGAGGAAGCCGGAGTACCCACGCGTGCACGGGGAGAACATGCAAATTCTACACAGAAAGGCCCCCTTCGTCTGAACCAGGATTCCAAGTTGCAAAAATCTGCTAGGAAGTTGACAGTCATGGTTTTGAGCAAAATGTCTCAACTACTGAGAAGATAGATTGCTATGAGACTTGGGTCAGGATGAATTGTAAAAACTTTACAATTTAAATACTACACACTAAACTTTTCACCTAACATCAGCATCAGCTCATAATATTTTCTGTGTTTTATGCTAATTAGTAAATAATACCGTGCTTACGCACTAAAATAAGATGTTGAACATGGTCAACAAGACCTGTTAGCATTGAACAACTGAACTGTTGGCTTCTCGATAGTAAGCTTTTTTTTGGCATAGCGCCTTTCAAAGAGCATGGTCATAAATTAAAATTAATAAGTATGGTAGTAAGAATAGACACATGTTATGGCAAAACAGTGAAAAAATCTCAGCAGATGTTGAGGTAATATTCATGAGTGACACACTACAGACCTTTACAAATGTGCTGAAAATCTCTGGGGTCACCTCAAGGGTCCTCTTCTCCCCAGCGTACATAATCTTATGTCCTACTGGAGTATTAGCCTGGGTAATGATGGCCTTCTCAAAACCATTGCACTTGCTGCTCAGCTGAGACCTTTGGAAACATGAGGACTTTGTTCAAGGATGTGCAAGGGTTAGGAATGTTGATGAGGACTGACAAAAGATGAAGACCTAACTAGATTGGTGGTTTGTTTAGCTTAGAAATTAAAAGCTTATTTTATATGAGAACAGGGTGTAAGGGTGTGTCTGATCCACTTTTGGTAGTTACACGTTGCACAATTTGGGCGCAAATTGAGGCGCAAGGCACAAAGAGGTTTGGCTTAAGGCCCTGGATTATTCATAGGCTTTTTTAACGTAACATGAATCAAACCAGTCAGAGCGTCAGCTCTTATTCCCTTCAAGAGCCAGGTGTTGCTATTTACACGGCGGATTTCAGTCATTCTTCATATATAAACCGAACTCAGACCGGCATATTAAACTTCTTTCTTTCCACTGTGCCACTGCCACACAGAAAAAAAAACAGGTCACTGTACGTCAAAGCACAGATTGTGTTAGGTGAAATGAAAAATGTCATTTTAATCCTTTTAGATCACATCCCCGGTAATATTGTGCATCTATTTGAAAATATAGGCCAAAACTAACAATTTCAACCAATCAATCTGCAGTATTTAGCCGCAGAGCACCAAGAACGCTCGGTCAGTTAGCTAGCTACTGCGCTGTGGAGAACGTCTGTCTACGCCCACTTCTCAACGATCAAATGAAATCCCTCTAATGATATGTCCCACGTGCACGTCCTGTTTCACTCGGAAATACGTCACGATACGGAAGCTAGATACTCTTGAAATGCTGTTTCAGCTCGACTTTGAAGCCACTGAAGCAATCCCACTGCCCAGCAGAAACTAACTACCACAACCATGGGCGCTAACGTGGGCACAAGATCACTTGCTATTTACATAATGTGGACGCTGGGTGTGAAAATGACAACTGCGTCGGGTGGAAAAATAGCAGTGACACTTATGATAGGGCGCTAAGTAAGATTTGTTGATTTACACTGGTGAAATTAGGGCCCGGGGTGGAGAGAAATAAAATGGCTATAGCCACATGGTGTTGGGCACCAAAACCCTGAAAGTTTCAAACACGTTAAGATTAATATTGTTTTATCATTAAATTTAGATTTTTAACTGTTTAACCATTTAGAGGCATGTAGAGGTAAACTATTTTTAAGGCCACCCTGCCACAAGGCTTCTTCTCATTGGGCCACCTTATTCTGCACCCTGTCTTCTTTTATTGAGCACGAGGGCCTCCAAGTAGAGGTCTTCACGGGTCTACCGGAACCTGAAGACCCGGGACCTGACCCGGGACCCGGACAGGTTCGGGTCCATGTATTACATGGTCAAATGCTTCCGGGTCAGGACTCCTATAATCCTCGGTTCCGGGTCTGTTCAACATAATGTGTAATACCCGAGTGGATCCTGGTAGACCCGGCCGTGATTAGAAAGGGTTCATGATTAAAGTGCTGTGTGCATCTGTGTGTGTATTTTAATTTGCAACAATGTATCATTTGCATGACAACGTGAGATAAATAAAGTGGGAAAAAAATGGAAGAAATAGCAACAATGAGTTGAGTGACGTGTCACGTGACTGCACGTTCAGAGAAAAGTTGAAGCCAAAGCCAGTAAAGACGGATACTTTCCTCGCTGATGTGGACAAAAAAGCTAAAAGAAAATTAATATAAAGCGGTAAATCCTTGTTTATGCAAATTGTGGACAAAGACGAGAAGAAAGTAAGGGCAGTTAAGTGTAACACGTGTGTGTGGCTTCAAAACTAGCCACGCATTTGTTATCCGTCTGCTTGACAGCAAGTGAACTTTTAATCTGAAATATCTAGTGGATTAGAGGATGCATTATATGTACAGCCAAGGCACAGAGGCTGCATAACACGGGTAGGAAAAAAAGTTTTGTTTTGACAGCTGACTAACGGTAGCTTGATAATAGTAATTAGCTGTGAAGTCGGTGCTGATCAGGTCTGTTTCACCTGGCCGGGGTCGGGTCCGACATAACTCAGTTCGGGCCCCAGCTTTCAAATAATAGAAGGGTCTGGTTCGGTTCTGGGTCGCACAATGACAGGTCTCTTGGGGTTCGGGCACGAAATTTTGGACCCGTGAAGACCTCTACTTCCAAGAGAGCACCTCTGACCTCAAGTCCCACCCCCTATTGAGCATGGCTTTATGTACAGTATATTTTGACTACCTTTTGATATTAATTGCCCATATCTGTAAAATATGGCAGCTGTATTCTCTGACATTGAAGATACAGCATATCTGTACATGGACAGACGATTATATTTGATTCTGCAAACTTATTTTTGGCATGTTTTTTTTGTTGTTGTTTTAAAAGTTAAAAATGAAAAACAAAAAAGATTTTTTTAACCTGAATTTTAAGTAATTGTAATCCTGCTTCTCCCAGGTTTGAGAGTAACGCTCCATTAATTTCTCGATGACCTCCCTGTAACACAAACACGATAAGAATCTCAAGGCTATCACTTCCTCGAAAGTGTCACAGTTTCAATAGAAACAAAAAGGTGAGGACCCAGAAGCAGACTTAGATAAAGGATTTAATTAAATAAAAGGCAAAAATGCACAAACAAAAATAACTCCAACAAAAGACAAAAAGGAAAATCAAAAGACACAGCAAAAAACTTACAAACAAAACCAGGAACAGGTAATCCAAGGGACACGAGGAAATCAGGGGAAGCACGAAGAATATCCAAAGTAGAACACGGAAAAAAATCAGACATAGATCAAACTCCACAAGAAGGACGACAATGAACAGGCAACGAGACTTCTTCTTCTTCTTCTTCTTCTTTGGTTTTTATTGGCGGTTGGCAACCGACTTAAGGTGCATTACCGCCACCTACTGGACTGGAGTGTGGAGCAGTAGATTGGCAGAAAAATAAAACATAATAAGAAAAAATAAATAAATAAATAAATAAATAAAAATATTTATTAACCAAAAAATAGAATAGAAACAAAACAGAATAGAAACGAGGAAACTAAATCCTCTCCATCAACTTTGTTTCTTTTAAATATGTCATTAACTGAACGGTTATTCCGTTTAATTCTGTTCTGAGTAGACTCTCTATATTAAAGCATACCTTGGCTTTCTCTGCTGCCGTTATCAGTGCCCTCCTTTCCTCCTCGTACGCTCTACACTCCAACAAAACATGTTTGACTGATTCAGACTGACCACAGTGGTCACAATTGCCGTTAGGGTGTTTACCTATTTTATGTAGTGTGTTGTTCAGTCCTGTGTGCCCTATCCTGAGTCGTGTGATGACTGCCTCTTCCCTCCGGCTCCTGCCCTTCCTTCGGACCACCCCAACTTGTTTTTGTATATTATAAAGGTGTCTTCCTGTATCTTGAAAGTCCCAGTATTCTTGCCATACTTTTCCAACATGTTTCCTAATTATTGATTTACCCTCTGCCCTACTTAACGGAATTTCTATGTCTACAGTGTGTGATTTAAGTGTTTGTTTGGCCAGAATATCTACCGCTTCATTTCCCTCTATTCCTACATGGGCAGGAACCCAAATAAAGCAGACAGTCAAACCCCTCTTGTGTATTCTGTATAGTGTATTATGTATTTCGATTATAAGATCTTGTCTGCATGATTTCATGGTTTTGATGCTTGTGAGTGCTGCCCAACTGTCTGATGCTATTACTGTATTCCTGTAGTTATTTCCTTCTATCCACTCCAAACCTAATTTGATAGCTAAAAGCTCAACTGCATACACTGATAACTGATCTGTGGTCCTTTTCTTAATGTGTATTTTGTATTGTGGAATGTAGACTGCAGCTCCTGTTCGCCCAGTATCAGGGTCTTTTGACCCATCGGTGAAAATCATTGTGTTATCTGAGAAATGATTTTCCAGATAAATTTCAGCTACCCTCCCGGGAGAGACTTGTTTATTCTTTTTCAGCTGTTGTTTTATTTCAAAATTCACTGATGGTTCTATAAATAACCAGGGGGGAGTATGAGAGTATGGGACTGTCGGACTGAATTGTATTTGAGCCAAACCTGCTTGCTCTGCTTTTATATTTCCTATCCAGCCAAAGCTTGTAACATTAGAGTCATTATGCTCCCAGCATTCCTCCAGGATGGCTTTAGCTGGATGTGATGTATCATGCCCTTGAAGATTTACCCAATACGCTAAAAGAAGTTTAATTCTTCTGATCCTTAACGGTTGTTCACCCATTTCAACTTGAATGGCTGCTACTGGAGAGGATTTAAAAGCTCCACTGCATATCCTTAGTCCCTGTGCCTGCTGCACATCCAGTTTCCTATGATGGCTTTCTGCTGCTGATAAATACCCTATACATCCATAATCTAATGTTGCTCTCATAATGGCCTGATATATATTCAGCAGTGATGTTCTGGTTGCTCCCCAGTCTCTACCTGACAGGCATCTTAAAAGATTGTTCACCTTTTTGCATTTATCTCTTACTGTTTCTAAATGATGCCTCCACGTCAGCTTTTCATCCATCCACATTCCTAGCAACCTTATGACCCTGACCTGCTCAATTGTTTGCCCATATAATTTCAGGGAAATATCTTTGTGTCGTCTAGAAAAACATATGCCTTGTGTTTTTGTAACTGATAGCTTAAAGCCCCATTCATTTGCCCACTGCTCCACCTTCACAATTTCTGCCTGCAGTTTCTTCTGTATATATTCCTTATTCCTCCCTCTTATCCATAACGCTCCATCGTCAGCATACAGTGACTTCCCTATGCCTCTCTCAACATTCTCAAAAATATCATTAATCATAATGTTAAACAGAACCGGACTGCAGACACTTCCCTGAGGTGTTCCATTCTCCACCTGATAACTTTTTGAATACTCTGTACCCACTCTGACTTCTATTGTTCTCCCATACAAGAAATCTGATACCCAATTGAATAATTTCCCACTTACCCCTAACTTATGAAGTTTGATAAGGAGTCCCTCTTTCCACAACATATCGTATGCTTTTTCAACGTCAAATAATACAGCTATCACAATTTCTCTGTTGGTCTGTGCTTTCCTTATTTCTGTTTCTAGACATAACACACTATCCATCGTCCCTCTTCCATTACGAAATCCACTTTGATATATTGAAAAAAGTTTTTTGCTCTCTAGAAAGTGCATTAATCTCTCTGTTACCATCCGCTCCATCGTTTTTCCTAACTGTGACGTAAGTGCAATGGGTCTATTGGGATTGGATGAATCTTTACCTGGTTTCAATAATGGTATTATGATTGATTCTTTCCATGTTGACGGGAGTTTACCTGTGTCCCATATCTTATTAAATAGTCTTAATACTGCTTCAAGTGCATTGTCTGTCAAGTGAGCCAACATACTATAGCATACACCATCTTTCCCTGGTGACGTTTGTCGTGCCTTTAAAATTGCTCTCCTCAGTTCGAATCGAGTGAATGGCAGATCTAGGTCTTCACCTGATGATGTCCTTCTTTCTGTAACCCCTTCATTTTGTGCGAGGGTATTGTCTCTACACTGCTTGACTTTTCCCGATAAATTTTCTGAGCTATGAACCTTCGCAAACGTCTTTGCTAGGAGCTCTGCCTTTTCTACAGTACTTATTGCTGTAACGTTACTACTATGCATCACTGGAATCTCAAAGTTCCTCTTAATGCCATTCATTTTCCTTATCATTCCCCATACATCTGCTAATTGCGTTTCTCTCCCAATTCTATTGCAGTATTTCCTCCAGTATGTTCGTATTGCTGATCTTATTATTTTCCGAACTAATGCTTGGGCTCTCTTGTACTGAATCAATGTTTCTAATGTATAGTGAGCTTTCAGCTGTCTAAATGTTCTGTTTCTCATTTTTATTGCTTTACTACAATTGTCATCCCACCATGGCACACTCTTTCTTCGTTTGTTTCCTCTACTCTTTGGAATGGTTTCTTCTGCTGTCTGTATCAATGCTGCTATCAATTTCCTGTTCATTTCTTCTACATTTGCCACATTCTCTTCCATTAGTTTTACACAGCTAATTTCACTTAATGATTGGAATGCCACCCAGTCTGCTTCATCCAGCTTCCACCTTGGTGTTCTTACTCCCTCCTCTTGATATATCTCAATTTCAAATTTGGTCATTATTGGATAATGATCACTGCCTATTGTTGACCGGTTTAACACTTCCCAAGTACTTACACCTGCAATTAAAGCGGATGTGAGTGTCATATCAATTACACTTTCTGTGTTCTGTGAGCTATTATACCTTGTGCCCTTTCCATCATTGATACACACCAAACTCATATCATCTATAAACTCCTCTATTACTGATCCATTTACATCTGAATTCTTGCTCCCCCATAATGTGCTGTGAGCATTAAAGTCCCCACACCATACTACTTTCCCTTCAATCAGCCCACTTGCATTATTCAGTATATCAATGCTCAGTCTATTACATGGGTTATAGTAATTGACTACTGTTATATTACTTTTTCCTGTCCAGATTTTGATTACAATGGATTCTTGTTCTTTTCCTATTTTGACTAAGTTGTAACTCAGCCCATTCCTCACAAATGTTTCTGGTGCCAAATGAATCATCAAATTTGGACTGTGCATCAGGTTTGGTGAAAAATTTGATATTTTGTGGGTTTCGCAGATGACTGTTACAAAATGGCTCCATAGCGCCCCCTTAGAAATTTTCAAAAACGCCTCCCCATAGAGGTTACTTTCACCTAGGTGTATGAAAAGGTAAGCATATTGAACAGCCCAAGACGCACTAAAAAGCCTCTTGCACCCATACCTCAAACCAAACAGGAAGTCAGCCATTTTGCTTTGAATTTCAAAATAAGACATGTTTTTGGCGATTTACAGGGGTCATACTTTAACGAACTCCTCCTAGGGACTTCCTCCCAGACTTTTCAAAGTCCCTCAGTTTATTGACAACACATTGGAGATTAAAAGTTATCAAAAGCTTGAGTTTTTGAGAATGGGCGTGGCCTTGGCGGGGGGTCAAAGTCTGATGTTTTTTTGGCAAAATGCCAAAAATATAAAATCACTGTAACTCTCACATACAATCTTCTTTCTTCTTCATATTTCACATGTATGACAAGAGTCCCAGCCTGAACACAATTACATGAAAATATTTCCCATCAGGCCTAGCGCCCGCTACTGGAAACAGGAAGTGACATGTTTAACTCTACAAGCCCCACCTCCAAAGTGGTTGAACATATTAACCTCAAATGTATGTCAGGAAACTGAAGATCTTGATTAAGGTTTGTGAGAAAACTTGGTGAGCTTACAACAGAGGGCGTGACCCTGGCGGCTATTGCTGTGTAACCATATATAACAAAGTCCTGCTGTTACTTTCTACTCCCATTGGTTTAACGGCCCCTGGCTGCACCACCTTTACTTTCTTCAGTGCCTCTGCATATGAAATCCCCTGGGAGATTTTGACCCTCTGTACCTCAGCCGCTTTCTTGCTTACTTCACATCCTCGATAAACAGAAGTATGCTCTCCTCCACAGTTGCAACACTTACGCCTAGTTCCTTTACATTTACCATACTCATGTTCCCCTGCACATCTACCGCACATCTACCGAAACACAAAGGCAGGAAGTCGACCAACAACAGAGACAAGAAGAAAAAGAAAAACAGGAAATGATCTAACCAAAGAGACACAAGTGAAATACTGAACTAAACAAGACTTAATACTGACAAGAACACAGAATAAACTAAATACTAAACTAAACGATGAAAACTCATGACAAGGGACAAAGTGACAAGGTAAAACAAGAAATAAAAACTGAACACCGAAATACAAGAAAAGAACCAGTCCAATTATTTATTGTTTAAGTGGTTTTCTATCAAATACACAGTTCAAACTTGAGGTGAGGAGGCCTGGGACCTATGGGATTCTTGATGATGGCTTAGAGCACACCATGGTTCTGCCTTCAACAGCCAAGTACCTGACGAGGCAGGCGAGAAATCCAAGAGCCTACATCCCCAACTGAAACACAGGTCACCCCATAGTGTCTATTTACCTAAACAAATAGCCCCTCTACTGAACTAAAACAAAATGTGGTTAAAACTGAATTTATTGCAACCCTTTTGCTTCGAGTTAAAAATGATCAGAAACGCCAGTCTCCTAAAGAATCTGTGATACCCCACCTTTGTCAAGCTTAAAGTCAGTTGCAGAAGAAATCTCAATTAGCCATAATCCACAAAAAGGAAGCAGGTGAACCTGATCCTCATCCTGTGACCGGAGAAAGATGCTTTAATATCATATATATATAAAGGAAGGAGATGTCGTTTGGACCCACAACTGTATTCAATATATATCACATCACTTGGTGCAATCATTCGCTCCCATGGTTTATCATATTGCTATGCGGACAATACCCAGCTCTTCCGGTCTTTCCCAACAGCTCTTTCAGGAACACCTTTGCACTTAATGATGTTGAAGCTATTGATGTTGATGACATTGAGGATGTCGTTGATGTTGATTAGGATATTCATAATTATGAGGATGACTATATTGACCTTGTTGATGATGATTAAAAGGAAATTGCACTTGAAGATATTTGTTGGCACTTATTGACTTTGTTTCCTCCTGTCTTGATCGTTGCTTGTGTTGTATTAACACTCAGATGTAGGCCGCAATGAAATTGTAACATTGTAACATTGCAACTACCAAGGGGTTTATGTCCTGTGGGAAAAATAGTGAAGTGATGCCAAGCAAGGATGGAAGAGTTAGGACTGTGGAAGTTGCCATCAATGGAAAGCAATATGTTAGACCTGTGGCCGGATTAAAGGTCCCATATTATACTCCTTTTCAGCAAGTTCACACAGGTCTCAGAGGTCCCAGAACAGTCAATTTGAAGTCTGTTGCCTAAAAACCCAGTTTGTTCCTGGACTTCAGCCAGCCTGTAACTACCTCTACTGATAATAAACTGTCTGTAGCTTTAAATGATAATAAGCTGTGCCTGTCCCCGCACCGTTCACGCCCCTCTCTGGAAGAGGTCACTCCACTCCTGTTTTTTGTTTTAAACTTGTGTAAATGCTGAAGACGCCTATAGATTTCTTGTTATTATAATAGATGCATAACAATGGAAGTCAATATGCGTTCTTTGTTTAATTCTATTTGTTTGAATATGCACTGCACTGCGTTGATTAATTTTAATTTATTGTACAGAAAGTCATCCATCTGTCAGTCCGTCCACCATTCACCTGTACCGCCATCCTTCTGCCAGTGCTCAATAAATGGTTAAATGGCTCTTGGATCCGTGTTTAAATGTGCACACCAGTTAGAGGTTCGGTGGTTCAGCAATAGCTCCAATTATGTTATTTGCACAAGCTAATTTAGCTTTTGTTTTTATTTTATTTTTTTACACACATACAGTATACACACATCCAAATACACAACCAGGTGAGTAATCCCTGATCTAACAAAGTCATGAACCTAAAGGTCACTTAAGGAGAAGCAGTGACAGTGTTTGCACTCACTTGCAGTCTTTGCAGATGTCATATTTCTTTGGGGGTATGTGAGGGTCCACATCGCTGTGGAACAAACAAAAACAGGACAGATGTGTTAAATGCAGAAACCAGACAAGGGACAGATAATCAAATCAGGGCAGCAGCACAAAATTAGTGACCCTGTATTTAGACATTCACTATAAATAGTAACTTTGTGTGATCCTGCTCACAAAGATACACAAAGATTGTCAACACAAAAATAACCCCCCAATGTAAAAGCGATAATAGGCCCTGTTTAAAATGTTTTGTATTGTTTGTTTCCCTGCACATGTTCATTACGTGCAGAAATCTTCATATAGAATCGGCTAACCAGTTAATGTTTAATGAAATCTTCTTATTCTGAATGTATTTCAAACTTCATCATCGCAAAAGCTGATGGACTTATACAAAGTTCTGCATTCAGTGAAGTCACACTGACAGGGGGTGGAACAATAGTTAATGTCAGTGTACAAACGCAGAGACCCTTTCAAAGTGTAATTGCATTTATTTGCACCTTATTGTTATTATAATTAATATACTAATCTAATAATAATGCATAATAACATAATTCAGTTCATGTTCTTTGTTTAATTATATTCGTTTGAATATACATTGCGTTGTGTGCCATTGTGTATGCTGTATCAGACTGTATTCTGTTTCTTATACAAGTTCCAATGACTGTGTGAAGATCCCCCTTATAACTGACTGTAAAAGACATTGTGATACTTTGACTTATGCCGATACCATGGCACATTAACACATAAAAGTGAGCATAAACCTTTCAAAAACCACCTTGTTCTTTTAAAATGAAAAAGTGATGTTTCTCCAAATTAAATTTTTTTATGCTCGTATCTTCAGTCTTTAACAAAGCTTAGTACTGTGGTGCCCTATGAGATATAATTACACATACCTGGAGCAGAAAAAAAGGAAAACTAACGCATCTTCCAAGGCTATGTGCATCTTAGCAATGAGAAAGAAGTGGACTGCAACTTTTGTCTTCCATAATATCGACCATAACACAAACTTCCCAATTGGAATGTAGAGATTGTAAATGATTATGTGTGTGTGTAGTTCCAACACTTACTTGCTGTACACGTACCAGATGAGAATAGTCATCAGGCTCCCCAAACACATGAACGATATCACCAAAGGGTAGAGTGACTTCAAGAGCTGTCCCTTCATTCTGACCCCCTCAGTTTCTGTCTTCCACTTTTTCTGTCTTTGCTCTTGTCTTTAAAGTGACCAATCAGAAAGGAGGGGGGGTTGCGGGGCCGTTTATTCAGTGCCCGTCCCCAAAGTGCCAAAACTCAGCCAAGCCGAGCGAGTAGAAGACACAGATAGTGACAGCGAGCGTATACACAGAGACCACGACGGCGCAGAGTGACGGTGAGCGCGCAGAAAGTGACACACACACTCTCTCTTTTACTGATGATCGTTTGCCTCTCTGCTGTCTTACTTTTTACTTTTACCTCCCTCTTTCCTCTCCCTCATCCTCCTGCTCCTGCTACCAAAATCAAAAGCCATATATACACGTTTGGCAAAAAAAAGCTCCACCGCGCCACAGATATACATTTGTTATTTTCTTTCACACAAACGAGTATGAGAATAATTCTGAAAATTTCTGAAATGAATAGTACATGATGTAAAAATTCTGACAATATTGTTAAGATTATTTAGGTTATTACCCAACATATGTAGTATTCAGCCAGAGGGAAAAAGTAGACAGCTAGCTGCTATCATATACACTGATATTTATTATGACATACTTTTGTGATTTTGTGAGTTCTAAACAGTAAGGGAATTACTGCAAAGGAGAATTAGGACTCTTGTATGTTTAAGCACACACTGTGCCCGTCCAGTCTGTAAACAGCTATTTGATACAAATGAATTCCTATACAAATGCTGTTTAATTAATTGTGTTACAGTGTTACAAGCTGCCATATGCTTAGACCCTTTTCTTACTTAAGAGGTTTTTGAGCTACCACTGTAACAACCGTCCCTGCCATCACTCCCAATATAAGTTCACTGTGTTTGTGTGCACTCGCGGGCCATGTGAAGTGTTACATAGCTGAGACTCAGTGAAGTAAATGCCCTCTTATTCACAATTTTACAGTGCGTAATTATTGTCCTTGCCCCCGCGAGTGTGATGCTTTGTCTCTGACCAGCGGCTTGGAGGAGGAGAGGACCACCATGGTGCAATTTCTGTTTAAATCCTGATCAGCGAAGCTGTCCGTTTCATCACTTCATATTTGGCTGTGCTTAAATTGTCAATGATATGGTAATCTGCAAAAGAAATAAGAGGAAAATAATTCCGTGATAATAATCATGCCCCAATCATGGCTGAATTTACCCTCTGGCTATAAGGTTAAGCCAGGTCACTTAGATCACTTTTTTTTAACCGTACTCCTTTAGTGCAGAATGCAGATGCAATCAGAAGCAAACATCCTGAAATGTGGGTACATGTATTAGTAATCCTTTTTTCCCCCAGAGCCGTCAGACTCACGAGGGGTGGGGGGGACAACTTTATCAGGGGGGCCACGGCCCCTGGCCCAGGGGTTTGGTTTTAAGTCTTGATCGCCAAACTTCCCTTGTAAGATAATGGTACTGGCCGGTGTTTACGCAAAGCATTATGGGTGAGGTAACAGTTAGATGCATTCTAGTGTTGTAACACAAGAGGGCGGTGTTTGAACCAGAAATGCCCCTGATAGCACACTGCTGCCAAAACACTGACAACACAATTATGTAGGGTTTTTTTTAAGGAAAGTTATTTCAATACCTTATGTTATCACACGGGCGACTACGATTTCAATTTATAAACTAAAATGTTTAATCTGACATGTTTTTATGAATATTCCTTGATGTGAAGCATTCAAAATGTTTAATTCAGCCTTCTTACAATATCAATAAGATGGTTGATATTAAAAAGGAAATTAAATAACCACTGTGCAATTAGGTCTTATAATGAAACCAACTACATAATATAATTGGAGGTTTATTATTATTGTGTAATTTGCTATGTTTGCTCTCTTAAATCAGTCGGCCAGTTAAGAATAGTTATTTTATATTACAGGTATTCTCAAAAATGATTCTTCTGTATTACCTATACTGCATCAGAAAGAACATATGATAGTTATTTCAATGGAGACTGCCCAAAAAAATACTTTGCTGAATCTCCCATAGTGCCAAATGTCCTTTTGGTTTGTTGTCTGGCTGTTTATTTATGTGTATATAACAGAAATGACCTTTAAAACACATAAAATTACATTACATTCGATAGGCCAACTTAGTACCAAAATATTGTACAAAGCCAATTTAAATTGTTTTTGATGCACTGCTAAATTCAGCTTAATTAAGTTTGTGAAAGTAATAATTATAAGGGAGCAATACTAGGGAGACCAGGGCATCACCAAGAGGGGACTGTTCAGCTAAATTTAAGAGAACTGCTTTCGGACAATCAGCATTTTCAGTGAGAGCAACAGAAAGGTGGAACTCAATTCCACTCAAAGGTGGAAGCTATAAAATATGCAGCTTCAGGAAAGTCAAAAAATTACAAATCAAGACATCATAAAAATGCAGTTTTAGACTTTCAATTGGCTTCTATTTAAGAAAAAAAATACAACACTTGGTAGTTAGGTGAAGGGTTATTTCATAGGACACTTGAAAATTAGCCAAGTGGTACAAAAACATCTGACTGCACGCTTATTAAGGCTGCAACTGTTAACTGTTGCATCCTTCAGCAGCAGCACCATCACCATGACAACGCTGCACGCTCACAGTGTGGGCGCACGAGGGGCACTTGTGTGACTTTTTCACCTCATGCAACCCAGAATACCAGCTGAAACCATCATCATCCCCAGGCAAAGCACCGGATCACCTCCTACTACAGCTCTCTCTACAAGGGTGAGCTTAAAATAAGTGAACAAAACAGTTTCAACCTCAATGAAGTTGGACGTTTTTAGAGTAAGATTTTTAGAGTATTTTATACTTTTATTTAATAGTTTGGTAACAATCAATGAATCCATAATAAAGCAGTAAAAACTTCCTCACAATGATTAAGTTTGCATACATATTATATTATATCTGCTGCAGGTTTAAACGACACATGAGAATCCTGGTTCTTATTATTCCTGTGTGCACGACCCTACACGAGTATCAAGGTTTCGGATCATCTTTATCCATCTTAACTTCTGGTCTCAGCCAGCCATTTCTGTACCAACAAAGAATGTTTAGAAACCAGAATCGAGTGTCAACATGCTACGGTGTCCTTTTTTCTGTCTCAAAACATGTTGTTTACATGTGCAACACAGTCACAGCCAGAAGATAGTTGGCACTTACTGACTTTGTTCCCGCCTGTCTTGATCGCTGCTTGTGCTGTATTAACTCTCAGATGTACATCGCTTTGGACAACAGCGTCTGCTAAATGAAATTGTAAGATCATTGCATATGAAAACACAAAGGAGAAACTGTAGTGTCACCTCAGACAAACGGATACAAACAGCATCACAGTCCGGCTAAGATTTTGCTGTGCAGACACAGAAAATAGTCCCTCCTCAACAGATTGCAATGCAGCAGCAGATTAGCACTGTTAAGGCAAAGTGGCTGAAACTAAGTATTCCAATTTGTAACTAATTTTAAAATAGATTAATAAATGAATGTGGGGCAAGCTGTGCATACTTACATTCTACCATCTTGAAAGGCTGAATCCACAGCTGTGTGGTTAATAATTATGCACAGCTGTACTAACACCCATTTAACAAGAAGTCACAATGATGCTCTTTCATCTTTGAGCTCTACATTAAGTCCTTCAAATTATATCCAGATTTTTTTAGTATTCTTCTATAATTGAATTGAACACCTGGAAAAAGCCCATGTCAGTCAAAGCTGGTGTTCTCTGTAATCGATAGAAGCAATAATATTTAAAATTGTTGCCATAGCTGTGGAGAACGTTGTACAAACAGCTCGTGGTTTCGCCCATTCTACATTCCTAGAATCCAACACCCAGCGTGTATTGCGCCCCTCCCTCTGAAAAGAATGGCTCAGCGTGGAGTGAAATACTTTAGTTACGCTACAGGCAACGGCTCAGAGCGATACAGAATCAGAAATACGACGAGAATAGGCTGGTAGATCGTCTAAAAAATCATCAGGTCTGCAGTCTACATTTCAAACCTGACTATTTTGAACGAGACATGACATCGAAGGCGGGCGTCCTAGATTGAGGAAGTGTAGTTTAGCAACCCTGGCCTCCACAAGATGACGCATTTTACATAGTCTGGATGAGGTTTTCCAGGACCCATTGGAGAAACGGATAGAGTCCTCCAAAGGCACAGAGCGAAATTGCATTTTTTTTTTTTTTTTTACTATAATGGCATTAGCTCCCCATAATAGCATGATAGGACTGAGGTTGAAAATCGGTGAACTGGCCCTTAAACTCTACTGACACAGTGAAGTGAACAGCAGTCAGGGAAAGCAGCACTAAGCCTGCTGTCTCTTCTTACCAACAGTTACTCTGAGCCAGCAGTGAAGTTGCCCAGTCCTCCACAGGCTCGCTGGATGGCATGTTAGCTGGGTCACAGGGATACACATTTTCAGGGTCTTTCGCTGATACTCAACACTGTTTATGAAGTTGAAAACACATCTAAGGAGATAAAAACACAAAAAAGATAGTAATCAAATATCCAAAATATATAAGACACTTAAGTTTTTTCTACTCTTGCCTTCATTGCATTCATCTGCAAAGAAAAACATCCACTGAATTCCAAACTAAAGACGGCTAAAGTTGACTCTCTGTCGCTATGTTTCTGTTTGCTTTTTTTTATTTTAAGAGGATAACCATCATGGCTTCCTCACTCCTACAGAGGCAACCTCTTCAACGGAAGTACGGGCTGCAGCCAAAGATGATGACCTCGTGGGTGTTTAAACCAACACCATGATCACAACATCACAGGTTTCCCAACAGAGGGAGTTTGTCATGGACTTTAACGGGTGTGGAGATCTTGTTTTTTCAGGATGATATGACCTCGATATGCGATATGACCTCAGTGTATATCTTTTTCACAGACATGATTCATGTGGACAAACGGAGGTATCAAGTACTTCTGTCTATACAACTATTTAAAGACACAATCTGCACTTTTGACCATATAAATCATCTGTTTATACATAAGTGAAGCATTTCCGTTGTTTGTGTCCCTCTCTCTACTGGTCATGACTCATTCACACTATGTTTCACACAAATGATACAAACGTCATCAAGCAGCAGAAAACTCAAAGCAACACTAATAAGTATTTTCAGATCAAATGACTAATGTGATGATCTATTTTGGTTGCTCATCGTGATGAACCCACAGAGAATTATCACCTGACTCTACAGCCCCTTACAGCTCTCTACAAAGCTTCACAGCATCCAGTGGTTGAATGTAACAGTGTACATTTACTCAGACCCTTTTTACAATTTGGGGTTACCAGAGAATTTCTATTTTATGCTTCTCTATTGTATTTTCCACTCTGCACTCTTGGTATGCCAGCTTTAGTTACTTTCCAGTCAAGATTAGACATTCACAAAAATATTAAAGCTTATACGACAATGTTCAAAATGAGGCTAATAGTTGTAAACCTTTTGAGCTCATAACTCCTTTAGATGGTTTCATTTGAAAACAAAAGTATTAATTATCTAGTATTACATAGAAACGAAAGACTAGGAAACTGTAAGAAAAACTAATACTAATTTCTTCCCTGGTGAGTTTAAGTTCAGTCAAAGCTGAGTATAAAAATGACACCTACAGAGAAGCAGTTGGTGCTTCCGGTTCAAGCTAGCTTGTAGCTAATGTTTGTACAGTAATGTATCCACTGGTGTCCAATGTTCAAATTTGAGCAAAAGAAACACGCAAATAATCACTTTTCTCTCGGTTTCAAAACACCTCAATAAACCCAGATTTGCAGCGAGCTGGAAACTAGCTTGTTGAAAGCAAGTGGAACATCGATGCTAGCTATTAGCTAATGGACGTTTAACTGGGTAGTTGGAGAGAGAAACAGAGAAAGGTGAGTGGATATTGGACGTACATTCAACATGAAACTTTAAGTGTTCCTCCAAATGTTTTGTAATGCACTGTTTTTCCACTTTTGCTGGATATGTAGATATATAATTGTTTGCTAACACGGCTTTATAGCGTGATGAAATGCTAAAGTTGTGTTTATAACTTTGATTTAAGCAAGCTAGCTAGGTTAGCTGTTACTAATAAAGGACCTGTTAAATATATATGGGATATAAATATGGGGATGTGGATGTATAAATACACTTTATACATCCACGTTTTGTTTTTGTGCCATTATCAACTGACACAGCTGTCTTTTACGTAGATACTGACCAAAATTACTGATTGGAATATGAATATCATATTGTTAATATCCCAGTAGGTGATATTATGTGTTTGCTGTCTTGGTCCTCCACTGTAGGTCTCATTTCAGAAAACCTGAAGCCCCTGAATCGAACTTAACCAGGGGCCTCAAACTTAAATATCTCTAATTCCTGGCATGTTTAATGACCTAAGTAAAGTTCTGCTCCCCCATGAGCAGAGCTCGGTTGTTTCTCTCATCAATCGATAAGCGAAGGTGGGGTCTGTTCTGTGGGGCGTGGACCTTGGCTCCCAGCTGGAGTCAGAGGAGCGAACAGCGGAGAGAAACGAAGTCAAGACAGACAGAGGGCCACGGTAACACACAGGCAGGAAGCGGAATTTGCCTTCACAATAAAAGCATATGCGATTGAAGACGAGATAGTTTTTACCTATCGGGTTACTTTTTGTTATGTTACCACTATGACTATAACTATGCCCCCACTCAATTTTATTATTACTGCTTGGTGTGGTAGCCCAACAGTTGCCACAAATTATATAATACTAGGCTACATGAATAATAGGCTATTCTTTAAAAGTCACACAAAGATAGATAGATAGACAGACAGACAGACAGATAGATACATACTTTATTTATCCCAAGGGAAATGTAGGCATCCAGTAGCTTACAAGACATATGACATCACACATCAGTCACCCCAATCCCCCGGCCCCTCCTTAAGCCCGTAAGAAAATAATAAAATTAGAGACAAAATAAAATAAGAATAAAAGCTATTAAAATTACAACTAAACACTGCAACATTGGTTATTAAAATTGCAATTAAAATCATAGGTGTTTAATAATGAAACAAATTGCATAAACTAATTGTCCAGCCTATATCTGTGTTGGCCCTTTATAATAGGATTCATAATCAAATATGTAATGGTAACATTGCGTTGCAGTTTAGGACATAAGATGATAGATAATTCTTTAAAGACATTTTTGATTGAATACTGCAAACTGTGTAAAAAAAAAAAATTAGTACAATTATTTATTTTAAAAGGGACCATGTACAATATTAAACATGAATGTTACCATTTGATGCATTGTACCAAAGTTAGCTTAAGCTAATTTTCATCCGCAGTCCCTAAATAAAGAAGTAAATGTAAAATGTATATAATGTTTGAAAGTAACTTTCTTAGTCTAGTAGTTTTAGCAATTAGGATTTTATTGTGAAAGCAGTAACCGGATGTGTTATTGCGTCATCTCGCTGACTTGACTGTACTGTGAAAGCCTGGTGCGCCAGTTTGTAACGCTATAGGCTGGAGGAAGGCAGCTGTTGCCATTATATTATCAGGCAGCTCAGATACATCAGCGGCTTCACCCTCCCTGGAAGAAAAAAGAAAAAGATGAGTCAGTCGACACCATCATAAACACACGAAACTGAAAATAGATTTGAAAAAGTTAAATCAATGGTACAGAAAAGTAGTATGTCCAGGACGCCTTCGACCTCAACCCAGGAGATCCAAATGGACATGTTCGACCATCATCCACACACACAGGTAAGAACAAGGAACACAAAAGCTGAAATATGATGATAGATTAACGAAAAATAACTGCGTAAAGTATCGTACATTTCTATCACAGACGCTTTTTAATGCCAGTGAAGCGTTTCTTCACTTCTGACGATTAACAGGTTGTTCTGCAATTAAGTCGCCTAATTCGCCACCAGGAGTCTAAAAATGCAAGAGCACTGATTCAAACCGGATTGTATTGATTCATAAAGGAAGTAAATTTACAGTTTAGTTTAAGCTTTTATGGGTTTTGATTTACGATCATCCTTGGCCTGTGTCTAGCCGATAATTGTGTTGGTTTTAATAAGTCTCCCATGTGTAATCGTATGTGAGGACATGATGTAACGCTTGTTTTTATGCTTTCCGCTCATTGGGTCTTTATGAAAACCACGCCTTTTCTTAATTAATCAGTAATTAAACAGATTCTGGACTAAATGTTGATCTGCTCAGCTGGAGGAGAGTGGAGTTTTATTTCATCACAAAAACAGGTTCAGTTTAAGTTTTGAAACGTGTCATTTGGAGTTTTATTTCAGGTCTTGTGCGTGACATCACATCTGTTTTTCAATCTGTAGAAAATCTTCTCTAAGACCCTCCACCACCCACAAAAACACGACTTAGTAAAGCGATACATTTTTCTCTTCCATTTACAATTGTATCCCTCAGCTTTCAATGGTGTCACTCTGTTTTTTTAACAGCTACAAATAGCCTGTGGCTGTTAGGAAGTGACATGATGTTGTGGGCATGTTTAGTCATAACACTTTAAATGGATGAAAAATAAAAATGATGAGAATATCTAGAACAAACACACCCACGCTGAGCTCGCTCATTGTCTCTCTGGAGAAGGAAAAAAAAAAACCACCTCACCACAGACAACCAACGCTTCAAACCATGCCAAGTCCTGCTCTCTCCTCTGTACTCCCACTCTTCCCCCTCAACGCTCCTGATTCCTTCTCCATCCTCTTTATCTCCATCCTGCTCTCCCCATCTCACCTCTTCCTGTCTGTTTTTAGAAGTCAGATCGCCGTGGTGAGAAACAGATGGACCCCCTATTTGTGCCAGGCAGCGGGGAATGGTGTGTGTGCTTGTATTTGTGTGTGGCACCTCTGATCAATTAGATATAAAGTTCATGCAGACCTGCAGCGGGTCATGCTGCTATATGTATTTATAACTCTGCAAAGCAGGGAACAGCATTTCTAATATCCTGAAGGAGACGGTCGGAGTTTGCTACCCAGCACAACACCACAGAAGAAGAAATGAGCTGCCAAGAGCTGATCTGAATTCGTCGCCTGAGGGTCGCTTAGATTAAAGATCGCGTTGCTGACGGACGTTAGATTGCAGATCAGTGAGGATATGTGCGAGCAGAATAACGTCTAGAAGAGTGTACATTTTCACAGTCGTGATATTGTGCACCCTGCCACCCTCAGGCCTCCACCCACCACCCTGCAAGCTCCCTGCTTTCCTGCAGCTCACACACAACACCCACTTTAATTATATTCCTAATCTGGGAGGATGTTTACCAACAGGAAACCTCCCCTCCCTGCTTCCTGTGGCATTTCCCTGCCCTTTGCAGACAGGAACTCACCCTATCGTGACTCCGGTTGTAGGGACCCCTGTACACACACACATATGCTCACACATCCACCTGCATACACACAGATGGCGTTAAGTGTATTGGGAACTTGTGGAAGCAGTGCCCCCGTCAACAGAACATCCTTTAAGATCTTTAAAGGGGGTTTTTTTTGTGTTAAACTTAGTGTTAAGCTGTGATTTTATCTGTTATGACATAATTTTATTTACCAGTTGAAATGCTGAGATATCTGATGGAACAGCAACAGCCTCAGCAGGGGAAGCATCCACAGTGTAATCGTGTTGTCTAAGTCACTTATCTGCAGACAAGAAGAGACGCTAACATAAAAACGATTTATAATAGAACAGTCCATTTTTAACATTAAGGTTTTGCAGAGCTTCTTCTACGTTAACCCTATAACCCTTTGATTTGTTCACATATTTGTACCCGGCCAAACACGTTAGTACAGGCAGTTACGCCACAGATTGTGATCAGAATTCAGTCATATCGGCCTGTCGACATACAGAGAAGCTCTGATAACCCTTTGAATTACACCCGGTATGGATAGGTGTACATATTTTCAAAAACCAGTCTTAAAACAAAGGTCAGATATCCATAAAAACAACGAAACTGTTTTGGCTTGCTGTGATCATTATTCTGCTTATCCTGGCAAATTTAATGGGTAGCAAAATCCACAGTCCTGGTTTTGTGCAAAAAATACAAATTCAATAGTAAGCTTCATGTCACTAACGCAGCAGTCTGTGTCAGTGAAATGAAGTGGATATCTTCCACTGTCTTCTCACAGACAGTGTTTATCCATTGAACTGCAATGGAGAGAAAGCAGGAAATGTCGGGAATTTTTATTACTGTTAATGACACAACTGTTTATATATCTGTTTAACCTCATTTATGCTTTAGATAAACTGTTAAACTGCCCCTCCCTCTGAAAGGAACAGCCCGGCGAGAGACGCAGGCAATGGCTCAGAGCGATACAGAATCCGAATGACGACAAGAATATAACGGTGGATCGTCTAAAAAATCATCAGGTCTGCAGTCTACATTTCAGACCTGACGATTTTGAACGAGACATGACATCGGAGGCGGGCGTCCTAGATTGAGGAAGTGTAGTTTAGCGAGCTCCCTGGCCTCCGCCAGATGACGTGTTTTACGGAGTCTGAGTCGGAGGCACAGAGAGAAATAATGTTTTTATTTCTACCGTAATGGCATCAGCTCCCCATAATAGTATGATATGACTGAGGTTGAAAATCGGTGAACTGGCCCTTTAAGCAGAAACTTTTTAAGTAAACATACGAGCATTTGACCGTTACTAAGACAGAATTTATAGATGAATAGATAGATACATAACTCCAGCTCTCCCTGCATGCAAACTACACATATATCCTTTCCTTAAACAATCTGTGACTTGCATCTTTACATCTCATCATAAAACATGCAGAAGACAACTGTTGCCACAACCAGGTGTTAAGATGCAAGTAGATATCTCTAAAAACATTGTCAAAAAGTATGATTTTTCTCTTAACACGATCAGAATATTTGATGTTTAATATACAGAGACGCAAATTAAGAAGCATCAGGGAGTACAAGTCTGAGCAGTAATAAGCGAACACAACTTTGTCTGTAAAGTCGTGACTCTTGAACAACTTTTTCAGGCAGCGTAGGAGGAAACATTTACCAGCAGGGATGCCAGTTGCACATCGACATCTTTTCTCACGTATCATCACCCCGAGTTTCACTTAAAAAAGCCAGAAAGCATTTTTGTAAAAGTTTGCAACACAGTTTTTGTTGTTGCGTGTTTCACTGTCAGTTTTCTGTGCAGCCTGCGGTGCATTCATCCGGCCCATCAGCCGCAGTAAATCAAGCAGGACACACAGGGTTGATACGTTATATATTTAGCTGCAGGAGGTCGAAAATATATTCAAATGAATTCCCAAGCTCCTCTTAGGGAGATGAGCGAGTGACAGATGTGTTTTTCTTTCATCTGTTCACACTGGAAACCTCTCGGACGCTGTGTGTTTTTATGTTCGCACCAGTTAGCGCTGGTATAACAGGTCATGTTTGTTTAAAGGCAGGCAGGACGGCGTCATTCATCCGAGGGCCTCGGCGTGCCCCGTCGTACGTGATGTGACAGTTATAACCAAAGACAGTGTGGAGGCGAGCTCAGTGTTGTTAACCTGTCACTGCTTCTGTCCTGCTGATCCAGCAACAGACATTTGGACATGTTTACATAGTGTTTGTGTGTGTCGGCTGAGGGATTGTTGTCTGGTTGGTTGGCTGTAAGCAAGTGTGTGATACTGTAATTGTGTTTTTACAATGTGCACGAAAAAACAAACAGTTAACACAGATAGCGTTTGTCAAAGTGCCCGTGCAGAGTGAACAGAATACATGCAAGAATATTCACTCTGAATATTTAATATCATTCCTATCAACTTTTCAAAATAAACTGTAGTTCTTTTACATTTTTGATACTCCAGTCTTTTGAAAATGCTCTACGAAAGATGAGTCTGGTTGGAGATAAAAAAATATAAAATATGCCTCACCTTTTCTTTTACCTGTGTTTAAAGTTGTAATCTTGAAGATCTCAGTTTTGTTCTCTTTATCAGCACCTATGGCGACAAACAGTAATTGCAGGAGCACACTTCCTAAATACAGACAGCGTCGCATGTGTGACGTCCACAGTTGGCTCCGGCTGTAACAATTGATTTTCCTCGCTGACGGTTGTTTTCTTTTTAGACTGTTTGTCTTCATCTGAGCGTCAAGTTTGTTTCTTTTTCTTTGGATTTTCACTTATTTTTGAAGTTGTATCTGTAGTCATCGATCTTTTCTTTGTTTGTTCAGCCATAGTAGATTACTGTTTACTCGCAACACTTGCAGAGACCGGAAAAGCAGCCGCTTAGCTCCGCCTACCCTCTCTGGCAGACCAACCACTGCTGGGTGATGGAAAACGCGTCACTAACTGGGCGCCGCTTGTGATTTTTTTCCGCAAAAGTTGCACCAGACACCCAGTCTATAATACTGCAAATGCAAAGGCTTTCATCAGTGGGCCATAGGCTCATTGTGTTACCTCATCAGGTGATAGATAGAGACTTAACAGACATTTATTTCAATGAAAATCTTCCAGATTATTACTTTAAGGGCCTGATCAGACAGAACGCGTTTCAGCAGCTTGGGGCAGGTTTTTGTCATTGTTTTCAGAGGGGAGGGACGCTTTTTGTGCGCTGCTTTTGCGTTGCAGAGCGCCTCACGCTTTTCGCTCTGTGTGCCTCATGTTTTTGAGGAAACGCTCTGGACACCTCGAGTTGAAAAAACTTAAACTCAAAGCAGAAAAGCGCCCCACATCATGGGCGTTTTTTCTCATTGTCGAATCAGATGAAAGGAGAGGCGGGCCTTCTGTCAGTTTACAATATAACGGTTAGGTTAATGACGGCTAATGATTCGGTGGTTGCCTTAACAACAGTAGAAAAAAAAGGCACCCCCAGCTGTTAAAACGAGCTCTGTCTGATCGGGTGTTTACTTCCACAAAAAAGGCAGTGCAGTGCACCTCGCGTTTTACAGCCTGCAAAACGCGTTCTGTCTGAGCGGGCCCTAATGCTGTCTTAACCAAACATGTAGGAACTTTCCCTAAATACATTAGTCCAACAATAAGTAGACAAAACAGACTTTGAATGACAACTTTTTAAAACCTCACCGTTTCATGCTCTGTGTGAAAGACACAATTCAGTTAGTATTAAGAAAGTAATGAGGTTTGATATCCGGCCCGCATTAGTAAAGTGTTAATTGCAACTTGCAACAATAAAATAAAAAATCTATTACATTGAACCTGTATGTTCATTTTTGAGAATTAAAAATACTGTGTGCAGTAAATTTAAGTGAAAGTTTTGCAGGTGTTTCGTATTCATGTATAAGTTAGTCGGTAAACAGTAGGCTGGTGTTAATGAGGTAATTTTTATAATTACAAGGTTTCCAGTGTTACAGTCGTCTCTGAAATCTTTGACTTTCAACCCTGCACCTGAACACAACACACCTGCAAGTCGCAGATGATTAGCAAACTGTCCTGAGTGAACCGTTAATCGATTGTGCCTCTTCTCTGCTCTTCTTTCCTGGTTTGAAATTGCTGCTAATTGAACGTGTTCGGGTTTTGGACAGAACTAACCGATGTCACATTGTGCTTTAGGAAACTGTTTTAAACGGTGTTATTATCTACTATCTAAAATAGGATCTGTCATAAACAAGGTAAAGATTGCAAAAGCACCGCCCTAGGCCTTTAATATATGCTGTTCACGGCCTCTGCTGAAAAATAGAGGTATGACTGAATGTTCAGGGAGCATCCGAATTTGAATCAAAGACCTCTTGATCTGCGGTCTAATGCTCTTCCACAGAGCTATTACTGATTACCAACAAATGTGATTAGTCGGCATTGTGTAACCCTGCCGATGTGGGCTGGACGGGCTCATAATGCAATGTGTGGCCTCTGCCCAACCCGGATAGACCGTTTGCCCGGGGTCTGCCAATCTGATTACAAGGTCCCCTGTTTGCATCAGAACATGAAAAATGACAAGTAACGATGGTCGCTCATGGAGCACTTTCTCCCTGTTCAGTCTGAGACTCCCGCTGTTTTATCTCTGCTTGTGTCCGACGGCCTCATCATGTTCAGAAGCTCCTTCGAGCGCTGGGCCAAATGTTAATGACTGCCATGCTCCCCGGAAACAAGGTTTTCTACGGGATACAGTATGTCAAGATAAGTTATTAAAGATCATAATTAAATTAATTAAACTTTTTCTGTGTTCTCTTTCCTTCCTCATCCTCCCCTCCCCTCCAACCGCTCCGCTTCCAGGGAAAGTACCCCAAGAGGAAGAGCCGATTTAAGCGCTCGGACGGAAGCACCTCCTCTGACACCACCTCCAACAGCTTTGTCCGACAGGTAACGTTTCACACTTAATCCTTCCTGCAGGCCGCTAATCCAGATGCCTTCCCATCGTTTTACTTAATGAAGATTCAAATGAAAGTTTAATGGGGTCAAAGTGAGGGCTGTTAATGCCGGGAACTCAGAGTCTCCATGTCAAGGTTTACATCAGACTAAAAAGTTTGATCATCCTGGAGCACAAGTTTAATTGTTTTTTAAATATATTTTTTTCTCTCAAATCGTTTAAGAGACAAATAGACAAATAAGCCCTTTTGAGAGTCACCTTTTGGATTTTTTAATTTGTTTATTTCTTGGACTAAAGACGTAATCAAGTAGTCAATTATTTTATTTATTAATTTATTAACAGTTTTGTCAAAAAAATGTTTCATTTCAACTTCACTGACCAAGCTGATCTACCTTGATAGCTTGTTTTATCCAAACAGCAGTCTAAAAACCAAACTAGTTCAGTCTAGTGTCATATATGACGAAGAAAAGAATAAGGCCCCGTCTCCATATAGCACCTTTTTCTGGCAGAAAAGCGCTGGCAGGGCGCTGGGATGAAGCGCCTGCACGTGGTTTTGTTTCTATGACAACAATACTACACAGCTAACAACAAGCTCACCACGTGAAGGGCGATAAAAGCGCAACACTTACCAGCAACAGTTAGTGTCCGGCCGATCTGCCCCCACCAAAGGGGTTTTCGGTCTCTATTGTGATGCTGTTTGTCTTATGTTCAGCTCCAGGTGGAAAGTTGCTCCTCCATGTTTGTGGTAACCAGGGTGACGAGTGGTGCCCCATCTGATTGGTTGCCTGATAAAAGCAGCGTGATGATACCAGTGCCTTTCTGAAAAGTTCAGAAAATTTCAAGTCGGAGCGCTCGGAACGGCCGCACAAAAAAAGGCCAAGCGCTCCCTCTGTGCAACGCCTTTTCTCTAGGCGTCCGCATACACTCCGTCCTCACTCAAAATCAGTTAACTGGCCCTTTAAGCTATTAAATCGTATGAATTTGTCTAAGTCATGCGTTACCCTTGAATATTTTCTAATTCCAAAAGAGTACAACCAATTAATTAGATTCTACGCCACTAAACATTTTTTGCTCTACGGAGAATAAGCTCGACTGGCTTTATTTTTCCTGCATGATTTGCTTTATAAGCTGTGCCAACAGTGAAATCTCCTGCATGAGTTTCTGCCTGAGAGGTATATAAAATTAAAAGGACATGACCGAGCACACTTCAAAGAGCAAATATGCCAAATATCAATGAATTTGAGGTTTATAATTAAAAAGAGTAATGCAGAAGCAGGCTAATAGAACGAGTACAATAATAGTTTCTGCTACGCATGATGAGAGGAAAAGTAATCCCGCTGCAGTTTTTTCTAGCAGCTGTCATCACCTCGTCTTCAAACAAGGCGAATCTTCCTCGCCACACCTGTGTTTGTCGCAGCCCACATACCCATCTCACACATCCAAATGGCTTCGATAGCATCTCAGTAACGACAGTAAAACCCCTGTGACTACCGCTACGCACACGGCTTTATCGTGAAGGAGCCGCCACATACGCAGAGATTCCTCCCGGGCTCTGATGGTGATTATTAGTCCCCACCCGCTCACTTCTCCCATCTGACCCTAACTCCATCCCATCTGCATCCGTCATTTGTCAAGCAGAATGAGTCAAGAAGCTTTTTTTATCAGAGGGGAGTTCATCTTCTCCTCTGTGAGTTTAGGAGGCGGGGTTAAAGAGATTACACACACGCCACCCGAGCTGCAGCCCTGTCTGGACATGACATTTCTCAAAGCCGCCCTTTTTCCTTCTGACCTCTTCATTTGTGAGAGGAAATGATTTGCCCCGCGCTGAATGACATTTACCTGTTCGGGGCCGTTGTTGCTTAAGAAAAAAAGGAAAAAACTTGCTGTTTGTGACCGCGGGGAGCCGAACTCTCCCGTGGTTTCTAAAGGTTAGCTGCATCCTCGCCCACACACACACACACACACACACACATCACCCTTCCCGCTGCCTTGTCCTTCATTAACTCGGCGACTCGGCGCCTGCAGGAGGGCCACGTGCACCGAGGCCTGCAGGTTAGGCACAATTCATAATGGCTCGCACTGGAGAAGGATCTCATTACTGTAGGGATGATTTAACACTTCCTGAGAAAAACGTCCTCCCCTGTCTCACAGCATTTCACTCACCAAGGCCGGCAGAGGATTTTAACACCTGAAATGCTGCTCATAATCCAAACACTGCTTTAGTAACTCAGCCGTTTAATACATGAAGCTTCTTTCTGTGTTGTAACACACAAACGCCAACTCTGAAACCACGTTTAGGCTTTAAAAACACGCAAACAGCAGCATGCAGACGCGCTGTAGGTTTTTGCACGTATAGCCGATTTTAGCCTCCCCTTGAACAACTCAAAGCAGAGCCCTGTATAGGCTTAACAGTCTCACACACACCTACGCAAGAGCACACTCACCACACCACACTCACACACACACACACACACAAATAGACGAGAGCCACAATCAGCCAACGGTAGAGCTGGCTGGTACACTCAGCCCGGTTTCCATGGCGACCGGGTCTACTGAATCTCCCCCCGTGTGCAAGCACAGTGGGATGGAGAGACGAAGGAAACGATGTTTAGATGGGCTTGTGTTTGTGCGCGTGTGGGTGTGGGTGCATCTTACGTGTTTGTGCAGTGCTGGCTTGTGTGTCGAGTTCAACACGAACACGTTTGGTCTTCAGTTGTGCAGAGACGGCAGGGGCTGTCTGCTGCCGCTGTGTGAGACAGGCAACATGTCTTTTGTTGCTCCGGGAGTATGGTGGGAGAATTTGCCCTGTTAGGACGTATATAAGCAGGAAACTAAAACACGTTCACGCACAACAGTAAAGCTTTATAACATGAATCAAATCAGAGGGGCAGCCACGCGTAACAGCTGTGTCCTAGTTCTGTGGATCTCCTAAAGGACGAGGATGATAAAGGAGGGTCCTTTAGAGGCAGTCTGGACTCATAAATACTAACGGCCCTCTACGGCCCTCGTCCCCTAATAAAGAAAAACAATCACTGCGTTTGTGCCGACAAGTAATTGCAAATTGCTGAGAAAGTTGCTGCAGATACCAGAGATATAATCCGTGTTTCACTTCATCAGAACATCAGTAGAGAAAGTGGCTGCCGTAAAGTCGTCGGTTTGAATCATCATTAGAGAAGACCCAGAGTTGACTCACATTGTGCCTGCTGAATCTTTAGTTTTTCTAGCTGCGTCACAACACAGAGCAATGCCTGAGCAACAGCATGTCCTGCTGTTAGCTTGACAAACCAAAATCAGCGCGTTGATGCAGGTTTTTCAGACCCGGGAAGACCCCCTAATAAATGCTGATTGTCTCTTTTCCCTTTGCCAGTGGAGTTTACTCCTTTCGGTGTCGGTGCTGCGTCACCGTCTGACGCCACAAACGCACCGGAGACAGGGTTAGCAAACAATAGCGCGCACAAAGAACTTACGTTATACTCTTTGGTGAGAAGCTCCCTCACCTCACTGTCTTGTCAGTGATGCTGCATCTTGCACGAAACAAAGAACAAATTTGTATGTTGTTCTTCTGTATTTACGCGACAGCGGCTGGAACTTTAATGCGCGACATAGCATCGTGCCAGAAAGAGGGCGGGGACTAGCGATTTTGTGTTCCCATCATTGCCGATCGGAGCCGAGCCGATAATTACCCGGGTCTACTGCAGTCATTTGACCCGGGTCTGAATGCCGATTGTAACCTTTCCCACTAAGCAAAAAAGCCGGGTGTTAGCATGGTTTTTTGACCAGTGAGAAATAGGCTCAAGCCTTCAGAGTTTATCGTTCACTAGACTTTTACAAGGTACAAAGTTATCCACAAAACAAACCAGTTTTGAAACACTTAAAGGTAGTCAGCTGGAAATGTTTTAATTTGTGGCCAAAAGTCAGTGCTTTTGGAAAATGCTGAAAAACAAGTGAACAACAGGTAAAACATGAGACTCATTCCGGCTGATTTAGGACGAACAGTTAGAGCTTCATATTGAAAAGCCAGATCCACAATTCAGTGTCTCCTGCCTTTTAATGTGACTCTGCAGCAGCTTTTTCAGTGCTCCATTTATTAGTGACTGATAGCCACTTTATATGGTAAACACGGCGTCGTCTCATGATCCTCCCCGATCACCTTCAGGCTCCATATAAGAACTGACCAGTGCACAGTGGATTATGTAATACTACTGAATGTTAAAAAGCATATGTGCACTCTTAATTTGAGCAAAAGAAAGTTTAATTTCTGCATGTAAGAAGTGTTTGCATATTGCGTTCGTAAGACCTTTGTTGCATCGTTTCCCTCATTTTCTATAACCTCTTCACTTTCATCTTCATATAAAAGAGATATAGAGAATAAATTAAAAAGTGCGATTTCCAAGGTGTGAAAAGTTTCCCGCCTTCTGTAACACACACACTGTTCTGCATAGATTAAATACCCCGTGGGGAAAGAGGCACTATAGAATATGAATAATGCAAATGTTTCGTTTTAGGAACGCAAACTCTCTCCAGACCAGAGATTTTATCCGTCAAACATGGTCCTATTTCTATCACCAGAATACCAACATCCATCATTCTGTCCCCAAAGATAAGAGGCTGTCTCGGGCCCGGTCGCCATATGTGAAAGGTTTCGAGGGTCGAGATGCTGGAGAGAGACAAGCGGCCCTCCTGTCGGCCCTGACAGATGAATCCCAGCAGAGCCCCGCGTAGCTGCTCCCGGCTCTTCTTTCTTCCTGACTTTCTTGTCATCGGGTACCAACGGAAGAGAGGGAGAGGCGGTCAGGGCTGTGGCCGTGAAGAAAGCCTTTTTGACAGTGTCAGAGGTCGCCCTCTTGTGGACACAATGGAGCCCAGGCACCACCCTGCCAACCACACCTACTTTTTAACAGCGTCCAAAGTCCACACTAAATGTGTAATTACATAAAAGTATTCAGCAGATACTTTAAAGGCTTAAATAGTCAAACACCCAGTTTTGTTACAGCCCTGTTGTTGCCCTTTTTGCCCTTCCTTCACTGCTGTTTCTTTGAACCTTACTCTTGCCTCATATCCAGATTGACCCCCCGTCTGATACCCCTTTTTCCGGGAGATACACGGACAAACAAAGAGACAGGACGAGCTGTTGGGAAGAATGAGATCAGAGGGCTGAGAAGGAAGGAATGAAATAGAGAGAGAGAGAGAGAGAGGTGAGGGGGGTTTCCCTGGACACTGCCCCAGCCCCTCTCCCACGTCAGCGGGGGCATTGAATGGCTGACGGCTGCATACCGAGCCTCCTTCTGGGTCTCGGCGTGTTCGTGTCCCTGTTTCTGCCCCGCCAGGGCTAAATATATTTCCCCAGTTTGCAAATGTAGCACAAGTCCTGCAACCCGACCCCCCCTCCCCTCCTCCAGCCAGCCCCGGCTCCCTTCCTCTACACAGGGTTCACGTTCCTCTGGGTTGTGGAGGTGGGGTGGGCCTGTGTGTGTGTGTGTGCGTGTGAAGGGGTTGGAGGTTAAGGGAGCGCTCTCCTGGTTTCACACATACAGTACTCTTTTCTGGCTTTCTCTCCTATCATACACACCACACACATGCTCGCGCACACACGCACAGACACACGCACATGTTCACTTCTGCACTTGTCACACCAGCAGACACACACTAGTTGCCACTATCTCTCTCACACACACACACACATAACTCTGTCTGTGGACTCCGGCGTTGCCCCCTTGGTTTGCCGTGGTGTGGCGAGCGTGGCAAACGAGGTATGGAGAGGACTGAGAGGATTCAAAGGCCCGTCATGGTAAGAAAGATCTGGATTAATCGACCAGCTGTTTGATGCCTCTGACTGATCTGGGAGCTGTTTGAGTGTCTCTGTGAGGGTCTGGATGAAGTTTTGAAGGTTCAGCAGAATCTTTTACTCCGAGATATGACGGGGAAATATAACTCGCCGCCTGTGCCTCCTGGTCTGCGGCTCTCTTTCTTCGCTCCCCTTCTTGCGAGTGTGATTCCATTTTGGGCCGGGCCACAGCTGCTGGAAAGGCGCTGTGTTTTTAATTAGACCTCCAGACCCACCGGCCTCTGCTATGTGCACCGCCTGCCCTGTGGCCGTTTCAGGGGGCTTCTGTCACTGCTGTCCCCCTGTCACACACAGGCCTGGGCTGGAGGTGAAGTTAGCTTGTAACTGCTTCACAATCCTATATTCTCTCATTTTAGATGTCCATTATTTTAATAATCTAAGCACGAAGGACTGGGCGATTATTCAATATTTTAATTTCGCAGTCAGTAGAATACTAATCCACTGATTCAGGCTGCAGACAGCAACTGTTTTAATCATTAGTTCCTTTTGTCAGCTGCGTTTAGTTGAATAATTTGGCGTTCAATTCAAAACGTTTGCTGCGTCTAATCGAACAGGTTCACTCCCAAAGATATTAAGTGTATGAGAAAAGCCGCATTTAAGAAGCTGAAATCAGTCACTCCTCTACAGTTTGCTTTGATAAACTCTTTGCATTTTTTGAATACAGTTTTTTTTGCCCAAATTTTTCTTATGTCCCATGTTCGGTACGACAGTTGAAAACAGTGTTCTGCTTTCATAATCAGTTTCAATCAAATATTTTTTACATAATCGAATAATATGCCAATTATTGTCTCAGTCAATCACTTAGATGTGTCCCTTTTTTTGTGTCTTAAGTTCAAATTGATGCGTTCAAGTTGCTTGTTTTGTCCAACCAACAGTCCTAAACCCAACGTGTTTACTGTCATGGACGACTAAAACATTACTCACATTTAAGAAGCTGGAACTATATTTATTTAGGTTAAAAAAGAGCTTAAAATATTTTACATTTTTTCTTATTTTATCCACTTTACATGCATCATACATGATTTTGCGTATACAAGCTACAAACGTTATATCATTATGTATATGTATCATGGATATCGTCAGACTGAGTATTAAACTACTTAGCTACAAATTAACTAATAGTGAACACACGTTTTAAAAGCCACAATGATATAATTATACTATTTAATGAGATATCAGGTTTGATATAAAGTAATAACCTTTTTTATTTACATTAACATAGTGCAGCTGATTGTTTTAACCCAACATTAAATGCATTAAGAAAGCTGATGCATTTTGTACTTGATAAAAACGGTTTGTAGGGAAACATGTTTATAAGCCTGAATAAAATTACTAAGCAGCATTGTTGGGATGTTAGCATTAATAAACTTATGATGGCTGTACTGTTAGAAAATGTCCAACATTACCAAGCCTGAATAATGACTTAAATTGACGCCTTAACACATACGATTTTATTTTTAAATTTGTTGCTGAGTTGTATTTTCAATTTGAGGAAGGACTTGTTCCTGGAGTTCCTCGTTTGCTTGTTTGTGAAAACTGGGGATTTCAAACCGTGACTCATCTTTCCAGTCATCTCCAGGCTGTCCAGCTGGTTGCCATGACGCTGCTGTGACAGAAAAAAAAAAAAGAAATATGGCCTTTTACAGGCACCAGCCTCGAGCTTCAGACAGGAAATCTGTGCTTTGTGAATCCTCGGTTTGTAGAACGGCCTGTTCTGTGAGACGCGTTCTCCCTCTTCTTCCCTCGTTGCACCTGATGTCTCATCCTGTAGCTGCGTTTTCTGAGCTCATCTCGTCGGGGATGTGATGGATCTTTATTTTCCTTTTTCACATTATCTGAGCTGATAAGTGTGCAGGTATTTTTATCCGTGTAATTATCAGAGCAGGGGTTCGCTAAATGTGTCAGCTGTTCGATTGTAATCACTCATACGAGAAGTCTGACACCTGCTGCGTTGTTTTTCTTGTTTATGACAGTCGCAGATTCAAATCTTTGCCCTCTGCTCTGTTATCTGACACAACAACAGGAAAACAGCGTGATGATTTCCTGTGTCCTTAAACAGAATGAAAAGCAGTGTTATTTTCATGCTGGTTCAGTAGATTTATAACACATTTTATTGTTGCCTTTCCATTCCTTCTTTTTCCTGAAACCATTAACGAAGGTGTCGTTGCATCAGACGCACAATGTTAACTCATTTCCCTGCTGCAGGCTGACTCTTTTCAACCCTCATTATTCAAAGCACTTGTCTTCTGTCGGCCCGCCCTTACTCCTTATTCCATTACCCCCCCCTCCGCTCTGCTGCTCTCTTTTTCTCCCCCTCCATTTATTCAATATCAATGCTAAGGGGGTGTAAATTCATCACGCTGGCAGGAGGAGAAACAGTCGGGATAATTACTGAGCGTCACCTCTTGCACCTTTCTCTTGTGTTTTACCCTCTTAGGCCTGCCACAGTAGGATACTTTTGTTTCGGTAGTCTTGTTAGTGCAGACATTGATATTTCCCTTATTGTTTAACGTGTTTGTTTCCATGTTAGCCTCGCACCTATTGACCCGGCGGCGGCCTTGTAGCTGTAAGAAAAAGCCTCATTGATCACCCGTTGAAAAGCTTTTATGCAATCTCCCCGCCGCTGATTTCCCCTCTGGGTATTTTATTTACTATTGATTCCTGTGTCTGCTTTTTTTTAATCTCCTTCCTTTTTCAGCGCTCACCGGCTGCCTGTTATAAGCTGCAGAGATGGTTACTATGACACTGCCGGGGTCTCTAGTCTGGCGCTGGCCAATAGGAAGGCAGCCCCGCCGTCAGGTGACCTGTTGCTATTTTGAACGGGAGCTGTATGTGAAGTGAAGCAAGCTGCTAAATTAGAGGCACAACTCATTGACATGAGAGGAAGAGAAGAAGAAGAGAGGGAAGGAGAAGGTGTTAAGTTGCTTTCTCGGCCTATCAACAGGTCCTGAAACAGTTTCAAAGGAGAAAAAGTGCAAGCAGGTTGTTTGTCAGCTGCTTTTTTTTGTCCTAAAGCACCTTTTTTTATGAAGTATCGGTGTCCTTGCTCATGAATCCATCCGTCGTTTCTATCCCTGACTGTCTTTCCTGTTCCTTCTGTGTGACGTGAATCAACTCCATGCGTGACTCAGATACAAGCATTCATCCACACACACACAAACACACATATTTACACAGACACACACGCACGTATTTACACAGACACACAGAGTCATTGCCTTTCCCTCCCACTCTTTCTTGCTCTACATTTTGCTGCATCACCGACCTGTTGAAGCGAGCCGTTTCTGTCGTATCAGACGTAATTTCAGCTATTTTTCTCTCTAAAAACCTTCCCGTGTGCTCCTCATTAAGGTTTTATTAACCGTCACTTAGTCGCTCTCCTTGTTGGGATTCACCTGTAAGCTTTAGACGATGACTCAGAGCTGTTGGCGTGGGCGGCTGTTATTGTTCTCATTAGATGCTGCATGCCACTCGCAGGATTATTCCTCCTACTAGAGTGGGATGCGGGCGCACCTCGCCGCCAGCGTTTGAGTAGAATGAAACAGGAAGTACGGATGGTCTGTGGATGCCCGAGGACACGAGGAGTAGCTGGCCATCGCCTTGGCAACAGGGAGTGTCTACATTTGGTCTACTGTTGCCAAGTCGCAGAGCGCCTCGATGAGACAGGTGGCTGGGCTAGAATAAACATTTGTGTTTGTCCTTTTGTTTCAAATCATAAAGAGACGCGTGGACGGTAATCGAAGGCACGGAGGAGCATAAATCACACATGCTAACGTACCACACAGGTGCTTCACTCTAACACATACATCCTGTGTTTCTATCTGGATGTATTTATACCTTCAGGTTCATGATAAAGGTTTGTGTCTGAGGAATGCCACCAAGGACTCTTCTTTTGATTTCTTCTCATCACTATTTTGGCACTTTTTTTAGATAGCAGTAGTTAAAATAGAGACAGGAAAAAGGGGAGGAAGGTGGGTTTTACCTGCAACACAGGCCCCCCATCTTTGCCGCGAGGCCTCCAGGATTCACAAGATTTATTTCCACCTTTGAAAGACGAAAAAAAAGCTGCTAAACAAAACAATTTAAGCTAAAGCGAGTTGGCAGCAAGAAACCAAGTTCAGAGTAGGACTTGTTATCAACTCTGGGTCCCTAGAAGGTTACTCCAATGATAAAACACTCCTATCATATCCCACACATTCTTATTTCTTGTCAAAAAGTGGCGCCTACAAGACCCAGAATGCAACTCTTCTGTGGATATTTCAGTCAGAGTTCTTTTGAGTTATCTTGGTAGCGGCTAATGTAGCCAGACAGAGGTCTCACTCCTTTTTAACTCCAAACCACCTTTTCTTTTTTCAAACTTGTAGCCTTTTTAGCTGCATCAGATGCTAACTCAAGCAACGTCACATCAAAAGGGGTTAAAACATGTCAATAGGTGCGTTTCGACTGCAGGAACCAGGGTCTAAATTTAGTTCTGGGGTAAGTGATTTACCCCCTGAAAAGTCCCGGCTCGGGGGAAGGTCCAGGAACTTTCAGGGCGGGACCTGCAGTGCTGATTGTTTCTGATTGGTTGAGTATTTGCAGCGTTTTATTTCACCCACTATTTGTCTTCTTTGTGCTTCGGTAGCGCGAACGCGTCTCTGACAGCTCCCGGTCGATCGTCAAGCATTTCGGGCATTTACCTACTAGCACTTGTCTCCTATCCAGTGTTGATTCAATGAATCGTTTTCTTACCACCACCTACTAGACTGGCGGTGTAGTGTGGTTACTTTTATTGCTTCTCCATACGTCATTGGCCTGATTTGCATAATCTTCCCGGGACTTTGTGGCTGTGAACTAAAAGTTCCTGGTACTTTTGGTCGAAAAAGCACTTTATATTTACAATCTAAGATCTCCAGTTGTACTGTTTTGGTATCAACACTAAAGTATGAGCACTAATATCGAGTCATTTCAAACATTTCACAGCCGTACTCCTGCGATATTTATTGTACTTACTGACCGGATATTTTGCGATGTCTGACTACACGTGTGCGGAGAATTTTTCAGCATCACTACATATGGTGTATGTCATCTTTGCGCATTCTCACCTCTATTTTAAAAGCCCACACCTAGTGAGTCACTTCTTCTGCCTGGCACATTCAGCTGTCCGCATTCTTGTCAGCACCTCCTACAAAGCGCCAGGCAGCCTGTCAGCGAGAGAGAGAGAGAAAAGAGAAAGAGCAAAAAGAGAACAAGTGGGATTGTTATATAAGTTCTCAAACATTAGAGAAGTTCAGGCTGCCTCCCTCCCTCCCTGCTGAACGGTGGGTACAGTGGGCCTGTACGCCGCCGGCTCGCAGGAGGCTCGGGTTTTTATTGTGGTATGGGTGTCTGGAAGAGGGTCAGCAGGAAGGTCAAGTTACCGAGCCTGAGTGGTGGATGTGTTTGAAACTGTGGCCACTTCATGAGGAATTTATATCCGCGCTTATATTATATTAGGTCATTTTTTCCCTCTTCACCTCTTTCTGTCTCTACTTGACACACCCACACGCTGAATGTGTACCTGTGCAGAACACCTCGGCCCGGCTGCAGCTGCAGTGGAAATGTCGGCCTGTTATTGTGCATCCTCGCCACCTCAAATTACACAGAGTCAGCTTTCATGCAATATGAAGGCCACGGCCCCTTTTGTGTCTATGTAGGTTATGCTTCTCAAGGCGGTCTTGACATTTGACCGCAAATAAATTGCGAAGCAGAGGCTCAGAACTTCACAGAAGTAAATTTTAAACAAGACAAAAAGGAACACCTAAAGATGAACCAAGAAGGAGTAAGTTTAGACGTTGAAACTTTTCCCCACACAGCTCAGTTCCTCCTGCTTCCTTCATGGACTTATGGTGCACTTTTTCCCCCTCCTCACCTTTATGTAAACTCATTGTCATTGTGCATTTCAGGGCTCTGCAGACTCCTACACCAGCCGGCCGTCGGACTCAGACGTGTCCCTGGAGGAGGACCCCGAGGCTCTGAGGAAGGAGGCCGACAGACAGGCCCTCGCCACACTCGAGAAAGCAAAGGTCAGAGATCAACAGTTTGATTCCGGTCTATCATTGTTGCATAATCGTCACATCAGTGTGGAGTGTTTTGACACCGTTAAACCTCTTCATCGGTATCAAGAGGACACTAAACTCGGTGCTGGGTGTGATTGGTGAGCTGTTGTCTCTATACTAATATCGCTCTCTCTCATCGCGGCTCCAGACCAAACCAGTGGCGTTTGCGGTGCGGACAAATGTCGGTTACAACCCCGGCCCCAGTGATGACGTTCCTGTGCAGGGCATGGCCATCTCCTTCGAAGCCAAAGACTTCTTGCACATTAAAGAGGTATTACCTTCCGGACCATACACACTACAACACAAACATGCAATGGTACTGAAGAGTATGTTTTACCCAAAAGAGCAACTGTAGATCGCAGAGATTGGCCTTTTCAAACAATTGGCAGTGATGGTGGGTGTGAATCCAGTGAAGGATCATGTCTCCTTCTGTTTAAACTCCAGCCAGGCCTTGAGTGGGAGTTAGCAGTAACAAGAGGTGCAGTGCAAGCAGAACTTGGTGATCCAAATTTGGGTGAAAAAATCGGTGCTTTCACTTCTTAACTTTCTGATTTTGGTCACTTGGAGGACATTTTTTTAGCTTCCAACATCAGACACAAAAATGATATCGCAATAAACATGAAAACGCTATTTAATGTGCACTCACAAAATCAATACCATTGGCCTCTGCTGCCTGTCTGAATGCAGAAGTACAACAACGACTGGTGGATCGGGCGTCTGGTGAAGGAGGGCTGTGAGGTGGGCTTCATCCCCAGCCCCGTCAAACTGGAGAACACCCGCCTGCTGCAGGAGCAGAGGATGAGACAAAACCGGCTCAGCTCCAGGTGAGCATTAAAATCCACTCTGCATCTGCAGCATCAGAAACACAGGGTTTCCCACACAGAGGAACTTGGGCAGGCCAATAGCTGCCCAAGTATATTTAGCGACACATTTCAGCATTTTTTTTTTATCCATCCGAGAGAACGACGCCACGCACGATCGATTAAGTAGTAGCACTGGGCAATCTAGCCCCTCCCTTACCTGTTCGTTCTGATATCGCAGGGAGGTTTCACCTACTGAAAGTCACACATGCTCTGCAAAGAAACAGAGAGACACTTACACGCCTGTATTGCGTTGAAGACCCGCAAACTGTGGATATTATTTAGGGCTGAATCGGATGCTTCAATCGTTGCCATGGTAATCGACAGCTCTGTAAATGGCTCATTAAGGTCGCGAACTGTCCATATTTCTGCGCCCAGTCACTCTAAACATGGTGTGAATGACTCGAGCAGGAGCTGTAACCTGCGATCAGTTCATTATAGTTTATAATAACGCAGTGCGGGGAGGACATAGACGTTTAATCACGTGGATCGTTCTGTCTGTCTGTCACTGTTAACAGAGACTCCAGTCTGCTGTGTAGTTCATATATTTCACACAGAGCTGTAGAGGAGCATCAGGCTTCATGATCAAGTTTTAAAGCTTTACATTAGAGATAGACCGATATGGTTTTTTCAGGGCCGATACCTATACCGATTATTAGTAGTCAAGGAGGCCGATAACCGATATTTGAAGCCAATATTCATTTGCAGTAAAAGTGAAAATATTGGCGTCACAATTTTGAATAATACAAACTCCAACACTTAACTTTGTTTAAATGCCTTTAAGCATATGCATCAGAGCCAAAATAACCCAGTTTTAAATTGATCTCTTATCGGCCATCGGATTAAAAAAAAAAAAAAAAAGGGCAGATGCTGATAAGCGTCAAAATGCCGAATATCAGCGCCGATAATCGGTCTATCCCTAGTTTACATCACGTAATGACTTCAGTTCGCGATCACCCGCTCTCTCCCTCCCTCTGTGCCCGTGCTCTCCCCCTCTCAGCGCTGCGAGTCTGCATCACAGTCTGTATTATATGATGTTTTTTAAAGTCTCATGAAGGTGAATGAGGCTCCTTGTAGGCTTGAGTACGCCCCCCCCTCTCCTGGCTACCACCACAATTTCAGACCTGTGGGAAACACTGAGAAATGACAGCCCTTACTTCTTATAAACAGGTCAAACCTGAGTCACATTTCACCCACCAGGTAATGTGAAACTTCCTGTAATACAGAAAGGACAACAGTGAGTCACTGTATTCCTCTCTGCAACGACAGTGTGTTTGTACACTAAACTGTGAGTCTCTGTACGCTTGAGTTTTCTTTAAATATCCAAGAATGTGTCCGTTTATTTGGACTGTAGATTTTAGATTTAATGTGCAATTTGAAATGAAATCCCTCTTAATATATTTTAATATTTGTTCCCCTTATTTTCTTAAATTGAATTCTGCACTTAATCAGCCGCTTATCCATGCTTTATTTTTCACTCAGCAGTTTGTTTACAGCCAACAAGACTTAGTTGAAATGTGCCTTCTTTCAGTAATTTGTTCCTTTTCTTCCTGTTACAGTAAATCTGGAGGAAGCTCCAGTCTGGATGTTGCCACGGGAACGCGCAGGCCCACCCCACCAGGCACAGGTGAGGTCAAGGGGGTCTCCCTAACAACTGGCATAACAGTGACGTTGTGCGTGTTCGTGTGGGTGTGGGTACACTCCTGACAAGAGAGAGAGAGAGGGCCGAGAGCGCCCGATGAGGCGCCTGATATTCAGATTTTAATTGGCTGGTTATTCAGGCATGATGATGAATCACGGGCGGCCCGTCTCAGGTCGCTGTGTGAAGTGAGAGAGGTCTGAGGAGGTCCGTCATTAGCAAGCAGGACGGGACTGAAATAGAGCCAGGGATGGGCCACTCTCATTAAACTTGATAAGTATGTCTGGCTTATGTGAGCGTGTGCGCATCGCCAAGACGACAGAAAACTGCTGCACAATGTCCAAGAGAGACAGCAGGAGAGAGGAAATTGCAAACGTGGGAAAATAAACAAGCTTGACGGACTTTAAGGGTTCGTATCATCTATAGAGAGCGACAAACTGAAGTCAGTACCTGCATGATGGAGATCACATCCGTCTGAAACACCTTGTACACCTTAAGTGACTGATCTGATTTAAAACCTTTACATTTGGGGAAACCTGTTTATTTCATCACCACTCTCTTAAAGGAGCTTAGCACAAAGTCTGTTAACAGGGAGAAACACCTGGAGCTCTCCAAAGGCGACAGAGTCAAGCGACCAGCACCTCTTGTTTGTTTAGACCGTGCAAAAAACATTTTTGCATAATTTTTTGGGTGTTATGTGCTTGACTATTTCTTTTAACACTTTTAGTTCAGGTTGAGAAATGGTGAGTAGCATATCTTGTTGCTGTTGGACAGAGCTGGGCGAGCTGTTTCCCACTGTTTTAGCCTAAAACTTAGCTGCCTGTAGCGACTTGAAAGTAGGGACTTTAAGCAGCGACGGCTGAGGGACGGCTACAGCGCCCGTGAAACATTTCATCGGGTTGCCGTAGTGGTGGAAATCTAATGTCACTATGCAACGATTTGATCTGGCAACGGAGTATAACAAACAGGGAAAACTGTTAGCAGATATCTTTAACAAATATACTAATAATCCAAACTATTACTAAAGGTAGAATCGAATATAAACGAAATGCAAGTCATATACAATAAAAAATTGATTACTGCTTTCACTATGATGCTGCACTGACAGCTGGGCTACAGTTTGAAGTCGTCCCTTCATCCGTCGCTGCTTAAAGTCCCTAATGTATTTCCCAAAACTATGAAGCAATCCTTTAAAACAAGACACCTGCCAGCCTCTGCTGCCCCCTCCCTCATACCCACCACACCTGCATCACCAACAAGAATCCAGACACGTTATTCCCCCAGCTTCCCTCTCCGCTCCGTTCCTTTTCCCTCTCTATACCGCTCTCCTCCAGTTTCCTCTTCACACATCCACACTATTGTTTGCTGCTTTCTCTTCACTCTTTCCTTCATATTATTCCTCCCTTGTCTGTGCTTTCCCTCATGATAATCTGATGTGTTCTTCTTTAAACTCTTGTCAATGTTATTTCCAGTTTGAATCATATTAAGTCACCTTTCTTGATCTCAGTGTGTATGCCATCTCTTGCAATTTCCTCCATGCCTCTCTCTGGATGCATCTCATATTCTTACTTCTATTTACTCCCCTGTTTCCTCTGCTATTATTTCTCCTTCTCTTCTATTATTTCCTCCTTCTCTTCCTTTTCTGCTTCCTCTCTTTCTGCACCGACCACCCCACCCTTCCCCTCATCAGCTCAAGTGGACATGTCAAATGTGTCCTTTGACGTTGACCCCCTCGACCTGGATGCTGAGGAGCCCCCTGAGTTCCAGGGCGACCCTCGCTCCCCAAAGGGCCAGTCAGGCAGCGTAACATCCCCTCAGGCCAACGCCCACCGCCTGCCCTTCTTTAAGAAGGTAACACGAGGAGGCCTAGGACACCTCGCACACCTCTCCTCCCTCCTACATTTGACTGAGATGTGTGCAGGACTAATCTCTCCTTTTCCCCGTTTCCGTCTCTCACTAACTGCTCACAACTGAACCGTCCAGGCTGCTCCTGAATGCAACACTCTTTGGCCCCTCTGGCTCCGGTGACAATGGTTACACTTGGATATGTTTGCTTTGTTTCTGTGCTTGTCGACTGGCTGGGAGAGGCGTTGAACTAACTGATGCTCTCTCAAATGGCTGCTGCTGCATTTTAGTCTGAATCTTTGATGTTTTTATAAGAGTGCCGTCAGTTTTAACTCAATAATAATCAGTCTCTCCCCCAATCCCCCCTCTAATCCTAACCTGTCAATAACTAACTGTGTGTTTGTGTTTTGTGCTTTTTTTCTTGCTTCTGTGTGCTTTGAAACTGTAGGTGGCCCAGCTAAACAGAAACAGAAGTCGGTGAGTGTCATAATTAACATAATAACACTTTCCACTCTGTCTCCTCCTCCTCTGTTGTCTTACTTCTCCCGGTTGACGCGTGGTGGTAGGAAATCAGTCCTCCGAATAATTACTTCGCACCTTTTCCACACGTCCGCGCACACATTAATGCCGCAATATTCACAGCATCATTTGTAAATCACAGTGACGCCTCTGTCGTTTCGCCCAGAGCTCGTATCACGGCTGTCAGCGTGCGGATACAGGTGCGGAACCGTCCCAGACCCTGTTAGTCAGAGAGTAACAGTAACGCATCCTGACATGCTTTCATCTCCTTTTATGACGGCTGAACCGAGCGACAGCATCACACAATCAGCTGTTTTTAGGCTTTTCGGCACAATTTGAATCACATGTTGAGGCTGTAGAGCAAAGAGAGTGAGACATTTGGACAACATCCCATTGAGACGTGGATTTGACCCCCTTGGTTACTGTTGCTACGCCTGTCAGGCTTTCGCACCGGCATGTAAATATTGTGGCGTTTTTAACTATAAAAGTGAGGGATGTTCCAGGGGAAATCAAAGCAAATTTCTGGAAAAATAGTTCCCAAATATCAGAGAGAAGTCGACAGAAAGGACGACAATTTGAAAGCTACATCCAGAATATAATTAGTCAGCGGAGTGTTGAGAATGAAGAGGACATAAAAAGAGAATCAGGCACCCCACGTCTTGACATTTCATGATAAGGACAATCATATACAGGAACAACAATGTTCTTGCACAGCAGGGTAAGTCAATATATTGTTTTATATTAAGCTAATGTTTAGTTATGACTCCCTCTAACTTTCATTATCTAATATGTTTTAGCCCATTGCTAGCAAAACTAAATTATCCCACCTTTTCATTTTGTTTAAAGCGCATCAGGATGTTGCTCGCATATCGTGGGCTTGATCCACTAAAGGCACAACAGGATCAAAATCCTGTAAAAGTCTGCCACAACAACGGCACAAACCAAGAGGTGGTAAATATCAGTGCCGATATCATCGGTGGTGGTAGCGAAGGCCAGACAGGATCACAAGCGGAGACCAGTTGACTGTCTTCCACAACTTTTAATCTGACGTCTCTCCTCTTGAGTTTTTGGCTTCAGGAAAGCGTAAAATATGACACCCCCTCTCTTAACTTTGAGGATATCTGCTGTCGGATTTGCAGATTCCACATGCACACCGTTAAGGCAATGCTCCTTGTTCTGAAAGCTTGACGGGCCTCCTGCGCCTAGTTACTGTTGCTAAGGTAGGATTGGACAGTGGCCGTTTAAGGGAGGGGCTTAGCGAAGGGTCAATTGAGGATATTTACTTTCCATTTATTGCAAACGAGACAAATGTGAACCACAATATCTAAATGTATACACCGATATATCCACATTCAAAATCACTTGTTGAAAATTAAAAGTCATCTGCATCAAATTTTCCATCATGTTTACCGAGAAGAAATGTGTCCGTTCTCAGGGTCTTAGCTCAGGTTTAATAAATGCAACACCTGCCTTTTATTGTCAACATGACAGCTGTGAGCCACAATAATTCTGAGGCACAATAAACCGTAATATTGATCTATCATCCACATCTATAATAAGGACAGCCTCCTCACTACATCGTGCTCTGTGCTCCCGTTATTCCAAACCAATGAGCACTATTGTGATGTTCTGTCCTCCAGCTCGGCCCCCTCAGAGACAAGAGCCATTAGGAAACTTTTTAAAATACGTATTTTTAGCTGCGGTTGAATACAAATGAGGTGAAATGAGCTTCCGTTGCTCTGCCTTTATGTAATTTAATGTAATGTAGTGGAGCACTCCAGCACTATCTCATGCTTTAAGAGCAGCGCGGCACGCACAGAGGAGGCGGCGTGCTCAGAATACAGATCAGAAAGGAGAAAAAAAAATCCAATTTCACTGTTGTTAGAGTATATAGGACGAGTGAGTGTTTTCACCCCGTTCTCACTGAGGAGCCGAGTGTGGCTAAAGAGAACAAATGCTTATGGAGTCCTTATGGATGAATCATTCATGATTCATAATGTACAAACAAGCTTAAAGTTCATGCGGTATGTATCGAGTTTGTGCGTGGGTGTTGTATAGAGGTCTCTGTGGCTGTTACAGGTTTCTCCATTTATAGTGTAAGAAAAGCCACAGACTGAAGTATGAATAGAGCTGTTTATATTCAGCTTTTGTTTCTACAAATAACAGAAATGTGTCTGTTTATTTTGAGCATTTAAAGTGATAGTCTGGAAGATTTTCATTTAAATAAATGCCCGTTAAGGGCCCGATCAGACAGAACAAGTTTTAGCAGCTTTTTTGTCATTGTTTTCAATGAGAGGGACGCTTTTTGTGCACTGCTTTTGCGTTGCAAACGTTGGGACGTTTTTTCGCTCTCTGCGCCTCGCGTTTTTGAGGAAACGCTCTGAGCGCATCGAGTTGAAAAAAATTCAACTTAAAGCAGAAAAGCGGCCGACATTTTTTCTCATTGTCCAATTGGATGAAAGGAGAGGCGGGCCTTCTGTCAGTATTGGTTAAGTTACTGACAGCTAATGATTCGGTGCTTGCCTTAACAACAGTAGAAGAAAAGGCGCAGCGAGCTGCTTCAACAGAAAAGGCAGTGCGGTGTGCCACGTGTTTTACAGCCTGCAAAACGCGCTCTGTCTGATCAGGAGTCACTATCTATCTGAATGAGGTAACACAATGGTGATTGAGCCGATGGCCCATTGCATTTGCAGTATTACAGACTGGGTGTCTGGTGCAACTTTCGCGGAAAAAATCACAAGCGGCACCTAGTTAGTGACACTTTTTCCACCAGCCAGCAGTGGTTGGTCTCCCAGAGAGGGTTGGCGGAGCTAAGCGGCTGCTTTTCCAGTCTCTGCAAGCGAGTAAACAGTAATCTACTATGGCTGAACAAACAAAGATCGATGACTACAGATACAACGTCAAAAATTAGTGAAAATTTGATGCTCAGATGAAGGCAAACAGTCTAAAAGGGAAAGCGACCGTCAGCGAGGAAAATCAAGAGTTACAATCGGAGCCATATATAAAACTTCATTTTGAGGCTAAAACCGTTGTCCATTTTAAGTGTAAATGCCCTAAATGAAGTTTATGTGATGAAAACTTTCAAGCATAAATGATTAATTCAGGATAAATACATTTATTAGAATAACAGACATGCAAAGCACATGTATAAAAACTTTATTTTGACACTGAAAATCACATTATACCGGCTGTTCGAACCTGCCATCTCACACCAAGCACTGATGTATAACAAAAAGAGAAAAGTGTGAAGGATGACGTCACGAGAGCTCTCCTGACACTCGTCTTTAATTATGGACACTTTAATTATGTGAGAGACAGCAGCCTCAGAAATCGAGGCGAGTGCTTTCACTGAGAGATTGATCCCTGCCTCACCAACAGTCACAGCCGCTCAATAAAACGAATGGACTCCGGCGTCTGAAGCTCACCATCCATCAGTGTAACAATCACAGAAGGAAAGGAGGACAGGGCAGAGAGGGCTTTTGTGTTGAGCTCATGTTGATTTATATGTGACTGTACATCTGCGCGGCTCTGAAGTGGGTGGACTGTATATGTTTAGACACCATATTATAACGTGACTCACCCTAATGTTGGCGCTGTGTTTCCCCGGCTCAGATGGAGCATGTGCCCCCCTATGACGTGGTTCCCTCCATGAGACCCATCATCCTCGTGGGCCCGTCACTCAAAGGATACGAGGTAAGCAGACATGACTGGTTTTACATCTCGTTCCCCTTCCTTAGCTTGTTCTCTTACACCTTATGTTTCGTTTTTTAGGTGACAGATATGATGCAGAAGGCGCTTTTTGACTTCCTGAAACACAAGTTTGAGGGCAGGTAAGAATGAGAGCATCTCCTGTCTGTATCTTTTAAGTGTTTTCTTATAAACTAATCTGCTAACGGACCGTGTACCGGATCTGTGTTTCCGTCAGGATATCCATCACACGGGTGACAGCGGACATCTCCTTGGCCAAACGTTCAGTCCTCAACAACCCCAGCAAACACACCATCATCGAGCGCTCCAGTACCCGCTCCAGCCTGGGTAAGACACCACACACACACAATGTACAGCTGCTTCACATCTCATTTGAACACTGAAGGTTTCAGAAAAGTACAGAGACAATATTACAGTGGAGAAAAAGCAAAGGAAGACATGTCTGTTCATCACGTCATGTGACCATCCATTTAAATACCTTTCACTCTCTGTGTCTCACATTACTGTTTGTACTGTTTCTTCCTGTTAGGTACACAGGTAGGTAGGTAGGTAGGTAGGTATGTTGGTAGGTACACAGGTAGGTAGGTAGGTAGGTAGGCAGGCAGGCAGGCAGGCAGGCAGGCAGGCAAAGACAGACAGACAGATAGGTAGGTAGGTAGGTAGGCAGGCAGGCAAAGACAGACAGACAGGTAGGTAGGTAGGTAGGCAGGCAGGCAGGCAGGCAGGCAAAGACAGACAGACAGACAGACAGGTAGGTAGGTAGGTAGGTAGGTAGGTAGGTAGGTAGGCAAAGACAGACAGATAGGTAGGTAGGTAGGTAGGTAGGTAGGTAGGTAGGTAGGTAGGTAGGTACACAGGTTGGTAGGTAGGTCGGTAGTTAGGTAGGTACACAGGTTGGTAGGTAGGTCGGTAGTTAGGTAGGTGCACAGGTTGGTAGGTAGGTAGGTAGGCAAAGACAGACAGACAGGTAGGTAGGTAGGTAGGTAGATTGACAGGTAGGTAGGTAAGTAGATTGACAGGTAGGTAGATACACAGGTAGGTTGGCAGGTAGTTAGAGACAGGTAGGTAGGTACACAGGTAGGTAGGTAGGTAGGTAGGTAGGTAGGTAGAGACAGACAGGTAGGTAGGTAGGTAGGTAGGTAGGTTGACAGGTAGGTAGGTAGAGACAGACAGGTAGGTAGGTAGGTAGAGACAGACAGGTAGGTAGGTAGATTGACAGGTAGGTAGGTAGGTAGGTAGCGGGATACTGTATTTGACTCAAAATACACTCCTAGATGTGTTCATTGTATCAAAGGAACATGATATTTGCAAATCATTCATAAATTGATTGATGGATTTGGTCTTTTTACTTTGATTTCAGAATATCACCAAAGACACAAACAAATAACCTGTAAACTGCAGAATGATGTTTTCATGATGCTCACTTTGAACGAGGCTTAAGTACTTGTGAAAGCATATTATTAGCTTTGCAACATAAATCAGAGGACGACCTGATTTTTGGATACAGGATTGGACATATAATTCATGTTCCTGAGTTTACAGTCTATATTTCCATGTTAGAGGTTATAAAGGTGGACAGACCACACAGGTACTGTTGTACATCATCCAAAGATCTGAAAGTTTTTCCCTTTTATATCTGCTCTGACTGCCTGAGTCTGATCTGGCCTCCTCTCTTTCTTCATCCTGTCTTTTCTGCCCCTTCACCCACCCATCCTTCCCCCTCGCCCCACCTTCTCTCCCACCCTCCTCCACCATCCTCTTTTGGTTCAGACGTACTGGGTACGTATGCTCTCCTTGTGACAAAACAATGAAGCCTCTCTCCTCCTTCCCTCCTCCCTGTTTCTTTCTCACTTTATTCATCGTCTGCTCATACCTCGTTTGTCTGCCTGTCTGCTTGCCTGTCAGTTTCTCTGTTCCTCATACTTCTGTGTGACAGCCTGTAGTCTCAAAAAAAGGGAAGAATTACAAAACCAAAGCAGAAATAGATCCGTGGGAGGGCAGCGGGGTGGCTGGTACCTGCTCTTAACTATGACAGGACTGAGCAACGAGGGAAGTCGTTCCTTCATTCTGCTGTTCCCTTTTACTTAAGCATTAATGCTGTCAATATTCTGTATGTTCGCATTTATACCCAATGAAAGCCTCCATAGAAGCTGCACCTTGCCTTGTAAACTCTGTCTGGTCAAGGCAGGGGAGCAACACAGCAGTCCAATCCAAATTTGCAAAAGTTTGTTGAGGTTAATGGAAGCGCTGCCTTCTTCTTCTTCATGCGAGTTCAAGTTCAGGTTTCTTATCACCGTGCGGAGGCCCTGAGTTTCTGCCTCCAGCTTTAATTCTCTATGCCTCGGCCCTCTGGAGGCTGCTACATTGTCTGCAGGCTCCGGTCTCTCTGCAGATTGCCTCACCCCTGTTATCTGTCTCAGCCGCTGGGTTGGCAGCACGCACATGTAGGAGGCGCTGAGGTTTGACCAGACAGGCAGGGAACATTCTGGTTTCCGGTTTTAATCTCTGTCCTTACACGTCAACAAGCTGATAAGAAAAAAGAAAGAGGCCACCGTGCTGGAAATCCTAAATAACACGCTTTTACAGGCTGTTGTTGAGGAACAATGAAAACAAAACACCCAAGCAGTCCACAGAGTTGAGTTATTCACCTGATAGAATAATTACTGCTGTGCCTGTAACCGCTAACAAGAACTAATGTTCCACTTAATTCGTCTGATGGGGGTGCTTGTAATTCTGTTTTTCTGTTTTATTTTCATGGTGAGAAATCGTGCCCTTATCATCAGTTATTACAAGTGCCACAGGCATCTCATTCTTAAGTGCCTCCTTCCCTCGCAGCTTTGAATAATGAAAAAAAAAAACAAGAAGCACATGAGGAAATTGTAAATGTTTGGAGGTTGCAACAGAATGAGGATGCTGCACTGCTCCATTTAGCTGTGCATAAATGGAACTTAAGCTGTGACTCAATCTAATTCATGTGCTTGGAGCTATTTTTTTCCAAATGTTGACATGCATGATGAAGTATTAACATCAGTTGTGCACAAAGCAAAGGCAGTACAGCTGATGTACAGCTCTGAGTCTCCTCAGAGAGAGATGTCCTTTACACAATCTTTCTGCTGTCAGTGATGTATTTACTCTCTTATCTGTTTCCTTTGGCCTTCAGCGGAGGTGCAGAGTGAGATCGAGCGTATCTTTGAGCTGGCCCGCACCCTCCAGCTGGTGGCGCTGGATGCAGACACCATCAACCACCCGTCTCAGCTGGCGAAGACCTCCCTGGCCCCCATTATTGTCTATATCAAAATAGCCTCACCTAAGGTAAGGAAACAGATAACCTGTAAGTTGTAACCCTTAATCAAACCCATGTTGGATACTATTTATGGTTATGCAATAGCTTTTCAATGTACCAATATTCTGTAATGTGTTTCTTTATAAAGGTTGTATGTAAGTGGTAGGGTCTGCCATTCCTGCCTGTATTCAAATTGGCTCTCTGTTACCGAACACAAGAGTTTGTCTTGCTGCAACATAAACCAGAACACCCTAATGTCTTCTCTTTTATCTGTCATGTAATATTATTAAATAACAACAAATGCTGATACAACCAGGACGTTAAATGGTAACCTCTAGAGTTTTCTTGTAAACCAACAAAGCCAATAAACTTTGCATTATTTAAAGGAGCAGTTCACCCCTGGAAAAAGCCACTGTCAGTCAAAGCTGGTGTTCTCTGTAATCGATAGAAGCAATTATATTTGAAATTGGCGCCATAGCTGTGGAGAAAGTTGTACAAACAGCTTGTGGTTTCGCCCACTCTACATTCCTACAACACCCAGCGTGCATTGCACCCCTCCCTCTGAAAGGAACGGCCCAGCAAGAGACGCTGGAGTGAAATACTATCGTTTTCGCTGCAGGCAATGACTCTAGCGGTACAGAATCCGAAATATGATGAGAATATACCGGCGGATCGTCTAAAAAATCTTCAGGTCTGCAGTCTACATTTCAAACCTGACGATTTTGAACGACATCGGAGGCGGAGTAATAATGGCATTAGCTCCCCATAATAGCATGATAGGAGCGAGCTGGCCCTTTAAAGCCATCTCGCTAGTTTATAGCAGTGTTTTTCTTCCCTGTTTTTATTTAACATAGCGCTACATTTGTAGAGCATGAAACCAACAGCACGATGTGAATCGCACATGCACTACTAGTATCTCCTATGGTACCCTTAAATTTGTTGTTTTTCACTTCTTCTCCATGATAAAATTTAAAGATAATAGATTAACCAATTAGTTTAAATTAATCTACAACTATTTTAAAAGTTGATTAAAAAGTTAAGTAACCTTTTAACAACAAAATTCTCTGATTTGAGCTTCCTCATGTGATTTTCTTTCTGTTTACTTCACTATTTCAAAACAGTAATCTAAATCTCTTTTGGTTGGACAAAGCAAGACTTGTTAGGACGCCATTCTGGGCTTCAGGAAACACTGATTGACTCTAGCTGCAGCCGTAAAAGCGTGCCAGCACATTCACACGAATAGTTAATTTAGTTCACAAGGTGCTGCTGTCTCCCTGCAGGTCCTCCAGAGGCTCATCAAATCCAGGGGGAAGTCCCAGGCTAAACACCTAAATGTGCAGATGGTCGCAGCAGACAAGCTGGCCCAGTGCCCACCCGTGAGTTTGGCTTTTTTAGCTGTTGTAATAAAAGAAAGAACAGCTCTTAGAGTTTCCACCTAAAAGTGTTTCTCTGTATTTGCAGGAGCTGTTTGACATCATCCTGGACGAGAACCAGCTGGAAGACGCCTGCGAGCACCTTGCCGACTACCTGGAAGCGTACTGGAAGGCGACACACCCCCCAAGCAGCAACCCTCCCAACCCTCTGCTCAACCGCACCATGGCCACGGCAGCCCTGGCCGCTTCCCCCGAGCCCGTCTCCAACCTGCAGGTACAGGTGCTCACCTCTCTGCGCAGGAATATGGATCTGTGGCCTGACATGGACGGTGCTGTAGCGAAAGAGGAAGAACACGCTCTCTGAAGTCCAGCAGAGAGTGTGGCGGGGACTCCGGCAACTCAACTTCAACCTCAAACTAGCAGCGCGCTCACTTTAGTTTATTAAAACCCTGTTCATGCTGTATATAGAAACACAGACAGATACACACTCACACAAACACACCTGTGCAGGACTTTACAACCACTCAATTTCCCACACATAAAAAGCCAATTAAAGAACACCCACAGGTACACTTACACCGTCCGTATCTTGTTTACTTCCCTGCTCTGTTTAAACTGTGAGAGCAGCAAACCACACCGGACTTTCGGAATAACCGTAAGACACCCCCCTGCCCTCGGGCGCCCCTCCCTCTCGCTGTAATCAAGAGTAAAACGATATCTGCGGCCCCCAGGCTCCCCTCTTTAGCTCCGTGGCCTCCTTTCTCCTGCACTTTTCTTCTCCGGGAGGCTGAATCCAGTTTGCTGGCCGCCTCCGTGTTGCCATGGCACCGCCCCTGAAAACAGCAAGTCATGTCCGCCTCTTCAAACAGAAACGCTTAGTTTGGTGGAGGCTGTTACTAACGCTCTGTCCATTTTAATCTTAAGTAATTATTTAAACAGGAAAGTACTAATCAGCAGAGTCTCCACTCCTAATTTACTGCCGACTGCACATAATGAGTTGCATTGTGTCTGAGATATTTATGTGTGTGACAGTGGCAACAAATGGCAGGAAAACATGCATCATATCTCATTTTTATTTAGGCTGTTATTAGAGAGAAAACATAACAAACATAACAGCCTGTTGCACTTCAAATATGTTTCTTAATCTACAGCATGAACATCATGTGCTCCAGAGTTCAGTTAATTACGTAATCTTTGGTAGTGATATTTCTGCCATGTGTTCAATCTGCCAGAAGGTGGCACTGGTGTAATGGTAAACGCTCAGTCTGCCTCTTGAATGACTGTTTGGGTGTGTTTGTGTTTGCAGGTAGGTATCATGATTCAAAATAAGAAGTGATGATTTGTTTGGCTAACTGTGCTGACTAATTTTGTGTGCAAGTCGGTGTGTGTGCACGCTGCAAACAAGGGATATGTGTCATTAACTAACGCTTTAAAACCGCAGGTCCTTCAGCTAGAACATCTCAGTGTGTGAAAAAGAAAGTGTTTGATGTGTTGCCTGCCTGTTGCTAACCCTGCCGACTAACCCTCACAACACTGACACTTTTGCTCTGCTTTTTGTGTGTCTGCATGGTTTCTGTGCTGCATGGGCTGCGACTGGCTGCAGGGGCCATACCTGGTGCACGGCGAGCAGAAGCGAGAAGGGCCTTTAACAGAGTGCGGAGGCAGCGACACCCTGCATGACTATCAGACAGACCTGGGAGGAAAGCCTCAGCAGCAGCAGCAGCAGACATACATGCGCTCCTCTCGCGGCCAGCTGCGGGGAGGAAGTGGGCGGGGCCTTTCACGGCAAGACACCTTCGACTCTGAGACACAGGGCAGCCGGGACTCGGCCTACACCGAGGCCGGCGACTCCTGCATGGACATTGAGACAGACCCCTACGAAGAGCCCGAGCCCTACCGAGGTGGTGGGGGCAGCCGCCTCCACCTGGCGCAGCATCACGGCAGACAGGCCTCCTGGGAAGACGAAGGCGCCGAGCCGGACCAGGAGAACCTCAACCACCCTCCGATGCCGAGCCAGACGCAGCCGCACGGACGCGCTAAGCTAAGGGAGCGATACTGCCAGGACCCTGTGGACACGGGAGCCAACATGAGCCGCAACAAGAACCAGGACGACTGGGGGAGGGACGTCTACATCCGCTGAACGCATCACACCACAGCAGGAAGGAAGCTACAGGGCAGACAGAGGATGGAGGGGGATGGGGGGGAAAGGGGGTCAGAAGGAACTGAAGTGTGCCAGTCAGGCTAACAAAAGAATCTGTTTACATCCCACTACAATGTAAAGAAACACATCGACTGCCAGATGCCATCCACTTCTTCTTGCAATTCAATTTATTTGTGTTTAGAAAAAATACTATCGGTCTGTTTTTTTGTTTCCTTTGTTAATACTGCATGAATTTCATGGATTTCTAAACTGACAGCACGAGGACAGTAATCGTTACGATTGTGAATCAATGATTGTGATGCGTATGACTCAACCTCTCGTTCAGTTGTAGAGTGTGAAAGCTGGTAGAGCTGTAGTACTCCGTCATGTCTGTCCTCTGCGGTCGTAAACAGGGTCTAATGTCACCGTCCCCATGTACAGCGTCAGGGTTTCTATTCACCTTAATCTCACTCAGTGCTGATGGATTTCTCTGAAGTTATGAGCCTCTCGCCTCCACTTTACTATCACCCAGACCTTAAAAAAAGCAGGTGGAGAAGTTGCCATATTTTAACACCACGATTTATCAATGTTGCTACACCCGTGTTAGCTTGATTACAAGAAAACAGAACTCCAAAGATGTTTACTTCTTCCCTGACCTGGTTCAGCCAGTCCCTCTGTTTCTGTTTCCCTCTTCCTCATCGGTGCTCGAGGGCGCCCGCAGTATTCATCTGTCCTCTGGTTTTTCTAACGTGGTGCAGAATCAAAGCAGCACTGCAGTCGTAGTTTTGTGAATGAAGTGTCCTGCCTTAGTCACTCCCACCTTAAAACACCCTAATTTCAAGAAAAAACTCCAATCACAAGTGCCGGAATGTCTCGCCAAGCCATGTCCACCCCTGCCACGGTGGGATGTCTTAACTGATGTTAAACTGTTTTCATACCATATCTGTGCGTCTTTGTGTACTGAGGCTACTCTGCGCTGTAGCACGTGCTGTCGCTCCCGCACTCCGCTCACCTCGTTTTCTTTGCTTCGTCGTCTGTTCTTCAGGGCTAATGGTTATATAAAAAGTACTCGTGTGTGTGGTTAATCACTCCCGACTTCCACCCAAACAGCTAGCTCGTCTGATATGAAATACCACTCTCTTCTTACTCTTGATTTCTGACTGAATTAGTGTTGTTTTTTCTCCCTGTGGACATTTGCAATTTTTTTTTATTTTGAAGCTTCAGTTCTTGTGCGGTGGAGAGAGGAGTTCAAAGTTGGGGTGGTGTTTGGGGGGTTAGGATCAGCTTTGGTCTTTACTCAGATATCTATAATGGAGAATCCATGAATGTCTTTGGTGGGCTGCTTCGGCCCGCCACGTCTTCAGTTGAATAAATAAATATTAAATAATGATCAGTAAATAATGTTATTGTTGCGTTATCGCAATTGTTAAAAATATTAAATAACATGTATCATTGGTGCCTGATTGTAGCTACATTTTGCTTTTTCTGCCTTTCATTTTTAATCTGTGGATAAATTCGTATTTTAATTAAAAATTTAATCAGAAAATGCTTTTGTGTCACTTGATTTATACGGTGAGATGTGACTACAAACACACACCTGTATGTAAACACTTTACACACAATATAAAACAAGGGGTTATGTTTTTCTTTTACAGTATTTTCAGCAGGACACAACAAAGGATTATTATATAATCATCTGTCTGTTACTACACCTGTTATCACCATGCCGGTACAACCTGTCCAGTGAAAGTAGTGTGATGGGTGTTAACCCGTGTTACCAAAACAAAAGCACCTTAATATTCAGACACATTTCAAATGTACTATTACAACATTATTATTATTAACATTACAGCAAAGTGTTTCAGTCACAGAGGAAACATAAAAACCAACTCAAGTTAAAGCGCAGTGGAACACACAGGATGTGGTTTTGTTTGACATTGTTCTTGTCATCTCGTGTCGAGGAAATGTGACAATCAGAGATGTGGTTTTCATCTCAAATTTGGAGGTGAGCCTTGCATCACAGTGTAATTTAACATGGGTTAATGGAAACCGCAGAGCGCAAAATACTGTAATATCACATTAAAAAAGAACTGAGCGCTCAGAGTGTTATTTAAAGCATTTATAATCGCAGATGCATTAACATGTAGGTAGGATATTACTTTTAGAGCTAATCAAGGTGGATCCAATGTTCTCTACATAGAAAATAACTATCATTTAGAGGCTGATTATGTTTTATATTTAGCATACCAAATAAAGTGGCTAGTAACTACTGAGCAAAAGGTCCAATATTTAAACGGAAATGTAGTGGAGTATAAATATGAAGTTGCATAAAGCACAAACACTTCTGTGAAATATAAAAATAATTACAAATGAAGTCATAATTGCAACAAAAAAAAGTTAGGCTATTTAACTAATGAAAAAGATCTGGCGATCTGTGTGACCAAAAGCTCAGCTAATTATAAGTGAATTGGGGAAAATAGTCAAAGTTTTTGATCTTGAACCTGTTTTTTTTTTTTTACATCAAGGATCTTTGTGTGGTTTTGTGGTAGTGTGCACTAGTTGTAAAATACTTTAAAACAAAAAAGAAATGACAATAACAGACACAAAAACAAGAGATTTTGGGTTATATGGTGAACCCAGTTATACTTAAAACTGCGTGATGGGTGAAGAGCATCTATAAGACTGGTTATCAACAGGTTAAGACCAGCTGAGTCAGCAAACCACTGAAGAAAAAAATTAATAATGAGGCTATTGCTGTTTTTTTTTTCCAGAAATGTAATCTGTGAACTTTTGTCAGCTTGAATATTGGAGATAGATATGTTATTGGCGCTCAATATAAGCTCCTTAGAATACAGAGAGGTCATGTTTATATTATTGTCATAGAGTTTAACTGGTAAGTACCCGGAACATACCGGGACAGTCCGGGGGATTCCTTCTAATCTACAGTTTTGCTTTCTGTTGCTTCTGATAATCGCTATGTGAGACGGAAAGAGGAAGGAACGCAGTTTTGCTTACGTTTCCATATACGGGCTGGACATGTGCGTGTCATAAATTGCGTCACCAGTTCATTCCTGTCGTCGGTGTGACAGAAAGAACGCCTGTAACGTATGATGCCTTCAAATTCGGACTACACTCCGACCTCTCAGATGCGAGGGCTCAGGAAAGTATTATTAAGGTACCGTGATTAATCATTAAACCTAATCGCGGTTGTTTTTTTGTATTGTAGTCTGTATTGTTTGATTTTCTTTGATAGATATCAAGAGAATATTTTGAAAAAGCTTTAGCAACCTCACTTAGTATTGTTTTAAACATTTCAATAATAGGTTTTATTTTAATTACTGACTACCATTAAAAATGCTTTTTTTGATTTCTCAACTGATCATAATAGACACTTACAGCATTTTTATTTATACCTTTTTGTTAAACCTGTAGTGGCAAAAAACCCCAAAAAACCCAATAATATATATAATTTTTTTTTATCGTGATTGTTTGTTGTTACCTCTCAGACACCTACACTCTCCTTTAATATCATATACAACATCTGCTTTTAAATTCACTTGCTAAATGTGAAATATTATTTCATATAAGTTGCCATACTGTGGAAAACACTCAGAAGGTTCATGTACCCTGATAAGCATTGCTTTTTGTTCACTTTGATGTTGTACTTAAACGATACTTTTTATTCCAGTTAGTCTATTTTGTTTAACCCCATGTGTCGGCTGAAAACCAGAACACCTCCCTCTACAACCCAGGCTAATAGCACAACAAACTAAAGCATCAAAAAGCTACCTCAACACATCTCAAAAATAGATTCATCATAACCTAATCATTATAGCCGTCATGAGGGTGACGGTAACGACATTTCCTACAGCATCTAAACGCAACCCTAGTATTCCCTTTGTCTCATTCGACTGAAAGATACCAAAGACATTCTTTTAACGAAGCGCCGCCCACTGAAGCTATGCTAACGCAGAGGGTGATACCAGATGAAGGAACAGAGCGAGTGTGACAGTCAGGTGTTAACACACACTGAAGTTTGGATTTCTATCGTCTACTCTTTACTTTAACCTCACACACGCACTTGTTGAACATGGGATTTCTTCTGACCAAGATGATGGCTGTGTTCGGTGACAGAGGTAGGACTAACTATTTTATCACTTTCAATTATTTTTGTTGTTTATGTTGTGACGAAGCTTGTGACTAAATAAAATTAGAACAATAACTGCTTTCATGTATCCTGTAATAAATAGTCACCATATGTCGTCTTTCTCACTTCTCTCGTTTCCTTTCACATGTAAATATTACTTTATTCTGACCAGAGAGGAAGTCCTTTCTTAACTTTGATTGGAGAGCCTTTCCTGGTTTTACTTGAATTTTATTTTGCAGTTTAAATTGTATTTTATGTATTTTGAAGTATTTATTTACTCATTTTCGTTTCAACTGTAAATCTATTTACAACCTGTCTGATTTATATTGATGCCTTTGTGAAGCACTTTGCTGCTTTTACTTTGAAAAGTGCTCTATAAATAAAGGTTATCATTTGTTATTATAAAATAAAGTCAGTCAACTAAGACAGTGTATGAACAGAGACCAGATTTAAACCTATCGCTGGACTGGTGTTGTTGATGTAATAACCTCTCTTTACCTTTTCCTGTTCAGCACATCTCAGTCCTGCTGGTTTTATCTTATCTTGTGTGTACATTCGCCTTTTTGTGCACTGATACAATATTACGCAACTCCAGATGAGAGTGTATTATATGGGAAAACATACACATGTAGTTTTCACTGTTTATGTTAAATGTTTTAACTTTTCTTTTTCTTTTTCTTACAGAGCACAAAGTCGTCATCGTGGGTTTGGACAATGCTGGAAAGACAACAATCCTCTATCAATTGTGAGTGACTTTCTCAAGCAACAATAGTGTCTTAGAACTATTGATATCTCTGGATTCTATGTTAAGTGTTTGTTTCCTGACTTTCTAACAGTCTGACGAAGGAAGCCGTCCACACATCGCCCACCATCGGCAGCAACGTGGAGCAGATCACCGTCCGTAACACACACTTCTTAGTTTGGGATATCGGCGGGCAGGACAGCCTACGAGCCAGCTGGTACTCATACTACTGCAACACAGAGGTACGGATCAATGTCTAACTGTGTGTGCAGCAAAACATAGGACCCTGGTCTAACTGTATAGTTTCAGAATTAATCATAAGAGTCAGAAACATGACAGGCTTTTGCACATTAATCCATATTGGCCTCTTATTCTTGTACCCTGCTCCCTGCATTGATAAAGATATCAGCGTTGCATAATTGTTTAGAAAGTCTTACGTATGTCTGCAGGAGACGTCTTGTGCCCCCTACTATCATTACAACAGCCACTGATACCACAGGTCCCGAGATGTCTGCTGTTTTTGTGCTAATAGCTGATTTTGTTGTGGCTGTTTCAGATTGTTATTCTGGTTGTGGACAGCACGGACCGTGAACGCCTCACTCTCACCAAAGATGAGCTGCACCGAATGCTCTCACATGAGGTACAAAGTCTACTTTTTCTCTTTTAACACAAATCACTCCTCACACGACTTCACATTATAGCAGGATTAATTTAATGAATCAAAACCAGGGTGTGAAAATGAGACGGCAGATTTAAATAGATTCATTTGAATGCAGCGTTGACGTAAAAACCTTTTGTCAGTCAGTGAGTCTGCCCAAGTCTGCTATTCGTGTTTTGATTTGGGAGATACACTCCTATTTTCAGAGTCAGTTCTTGCGCCATAGCTAATAAACCCATGACACTCATGATGAGGAAGTTTCAGCTCAGTCTGTGTGAGTCAGCGTGTTGACATGTTGTGTCTAAATGTTCCGCTGACGATGCTGTTCTCGGTTCTCAAAGGTCACACCGGGACATTTTCTGGGGGTTTTGATAGCTTAATAGCGTAAGCAGAATCAATAACCAATCTTCTCGAATTTCGACATAGGACCTGCAGGATGCGGCTGTTCTTATTTTGGCAAACAAGCAGGACATGAAGGGCTCGATGACGGCGGCAGAGATCTCCCAGTGCCTCACACTCGACTCCATCACGACACACTCCTGGCATGTTCAGGCCTGCTGCGCCCTCACAGGCGAGGGGTGAGTCTCAACACACCCCACACTCTGTCTTCATAATCACTGCATATGAGTCAGTGCTTAAAATGACTAACAAAACCTTTCTCTTTTCACCCTCTCCCAGTCTACCTGCCAGTCTGGACTGGATGAAGTCACGTGTTGTTGCAAACTAGACCACACCGCAGTGGATCAAACTTCCTCAAACTGAGCCAGCCTCGAAGGCCGGGGTTATTTACAGTGTTTTGGGCAAACATGGGGGTCTGTGACAGAGACTATCTCGTCCAAGTGTGTCCCAACCAGCTGTGTGAGAGTCTGCAAGGAGCTGCCTGATCAAAAGAGAAACATGGAGGATCTTAGAGCTGGTTAAGACACACCAGATATCAGTAAATTCTCACACTCCCAGGTGTATATTTTTGTACTGTTAAAGAACCACTTGGTGGTTTGATTATAATTCAACAGTTTTGACAGCTGACAGTGTTTTTCTCAGTGACCAATGTGTAGGCGTGTACACTGTTAACACATGTTTACATTTAATATCCCACCAGACTGGTAATATCACATTCAACATTTCGGTCCTGAGTGCATTTACATGCGCACTGGTGTCCTGGTTAAGATTTGGGTTTTGGAGTATCCAAGTTACATATTTCATATGACTGGAAATCAAACCTCTTATACAGGCATCATGAACATGAACAGTCTTTGTTGGAACAAGAAATAGTGATAAAGATCAAGACTCACCCGCAGTCAGATGATCAGAAACCTGGATGTTCTTATTATCATGTATGCAGGCATACAAAAAACATTTTTTAATGGTCTATGTAAATTGCAACATCCTGAATATGATTAAAAAAAAGGATAAAACTCAAAGCCAGATTACTAGTGAGCAATATTTTACTTAATTGACTTGTATTGTGGTAACTTAAATATGATTAATTACAGCCTGCACACAATACTAGGCATGTAACACACTTTTGACCTTTGATTGATGATTCCTGTCACCAACTACTTTCTGTCTTTTATACCTGAACCAGCTGCAGCTGCAGCTTCAGCATCTCAGTATCTCACTGGCTTTTCAATCACAGAGTAAGTTTAGTAACTGCCTCTGTAAAGACTTTTACACAACAGCTGAGAAGAACACAGCTGTAGCTCCTATGGCCTCTCTTACTCAGAAACTCTGCAATGTTTTTATTAAAGCCTGATGTATCAAACTGTATTTTATGCCAATGAACTGCTGTTTAGTAATTTATTAAGGAACAAAAAGCTCTTGAACTATTTACTGTATATTACAGCATTTTCCTGGATAGGAACATGAGCTAGCTGCTAAGGACTGAGTCATATTTAAAAGTATATATTGTATATTGTGATTTTTAAAAAAATAAATATTGTTATTGAAAATATGCAATGGTTGTTTTCTATCCTGTAGCTGTAAAAGTCTGTGTTTCAAAAAGCGATAAACACCATACTATGTAGGTGTGGCTTAAAATGACAAGTGCTCTTATTTATAAAGTAAAAATAACCTTAAAGCAACAATAAAACATAATATCCAGGTATATGGCTGTTACACGTCTAAGAAGTAAGTTAGATTTCATTGAAGCAAGAACAAAATTTGCTGTTAGGGGGCATCCGGATTTGAACCGGGGACCTCTTGATCTGCAGTCAAATGCTCTACCACTGAGCTATACCCCCTCGCGCTTCTCTCTGACAGTAAATTAATTATTTGGTTGTAATGACAGTTTAGTTTAAATAACTGCTGTTGCTGTTTGTACTAATGTGGATTTATCTTAGGCAGAATTAAACGTGATTCTGTCGACGGCCGCGGTATTTATTTAATATTTTTAAGGCACAACGTTATTTTGTCCACTAGGGGGGGGGACGTGCCTACATTTTTGACTTAATGTACCAAGCTGTTGATGTAAACCAAAGACTGTACAGTCATTGATGTAAACCACAATAAAAAAAAACACCTACCAAATTAAACGACAAACCATCGTTTGTAACTGACCATGTTCTGGTCTGACGTCACATTAACCGTAACATTCACTTGTGAAAGTCTGTGACAGGCTGCTACAACGCTAACCAACATAACTTAGTTAGGAACAAAAAGTAACTTGGCTGTGAGTACCGAAAGGTCGTAGTTTGAGTTAAGATAGGTACTGGCCGGTTTTGGTTACGTGGCGAGGGTACATTTGTTGTTGACAATAATAGTACTAACTAACTTGCTTTTCAATTACCGTCTTGTTATTTTGAGTCAACAGCTGATACTTTACATTCACTAAATTTCCAAGGGATATAGCCTAACATTTTTTACTGCAATACTTTTATTTGACAGCTGTTGTTAGCCAACTGCCTTACTGTCATATTCAGATTTTACATGTGAGAAAAAAACAAGCAATAATCTTTTAAAATGCCATGACATTACTAAGGATTAAACCACACATTTGTAACGTGCATAAACCAGCTGCAACAAATTGTGCTTATACATTCATGTTCCAATTAGTTACATTATCTAATATTATGACCAATACATGCTAATAGTCAATAGACATTCTCTCTAGTGTGACATTGCTAAAATACACACTAGACCACAAACTATGTACAGGTCAGATTGTTACTGTATGTAGGGTTGAGGCAACTTAATCTACTACTACTCCAGTGACAAAAGGTTTCTATGCCCATGTAAATTGCAATATAATACAGTGATTACAGGATAAATGTGAATATATGAGGTTTATACAAGTCAAGTAACTTACCGAATGGATATAAATAGAGTCTATTCATCCAGGAAGTCAATAAGCACAACTTCTTCATTTTAAGAAAAGAGAATATGAAAGATGAAGTCATTCCATCAACTCTGTATTTATGTGTTTGAATGATTTCAGCATAAAACACACACCTGCTGCAGTGAACACAGCACGCTGCGTTCATGGTCTGTATTATGGGACATGGTACTGATCGCCTTTCCAGCTGTGAATCCAATAAACCCTCAGCTGCCATTTTCTCTGCCAGGGACTCCGTGTTTGCTCCCATAACAGATAAAAACGATAAAAGCGGTGGCTCCGAGAGGTGGTGGAGTCAGCCACAGGGCTTGTTAAGCTCGCTTTTTGTCAGTTTTATACACCATAAAAAAAACGAGGCTTTTGGAAATTAAAACTGCAACAAAGAGAGTCTCCTGTTCCATGTTTGAGGATGTTGTTAGAAAAGAGACAGACAGATGTTTTAAGGAGTGATAAACGGACATGACATGGAATGTGTAATATCATAACTCACATGTTTCAGGCCTGGCATTGTTAGCATCATGATATCCATGTCTAATCTCAGATGTCAGATTATTTACTGTCCTCAGTGTTGGTTTGGGCAGAGGGAGGCGCCATACACACTGCTGCATGGTCATATTTTATCCCCCAGAGTGATGGGAGAGTTGATTTTTGATTTCAGGGACCTTAGCTAGAATCCCAATTGGAGAAGGAAAATCATAGAAAGATATAAATCAGTGCACTGATCTTTACAGTCTTCCTGCTCCAAAGCCTCATCATCTGCTCCTTGTGTCTTTGTGATCACCATGGCAATGGACGAGCAGCACTGAGGAGGAGAGAGAGGGTGTAGTTAGGAACAGGGTGGCGTGTGGAGAGAGATTCATAGGGAAGGAAGAGAGTGGCGGCTGGAGGTGGGATTCGAGAGAAAGCTGTTTTTGCAGAGAGAAGAAGAAGAAGAGGAGAGTTATTTTTGTGTTCATTTTTTTGTGTCTTTTTGCTGCCCAACATGTGTTTAAGTGTGGTGATGCTGCTCCTCTGCGTCTCCCAAGGACATCTGGCAAGAGCTTGGGATCAAACAGGTGAGTTGTGTTTACTGTCTCTCCGTCTTTGCTTTAATGTTTCCACCTGTGCTCTCTGAAGTCACGCAGATGCATTCAGGTGAAGTCTGTGCAATTGAACCCTCTTTTCTTATTCCGTCCATTTGTTCTCGAATTAGTCTTCTTTTTGTTGCTTTGTGCTACTGTTGCTATTTTAATCCACAATAAACCGCAGAACTCTTTATGGAGCGACAAATGGGCACACCATACGCGCAACTGAATGACCCAGTTTACAATAAAGTCCACAATTAAAATACCCTAGTCCACAAGCATGCGACTGAGTCTAAACAACAAGCCACAAACAGCCATGTCTACGGTTTAAAATTAGATGTAGACTTTGTTTTTCTTCTTGCGCATGTGCTGGACTCTGGCAGGAAAATGTAAGAGGACAAAGATTTATACTTTTTCATGTATTTATTTGACACAGTGCAAGGAGGGATGAAGAGGGATTTGCAGGAGGTGTGTTTGAGACACGCTTTTTCATGTATTTAAAGCTCTGAGGAATTTGACTGCACTCTCTACAAACTCCTCCAGTCATTTATTTCCCTATTTATTCCCTTTCCAAAGAGAAGAGATCCTTACTTTGTAACATAAGAGGTCAGTTGTGGCTATTGACCTAACATACCCTCCTTTCCTGCGCCTAATTTGTTCTTATCTGCCGTGTCACTCAACATTATGAACAGCTCAGTTTTTAAACATGACTCCCGGTCCTGAGAGAGCCATCTACACCATCCGAACCAGACTGTAAAAACACAGAGCCTCAAGCTGAAAATGAATTGTGTACCCGGCGATGACCTCAGTGTTTGGCCTCCTGTCTCTGGTCCTGCTGAGACGTTTGCTTAACAAATAGCCTGAAGTGGATCCAGACATGTTGGAGCTGAGCTTCAAGTGGAGGAATGAGACACAGAGAGAAAAACATGTGAGATTGGATCATAGATAGGATGTTATTATCTGTTGATCCCAGGTTGACTCTTGCTTTATAAAACTCAAACTAACAAATAAAAATGGCAAGAAGAAAAACAATCATCTGCTAACAGCGGAGCCGCTTGCTCTTTGACTCATGGTGTAATTTGGAACAGCGTTTGCACCCTTCATTCATTTCTCTTATCGGACAAAGAAAAGCTTAAAACAACATTTTTCAGCTGCCATGCAAGATTTGCTTTCACCGATCCAGAAATAAAAGAACAGGCAATCAGTGAGTTCACCAAATTTGGAATAGCTTTTGTCTTATTTTGAAATGTAGCTTGCAAATTAAATGAGTCATTTTTAAGATTCCAGGGTTATTTATAAAAGGAGGCTCCTCTCGAAGAATTAAAACTAATTGTTCCTAAGTGTATTAGCTAACTGCGTGATTACAAAATACACTTTCTTTTCTCAAAAATAACACAGCATTATAGTCCGGATAAAACATATTCAGTAGAATGGAGCTAAGGCACCTGCGTGCAGATCTGCATTTCAGCCTTGAAACTGAAACTATACATGTCCACTGTGGGTGATGCAGAGGGGAGCGTGCCAGCTCCTCCGGCCTCTGCTCAGGAAGGGTGTGTTCTCTCAGACCGCTCGGAGCTGACCGCTCACAGAAAAAGGACACTAAACGTCGTGGTTTGGTAGCTCCTTAAAGAGTGGGCAGAGGTCAGTTCTCTGTCCAAAACAGTTGCCCTCTCATACTTGACAAAGAAAAGTGGCCCCTGTTTTGTCCCACTGGGTCTTTCACGTACATATTGTCACCTTGGATTTTAGAACTTTGACAGCCTGAAACAGACTTAGATTGTAGCCAAAGTAAGCTTTGTTTTTTAACCGAGTTCTGCTTTAACCAACCACTTTCTGACTCAGCAACAACATTTCTGCACTGGCACACTGAGGTATGGTTCTGAGGCCTTATCATCCAACCGAGACACCACCCTGTTCTTTCCCTAAAAACAAGACAGAAGAAATGAAGGTCAATCTTAAAGATAGGAAAATCATTGCATGGACCTTAAATTGTACAACTGGAAAGTTGTGGGGTTTTGGTATTTCTGCCTTTAAGGTATCAAAAACAGTTACAGTTGGGATAACTGACTGTTCAGAGTATATGATAACATTTGTGTGAATCGCTGAAGATACCCAGCAGTAGGAGCAGAGTTCAGAGTATTTTGCAATCCAGTGAATTATTCAGAAATGGACAAGTGGAATGTGAGTTTTTATTAGTGTCTGCTTGACAGCCGAGACAATACGACTCCCATCTCACTGTTTTGGTTATCAGCCAAAGGTTTCAATACTTTAGGCTGCGAGACAGATTATCTGAGCAGATATTATAAACCTCTTCATATCAAGTGTCTGCACCCCGCCCAGGCTTTATAAATCTGAATATGTTTATCTGCTGCACTGCAAATCTCAACAACTGAGCACCACACCAATCCTCCTCTTACCTCATAGATGCCATAACAGGGCGGACCCAGCGCTCGGTAATCACACATGGAGGTTTAATATACGAGCTGCCACGCATGCTTTGACGCACTGCTTAATTGAATCAAAGGGTGGAGAGAAACACTCATGAACAAACATAATGTGCTGCCTATGAGGTCACGACATTTGGTTTGTCACTTCAGAAACTTAAGAGGCACATTGTTGTTGGGATGGCTTTGGAAGATGTCAGTGTGAATGCAGAGTGATGTTTAAAGCAGGCCTTGCCTGCATATGTCCCAAACAGTCTGAACTCTGGGGGTTTGGCACAGGACATGCCTTCACACACTCAAAATCAATGTCAAATAACATGCCACGGGCACCTTTAGGCACTTTTGATTAGTATCAAGTGTTTTGTTGAGCCAATAGGCTCTGCTTTACTCTGTTTTAACAATGAACATCTGCAAAACTGCAAAGAAGGACAAAGCTCCTTGTCTGATTATTTTCTCTTTAACATAAAGTAAAAGTAGGAGTGTGATGTCTGCATGCGAGGAAGATCTTTGTTGCCTTTTAAGTTGAAAACAAGTAGAAAATAGCTGAATTTAAAGCATTTCCTTTAGCTGTGGAACTCAGATGGCAGGTCAGGCTGATGAAACACCTGAAAAATAAACATGCAGTTTTTACATGTGCATTTTGAGAACACAGTTACACACCTAGCTAACACCTTGCACTTAAATGAAGGTTTGGTTGAAGGTGGAGTTCATTTGGATTATCATACCAAATGTTGATTCTAGCTCTTTTTACTCTATTGTCAATGTAAGGGAATGCATCTTAGCAGGGAAAACCATTTTTAAAGATGCCCATTGTGCAAAATAAAGAGCAACCTGGGTCTGAGCCTTAAAGCATATTTGGGGAAGTAATCTAAGTCTTAATATCCTCACTTTTGTCCTCTAATGGCATAAAGTTATCTGAATTTGGAAGATGGAGGAATGGCTTCACAGAGGAGATATTCCTCCCCTGATCGTATGGATGCACCATATTGGGAAACACTGACTGAATGTACGTATAAACAATTAACAATTATATTATTCTCCCCTTATTTATTGAGACTGATGCAGCTTGGGGGCCCCCTAGAGGCTACAGGGGTCCTATGCATCCGCATAGTCTGCGTATAGCAAGAAACGGCTTTGCTTGTAAGTTATTGCAAACTTATGAGGTTTTGCGGACGTCAAGCTTCAGCTTTATCAACCATTTGATTGAATGCGCACCCACACTTTAAAGTTCCCTCAGCCCATCTTTACTTGTTACCCGTTCAGTCCTCCACTCCCCCAATAGTATGCGTCTGCCCGGAATAGTATGTGTCTGCAGAGCCGGAGGCTGCAGATTCAGGACCGCAGTTCTAGGTCCCTATTGGACGACTGTAAAAATAACAAATGCCGGTTTCTGCCCAAATACCACTTTTTTGTCAACTTATTGTTTTCAAGGTTTATTACACCCAAAAACTAATTCTAACAACAGTTTAAAGGTTTATTACACCCAAATACTAATTCTATAAACAGTTTAAAGTTTTTACACTCAAATATATATTTTTTTTGTATAAATGTAAATATAACATTCACAGATTCTTGAGATATTGAAATAGAATCTTTATTCAAGTACAAAAACAGAACAAACAATGAAAACCATTTTTCTGAACAGAAAAATAAAACGTCATAAAAATACACACTGAGCATGACAGGTGTTCAATGAAGACATCAGGCGTTCTTCTGTCGCCCCAACAAACAGGCAGAGAGACAAAGACACAGAGACCGTGAGGAAGGAACAGAAAGAACATGTTACTGATGTCGGAACTTAATATTCAAAGTTCAAATTGTGAAGTAGATAATAGCACTACCTACCATTTTAAAGGTTTCCCTTCCTTCCTTAATTGCCTACAAAATTCCTCCACTTCACTAGAAGAGTAAACAGACAACATAATCAGTTGTGGGATAACAGAAACACTTTAAAAACATTACTACTTCCTAATTGAACTTACATTGGTAGATAGCTTATTAAGATTGTATTGTTAATTGTCCACAGAATCACTTCATGTAGGTTAAGCTATACAGTAAATTAGATAATCTAACAAGGTGTACACCTGCAGAAAAGGCCAATATAAATCCTATTAAAATGTGTTATCCAACGTTACAAAAGAAAATCAAAAATGAAGACAACTGTCTGATAACACTAATTGTTGGGTGAACAGACAGTAAGCAGTTTAATTATGAGAATATATAAACTTAACTAAAATGGTAAGACATTAAAAAAATAAAAAACAGGCTTTAATATAAACGTAATGTTTTTCCCATATCATCCAGACTATTGCTTTCATCCTCTTTTTAAGTGTATTTAAATGCACAGGCTAAAATTATTTTTCATAGTCATTAGGTCAACACTTAGCCTTGCTAAAATAATGCTTCGGTTTTATTAAACTAACAAATTCCCACCAAACTGTTAGCTATCAAATGAATGTTTGTAGTGCCTTTCAGACTAATCATAGTAGTAAATATAGTCACGTATCACAGTAAAACATTCATTTCGCTGTCAAATTGAAGACAACAGAATTGTATAATGACAACAAATAACTTGATTCACATTCAACAGCCACACTACGGTCGTCAGCCATGTTGCTGATAAAATGCGGTCTTTAGCTTTCCAATGCACTAGGTGGTGCTGTCGGAAAACAAGAGACCTAGAAATGCGGTCCCAGAACTGCGATCCTGAATCTGCAGCATCCGGCTCTGCAGACACATGCTACTCCTCAGACCTGGTATTTACAAGTGGCTTTCGTGGATCGGATCACAAGTGGACAGCCTTAACTACAGGTCTTAACACACCCAGGACGGATTGAAGACACATTGAGATCCGATCACTCAGGCCACATACGGAGTTGATCTGGGACGCTTCAGTGCGACACGCATGTGTCCTGGGCCACATTGGGCACCGCCCATCCCAGATTTCTTTTTTTATTCCAGTCTTTAACATTTCTCCGCTGTGTCTCTTAAAAATCGTATTTTTATTTGTCTAATGTCACTCCAGCTGTGTTAACGTTGTTTATGCATGAGAGCGGAGTGTGCACGGAAATACAGACGGATCGTGTCTGTGTTTTTTCACTTAGAGAGAGAATTATATATTTATATATTTTTTTAATACAGGACGATCCCGAACTGACGAGGAACTAACCCTAACCCTAACCTGGGTCGGAGATATGATCCAGGAGCAGTTTAAGTGATCCACATGAAGTTAATCTGAGTTTTTAATCATGCCGCGCAGTGAGGAGGAGACAGATCTGTATGTGTTTTATGCGCTGCTCGTGGCTTAATAGCAGTCTCGATCTGTCCCGTATTACAGCAGGAGCTACAACCCGCGTGCAGACCACCATGGTTTAGAATAACGCGCGGGGAGGACGCCTGCGCTTCATAAAGTGGATATGTGAGTTACTCGCGCGGGTCTGTCTGTCTGTCTGTCCGTCACTGTTAACAGAGACTCCAGTCTGCTGTGTATCATATATTTGATAAACACAGAGCTGAGGAGGAACATCAGACTTCATGATCAAACTAAGTTTTATATCTCATCTTATTCTCTAGTCCGCGACCACGCGCTCCCTCCATCCCTCTTTGTTCGTGCGCAGCAGCTCCCCTTCTCTCTGTGCTGCGAGTCTACATCACACTTTCTTTCATTACATGCCGTTTTATATTATATGATAAGTCTTTTAAAGGAGACTGGGCCTCCGTGTTTATTTGCATACAAGTGAACAGAGCTGATGTTTTATTTTGCTCAAACAATCACATTCAGACAAGCGTGAAAATTTGTGCTGGCAGGATTTTGCGTCCGAGCCATTTCCCAGGCATATTGTTGCAAAATCAAAGCAAATTGGCAGGGTTCAGTTTAAAGATATGATCCAAACAGTTAGGATGTCATTACAGTTAATGTTAATCAGCTGTGGAAGACAAGAGCTGGTCAACAGGTGGCCTTAGCTAAATTGAAGAACTTATTTGTCCTGATTCAAATATTCTATTTTCCTTTTCCCTCATGGCAAATGCTTCTTGGTAGTCATGGGTGACACATGTGGAGCTAGCCTGCAATTGTCACTTTGTGCTGCAGAAACAAAGATAAATACCCTAATAAAATGCCAAACTTCCAGCAACTCAAGTGTCCGCATCTCCCCTCAGTCCTATGTTATTTAGTGCTTGTGTTACTTTGAAGGCAGAAAGAGAGGGGGGTCGGAGATAGTTAGCTAGCTGTTAGCTGTAGGGTTTTAGCTAGCATTAGCACTTAGCCTTTATTGTTACCTGTACCTGCATGCACCCCTAAATAATGCTGACACTGTTAATTGAAGGGTTAACGGATGTTTGAGCGTAGGCGTTCAAACCAGATCACTTAGAGACCTGGTAGAGTAACCCTGCTCAGCTTTACTCTGTTCAGTTGCTAGTAAACCCGACATGAAGACACCGGAGCAGCAGAGACGAACTCTTCGCAGCAGCCAGGCTGACCACGGCCAAAATCACGGTGTTTCTGGACAGGTAACTGAAGAGGACGGAGTGATTTTCTTGGCTTTTTTAAACGTTACCAGCACCTCTCGAAACATCTCCTGTCGTTCACTGAAAGCCAGAGAGAAGAAAACAGCAAACGTTAAAGACAGGATGGCGCCCACATTTAGGGTTAGGAGAAACACGCCGCCAAATCACGGTGCTTTTTGGTTGTGCATTTATAGACTCGGACTGGCATATGACGTCACTGCGGAGTACCGTATTGTATGTAATAAAGGGCTATCCAGTGACGTGCGGTGAGGTTCATGGCTGGTGAGGCACTGACTCCATCAGAATCAGATTTACAAATATATGAACCCAACAACAGAGTAGATTATTCACCATTTGACAGCAAGGGCTGGCTCAATTCGTGGCAGCGGCAGCGAGTATTGGTACTTCCTTCTTCCTGCCTTCCACTCCAGTTGCCGGCGTCTGAGGCAGCTGCCACTGACCTGCCACTTACTCTGCAGCTGCGGAGTAGCATAAACATTTCTGGGCTCACCAGCGCCCCCTACGTTGAGGCAAGAAAACTGCCTGCCTCACCCAGTGCCTCTTCACTGCCGTTGTAAGATCGCTGAGCACACTAAACAAGTTACACATATATATTATATACATCAGCTAGTTTTATTATTATTATATATATTATTATATTATTAAGTGTTTTATTGGCGACATACAGAGAGACAGTAACACGCTCTCATTGCATGGCAGAGCACAGTTTGTGAGGGATTGCGCAATCCAAGGTGAGGCTCAGCTTGCTGCTGCCTCACTGTGCGTCTCTTCCCCGTATTTGAACGGAAATGTGAAAATTCAGCGATTTTTAATAAAAATCGATCCAAATTGTTTACGTTAAATGGAAAATCAGTTTATAGTTCAAACCATTTGATAAATATAACCATTTAATTTATCTGTTTATTATATATTTTATTTATGATGACAGGTGAGGCTCTGCCTCCCCTGCCTCTCCTGACCGCACGTCACTGGCTATCACCAACTAATTCCCGTAATTTCCCACATAGATAGAAAAACATCTAAACATAATCGAAGCCTACACTGCCCGTGGCTTATATACCATCACAGAAATTACTTTTGCAGGCTCCAACTTTAAGTAATGAGGTTCTCCATAGGTAGAGAGCCACATCAAAGTCTTCATATAAATGTAACAGCAGACATGCATTTAGCACAGTCAATAAAAATCACAGTGTGGTGCTAAAATAAACTCCCAATATAAACTAGGAATTTGTGGCTTTGAGAAAAGACAAGCCATCAATTAAAACACCAAAAAGTTTAAAACAAAGCCTACCTACCCCAGTTTGCTTACCAAATATGGTTAACATTTTTTGTTCAGTTTGACAGTTCCTTCCCAGCATCACCACATTGTAATTGTATTGTTTTTGCCTTCATTCAACAATGGCTTTCAATGACAGGACTAACACCAACTATTTTTAAAGCAAATTGTTATTTCTAATTTGGCTGATTGGTTGAACACCGAGCTGTAAACATGCTTCTCCAGGGTCCGAGTAAAAGTGATGTCTAAAATGTCATGCTCACCTGATATTCCTTTTTTTTTTGTACACAGATAACTGGTACAGTGTGATCTCACAGCAGCATGGACAGCCAACTGGAGGGAGCAGTCACAGAGCCCAGAGGTCATCTTCAGGCCAGGCTCGGATCAACAGGGTGGTCCCGGTCCTGGGTGGAGGACTCACCATCGACACCCTGCCAAACAACATGACACGCGTAGTGGTGAGAGCAGCACCACAGTGTTTGTCATGTCTGTAACAGTGTGTGGCATTTATTATGTTTTTGGCTTTGTTCTATTTGTTTTAGTTGAAGTTTAACACTGCCCTCTTATGGAAGTTTTCCACTCACTTGGAAAAGTACATGACATCATATAATTTAACCCTAAACAGAGTGCACTCCTGATGCCTGTATATGACACACTCTTTGAACATAATCACACCATGACAACCTCTGATTCTCTGTGTTTTCTATCTGGAAGGAGGATTCTGGCAAGTATTACACATGGCGTAGCTACGGCCCAGAAGACCAGCGCACAAAGGAACTATGGGTAGACATGAGCGACGTCCGACACGGCCAAGTTAGAGTCCATGGCATCCTGTCAAATTCATACAAACAGGCTGTGGTGAGTCTCACACGCAAAACAACACATGCACTTTTTAACTTTCTTGACAACTGATCGTGACATCTGCCATGCCTATACTCCTATTTTAATTTTTGCAACTGTAAAATGTTTAATTTACCTGCCCTATCCTTGATGAGCACATGGTCCTTCACCTTATTTTTTTATTACAAGATCATCTAGTAAAGTACAGACACTATATTTGGGAAAAGTGTGATGTGTCTGTAGAGACAATCTAAAAGTAAAACTTTTAGAGGTCAGAGTTCAAACCACAAATACTTTGGCTGAATGTGGTCGCACACTTTAATCTTTAAATCAGTTCTAAACCGAATCCTAAAGGCAACTGGACTTGGTTGAAGTTCTTGAAGACGTTTCACCTCTCCTCTGAAAGGCTCCTTCAGATCTAAACTGTTGATAGGTCATTAACGACCCATCAACACCAGGGGGTACTAAAGTCTCTCAGTGATATTAGGTCAACAACTCAGGTTAACGACTCTCCCTTGATTACACATCTATTAGCATACCAATGACCTAAAGAGGCTTATATTTCTAGCTCCCTCCACCAGTCAGTTTACAACTGAAGAAGCCTTTTGGATGAGAGGTGAAATGTCTTCAAGAACTTCAACCAAGTCCGGTTCCTTATTGATTAAGCTTATGACCCGGATGACTGAGAACCTTCAAAGACACTTTAAATCAGTTAATTTCAGTGGACATAATAGTATTAAGCCATCTACAATATATGGACACTGATTGGGACTGTCATGAAATAAATATAAAAGTATTTATTCTCGCTAAGCGTGGGACTCTCTATGATCAGACTTCCTGCCATCTTTTCTCCGTCCTTGATTAAATGTTAGTGCAAAATTGCAACACTGCACTACAGTCAGCTACTTCTGCATTTGTCAGAGAAGAAAATCGCCACATTTTGCCCTAATATGAATTTGTCAAAGCATTCCAGGATGGATCTCTCTGACTTATAAGGTTACACCACAACAGGATTTGAAGAAACTGGGAAAGAGCTCCAGGCCTGCCGGAGTCAGTCACAGCCTGGCCAGTCATGACCTCACCTGGCACCTGTACAGTTCACACAGCTCACTTTAATACGGAAAGATATAGTGGAACAGGAACAGGGGAAAAAAACCCTCCTGTACTCTGAGAAACACGGGATTATCCAAGTGGAAACTGAGTAGTTTGGCTTCATTGAAACATCCATTCCCGGTTGGAAAAGCAGCAGTCGAAGCCACGGCTGTAACATCACATTATGAATGGAGGAAACTAAGAAGGGAAATGTAGCTGCAGTTTGGAAAATAAAGATACTTCACTATATTCGGATTAAACTACAGCTGCACTCAAAGGTTATCACTTTTACAGTTGGTTAAAGCAGGCTCAGTTTCCCTTTATGCCCTACGGATCTTGAGGCGGATAATGTAAATTATCACAGGACAGCCTGCTGAAGTAAACAACTGCCTTTCCCTCTAATGTAGCATCAGGGGGTATAGCTCAGTGGTAGAGCATTTGACTGCAGATCAAGAGGTCCCCGGTTCAAATCCGGGTGCCCCCTCATTTATGACAAACTCAATGATTTGATTATATATATTCCATTATATCAGAGGTATTTTGAATTGATTGGCCTGTGTTGACATGTGCTTATGACTGCATTTGCTTTCAGACAAAGTAAACATGGTGACATTTAACTACAAACACAAGCCCTGCATTACTTGCTGTTTTGTTTCTAGTGAAGTCCTCATTCGTCGGTGGGCAATTTGAACTGAATCCTCCACTACCAAAGAAAACTGCTTTACAGAGGAAATATCAGAATTTATACACATTAAATGGATATTACCTAAATCATAAACATAACAGAAACAGTTTCAAAAACAAGGTCTGACTTCATGAGAATCTTTTTATTGTAACTTTAGAAAAGTCAAGTTGAGTTGTGCTCAAAAGTATATAAAAATAACCTTTCAATGAAAGAAATGAAACTAAACATATCTTTTCTAATACAAAAAAGCATTTCAGCATCTTTATTCATCTTAGTGTGATAAAAACAGCTGATCAGGATGCTTATATCTGCAGAATATTAACTAAAAACAAACACCCTTAGAACAAGAAGCTACAATGTGATAATTGTGGATTTAGTTAAAGTTACTGTGAGGAACCTTCAGTTTGTGTTGATTTTGGTGACCCCTGTGGACAACGCTGTAACTCTTATCTCTTTGTTGATTTTTTCCTGTACATGCTTAAAGGAGCAACTCGCCCCTGGAAAAAGCCACTGTCAGTCAAAGCTGGTGTTCTCTGTAATCGATAGAAGCAATAGTATTTGAAATTGGCGCCATAGCTGTGGAGAAAGTTGTACAAACAGCTCGTGGTTTTGCCCATTCTACATTCCTACAACACCCAGCATGCATTGCGCCCCTCCCTCTGAAAGGAACGGTCCAGCGAGAGACGCTGGAGTGAAATACTATCGTTTTCGCTGCAGGCAATGGCTCAGAGCGGTACAGAATCTGAAATAAGACGAGAATATACCGGTGGATTGTCTAAAAAAGTCTTCAGGTCTGCAGTGACCTGACATGACATAGGAGGCGGGTGTCCTAGATTGAGGAAGTGTAGTTTAGCGAGCTCCCTGGCCTCCGCCAGGTGATGCATCTTAAGTAGTCTGGTGGAGGTTTTCCAGGGCCCATTAGAGAAGCAGATAGCGTCCTCCAAAGGCACAGAGCTAAATTGCATTTTTTGTCTTTTTCTTTTTATAACGGCAACTGATTGCTTTTGTAGGTCATACAGACACATCAGAATGAATTTCAGTCCGTTTCATAAACAGCAAAAACTCCTCACAGGAGCTGTAACTTGAAAACTATACTGCTATGCCGATGACGTCCAGATTTACATCTCCACCAAATCCATCACCACAGCAACTCGCTCCACTCTGACCAACTGCCTCACTAAAATAAAAGCATGGATGCAAGCAAACTTCCTCCAACTCAACTGTGATACATCTGACATAATAATCATCGGCCCCAAATCCCTCACTAAAACCACCCACGACTTCTGCCTAACCATGGACAATTCCACTCTGTCCCCATCACCACACATCCGCAACCTTGGAGTCATTTTCGACAATAACCTCAGCTTTGAACAACACACCAATCAAATCACCAGGACTGCTTTCTTTCACCTCAAAAACATTGCTTGTCTCCGTTCATCACTCTCTTTCCCTGCTGCTGAAACTCTGATCCATGCCTTCATCACATCCAGAATTGACTACTGCAACAGCATCCTTTATGGTTCACCCTCCAAAGTCCTAAATAAGCTATCCCACTCCGGCTCCCGTGAGAACATCACCCCCGTCCTCCAGAAGCTCCACTGGCTCCCTGTTCCTCAACCCATCCAGTTCAAAGTCCTCCTTGTCACCCACAAAGCCCTCCATAACCAGGCCCCTTCATATCTTACAGACCTGCTCCACCGCCACGCTCCACCGCAACCTTCGCTCCTCTGATGCTAACCTCCTCTCTCCGCCACACAGAGCAAAGCACCGAGCCTGCGGTGACAGAGCATTCTCCATAGCTGCCCCCTCCCTCTGGAACTCTCTACCCCAACAGATCTGAGACTGCACTTACCTAACTTCCTTCAAATCTCTGATCAAAACCCACCTTTTTTCTCTTGTAGTTCCTCTTATTGTGTTTCTTTCTCTGTTCTTATTTTGTTTCTTTAGTTGTTTTTAATTATGTAAAGTGACTTTGAGAACCATGAAAAGCGCTTTACAAATAAAATGTATTATTATTATTATTATTATAAAGGTCTGTATTCCATTATCTTATTCTCTCACTGTCTGTTTCTATCTGCTGCCTTTGCAGAGGGTGGCCCTGTCGTTTGCCTTTCCTTTCTACGGACATTACCTGAGGCAGATTACCATAGCAACAGGAGGTACTTTTCGATTTTATATCAGATGTTCAAGTGACCTTAACTGCATGTAATCAGAGCGGAGGACTGTTTTTTGGCGAGGTAACAAGTCCCAAACACGTCTTACATGTTTTCCCATCTGGCCATTTTTCAGGGTTCATCTTCACGGGGGACATTACTCACCGTATGCTGACCGCAACGCAGTACATCGCCCCTCTAATGGGCAATTTTGACCCCAGCTACTCCAAAGACTCCACTGTGCAATACCTAGATAATGGTAAGATACCAGCTGATGTTTAAGCATGTCCTTGTTCCTCAAATTACCAACCCGACTTGTCTGACTACTATTTCACATCCTCTGTCTGCAGGTGAGGTGTTTGTGGTCCAGTGGGAGCGGGTCAGACTACCAGGAAGAGAGTCAGCAGGAGCCTTCACATTTCAGGCTGCGCTTCACAAAACTGGAAGCATCACATTCAGCTACAGAGATGTGAGAAACACCTCTGCTCTGTGCTCTCATATTCACCTTCGAAACCTGTCCCCTTCCTTATTGCGCTCCTCTTTTTGCCTGTGTATCAGATACCTCTGTCGATAGATGCGATCAGTTCAGCTGAGCATCCAGTGAAGGCTGGTTTGTCTGACGCCTTCATGGTCACGACACCTTCTCAATCACCAGGTCAGCTATAAAGCTTATGCACTGTGAGAGTCCTGTAAAAACATTAAGGTATTTAACCCTACGATTTCTGTAACACAGATTCCGAAAGGCAGACGATTTATGAGTACCATCGGGTTGAGATTGACACCTCAAAAATCACCAACTACTCTGCTGTTGAGTTCACTGCACTGCCTAGTAAGTGATCCTATGTTGTTGCATTAATTTAAGGTTTAGTTTCACTACACTCAAACTTGTCTGTGTCTCTCTGTTCAGCCTGCCTGCAACACGACAGCTGTGACCTCTGCCTCACATCAAACCAAACCTCTGGCTGCAGCTGGTGCAACGTACTCCAAAGGTAAATGCACATTAAACTAGCCCCGATGCTAAAATATAGTGCAGTTTCAACTTTTTGTGTAACACACTGTGTGTTTTAGGTGTTCAGATGGCATGGACAGACACAGACAAGAATGGTTGGACTATGCCTGTTCAGACGAGGTATTGCACGGCCTCAGGAGTTGATTTCTACTTACTCGCTGTTTTTGAGACTCATGCATGTTTTACCTTGTAGAGCGAGGATGGAACCTGTGAGGATTTCTCCAGGCCTGACAGCTCCACTGGCTCCTCTATCACACCTGGGCTCGAGGATGTGACCCCTTTGACTCCTCTACAAAAAGGATGTATAAGTGACGGTGAGGCTGGGCTACTTTCTGTGTTAGTACAGTGTCATAAATGGATTCTACCATGAAATAAGTATGAAAATATCTGCTTCCTGTCTCCTTCAGATGAGACCAAACGTCATATATATAAGTCTGGAAATGGTGAGTTATCACTTGTAAGAACAAGCATGGTTGAGCTTTATGAAAGGTTTTAACAATGGAGCTTCTTCTTTAATACAGATGTGCAGACAGAGACTTCAATCAAGAGTGACGTGTTGGCTAACACAGGAGTGATAGCCGGCATAGCGGCTGCCCTGGTGTTACTTTTGGCTTTGATACTTGTAGCACTTTACATCAACTATCATCCTACTGCTGCGTCACCACTTTACCTCATCCAGGTGAGCACCGACTGTGTCCTAAATCTACCCTGGAAGCAGCAAGAGAGGAGTGCTTTTATTACACAATTACACATCAAACATAATCTTTCTGTGCTTTATTTGTTTTAGCGACGCAAGAACTACTGGCCTTCCTTCAAGTTTCAGAAGAAAAAACCTGGTTACACAGAAGTGGAAGGAGAAGGTCATGAAAAAGACTGCATTGTTGAAGCTGGGCCCTGTTGAATTGATGGATGGAAACAAAACATTAGAACTGAACTTCTACATTTGTAAAAACACTTTTATGCCAAAGCCAGTTCAACTTTTTTATTCTGTTTATGATCATTTATTCATTGCATTGCAAACAATGAAATTGTTGCAGCAGTTTATGTAGATTATGATTTTTTTTTTTAAATAATAATTTCAGAAGAATTTTATATTTCTGCTGGAATTAAAGGCTGCTGCATTTAAAAGCATTATCTAATTTGACTGCAATAAACTGTGCAATGCATTCCACAATGTTGACAACATTAGACTAAACCTAAACTGCTGTTTTTCATCAAAGAAATAAAGATCTGAGTGTGCTTCATTGCCAGTTCTTGCTGCTTTTGCTGATGCTGATGTTGATTCTTTAATGTTCCGACTTTTGTTTTACAAGAACACACTACACAGTTTATGCTTCAAAGTTTAAAGTCAGATTTAACATTTAAAATGATTTAATGCTGTACATAAAAGGAGGGATGATTTCATTCAATCATCTGTAGTATGTAAAAGGTGCTACAGTACTTCTCTTTGGTCAGCAGATGTCATCCTAACCCAAATATTTCTCACGGAAATCAAGTAGGGCATGCAGTGAACGTGGCAGATGTGTAAAAATGTGATCACTGGATTGGTAAACCCCTCCAAACCTGCAACAATAAAGATGATCGCATGAGTTTGCTATGCAAGCACAGATGGGCCGAGGACGGATGTGTTGCACATGAACATCATGCATATTGAATTTCTTTACAGTTACACAATAATTTGTTGCTTAATTTTGAACCAATACACAAGTAATGCAGGCTCAGTTCAATGGTTTCTAGTTGTGTTTCCTCAGAAAATATGATTAAACCCTACTTTTTGAATTTGAACCTCCCACACTGCCTCTTCCCTTTCTGCTCGGGCACGCGCAACTGAGGGAGGAAGGAAGGGAGGGAGAGGGGGGAAGCGGGCGCGCGCTTTCCGTGTCTGGTTAGTGGACTGACAGCCAGCTGTGCGGCTACAACGACAACAACAATCTCCTGGATTTGCCACATACAACTAGATTAGTGTTAGTCTGGGACCGATCATAATCGTTCACTGTAGCTAGTTTTTAAGTGTGTACTCGACAGTACACGGCTACAACCAGGATCATCGGCGGTTTCCGTGCTAACTAGCAAGAAGAGCATTCCTCCAACATGAATCCGTTGTGTGGCAGATGTAATCTAGTCGTTTACCCCACGGAAAAAGTGAATTGTCTGGACAAGGTAAGAACATGAGTAAATCGTATTTCTTTGTATTCTTCTTTTACAAACAATCCCAATACGGTTTCCAAACATTGCACCCTTACTGCACCCATTCCTGTGCTCGTATAAAATGACACCCTTCACATTTTTTGTGAATGAATCGAACATCCCAACAGGACAGGTATTTCGCTAGCAAGGCAAGCTAACGGCTAGCTTAACGTCTGGAAGGCGCTAGCACGAGAGCGCGGTACAGAAACAAAATTACGACATATTTTGAAGATTATGGGCTACTTTAAGAACCCAGAGTTTAAATATTTTATTTAAGACAATGGCTTAAGGCTATAATATTGATTGAGCCTAAACCAGCGCCTCAACGCTTTCGCCAGACGAGGTCGGTTTGGGCCTGGCTGGCACCTCTGCTTTGAAGAACAACGCTCGCTAACGTCTGTAACCTCTCTCGAAATTACAGAGGCGTTACCTGACAAACACTTAAAACACAGCACCTCTGAGCTCCTTTCCTGAATAATTATATTATAACCAAGCTTTCCGTGTCCTGTACTGCTTAGGGCAGCAGCGTGGACTGATTTGTAACGTGCCTGTGTCTAATTCACTTGCTAATCCAAGTCAGGTATGATTAGTCCAGCCACCTAGATTAGTTTCCAGTCAGAGGCAGTAGCATAATCTCAGTTGAGGAGGTAATCTCATTAATTTTACCCACATTGACTCTTTTGAGATCACTAATTCAAACAGGGGCAACAATTTTAGTTAAATAATCTTGTTTCTGTGCCCCCTGTTAGATTTAAGGAGGTAAAGGTGACGATCATTTGTTGCTTATTGCATTTATTAAATGCTACTGTTCTCAACTACTCATTTACTTTGCAGCAAAATAAACTATACACAGTTACCATGCTTGATGGGTGGGGTCTGAAGTGTTTGGCATATGAAGAGCAATGTTTATGTATTTTTACTAAAGCATGGTTTGAGGCAAGTAGATAATTTGTCTAATGGACCTCTATTGAAAATCAATCCCTGTCAAGATGTGCTTATCTGTTGGGGTTGACAGAAGGGGAAGGTGGGGAAAGAGCACACAAAGCACATTAGCTGAAGTAACATCAGCTCTTGATTGGATGCATTTACTGCTCAGCTGCATGGATGTATTCTTGAATGCACCATGACTAATGTTTTCCCAAAGTGTTTCGGACTGGAATTGATTTACCTCACAGGCCATCTTCATGCACAAAAGCCTGCCAATCCTAGAAATGTGAGTCGTATTAGGAGGCTGGTATTGATGAGAATCAAATTGCCACAAGTACAGCCTGAATGTGCTGTGGAATCTGGCCTGAAGCAGAGTGAAGAAGAGTGCATTCCAGCAGACAGACACTCCCATAAAACGTGCTCTGTCAGAGGCCTGCTGTGTCTCCCTGCTCTGAACCGAGCACAGGAGAGTAGCCTGCCGTCTGTCTTTGCTGCCATTCCGCATCAGCGCTCACCCCTTCACACACGCCAAAACAACCTCCCCTTCTCCTTCTCTGTGGCACACCCACACACTGCCCTTCTGGTTTGTTTTAAGGCCACATTCGCTCGGGAATTTTCCGTGTGCTAGGCTGGCTCAGGTGAAGCAGCTACGTTGGTATTCTCAGCCATCGATGGATACCTTTTACCTGATAGTCTCCTTCTATATTATCCCTCTGTGGAGACGCTGAGCCACAGAGGCTTGTTTGTCTGTCAGCTGCATTCCAGTATAGCAGGGCTGGGCCCAGCAGAAGGAGCGGGCAGCCGAGCACATGTAAAGACAGGAAGTGAATTTTGGTTGCATGTTGGTGACGGTTTCTCCTTGTTGTTTGGCTTCCCTTCAGTCCTTGAAGTGCTTTTTGATAGTAATGTGTTTAGAGCTGCATATGTGGACCAAGCTCATATCTATCAAAGTAACTTTTTGTAGATTGATTTCATGGCAGCTGTTGGATTGCAGCCAATAAAACTAGTAACAAGGAAGCAATTTCCTTTGTAACCAGTGCCATGTATGTCAACCGTAAAGGTAAAACAGGGCACGTTTAGATTCGTATGTAATGTCTGGAGGAGTGAAGTGATTTGAATGTGTGCCACTATAAGATTAACAGCCTTTTTCCGCACTCAGGAAGCGTGTGTTTTCAAGATAAATGGGGAGATCTGTGTGGAGTGGTGAAAGCTCAAAGCTCATCTCTCACTGAAACACTCGAGTCTGCTGGAGTGTCTTTGTACTTACTATCTGTACGTGCTGTCTACATCATATATGCCTGGATCACAGAGCCTGTTCCTACATGCAGGTGAGGAGACGCAGTCCTCCTACATCCTTTTGAAAGATTTATTAATATTTAGCTTTGACTCAGGAGCCTTTATGCTGTATATCATGAGGGAGCATTATTGGTTCCCAGGTAGTAAATCAGCAGCTATATGTAGTGTTCTAATGTAGATGTATATAAATAATGCAACAAACTGACTTGTGTAATCTGACAGCTCATCCCGATAACTACGGTTGAAGTACTAACATCTCTGCTGGCATGAATATGTTATCAGGTTTAAAACATTTTGATGAATGATAATACACTGATAATACTAACTAGGGGTTTATTGATACATCAATATGGATCAGTACTCAATATTATCAATACAAAACATCTATCCATACGTCGTTTTAAAGATGTGCCTTTATTTTAAAACTCCCATGGCGCCTCTGTGTCATTGTTTCCAACCAAGCGCCAGGTACATGATGGCAAGCAGCCAAGGAAAAGCTTGATAATAGCAGAAAAACAATTTATTTCTTGGGCCCTAAAATTAACTCCCCTCTCCGGAAAAAATTAGCAGTGTAAAATATAATTGCCTTTTGGAGAAAGATGGGTCGACAGGCAAAGCACATGCCGCATGTAAACAATGCTTTTACAAGATATAATACTCAGGACACATAGCAAAACTTGGCCTGCCACCTAAAAAAGAAGTGCAGCCTTATCCAGCGTACGTTTTACACATAAACATTGGAAATATGGCACATAATGAAAGTGAGGTCTAGCCTGGGTTTTTTCTTGTTTTAAAAGGAAAATAGCTTTTTATTTACATTTATATAAGTCGCACTGAAATATAAGAATATTAGCAGTCTTTTTATAAGCAGTTTTAGGGGTATCCCATAGTGAAAAGGGTTTTCTATCGCTATTTATTAATAAAAACGTGTATAAAAATTATTTCAACACTATTTCAATTTATTTTCATTTAAAACACACACAAATTACAGCCTACCATCTGTTTTCGCCATTTCGTGTTTGCAATCCTGCTAGCTAGCGGTAGCTGGGAGCCTACGGTAATGTCCATTTTTGTGAGGGTGGCGGCTGCAATGGCGATCACGATGGTGCATGTTTATGACGAAGCGTTAGCAACAATTAAGTTAGCTTAAACAGCGAGGAAAACACAAAACAGCACTGTGGCATGTTGTAAATAGGAGATGTTATAGCGGCTTGGACCCGGAAACGGTTTAATGCGGAGGTGTGACGTCACCACTTAACAACCAACAACTTTAGCTAGATTATAGCGCTATTGTCTGGGTAAAATACCACACCTCTCTCTGCGTTTTATACTGGTATATTGGTCGCACCAGTATATAGGACGCAGCCCACTTTTTAGATGAAATTTTTTTTATTAAAAGTGCGTCTTCTACACCAAATTTTACGGTAGATGGCGGGAGGAGTTCAGTTAAATCATATTTTGGTTGTTTGTTTTTTTTGAGTTGATAAAAATATAACAAATTCTATTAAATAGTTCAGTGATAATGTCTTATATCAATCACAGACCACTGAAATAAAATGAACTGTGTTGGAGTCATATCGTATTACATGTTTGCAGGAAGGAATAACAGCGTATTTTGTTGGATAGTTAGCAAAAATAGCGGCTGCACTTTGGCTCACATGATCTCAAATGTTCAGACGTGGTTGTCATTTACAGGAGCGTGTGTAGTAATCTCATTTCATACATCATTTGCTTCACCCACTGATCCATCTGACACATGCTGTAGTTCTGCCCACGATTACAACAGACTTGTGTCTATGTATATTTTATGATATTTGGCTTCATTGTGGAGTTTCCGGTTAACATGTGAGCCTTAATTGTACTGCTGCGTCAATCCCAGGAAATGACTGTAATAGAGGGTTAAAGGTCAGAAGAGTACAGAATTTGAGTTGTACAGCTCTGTACAGTCTTTACAGCTTACATCATAAACCCCGAGCTAAGTCACAGTGTGCCACATGTAATCACCAAACTCCTTCCTGTTTATATTCCAGTATTATGCAAATACAGTTATTTTATAGGAGGATTTTGTCTGCTTTTGCTCTCGGATGGCCCAGTGGCGACGCTTTTCCTCTGACCCCAGTTTTTAGAGGCATTTGTATCGCGCCTTTCATATATTTAGACAGATTATTTCTGGGAGCTGATTCATGTTCTCCGAAGCAACAAGAGGTGACGAATCTGTCCAACCAGCGCCAGTCACCTCCCTTTAATGACCACAAACACACATTACAGTCAAAATCAGCTGAGGTGTTGACTCCACAGTGAGCAACCAGGAACTTCTTTCCAATGTAAAACAGCTTTACTTGTTGTATTGCCTTTAAATAGAATAATATTGTAAAGGAAGCTCAAAGAGGAAGTTTTATAAGCCAAACACTTAGAGCTGACTAAAAATGAAACCCGTAAACTCCATTCTGTAGTTGCACCTTGTCGTTATATTTGTTTGTTAGATCTATTTTTAGTGCAACAGGCTGAGCTTTCTCTTTTGAGGAAGGCGGGCTTGTGGGTAACATATGCATGTGACATAGTTCGGCTTATGGGAAGCAAGTCTCGCCTGTGAGTTAAAGTATGACTAGGATGTGCACACAGTACAGCTATGCTGTCCGCAGGTTGGAAAGTTTATTTTGTCAGCAAAAAGTGTCCAGAAAAGCTCAGGTTAAAGTATGGTTGTTAGGAAAAGGGCTGTGTAATTTATCTCCTGCGTTGAGTAAATAACGCATTGTTTTATGCACCGTTACAAAGTTACCACCACGTCTCACTATAATTCTTTACAGCAGAGTTTGCCCAAACTGGTAAAAGATATTTAGCACTAACCAGAGGGGCTAAAGACTTCTTGTCACAGGACAATAAGCTAAATCAGCTACAGATCTCTGTCACTGGTAGATTACAGATATATAACAAAACTGTACTTTACACTATGTTTAAACAAGTGCAGACTATTTTAATATATATTTTATTCATGTTTTTATTCTATTGTTTATCGTGTTTCTTAATACTACTTTTATATTATCTGCATTAAGCAGCTCAGGGAGATGCTTCACTGTTTTGCACAATGACAATAAAGACTTGAATCTTAAATTAATCTTAACTTTATAAACCGAAAGAAAACTGGTTCTTCTTCCTATGGTTTGGAAGTGAGCTAACCATAGACTAAGTATCAGTGAAGGTTTAATTTATGCTAAACTTTCTTTGGTGCTAGCTAGCCACTTACCGAGACAGGTGAGAGACTATGTTATATATATATATATATATATATATATACTGGAAGTTGTCTGTGAGCACTGTACTCCTTGACAGGAAGCTCAAGTGTACAATGTATATTTCCGCTGTAATCTAAACATTTATTCTATATCATGAAACTCAAGCCATTTTCTGGTGCTCCAAAAATACATATTAAATAATTAAATTAAAGCTCCTGTGAGCAACTTTCGGATTGTGTCGATTTTGGCACCCCCTGTGGACAAAACCGTACCTCTTCTGTCTTTAACTTTAAACTTTAACAGTCATATGCAGGGCTCGACATAAGCACTGGCCCGGTGGCCCGATGGTATGTTTGTAACCCCCCCGGGCCAGTAGATTAACTATTTAACTGGCCCTGTGTGCCAGTAGGATCTACAAGCCCACAAACAATGTAGTAGCCCTCCCGAGATTCACAGTTCTGATGAACGGGACGAATTACTTTCTACACAGTACCCTGCGGTAATCTCAGTCCGATGTCAGCATCGTTGCAGGCACTTTGGCTACTGCTGTCAACACGTTAAACGCTACTCTCTGCACTCACGACAGAGCAGCTGTCATTCTAGAACACTCTAATTGACATTAGCAAGCTACCGCAGACTAGTATAAACACACGTTTTAGTTTTCATACACACACGAGGGAGATTTACCTCCCCCAACGCTGATGAGCCACTTAACACCCATAGCAGTGTTTCCCACACATAGAACAACAGGAAAAGTCCGTCTGATATCACATAGTGCAGCTTTTAATGAGAGCACAGAGTAAACTGACCGCTGAGCATGCAGAGTCTGTGTGTCAGTCACCTGCCTGTAAACTGACAACATGCACGTGACGCTCCTGCCATCACAGATGCACCTTCGGGATTATCCTAGGCAGACGTGCAGTTACGTGAGGTGACAATAAGTGTGTGTATTCCCGTTATCAGCGGCACCTCGTCCCGGTGCACGTTAGCGCTGTGGCTACATAAACAGACCGTTCACAGAGTGGACGTGGTGCGGATTGTTTACCTTTAACGGCTACAGTAAGCACGAGACGGTAAGTTTTCGTTTCAAAAAGTTACTCTCACGGGCTGATCACGCTAATTAAACATACATTTGACACGTCAGTAATGGTAGGTAACATACTCAATCAATCTATTACTACCACGTCATGCAGGTCTCAGAGGTTGCTGAACCAAGAGTGGTAAAAGAAGCCTCTTTATACCCAGGACTATTTTTATGACTTTATAATAGTTCCACAATTGAACACATATTCATTAATAAGAACCCTTACAGAGAAACAAAATTTGACGTTAAAATAATACCGAAATAACAGATTATTTTAGGGCCAGTGGTTTTAATGGCAGGGCCAGTGAATTTGTAAAGTTACTGGCCCGGAGTGCCAGTGGAAAATTGTGCTTATTGTCGACCCCTGGATATGGATCACTCACTTTAAATATCTGCAGCGTGCAGTCAACCACTTCGTCTGACACCTACCCCACGCCAGCGGTTTCAGGCATTAAAAATAACTATATAGAAATAATCAGCCTCGCCACTGGTGGTCTGGTTTTGTAGGTCATATAGAGTAATCATAATTCATTCTCGTCTGTTTCTTAACCAGATAAAAACCCCTCACAGGAGCCAGAGAAACCATGGTTTCTGCTCTACAAACATGAAACAGTAACATGAGTGAACACTGTGTAAAGTGAATTATACAGATGATTTTTGACATGGCGGAAGTGTTCTGACATTTCACCTTAACTGTGCTTCATCTCTCAGTTTTACTATGCTTCTTTATTTTTAATGTCTCGTTGATGGTGCAGCAGCTTCTCTGTTTGTGTGTGTGTCACTAAGTGCACATTGCAGTCTGAAGTGGTTCGGAAAGTGTGTTAAGTGCATACTCTACTCTAGCATAGCAGTGTCTGTTTAAATCACCGTCTGCCTGCTGGCAAACAACAAAGCCCTCAGCCTGGGTAAAAATTAATGGCATCAGGTAAGCTAATAATTAACCAGCGTGCTTTAATGAGTTATAGTTTCCTTTATTAGCACCAGCCAGATGTGGGCACTTTGTCTTTAGGCATATCTTACGCACGAATAATCTTCCACTCTCTCACATACACACACTAAGCTGCTGTATTGGCCTAACGTGTGTGTGTGTGTGTGTGTGTGGTGTTTTTGATTCATTAAGCCACTGTTGGTTTGAGCTATATATCTGAGTCAAACAGCCGTCACAGTATCTTTCAAACCATGGGTTTAATAAGCCTCTAAAAGCATGAAACAAAGTGGTTTAGAGTGAAGTCAATTGACCAGGAGTTATGAGACATTTCATCAGGGTCCCCAGGGATGTCCTTTAGTGGTATAAGGCGCTAAATGCCTCTTGACGCTTAATTTGGTAATTACCCGAAGAATGGACTGTGAATATCCATCAAACACGGTCTATAGATTGAGGAGACCTTTTATTTTTTTCATCAAAAAAAAGCAATTATATCGTCTAATCAGTGAAGAACATAACACCAGCTAAGTCCTGATATTTCTAACCAGAGTTTATATTAAAATCAACAATGTTTTTGTGACTATTTTTCTGTGAACGGAAGCGAAACAAAGTGACAAATCTTCCCTGTTTAGCCTACGCGCTACTACACACATATGAAAAGCCCTGTGGAATTCAAATGCCCTAAGCCAGACACCAAATTGTCTCCCATCAGTCTGCGTTTAGTGTAAGAGCACATTCCTGGTCAGATATCTCACTAACCCGTCCTCTGTCTGTGATGTGTGTGCATACATGCTGTCTGAACGCTGTGTTCACCTCACCGATAGCTCCAGGCTTTTTGTCCAGACCAAATTGTATTTGGTCCTCAGCAAGAGGGAGCGACGAGGCTGACTGAGCATTTTTTCTCTCGGCTGGAGCCTCTGGATCCCTGCTGACACACATGCATCATGCGCTTAAACATATAACCTACATACAGCGCAAGTTCACACACACATAGTTAATACCCACGCATGCACACGTGCCCCTGAGCTGCGCTGATACAGGGAGACAGTGCTGGCTTTTTTTTTTAAGTGTGTTTTATTTCTAGGGCTCCATCTCTGCAGTGTCCTCATTTTCCAGCTGACTGCCAGATCCCGGCTGGGAACCCGAGAGCCAGGTTTTCCTGGAGCTGGACAAGGCTAACTGCTGCACGGCCTCTGTTACACACATTTGGGATGTTTCTCGCCCCCACATCTGCGTTTGTCCCTTCCTTTCCCTTTGGCATCTATTCAGCTTAATCCCGGACTTCATAAATATGCCCCAGGGCTAAATATAATCCTCTATATTCAGGTTTTGTCTGGGTTCAAATGGATGCCGCTTCATGCCTGGCATTATAATGCACCTCAAATGTGTCTCAAGTGACCACTTGTGATTAAATTTCACCTCTATGCACATTTGATTTTATCTGTGGGAAACTGTAACCGCTGCTGAGCAGAAAATATAAATGTGTGTCTTCAGCAGCCATACAGCTACAGATGGTGCCTGCAGCAGCTACATGCATACTAATTTAAACTAAGAGTTCACCAGGTTGTATTTTTAACATGTCAGTGATTTATTTAAGCGATAATATTTACACTTAACTAGAAAAGTCTGCTTTGAGGATCATCAGTCGAGGAGACCCCGAGATGATTCACACTTTTTCAGTCTAATCTGCACTTTTTTTTAGCTGTGTCATGCACAGATCAATGTATTCGCAAGGTTTTACTGGTAGCAAAATTATCCGCAGAGGTGTCCTCCTCTCCGAAACAAATGGACTCAGAAATGAAAACTGGTAAAAACCCTGAATAAAGCAGCTTCATGTTAAAAATCTGCCTTTTTCTGAAACTCTTCCTAGGCAGACGCTTTGACAGAAGGTTCTAATACAAGCTTGTTTTATGTTAGGATTCCTGCACTGTCATCAATAAGGAGCATTTATAGAGAGTCAAATGATTCAAAGAGATCTCCTCTTCTCTAAAACAAACAGCTGTGTTGTTTAAAATCTGTAAAAAACACTGAATTGATTATTTCCATGGTAAAAATATGTGTCTTGTCAACGCTCTTTGGCGTAGCTTCAGGGGCTGGAAGCAGATCTGCAAGCTCAGCGTTAGCTCAAAAGCTGGCTTAAATCCCTCATCTGGTGAAATAGTAGAGGTACAGATGACAGTGACGGGAAACACAAAGAAAGAAGTCGCCTGAAAATGTGTTAATGTCCGGTTGATAGTCTGTGCTTGTTGAAAACTGTAGCTGTGTCCTGCAGCCTTCGAAGGAGGCAGTCCACGGAGGTTGCACCATTCATAGCGTGCATAGAGCCTCAAAGCTGAACTGAAATGAGACGGCCTGGTCTACGGAGGATTTCCTGTTTGCGTCAGCAGCTGTTCCCACCCTTACCCTTGCATCACCAAACATTAATCCTGTTGCTAGCTAACATAACTAACTAGCTAACATAACTAACGTCACGTAACTTAACCTATTATTTTAAAGATAATTTGTTTCAAGGTCCCTTTTGTTTTTTAACATGTGTAATGCTAGCTATCCGATTGAAGTTTTACATGTAAAAGTGTATTCCTCGGCCGCGTAAGAGACTGCCATCTCATTTGAATTGGCGCGCAATGAATCTCGGGTTACGTCAGGCCGCAAAGGATGAACTCTGTGGATCCTTCCTGGTCCGGGAAAAGGAGGACGTATTTGTCAGCCGCATCGGAAGGAGCCTTCAAATTGGGACAGCTTTCAATGTGCCGCTGTGACGCAATCGTATTAAAACATGACCCTCGTGTAAGCTGATATTTGAGTTTGGGGTTTCTCAACTGAAAAAAATGAATGAATACTTTTTATTGAACCGCCAATTCTGATTTCACAAGGTTGGGTACAGCCCTACACTATGTGCACAAAGACAGTCACTTGTGTCCTTTGTTAGGGTTGGCAACTTTATTTAGAGCTGTCCGCTTTTTGATGGTTGATCCATTCGGTGTTTTACTTCGAACAGTTTGACCTTTATTCGCCCCAGAGGGTCGTGTTATCCATTTGAAGGTGGGAGGCTTGCCGTGGTGAAATGTAGGTTAGCAGGTTTGGCGAGGATTGGTTCCCTAAACACTTGAGTTCAGCAGGCTCGTTCTCTGGAACAGATCCAAGGTCAATATTTACTCTGGAAAACAACAAGAGTATCAAAGTCCATGCTCAGCTGATAGCCTCACTTTTCTTCCCAACAGCATTTTATTCACACTTTTCTGTTAGGATTGCTCTGTTAATCCTTGGTTAACTATTATTTGTAGAAAGGAGAAGGGACTAACGCTAGCATATACTCGGCTGCTGCTCTACAAGTAGATGAAGCAGACAGTATGTAAAGATGGCGGCCACCACAGCTGCAGATCAGCTGAAGAAGGAGGAAATGGAATCTGCCTGCAGTATGTTATTGTTTGTAAGGGGATTTGCCGTTGCAGTGCTAGCCAGAACAATGGAGAGGGAGAGCAATGGAAAGAGAAACATGATGTGTCCATCTGCAACTCCCTCAGGCTCCGGCTCGGTTGTAGAGGGATAAGGACTTTGCAATCGAAGGCTTGGCCGAATGTGTTTGGCCGGGGATCACAGCCATGCCGAACAGGGCCCAGGCTCGCTGTGAACCTCCTCTTTTGTACGCCTTGGGTACAATATTGCTGCCCCACAGCTACAGACAGACACCCATGTCAAACACACACATACATTGGTTTGTCGTCACCCTGGGTGGTCCAAACTCCAAACGAGACTGTTCTTAAATGCAGCCTGAAGCCATATTCTTGTCCGATAAAGGAAGCATGTGAACCGCTCATTGTGCTGCGTTTTGGTCATGTTTCCATACATAGCGCTGCCATGACTGTACAGACAGTCACCTTCAACATCCTGCTGATTTATTGCCAGCTCTGTATCAGTGCTGTAACACATGCTTTATTATCATACTGTATCACCGCATGAAGGGAAGTGATGAATAATTCTGTCAGTAAAGCTCGGTTCTTATCCCGAGAAGACCGCGCGGGATCAAACTTGCATCGTGCATGTGTTTGTGAGGGAAACCTTAAGAAAGAGATGTTGTGCTTTGTGTTCCCCTGTTTTGAATCTGCGCTGTTTGTTTGTCAGATTAGTGTGCGGGCAATTGGTGGAGAAAGTGATAAAGAGTGGGAGAAAGAACGTGAGGGATGACAGAGCGCCCTGAGGCCATGTTAATAAGGACTCTGTCTCTCCTTCCCTCCCATTCTTTCTAGCTCTTTCCGTGTCTTTGCACTCCTCCCTCTCTTCCCTTGACGATAGCAGGAGCAGCCAGATCATTGCTTCACTCTCTGGCGTCTCCTCTCCCTCGGCCACCCCTCCCCTGTTCGCTACATCCTATTGCTCTCTCCAGCTCCTTCCTTTCATGTTTCCTCCCTCCTTCCAGTTTTCTCCAATCTCCCCTCCCTCGATCCCTCTTTGAACCCTCAGGCCGCAGCTCAGCCCAGTGCCAGGAGGGAAAAGGAAAAGGAGGCGAGAGGGCGGATGGGAGGGAGGGAGGGAGATGGATGGAGGAGCTATAGAAACATGTAGAGATGTTAGAAAGAGATTTAAAAGGTGGTTTGAAGACATGACGGGCCAAAAATGTGATCATATGTTTCTATATCGATATTTATCACAATATTAATTTAATAATTAATCATGCATCATTGGTAATTTCTGTGCTTCTTTGGGAGTTGGGTGGATAGGGTGTCGTGCTGTAAAGCATCACCGTCTGCCTTGACGCTGGACGAGGACGGGGAGTAGCGACGTTATTCCTCTTGGCCTCCATAAACCCGTATCTCACCAAAATTAGCGCGTTGACGCAGGTTTGTCAGACCCGGGAAGACTCGCCTATAAATGCCGGTGGAGTATACTCCTTTCGGTCTCTTTTCTGCTGCGTCACCATCTGACATCACAAACATGCCGAAGACAGGGTTAGTAAACAGTGAAGATGTTATGGTGGTTAGGTTATGTCTATTACTCATTCTGCCTCGGCACTGACAAATTTAGAACGATGTTCGAGCGCTGCTCGGACGGAGACGGGCGCAATTTGTAGCTGAGATGACAAGTAGCCGAGGCGATAATGACCCATGTCTGAGTGCCGATTGTAACCTTTCCCACTGAACAAAAAAGCTGGGTGTTAGCGGGTTTTTTGACCAGTGGGTGCTGTTTTTACAGCTGGTTGAACAAAAACGAGTTGTGTTGCATTGCGGCGGCAGACACAGGTTTCATGCACTCTTTGCACATCATTTTTTCTTGCTTATCATCACTTGTTGTAAACCGAAACTACCTCCAAAGAACCGAGGACGAGCCGTTTCAGGGGATCGGTGTTTTGGTTGAATGAGTCACTTACTCTCTTCCTGTTTTAGCGCAACAACAAGCAGCGTTCAAAGCGCGAGGCGTAACTTAGAGTATATTTTTAGCTCGTAATTCAACAGCTGCTGTAACTACAACAATCACCAGTTAACATGGTCACTTGTTGAACCGACACACAGGTCTCTGTTGTTTACTCTTCCACTCTTAACTGCCGCTGCAAGGTAGGCGCTCATGACATGACACGCCAGCTCCCCTAAAAGTGAAGCCTAAACCTCTCGATCGCCCCTGGGCGAGTGGCGGTTTGTTTAGGAGTTTTCTACGGGTGGAGCACGTCAATAATGGCGTCAATGTATTGTGCAGCCCCAAGTCTTACATGTAAATTTTACCCCTATCCTGAGATCATTCGATCGTGTAACCCTACTTGCTGACCAATCAAATGCATCCAAAGCCCTGACTGAAAACAACTTCTCTCTTTGTATAAACAAACATTCTGCCCACATAAAAACACAAACTCTGATCAAAATAAAAGTGTAAAAACTGGATGGCACCAGATTAGATTAAATGAGCATGAGGGGACTTTGGTTTCTTGCAACAGTTCAGTGCCAGCATTCACAAACTGCTGTGTGTCCACATTACTTCACCCTTCAGAAAGTCCTAACAGTCACTCTTCTTTCTGTCTGTATCAAGCGCCTGTGGCTGTGAAACCTCAAGGGAATAAAAAGTAGTCCTGGCCTTACTCATTCAATTAGCTTTCCTGTGCCAGTACGGGTGTTGTGTGTGTGTGTGTGTGTGTGTGTGTGTGTGTGTGTGTGTGTGTGTGTGAGTGGTAAGCTGTGCTTTTGTATCCTGAATAAGGTGATCTCTCCCTCTCTAACGGTTCTCCTCTGTCTCTCTTGTCTCTTGACAGTACTGGCATAAAGGATGCTTCAGCTGCGAGGTCTGCAAAATGACTCTAAGCATGAAGAATTACAAAGGCTTCGAGAAGAGACCATACTGCAATGCGTAAGTTGTCCCCAAAGCCATCATTTTGTGTGTCAGTGAGCATGTCCAATGTTTTTTCAGACTCAACTGGTTCAGCCTGCTTCCCAAAGACACTGACAGCAGTGTTTAATCTGTCCACAGACGGAAATAGGACTCTCTAAATGTGTGTATTCATGTTGCAACCCAACCAAGGCCCCTGTCTCCCTCCTCTGCTGTTTATCAGTGATTATCCAGCTCCCCCCTCAGAGAAAAGGCCTATATGTGGTGTGGGAAAGTGCCTCCCTCCTCCTCCTCATCGGGGAAGGGAGGGGGGTATCAACAAAGGAAATTCCTAAAGTTCCTCTACAGTGACACAGGCGGACACAGAAAACTAGCGTGTCCACTCACGCTTCACCACATACTCACACACTAAAGGCTCATCAGGAATCCATGGAATCTCCCTCTGCCATTACTTCTAATGATTTTCTCCTCCTCTCTCTGAGTGTGTGTGTTTTATGTGTGTGAGAGAGTTGGGTGGTGAGTGCATGTCCTGAGAGGGAATGAAGAGAGAAGGCGTTGCTACATGTTCCGACAAGCTCTTTTGCATTTTGCCTAAATTGACGTTTTGTTGCCAGAGAAACAAATCAAGACGTCAAGCCTTGTCATTCTCAGCCCCGGTGGAAAATCTATAGCCGCGTGCAAGTTGTGATGTGGACGGCTGTTTTCCATAGTGTTGGGCTGCCCTTTATGATTGATACCAGGTGAAGTCATTTGTTTCATGGTCTGTGTTTTTGGAAAGGAACATTTTCAAGGAACATTTTATGTCCTTGTCCTTCTGTCTGGACCTAGATGTGTTTGCACTGTTACTGACGTAGCCTAAATATGCATTCAGACTAATGCAAAGCAATTTACAAGTCGGCAGCTGGAGTTTCTTGAAATGATCTATTAGCTATAAACAGCGTGTTCCTAGCTAGCTAACAACCGTCACCAACAGGATGTGACAGATTCGATTTATATTCATGAAATAAGGCTGCATTTAACTACATTATTTTTTGTTCTCCATTAATCCAATCATTATTTCATCGATTAATTGATTACTGGTTTGGTCAATATAAATGGAAGCAATATCAGTGTTTCCCAAAGTCCAAAACAGCTTTCTAACCTGACTTTTTTTTATCCACAACCCAAAGATATTCGATTAATTGAGTCTCTATCGTCGAATGAGGTAACACAATGGTGATTGAGCCTACGGCCCACTGATGAAAGCCTTTGCATTTGCAGTATTACAGACTGGGTGTCTGTGGCGACTTTCGCTGAAAAAAATCACAAGCGGCGCCCAGTTAGTGACGCGTTTTCCATCACCCAGCGGTGGTTGGTCTGCAAGAGAGGGTAGGCGGAGCTAAGCGGCTGCTTTTCCGGTCTCTGAACAGTAACAGTAATCTACTATGGCTGAACAAACAAAGAAAAGATGGATGACTACAGATACAACTTCAAAAATAAGTGAAAATCCAAAGAAAAAGAAACAAATTCGACGCTCAGATGAAGGCAAACAGTCTAACACCGGGAACACACCGGCCGCGAAGCGCCGCGAATAGCCGCGAAGCGCCGAGAAGCGGAGCCAGTTTCCTTTTGGCGCCCATGTCAACCGATTGTGTCGTTCACACCAGGCGCGCCGCGGCGCGCACCTCCGCGGCCGGCTCGCGCCCTGCAGCGATCGTTTCGGCGTCTGGTCTATTTTTTGCGCGAGCCGCGAGCGATCGCGTCAATCCTGGCAGGAAGTCACACATGAAACAATGAGAGAATCCAGTCAATTTTCAAAATTAAAACAATTTTCAAAATAAAATACCGCGATTGACAAATGCGATGTTATATTTGTGTGCTTTTATATATTTGTCAGCATCTAAACAGAGCGCGAGAGAGATGAAGATACACACACACACACACACAGACACACAGACACAGACACACAGGCACACACAAGAAAGAGAGAGACACAAAGTGGACTGGCTATAGGGGGTGCGGGCGGGTTGTCAAAACACACACGCAAACAGAGAGAGAGAGAGCATGATGAACACATGAAAACAGCTCCAAATGTGAGTAAATGACAGGTGAGGGGCAGAGGCGCTTGTCGACCGGCGCGGAGAAATGCGCGTCTGGTGTGAATGGAAGTGCTCCGGCTCGCGCGCGATTTTCGTTGCGCAGCGCTTCGGCATCCGGTGTGTTCCCGGCGTAAAAAGGAAAGCGACCGTCAGCGAGGAAAATCAAAAGTTACAACCGGAGCCAACCGTGGACGTCCCGCAATTACCCTTTATTCCAAAGAGAACGAAACTGAAATCTTCGAGATTACAACTTTAAAGCTCAAAAATATTGTCACACCACTCAGGATAATCGCACATTCTTCTCTCGGGGTGAAATTTTTCCAACTCCATTAAATGTTGCAATTTGATCCTGAGAAAATTTTAACAAAGCAACTTATTAGTCACTAGATTTGTTAGGCGACAAACCCTGAGTACATCCAATTTCTAACCAAATGTGTTGATCTGTTACTTCAGTGCACCCAGCTCACAGTATGAAAAGCCTCGCTGTGTCCCTGTAAGCCAACTAGATCAATAACCAGGAACTAACTGAAACTAATGCAGCCTAAATTAAATAATTGTTTTATCTAATTTCCTCCCCATCTTTGTTGTTGTGGATGTACCTAAGCGACATCTCCCTGACATCTTATGTTACCTTCATGATTCATGTAAGAGTACTGGGTTTGGTGTCCACAGCAAATCCCCAGCACAGCTACACCCAGCTGCAACCTGAGCAAACGTCTAATTAGCCATAATCCGTGCAAACACCTGATTGGAAGTATAATTATAATGTGTTTATACATGACTCGTAAAAATCTTGTTATCCTAAATCAGATGTCTCAAAGTGACCCTTCCCTGCTTCCAGTCTCTCATGTCTCCATCAAGTCCTTAACCTCCTACAGCAGGTGTCGTCCTTCCATCAGAGTAAAGTGTCCTTTCCTCTTCCCCTTCCTGCTTCCGACGTTCCCTCCGCTGCCCGAGCCAGCAGGAGCGCGCCCCTTCAGAGCCTGTTTATTTTGCCTCTTTCCGTTTGTTTTAAACGAGTCTTGTTCGAGTAAACATCATCAGGGGGACGAGACTCCTGCTTGAAGAGAGGAATGCAGGCTGCCTCCTCTGTTATTATTCTGTGGGATAACTGCTTTATCTCCTGTACTCCTCTATATTCGTCCTTAGTAATTGATATAGGCGTTGTTTGTTTTCTCTTTATTCCCACCCACCTCTTCCCTGAGAGTCTCATCCCTGATTAGATGCTGGACTCACAGGGGGGATTGTGGGAGATTTAGGAGGGCAGATAAGTAGACATCTTAATTTCCCCCTGAGACTGCAGGAGCGATTGGTAGGACGCTGCCTTAATGACCAATAGTCTGAAATTAATTTAAACATCAATGTGGTGTTATTAAATCTTGTCACAAATGTCCTGATTTAGTGGCAACATTTATAGTTGAACTTTATCTTTAATTATGGTTTGTTGACAAAATGATGATAAATAACCACTTTCACAGAGTGGCACGAACACACACATGCTGGTTACTTCCTGCTTTTTGAAAGCAGCTGTGGGATGTTTCTGTCTGGGAATGGGCTTGTTTGAGCCTGAACAAGAAGACAGACTGTACAGCATCAAATTAACTCTGATACATGAGCTTCGTTGTATAATGGATTCTGCCAGTCATTGTGCAGCAGACGGCTCTCTTGTTATTTCCCAACGTTACATCAATCCTGCCACTACGAGGTTGAGAACTGAAAGTTTGCTTTAAATTAGAACTGAATCTAAAATGTTATGTAGCAGGTAATCGTGGAAAATACTTTTGGTTCTGCTTTTGGGTTTCTAAAGAGTGTAACCCTTTGTTATTTCCAAAAATACACTGTGTATAAGAAGTGGACGGAGCATCTTGGTTTTTCAGTTGAAGTCAAGGCAGTAGTGTCTTAAACCTGCCTCGCCAAAGGGAACAACTCCACTGGATTCAAACTGATTAAATGAAACCTACCACATCAACCTGTCAACATGGCAATGCATATCTTTCTACTTGACTACTTCACAATCAGTGTTTGTGTATAAAGACGATGCATCTCCATCTGTTCTCATTGTACGAAATTAAAGCCAAAATCCCCCCCTGTGACGGGCGCTACCATCTTGCGATGTTGACGTCATTTGGAGCCAGAGCTGCGCGGTAGAGATCGGGTGGGCGGAGCCACCGTAGCCACTTCCGCTAACCAAAACACACACTTAACTTATCGTTGGGAAAACAGCAAAGATTCCCACACGTCGGCGCCGGCGTGTTTAACAGCAGAACAGCTTCTTTGAGTTGGTCTGAGCTTTACGTTCACAGATGGAAACTTCCACGACTGTAGTGATTGTTTTAGTTGCGTTTCCTCAGGGACAAGATATTTTTTCTTATTTTAACATTTGACCTTATAAAAACACACAATTTTGGACTTGAAACTGAAAGCAATAAATTCAAGCAATATCCGTCCCTGACCTTTACCAACCATAGCCTCTCTATTGTGATGTGTGTGTTTTGATGAGATCTGTCCACATTCTGCAGTCACCTGCTCCTGAATCTAACTTGTTCACTCATTTGATGTTTCCTCTTCACTTGGATGTAATATTTCCTTTGAATGATGCATTAAAACCTTTTCAGGTCTCACAGGTTCAAGCCGGCCTCAGCTTCCCCTGGTTCCACTATGCGAACAGGCGTCTCCTCCTGCACAGTAGGCGGTTTGTGTGTGCGTGTGTGTGTGTGTTTGATATTACACATGCGTGGCCTCCTCACTCCTCCACCTCAGCGATACCTCCCACCATTTTGATCACTCCCTCTTTAGCGTTCACAAGGGCTAACTGAGTTTGTGCATGTGTCACTGACTCCCGTCTGCGACTTATTACCTCGTTATACAACCTGACACATGGATGAGTGTTCTTGTGACTCACTCGTAGCCTCAAACAGGCTCAGGCTGCACACACAAACAGACACACATTACAAGATCCCACTGAGTCACTCGGTTTGTATCTGCAGCCCTGTTGTATGTTTGTATAGCAATTCACAGACCCTTAAGTGCAAGGACGGTGACTGAAGACGCACTGAAGATAACAGATGCTGGTTGTGGGGGAGTGTAGTATGAAAACACACCCTCTACTTCAGCCAAGTTAGCGCGCAAAGTGAAAGGAAGTGTGCTCCACCACAAACCAGACGACAAACGGCTCCAGAAAATTTATGTTTTATTAGCTTCCTAGCTTTGATCAAGGGACAGTCCCTAAAAAGACAACACTGCTGTCCTACTCATTAGCATGAGGACATTAGCCTGAGGACATGACCCCAGCTCAAACCTAAAAAGAAGATGCAGTGTGTGATCAGATATCCCTCAACAATGAACAGTAGCTTCATTTGCCTCAGCTGCTAACGTAGCTAACCGCTACATCATAATATTGCAGATAGCTCCAGGAAAAGGGAGTGCTAGCAGCTGTAAAAGCCACCTTTGAGCGAGCACACACCTGCACGTGTTATTATGGATACAAGCGGGGATCAAGTGCTTGGGTTTGTTTTATATCACAGAGCTTTAAAAGCCAACTTCAATCAACTTCTGCTTCTGTTTTTTACATCCAACATTTATGTTCGGCTTCCTGCTCTTTGGGTTTTCTTTAAAGTGGCTTCTATCTTTTTTTAACAGCACTTTATGTCAAATACGGCCGCCGCAGTGCTTTTGTTAAAATGTTTAAATCCCATAATCACGCCAGGATGAATGCTAATTTAGTGTGTTTACAATGTTGTCAAGGAAACGGTAAACATATCGCCTAAATGGGTTACCCAGAGGCGAGGATAGCGGTTGGAGATTTTTGAGGTCACCGTGCACCCTGAGGCAGGCTGGGAACTGCAGTCCATACGAGCTGTTAGATAAGCTGCGAGGGCTCTCCCTCTCCTCCTGGATTCAAGCCATATGTTTCTGCTGCCTTAAAGAGCACACTGAACTGGCAGGCACCATTCTCTTAGACGTAAAGGCTCCTTGTGCACAGATGCCTCCAGTGTATAAAAACCCTGACTTATGCCCTGCACGCACGAACCATTGACAGCGGTTTAGGCAATCGATAACCAAGCGTGCGATGAATTGCTTCTGGAATGATGCTCGGTGTGCTGCATGCGTGCATGTCTGCGTGGATGCTGCTTGTTTACGCCAACTTGTGCATATTTATGTTTGTTAAATTTGTTTCAGGCTGAGCTTTTTCTCCCGAGCAGTAGGAGGTCCGGTGGAGTCTGCGGCTGTCAAGAAAAATTCCCAGAATCCATTCAGAAAAGGGACTCGCCTTCACGCTCTGCTGACGGAGGCTACCCATGACATCATTCACACTCACCCACTGTCTCTTTGACCCTACTGCTGTGCTCTTCCTCTTCCTGTTATCCCCCACAGGGTCGTGCCTGTTTGTATCTTTGCATTATAAGTGTGTGTGTGTGTGTGTGTTTGGAAGCTTGGAAAGCTTTTTCCACACCTGCTACGGCTCGCCTCCAAAACTCTGCAACCTTGAGGCTCTCATCCCCCCCCTCACAGCCCCCGCCTGCACTTCCTCTTTCTCAGACTACCTTGGCTCCCACTGACAGAGCATTGTGTGTTATACTGACATGCTTTTTGTCTACAGGGGCTCCTAATTCAACCCCAGGACCACCTTGAATAACAAATGCCCCCACTGTGGGGCCACAGACTGCACACTGCTTGAGTTATGCTGTTTTTTCTCTTAGAGGTTTGGCTTGAGCAGCACAGTGTGAGTCTCAGTAAAAGCCGGCATCTGCCTGTGAGTGTTTACTGTGTACTGACTTTATTTGCGGTTCTCTGTGTTTATTTTACAGACACTACCCCCGGACAGGCTTTACCTGTGTGGCTGACACTCCAGAGAACCTCCGCCTCAAACAGCAGAGCAAGATGCAGAGCCAGGTAACTCTTTGTGCTGGTGGTGGCGTCTTATTAGATTTATGGCTAGACCAAACTCCAGCTTTGAAACACACACACACACATCAACAGCATCTTCATATTTTGGCATTTTTCCAAAAAAGAGGTTATAAAAAATAGTGAACGAAACCTCAAATTAATCTGTGAGTAGGTGCTTTCAGAAAGACCACTTTAAGATAAAACAATCTAATTCAGAGTTTAAATATTCAAGATAACTGCTAGCTTACAGACCTGTGAAGTCAAGCAGGAAATTGATTTATAATGGACCAGTAGGGGACTTGATAATAGGGCTGGTCATGTAATAGTTTAATAAATAGAATTTCATGGAGACAAAAAACGTATTGCCACAAAAACATAGAAAGTTTGGCTTGACAGACCCAAGTTATACTCTTTTCCCACCAAAATTAGCACGTTGACGCAGGTTTTTCAGACCCGGGAAGACCCACTTATAGATGCCGATTGTCTCTTTTCCCATTGTCAGTGAAGTATACTCCTGTCGGTCTCTTTTCTGCTGCGCCACCTTCAGACGTCTCAAACGTGCCCAAAACAGGGTTAGTAAACAGTGAAGATGTTACGGTGGTTAGGTCTTTATTGTATCTATTACTCATTCAGTCTGTTTATTAAACTCGGCGCTGACAAATTTGGAACGATGTTCGAGCGCTGCTTGGACGGAGACAGGCAGATTTTATAGCATCGCGCCGGAAAGTGGGCGGAGATTAGCCTTTCGACGCGGGTTTTGTGTTCCCATCAGTGCTGATCGGAGCCAGGGTGATAATTACCCGGGTCTACTGCAGAGACATTTGACCCGGGTCTGAATGCTGATTGTAACCTTTCCTACTAAGCAAAAAAGCAGAGTAGGGTGTTGGCGGGTTTTTTTGACCAGTGAGAAAGCGGCTTTACTGGCTTTACTGGCCTTAAAGACCACCTCCAGTCATGTTTTAAGACATATAAAATGCTCTGCTTGAAATAATCAATCGTGTCTGATATGTTTTTTTCTACAAAATACGTTTAATTACCTTGTAAAATTCCTGCCAAGGCATCTCCTCATGAATCTGCATAGTCCCCGCCCACTATGCAAATTTCCAACCACCCCTGCCATCGCAAAAACAAAACACGTCTCTGCCAACTTGTAGTAGTAACGATGAAGTTAGTAGTCAGTTTTGAGTTAGGGTAAAAATTACGATGACGGTTACAGCCGGCTCCTTATCACTGAAGTGGTTGCTATAGGTTGCACATAATGATATGCATAGCGTCACCCCGTCCATTAACAGGATTGGCTCCTTTGGTTTGGGACGTCTCAAACCGGCCACTCTGAAAACGTGTTCAGGCTGTCCTTGGTACACTGCAGTTTAAAAGCAGACAGGCCCAGCCATGGCGACGACTGTTACAAGGTTAAAAACTACATTCTGACTGCATGCTTTCCTTTATTGTTGGTTCAGTCTATTAAATTCCAAATTGAATAGAAATACACTATAACACAAGATTACCTTACTGTTTATTCAGAAGTAATGCAGTTTTCAACTATCAGCTAAGGCCTTGCTTAAATCTCTTTTGCAACACTTTTCATTTCCTTTTATTGGCAGCTGAAAAAAGGAAGGCTCATTACACAAGAACGCACCGCACTACATATCCTTAACTCTGGCGATAAGCCCATTTAGCACATTTGAACCTTACTGTGAAAACACATTCCGTGAGAATTACAGATGTAGGCTGTTGCTGTGGTGGAATGTGTTCACATTATTCAAAGTGGGGTTATAGTGGGACTGCTCCAAAAATAAGACAAACGTACTGTCATGCTCTTACCTCACCGAGCAGCTTGCTTGTTTCACACGGTAGCTGCTTTTTTTTGTAATTGTTGCAAAGTGGATTATACCCTCGTAAACGCGGTGCTCTTTAGATCGTGCCATATGCTGTGACCTAGATCTGATGCACATTTCTTCTCTCTGCGTCTTTGTTTCTGTGCAGTTGTTTTTGCAGGGTAAACCATATGCACTGCCCAAAGATCCCTTTTCTTCAAGCAGTCCCCATGCAGTCTGATTTGTAACCACAGAAAACCCCACTACGGCTGCAGAAAATAATAAAGACCCAAATATATTCTAGGATAAAAAAAATCTCATCAGACCAAAATATCCATCTGAACTGGGTCATGTGTTATTGCCTTAATAAAGATGGCACTGATAGAGTCAGAGAGATTAACAGCCTCTTATCTGGGTTTTTCCACGTTGCCTACCTCTAGTTAAACAAAGAAAAACAATTCACTGATAAAGAGGCCATAAAGTGTGATTATATTTAGTGGCTAACTGGTGTCAGACAGTCGTCATGTGAGGTTTCACTTCTCTTATTCGAGACGTGATGTCTCGAGCATGTTGCTTACTGTAAAATACAAGCACAATTCAGTAGAAAAGCCCCTTCAAATTCACTTATTCTGCATCATTGATCACAAAATACTTGCAAGATTGGGATCTGGAGAGAGGGAGCAGAAAGTGGGGAGGGGTTGAAAGCTGATGTAGAGGCTTGTTGTGTCAGCGTGTAGAAGGGGAGAGTCCTGAGAGGAGGTGGGGCTTATGACAGCGTGTCAAGACTTATCTAAGCGTCGGTGTCAAACACTACAAACGATGCCGAGGTGTGTGTACATGAGGATGGAATATTGAGGTGGGGGTAGCGGTCATATGGGGGATCAAGAGACAGATGGTGTTTTCTACATGGATTGTGTATCACAACAGCTCCCCACAAACACTCCACCAAACACCAAGTGACAGTGACTGATGGTTTATCACAGCCCCTCGCCTAAGAATGAGATTATTAATACACAGAATATGTTTGTGTGTGACGTCAAGTCTACCAGACACCCTTTAAGAAACGGTCTTTTTAAGGAACTTCCTGTTTAACTACAGAATATTTTAAAATATAATGCTATTTTTACCGAGAAGTTCCTTAATATAAAATGAATTCCTACAAAGTGAGAAGCTGAAAGTATGTTACTTACACACATGCACTCTGATGTTTGTGTGCTGTATTATTTTGTTTGTATTAGCATCAGGAAGTTGAATGTGTTTGTGGAGAAATGTGGCCATCTAACCCCTCTCCGCCGCTGCCGCGGCTGCGTTGCTACGGGAACCCTATTGCTATGGTAGCAGGGTAGAGGTTTGTCACACCTCATTACAAGACTTTGCGAGGGGGGAAACGGAGAGAAACAAGACGGAGGGCGAGAGAGAAATAAAGAAACTAGAGAGAGCAATTGGGGAGGAGGAGGAGAGGGAGAGCGATGAGGCGCACATGAGCGAGAGGAAAAAAAAGGAAGAGACAGGAAGGCACCGACAGAGAGAGGGAGGAGTGCAGGGTGAAAGAGGAAGAGATAAAAGTAAAATCCCCAGAGGAAGCGGAGCTGGAGGAATGCAAATAGAAGCAGAGAGAGAGATGATAATGAGGAAGAGCTCCAGCTCTATGGGACGAGCTGTGTTGCCGTTGAGGCAGTAAAATATGAATGAATGAAAAAGGAGCCCAGAGAGAGAAGGGAGTGTGGGTGGGGAAAGAACGCAGAGGCCTGATTGGAGGAGACGGAGCTGTTGCATAGACCCAAAAAAGACAAAGGAGATAGACTGAGAAATAAAATAGGGGGAGGATCACATGTTGCCTGATGGGAGCGAAAGGAGAGTGACAGACGAAGATGTGTCGAGGCCACATTAATCTTCTTCATGACTCGTCTGTGTGCGCAGGCTTCAGAGCCCTGTATAATTTGCCGTGGAATGAGGAGCGGCCACAGTTTTCACGCATTATCTCAGGGGACGTCACGCCCGGGGTGACACTGCATCACGCTCGCACATTATCCGTGAATCATACCCACGTCATGTCATCACAAGGCGTCGGGAGATGAGAGGACGGTTTGGTCAGCGCTCTGTTCAGCGGTGTCAGACTTTATGTGGAAGTCGGGGGAGAGCATGGAGGAGTGTTTCCTGGTAATTCACTGTGCAGGCAGACTCCATTCTGAGAGGGATGCAGGACATTGGTGCAGTCACTGTGACTGCATGAATAAGGATCTGGCGTAGGGAGGTGGAATTAAAGGGTTATTCTTCTATTAACATGAGCTCTATATTAACATTTCGGGGTCTGAACGCAATGCAATGGGTGCAACCTAATCCTAAAAATCAAAGTATGACCACTTAAAGTGCTTGTTTTGACACTGATAAGCTGGGTCCCAATCCAGGGGCTGCATCCTTCACAGGACGCGGTCTACGGAGGATGCGTCATTCATAGACCGTTAAAGATAAAGTGAAATGAGGTGGTCTGGTGACGCAAGGGTAATCCTCCGTAGACCAAACGCTGCTCCGGACGCCTAACAGCAGGTAGCTAGCAGGCTAACTGGCTAGCATAGCTAACGTCATGTAACCTTAACCATTAAGATAATTTGTTTCAAGGGCCCTTTCCCTTTTTTTAAACGTGTAACGCAAGATATTCGATTTAGCTGAAACCAAAAGCGTGCAATGAATCTCGTGATACGTTGGGCTGCGAAAAGGAGGACGAATTTGTCGGCCGCATCTGAATGAGCCTTCGAATTGGGACAGCCTTTGATGCGCCGCGTCCTTTGATGGGTGCAGCACCCAGATTGGGACACGAGATTTCAGAGCAAGACGTCTCCTTAAGTGTCAGTTTTCAGTCTCCAGGGGTTTTTTTCCAGTACATTTTTTTTGCTAACAAAAATCTCCATCTCTTTAACATCCTTTCCAATATGGTGTCAGACAGTATGAATAACAATCTGACCCTGTCAGTGGCAAAAATATTTAGGCGCTTTGATCAGGCGCTGTTGCCCTCTAGAATAACGCTGCAGCCATGACAGCCAGTTACATGGCTGCCACCTGATGTGATCTTATGGATCAATTCCAAATCTTTTTGTACCTATTGGTCTACTTAAACCTCAACATAAGTAAAACAAATTAAGGCCCAGGTTTAAAATAACGTTCCCCTAGTAGTGATTTACTATTTTTCATTCATCTTTGTTGCAGGGAGAGCCAGATTGTGTAGCTGCTTCTTTTAGTTTGAACATAAATAATTACCTGGCTTCCTGGTTAGTAAAGTGGCGTCCGTGGTTGTGGGTTTAAGAACACAAGATCAGCCGCAAAGCAGCTGTGAGGGAGAGGCCCATGCATTGTTATTTCTGATACTCATCTGACGCTGCATGGGCCGGACATTTCCTCCTCTGCCCTGAGGGTCCGGCTAGGGTGGGGAGGCTTGAAGAAACACACACACACACACACTAAGACACACACGCTACCTCTTATTATGACCATGTATGGTTGCCACCACGTCCTGTATGTGAGGCCTACACGCCCCTGCAAACAGGAAGTGAGTGTCACCACAAAAGACTAGGCAATATACATAGAGGCAGCTTCGCTTCGCTTGCTTATTACACACGCCCACATGCACTGGTAATGCCTACTTCAGAAGATTCTTTCTGCTTTGCTAAGTAGATATCATACATCATCTAAATATAAATGCCTTAGTAAAGACCATGCTTAATGGGGCCATATCTTTTGAATGTTATTCTCATATTTTGCATGGGTTTCACATTTTTGGGGGTAAAAGTAAAATCTGTAATTCCGTGTTTTTCCAGAATTACATTTTTAAAAAGGAAGCCTCTGAAATGGGAAAGCCTTGCTTTCGCTGAAATCCACCAATGGTCATTCACCTCAGGCTGCCTTCTTGCACTCGCTTGTAGTCAAGTCGTTTCAGCTGACCGTTCCGACACCTCCTGGCGATTCTGGCTCGTACATATAAGGCCGAATAACCGATCCTAGGGCGGCCATGTTTTCTACAACTTTGGAGTGACAGTGCAGTGCAGTGTGGCCGCTCGCTATGCGGTCATTCTAAATACTGTCAGCCAACCGTGGCTAAGGTCTGACCTTTGAATGGGGAAAAAGTTTAAAACAAAACAAACTTTACCAACGTGATTCAAAAACATTAAAATAATAGAAAATTGATTGCATAGCTAAAATATGTCCCCTTTAAAAATAAGACAAATGTAACATTAAACTAGAGGTGACAGTTTCTTGTTAGTTTATTTAATGGCGTCAAGCTGTAACAATAAGATAGTTTAACCCTTTTCCACCTGCTGTAGAAGTATTTTATTTCGGCAAATTAAAGCTCATGACTGATACCTTTACCCAGCCGACATTGATACCACTGATACTATAGTACAAGTTAATTACATGCTTTCTTTTTTAAACAATTTAAAATAATTATACATTTATTTGAAACAATCACGAAAATTCTAACACGTCAATTTTATTGTTTTTTTTACACTTTTAATCTGTATATGTCGGAATAATCTCCGTCAGAACTAGGGGTGTGGTCGCGATACGTGGCCCACGATAACGATAATATCACGATACAGCGATTCTGCGATAACTGCAGGACAAACATATAATGACACATCACATTATCTAATTATCTTCTTTTCTGGCCAATTAATTTCCACTCACGTTAACCTCATTCATGTCATGAGCACCACCGCGAGGAGTCATGAAGTATTGACGATATATTGCCCTATCAATATTTTGTCCCAGCCCTCGTCAGAACATGTATAAATAATCATTTGTTGGATGTTCCTTGTTGACTCACACAAACGCATCAAATCTCTTCATCTGCCCATTGTAATTCACCTCATGTGCCATAATGTGCCATAATGTTATGTGCCGTGCATGTCTTAACTACCTTTTGGTTTCTAACCTGTTTGTGTTCATGTGTGTTCCGCAGGTTCGCTACAAGGAGGATTTTGAGAAGAATAAAGGGAAATGTTTCAGTGTGGTCACAGACACGCCGGAGATGCAGAGAATTAAGAAAACGCAGGACCAAATCAGCAATGTAAGTGTCACCCATATGATCACCACTTCTGATATAGACTGAGTTATTCTAGTGCTGACAGCCTGGTGTGAAGCCAGTCTGCTGTGAGTTGATTAGTTCCTCTATGTGACGATAATCTCTGTGCCAATATTGTTCTAAGGATTTGTTCTGAGGAGGATAAACTGTCTACATGAAGCACACTGGGAAGTGTCCTTTCCGTCCCCGCTGTTATAACAGCCATAGATCGTTTAGACAGGTGATGCTTCACTGCTGTTAAAAACTTTGCATAATACTTTCGTTAGCTCGCTTACATTTCACCTCCTGAGATTGGGCGTACTTTCTTCATCTCAGGCCTCGGAGAGCTTTAGGAGATTCTTATCTGAAGATTTCTAAAATTGTACACGCTTTTAAGTATCTTTCATCCTTTCAGTTAATGTCAGGCTTACTCTGTTCACGCCGCTCCTCATTTATAGTAATGCAATTCTCCTCAAATCACTCCCCACATCGGCCTTTCTCCTTCCCCTCTCCCTCAGCTCCTGTTATTGATTTGCCATTTCTCTGTAAATACAGAACAGCGGTGTAGAAATGCAAGCAGAGTTTACCTCGTGTGTGTCCCCGGACTGCTTAAGTCAGCTGTAAGGGCCTTTTATTTCCATGCGAAACACACTCGCACACCAAACATGCGTCATTACGCATACGCTGCTCTGCACTGGCCTCGCTAATGGCATAATTAGTGTGCAGGGCGATGGGTAATTACTGCTTTCGTGTGCTGAGAGATGTTGCGTGTCTCAGATCAAGGAAATTTGGAAGACAGAGGGAGGAAGATACACATATGTAACGTGTACTTATGGTTGCGCACACACAAGCCACATCAGCAGAACAAGAGTGTAATGGCGGGATGGATTTGGGCGCATCATGTCTTGTTTTTAGCCAGAGCTGATAACCAAGACATCTGCTTACAATCAGAGCGTCTTTCACAGCCAATCACGAGGGAAGCGCCGCAGCTGAACGCTTCATCTCTCTCTGTTTTTGTTCTCTTTTTTGGACTCTAAGAAACAAACCAGTTCACTCGGATCTGTACCAAGAATGTCAACAATGTGAAGCCTTTCACATCCACTCGTCTAGACTCGTCCTGTCCGTCATTCTCTTTTTCCGACCCTCCTCAAGTTCTCGTCACCATCCTCTCGCCGAGCAGGAACTGTTCAGAAGTAGCGGGAAGCTTTAGGTCACTTCCTGTAAATCCACACACCATCTGTTCGAACTGCTTCTTTCAAACAAACACAAAATAATCTCCTTTACACACTCTCACTTAGCATATTGCTCTCGTGAACGGTCGCCGTGTTCTCTCAGTCAAATCGCCTTCACTGTCCTTGCACAAACACTCCCGTCATCCCATCCAGTCTGTCAATAGACTCCCCGCTAACGCCGCCGGCACAGTGGTGCTCTTTGAGTGCGGGTGTAAGCGGGGACAGAATCAGGGTTGTAAATCTTGACCGAGGCTGTGTGAGTCAGTCTGTTATCAGCCTGGTAATAAGGAGGGCCGGGCTATTTAGTGCAGTCAGAGAGCAGTCACTCAGTTTCAGTTTCATGAGTGGGGCCCCTGTTTCATGTTGTAACACTGAATGCTGCCTTTGTCACACCGGGTGGAGAGGTTGATCTTTGACTCTTTGTACCTGCATTTGTAGTGCAGTCACTCTTTTTGTAGTTAAACATAACCCACTAACATCGGATTAAAAAAACTCTGAGGAAAAAGTTCAAAATGTTCAGTTACACTTGAGAGATTATAAATGATTAGGATTACTCAGTCATATGATCCCCCTCCTCCTCCTCCACTCAGCGTTTCCTCTTGCTGCCTCATTTTCGAGCTTCTAGTTGGTTCCCTTTTTTTCACCTCACCTGCTCTGCCTGATGTGTCAGCAGAGGTTGCTATGCAACTGTGAGCTCACACTACTTCCTGCCGTTGAGATGTCATTTCCTGTCAGCGTCAGGCTGCTTCCCGAGGCTGTGCTGCACGTAGATCGCCCCACCTATCAGCACAGACATGGGGGTGCAGGCGAGCGCGCAGGAGACCTCTGGTGGATAGAAAGTGAACTACACTCTGCGATGGCTTCCTGGAAAGAAGACCTGTAGATTTGAAATTTAACTCTGACCTTATACTGATTGTGGTTTTCTCTTGCAGATTAAGTACCATGAGGAGTTTGAGAAGAGGAAGATGGGAGGAGAGGTCCCACAACATCAGCCAAGCAACCCCAGCCCAGGTACTCCTTCTTACACACACCCACACGTGGCATTTTATATACAGCTTCACTGATCAATGAGTGTGCATTTAATTTGTTATGTGTTAGCGGTGAAAGTAGTAGAAAAATATTAGTGCAAAATCACCTTTTAAATTCCATAACCGTAATAAATAAAAGCACGACTGTCTGTGCAGCTGGATACCCTGAAGGGAGCGTGAAAGAAAGTAGCCTTTTAGTGATTTGGTTCAACTGAAACCTTTTGCTACATTCTTCTTCAAGTATTTTGGCTTGTCTGTGCTTCGCTCCATTGCTGCCACAGGCAGTATGAAATCACTAAGCTTGATGTTGCAAACCACTCGGGGATCTTGGTTGTAACTTGTTCAAACCCCTCCTCCTCTGCTTTCAATCCACTCAGCCATAGTGACTCTCATGGCTGCAGAACATGTTGAAGGTTATTTTAATAACATTGAAAAGCTTAATCCATTGATAAACCAGTTTCTAATCGAGCAAACCAAAAAGTTGTTTGCAAAATTCGCAACTTAACTGAAGTCATTTGTATGAGCTGCTTTATGAAAATGAAGTGAGAAAGTTGCTCTGAGCATCAGAGGGTCAGTGGAGAAGTTGCGGCACATTATTTGAATGTCCAGTGTTGCTGCTGTTTGTACTTTACATGCCTGATTTAGACACAGAAAGGCATTGTTCAGCAGGTTGTGTAACAGGGGAAAAATACACATCCATGCACGTCTTGGCTTGCACGCTTTTAGATCCCTCCCTCCTCTGAGGAGTCAAAGAAGACACACAGATGGGAGCAAATCCACCTGGAATTAAGAAGCATTTACTGCATGCATTGAAATCCCCAAACTGTTGCATGCATGCTGCAGACTTGTGGCTCGTTGCTGAATCCCAGTTTTATCTACCAGTGAGTCTGGTGTTTGAGTACCAACAGGATATGTTTCATTCATTTTCTCTCCCTCTCCTCTCCCCCTATTGAACCAGCAGCTTACCAGCCGCCTGCAGCCTCTCAGAACTTCCACTATGAGCCAACTCCTGAACCAGTGCGCCAGGCAGCCGCTGCTCCTCCTCCCAGTGCTGGGGTGAGTCCTCGATTACCCGCCCTCTCTTGTGCTTCTAAGTGTTGCAAAACACATGTTTACACTTTATAATTAATATTAAGAAGTTGAGCTTTGGGAGTTGCAGCTATTTTGTTAAGCGATTAATCATTTAAGTCTATTTTCTTTCTGCAAAAATGCCAAAAGTTCACGGGCGTCAGCTTGTCGAATGAGTAGATTTGTTTGGTTTTCTTTGGCTTCTAACTATTTGTCACACATTATAAGACATTTGAGGACTAGTCTATTAATTGTGGAAGTAATCTGCAGATTAATCTGATAAGGATCATATATATTTATGGACAAAAACAGCTTTCATTATTGCTTGTGTAAAAGAAATGAACACATTTCTGCAGTAGCTTCTTGTGGCTGCTCTTGTCTGCGACTAACTGAGCTCCCTCTTGTTTTGCGCAGAAGCGTTACCGGGCAGTGTACGACTACTCTGCCGCCGACGAGGACGAGGTGTCCTTCGTGGACGGAGACGTGATCGTAGACGTGCAGCAGATCGACGAGGGCTGGATGTACGGCCGCGTGGAGCGCACCGGCCAGCAGGGCATGCTGCCCGCGAACTACGTGGAGGCCATCTGAGTGAGAGGGAGAGAAAAAGGAGGAGGTAGAGAAAGGGAGGGAAAGAAGGAAAGGAAAAGCCCAGTGCCATCTCATCTTAATGCCGCTTTCTGTTGATTTTACTCTTGTTCCCTAATCCTCCCCCCCCCCCCGTGAGACCCTTAACCCCCTCTTTCTGCATCCTTTCTCTGCTCTCCCTGTCCAGCTCCACCACAGACACCCTCAGCCTGTCTGTTCTTCTGTCTGTCTGCTTCTCTGTCTGTCAGTCTGTGCTGATGTCTATCTTTGTTATCTTTTACCCCGAACCTGGCTCTCGTGCCGTCACGAGTGGAAATCAAAAGTCTTAAAAGATAAACTCACAGTTCATCGCAGTACGTCAGGGGTCATGCCAAGTCACACAGCTCCATTCTAGCTAACACACTTACCTATCCTGACACATGATGCAAAAACCAAGAAGAAGTAACATAAAAAGAAGACATTTTCCCCACCGCTGCAGACATTATTCTAAGTGTGGGTGGGTGTGGCGTTTTCATAAGCCTGTTTGATTTCTGTCTTTCTCTAATTTAGCAGCGTGATCTTGGCCCGACTGGAAACGCAGTGTAGAATCTCAGTCTATCAGAGCTTGTGTACATTCCTTTAAACCTCTAACCCTGCTGCAGCTATCAGCCAGTTTATCAGTCTTAACAGAGAGGTTTTTAATGCAGTTTATAGACACACATCTCGCCATTGTGTGCTCAAAGAAGGCTGTTCAGCTCTGCATCATTGTGAAACTGGAAATCGTAGCCTAACTGAAGAGCCCCTCCTGTCGTTGCCTTGCTCGGGCGTGTCGTTCACAGGAGGGATCAGGGACAAGTTAGGGGACATTATCAGTCCATATCTTGCAGCCACACTGAATATATCACCTCAGTCAGTGTGGGTGCACAGTATATAAAAATATATATACATCCTTATTCATTGTTTTTGCAGCCTGAATGCCTTCAGTTCTGAGAGAAAAGTGATGGTTATCAAGGTTTAGGAGAAAGGAGAAATGCATCCCCCTGTTTTTGCTTCAAGAAAACATTAAAAAAAAGATGAAGGCAAAGCACAACTTCATGTCTTGAATCGTTTTTTATTTTTAATTTGTTTTTGTGACATTCCAGTCCTTGTTTTTTCCATTTAATGTGAGAGAAAAAGTCGAATCCTTGGCTGTGGTAAACGTCGCCGTTCTTCTCATGCTGTTCTTCCTTTGCCTTTCCTTGTTATCTTAAGATGCTTATTTTCCAAAAAAAAATAAGAAAAAAGTAAGTGTATTACATAAATAAATAAATAAATAAACCAGCAACAAAGTTTATGAACCAAGCAAGAGGAGTTTATCTCAATTTGTGGAGCCGCAGTGTTAGAACAGTTGGATTAATCGACCTGCATCAGTGGGTAAATCTCATTCTTTATAATATTCTGGAGCTTCTAAGTAATTAATATCACGGAATGGGATTCAAAAGAACATAAAAGAAAGGTTTGTTTCATCCTCAAAGGCAGGCCGAGCAAAAACAGGAAGCTTTTATTCTGGCGGGTGAATCCCAGGTCACTAAGATTCAAAGACGGTTGGTTCATAAACATGAAATGAAGCATTTAAGTTGCTGGCTGTTACACAGAAATACTGTATCACATCTTCAGTCCAGATACTGTATTTCTGTGATATTTGACGATTTCTCATTGTAAATAGTCTCATTTATCCCCCCTGACAATACACGCCTCTTCCCCTTTACTTGCTGTTTCATTCTCCTGTGATGCACTGTGACCGTCACAGATATGAGCGATCAGGGCGGTGTGTTTTTAGGCGGGGTCGGGGTTTGGGACGGGGGGCGCCCGAGAAAAAAAAAAAGTTCAGCTTTATTAAAAGAATCAAGGCTCTCACTATGTAGCTAGATGACATTGTACAATTGTATATGTATCATAAAGGTGAGTTAGGGAAAATGTTCTTACAGGTCATGGTGCTCTGGGACGTGGCTTGCCTGCAAATAAAAGAGGTTCATATTTTTGTTTTTGTTTTTTTTTGAATGTGGCTAAAGGGGGAAGTGATGTGGTTTTAAAAGTCGACTCCAGTTTGGTGCAAGTTGGTGCAGAAGAACTTTCTAATGTGTGTGAATCAGAAAAAAAAACACCTCAAACTGTTTTAGGTGGCCAAACAAATGAATGAACTCGCTGTGTGTACGCCTGTATTTTGCATTAACCTCTAACTTGACAACAGGACAAGTTTATTTGCAAAGCAGATGCTAGTTCGGATTTCTCTTGGATTAAACTGAGGAGTTGTTGGTTTGGCGTGAAGTGAAATGATTGTTGTTCCTGGCTTTCTGATGATGTTTTGCTCAAATTTAATTTAATAACACGACTGGTAGCCTAAAATCCAAACTTTCTTTGTGTCTCGAGGGCGTCTGTTTTATCAGTCGGTGGTCAGTTTGTAATGAAAAGACGGCCTGTGAAGTTTAAAGATTTAAGTCAGATTTGAGCGTGTGATGGTGTCAAGTGTGCGAGGCTGAATCTCCCGGGCTGTGAGGCAGGGCAAGTTGTTTGTCTGACCTGGATATTAGTCTGGAGTTGACCTCTTTGCGCCGAATGCGGCTCTTCTGCTCTGGCATCACTCATCTACTGAACCGTAACATCATATCATAACCCTGTTTCCATTCAGTTTCTGTCTCGTATCCTGTCCACCCCTCTTTCCTTCAGCCTTCATCGTAGGCTCCTGCGCTTCTGACCAATCGCCCCCCCCCCTCCCCCCCTGCTTCTATGATACTGGATATATACTGTAGACTTTGCAGAGTGAAATCATGTAATCCATTATCGGGTTTAGCATTCAGACCAGTTTTGTGCATTCCATCTTAAATTGTTTTGTTTTTGATATAATTTTGTTTTTTCTTTTTTAAATAAAAAAAAATAAAGATACCATTATGCATAATGACATACACGTGTGTTCAAAACTCATACTGGATACATACTCAGAAATAAGGACCTGATATCATCTCCTGTTGCCCTGTTACAGCACTTCAAATTGTACTTATGATTCTGCAGATTCAATAAAATGTCATTTTTTCTCAGACTGTTTTTTGTGCATCATCTTCTGTTTGCAACATTTACCTGTGAGGAGGGCTTCAGGGCAGACGTTTATACCATGCAACCTCCTGCCGACTATGCATTTCCTGTGCTCGCTTTTGCTGTCAACTTCCTTTCGTATGCAACACAGTACACGGCAGCTGTAGCATATTTTTAGAGAACCCCGGTTGACCAAAGTGCTGCACAGGCTTAAAACACAATATCAAATAAAATAACTAAGAAACGTAAAATGAACAATAAAAACACAATAAATAAGAGTAAAATATGGTTGCATAATAAAATGCTCAACTGGAATTAAAAGCAAACACGAGGTGGGTCTTAAGCAAGGATTTAAAGCTTTCAAGAGTCTAGGCAGTTCGGATATTAACAGGTAGACTGTTCCACAGGTTAGGAGCAGCCACTGCTAAGGCTCTGTCGCCACTGGTTTTGAGCCTGGATCTTGGCGCATCCAAGAGCATCTATGTGTTGAAACTGGATCCTGAAACTGACAGGAAGTCTTACCATGAACGCTTACAATGGTTTCCAATGCTTCTCTCTCATGTTCTGTATTCACTCCAATAATAATACCTGGGTAGTATATTCATTTAAGATATTAATGGAGAAAAAAGGGCCGATAGGTTTGAGATTATGTACTGCAATTTATGGTCATCTAGTCGCCACTTTATTTGTTACACCTTAAAGTATTGCAGTCTAGTAAAACAGTCCTGCAATAAATCCTACCTTCATGGGGGTTTTATTGTTCAATTTGTGTAAGTGAAGTGTTTATGCAACTAAATGATCTGACGGAGGCATACGTTTGGTGTGCTGTTAAATTTCAGTTGGAGTAAAAGCAACAAAATACATCCTCGGTATTTGTTATAAAGTTGCATCAACACTTCATTCAACTTAGCATCATAACAACGCAGGATTTATTGTAGGACTGCTATATAAATTTAAGATAGGTGTATCTAATAATCTGAAAAATCGGTGTATATTTATAAAAGTATTTGCTTAAATAACAATAAGTCTCTGTATTTTTATTAGCTGAAAACTTGTGTTTAAGTGTAATATGTAGGCAAGAAAGTTCTAGATCAATTGGCATTTGTTACAATAGAGGAAATCCTCCTCTCTTCTCGGGGACAATTGTACCCGGAGGTGAGCCTGTCAGGTAGAATACTTGTTTTCCTGGTTGTTTATCGCCCGTCATAATTACACCGTTTGGTAATTGAATATCTCGCTATGGTTTCATTTTTCGATGTTAGTTCGGGATTTGGTTTTGAAACCTGCTCTGAAAATCTGCCTGAAAGCCCCAAAACGAGGTAGAAGATAGCCTGGACTTACTTCCGGTTTCTAAAGCGGAAGGGGGGAGGGTCGAGCTGATTCTCACTTCGTCGAGTCCCGAACGTTTCCGACCTTCCCCGATCTCGTGCACCCGGTTTGTTACGCCGCTGCTGCTGTTTTGCTGCGTGTGTTCGCGTCTTCACCGTCCATCTCTGGTAGTATTTCCATCATGGTGGACATTTTGGTGTTGATGTTTTTCGCCATCATGGGCCTCGTCTTCCTCTCTTACATCATCTACCTGCTGTGACGATGAGGCGTCCTGCTCAGTCGTGCGGACGGCCGGAGCACAGGCGAACACAGGGTGTGTGTTGTTCCTCTCCTGCATCCCAGGTCTCCATCATGGACAATGGTAATGGAGCATTTCATTGCATATAGTAAATGTTATTTTGCATATATTTCTTAGCGAAAATGTAACATGATATTGTAATATAAGACGATCTACAGAGAGGATAGTCTTAAGTAAGGCGTGTGTGGCTCTCTCTACATACAGCTTTAGCTTGGAATAGATACAGTCTCTTATATATGTGAGAAATTATTAGTGCCTCTGAGAAAACTTAAAGATGTTTCGCTGTAAGACACTGTAAATGTTTGAGAGCAGCTGCCATCTGTTTCAGGGAGCAGAGCCTGGCTCGGACCATGATGGGGTCCCATTGGAGCTCTCATGCAGGATGTGAGGAGCAATCCAGTGGAGAGGAAAACAAATGGAGATGAAGCCAAACTCCTGTCTCCCACTTGCACTCTTGTCCTCCTTTCACCCCCCACCCACGCTCCTGCTTCATTGGACCAGGATCCTCCAACTAAACTTCACCTCAAGAGCTCCCACTTCCTTTTACAATCAGTCTAACCATTGTTTTTCTTTATCTACTCATGGTTGTGCATGTTCCTCTGCTATGGAGGAGAAATGTTACCTCTGAGCAAGTCCAGTGCATCTGCACATATGGATGCAGGACAGTTTTGTCAGGTTGTAGTTCAGGCGGAGAATTTGCCTTTTTAAAAGCACTGTGAGTGAATTGTTGGCTGTAATTATAATGTGTTATGTTCAGTTTGATGGTGTAGTGGATACGACTGTGTGGCCAACCCATCTGTACACTCATGTTTGTGTTGGAGAGCTTCAGTGTTAATCTTACTTTATCTATTGTGCCAATATGTTCTCCTTCTCACTACGATTAAGATTCCCCATCAGGTTATAGGGGTAATCAATTCAATTATTCATCAGTGTTCTGTACTTTTACGCCATTGTTGTCTATTTATTTATTTTACTTCAGCTGCAATTGACACACAAAGAGCAATGGTGTCATTTCAGATCTAGACATCTATGGTATTATCGTCCTAGTTTTACCACCAAACCTCAGACAAATATTCTATTATATTTAAATGATTTTATTGATGCACTGATAATCTACTGAGGGTTTTGACAGTATTTCACATGATATGTCAAATAAAGAGGATTTCAGTAAACCCAGCTGCTTCCTGTTCTGTTCAACACACAAGGCACAGCATTTTTTATTTGTTGACAACAGTAAATAATTCATTTTTCAAGAAGAAACATACATGCTATAATGGATATAAAGTCTGCTTTAAAATAAGCCTTTTTCAAAGTACAAATACACATTTACATTTTTATATCACTTTTTGGAATTTTGCCTTGTTGGATAGCGACAGGGATATTAACAGGAAACACTTTAGGAAATAAAAGGGTAGTGCTCGGTGACCAGCACTGCCTACAAAAGTTTTTAATTGTGTGAAAGGGATGTAAAACTATTGTGTTCTGAAGAAATTCCATTGTACTTCGCAGTCATGCTGCCTTTTAGATTATTAGATTTCTGTGGCCAAGTACTGTTCCAGCATAGAGTCAGTGACCCAGAGGGAGAGCAAATGAAAAAAGGACTATTTTTGTTCCCTTATCTTCCCTAGAAGCAGATTGTTATGCAATTGCAATAAAAAATCATAATAAATATTCCTGCATGGGAAGAAATCTCATCAAATTTGTGCATGTTTGTGCTGCAGATGTGAATATGGAATAATGCCGGGGGGGATAAATGTGTAGCTTGTAAGCAAAAACATCCATGCTTTCCTTTAGCTATGCTACACAATAATCAAACTGGGCTCAACGGAAATGCTAATGTGGTTCACCTGACCTCTGACCTCTCTTTGAACAGGGGATGAAATTAGTGTTTAAAAAGTAGTTATAAAGCCCTAAATATGTACTATATATATGGGTCTTTTTGGAGACATCTTTCAATTAACTTCAGCTACTCCAGATTTCCTGCAGTGACTTTCATGTTTTTTTGGGAAACTTACTGACATGTTTTAAAGATTAAACACAATGTTTCCTGTCTAATGAAGCATACAGGCATGGAGCCGTCATCTGCTTTATGGATCATGCCTCATGTGGCCCTGCAGATGGTGCTGTTTACCTACAGACAGCTGTAGAGAATCGGCTGATGGCAGTGAATCCCTGAAGTAAATTAAGTTGGTTCTTTCCAGATGTGAGTCAGAACAGGTGACGTGAGACAGGATGGCATTTTAATTTATCTGTCAGAGTTGATTGAAAAAGCAGGTTTGTTACATCTGGACCCTCAGACCTAAAATTAATCATTGTTAAAGTGTTTTTTCTGCACTTTTTCCTTATTGTTTTTTAGATGTGTGTTCATAGAGATCTGGTATTGTGTCTATGAACTCAGTTCTACTGTGGCTTGAAATCAATGAATTAATTTCTCATTTCTCATTTTGTAGACAGATGAAAGACTTCACTCTATCCAATTATGTTCTTGGTGTGTCCATCTCTATGCGTGGTGACAGGTGAGCTTTTCTTCTGTCTTTATATATATTTTTAGCTTTAGCTTTAGCTTTTACCTTTTATGAAACATGTTGTGAAACCAACCTAATTCCCCCCCTAAAATAGCTTATAGTAACATGTTTTGGGAAATAGCTTAATTGCTTTCTTGCTAAGAGTGTCATGAGAAGAGTTGAACTACTTTCATGTCTGTGGCGAAAATGTGACGCTACAACCTGCCGTCAGTTAGCTTAGCAGTTAACACAAATAGCCTAAAATAGGTGGAAACCGTTGGCCTAGCTAGCTAGCCTCTTACCGTTTTATGGAAACCACCTATTCAATCACAACATGTATTTTTTTTAGTGTTTCTATGAATTAAACAAACAAGATATGCCATGTTATTAGGAAAGTACTGGTAAATAAATATTTTTAACTTCAAAGGCTAGCTGTCTTTAGCTTCTTTTTTGCTGTACAGACTTGGCAGTGGTTTCAAAGTTCTTATTGTCAACTCTCAGCAACAAAGCATATAAGCATACAATGTTCCTTTATTTTGTTATGGCGTTGTGTATGTGCTTCACAGTGTCCCCCTCGTCCCAGTGCATCGCTAAAGTTTCTCCCACATGTGTGCAGACAGGCCCACTCTGGGAAATAATCTGAATTCCTCTGCTGATAGTATAATCTACCACCACTCTCACCATTACAATACACCCGCTGTTCTGTCCTAGAGCACACACACACACACACACACACACACACACACACACACACACACTTGTAGTCATTTCACTTCAAACAGCATCTTTTGCTCCAACAGATCAAATGACACTGCAGCGGTCTGCAGTGGAGGCTGTTCATTTGGGTTACAGAAAGGGATGCATTGCAGCTGGACTATAGAAAGTAGGGCAGGGTTTGTTTTGTTGTTTGCTGCTCTGCATGTTGTATGACCTTGCTGTAATAACTTGCATTCCTGAACCCCCTCATCCCTCCCTCACTCACTGGCCTGTCACACTGCTCAAAGCGTCCATATCAGATTATGTCACAGCTATGTTATGTGTCCATTGAATGAAAATAAGCCAGAACAGGTGCTCTTTTGTTTTGTAGCTGCAGAGGCCTTCAGGGTTTCCCCTGGAGCAGTATTATTGGGTAGATGCAGTAATACAGGGACATATGAAAGTGTTTATAATTACTTTAAAAGGAAATATCCACATCTAGGGCACTGCTACAGCTGCTGGCAGAGTGCCATGCATTTTTTAGCTCGTTTTGTTTTTTGTGTTAGTGCCAGATGTTTACAGTTCAGTTAAGATGTAAATGAGAAAGTTTGGGGTTTGTTTTAGTCGTTAAAAGTCGTTCACACATATTCGTCAATCATACAGGGAAAGACCCATAATAGAAGAGAGGGTGACACTAATTTGCAGTCATCAAGAGACCTTGGAAAAATAAGTAATCCGTCATCATAAATCACAAACTTTCAACACTTAATAACTCCTGGAACGCACCGTATCTCACACGTCTGTGATATACAGCAACATAAGATTATCCCATGTGGTTGTTTTTCCTTTAAATTCATGGTGCCTTTTCACGCATGCTGCTAGTTTGTAATAACATCTCCCCTCTGTGGCACCTGTAACCTCCAGCAACCTTTTCTGGAATCCCAACGAGGCTGAGTTTGCGGGGGGGGAGGAGAGGATGGAGCAGGGGGAGGAATTGAGTGTAATAATACAATAGGTGGAGAGGGGGGTGGAGAGGATAGAGAGAGAGCAAATAAAGAAAAAGAAGGCAATGAAAGAAAAGAGAAAGAGGGAGGGACGGGGGGTTTGCCTATGTGCTTAGCCATGGCCTTCAGCTGTGGAGTTCCTGTTGTTGTGGGGCGGGAGTTTCCCCCCGTGCGGCCTGCGAGGGAAACAGCAGAGGATGTCTTTTTCCTGGCTGACCAAGAATGCCCGGGCCTCGAGGTCTTTCCTCTCCTCGTGTGTGTTTTATACAAGTTTATGCCCGAGTTTAATGTTAATGATGTGACCTGCTGTCCTTCTCTTTCACTCTGGATCTCCGCCAGTGCAACACTGATGCATAAACATCTCAGCAGAGAGGCGAGTGCAGGGGAAACATTCCTCTCAGGGCCACAGGGATGTCTGCTCTTAAACACCCCGTCCACCCTCCCAGCAGATTGGACTACACGTCCCAACATGCTCCCCCCACAATAGGAGGCGGGGGCCATAAATCCTGCCAGCCAATAGCTTTGTGTCTGGGGATCTGTGGTTGGTGTGTTGCACAGCAGCTGTTGTCAATGGCAACAGAGGTTTTCAGGGAAGCATGAGCTGGACAGCTGGTAGAGGGTCCCTCAGCCTTCTACCGGGAGTCACATGACCCCCCTTGCAGCCAATCCCATACGTCCGCCCTCCTCTCCGCCTTGCTCCCTGTCTCTCATTCGCCCGCTCCGGCTCTGTTGGGCTGCAGCAGGAGGGGGAGGGGAGGTGGAAAGAGAGGAGGGAAGTGGAGACAGAAAGGGAGGGAGGGAGGCGAGGAGAGGGGCCAGCTTACACAGGGAACGAGTGGAAGAGCTCGAGGAGGAAAGCGGAGAGCGGGAGACTCCCCGTCTGTGTGGTTATCAAGGAGAGAGGTAAAGGATCCCACGCACGCCCTGTTTGCCCTCCAACCTCCACCCAGAGCAGCAGGACAGAGGAGGAGACGGAGAAAAGGACAAGAGAGGAGTGTTTGGCTGGATGTATCAGACTGTCACACTCAAGGAGAGACAGAAGCATGCCTCTGTGGAGAGGCGCAGCAGCAGCAGCAGCAGTCGGCTGCCAGGCTGCCTCGCCTGTGTGAGGACAGCGGGACCGGATTGTTGTTGGGAATACTGAATACGGAAAAGAAAAAGGAGGAAGCCGGAGATCTCGTGCCATGACCGGGAACAGGAGGAGGGAGGAGGCTTGCTGAAATCATGGACCAGGTGAGGATGGAGAGGAGGAGAGGCAGGGGAGGGGACTGAAGGGGAAGTGAAGGGGACCACTACCTCGCTCACACAAAACACACACAGCAACACGAGCAGTGCATTCATAACTTCCATCATCGCCCTTTTTCCATCCCCTCAAGGCGAAAACAAACAGCACAGCACGCTGCTTATCCTGCAGATGTGTTTTCTGCTCTCTCTCCCCTAAGGGCTAGGTTTCACTCTGGGGGAGGGGGCCGGCGGTGGTGATGCTGCCATCAAACAGCCACCGGCAAGTGCCCGGCCTCTGGAGGGACGACACAAGCTCCAAAACTTCCCCGGCTCACCTCCGATGCCGGGTGTTAGATCAACACTTGAGCAGAGAAAGAAGCAGAGCGTAAAAAAGAGGGGTGTGGCTGAGTTATGTGGGTCATAATCCGTCTTAACTTGTCATGTAGAAACCGGCATCCTCGCCTAGAGTCGGGATGGAGGGCGGGAGGTGGGGTGTCATGCAACAGGGTTTACCTTCACAGCTGCGTGCGCCTGCGTTCATTCATCGCGGCTCAGACGTGTGTGGGCTGCTTTGTAACATTGTGTACTCATGTCAGAGAGTGTCATCCGCACCTCCTTTTGTTTACTGCAAGATAAACTGATGCTTGATGAATTTCTGTGAGAACATCTGCAGAAACAGACTGTGTTTAGGGCTGTTTTTTAAATATTTGCTGTGTTTTACAGCCTGTTTTCGCAGAGCGGCGTCTGCTGCTGCTGCTGCTGCTGCTGGTGTTCTATCAAGGCTGGAGACAACCAGCTGCTGTTGCGCTGAGAGCTCAGACGCCCTCCTCGCCCTCAACGCACAGCCAGTGTGTGTCCTAGTCATTGATTACCTCATCCTCCCCCTTCCCTCCCTCCCTCCCTCCTCCTCTCCTGAGGTGTGAGCATCAGGTTTGTGATTAAGGAGGAGGAGGGGGTGTACGGGTGAGACACCCCAGCCCTGCCCTTCTTTTAGGTGAATTATGCATGTGGTCCGTAAGGGGAACATCTCTTGTGTGTGTGTGTGTGTCCGCTCAGGATGGGGTGACGTTAGCCCCCCAGTTTAGCAGGGATGATGTCATCACTGCTGCTGGTCAGTGTGTTTGGGTGTGTAGAAGCCAGGTGCTATGTTTTCTGTGTCTCATAACCTTTTTTCGCCGAATGAGAAACCACAGAGCACACAGTGCCATGACCTCAGTGTCACACACACACTTTCATATCACCGTGTGGCTTTCTGCACAATGTAGCTCGCAGGACACAAAAACTATTTATAAGCCTGCGCAGTGCAGTGAAATGCTGACACGGCGGGGCCTTGGTGCAACGCTAAGGCTGGGTCATTATGATGGATGGAGCACATTGTGACGTAAAGGACAAATATGATTATAGCACTTCCTGTTCGTGGTGTAAGTGTGTATTATTGTCCTTCAGTGATGTGACTGCGAGGCTTTATCTCTGCTTGTGTTTCCTGTTTAAAGTGGCCCCACTTGCCTGGTGTTAAAACACGATTCTGCATGTTCGCTATATGTCGGAGAAGCATCGCCGGTCATTTTGCACCCTAAACATTACTGCGCGAATGTAAACACAGCCGTGTAGTGTTAACTATAGTCATGGAAAGGCTGCGAAGTTTTACCGGAAATCATCCCTGCGGTATCTGTCTTTGTCCTTCTGTCGGACGCACACATGTTCACGCACACACACTGTGATAAGGAGGGCAGTGGCTCAGTGAGGAACAGGAAAAAGCTGGTTATAAAAAGTATCTGTAAGAGTCAAGGGCAGCAGTGGGACACCTTTTTTCTCTGTCTCTGCTGCCTTCTTCTGAGTGACTCCGTGCTGGACGCTCTGCATAACTATAATGCCCCGATCTAACTGGTCAAAAAACCCGCTAACACACGGCTTTTTTGCTTAATGGGAAAGACTACAATCGGCAGTCAGACCTGGGTCAAATGACTGCAGTACACCCGAGTTATAATCGCCTCAGCTCCAGCATTAATGAGAACACAAAACCTGTGTCAACATGCTAATCTCCGCCCCCTTTCCGGCGCGATTCTAAGTGCCATCGGTAACTTCTGCGGCTCCTTGTCATCTCAGCTACAAATTCTGCCTGTCTCCGTCCGAGCAGCGCTCGAACATCGTTCCAAATTCATCGGCGCCGAATTTGATAAACACATAGAGACACTTCCCGGGTCTGAAAAACCTGCGTCAATGCGCTAATTTTGGTGGGAAAGGAGTATCAGTATATAAAACACACTATCCAGCTGACTGACACCAGCCTGGTTCTAATTGTAAAAACACACTTGCCCGAGGAGGATTTTAAATGCCAGGCTCGCTGCAAATCACTTCGCCTCATTAGTGCGTCCCGATCAATAGTCATTAAGGCAGAGCAGGGCACGGCCGTGGTGACGGCTGCCCTGTGAACTCTGGGTTTGGCGCACCCTGACCACATCCATCACGCGGAAACAAGAAGCTGCTTTAACAGCCTGCAATGCCAAGTAACTAGATCATACAAAAAAAAGAAAGAAACAAACTTTCCTTCACTTAACTTCTGTTTTATTCTCCCGAATTAACTCCATCAATGAGTATTAATGGAGGCTGCCCTACTTCAAAGGGAATCCCTGATACTGCTGGATGAGCCTCACTGATGTGGACAGGGGTGACGCTGCTCTGTTTATGCCACTGTCTGAACACGGCTCCCTGGAGGCCTCGGTTCGGGCGGCGAGGCGACATATGTCTAACTGCACTACGCTTGTGTGTGTACACGAGTGTGTGTTTGTTGTGAGTCCCCGCGGCACTCGGCCAGAGTTATCTCGCAAATTGTTTTGTCTGTTTCCCATAGATGTGACTGAAGTGGAATGCAGTCAGAATTGGCTGGGAGCGCAGCCGGCGCGGAGGGAGATGTTTTATGAGAGCGAAAGTGTGTGTGTGGGAGAAGAAAGGGGTCTTATTAAGTTACAAACGAGATGGTGAGAGAGAATGTGAGAGACGGCGAGTGTGAGAGGAGGAAGGATAAAGGACGGGAATCAATGTGTGTGTGTGTGTGTGTGTGCGCCTCATGGTGGAACAGGTGGTCTAATCTGACGCCCCACCCATGGCACCCCCTGCCTAAAGCCCTCAAATCTTTGGACTCTCTGGAATTTCTTCTTCTATTGTCCCGAGCGGTAGAGGCCGAGGGACTCTAAAAGAACGAGCTGTGTGCGCGTATTTGCATCTAAATTGAAATTAAACACACATACATAAGCATATAGATCGATCTTCTCGCCCGTGAGGAGAGCTGCTGCAGCTTCTCCGCGTCGTCAATGAAAATAGGACTCACAATAAGAATTAAGCATGCTATAGTGAGGGAGTTTTAAAGCTGACTCTGCATGTGGTGAACAAAACAGGCAGGGGTCTGCGTGGGTCATGGAGCTGTGGGAGATCTTGTGTTTGCAGAATCAATGTCTTCTTAGCAATCTTTTCTTCTCACTTTTATTTATGTGTTTTAGATTTATACTTTTATAGATTCTCTCCACTCATCTGCTAATCCATGATAGCTATGTTAGCAACTCCATGAAGCTGCTAAATGCTAACTGAATACTCCACTGGGAATGGGAACAGAGACATTCAGCATCTATAAGCGGGTCTTCCGGGGTCTGAAAAACCTGCGTCAACATGCTAATTTCGCTGGGGAAGGGGTATTAAAATCAGAGTTTTCCGTGTTATGAAGCTGCCTCTTCTTTAACCTGGCTAGATCAGGGGTTCCCAAACTTTTCCATGCCAAGGCCCCCCCAAACAGCATTAGCTTCTGGCCGGGGACCCCCAAACCCACAGACAATGCTACAAAATATGCTCCTTCGGTCTATTTGTTGTCAAAAACCTGTCCATTTTAGCTACACGCAAGCTTGAGGAGCAGAGCAGCTTGATAACAACCGCCAGGTCTACACAGAATATGACGTCGTTATGACGTCGTCATGCCGAATTTGCAGCTGAATTTGAGAATCCAAGGTTACGGCAGTTTACGTGTTGTATGGTTCAGGACAAATGGTTATTAAAACAATAAAATAAAATAAAAAATAAAAATTATAGCCGTGGCTCCCACTTTGAAAACCACTGGGCTAAATCACCATGGCAACTTACTCTGCAAAGCTAACCTTATCGGGACCAGGGAGTTTGGGCTTTAAATCGGCTGTAAAGTGCCGTCATGAAGCGCCAACAATAAAGCGAGGGGCCGCCGAACCTCAAGGGGGCGTTCGTGTTTCCCCACAGTAAGAAAAATTCAGTACCGTCACAGCCCTAACCAAATTGGGCAAATGAAATTGTGACTTGATAATGCCGGTAATTGAAATCTAAGGTGATCAGAAAGTTACAAGTTACAAATTATCTTTAGAAGGAACATGAATTTGTTTATGTAATTCGAATTTCAGTTCATAACGGTAGACCAACCGACTTACTGAGCATTTAACAGATTATTTCCTCAACTTTCTTTAACTTCTAATGAAGAGAGATGTAAAAAAAACAAACTTGCATTCAGTTTAAGGCTATTTTTGAATTCACATACACCAAAGCTAACTTCTCAACTTGTTTTATTTTGCTCAGACAAACAGGGATGCACATCATGTCAAACGTAAGTGTGTCTGTGCGTGTGAAGGATGTTAGCACAGGGCTCATGTTCTTAATTCAGGCTCTATTGGATTGTCAGCCAGTGGAGAACCAATGAGTAGATGCCTGCGGGCGCACAATGGGCAGATTGTCCCGTGAATGAAACTAGGACACCCATCTCCAGGAAGTAAACAGCTCCTGTTCAGCTCAGGAACGACTGCTTTTGGACCTCAACCTCAATGCACTTGAGTGAAAGAATGAATGCAGGCGGTAGTGGTCGGGGGAAGGGGGAGGTGGGGGGGGGGGGGGCGTTGTCCCCGCAGAGGTCAAAGGGCAGCCTGTGTGGTTAAAGCCCTTCCTGTCAGCAGCACTTTGCATCATGACGCAGGATGAGAGCGGCTGAGCAGGGGTTAATGGAACAAAACAGAGGGATGAGGTTTATCAGTCGCATGAGGCGGCCATCCAATTAGGAGCTGGTTCAATTTAACCTAATGGGCCTGTGTGGGATGTTTTCTGCTTTAACCCACAACCCCGTCAGGCTGTTTCTGTCCCCACTTCTGTTTCTGCTCCCTCTTTTACGTCTCCACATCAGCGTCCGGGGTTGTTCTGTGAGGATGTCAGCCTGGTATGAGCAGCTGTGCAGCCGATGCCTCCCGTTTCATCACTTTGATCATTAAACAGACCTCAGATCTGCCCCACTGTACGAGGGCACCGCAGCTGCATGTCAATAATGAACTGTACGCATAATGAGCCGCTAACCTCTTGGCCTATTTTCCAACAACCAAAGACGAATGAGAAATCTTGCCTACTTTTTTGGCAGACCTCTTCTTCCCTCTTCTCATCACACTGACCCTGCTTTGCCTCAGATTACATGTAAAGGCCCTTTTTCAGTCTTTAAAGAGAATGCGCTGTTCCTCTCAGTCAGCCGTGTTTTCCCCATATTTGGAGCTCAGGTTGCATCAGTATCATTTCCACAAATCCTTCTAAATCCTGCTGATGGGGATAAAATGAATTGAACTCACCACAAAGCTGCATCGAGGGACGACTTCATTTGTCATCCTCCGGCCTGCGAGCGCTGTGCTGAGCCCCCTTGTGGCCTCCCAATGTAACTGTGGCTCCAATTTTCTGTCTTTTCAAGGGGATTGAGGATTATCTATTTAGGGAAATCTCTGCAGCGGAACAGATGGTGGTCTTTTCACAGAACTCAGAGTAGAAAAAGAGGACGTTTGTTTATTTTAATGTGGATGACGGTGCACATTTCTGTTTATTCCACAAGGGAAATATATATCATCTCTGTCTTGCTGGCCTCTCACCCTCATTAATCACAGAAGGGAACATTTTATGTTTACCTTCTCTTTAAAAAATGTCCTCACTCACAGATATTTATACTTTCTTTCACTTTTAAATGAAACTAGTGACTCAAACATAATTTAAATGTTACCTTTATCACTCTTTTCTTATCTCCCTTGTGATTTAGACTCAGGCACTAAGCCCGGAACACAAGAACTACAGTAAATTAACTCAAATCAGCATTTCAGACGTGTGAACCGAGCGGTTCTGTGCTGATGCTTGGCTTGATTTCAAAGGGGACCTTTCTGTGGCTTCCTGTCCTCCAAAAGGACCCTGCTTTAAGGCCGTGTCTAGACAAACTTATCTCTGAGTTTTAAGGCCGGGGAAACGCTCGGATTAGGATATGATCCCCTCGCACATACGGGATTATTCCGTTTACTGTATATGCTGTGAGAGGTGTGGCTTAAAGCTTTTGTTGCACCACAAATTCTTAAAGGATCTGCCTTTGAACACCACAATCCTTTTTTTAAAGGAGCAGTTCGCCTCTGTAAAAAGCCGCTGTCAGTCAAAGCTGGTGTTCTCTGTAATCGATAGAAGCAATAATATTTGAAATTGGCGCCATAGCTGTGGGGAAAGTTGTACAAACAGCTTGTGGTTTCGTCCATTCTACATTCCTACAACACCCAGCGTGCATTGCGCCCCTCCCTTTGAAAGGAACGGCCCAGCGAGAGACGCTGGACTGAAATGCTACCCTTTTCGCTGCAGGCAATGACTCAGAGTGGTACAGAATCTGAAATACAACGAGAATATACCGGTGAAACGTCTAAAAAATCTTTTTCAAACCTGATGATTTTGAGACATGACATCAGAGGCGGGCGTAGATTGAGGAAGTGTAGTTTAGCGAGCTCCTTGGCCTCCGCCAGATGACGACGTAGTCTGGTGGAGGTTTTCCAGGGCCCATTGGAGAAGCGGATAGCGTCCTCCAAAGGCACAGAGTGAACTTGTTTCTACCATAATGCCATTAGCTCTCCATAATAGCATGAAAGGACTGAGGTTGAAAATCAGCAAACTGGCCCTTTAAATCACCTGAAAATGTTTTTTTGGATGCATGCAAAAGGCTACACAGTCTACATGTGTTTAGAAACAATGCTTTTTATAGCAGGGGTTTAATTTAGTGGACCAGGGCTCAATTCAGCTGTGTCTTGATAGGCACGTCCATGTTGATGTACTCGCGAAAGCTTCAAGTAAGGACACGCCTGAAAGAAAAAGCTTGTTTTTGGAAGTGACATCAGAAAATTCTCGGTTATTCCAAAGGTAAAAAAGAGGAAAGGAAAATCATTCACGTCCTGGTTTATTCAGGAAACATGCCACCTTCTGTAATAATATATCATTCTAATTATATACATGTTATTTGAGGATGTCCCTGACTCACGAGTGACCAGCAGAAAAAATGATGTCTTTGCTGATATCAGACAAACTGGTTCCCGAATGTGACTCGAAGACATATGTCATTCTTAAGTTCATTTCCATTGTGCCACAGGAAGTGATGCGAGAGGCAGGAATTGGAGCTGTGAAAGGTAAAGAGGCCGCAGACACGTGAAGTGACGGGCAGCAGGAAGGAAGCTGGCTGCGCTGCTACTGGAATACGATGCCTGTGTTTATTTTTCCCTCTCCGAACAGGTTTAGGGGAAGAGAAGAGGCGGTGGTGGGGGCACTGCGGGGACGTCTTTTGAAGAAACTGTGCCAAGCATTTATAGTAACAGATAACGTTTATAGAAGCAGTGGAATACCCTGGATGTGATTCACTCGGTGTTGTTGTCTGTGTTTGTCTGGAGACCGACTGGGAGGTGAATCAGTGGTCATTTGTGCAAACTGCGACACCTGAACAACCACCTCTGTTCATGTTACTTTCGGGGTATTTCCTCCTCTTTGTTCTTTTATCTCAAACGCTCCCACATGGTCGCTGGTATCTGTTAAGGCCTGCGTCTGCACCACAAAGAACACCTCATGAGGTGGAGGATGTTTGGGATGAGATAGTGTATCAGCTTGTACGGGAAGATAGGACTTAAACTGCCTTGGAACAGTTTTCACAATAGACTCGCGTGCATAAAATCAAGGCAAATTTGAACAATGAGACTGGTGCTCTTTGGTTTGCGTGCTTGTGTGTGTTTTTGCCGTCAATGACTAATTCTCTCCGATGTCTTACCCAGACAAACGTCTTCTCCGACAGCCGAAGCTCCGACATGAACCGGCCATTCGTGCCCACAGGCTCTGGGTTGTATTTTCTTGGAGTTGCTTCAGCCTGCGGGAGAATGAGCGAGGCAGCTGCAAGAGAGAGGAGGGATTACAGTGAAATGTAGTGTGGGATGAAGAGGGGAGAGGAGAGGGGTCAGGAGGTCAGCAGAGCCACAGAGACGACAGTCAAGACAAAGTGAAGGGATAAGATTTAGACTGGCTGACGATATTTGCCCTTACATTTAGGGTATTGTGGACACGTGGTTTGCACGTAATTGAACATCTTTAATATTATTCTTCTAAATATATTTGTTACATGTTTTGTTAAAATACAGGAAGCTAAGGAGGGACTTGTCATGGTTATTGATTGGCGTTTACAGTGCCCAATAGTGCTGAATGTGAACATTCAAACTAACACACAGACTGCCTTTAACTGCTGGCAACCTCATTGGTCCTGTTCATAAGGGGGAGGGACCTAACATTTTGCTTTATTCATCATTGTGTCATTGGTTGCACAGTTAGTATATGCCCCCCAGGTACATTTTCCAGGCAATGACAGACTTAAAGGAGCAATTCGCCCCTGGAAAAAGCCACTGTCAGTCAAAGCTGGTGTTCTCTGTAATCGATAGAAGCAATAATATTTGAAATTGGCGCCATAGCTGTGGAGAAAGTTGGACAAACAGCTTGTGGTTTTGCCCATTCTACATTCCTACAACACCCAGCGTGCATTGCGCAACTCCCTCTGAAAGGAACGGCCCAGCGAGAGACGCTGGAGTGAAACGCTACCGTTTTCCAGTCAAGGACATTGATCGCTGCAGGTTAATGGCTCAGAGCGGTACAGAATCTACCGGTGGATCGTCTAAAAAAAACTTCAGGTCTGCAGTGTACACTTCAAACCTGACGATTTTGAACGACACATGACATCGGAGGCGGGCGTCCTAGATTGAGGAAGTGTAGTTTAGCAAGCTCCCTGGCCAGGGCCCGTTGGAGAAGCAGATAGCAATTACCACTATGGTTGACACCTCCCTCAATAAATAGCTGCAAAACAACAGCAAACATAAACAATAACTTAAGCCCACTGTTACAGTACTATTAAGAAAACATTTTTGTGTTATTACATGGCCAGATATTGGTGGCAATATTCTGATTTATTAGGAACTTTAATGATGATGTTATCACAATAATGCTGTCTGCGATGGACACACAAGTCCAGCAAGTTTCAAGAGTCTTCTTCATTTTTATATCACAGGGATAAAATGTAGAAGAAATTCATCAGCAAATATTCCAAAAGTATACATGATTTGCAGATACGTCGGGCGGGGCCTTCCATGTCTGATAAAAGCTTTAGTGTTGCCTCAGCCTTGGCTGAAATAAAGGTAACTGCATCATGGAAATGTTATGGAATTCTGCAGCCATGAAATTGAGATCATGGGACTTTAAAACCAGTAAAATACATATAAAAAACATCATAATAAAGTTACGTTCAAAGTACAGTCACAAGGCCTTTCTGCCTGTCTGTCAGCTGTTTCCTCCTCTCGTGCCAGTTGTCCGGCCAGACAAAGAGGACCCCTCCTGTCGCGCAGGGAGTGGGAATTTATGACCCCATGCAGGCCGTCGTTGCCCCCTCCTCCTTCCCCTCAATCTTCCCGCAAACCCTCTTCAAAGGAGTGCCACAGGAGCCTCTGTGTCAACAGGCAGCCAGAGACGAGAAGAGCATGAACCTCACATGTCTACATGTTGTCACAAGAATCGCTCATCATCCCTGACATCAACATCTCAATCACACTCCTACAGTCATGTGTGTGATCATACATTGTTAGCAATAGGCAGCTGGACATTACTGCTTAAGCTTGAGAACATGTGAGCAGATTTCCGGGCCTCCTGAGCGGACACATTTCACTCCAACAGGCACAGACAGCGCTAACAGCTTCCAGTTACATTGAAGACAGAAGGTAACTAATATAGAGAGTAGTGGATAGCATGGCTGGACTTGAACATTGTGTCTTTTTGGCTCTTAGCGGCAGGAAAACCGTCCAAGCTTCTCCATTAAAAGCAACTGTATCAAACAGAGGGATAGTGTGACCTGCCTGGCGGAGAATGGAGTGTTGCGCTCTCAATGGAGGCTTAAAGTAAATGATGTTGAAAAGATTTGGCAACTACACCCCTCGGACTGGGAGTATGCGTGTGCAGAAGAGGGTGACGGACCTCTACTGAAAGAGCGCACTCGATAACGTGAAGCAAGCGGAGTGAGACAGAGGAGATATGAAAGAATAAGGGAGGCAGGAGCCTAGGGGGGGTAAAGTTGGAATAAATGGGGTGATTACAATTAATCATAGCATACCAGTGAGTGCTCTCGCTTTGTGAAGTGGCCTGGAGGGGTACCCACACCCACCACTCCCAATGTGTGTGCCCAGTCCCTCGCCTCCACAGCCTCAGCAGAAGAACAGGAGAAACTAGTTCCGCCCATGCCAGCCAGCAGAGGGAGGTGGGAAAGTGGGTGGGGGGGGGTGCGGTCAAGCGAGTAAATAGGTTGATGGTTGTTTATGGGTTTTGTCCCACAAGGCGCCAGGCTGTGTGTGTGTGTGTGATTACATAATGACTGAGGAGTCTCTGGATGCTCCCTGCTCGTCCCCGTCCGTCCCTCGAGGGAAGGAGATCGGGGCGCGTCGCCTCACATCAGATCGGGGCTTACGCAGCCGATCACAGCGACGTGCCCGACGCCCGAGGCTGTGTGTCAGACTGTGACTAAGCCTGACCCAGAGACGCAGCACAAGATGCAGTGTATGAGATAAAAGGATATAGTTGCAGCCCTTTCCTGTATTTCTAAATCAGCACTTTAAATCTGCTTACCCACCTGCTGAGATTTAACACATGATTTACATCACACAAACCGTCCTCCTCCTCTCTGCACCGACCAGCAGCACATCAATAATAGAAAGCCCACTTTGCTCGCCTGACAGGCAGATTGATGCGTAGCGTGAGCGAGTGTCTGCGTGCAATCTGGGGAAAGATGTGGACAAACCCCAGCACAGGAGGGGGTTCGCTAACATTCGGTCACTCTTCCCACAGAAAAGTGTTGGGGAACAGACTGATTTATGTGCTCGCGTGCTGGAATAGAAAACACATGAGCTGCAGAAACAGGCTGCAGAGAAAGAACTCTCTCTCTCTCCTTGACCCCCCAGAAAGCAAGCTCCATTAAAACCTCAATTTTCTCACAGACCATCTGCCCTCCTCTCCCACCTTAAGACCACTTTAGATCGGCTAAGCCTCACTCTGCCATGGTGGATTTCAGACTATCCTTGTTCTACCATACGAGTAACCTGGAGGGGGGATTTGGGCCACATATGGTTGTTATCCGCCTCAAATGGGAGATGAGCGAAGGTCATGACTAGGACTTTTGGAGTGTAAGCCAGAGGGTGGAGAGAGTGAGCGGACAGGGGAGACATGTAGAGATGGATGCTGAGTTGGCAGCTGCAGCTCTCTGCGTGGGAAGGCTCCCATAAGCTGATTTTTCCCCTCTATGACTCTGATCTGCTTCCTCATAGGCAGGCCGGCTTTTGAAGTGGCTCGCTGATACTTGCTCAGAGTAATAGCAGCCACATGGCATCCAAGCTCTGAGCCACCACCATGCTTCCACATTTTACCCTTTTTCCATTTGTTATCACTTTTTCTTCATTAGCACCAAAGCTAACACACCTCCTATACAGCTACCGTGGAGCATGTACAGTTGGGAAACATGTAACATCTTGGCAGCAGTCTGGCCTTCCTGCTCTAATGATGAGTAAGCTTCCTCTGACTGGCTGTATTGATTCACATGGGCATCATTTATTTGCTGCCCAAGTGGCTAAAAATACAAGTCAGTCAACGGTTTTCCCAGAATGTATCATGAGTTATAATCTGTTGTCTGCGTGTGGAAAGAACTGTGACATAACTCATTGTGCTTCAGTCTTAATTTAGCCCTTTTCTCTTGTGCCTGTGTAGGTATCTCTAGTCACATACTTTTGTTAGTAACAGTGATTTATGTAAGCCTATGAGATTTTTTTCATATACCTGAAATTCTGTTTCATAAGCCTTCTGATTACGACTTTTACAGTGTGCTTCATCTTCAGGTAGCTTTTCAGTAGCACTATAAGGAGCTAGAAGGGTTGGTTGGGTAGTCGATTAGTCGATTGATAGAACCATTTTGATAATCAATTCTTTGTTTGAGTCATGTTTGAAACCAAAAGGGCAGAAATGTACAGCTTGTTTTATCTCAAATGTGAATATTTATTTCTTTTTTGTCTTTTTTAAAAGTCAAGTGAAGGGTTTTGACCTTTTGCACAGGTGGTTTCCCAAAGCGAGTAGGTTTAACTGTTTTCTGAGACTTTAAAAGCAATGAATCATTTATTTGAGAAATGAATCTCCAGATAAATTAATAATGAAAATAACCGCTACTCGCAGCCTGCAGTTGCTCTTTCACTTTCCCTTTTTCCCACATAGATACAACATGATCATTTGAGAAAGAATAATGACAAAATCCTATACAATTGTCGCAATGTGGGATTGTTAATTACTACATTTCTTAAGTACTGTAAACTACAAATTTGATGGACTTTACTAAAGTCTTTCCTTCTTTACTAAAAGTGTAATACATCAAATTAATTAATTAATTAATTTTACAAAATTAGAATTTTGAAGAAAAAGAAAAATTAAAACAAAGAATAAATACATAACCAAATAAATCACTGTATCTATTTCACTGATTACTGTCAGCCCATCAGGTGACAGATGTGCAGGTTAAACTTTTAAGTTAAACGTTTTGTTTTACATACTAAATGATTATACTGTACTAATAGAATGTTAAAAACGTGTATTTATTTTAACAGTTTTAAACATATTTACTTTTACTTTTTGTCTTGTTGGCATCAGTCGCCCCTCCCCTCCTGTACACAAATGTTTTGGCACAGCCAGAGGGAGCCCGCACGCTGTGGGTTTGCAGGGCGGAGCGCACAGATTTACCAAACGCACCCTCCTTTAATTTGATTCCCTTCTCTTCCCACAATGTCAAGTTTACCACAATACTAATATGCATCTTCCGGTGATTCACAATAAGAGCTTTGATCTTTCAGAATCTAGTCTACAAAATACAAAAAAATGACTTTAAAGGACTTTTGTTAACAAAGGTGTACCGATGAAATACAACAATTGGGTTTTCCTGAAGTGTAAACATTTATCAAAACCCATGAGAAACAATTGCCTTAGTAATTGTTTCTCTAAAACTGTCATCCAAAACTGTAACACTTTTGTTGAAATGTAGGCTGCACGCGCCTTCTCAGAACTTTACTTTGAAGGCAGATTCCCCGGACTTCCGGTGTCCCCCCCTGCCCTGTGTGTATTTTGACGCTGCTGCAGTCAGTTTCCAGGCAGGGGCCGAGCACAGAGGGATTTAGTTATGTACAACTGATGCGGTCTGGCGGAAGAAGAAGAAGAAGAAGAAGAGGAGGGGGTGGGAGCTGAAACAACGGGAACAGAGTGGGATTTTTTTTCAGAGGAAGGAAGCCGGAGAAGTGTTGAAGATATAAGTTTAAAACGTCGTTACTCAGAGCTCTAACGTCTGCCTCTGTTGCCGCGCGTGCAGCAACAAACCAGCCTCTCCTTGTTGCAGCCGAACAGTTTCTGCTGCCCAATGAATGGAGTTGCTTTCTGCCTTGTTGGAATACCACCCTACTCTGAGAACCACGTAAGTCCTACCCGCCGATAACCCTGGTCGATAATTTTGTTGATAACCTGGCTGGACGTGTATTTGTGTTGGGACAGGCTGCGTTGTTTGGGACTGGTCAGAGAGCGTGATTTCCTAAGAGGATTAACACTAGTTTACATAGCCACTGTGTACACACACTCACCGACATACTGTACAGAAAACAAGGGTTTGAATTCTGCAGCTTTTATTAGCTACATTTCGTCCTCAAAAACTGAACCAGAGTCGCATTTAACACCGGGGTGCTTCAGTCTTTTGTCCGCCTCTCGGTGCTGCAGGACGGCTGTCAGTCCAGACGGGACGTCCCGAGTAGGGATGCTGTTTGGAGAGTCTCGATCACTCCTCGTATGTGTTGATTTTTTTTATTATTAATCAAGTAAATTAGTCAAGTAATGGCTTTAATGTAAGTCTTTATCTTCTTTGACAGACTTCCAGCACTTTAGAAACTAGCAATAAAGCCATGAATAAGAGGTAGACAAAAGTTACACGTGAGCTTCCTTATTGGTTGATGTAAATCAAATGAGAAGATGCGTAAAGCATGAGCATCATCACCGGTAGAAAGAAGTTTCATGCACCTATAACCTAAAGATGCAGCTCATATCCTGCATAAAAAGTTCTTATAAGTTTTCCCTCAATCCTCTAAAGTGAAAAGCAACAAGCTGAGGAGATTTTTTTTGGTGATTTTTCATTAAGAGATGCTTTTTATAGATGCAGATGGTCTGACTCCAGGAATGTTTGTGTGTGTGTATAGAAGCACTGATGTGTCATAGTGAAGTCATGAGGTAAGATGTGTCATTCTGGGCAGTGGTCTTGCTCGATGAAGGCATATGGTTTGGTATCCAGGCCTGGTTCTCTTTCTGCTTGTGTGTGTGTGTGTGTTTGGATCTGCTTTGATTTAACCTCAGTGGGTCTTTGGCTCCGTGTGTGATGTGGCTGTGTCAGGGAGTTGCTGACATATTTCCCTTGCTCCTTTGCTGCATGGTGTTTTGCGTTTGTGCGTGCTCACTCTCTTGTGATTTTACCTTCCTTTTCTCCCCCCTTCTTCCCAGAGCATCTCTTTTTTTTTATCCGTCATGGTTTCGTTTAACCCCTCCAGCAAAGAATAATGTTTCCTCCTCTGCGGTGGCGCTCTAATTGAAGCTCCCTGCTTCTGCGGACGCTCCTTCAAACACTTTTATCTTTTCAATTTGACGCTTGTTACGTGTTCTGTCGTAGTAAAACATCTTTGTAGTAAACGGCTGCTGCACCCACAAACTCATAAAACCGCTCTCAAGAGTGTGTCTCTGTTTTGCTGTTAGCGTATGCTCTTTTCATGCTGACCTGTTCCATACCTGACCTTTGACCCCGCAAGTCTCAGCCAACACCCAGCTCTTATTTAGCTGGGGCCTTTCCCTGCGTGTTCATCTCACTTATCTTTAGCCAGAGAGAGGAATTTATCCTTATAATGGCTGTTTCTTTTCTTACAGTAAACCAAATTATCCCTCTGAAGTGAATACATCCAAGAACAACCTGCTTGTCTTTTCCTTTCACTTCCTCCTTGTGTTTGAACCAGTTAGATGAAGCGATAAAAAGCAACAAAATGCCGCTATGATCTGATAAAACGTGTCACAAAGTAAATCAGCCTTTGTGCGTCTGTTTAGCGCCTCGTTGCAGAGAGCAAAGCATGAAACGAGAAGTCATGTCGATGTCTGCCGGGACTCGTTTAATGTTGTTAGCGGGGGCCTCCTCCTAATGTAGCAGTGCAGGGGGGGATCAATAGAGGCAGAGGACGGCAGGGCGGGGCAGAGGGCAGGATGAGCGGCGGCCCTGATGCCTAATGCTGCATCGTGCCACGTGACGCTGAGTTTATTGATGATGGGAAACACGAGAGCGCTTTTATGAAAATCTTGAGCCGAGCCGGTCGATGTTAAACCCCCTCGTTCGTCCCTGCCGCACGTGTACCCGTCTTGTTTGTTCTCTGATACTCTGCAGACCAACGCAGCACTATCCTGCAGTCTCCTGAGTGTTCGTCCCAGACATGACTTGCACACACACTTTATTTTTTGCTGATCCTTGACCTTTTTAGCCCTGATCTGAGAGCTGTTTTTACACCGAGGTCCGGCCCTAGAAGCCGGCTAATAGCTTCCCCCACGATTATTTGTATTTGGCGGATCTACAAATGATCTTTTAGTCCCCTCTGATCACAGGATATCCACCTCAGGCTGCAGAGCTCGGACCACAGAGGCCCCGTCAGGCCCAGTAAGCAGGTCCAGGATCAGCCTCCTTGTCAAGGCAACGTTAACTTAAAGCAGCTGCATGATGCTGTGGATGAAAGCATTTCTGTGATCACTGGCAGATGCTTTCACCACGTAGTAAGAACGTTGCACAGATGATATTTCAACCCTGGGAATTTATGTGATTTAAGGAGACTGTCACTTTTATTCCATGCTTTGTACTGTTTTATTCTAACCTCCACATATGCAGCCTGTTAAAGTACCTTGAATTTACCACTTACTCTATTCTCAGTGTAATAAAAGAAATCACACTTGCGATCGCTTACCTCGCACCTTTGGCCCGAATAACAATAACTTGAACAAGCTGCAGGGGTGATGTAGTGACACGCTCTCTCTCCCTTTTTCCCATGCTCTCTGTGGTACCATTGTTTAATAGAGAGTGATTCAACATGAATCGGTACTTGATAACCTGTAATTATTTGGCCGGTATAACCACAAGCCAAACAATTTGGCAACCACTGCAGTCTTATAATTCTACACCTAAACTCTTATTACCTCTTATTACAGGATATAAAGCGGGTCAATTCTCATTATGTATTTAAGATGGCGGGAAAGTATCAACAAATTGATGCAGAAGTCATGTGACATCAACAGTTACTACTTAAAGTTAGAAAACTTAGAGTTGTTGCCTCATTTAATGCCTAATTAGCCCCCCAAAATCGAATGATATCAGGTATATTATCGTGTGACAATAACAAACAACAGCAGTGTGGTGCAAGCAGAAGGTGTGATGCTAGTCAAAGCTAGCAAAATGCCAGAAATCACTGTTTTTCCACCAATATTATGGACATTTTTTTTATCACACTAGTATCAGAGGGGTACTCTGTATTGGCCAATATTCAAATCTTGGTATCAGGGAGAGAAAAATGCCTTCAGAACGTCTCCAAAAACGTCACAAAAACCAGTGAAAATTTTGTCTAAGTGGTCACCAAAGGCACCCACCACTGCCTGTATTATGTCCTTTGTTTGTTTGTTTTCCCGCACTCATGTCTCCACTTCTGGTCGTTGTGAAACATGTTTGTCCACCGCCCTGAGAAATAGAACAGCGTTAACACATGTATTTGTTTTCATTTCTCCAGGCTGAATGTGCTACATACCAGAAACATGACAACTATTTGGACCTCTCTATCACTACGTCAGTGCAGTGGGCGGAGCCTCACAGACAGCATGACAGTACAGTGTGTGTTACAGAGTGCGCTTCATCAGTCCGTTAACGCCATTAAAACGTCTCTCACACCTTAACACCTCCGCCCTCCCGCCTCGACACCGTCACCCCTGCTGCATTCCTCCGAGCTCCCAGCCTCAGGACGACAGCTGCGCCGCCGCCGCCGCGCTCACACCTCGCGTCCACAATCATTAACCTGGAGAGTGTGTGTGTTGACACACTTTAATCACTCTCACACACACACTCGGTTGAGCACAGGTGTTCACTAATATAGGCACTCTGGCATGTTTACATCACACTTAAAGGGTCAGAGTTGCGCACACACACACAACTCATAAACTGCGCAGGTGCATGAACACACACACACACTGTACTGAGATGCAAAAAAAAGAAAACCAGCTTTCTGATTGGACCCTCTCCCCCTTGTGTTTGCATGAGGAAGTCCTTGATGGCGTCCAAACATGGTGCACAAGTGTTTAGGTGGGCGAAGGACATCAGTGATTGTTGACCTTGTTTACTGTGGTTAGCGGGGAGCGGTCGCTGTAGCACAGCTCTGCAAAGCAGGCGTGTTTCTGTTGCTAATGGCTCTTTATTGATCTCAGTCACTCTGTCGCTCCATCTCTCCCTGTTAGAGGCAAACTGACTTTAAATAATGAATTAATTTTGGTTCTACATGTGAATTATTGCGCACTAGGTCTGAAAATTTAATCATGATCATGTTTCTGTCTATTTTTAATGGGAGTTACTTATTTAGACGTTAAGATACATATTTAATATTTTGTAGTTAACCCCTTAAAACCCCCTTTTTATTCTTCCTTAAGTAGCTTGTGGATTGCTAAATCATCATGCAGTATTGCAATATTTTGTATCAGCTCCTTATTTAAGCTACAAGTCAATCAAACTACTCCACAGATGTTGTGGGCATCATGTCTTTACGTATTCTCTGACTGAACAGCCCATATTTGGTAGCTTTTGAAACTTTAGGATCCCTGCTGGAATTTTAAATAAAGTTTGTTGGGTTTGAACAGGGCTCAGCTATGCAACATAAGTTTGTTGTGACTGACCCCTGGTGTGTTTTTGGGTGGAAGAGGTTAATAAGTTGGTACTTGGAAGATACATGGTGTTTCCAGATGTGCACTAGAGCAGCAACGGTTTGCGGATTAGTTAGATATTAAATTATCGACTAACTATTTTGATTATCCGTTATTTTGTTGGAGTAATGTTTAGGAATAATCTGATTCAATTATTTAAAACTTGATCTCTGTGGGTTGAGGACAAAACAAGGTGCTTGAGTATGTCATCTTGTGCTTTAGGAATTAGGAGATGGTTGTGGAACTGTGGCTGTGTCCATTTCATCACTTTCTTTTGTCGATATTTTCCCGCTTTTCCTCAACGTGACATTTACCTGATCTCGTCCCCGGTCGTCTCCTCCATGTTTATGCAGCACCCGTCCTCTGTCTCCCTCGTGTCCCAGCTGCGTGGGTTTCATGTGGCGTCTGACTGGCAGGCTCTGGGAGGTTTGGTGTGAAACAAAGCGGCTCTCAGAAACAGATGAGAGCTAATTACATTCAGCCTGTTGATGGTCTGGCTTGCGTCAGTGCCTCTTTGTACCTCCTAGTGTGTGTGTTGTTTCTGCGCAGGAAAATACGAGGCTGCACTGTAAAGGGGGCGGGGCTTTGGTTGATGCTGATCAGCGCAGAGCAGGAATTGGGGAACAGGTCGGGTCTTGTTCTGAAATGCATACTCGGCTCGGTGTGTATCTGTCTGCAGGCAGCACGGCTGGGTTTGAATCAGGGTCAAGGTTCAGAGGTTAGGGGCCCCCTCGTCACACACTTTGCCCCCCGTATTGAGCCTAAAGAGGCAGGAGGGACCCCCTGTCTCAGTGTGATGCAGGGGCCGCGGAGGTTAAACAGAGGCTGCTGTTTAACCGATCCCCATTCAGATGATCCGAACCTGCATCTTTGTTTTGTCTCCTTCGCGTCTGCGCTGCGTTCGCATTGTGTTTACATTTTTTGGAGAGAGGACAGACGATAAGAGAGCGCTGCTCTGTCTCGCTAACTGTGGAGGCTTTTTTTTTTTTTAACGAACAGCAGGAATCTGGAATGTGAGAGCGACCGAGAAAGAGGAGGGGGTAAGGAGGAAAAGGGGGCGCAGGAGATAACAGAATAGATGAATCCTGATGAGTCATGGGGGGAGAGTGATGCCAGTGTGACAGACAAAAACACACGTGAAGACGAGTGAGAGAGCAGCAGAGCGACCCTTCATAACCTGCAGAAAAGAGAACATCAACATCGCATATGAGCGCGACTTGTGTTTGGGTTATGCATTAAACTTAAAGTATGTAATCAATGTAGCAGAAGCACAGGATGTTCTGGTTTTGTAGCCGGGCCTTACAGTGACAGACACAGTTGATGATGTTTGCTCGCAGTACGTAACTCCTCAGGAGGTTCCTCTTTAGTTGTTTATACAGTGTGTGGCAGTCAACCCATTAAACATCCATCAAAGCTCCGGTTTAGAGACGATGAACTGAGTGGGATGACTCACAGACGTCTATCTCTACTTCGTAAACAACCCGGGCACTCGCACACGCATTCTCCTATCAATTGTGTCTTTTTTACTATTTGTAAGCAGTCTTGGGGGGGAGGAGGAGGGGGTTGTTTTGACAGTCCTGTAAGAATCACGGGGCAGAGATTATCAGGAATCTAATGAGGAGTGGTGGATGCTGGGAAGAGATAGAGCGCTGTGGTTTTCCTGATGCCTGCTGGTTCTGCACAACACTGCGTCTGTTTACACGCTAATTCTTCAAGGGAAATGCTGATGTGTCGTCCTCCAAGTAAATGTCAAACTTTAAATAGTGTTTTGTTCATAAAAAACAGTGTGTGAAAAGCAACTTTCACTTGCTTTCACTATTTCTTGACATTGCAGAGTGACTTTCTGGCCTCTTGACACTGTAAGGTTGTCTGGTAGTTGTCTTTGTCTTTCTCACTCTTGGCATTATAACAGACTTTATGTGACTTTTCTTAAGTTTAGAAGTTACAGTTAAGCATCAATAGATCACAGTCTCTGCTTAGAAAAAGCTTATTTTAAAGCTCAATATTGTTTTGTCTATTTCCAAGCACCTTTAGCAAGCACACAGCGCTATGTTCCACAATCTATGCAACCATACAGTTTGGTCGTCCATTGACGGTTGCTGAAAACATCGAGCACGGAGCCCTCCGCTAATGTAGTGATGACGCTGAACTCCTATCAGCCTCCTGTCTTTAGTGATTTATCTTTAGGACTGTTCTTCACTTAAAGTTGTAATCTGGAAGATCTCAGTTTTGTTCTCTTTGGCGGCACCTATGGCGATAAACGGTAATTGCGGGAGCACACTTCCCAGATATCCAGACAGTGTCGCATTTGTGACGTCCACGGTTGGCTCCGGTTGTTACTCTTGGTTTTCCTCCCTGACGGTCTTCATCTGAGCGTCAAATTTGTCTCTTTTTCTTTGGATTTTCACTTCTTTTTGAAGTTGTATCTGTAGTCATCGACCTTTTCTTTGTTTGTTCAGCCATAGTACTTGCAGAGACCGGAAAAGCAGCCGCTTAGCTCCGTCTACCCTCTCTGGCAGACCAACCACTCCTGGATGACGGAAAGTGCGTCACTAACTGGGCGCTGCTTGTGATTTTTTCTATGATGTCGCACCAGACACCCAGTCAGAAAAGGCTTTCATCAGTGGGCCATAGGCTCATTGTGTTACCTCATTCGGCGATAGATAGTGACTTGACAGACATAAATGAAAATCTTCAAGATTATTACTTTGTCTTTTTTCGGAGCAGCCAACAAATCCTTCAGAAATCGCCCAAACAACTGTAGTGAAGACATAAACACTTATTCTCGTAAACTGGCCATAATTCAGAGTCTTTAGTCGTCTGCTCATGTAGTGTTAAAGTCTGTCGTTTAGCATTTAACATGCAAAGTTCTTTGTGCATTTTTCCCGCTCCTGATGCCCACACATATAAAGTTACTACTATCACGAACCAGTCGCTGTCATGCTCCGATTCACATCAATTTGCATTCACATCGTCAGAGGTCACTGCACTGAGCCTCACATGACTCCAGATGACTCCGAACTGATGCGGCGTTGTATCCTGAGTGCTTTATAATGTGTATAATTGCAGCACAAGAGGCAGCAGCTGTTTATTTTGTGGCTTTCCTTGGAGTCATCTTTAAAAGTGAGCTATCAGAAGATGTAAACTCGTCCAAACCTCGACCAGAGAACTACGTGCGTTATGCAAAGCCAGCCACTTTACACACGCTCATATCTTTTACAGCTTCTTCCTCTTTTATTTGCTCCCTCCTGTTCTGTGTCACCGTCCTTGTTGATGGAGTAGTTCTCCTTTTTTTATACCCTAACCCTCCCCAAATTCCAGCTTTCTCTTCTCTCATTTCCCCATGACTGTGAGCTATTGCTGACTGCTCTGTGTTACCTTCTTTGGTCATGTCCTTTCTGGATGCTCCCGTCTTTAACTGATGCTTTCAGTCTGTACGTTTCATCTGAATGTGCAGCCTTAAAACATTTTCTGTCTGATTCTTCTGTCAGATTTTGAGCAGAAGCTTGTGCAATAAAAGGTGTTGTTCAGTTTACAGAATAAGAACGAACAGTACAGCACGTTTTATTAGCATTCCTCTTTGCTGTAAGCATCGCCAGTGTGTCTTTCATCCGACTAGCGCACTGAGAACATGTGCGTCTGTGTGTGAATCTCATGTCAACCGTCCCGGTCCTTGGCTGTCTTCCCACTGTGCAACCAAAACAAGAAGATAACCAAGACCCATGAACCCTCGAGGCCGCGTGCGTGACCTTTTTTCTTCTTCTGGGGTTGAAACAAGTCATGAAACCACAGAGGACAGTTTATTTCTGCAGGGTCAACAATCTCAGCCTCTTTGCCATGCTTGCATAAAAAAGGCCGCTAATACAGAGTGACAGAGGCTAAAGAGGCGGCACAGGCGACAGCATCCGGCTGGCATATGGATCGCATCATTATATTAAACACACAAAGGGCGAACACAGAGACAGCATCCCTGTCCTCCAGAGACGCCCCTCTCTGCGGCCGTGTGTCAACAGGAAGGAGCAGGCAGATGAAACGATAGCGTGGGCCCGATCCTCCTGTATTCAAAACAAGCCGGGCGGTATCTGTATACCATCTTTGTGCCACTGGGGACCCGCTACGAGAGGAGGAGGAAGAGGGATGCAAAGGCCAGCTAGACTTATGGGTCCGCAGTGTGAGAAAAAAAGCCCATAATGTCTGAAGAATCACGCTTTACAGGTTTTGCTCGGCCTTTAGCATCACATGCTATCGGCTTTGCTCCGGGCTTCAGACGCATCGTAGAAAATGTCAATTTTGCGGGAGAGAAGATTTGATTTGTTAGCCTGAAAATTCTTGCAGTAATTGATTATGTCGTGTGAATATCTCTTGCCCAGTGGCACTGATTGTTCGGAGGGGGCTGAAGGAGGTCAGTGCGAGTGTACCGAGGGAGTCATGAGTGTTGGAAAACAGATTGGAATTTGTGACGGTCTTGAAGAAATATTCGAAAACCTCGGTGAATCCTTGAACTCTGAGATTCCGTGAATTTGCCCTGCTGCGTCTACAAATGTGTCCGCGCCTGAGTACGTCTGAAAAGAAGCGTATGTACCAGCAGTCGTACTCTGTGGGTCTTTCGGATGAAATTAAACCGCCCCTCGCTGCTCCAAAGGCTCCCCAAATGGCTACTCCACAGGCCCAGACTCCACTTTTGAGGACTTCCTCAGCCTGGTGTGAGCGCTGGTGCATGGCAGGAATGTAAAAACCAGATGACCTCAAATGGAAACTCCAGGGCTGTTGGGAGGCGGGCAGGCCATCTTGCTTGCTCTAATAAACATTCAGACTCCATTCTGCAGTCCTGCTCTCTCTTTTTTTTCGCTCCTCTCTGGCTCGGTTAGCCTCCCAACCTGGCTCAGCATCGCTTCCACCACGCCCCGAATGTTGGACCGCTGCCTGGTTTCGGGCCTATAGGCTGAGGCGCGCAGTTTGGTCCGGAGAACAATGACGTCATCTTCCATTCCCGAAGATATAATTTTCATCTGTTAATTACACAGAGGCAAAGATGAGCTAAATATATACATCTAGGGGAAAGAGGGGGCTCTAAGTACGGCTGTCCTTCGCCCAGACGTAGACGAAGGAGGGGGTGAGAGAGAGGCCTGCTGGAGCCCTGTGGTTTCAACTGCTTCAACCAGTGCAGAAAGAGGCAGGGAAAAAATGGAGGAAGGGGGGCGGCTCTTATTGCAGCGGAGCTCAGACGTGACGCTCTGATTGCTCCCAGCGGTTGTGGTCAGTACAGAGGAGAGGGGGGGGGGGGTGCAGGGCAAGAGGAGCAGGGTTAGCTCTTTGCCAGATGTCGTCATAAGGCCTCCTGGAATATATATGGTGTATATATGTTAGGAGACAGATGTGTCTACTCAAGAAGAAGCACAGCTGGGAGTTTGACCCAGCCGCCGCCTCATGGTGGCACAAGGAACAGCAGGAGTATTCGAGAGCTGACGCGGTACACGACTGGACGCAGTGCGAAGAGATGTAACACCTTTAAGTGGAACACATTTGTTTTGAGTCGAGCATTCGTAGACGTCAACTCGCTGGTCTCTTTTTCTAACTAAATCCATTATTACTAAACACGCAATGATTTCCGGATTGTAGATGCCGACTGTTGGAGCGTCACGTCCCGGACCTTCACGCTCTGAAAAATCAGCTGTGAAGGACAATTTGAAACCTGTAATGAGCGTAAATGTCTCTGCCGTCAAACCCGTCACCCTGCAGGCTTCTTTCTCAGGCTGGAACAGAGCCACCTTGTTGGTTCTCATGGCAACTGTCAGTATGGAGGTGATGGCTGATGGCTGATGGGTGACTGTGATTAGGTTGAGGACGGGTGTCAGAATGGAGTCTGACAAGCTGCATACTGGCAGGTGGAAACCCAAGTGGCTGGAAATGATGTCTTTACTCCTCCTTGTGGTGTCAGATCAGGCAGGTTAGAGCTTTTTTTATAGATTGTTTTCAGCTTATTACAGATTTATATTCAGCTGAAACGTGTTGAAAAAATCAAAGCTATGTGAGGTAGTGTCGACATGTCTTTTATTTTAAAGTTTCCTACCATATGTTATTTATATTTAACATGTTTAGCTATGCTAACATTATAGCTCATGGTATGGCAATGTTGGTCGGCTGCTACAGATATTCAGAGCCCTCTGAAGATCAATCCTAATCCGCTGACTTTGCCAGCAGCAAGTTGAAATTTTGATTTATTTAGTGACGTATCAACAAGCACTATATTTTGGCATAGCATTTTTTAGAGTCATTCGTGGTGCCTACGGGATTTTGGTACACAGTGAATCATCTTGTGCTTGGTTTAAGGTCAAATACAAACTTCCCATGAGCCTCTGCTCTACTTTTGTTTTCAGTGCCGATTAGGAAATAACTGCACGGTAACATGCTAAACTAAACTATGATGGGACTGTTAGCATTGTCATTGTGAGCATGTTAGCATGCTGATATTAGCATTTATCTCAACAGACTACACTGTGCCTAGCTTCACAGAGCAGTTAGCATGACGACACATTTCTGCTCTTATTTAACATTTTATCAAATATCACTATTACTATCAGAATCCAAAGTGCAGCAACAATTGGAAAGTACTTTGGCTAGCTGAAGTTTTGAGATGTTGACAGCTGATCTTGTTTTTGGCAAGAAATGTTGCTGTTTTATTTTGTTTTACTTTTTGTTGTCGCTGCCTCCATCAGTTTCAAAGTACTTGCAGAAGTGTCAGAGGCAGATATCTTAAAATCCAAACGTATATAAAACTATTGATAAGCAATACAGGCAAGAAAAGAGTAGGTTATATGACAGAAGGAAAACATGTCACTACTTTTGGGCCGTGATTGTTTGGTAGGATGTGACCTGGCGGAGTCACTCCCTGCTGATTAGGTTTAAATGGAGCACCGTCTCTCCACTTAGCTGTTCTGGGAAACATAACGGGGTGTGTGTGTTTAGTTGTGCTTCTCTCTTTCACTATCACTTTCTCTCCTGCATGCTCGTACTTACAGTTGAGCTCACATACGATACGCTACACTTGGGAATACATGCGTCTCAGCTGAGGAAGAAACCTCTTCTTATGAAACAGGGTCAAAGGCACACTGACACAAGTCTAACAGTGTTAAATAATTCATACAGATTTCAGCCAGTGGGATCTACACACATGTTTACAGTTGTGTGTTCAGTCAAACTCAGAGGAGGTGTATGGGAGTAATTAGAGTGTATCTGTGAGTAAATATGTGTCATTGCTATCTTAGCTACAACTGTGTCAAACCCCCCTTTCCCCCCTCCTCACCATCTGCTCCCTCCGACGTCCTCGCTCCTGTTTCTGCTTTAGATCACTCTGCCCTCATTTTTTATTCTCGCTAAAAATTTCCCCCCAGTGTTCTCTTTCCAACATCTGTTGCCCCCCCTCCGCCCTCATTTTGTGCTCTTGTTCCCACTCTCTATCTGGCTCTTTTTTTTTTTTGCCTACGTAGAAGCTTGGCTGGCTGACTCATGTATCGCACACTCCCTTGTGGCAGATGTAGCATGAGCCAATGGTTTTTTTTACTGTGTGTGTGTTATTAATCCCAAATGAGCTTTTTCATCTATTGGCAGGGATTTTAGTGAGCTTGAGCCAGCATGTACTGTAGATGTGGTCGTGTATAAACTAGGGCTGATTAGTTGCACTATAAATATCTCTCTTTTCTCCAATTAAAAGTGGACAGAAAAAGATTTGGCAACAAGTGAGATAATCAGTGATCAGAGGTTTGTGTCCTTTATTGGGCGACAATGCCAGACTTTATCAGGTTTCAGCTTCTGCAGTGAGGATTTGCTGCTTTTCTCTCTCTATATGTCTATTAACTGAAAATGTGTAATGTTTCAGCTGGTGGTCAGACAAAACTAAACCTCTGAAGACTTCAACTTGGAGTCAAAAATAGTTTCTGGAAGCAAACTCAGTGTCTTAAAGTTGCTTGTTTTGTCTCAGAAGCAAATCACATTTGCTAACTTTTTGCTTAAAGCTCCTGTGAGGAGTTTTTACCTGGTTATAAATTGGACTGAAATTGAGATTGGTGCCTCCATATGAGCTTCAAAAGCAAACAAGACCATCAGTGACAAGATTGATTATGTCTTTATAGTTTTTTTAACTGCCTGTAACCTCTGCTGGAGGGTAGCAGTTTGACGAGGTGGTTAACTTCGCGCTGCCACATCAACCATTTTTCTATATTTTCCACGGCAAAGATTCACAGCGAGGGATACGTTTTTTTTAAATTAACTTTCTTTATTGCTTTTACGTATTAATAATAGTTCCATTCAATAATGTCAGTACAAAATGTGTTTTTTAACAATAACAACAAGAGAGACAAATACGTAACAAACAATTAACAATTAGACCCCGCATCCCCACTCGTACCCCTCCCCTGGCACATATCCCCTTAATAAAGAAAAATATTTATATAGAAAACAGGGTTAATAATAAGAAAAAGTAGGTGAAATATCGCAGGGTTTTTCAGGCTAGGTTCTCAGATCAGGTTAAGATGACATTCTGTGCTTGTGACATATGACAAAAAGGGGTTCCAAGTTTTTTCAAAGGTCCTCTCAGATCCAGACAGGGTTAGCCTGATTTTTTGTCATCGAGGGATACGTTTGAATGTTAAGAGAAAGCAGGATGAGATTTTTTTGTTGAAAAACACTTCTAGCACATGTACAGGTCAAGCTCAGCAAAGAGATACCACTTCGCCAAAATCAACTCAAACTGAAAGTTCCTCATAGGAGCTTTAATAAACGACCCAAACGATCAATCGGCGATCCAAACCAACTTTCTGATTGATCTATTTGAATAGTCTAGAGCTAAACCGATTAGCAAGTTAGTGGGTTACCTGACCAACAGAAAATGATCAGCAAGATACTGATAATTAATGCTATGTTCAAGAAGTTTTTGCAGCATAGTTGCCCAAAAATTCTCACAACTGGATCATTTATTGTTTTTTACCAAATTATATGGATTTATTTTTTTACAGATATTGATGCAGCCTTGTGTTAGGAAATTAAAATGGTCATTTAATTGTAATTTAATGGATTTAAATAATAATTATACAACAGTTAGTTCTGACCAAGTAATCTGATTGGATAAGAGGCATTCCATCGTGCTGATATAGAGAACAACATCACTGGGACTTTCACTCTGTGTATCACTCCGCCTCAGCTATGTGTTCTGAACACTGTTAATCAACATAACAGCAGACCATGTATGTTTACATTAATCAAGCTGGTACCTCTGAATCATACAGCAGACTCTTATTTCACTGGTTGATGATACATTTACAGATAAATGTTAATGTTAATAAAAAACAGCTGATCGGTGGTAACCTGTCGACGCAGAGGGCAGGAGAATGTTCCGGTTGCTTGGCAACAACAGTCCTGTTTCAGTTAAATTGTGGAACTAGTTGAGTTGGTGGAGCAAAAATAATCTGTTGTTGATTAATAGATTACTCTCGAGGTTGTGATGATATTCAGTACGACATCACTCCCTCTCGTGTGATATTGCTTAATTGATTGATTAATTAAAAGAATAATTGTCAGCAGCATGATAAGTAATTGCTTCAACAGCAGTTTGTATCAATAATTAGAAGCATGTTCTGCATAATTATCTTCATGCAGCATTTGGATCAGTGAGTGGATGATAGTTGTTTCGTGAATGTTTCCACGCTGACAGACTCACATGGCCTGCACAGTTACACAAACACACACACACACACAAGCACGCACGTAAAGAAAGCATGCATAATGCGTTAGCTTCCTGAGGAGGAACACACGGTCAGGTGGGCTGCTTTAACCTCTTTAATCCTCCTGCCCTGCCGGAGTAAGCTGGACATTGTTGTTGTTGTTATTGTATCAGTGCTGGTCGGACCACCCGGCTCCCCCTCAGCTGTGGGATGATGGGATATCTGACCCTCGCACATTTCGTCTCCGCAGAGTCCACCTGCTCTCGTCTCCGGACTCCCCGAGTTTAAACCTCAAAGCCACAACAGGTGTGACCTCTGTGATCCCCGGCTGCGCGCTCCCACCCGCCTCTGATGTTATTAATTAGTAACTGACATAACAACACAGATAACTGCACGCAGGTTGCACTCAACCACCCCACACACATCCCTTGCCTGTGTGCTGAATAAAAAGTGCAGTTGCATTAGTCTGCATGTTGCGTCTCCACCCTTTACTCTGTCGCCCCCCTACCCATTTTCAGCTGCCACACTGTCTGTGTCGCAGCTGCCCTCTAGTGGCTGCTGGGTGGTAACTACACTCTGAATGCAGCCAGTAGGCCTATAGGTTTTATGGCACAGGGATTTACTGGAGATTAAAGTTAAAATTTGCCTGCTTAAAACAGCTGCATCGTTTTTTTTCCCCGTCTCGACAGATAATGTCGGTCTAGACGGAGACATGGACTCCATCACTGTACATCAGCGGGCCCCAACAGGGACTGGGTATATCGAACATCATTACCTTTAAAAGACTGAAGAAAATGTGCAACTTTTTTTTTCTGAGGTTTTTTAACTTATTTTTTTATCAGGTGTTTCCTGACTTATAACTTATAACCAATTTTTTGTCCTTTATTTAATAACGATGCATCGAACGGTTTGGCATTGTGTTCACTTTGTAAAGGCCTTAGCTCATACCTTTGTTCTCTGTTTAAGCTATCAGTAAAAAAACTGTCTTTTCCCTTCAAAAAGGCTTAAAAAAAGCAGTTTCCATAAAAATAGAAAAATAATAAGCCCACTTTTGTCTCTAATCCCCTTACTCATCTAACCCCTCAGATTCATCCTGTGAACCCTGTGGGAGGCTGGAAACCACCGCTCTGCATCATGCATACTTTTGTGGTCCTCTTTGTTGGCTTCACTTCATTTATAGCACCAGCGTGATGATGCAGACAACTCATGTGGCTGCTGCATCAACACATGAACCCCCCCCCCCCCACCCCGCTCCGTACCACATGTTGAATCAGCGGCGTGTCAGCACAGCGTTCGTCTCACCAGTAGGGGACAGGATTCACACTCTTTGGGTATCAACGTCCTTCCATCTCTTGTCTTGGCTCTGCTGTGGAGTTTTTCAGGAGTTTCATGGTGAGCAGGAACCTCAGCCTGTCCTTCGCTGACCCTTTCTGTACTTTTTTCCTGAATTTCCACAGCCTGTGTTTAGAGAAAACACCCCGTGATTGTGTCTGCAGCCGGGTTTGTTTGTGACACGCCAACTTCAGTCTCACTCAGAGCAGCCTGAAACTCTTCCATCTCCTCTTTCGTGTGTTATTCCTCCCTCTCTCACCTCTGTAGGAAACTTTGTTTTGTCTTGCCACAGTGGAAAAAAGCGGTGGAAGGCCTGGAAGTGTTTGGCCTATGGCTGTGTTAAAGGGATTAAAACGTATCACTAAACTAATCTGACCGTTACACCGTCCTCCCCCCTTTCACTTTTCCACTGATGTGTTTATCAAAGAGCGGAGGAGGCCGGGGCGGGAGGCAGCGAGGCATCACTCCTCGCAGATTAGCAGCGCGTGTCTGCCTTTGATTTCCTCACTTAAAGAGCTTTGAGCTGCCAGGTTGTGATAAAAGAAATAAAGAGTGTGTGCAGTCTCCAGTAGTTAAACAGTCTGATAGGGGAGGTATGGTGTACATTATAGATGATGGATGTGTGTCTCCCTCCCTGCTCGGGCTTGTGTAGACGGCGTGGGTCACTGGTGGGGAAAGCTGCTATTGTCACAGCTCCTCATGTGTGACTGTGTGTCCTCCGGGTAAACTGTAACCCAAGGCCTCTCTCTCGTCTTCACGCTCGTCCTCCTTTTTGAGTAAATGCCTCCATGGTTCATGAAGAGGAGGGAGAGAAAGACAGGGAGCTGCACACACACACACACACGGACCTTTTGTTTCCAAATTAGGCACTGCTCCCTCCTCGCCAAAACCAACTCTTATTGTGAAAACTGTGATATGAAAACCCCGCTGAACGCTGCCACTGTGATATTTTCAGATATTAAACCCTCGTCTGGCTCGTCGCCGTCTGCGATTTCCTCGCTCACGGGTGTGGCCTTTTCTCCCATCTCTCCCTCCTGGAGAAGATTTGGACCTCCTCCTGCGCCCCGCCGGTGATCCACTCTCCTCTCTCCTCAGGGCGGTTCCCCCCCCGGCGGTGCGTCGAACCACAGAGGGAGAGAGAGAGAGAGAGAAGAGAAACCCCCCACAGCCACAGACTTTATGAGGAACCCAAATTACATAGCCGGTGTATTTATACTCAGCTGTGACTCAGTGGGACATGTGGCCTGTGTGTGTTTGTGTGTGTGTGTTGGCGTGCACGGTAGATTCAGCTTTTGTGTTCACACGTAAAAGGATGTGTGTGTGTGTGTTATAGTGAAAGTGTGTGCTGACTCTATAAACTATTTAAACCAGGGGGGAAGTGAAGCGTAGATCCACCTAAACCGAGGCTGTTATTATTGGAGAAAAGGTCCTTTAAAGCGACAGTGTCACTTTAAGAAAGGAAATAACACAACGTCCCTCAGACAAATGAAAAAAGACACAAGCAATAAATTGCACCTTTGCTCAGGTAAACATCCTCAGGTGTTTTGCTGCTATACCCTCACTTTGTCTGGTATGAGCAGTTAGCTTTAATTGCTAGCTCATGTTAGCGTACTTCAGGTGCATACTAGACATAAAAGGAGCATTTCAGTGGTTTATTACATTATCCAAACAGGAAGTTAACGCACTGAACCTCTCAGGTGTGCATGTTTTTATTTCCTGTTTGTGTTTTTCTCAGTCAGCAGGTGATGATGTCTTTAAAGGGCTAATTTAAAACTCCTCGTAATGTCATTAGAGTTAATTTGATTTGTGTTTGGATTCAAAGCCTCTGTTGGAAGACTGGGGACATGGGGTTTAAATGACACAGGTGTGTACCAGGCAGGGAGTTCTTCAGTGAAATACACTATTGAGGTGCATTGTGGGAAGTGTAGGATCCAGGGTTTTGGAGCTTTACTTATGTCCATAAACTGTATAAAAAGATGGATGACATGACAGCTCCCTAAAAGTAAAGCCAAAACATCTCTATCGCCCCCTGCTGACTGGCTGCAGTATAGGTCATAAAGCCCGCCTCCTCCATGTTAACAGATGAGACATGAGTCAAACTATAAAATCAAAATACACGCCAATTACACGCCTTCTTCTCAAACATGGTTTCTGTCATTATTGTTAGTTCTTATCATGATGAAGTTATTTGATGTTGTCAAAAGGATGATTGACAGCTCTGTTGACAAATACGGCTCCTGCAGCCGATCTGTTCCCGATCAGCAGAGTAGAGGAGGAACGGTGAGAGGAGACGTAACTAAAACAATCACTACAGTCATTGAAGTTTACATATCTGTGAACGTTAACCTCAGACCAACACAAGAAGCTGCTCTGCTGTTAAATACGCCGACGTGCGGGATCTGTTTTTTCTCTGTAATTTAAGTGTGTGTTTTGGTTAGCGGAAGTGGCTAGAGCCGCAGACCTCTACTGAGAAACTCTGGCTCCAAATGACGTCACCATTGCAAGATGGCAGCGCCTATCAATTTAATTCAATGAGAACAGATGGAGACACAGCAGTCATTGCTTATGTTCATCAGAAGAACAGCTTCATTGGATTCGAGGCTGCGTCCAACACTTTCTGTGACGTTACAAAAATCAACTGTGACATTCACTGCACTCTGTGGTGATTGGACGGCTGTGCAAAGGGTTCACATTTTTGTGTTTACACATCTATTTCTGTCAGTTTCCATGTGAATAACCGAGCTTAACAATATGATTGCCTTTCAGCAGAGCCTGAGAGTCTGAAAATGTGCCCTCTAACTCCTATAATCACACGATTACCCAGTTTCTGTCCTCTCTGTGAAGACCGGCTATTCACTCGTCATCCAGTGTGGCAGCTCAGTTCTAAACATTTCAGCCTCCTGACATGGACGGCTAACATGCTGTAAGAAAAAAAGTTATTTTCTCACATAAGCAGTAACTAAAAGTCTAAAGTAAAGTCTTTTTATATATATTTTTTAAATCTATTAACTCAAAATGCTTGATCTCTCTTTATTACAGTTGATATCTGCATTCTGTATCCAGAGGGTACAGCGTGTGTGTGTGTGTGTGTGTATGACAGGCCTCTCAGGTCAGGTTGATACTTGCCCCGCTGAGCGGCAGGTGAAACCTGTCTAACGTCCTCCCTAACGGATGTGCGGCGTGTTAAAAAGTGTCGGAGGGAAAACGTATGTCGTCTGGAACAACATGGTCACCTGTCTGCCGCTCTCGCTCCAATCCTGGACGCCCGGCTGTTTGGTGAGAACTCTGCCGCTGTGTGGGAGACGGACAGACTGATTTAGTGTTGTGGTGTTCAGGTGTCAGAGTGGATCCTGTGAGGAGGAGTGTGTGTGTGAGGGAGAATAGAGGTCACGGTGACATCCAGCGGTAGCCGTTTTATTTCGAGAGCCTTACATTTTTCCTGTTTTCTCCTCTAATTGTCATCTTCCCCTTTGTGTGTTTTTCCCTCTTTAGCGAGAAAGAAAGGGAGAAACAGTGAACGCAGCAGCGAGGCAAATGTTTTCTTTTCTCTTTGTGCTGGAAATTGGCCTCTCTCTTTCTTTTTTTGCGTGTTTGTCTCCCCACTGGGTGGAGGGGAGGGCCGGCGGAGGCAGGGCCGGCTTTTGTGGAGTTTAGCACCGGGATCACAGCTTTGTCACTGTGTTTGTGTCACACACACACACGCATGCGGCACACGTGCGAGCACCGAGCTCCCTCTATACGCAGCGCAGGAGAGACCTACAGTGGACTTACTCAGCCTGCAGGGGATGTCTCCAACTGGACCCCAACTTTGCCTCTGACGTCCTGTTCCAGTTGACTGTGCAGCACAGTTTGTTTGTTTGCTGATGACTGTCGAGGCGGCTCATGAGGAGGGAGGGAGCGAGTGATTGTTTTTATATGCATTGAGTAAGAAAAACAAAGGAGGAAGAGAAAGCAAAAGAGAAAAGAGGAGGGAAATAACTGATGGAGAGTTTGAGATGAGAGTGAGATGAGGGGATTTGTTTTGCACTAGAGGGAAGAAAAGAGAGAGAGAGAGAGAGAGAGAGAGGGAGGAGAGACAGAGGATCCAGCCCTCTGGGACAGCAGCAGCGTGTGTTTTGGGGGTGGACTGAGTGGCTTTGTATGCAGAACATCACCGGACACCAACAGGAGGGCCACTCTCTGTCAGTCGTTCTGTGTGTGCGTCTGTAGTGAAACCAGACCTACCTCTGATCCCCGCGCCACACACACTCCTCCATCTGCTGCCCAGGAGCCTGCCTTCTGCTTCCTCTGAGCGTGTGCGTGTGTGTGTGAATGTGTGTGTGAGAGTCTTGCAGAGCGGGTTCTCGGAGGTCAGGACGCTGTGATGTGGAACTTGTGGGATTAAACTTTCTGCGGGCTCGGCACTGACAGCGATGGACCCGATCCAGGAGACGGGAAGCTCAGAGTCGTGAACGACTGGAGGATCCAAGAGGAGGATTTGCGAGCGCCACTAAAAAAAACCTGCTTCTTCTTCGCTTGATTGTGTCTTCTGTATTTCTGCGTCCGGCCCATGTGGGCAGCGAGGGTTGAGGATCAGAGGAAACTCCACGCCCCGATGCCCGCTGCTATGCTCCCGTGCCCCGCGCCGGCCGGGTCCGACTGGAGCTTCCAGAACCCGGTGGGGGTGGACTGCAGCTCGCCTGAACCTCGCTGCATCTGGTTGGCGGTGCTCCGTGGACCCACAGGTTCTGTGTCGCCTCCGACGCCACCCACCATGCCTGTTAGGCGCAGCCAGAGCTCTCACCAGCTCAGGGTAAGGAGAGGTCGGCAATGTTCCTCATAGTGGCTGGATGCAGAGGCACACATTCAGAGCATCAGTCACCACCTGCAGTTAATGAGTCCATCTTAGCGCATGCATTGCTAACGTAGTTAACTTGGCTATCTTTCAGCTTAATTGAAAAGCAGCAAACCCCCTAATTGGACGAGCTAATGCTTTGAATTTTTACGCTAATAATCAGTTGATTGTTTAAAGTTTCATCTTATTCAATCATCTCATCATCACAACAGAGACGAGCATGTAAGCAGCTCCTCCTGTGTTTCAGACTCTTGAGATGATGATTGTGCAAACGTGTTGTTCTTTCTGTGGTCCTTCCAAAAATAAGATTACACAGAGAGATATCAGCAAAATCCTCCGCGCAAACCGCTGCGTGGGTTCTGCGTAACTGCACCCATTGTTTTCAAACTGTCAACCGCTCGCTTGTTGACGGATTCTTTAACCTTTTCACCGTCTCCAGGCAAGGCTGCTTGTTGTTTTGCCTTCGGGCTGTTTCGGTTTGATTTCTTGTATTTAGGAATGTACCGGGAAACAATGTGACATCACCTTGTCTTACTGGTTTAAGATGCACAGTTGGGTTATTATTGAAGGATTTCATCACTTGAAATATTCCCCACAGCTTTTACTTCCCTCTGGGCTTGTTTTTAAGCGGCCCGGCATCAGTAATATGAATATTAATCTTCTATTTCTCTTATTTTCTACAGCTTGTGTGGCATCTTGACCTTTTCCTCCCTTGAAGCGTTTTTTTTCCTGTTTAGCGCCTAAAGACGGACGAAGGAGGCCGAGAGGTGTGCGTCCTCCTCTGTCAGTGCCCTCAAAAATCAGGGCATCACTTCCTCTCATGAACTCATTTTAGCGTGGGCATATAAATGTGGAGTATTACTTCCCCCCTTTTTTTTTTTTTTCTCCAGGTTGTTAGCATCACCCCCTCCCCCTCGTTGACTGGTTGACACAGTTAAAGAAATGTGGCACAATTGGGAATGCGAGCGTGGGGGGAGGAGAGAGAGAGAGAGAGAGAGGCCGTACGCACACAGCTGGGACAAACACACTGTACACTGTTAGTTTAGGAGAGAGGCGTCTATTGCGCTGCGAGATTGATAGTTATCCGCATGCTTACAGCTCCTTTATCGGCGATCTGGGTTTTTGTTTGCGATCGGCTTCCATCTTGCACCACGAGTGGTTTGTCTACCCGCAGTTTACAGTTTGTAAAGACGATTAAAGAGGGAACAAAATACGCATGCACAAAGAGGATGCTTGGATGCTAAAGACGCTGCACTTTCAGACCGTATATAAAGTCTAAGGCCACATTTAAACCCTCAAACCTTCTCTGCCCACCTCCTCCTCCTAGGCCCAGGATTTTAATAAAGTGATCATCACATCTCTAAAAATGCATCATCCGGCGCTCCAGCTGTCGTGTAGATACAACAAAAGGATAATATGTTTTGCTGCTCAGGTTGAAAACCCTGTTTAACCGACGTTGCATCATCACCTGTTGGCCTATAACCGACAATGGCGTCAAACTGGTTTTTATGCACACATATTATGCTCATGTTGACTCTTAGGTGCGTGCAAACACACACATATGCCTGGCTCATAAAGCACACTTACAGGGATATTTGAACTTGTGCTTGCACTGCTCTACATTTTGAACCCTGGCTTGTCGGGCAGGTCGTGTTCTTCGGTCGGAGCGTTAGCGCTCAGCAGGATATTCCTCCACAAGAGATAAGATGCATCTCATTCACTGGACGCAAGATGCATCTAGACCTGCAGAGGTGCTGGAGCTCTCCCTCCATGTGGCCGGTGAGTGCAGGATTTACAAGGCCGGAGGTGGAGGTGGTTTGACAGCGCACAGCGTCCCTCTCCTCTCCTGGTCTCTCTTGGTTGGCAGCCGCGGGTGCAGACAGCCGCGGCCGGTCAGGATTAAAGGCTCGTCAGCATTTGTAACATCCGTAAAGCTCCACTTTTCAAACAGGTTGCAGCTCTCAGCTGTTTAAAAGAGCATTATTGTTCTGCCCTGCTGGGGTTTTAGCAGGAGCCCGCCTCCCCCGACAGCCGCTGCATTCCTCCCTGCTGCTTTACCTCTGGATGGAGCAGAGGAGTGTGTGTGTGTGTCTGTGCAAACCAACACGTACGCTGGTACTGACGATTGTAGGACTACAATATGTCTCTTATCTTACAAACAGAAAGTATATATTGTTTAACTGATTTCATGAAAGATAATCACGTGACGTGTTAATGCTGTCAGCAGGACATCCTCCACTCTCCTCTGACTACTTATATTTTGTCTTTTCAATCATGCAACTAAAGAAGGAGAAATATCCTCCGGGAAGCGCTTGCTGCTGTAAAGTGTGTTTTATCAATGTACACAGCTTTAACCACTATACGCCCACTCGAAGCAGGAAGCTGTCGTGTGGCATCACGAGACGCTCTGCATATTCAAAAGCAGTTGTTCCTGGTGCGGCTTTTTTTCCCCCTGTTTGTTTAAGTGACATCATCTTCAGGTGGTAATTGGGATCCCTCAGGGCTCTGTATTCAGACTTTATTTGTTATCGTAATTGGCTCCAACAGACGTGAACGTGTCGAGATTTTCAGCGCAAACAGGATGAATTCCCAGTAGGAGAGAAAGGAAATTCCAAATGTCTTCTTTTCTCAGCATAGCGAGAGCAAGGTTTCCCTCCTCTGTGCCCTGAGCCTGCAGAGGAAGTCAAGTTTGGACTGAAAACCGCAGAAAAAATGTTCCAAGTGCCTCGTTGGTTAAGTGTCGGGAGAGGACGGAGCGCGTCAGCAAGTTCGGATTTTTAGGGGGCTTTTGTTTGAATACTAAAGTGAAACCTGCTCTCGTCAAGGTGACAGGTACAGGAGAGGATAGTTTCTGGCTTCAGGGAGGAAACGGACTGTAGACTCGGCAGAATAGACGAGCACACACACACACACACACACATCCCACACAGACCAGAGCAGCCGAGTGGGAAACAGTGCTGGCTCAGAGACCCAGTCAGACCCTGTGTGTTTTGGGTAATCACAGGGTTTGGTATTCCCTGCGCCGGGAGGGGCCATGCGGTCGAAACCGGCGTGCTGGAGCCTGTCCCTCACTGGGGCCCGATACTCCTCCTCCTCCTCTCCGTCCTCCTCATCCTTCTCCTCTCATCCACTCTCTCCGCGCTCCCTCACCTCCTCCACCAGTTTACCGCGTGTGTTTCAACTTGTCCGAGCCAAACCGCTCCCTCTGAGGAATTCGCTCAGTCTTCTTCCTCCTTTCACCCTCATGCTCTTTCATTTCCTCTTCTCCTTTCTTTCCTTTTTTCGTTTTCTTTATCATCTTTATTTGACACCCCAAACACTCCTCCTTCCTCACGCGATTCTTTATGCTACTCTCAGGCCACATAATAGGTCTCGCTGCTCGCCTCTTTGAGAAAATAGCAGGTGTTACTTTACATTGTTTAGACTGCGGGACTAAAGATCAGGCTTAGAGTGCCACGGAGATACAATCTGCAACATAAACCCTTCTTTTATCCTTCAGAAGAGGCTTTTATTTTGAAAAACAGGCAAAAATGTTTAAGAAGTTTTCTCAAACATGATTCCCTGAACTCACTTTTCCTTGAATGGAACTTAAAAGTAGCGGAAGGGAGAAAAAGTGCGGTAAAAGCCTGCATCACACCAAAGCGTGTGGTAAAGAGAGGAAGGAGAAAGAGGAGTGAACATGATGGAGAGCGAGAGATATTCATTCATAGCAGTGTCTGGTTATCCCGCCCCGCAAAGCTACCACACTTCCTGAAGCCGGCCACTTCCTGTTGTTAAGTGGCCGCGTACGGGCCTGCCAGGTCAATGTGTGTGTTTGTTGTATATCAGTGTGTGTTTGTGTGTAGAGTGGGGGACAGGAAGTGAAACTTGGGGTGCGCTTTTTGTGGGGGATTGTTGCTTGTAGTCTAGACATGTTCACCTCTGGCCCACTGACACTAAAACACACACATTTTCACTGAATTTACAGGAAATACAAGGCCGACTTTGGCATTTAAGAATCAGTTAAAACATGCATGAATCAGCTAAACTTGTGTGCATGTTCACACCCATCTCATGCACCTAGTTTTCTTTCATTACCCTGGGGCGCTCTTATTTTGGCGTTTATTCAGACCACAGTGAGAGTGCTGTACATGTGGGTGACTGAGGTGCTGTTTTTTTTAATCTTGTTTGACTTCTTTTCTTCTTCATCTTTGTATCTCAAGCACGGTTGAAACTCTTTCCTCGTGAGCGAACCCTAAACAGAAGCGATGAGCACGGCGTGATCTGAGAACATAGTGTTCTGAGTGACTTCACGTTTGCAGCTGTAGGTTTGTTTGTAGTGAGGCTGTTGGATAATTAAAGAGGATCATCTAAAGCCGGTATTGCACACAGGCATTCCTTTCCGTTTCTCTTTGAAGCATCTTAAACCGAACGAACCTCATTATAAACATACTGTAAAGTCATTCTGGTCTGTGTAGCGTAAAGTTCTGGCAGTTTGAAGGCAACAAATTACATATTTTACTGAATAAAGTGCCGGTTTGTAACAGAAGGAAATGATACTAGACATGCAGAGATTGCTTGTGTTTTCACGTCAACAGTCCCAAACACAAAGACAGTCTGTTTACTATGAAAGCAAACAAAAAACACAGCAAATGTTTACATCTGACGAGCTCAATACTGTGAATTCTTGGCATAATTGGCATTTTTGCTTGAAAGGGAGCGGGAGTAGCTCAGTCCAGTTCAGTTCGAATTCTGCAGCTAGCTGATTTGTCACGATGATCGCAGTGGTTGTGTTTTGTTGAGGCTTTTGTCGTTAGCTGAGGGTTGTTAGCTGCAAAAGATGCTAGCTTCCCTGCTGCACTCGTAGCTGCACGTGTGGCTGGAGTTTGAGCGCCGTTAACTTGTTTGCCACTCTTAGAATTGCTCACATTGTAAACCTACAGTGCAACCAGAAGTCCCTGGGACTTTGGAAATCAGAGGTTTGTTAAAGTGCAGCATCGACCACAGTACGGCGTGGGCAAAGGTAGCTATAGAGGTGCCTATTTCCTTCAAAGGCAATGCTGTAGTGCATTTGAGCAAGACACAAAAGTCCTTCTGTCCGCAGACTTAGCGATGAATCGACTAAAAACGACTCAAATCACAACAAACTTTAGAAAAAGCTGAACGTTTTTCAAAGTTTTTATACTTACTTCGGTTGTTTGTGACAGTTGCAAAAGTGGGTTGCAGAAATGTATCACTCTTAGTTAGCATAAAGTGCATAAACTGCATGCTAAAGCGCTAGCAGTGTGCACTAAGTGTCTCACTGGGATTGAGACCACTCATCAATAGTGTTGTCTTTTTACTCAAGTGAAAAACCTCAGCAGACTTGGACCCCCCTCCTTCCTCCCCCTCCTCCCCGCCTGTTTGGTCAGGTGATAGTGTTTGACTGACAGATGTGGGTCGTCAGGGCAGCATGAGGGTGATAGTTCTCACGTGTGTCTGTCAGCTGAGCTAGCTGGGCTTATTTACTCGACCTCAGCAATGAGATATTTAGAGAGCGGGTGGAGATCTGCACTCGGATCCCCCCATCCCCCCGGACCCTGCCCTACCCGGGATAACACCCGGGCTAGAGCGGTCAGAAGTGGGTGAAGCCCTACATCCCCTCCTTGGTCCCGTCTAGACGTGGTTCTCCCTGATAGTGGACCCTCTAGGTGTGTTAATGGAGTGATGGGACTCTGAGCTGCTTTCAGGACTTTGTGAGGACACAGTGAAGGGTTAATGTCACCTTTCTGTCCCTTAGTTTTTGAAGAGCCTATTTTAAAAAGAAGAAAAAAAAATGTATTAAAAGTTGTCCTAAATCTTACTGGATCTCTTTCCTCTCTGTGTCCACAGGCGAAGGGGCGGAGGGATGGTCTCTCCTCAGCCGGTGACAACCCTCGGCCGCCGATGGCGACCCGGCCGGGAAGGGAGGGGGTCGGCGTGGGCTGGAAGGGTCCCCGGACGCTGGTTCTCCATAAGAACTCCCAGGGTTTCGGCTTCACGCTACGCCACTTCATCGTTTACCCCCCAGAGTCGGCTCTGCACACGAACCTCAAGGTGAGAGGATTATGTTAAAAACATACCGCTTTAAGGAGAGCTCTGGTGTTTGTCTTTCTTTTAATTCAGTGTTAAGCATCATTAAGTCCTCCTCACAGCTTCTGTGTTTATTTTCACAGCACACATGGTCTCCATTTCAGACTAGCTGGCATTTAAAAGGGTTTTCAAAAGCCTTATGTTTAACTTACTGAACCTGACACAGAGCCAATTTGAGCTTGGAGATAAAGCCAATCATACTGGAGTGGAGGGTCAGCGAGGTCGAGCTGAGCAAAATGAACTCACAGACTGAGGCTGACTGGAAAGATCAAACCTGTTAAAGGTTTTTTAAAGAAATATGAAATATGGACCCACAATGTGTGAACAACCAAATTTAACATATGAAAGACATAAAACGCACCTCCATACTTTGCCAGTACTTCTCTGGTGTTTAGGAGTCAGACTCAGTGAGCGAGCAGTCATTTAGCTCTTTGAGGTGTGGGGGCAAACGGCTCCAGATGTGAAATTGAGGGATATGGAGGCCGGGGTGGGGTGAGCACAGCTGAAACAAGGCCTCTATTATTATTGTACCACCCCACCACGCAGCAGCTGCAGATAGGAGCGCACATTGAATGAGATCTGTTGTCTTAGCCTGGTACCACTCTCTGGCAGTCAGGCCGTACCAGGCCGGCCACGGACAATGAGCCCACTGCCGGCCTCTGGCCCCGGTTCTGTCCTCGTCTCCTCTGCCTCGGGGGGGTCACATGGTGTTTTAGGACAATCGGACCTACAGAGCCGCCGTTCTTATCTGAAGAGGCTGCGTGGAAGTCTCCCAAATGACCCTCATAGTGTGTGATTATCAGGCCGGGTGCATGGCCTCAAGAGTCCTCAATTATATTATGTCTCCTTTTCCAACGTTACCCACTCACATGCTGACCTGAGAGGTCATGCATATATGTAAATGTATGGGCGGAGGTAGTTTTAAACATGTAAATACCCCTGCGTCAGACAGTGCAGGTGTTGACCCCTGTGCACAGTTTCTGACCCTGCTGCAGATTCTCGTCCCCTCCTCTCTCTGCCTCCTCCTCCATCCTGGATGTGCTCACACTGGGGCCTGCTCAGTTGTGGAGTGTCCCCAGCTCGGAGCTCTATTCTGGGGTCGGCAGCTCTCCTTTTCTCTGCCTCTAAACCCCCCACCATTGTCCTCAGAGCCAGGAATGAGCCCACTCAGCGTAGCATAAAGCCAGGCAGCAGTCAGCCCATCGCGCCCCTAACCCCAAACTGTCCACTCAGCTAAGTGTGTGTGTGTCCGTGTGTGTGTGTCGACCTGATCAGACAACCTGCAGCTATCAAATCACATTGCCGCCACGCTCGCTGCTTTGTGTGTTTGTTTGCTTCACATGACGTCATGAGTACCTGCATGCTGTCAAACCTGAAAGTCTTTGTTTGTAGTCCAACAGTGAGAGCTCATAAAAACAAGCAGGTCTATCTCACAAGGTTTCGTAAGGAAGTCTGCAGTAAACTACTCATTAAAATGACGCAGAGGATTCTTGTGAAGTCTCCTGTGGTCTAAAGTTTATAGAAAGTTCGATATCTACCAGGGTTAATGAGCTCAGCAAAGTCACTCAGGTCAATGTCAGGGTTGAGCCCGGGGTCAAACTCTTCTGCTTGTGACGATGCTGTAAAGTAAAAACCCCTGATCACAGAATCATGTGAGAAATTGAATTTTGTTCTACAACATGAGGGCCACGAATCAGCATTAGGCAACCTTGCTGCCTGTAAAAGCAGCACTTTGTTTTTATCTTAATGTTGCCAAATACTGAATGACCAAAAAAAAATCCCCTTTTTAAACAAGAGATCAGATTCTTCTCTCTTGTACCCGCAAGACTCATGAGGCCTCGCCGTGTTTAAAAACCAGCTTCAAGCTTTGGCTTAGGTCACCTCAGAAATGTAACCACTAATATTTGCCTTGTATTTATTCTAGTACTTAGCTTACACTGATGGACATATGTATTTTGCTGTTTTCCTGTTGTCCCGAGGACAGCGCAGGGATGACAGATGCAAATAAGCTGCTAGCTAACTCTGCTAAGTAATTAATAAATGTGTAAAGTTAGCTAACTAACTTTGTGCACATGCCCTTGCAAAAATAAACAATCAAATCAATATAAAATATAATTTACAAAACACTATTTTCATTTTTGAAACTTTCTTAAAGCGTACAGCCATTTCTCTTGGGCCTCTTTTGTCACCTGTCTGTGCACACGCCATAAATCTCGTCAGTTCAGACTTCGAGGCTGAAACAAGACAAATCACACGAGCTACAAAACGGACTCTGGATTTTTAATCAAGACCGGTCGAGACCACCACTGATTTATTTGTCCACACATTACTGTGATTAGCAGGAAAGCGTCCCTCTCTTAATACAACTTAAATTCATTCATAGTTTGTTTTCACCTGGTAACAGCCGCAGCCTTCCCGACACCCTTAACACAAGTGGGAGTGGATGGAGACGCCACGAGGAGTGGCTGCGCGTGTATGCATCGGACCAGAAATCGTCGGTCGTCAAGTTTGGTTTCCAAAACCAAAAAGTATTTATCTGTAAAACAACATGCGAGAGAGAACACATGGCAGTGTGCAAATTCAGTACACAGCTCGCAGAACAGGTTTGGCAGCTGATGTCATCCTTTATAGAACTGTTCCCAGTTTTATGAATGAAACACCTGCTGTTAGGTCACTGAATGTGTTACTTTGGAAATCTATAAAGGCGTCTTGAAAAACCTGCTTTGGAAATATGAGAGTGGAAATGGTCAGACTTTGTTGCTTACACATTTATTTAAAGGCAAACTTAAATTATATTTTTTTATATCTCGTGATGATTTATATATATGGTCTTGGTCTTGACTCGGTCTCGGTTAGTGTGGTCTTGAATACAACACTTCTACTAATACTTCTGCACTGGTTGTTTTCTATAAATCATTGACTTCATTTGTCTTGAATTCGATGAGTAATTATTTCTGTCTCTGTTCCCTGCAGGATGAGGAGAACGGTAACGGAAAGGGTAAGTCATCTCCACCTTTATCCTTGTCTTTCTCTTGATCCGGAGCAAATTAAACCTTGTTCAGAGGGATAACGGTAATCTAATGAGCTGAGCCCTCCTTTATTCCCTCCCGTCACCTCTGTCATGCAGCCTCTCTGCGCCCTCTAGAGGACACTATGCAGCAGTGCAACTCAATTAGTCCGGCTGCACTTAAACCCTCATAAGAGAAGAAAAGTAGTTTATAGATTCTGTAGGCCAGAAAGAGACAGAACATTGAAGTGCATTAACTGAAAAGGAGAAATCTAAAGCTTTATTCCTAAAAAATATATGTTCACTGAGATTTGTTCTTTTCCCTGATGTCTTCTTCCGTGTCTTTTGTCCTCCAGGGTATCAGAAAGGTCGACTTGAGCCGATGGACACCATATTTGTGAAGAGTGTGAGAGAAAAAGGTCCAGCCCATCAGGCGGGCTTGTGCACAGGTAAAGGGAGCATATTGTACACCGGCATTAACATCCTGATTTGCATTGGAAATCTGGTGCGGCAGAGTTTTGGTCATGCGATTCTGCACACATGAGCAGGTTAACACAGACGCTAGGTTATATAGCACGGTATCTGTCTCACATTGGAGCCGTTTTTTAGCTTCTTTGGGTGATATAATACAGATACCAATATGACAACTCAAACTCTCCAGTGCACTTTGAAAGTGACAGAGGAGCTGATGTGTTCCTGTCGTGTCTTGCTGCCTCAGCAGGGCAGCAGTCCGCTCCCAGCGGCTCAGACACACCAAACTAGTACTCCAGTGTGCGCGCTGTCACATCCAGAAAGTCCCATGCCAGAGTGAACAGTAAACACTCACGCACTCGCTGAGGAGTTTCTGTGTGTGTCAGCTCGCATAAAGTCACCATGAATGCAAACAAAGTATAGTTTAACGTCTTTCCTGGCTGTTTCTTTACATTTTACAGCCTTCCTTATACTCTGTGTCTTGCAGGGGACCGGCTGGTGAAAGTGAATGGAGAGAGTGTTTTGGGGAAGACGTACTCGCAGGTGATCGCCCTCATCCAGAACAGGTACGACCTCCCGCCTGTCAGCGCTCTGAGCCTTCGGTGTGTTGATTTAGAGAACCGAATGTTTGCTCTGTCTTTGAAAGCTCACCTTAGACATCACTTGTTTTTTTAAGAAAGAGTAGCCTGAAGCGGTTTACTCTACACGGTCCTGAAGCCAGATACTATGATGCTCTAGAGGGGGGATTAGGGGCTGGAAAAGGTGACACATACACTGGACTCATGTTTTACTGCTCGCAAGATTTTCATTTAAATACATGTTAAGTCCCCTAGATATTAACATTTAAAAATGATAATAAAAGTGTGTTTAAATGTGGATCGGGTGCATGCAGCTTACACCAGATGCTCATAAAAAAAAGTCAATGAAGCCTGGTGCAGATTTGGCGCATCCGGTCTCTGCATCACTCGCCAGTGTACTCCTCTGCAGTCGTGGCTTTTGTTCAACCTTTCCATAAATCATTCATAGGGTTACTTATTCACTGTCCGGGGGTCTCATTTATAGAACATTGTGTTGGATCCATTACAAAAGTGTATTTAAGCACAAAAGCTAAAAATGGCGTGTGCCAAATTACGAATCTGACTTATAAAACGGTGCAAACCGTGCATGCAGACCTGCAGGCGATGTTCCCTCTATAAATCACAGTCAACATGGAAACATGCGTACACGGATCAGCCTCTGATGCCGCCTCTACACGCCAATATTCAGTCATAAATTACGTTTCATATTAAGTAAAAAAACACGTGTAAGAGGTTATGACCCATATATATATTTATATTTATCCTACACTTATAAGTGAGACTAGATTTAGATGTAGTCATTATCTTTGAGCAGATTTCTGTTTTCACCTCTATGTCTCATTCATCTTCATCCTCCCTTCCTGTGTATCTCTTGCAGTGAGAGTATGTTGGAGCTCTCCATTATGCCAAAAGACGAAGATGTGCTTCAGTTGGTAAGTGTGAGTATGGGTTTTTAACGCACCTTATGCCACCAAAACAACAAACTAACCCACACATATCATGCACATATCACGCATCACACACGCTGGATCTCTTTTGAGTGATTTCTGCCGTGCTTGTTTGCAGACTTGAACCTGGGTTCACCCCGTCGTCCTCAAAGAATGTAGGGATTTAGCTGAATGGCTGCAGAGTGACTCAGAGGCTCGCTGCTCTGTGTTTAGCTCACAACGCGCATAAATTAAAAGGTTACGTAAAAAAAACATATCTGCCTGCGTTTACACACCCATTGTACTGTACAACACATTTTTGTCACTCCACAGGTTGCACCACGCTGCCTCACATGATCAGACATGCATCATTGTGCCTCGTCCCTCCCATTAACCCGGAGCAGCATCTCACAACACAAAACCAGATTTAACCCATTCATGCAGAAATGTCGGTTTTCCTGCCAGAAGAGTCCAAAGCTTGTCTCTCCTTTTAGGAGCGCTGCCATTTTTTTAACACTATAAACCCTCTCCTCTGTCCTCACGCTCCTCCCCTCCTCGCTGCTACGCCTGAATCTGCTGCATTCCTAGCATGACATCACCAGTGCTGCGCCTCCTTCCACACTCCCACAGGGTGGAGTAAGGCAGAGAATGAGAGGGAGGAAAGAGAAGGAACCGAGTGAGGAGACAACAAGATCAACAGATAGAAAACTTGCGAAAAAATTAAATAGAAGAACGAGCAAAAAGATTGAATGTAGGTCTGAGGAGGAGGGTGTAGAATCTGAAGAGCAGCAGGAGTGCTGTCGGTGAGGATCGGTCTTCTGCCTTGTCCTCTGTTCCTGTTCCTCGTCCTCTGGTTTGTTTGTGGTGACTACAAGCTTCCCATGCAGGCTGAGGAAAGGTTCTGGACTCTGTTGGACGGTCTAGGTAAACCTAAAAAAGTCTTGTCTTAACTTTTTGTGTGATTAATCATCAGAGAAGAACAGTTTTGTTTTTCTGCTGTTAGAGAGCCGAGTCAAAGCGGTGCTTTAAATGTGCCTGCGTTAAAAATTGTTAAAGTAATCTGTAATTATACGCTTTTATTTAGACATGGATCCTCTTAAAGCAGCGCATCGTGTGTACTCATGTCCTGTATTTATACATAAAGTTGTGTGTTTGCAGCGGGCTGCTGTTCTGTGAGTGTGGAGGCTTCTGCTTCAGGCAGTATGTGCTGTTTGCTAGCTAGCATGTGTTTGTGTTGAGCGCTGAGGCCCTGGGGACAAACTGTGGCTAAAGAAGCAGAGCTGAGACCGTCCCACTTTAAGGCTTGTTGTGTAATGTACAGAAGCATGAAGTTGTTTTATGGAGAAATCGTTTTGGTCTGTGTTGTTGTCAAACTTGTTTACAGTGAGAGCTTAAGAGATTTTGGTTTACAATCGTCACTGCCGCACACACACACCTTTTCTATGTTATCCTCATGTTGTGTCTTATCTAACTGCTCCTCCGTCCTCCCTCCCTCTTCCAGGCGTACTCCCAGGATGCCTACCTGACAGGCAACGAACCCTACTCAGGGGGAGCTGAACACCTCCCACCACCGCCTCCCCTCTGTTACACACGCACCAAAACCACGTCCCCCGCCGGAGCCCCGCCGTCTGCCCCCATGGGCCAGAACCAGCTGGATAACTGGAGTCGCTGGCCCGGTTCCTCCAGCCCCTCTTCACCCCTGGACAACCGCTCCGCTGTGGGCAGCCCCGCCAGCTGGCAGGAGGGGCGGGCAGGAGAGCCAGGTGGCGTGGGCCACAGCAGCCCGGCCCACCGCACGGAGGAGATCCAGTACGGTATGACCAGCCAGCAGCCTCAGGGCCAGACCAGGGGGCGCTCCTACTCTTCTTCTTCCTCATCAGGAGGCCCTCTGTCCAGCCCGCTGCAAGTCCACTACCCCAACCACCACGCCGCCAGCTCCTCGCAGGCTCAGCCACGCAAGTCCAGCTCGGCCTGGACCAGCCCCCCCTTGCCCCAGCTCAGCCACGGACGTACTGAGCGCTGCCAGCAGGCGCTGTCAGAATGGTACTACAGCCAAGTGCCCGAGCGCTCAGGACGCAGCATGCAGACCCGCCACCGCAGCTACTCTCAGGACCGGCTCAGTGAATCAAGGAGGCAGCAGCAGCGGTCCGGTGGCTGGCCTCACAGCGCCTCCCAAGACACTCTGCTGTTACTGCAGCAGTCAGGACCAGGTCCCCAGGGAGAGCCCTACTGGTCCTATGGAGACTGGGAGGCGGGCCCAGGAAGGGGCAACCCATCCACGAACTATACACGAACACGCTCTGAAAACCTGCTGGCTCTGTACGATCGGCACGGCCGCTCGTTAGAGATGCTGGACCGAGCAGCAGCTGGACTGGTCTCGCCTCGGTTCGAGAGGCCTTCATGGCACCAGCAGGCTCCTCAGCCGCCTCCGAGGACTGACGCCTACGGGAAGCAGGGGAACCATTACGGTGCAACACAAGCTCCCCCCATGCCCCGTCAGTCACATTCTAAACACCACCCCCAGACTCACTCCCAGGCCCAGCAGACCCAGCAGGCCGCCCCGCAGAGCAGGCGGCTCCCCCATGGGCAAAGCATGGACGACCAGACCGGCTACCGCAGCTACAGCCCCTCTTTTTACCGAAAGACGGGCCGCATCATGCAGCAGGCCCACTCTTTCAGGGACCCTTCGTACTCTGGCCCCCACTTGAACTGGAACCCAACGCCTAAAAGCCCCCCAGAGGGCACAGCAGCGCCCCTCACTGCCTCTACTTCCTCCCCACTTGCCTCCGAAACCCAGGACAGAGCGTACAGGCCGACAAACCACGAGAGGGAACGAGGGTCTGTGGAGGGGCAGGCGGAGGCGGTGGCACAGACACAGGAAGTGGTGCTGAGGCAGAAACCTCCCACCGGGCGGAGGAACGCCCACGGTATGCGGCATCCCCACTATGTGCTGCCCATGGACGGGCTAGAACCTTCTTTGTTTTCTCCCGATCCAGACGACTCAGGTCCCGCCCCCGGTTCCACAGGAGACGTAGCCCCGCGCAAACCAAACGGCAACCTCGCCCCCCTCCCCATCGAGGACGACTCGCTGGCCTCCATCCCCTTCATAGGTAAGGAATGTTCGAGCTCCGTGCCGCGTCCCATCTCTTACTCTTTAATCCTCTCACAGACCCTGAACTGACCTTCAGATTTAATCGCTGTTTTTCTAAAACGTAATCCACGTCGAGTGTTTACTGGATGTTGGTGAAAGCTTAACGGAGAGGAAACGCAAAGCTATAATTCAGACAAGATTATGAGTTCGGGGGGAATGTGTGTGTTTCCTTAATTTCCTTCTTGTCTGTCTGTTCAGGCTCCAGGCCCCTCTCAGATGCTGTTTCCATTCTCTCACTGAATTTTTGCTTGTGTGTGTGTGTGATTGCGTTGGGTAATACCGGCACTTCCATCAGTTTTACAGACAGTATTAGTAGTTTGATTCAATCATATTTGATGAGAATTCAGTAATCCTGCTGCCTCCCTCTCAGTCACAAGGGAAATGAGGTTTTGACTTCCTGAATGTGTGTGTGTGTGTGTGTGTGAGCAGGCTAGTGCTACAGATTGACTCTAATTCCTGTGGTAGGTCGGCCTGTCATCATCATCATCTTTTTGGGATTTCTTTTTTCTTTAAGTCATTCATCTCAATAGCTTTTAGCCGTGCTAGCTGCATGGCTTCATGAATGGAAGCGTTTGCTCTCAGCTGTTGGCCTTTATCAACTATTTAATGGATTAGCAATTAGCACAAACGACCACGGTCCCCCAGAGGATGAATCTGAATAAGTTCTGAATACATTTTCAGTACTTTGTTTTCGACCGAATAACCACAAACTGATAAAATTCCCATCAGCGTTAGCTACACTTTGTGCTGATGCTAATTAGAACATGCTAATGTGCGGCTCAGTGGTCGTCCCTCAGTCTGCATGTCGAAGCGTCCTTGGGAAAGACACTGAACCCCAAAATTGCTCCCGGTGGCACAGCCATCAGTGTGTGAATGTGATGACTGATTGACAGCTGGGCACTTTACGTAGCAGCCTCTGCTGTCAGTGTGTGTGAATGACTGAATGTGACATGTAGTGTGAAAGCAGCTTTGAGTGGTCAAAAGACTAGAAAAGCGCTGTGTAAGTGCAGTCCATTTAATGTGCTAAACTAAAATAGGGACACGCTCGTCACTGTGCCTGCTAAACACTGGGATGCTAACATTAGCATGAAGCTTTGCAGAGCAGTATAAAGTGCTGCTGTTGACTTTAAGCATTCTTTCATCTTAACCACTGAAAATGATTTGTGCTTCATTACAGTCGGTACAATTTGAACATGTGTAAATTATCCTGCAAGATATATCTGAATCATCTTTTTAAAGTTATTATGAAATGGATTTAATGGTAAATGGACTGCACTTAAGTCGCTCCTCTTTAGTCATCCGACCACTTAAAGCACTTTACACACATTCCATTCACTCCACTCACCGCACACACACATACTTTTGGATCAAAGGTAAAGCTTAGGGAGACTTTTGGGGTTCAGTGTTATCCCTAGCATTCCATATGAGGTTTGCAGCCGTCGATATGCAGATAGGTGGATTACCCACTATACCTCCTAAGCCACAGCCGCCCCATAAAATACATCAGCTGGTATTAAACTCTATGAAAGTTTTAACCTCAAATTGATAGAAATCTGTAATAGCTCCTGTCCATTCAGGACATGCAGGTCTGTGTCTATAGGTTGTTTACATGGACATGTTCTGTACAGTTACATATGTCGGTGTCAGGGGGAGGCGGCTGCGATCATGTCCCGGCTTGTTCCTCCTCTGAAAAGCCTCAAAGAGAAGGGGCTCTGCAGGCGTCGCATTCGGTTGCATCGCCTGGCACGTAAAGCCGCACATTAAGTCAAACCATACGCAAAGTAAGCGAGTCTGTCAGGCGAGCCGGCCCTCCATCACCCTGCCCCCTGCCCGCAGAAAACAGCCGCTGCTTCCCCCTCATGTCAAACAGATTCAAATCAGCTGACTTTAGCCCGACATGGATCGGCTGCTGTGGATATTTGAGTCAAGCCATGCTCGGCTGGAGAAAGTAATTTAAAAGGGGAGGAAAATCCAGTGGATCAGGATAGCAGGAGGATCTCTGTGCCTCTCCCTGACTGTGTGTCACAGCACATTCCTGCCTCGTACCTTCAGAAAGCAGCTCGGCTGCAGGCCGGGACACGTTCCACGGGCATGAACTGAAACTAGGCTAGCTTCTCTCCCCATAGACAAGAACTAGCTGCTCTCGTCTCTGTTCTTAGTCTTTATCTTGCAAACAGAGGTGCTGATATGATCTTGGAACATATGGGCGTTCTTGTCTGCAAAGCACCGTATCTGTGCAGCACTTATATATATAGAGATATAGCGGATCTCCAAACTTTTGTTCAAGCATGCATTCTGTATTTGTAGCTCATGCAGTGTGTCTAAAACAGGAAGCGGCATGTCAGCAGATGCAGGGTTTCACTCTGGACACACTTGGAGTCTTGCAGCATGGATCTAAGCTGTAAATTAGCAGGAGGTTTTTGTGGCCGTCCTTGTGGGGAACAGTAGGGGCCCATACACTCGACATCAATGCTGCTATTGTGCTGCCCCGGATGATGATTGTGTGTCTGTGTGGGTGCGTGGGGGTTCAGTCTATGACTATCTTTACTGGCTGGTCCCTGGACACCACCGACCAGGACCAAGGCCTTCTGTTGTGGCTTCGACAGGCCTCACGTCCCCCTTTATTTCCCCTCTTTTAATAATCCTTTTCCATCTTCCTCTGTTGTTAGATTCCTGTTACATCTCTCTGTTTAACTATGTTTACAATAAAAATGCAATCAGGAGAAGATTCTTAGTAAATTCTTTTATATGGGTAGACTCTTTATAAGCTCTGCCTCCCCTCTAACTTGCTGTCATCTTATCTCTGCGCGCTGAGCTCCATATTAGCTCCAGTATCTGCTGTGGAGTTGCTGCAGTCTGCCGGTCCGTCTCCCCGTCTTGTGGCTCTGAGCTCCCTCTCTGGCTGCCCGTTAATGACGGCCTTTGTTAAACCCACAGCCCGGCTATTTCTGGGCAGTGCTGTAAACAGGCAGATTCCTCAGCCCAGATTGGAAATGTTTTCCGCCTTATGTCGGGGCTCGAAGCGTGCACAGGAGCGAAGGATAGAGCGGACAGGGTGTTGGATGGAAGAAAGCCAGAGGAGAAGAGTGTAAAGAAAGAGAATTTGAGGAAAAGCTTTTTAGTGCTGAAAAATGAAAAGAAATCAGAGCAGGAGTGAAATGAAATAAAGACTGTGTGGTGGTCTGTGTGTGAGGCTGTGCTGCCCCCTGCTGGCGCCACACAGAACTCACCGAAACCTTGCAGCAGCTCTGACAGCTTCAAATGTCAACAGAAAATCCTGCTTCTCCTCACTTTATGCAAATATGAGGGCGCCTCTGATCCTCTCTCAGTCAGGAAGTGTGTAACAGAGTGTGTGTGTGTCGCAGTTTCATATCCCATTACATCAGTTTTAAACTATGACAATATAGTCTATAAAACTCCTGTGTGCCTTTATTCTTTTTGCAGTCATTCATGACTTAAAAACTACCCTTAAATATCTACATTTAATCATCCAAACTTTATCTTCTTCACAAACATGTATTAAAGCATTGTAACATTTAACATGTTACACATGACGATGAACACGGCTGTAGATTTCATAAAGAACTGAAACCTGGAGTCTGTTAATCTCTGTACCAAACGCCCTCTTTAAGCGACAGTCTAGCTCTTCTTATGGCAGCAGGAGACACAGGTATTGCTCAGATATTTGCCTATTTAATTAAATGTCTGTATATTTCTGTCTCTTCACTGTTTGGTTTTGGATCCTTGAGCTTGTTTTTGTGGATTTGTGAATGAGCGGGGATGCTTGCGTCTGTGGTCTTTACTTCCCACTTGTGTCTCCTCATGTTGGAGTACGATTATCGTCGTGTTATTTCAAAGATGAGCTGAAAAAATGATCTTGTTGAGTATCTGTGTGGATAACCCCGCGCTTCCTCTTCCTTTAAAAACCTCTCCTCCTCCTCCTCACCTGTTCCTGATCTAACCGCTTTCTTTTTCCCATCTGACCTTTTTTTTTCTCTAACACCTAACTCTATCCGCCCTTCCTCCCTCCCTCCTTCCTCCCTCCCTCCCTCCAACAGATGAGCCCACCAGCCCCGGCGCTGATTTGCGCGCCCGCCACGTGCCGGCGTCCTCCGTGGTGTCCAGCGGCATGAGTTCGGCACCCGCCGTGGTCACCAGCCCCGCCTCCCCCACTTTCTCCTTCCCCCTCACTAGGCTCTTCTCACACGACTGCAGTGAGTGCCCCCTCCCTCCTCCTCCTCTCCTCCTTCCCTCCCCCCTCCCTCCCCACTGCATGCAGCTGAAAAGTATCTTGATGTGTTTACGAGCACGTTTTTTTTGTTCCAGAGAGGGGTTGATGAAGTGTGCATGAAACATTCAAAGTATTCTGGTTTGGTGTTGGACCTCAGTGCTATATTTCCATCTTATCAAGTATTTTTTGCTTATTTTTGAGTCTAACTTCCTCAAATTTAGTGGAAAAATCTGAAATTAAGTGTTTTTTTTTACTCTAGTGCAGCATATGCCTTTTTTCATGATACTGACACTAATTTCTACAAGGTTACAGATTAAGTTGATCTAATTGCACTTTAAATGTGACTTTTTGGGCTCAAAAATAAACAAAATCCTTGCAAAGATGAGATCTTAGCAGGGCTGTATCTGTGATTTGCAGATTTCCTGTTTTGTACCAAGAATTTCAAACATTTAAAATGTTAAAACTCCGACTTGCATGATACTTTTCTTTAAATAAAGGTTTAAATAAATGCCTGTATATAAAGATGGACGACGCGTCTACATCTGCTCTCATTGTACGAAATTGAAGCCAAAACAGCCCCCGTGACGGGCGCTGCCATCTTGTGATGGTGATGTCATTTGGAGCCAGAGCTGCGCAGTAGAGATCGACAGGTGGAGCCGCCGTAGCCACTTCTGCTAACCAAAGCACACACTTATCTTACAGAAAAAACAGGAAGGATCCCGCATGTCGGCGTGTTTAACAGCAGAACAGATTCTTGTGTTGGTCTGAAGCAGACGTTCACAGATATGAAACTTCAACGACTGTAGTGATTGTTCTAGTTACGCCGTTCCTCCTCTACTCTGCTAATCCGGAACAGATCGGCTGCAGGAGCCGGATTTGTCAACAGAGCTGTCAATCATCCTTTTTACAGCATCAAATAACTAATTAAAAATTAACTTTTCAAAAAAACACATAATCAGCATATTAAGGACTAACTATAATGACAGAAACCATGTTTGAGAAACATTTGTTTGGCGTGTATTTTGACTTTATAGTTTGACTCATGTCCCATCTGTTAACATGGAGGAGGCGGGCTTTATGACCGATACCGCAGCCAGTCAGCAGGGGGCGCTCCAAATGTTTTGGCGTCACTTTTAGGGAGCTGTCATGTCATCCATCTTTTTATACAGTCTATGGTTTAAATGCCTTGCAGTCGCTGTTTACAGAGGTGCTACCTGCATGCCAGTGGTGAGAGAAGTGATATTTTAATCTAACCCACCGTTCCAGCTCACGTCCCCACAGTTCATCCTCACCTCACCTCACCTCAAACCTCCTCCACCTCCCTCCCTCCCTCACTGTCCCCTCTGATAATCCAACACCGTCCACGCTGGTGATTGGCATTACATCAACATTCTGTCTTTCTCTCTGTCTCTGTGTTTCTCCTCTTCCTGTATCTCTCTCTCTCTCTCCTTCTCTCTGTCTCTGCTCATTCATCCCCTCACCGAGCAGGCGATATTAAATCCAGTCGCCGTTCCTCCTATCTTCTAGCCATCACCACCGAGCGCTCCAAGTCATGTGACGAAGGCCTCAACACGTTCAGGGAGGAGGGCCGAGTCTTCTCGTGAGTTGAACCGAGACAGAAAATGGCATCTGTTAAATAACGTGCGAAAGCAGACAGTTTGACTCCTAATAATGTTGTTGTTCTTCACAGGAGGCTACCAAAGAGAGTGAAGAGCTTCTTCACAGATGGGGTGAGTTTGTCACCTTAAATTTACACACATTAAGCTGCAAATGTTTCATCATCTAAGCCTATAATAAGTAGTAATTTATAAATCCTGTCCTTTAAAATCAAAGCACGAATAGACATCTTGCAGCGTTACAGGCAAAATGACAAAAACTTAAACTTGAAAAAATCAATTAACAGGCATTTGTATACAAAATTAAAGCATCAAAGAGTACTTTAAAGACTTTTTCAGTCAGATATTATATGTGGCTACTAAAGTTGTTAGATATGCTTTTATAAATGGTGTCCATTTTAAATCACAATAGTGAAACCTGCCTGATGATGATGGCACACTGAAATGTACCCCCATTTTACCTCTTTACTTTCACTATTGAAATTTAAGTGCACAATTCCCTAAAAGCTGTTAAATATGTACCTGTGGTATGTTCAAATGTAGTGTAACAGTAACAGCAACTGAAGAGTCTCAAAGTCTAAGCCACCACTTCATAAGTTAATTCAATTGTTTTACCTGTAGAAGTTTAAATGTTTTATTTTCTAGCCAAAGGAAAAAAATCCGATCTGAGCGATTAACCAGAATTGAGCACTAAGGCTTGCATTGTCAGTTTCTTAAAAAACTACATATTCCAGCCACCTGGGTCCATATTGTCGTCAGTCAAGAAATGATTCGATTTGCAGTCTGTGTCCACTTTAGTGACGTTCTGTCAGGAACCATTTGTATGTGTTCCTGCCTGTAGTGCTGCTTCATCAGTTGGAAACATAATGAGAATTACAATGAAGGGTATTATTTACTGGAAGTTTCAATATGGAAGTAAAAGTGATAAAGGTTAATATACCGGCTTTTAATGGGCTGACATATGAACAGTTATTCTGAACATTTCCCTGTTTGTGTTTCAGTCTCTGGACAACCTCGGGACAGCAGAGGAGGTCCGATCTAAACGGCACTCCACCTCAGAGCTGGGAAACATCACCTATAGCGACGTGCGGCGGGAAGGATGGCTGCACTACAAACAGATCCTCACAGAGAAGGGCAAGGTGGGACCTTCACAGCTGATTAGAAATTAAATAAAGGCAGGAAAGCGTTTAAAGCAAAGACTCACATCACATCTGTCGTTCACAGAAGGTGGGCAGCGGCATGCGACCATGGAAGCGAGTCTTTTCGATCCTCCGCTCCCATTCGCTGTTCCTCTACAAAGACAAGAGGGAGGCGGTGCTTCGCGGGGCCACGATCGGAGGAGCGGCCGATGACGATCAGCCGATCAGCATCCGCGGCTGCCTGGTGGACATCGCGTACAGCGAGACCAAGCGAAAGCACGCCCTGCGGCTGACCACGCAGGACTTCTGTGAGTATCTGCTGCAGGCGGAGGACCGGGAGGACATGTTGGACTGGATCAAGGTCATCAGGGAGAACAGCAAGACGGACAACGAGGTCAGAGGACACGCTTTGATCTGTCAGTTTAATCTTGTGTCGTTGTCATTAGAAACAAGTCATGACTGAGATGTGTTTGTTTGATGCAGGAGCTCGGCTTTTCCAGACAGGCCCTCATCAGTAAGAAGCTGAATGATTACAGAAAACAGAGGTGAGTCTCTTTGACAGACTGAACAGGATGAAGCTGCCTTTACCACTGCACTCAAATTAAACCTGCCTGTCTGTCTCCCCCTGCAGTCCAACAGGAAGTAAACCCGACTCCTCTCCCAGGCTGCCGCGCATGAAGCCTCCTTTCCTGCTCACCAAGACAGAAAACGCAGCCGGGGCACCGCGCTCCCCAAAACCAGAGGGTAAAGGTCAGTGTCAGGAAAGAATACCGTCATTTCTCCCGCAAGATAAGCTGGCAGTAACTGGTGGTACAATTGAGGATAAAACTGTATTTTAATATAGATGAGAGCGGCCCTCCGAAGTCTCCGTGGGGAATCAACATCATGAAGAAGACAAAGAAGGCCGGGCCCAAAGCTTTCGGCGTGAGGTTGGAGGAATGTCAGCCGGGTGTCAATAATAAGGTAAGCTTCCATATCCTCTGTTTCTAAAACCTTAATGTAGTAAAAAAGATTTCCATCTGAAGGTGATTGAATTCTGTCTGTGTCTGTCTCAGTTCATCCCGCTGATCGTGGAGATCTGCTGCGGTCTGGTGGAGGACATGGGTCTGGAGTACACGGGGATCTACAGAGTCCCCGGGAACAACGCCATGGTGTCCATGCTTCAGGATCAGCTCAACAAGGGCGTCGACATCAACCCCGCAGAGGAGGTGAGGAAATACAAACATGAAAACATGAAGCATTTAAAGGGCCAGTTCGCCGATATTCAACCTCAGTCCTATCATGCTGTTATGGGGAGCTAATGTTATTATGGTAGCACAAAAATGCATTTTCGCTCCGTGCCTTTGGAGGACGCTATCCGCTTCTCCAATCGGCCCTGGAAAACCCTCTGCCAGACTACGTAAAACAAGTCATCTGGAGTTTTCTTAGACGATCCACCGGTATATTGTCATCATATTTTAGAGTCCGTACCGCTCCGAGCCATTGTCTGCAGCGAAAACGGTAGTATTTCACTCCAGCGTCTCTTGCTGGGCCGTTCCTTTCAAAGGAAGGGGCGCAATGCACGTTGGGTGTTGTAGGAATGTAGAATGGGTGAAACCACGAGCTGTTTGTACAACTTTCTCCACAGCTATGGCGCCTATTTCAAATATAACTGCTTCTATCGATTACAGAGAACACCAGCTTTGACTGACAGTGATTGGCGAATTGCTCCTTTAACTCAACAAGTCTATATAATGTATGAATCTCTGTCTGACTCCTCTGTGTGTGTGTCTCTGTCATCAGAAGTGGCAGGACCTCAACGTTGTCAGCAGTTTACTCAAATCCTTCTTCAGAAAACTTCCAGAGCCGCTCTTCACAAACGGTGAGCCTGAACATGTCGTAACAAGCTGTCACACTGCCATGCATCGATATCAAACCTTCTTAACTTACTTTTATTTTGAAATTTCTGATTTCTTTGCAGACAAATACAACGACTTCATCGACGCCAACCGCATGGAAAACGCATCAGACCGACTAAAGACCATGAAGAAACTGGTATGTGTTTGTTTGACGTATGAAGAATAAATCTTAAATGAATCATTGACCGGCTTGGCTACTATGTGGTGTGTGTGTGTGTGTGTGTGTGTGTGTGTGTGTAGTAGACATCAGACAGGTTCGACAGGTTCATCAGTCATTCCTCTCATTTCTCTCCCGTAGATCCGAGACCTCCCGGATCATTACTATCACACTCTGAAGTTCCTGGTCCATCACCTGAAGACTGTCGCCGACAGCTCAGATAAAAACAAGGTGTGTGAAGACTTAGAAGTTTGAAAATAATCACTTAAATAAAAATCATGTTTCTCTGTGTGGTATTAATGTCTCTTCCTGGTGTGTGCTGGCAGATGGAGCCTCGTAACCTGGCTCTGGTGTTCGGGCCGACTCTGGTGCGGACGTCTGAGGACAACATGAAAGACATGGTCACGCACATGCCCGACCGTTACAAGATAGTAGAGACGCTCATACAGCATGTGAGAAATGCCACACCCACGCACACGCACACACAAACACCCATTATTAATAACCCATGTCATGCTAAATATTTCTCTTTGTCGTTCTTGCAGTGCCTCTGGTTTTTCACGGACGAGCTGGACAAAGACGAAAAGGTATGCTCCCAATGTTGTTTTTTAGCATGTGGACAATAAAGTTTAATTTAGATTTACACATTTAAAACCTAAGCAGCTTTTAAACAATGCTGTGGGTGTGCAGTTGCACTGAAAACCGACACAAGTGTGCAGCATACATGTGCGTCTTTAAAAGTGGTCATATAACTGTTTTAACGCATCCTTCCAACACATTATTATCTGAAATGAATGAATCAATGAATGAATGAAACCTTTATTGCTCCTAGGGGAATTTGTTTTGCACCAAGAGCATGAAAAAATACATAACAAAAGACATCAACAAATATGCAGAACAGCACATAATATACATGAAATATCATAAATACTTCATAAAAGCATCGTGTGGTAACCCGTGAAGGACAAGTTAAATAAAGTGCACGCTGTTTAGAGTAATTTTAGGGCTCGTTAAGCAGCTGACTGCTGCGTGGAACAAAGAAAGTGATGCCTCTTTTAATCCGCTCCCTGGTACATTCTGTTCCTCGGACCTGAGGATAGAAGTTCAGACCACAGGGGAAGCCGTGGGTCTGCCATGATCCTCTGAGCTAATTTCAAGGTGTCATGTTAGCAAGACTGCACATTGGTTCTCCAGTTATCTTACCACCTAGTTTGACAACCCTAACCAGTTTGGTCCTGTTTGATAACAAGGTGTTATAATAACAAACCTGAACAATGTGAAGCTCCGTAGTTGTGATAGCAGTAAAGTGACGTTTAGTGGATTCTTGTCGGGCTGAAACTCAGTCATAAATAGAGTCATAAATAGTGAAAATTCCTGCAGCCTGAACTGACATTGTCAGATTCCTTCTTACGTCCAGCAAACGGTCCCAAACACAAAGACTCTTCATTTAGTTAAATAACACACAGAAAAGTAGTAAGTCTTCAGATTCAAGAGGCTGGAAACAGCAGGTGTGACACTCTGCTTGAAACAACAACAGAAATAACATGACACATAAATAACATAACATAACGTAAGGAGAAAAAATAAAACTGAGAATAATGAAAGAGTGAAAAGTAAAACAGATGTATCAAAGGCAGCAAGTATAAAACAGTCATTCAAGTGAGACAAAGGATGTCATTATAATAATATTAAACAGTAAAGCAATAATAATAAAGAAGAAAAACAAAATACATCAGCATATTGCAAGGTGAGGATAAACACAGCTCTTTTTATATATAAGGTAAAAGAACAAATAACTATAATACAGTCGTCTCATAAATTCAAGTGCATACTGAGGTGGCTTAAGATAGAGTCGTACTGAAGGTGGTCGACCATTAATCCACGAGGGGTCACCGTCCCTTAAAGACAGTATTATCCCTGTTGGCCAGCTTGTAACGCAGTCTCTCTTAATGTGATGTTACCCAGATCTCTGAGCCACTGTAACTGTAGAAGAAGGCGTTTAGCCAGCAATGTGCATATCCTATATATCTGTCAGTACTATGATGCATATTATTAATCACTGCCAATTAATTGTCTTTCACTTAAGTTATTGACTTGTTGATTTATTATGTAAGATGTAAAAGACTAAAAGCTCTACCTCAGGGGGTATTGTGTCACCTTTTTCATAATACAAGTAAACTCGATTAAACACCTTTCATGAACAAACCACATGAAGCTGCTCTGCTCAGCGCCGACATTTGTTTTCATCCTATGGATTCTAGCTCAGCGGAAATGCCTCTTTTCATTCTGTTTTCTCTGATACAAGACATTTTAACTCTTGTTTATGCTGTTTGATAAAACCAACATATTACATTATTAACACGTTAAATAATGGGACTAAGGGGCGCTGGTTTAGCTCAGCTGGTAGAGCAGGCACCCCATATACAGTGGCTGCTGTCCCTGACACACTGATCGCAGGTGTCCGGTCTGCCGATCATTTGGTGCAGGTCATCCCCCACTCTTTACCCCCCCCCATCCTGTCTCTCTTCAGCTGTCCTATAAATGAAAGGCAAAAGCGAAAATAAATATGACTAAAAAAAATTGTGTTAAGGTGAGGTTAGATGATAGATACAACATTGACTTCTCTAAACTGACAGTGACTCACATCCTTGTTGGTTTATTTCAAACTTGCTCATCTTGTCTCTGCTCCATCCAGACGCCGGTGGACACGGAGGACGTTCAGCCCGCCCCAAACATCGACCACCTGCTGTCCAACATCGGCAGGACCGCTCTGCTCGGGGAGGCCTCAGGTGAGCTCGCTGCTGTCAGCCAATCAGTTGCTAGCTTTGACCACAACCAACCAATAGCATTACAGTAGCTGTAATCTGCAACCCAAAAAGAATGCTGCTTTCAGTTTGAAGCAAGAAGTGGGAAAATCCCCGTGAATGCGTCATAGTGATGATCTGTTTGTTCCAGTGAATAAAAACAGAAACTCAACAAGTACTTAAACTAATCCTGCTCCATTTGATGTTTATCTCTAATAAGCTAAATGTAAGACGGCACTTTTTGAAACATGTTAATGATGAGTATCTCAGCCGGCGTGCTGCTAATGTCGGCACGTCCCAGTTTAAAGCCAGAATTCCCTACTTTCCAGCAGAACTGGAACGCAGCATAAGAAATGAAGTCCTACATGGGTTAGCACTCGCAGTGTTTCTGTGTCTGACAGCGTGCCTTTACTTCTCCTCTCTGCTGACCTCTTTTTTCCCTCCACGTTTGCTCATCTTTCACTTTCTCTGTACGTTTCTGCATTTCCTTCTCTCAGCTGAGCCTGTGGAGCAGCCACTGCGGTAGGATGGGAACTCCCCTGGCAATACGTGTGTGTGTGTGTGTGCGTGTAACCGAGTCCATTGTGTTGTGAAAGTGAAATAATGTGTTTGTATGTGTGGGCGGGTGAGTGATAGAGAAAGACCGATAGTGTTGGTGATGGTTTGTGTTTTCATGGTCTCCATTCCCCTCCTGAAAGTCAGCGTGTCAGACGGACGATCTGTAAGAACGAGTCACTTCAATGTCGCCCCGGTCTGAACTAATGAATTAATGGCTGACTGGATGCCTGTTAAAGCTGCTGTATCTGACACTGGGGTGTAAACTGTGACACCAGCGTGTAATCTGTGCTCCGTCACTGAGAGACAACTCCCTCACATCCTGCGGGGGTTTCAGTCAGTGTAGTCCGATCATAAGGCTCCTAACTCTCCACACACACACAGATCTCACTCTGAGCTTTGGAGGGACGCTAGGTGGCACCGTTTCGGTTTCTTCTCTGAACATAAGTCACATATTTTTAGAATTGTGACAGCAGAAACTGATTGCAGGTAGTGTTAAGAGCTGAAACCAAATAATTCAAGGACAAATTCTCCCTGGAAAAAGCCGCTGTCAGTCAAAGCTGGTGTTCTCTGTAATCGATAGAAGCTATAATATTTGAAATTGGCGCCATAGCTGTGGAGAAAGTTGTACAAACAGCTCGTGGTTTCACCCATTCTACATTCCTACAACACCCAGAATGCATTGCGCCCCTCCCTCTGACAGGAACGGCCCAGCGAGAGACGCTGGCGTGAAATACTACCTCTTTCGCTGCAGGCAATGGCTCAGAGAGGTACAGAATCCAAAATACGACGAGAATATACCGGTGGATCGTCTAAAAAGTCTTCAGGTCTCGATCTACATTTCAAACCTGATGATTTTGAACGAGACATGACATCGGAGGCGGGCGTCCTAGAGTGAGGAAGTGTAGATTAGCAAGCTCCCTGGAGGTTTTCCAGGGCCCATTGGAGAAGCGGATTGCGTCCTCCAAAGGCACAGAGTGAAATTGTTTCTATCAAAATGGCCTTAGCTCCCCATAATAGCACGATGGGACTGAGGTTGAAAATCGTTAAACTGGAAAGATTTTCATGTAAATAAATGTCTGTTAAGTCACGATCTATCGCCGAATGAGGTAACACAATGGTGATGGAGCCTACGGCCCACTGATGAAAGCCTTTGCATTTGCAGTATGTAGTATTATTATGTCCAGCAGTGGTTGGTCTGCCAGAGAGAGAAGGCGGAGCTAAGCAGCTGCTTTTCCGGTCTCTGCAATTGTGTGAGTAAACAGTAATCTACTATGGCTGAACAAACAAAGAAAAGATAGATGACTACAGATGCAACTCCAACAAGAAGTGAAAATCCAAAGAAAAAGTAACAAATTTGACGCTCAGATGAAGACAAACAGTCTGAAGAGGAAAACGACCGTCATCGAGGAAAATCAAGAGTTACAATCGCAGTCTCCGTATATCGCCATTAGGAGGTGCCCAATAGAATGAAACTGAAATCAACAGCACAATGTCCAACGAAAAGTGGGTTGTAGCGCTATGGAGGATGAATTTAGGAGTCTTAACTGATCTGTAGATTTTTTTAAATCTGTTGTCTACTCAGTAAAATGTCTGCAAAGAATGAACGATTGCCCAGAGCTCTTCAAATTGTTTGTTTTGTCCAAAATTATTAAATTAGCAATGATATAAAACAGAACAAAAGACCTTTCCAAAACTCGCTGAGCTGAGAGAAAGGTTAGCGTGCGATTTAGTTTCATACACCCTGTGAAAGACAAAAACAGCTTTCCTCCTGCATCCGTGTGTTTGTGTTTGTGAGGGACTGTGTGTTTTTCTGGTTTCATTCTCTCTCTATTCAAAAATTCTTTCCGCCTTCACGCCTCCAAACGCTTCTTTCACTGACTGATGTCATCAGTGTGTCCGGTGATGTCATCGGTGTGTGCCGTGGTTTCCTAAAGCAGCTGTTTTTTTCCCTCCAACACCAAAACCCCCCTGCTTCCCCAATCATTGTTTCTCCTCCACATACTTCATACTGTGTGTAAGTGCGTGTGCCGGGGTCTGTCGATGGCAGAGGGCACAGAGGAAGACGAGTTCTTCAAATTAGGTGGAAGAAGTCGTCTTAATCAGAGGACATAAAACTGCTGCTTACTGCATCAAAACTTTCAGGCAGGTGGGCTTTAGCCGTGCCCTAATCGATGATGTCACAGCGGGTGTTTGCTCTTTACAGCTGGTGGTAAACATCCCGTGTGACTGTCTGTGATATATTACGGATTTGTCCTTTAAAAAAGAAAACACCTCTGTGTCCTTCACCATGACCGCCCTGGTGTTCCTTTAGAGCTTAATGGTTCCACTCATGTTTTTACTCTCTCTCCTGCAGACTCAACCAACAGTGACTCAGCTAAATCAAAGGTAACGCCTCCTCACATACTACAAGGTTATGTACAAGGTCACTGTACTGTACGATGATGTCACAGTAACATGTTTTTTCCTTCTTCAGGGGTCGTGGGGGTCAAAGAAAGACCTGGGAGCCAAGGACTTCCTGGCTCTGTCCATCATGTCAGCCGTCACGGGCCGCAAGCGCAGGAAGCGCCACAACGCCCGCCGCGTGGGCAGCAGCACCGACGACGACTCGGAGCACGAGCCAATCAAAGCTGGACATCAAGGGACGGAGGAGGAGGAGGAGGAGGCAGAGTCGCCTGTCAGGGACACTGCTCCTCGAGCAGAAGGAGAGGAGGACGACGATGAGGAAGAAGAAGAAGAAGAAGAAGAGGAGGAAGACGAGGAAGTTGTAGAAAGCGGAGCGAAAGAGAAGGTAGAAGAGGAGGAGGAGGTGGCGGTTATTCCCAGCCGGCCGTGCTGTAAAGAGGAAGAGGAGGCAGGAGAAAGGCAGGCAGCCATGTTGGTGCAGGAGGAGGAGGAGGTGCGGGCGGAGGTGAAGGGGCCGCCGTGGAGAGCACCAGAGGATGCTCGCTCCATTGTTTCAGGTTACTCCACACTCTCTACATTAGGGCGGAGCCTGGGGTCAGAGGGGAGGGGCGACGATGCCGATGACGAGCACAGCGAGCTGGTGAGCGAGACGGACAACGAGAGCGGCTTCGCGTCGCGCTCCCTCACGCAGGAACGACCCGAGAAACACCCGACGACAACTGTGAACACACAGCAGCCGGCAGCCCCGCGCAGCTTCCTCTACACACACTACAAACCCCCTGTTCTCTCACCGACTAACCTTCTGGCCCCGCCCACAGCCCTCACACACACACCAGACTCTGCGGAGAGGAGCGAAGGAGGGGCGCGGTCCACCACGCCCTCGTCCTCCTCCTTCTCCTCCTCCTCCACCTCTCACAAACTGCACTCGCGGCCTTCTTTTAACTCGCACAAGCTGATCCAGTGCGACACTCTGGCCAGGAAGAAGATGAAGTCGGAGAAGGGTAAAGCTCGCTCCCTCGACCTGCTGGAGCTGCCCGGGACCGCTCAGGGCGACCGGTCCGGCTCTGGGTCGGACGGCGCATCCAGACCGAGGAGGGAAACTTCCAGAACCAACCCCTCCTCATGTAGCAGCCAGGAGAGCCTGCGCCCAGCCCGGCCCAAGCCTGCACTGCCGCCCAGCGAGGCCGCCTCCTTCACCCCGACCGGCCCCGGCGGCAGGTCTCTCGCTGAGCAGGTCCGCGCTCGTCTGCTGGGCTCGGCCGACGACCTGCGCAGCGTGGGACTGCGAAAACCGCTCTCGCCCGAGACGCGGAGGAAGAGGCGAGCCTGGCGCAGACACACCGTGGTGGCTTCCCCGACCGAGACGTCCGACAAGAGACCCCCACTGACTGTCAACGACTTCCCCCTGTCCCCCATCGCTCAAAACCAGGTCAAAACACCGGGGCTGCCTCCGGGTGCAGACGGGCTCGACCACGGGCCGGCTACACGTCAAGCACCCACCTCTAGATTCCACCAGTACCTGTGAGCCCTGCCAGCTGACCCCACCCTCACTCCGAGGATTCTGAAAGGGGGTCCGGGCTGGGCTGCTGACTCCTGCAGGTCAGTGGACCGGCAGCAGCATTTACAGGGCAGAGCGACACAGCGTACCGATGAACAGAGCAGCTTCTGCACCCTTTTCTTTTGATAAGCTCCGTTTGCATGGCAGCGGGCGTTCCAGTGTTGCCAAAGCTTTCGTTTGTTTTTTTTCTATATGTGTGCTTTTATAGAAATAATACAGAAACAGGACGGAGACACAAACAGACCTCATTTCCCACAATTCTGCAGCCAAGAATTCTCATTGGAGTAACAACAGGAGACAAATTAAAGGGTTAAATCTCTACAAGTGATCAGAGCGGGAGCTCTCTCTGGTCCTATAGAGAATGGTGCTTCTTATTACTGATAAATTCTCCAACCCTACTTCTGTGAGTGATAAGTCACACACTCACAGACACTTCAAAGTAATCAGCCAGTTTGAAACCATTTCAAGAGGGATGTCAGCTGATTCGTCACATCAGTCTTCCTTACCTGTCATTTATACTCCAAACACACACACACGGTCCGGTCGTCTCTCTACTTGTTTATAATGTTTATGTGTTTGCGCTAAAATATTTGTGAGCGTGCAGGTGTTTTGTGTTGAAAACTTTTGTAACATTTGTACAAAGCCTTGTTAAGTTAACCTTGTAAATATAAATATTATGTGATCATATTTGTTTTTACTTTTTTTAGTTCCTTTTTTTATGGTTTACAAAAAGTGCGTACGAGTGCACGGTCATTTCTTTCAAGATGTTACTTGAAATGTTTTTCCTTAATATATTCTTTTGTTTTGTTTTATATTCAATATATATATTATATATATTTTGTATTAAAGTTAAAAAAAAGTACTTTTATTGTGATGTCACCTCTTTGGTGTACCTGTTCAAAGGAGACGAGATAAACATGGCGGAACCTGTTCCTTATTTCCTCATCGATGGCCTTTCTCTCTGATTCTCAGCACTGTGCAGCGAACCTTTATCTCCTCACACGTCGTCTTAGAAGTGACCAAACTTCCAACAATGTTGCATCAACATCATTAACCACATGTAGCAGCAGGAGGAGAAATGTAATCTGGTCATTTTTACATGATATTATTGGGCAGCTCAGCGCCACACAGTGATGGCTGACCTCGTTTGTTCTGTAATTTCTGAGCGTTGCTTCCACAGATCTGAGCTAAAGACAGAAGTGTGTTTCTTTTTTGCGAAACAGATCGATAAAACAAATCATGAGAGTGTTTTACAGACTATTAAATGATTGTGTAGTGCATACAAACGGCTGCATTTTCACCTCCGTCTGTAGTGATGTGTGGGTGTTTTCACCACATCCTCTCTGAGGGTTCATCTGTGTGCACATTTATTACCTCGGGCTTAACGTGACGAGGAGTTTTCCAGAAGGTCAGGCTCTAATAAATCCTCTGACTGGGGAAATGGTACATTATTAAGAGGAAATGACTGCAGAATGCTAACGTTCATCTATTGTTTCTCATCTTTGTATTGGCCGTAGGAACCAATTTGTCATCGCATAACAACACAAGCAGGAGTCCAAAGTCGTGAGAGACTCTGTCACCTGACCAAAATCGCGCAGTGAAACAAATAAATAATAAGAATAGATTAATGGTCTTGGCGTACCTCAAGATTTGTTCTTCAAGTGCCTGATTTCTGGAATGTGTTTTTGTTCTGCAGTGCCATGTCGGTTCTTATCTTTCAGTTGTTTCCGGGTCTCCTCCCTCCTCTCCTGTGGTCACAACTAAGGCACTGACCCAAAGATGTGTACATTAAATACAAAAGGTCTAACGAAGAGGCTGTAGAGTTTTTTCTTTAAAAAAAAAAAAAATTTTAAAAAGCACACTTCAAGCCAAGGACACGTCTATGCACTCTCTCTGCCTTTAGCATTAACAGCTGTTAGCGCTGCTGCTAAGAGGGCAGGAGCGTAGTTTTCTCTCTCTCTCTGCCTGGTGATCCACAGTGTGTGAATATGGTACACCTGACGAGCCCTTCCCTAACACTGCATCAGCTCATGTCAGACTCCAGTTTCCTAAAGATGAACGCCATCAAAAGAATATGTCTGAAATGTGACCCACCTAATGTCTCATTGTTGTATTTTAAAAACACTTTTTTGTACATACTATCTTAATATGTAACATATTGTATTGTGTACATTTGGAATTTGCTTTTTGAGTATAACTAATATGAAATGACTGGACTTAAAAAGGTTGTCCACCTGAAACTATTTCCCCTCATGGCTGTGTGCTTTAAAGCAAGGTTATAAAATGTAAATAAACAGAACTATGTTTAAAAACGTGCACGTGTGTTTGTTTGTGAGGTGTGCTAAATGTACACTACGGGGAGGATGGGCAGATAACTTAAAATATAAGCTTAATGGCGCCCTCTAGAGGCTGCACGTGGAAAAGGTCTATCCAGGCCTTCTGGCAGTTTGCCTCTGCACATGAAGGAAACTCTAAACTACTGAGAATCTGCACAACACATAGGAATAGGTAAATATTCATGCATTACATTAATATTAGCTATGTCACCAGCTTAAGTAAACGCACTGTGCAGTGGATTATGTTGATTTAGACACGACCAAAACAAATGTGCTTCAATAAAGGGAAATAAACTCTTTTTGCATCCGCCTTTCAAAATAAATGTCCCTAATAGACATAAGTCAGAGTGGCTTAACCTTCATAAAGAGCATCTCCATCATCTCCCATCCCCCTCCTTCTGCTCTGCTACAGTGTTCCTCTTAATCAGAGCCCACTGTTGTCCTCTGCCTGGCCCATTTCTGGATCCTCACATGAAAATCTGATTATTTGTATGCCGACAGAAAAAAAAAGGAGCCCTGTACAGTAAGTTTGACGCTGCAGCTTCTTGAGTTTTTGAGCAGACGAGGCTTCACAACACATGACAGCAGAATTTCACTTTTTTTTATTCGAACTTATGTTAACACACAACTGTTAAAATGTCCACACGGTAATTTTCTTCTGCAAAACAGTCTTTGCAAAGCTGGCCCGATTAGCTGTGATGTATTATTCTTTTTTTTTTCTTAAATGGGGAAAATGCAACACATGTTTGTTTTAAATTCAAAAACGGAACAAATGTCAATGGTTACCTACGAAGTTGACCCGGGAAACAAACAAAATATAATTGCGTTGTCAAATACATTCTCTTTATAAAAACGAATCTTATTTTGAAATATTTACATTTTTTCTTGAAAAAAAAATTGAACAGGACACCCTTACAGTTCAAATAGAAAAGAAACGTTTTGCATTGCAATGCAAGGACTCCTCCGTCCAGATGATAGACTGGTTACAGAACACCGATGACAATTTTAAAATGCAGCAGTCCCATGTTTACCTCTTTCTAAGGGGTTCCTGTCTGAACCGGGTCCTTTAGTTAGTAGCGACCGGGCCCCTGTCCTGGTTCTGCAGGAGGAGCTCCGTGTTTTGGGCCCTCAGTCTCTCCAGTTCCCTCTCCAGCTCTCTGAGCCGGACCAGGGAGCTCTCCACGGTCAGACCCCCGGGCTCCACGGCGCTCCTCAGCCGGTTGTTCTCCTCCTCCAGCCGGGACATGCACTTCTCCAGCTCCAGGTACTCCTGCACCAGCTCCTGCTTTGTCATATTCTGCAGGCTCTCGACGTGGTACATCTCGTAGGTCTCGGAAAAGTCCCTCTGAAGAAACTCCCCACCTGCGTTCCCGGGCCTCCCGATGCCGTCGCTGCCACCTCCGCTGCCGTCATCATCGTCCTCCTCCTCATTGTCGAACAGGTCTTCCTCGCTGCCAGTGTCCTCCATGCGGCCACCGACCCCCGAGGGTCGCCTGACCCCGGTCTCGGTGTTGAGGTCGGGCTCCTCTCGATCGTGCTCGTCCATCAGGAACTGGGTGGTGTTATAAGGGGCCACTGGGAGCCCTTTGGCGAACATCTCCTCTCTGAGTCGGGAAGCCCTGGCTGTCTCCTTCTCCTCCAGGGCTTTCCTCTCTTCCCAGGAAAGTTTGTAATAAGGCTTCCAGTTGCGCTTCTTCTTGGAGGTCCTGCGTCTGTGTCTCCTCTTGCCCTGACGCGCTTCTAAGCCAGTGTCGGAGTCGATGAGCAAACTCTCCTCCTGCACCTGGTTTAAAGTCTCCCCCAGCGGTCTGTCGGAGCCGTTTTTCCCCTGTGAGGTGTGATTACCGTCCCCCGATGCACGAACATCGGATTTCTGATGAGGCTGAGCTGCAATCGGGCACTTAGGGACATCGTTTCCGGCTGCTAAGGCAGGGCACACCCCCCTCTGTCCGCCTTTCATTTGCCATAACTTGTCTGTGTTGATATCCCCACAGATCCCCGCCCGCTGCTGCTGCTTCTGGTCTCTCTGTCGCCCCCTGTCGCCATTCTCTGGTCCACCACGGCTCCGGGCTGGGAGATGCTCCAACGCGCCTCCGCTGCTCCCACCTGATGGGCTGCCTGAAGTTTTCAGGTGATGGGTCTGCTCCGCTGGTTCTGTCATCCTGATGATCCGCTTTGATGGTGCCGCTTTAGCGCATTTCAGATTATGTTCATGCTCTCAAAACTGAGCTTCAAAGTTACTCAAAAGACGTTAAACTTAATTTAAAACAAAATATACTAATTCCTTGAATGAGCCGATATTAATAACAAACTTTGAGTTCTGACGGTTGAAAACAAACTGACGCCAACTAAAAGTAAACTTCCGAACAGTAAACACTTGTTACTCCTTCAAGGGCTTGTCAGAGCAACTGTCGCTAACTACCATTAACTATTTCGATGCCGTTAGAGCTGTCGTTCACCCGGAGACGACGTTCCGCCGTCACAACAGTGTCCAGTGTGCTGTTCAAGAAGAGGGTGCTCCTGTTTATATAGCAGCTCCGCCTCCAGCCGCGCGCATGCTACTGCTTGTAACTCCCGTTGGATTATGGGACATGAGGTTGTAACTTCAGTGAAGCAGTATAGGATGCGTCCCCACAGAACTACATACACCACAAGGCTACCATAACCGACGAGCATTTTAACCAATGAAATGGCAGAATGTTGAGCGCCACAAAGCCCACCCTACTCTTTGTTGATTGGACGAGAGGATAATTTTGCTGTTGCTAAGCTTAGAGTATTTTGTAATTGGACAGTCAAGTCGTCAATCAAAAGTACGTAATCCACACCAAGAAAGCAGTCCGGGGCATTTTTAAGGGCGGTACTACCTACAAATATAGGGGTGACGATAAAAAGTTACTTACTAAAAGTAAACGTATATACCTCTAAATAAAGCTACATTATAATTAAAAGAAATTAACATATTTTATACGTGAAAACATATGGGTCGTTTTCATAAGATGGCCACACAGTCTAATGCGGACGTAATAATAGAATGAAAACCCTCCTGTATTTTGCGGTAAATAAAGAAAGCCTGTAACGGAAACTAGTCCGCGTTGAATGTTCATGTAAGAAAATACGTAAAAACAGCGAATTTTCCAGATTCAATTATTTTTCATGTTTAGCTACATAATAAGACGTCATTTTGGTGCCAAGTTGATCATAAAATGTTTCAGTATGAATAGTCACTGTATTGTGCGGAGTGATACGTTGTGGGGCAGGGGCTCGGGGGAACTTTGGAATCAGCGTAAACAAACGACATTTATTGTCAAGCTGCCGCTACGAGCACAGCTCCGAACCCCTCGTTGTTAAAGGGTGGGTCAGGCGATCTCACACTTGTTCAATAATCCTGTTACCAGTGGACGAAGTGGTGTAGAGCAGATTTGAGTACTTCTGTGCAACAAATCTTCTGATTTGCAGTGAGGGTTTCACACTGTTGTATCAAGTGAGCAGCTAAGGATAAGCTAGCTAGCTAGCTAACGTTAGCCAAATGTTAACGTTAGTTAGCAAATGGTCGCTACGTTGTTTCGCTCTCAAATTAAACACTGCATCAATATATAAAGTGTGAAGCCATACGCACTATAACGACAATAAACGTGAAGTTCGAGCACGACAAAATTTCTAAGCAAGCGGTTGACCAATATAACTGACGCCATACTGTAGAGGAAGCGAGGCTAGCTAATGCTAACCATTACATCATGAGCGGACGATCAGTTTTAAGCAAATTATTTCTTTTATTATACATGTTCTCGTTTCAGCAATGCAGTGGCCCGCAACCCTGAAGTAAAAACGATAATACTACTAGCCACAAAAATGCTAATGTTTGCATCAGCCAACTAGGCCAATGTGGTTTATTGGGTCTGTGTAATTGCTGAAACGCAAGGTTTTTTTCCCCGAGAGTACTACCCTCGACAGATTTACGATTCATTTCAACATGTGTATTTTGAGTTTCCGTCGGATTAATACAGACGACAGTATGTAAAAATACATAAACAGACCGAAAAACAACCATTGTTCGTGTTAATCCGTCACATGGAACCCCCAATAAACTCTTTGAGTTCCAGGAAGTAGTCGGGCCCTCATCTTGCAAAACAGCACTGAAGCTTTCCTTTATTCCACTGCTGGTTAGCAACCTCTAGTTGTGTTTTACAAGCCAAACTAATAATCTACTCTGCTTCCTCTATAACTTTTCTTTATGACACATTGCGTTTTGTGTAAAATAAACTGTTGAAATTAATTATTGTTGAGGAAAACATTATGGAAACCCACTTATAGAGCATTCATATGTTAATATTGTTTTTTATTGTGCTGTTCTGTTGCACATTCTTTACATACACATAATATAGGCCTACTGAAGGATTGTACAAACACTCAATGTCCCACTGTAGAAGAGTTTTTCAACACACTTTCATGTTTGCATGTTTTACTCCACCATATAAAGTTTCCTCCAAGCACTGTACTTCTACTAATGGAAGAAATGGGTTATTCAGTCTGTGACCTCTTATGGTGGGCGGCTGGTCTCCACTAACACTGCCTGTAAAGACTGGGAGTCCAATGGCTACAAACAACACAGGCCTACTGTTTCTACTAATAGAAGCGGGCAGAGTTTCAGCTCTGGCAAATGAGCAAGCTGAGCTGGGAGTCCTTTGAGGAAGAGGTGATACGTTCCTGTTAATATGAAACCTAATGACCAAGGAGATTGAGAAATCATACCAAGGGTTCCCATATTCTCAAATCAAGGAGCGGTGCAGCCACAGAACCAAAGCTGCTCCTGCATAGATCACAGCTTGTGAGGATTAGTAGGCATGACTTAATCTCTCACCCTGTCGAACATGGTTGTTGCTGCAATTGAAAGGAGATGAAAGATAGAAATTGTTATAGACCTACATATGGCCTTGAAGTGTAAATTCAAGCACAGGAGGGCTGCGCCTTTTTAGGTGTTTTTTTGCGAGATTGAGACAGAGTGAGAAAAACCAGCTGCATTAAATGACTTGAGTGAAAGAAACATATCAATTGAGATGCCTCCCACCTACCCCACCAAACCTGCTTGTTTATTATGTGTGTATGTGCTTACAATCCTGTATGAGCTGGTGGATGGCTGTGGATCAGGGAGGGTAGATAACATTTTCTGCTCTTCCAGTTTCAGACCGCCCAGCAGCTGAGCTCTGCCCCTCTCTGCTCTCTGTTATAACTCCATTACAAAGACTTGATTAAGTTTTCCTGCCAGTGCTCTCCTGGCACTGTGGGCACTTTTCCATCACTATAAAATGTAAGTCTATATTTTGTCTTCAATACAGCACACCACCATTTTGATCCGTGCAGACATCATCCTGGCTGGGAAGATGAATTTGACTTCAACAGTATTGATTGTTGTTGTTGAGATTTTTGCAGTTTCTTTTTTGTACCACCAGGCGGCGCTGCGCTCTAACTGATTATATGAGCAAGTAGCAAGGGAGTATTTTTGTGCTTTAAGTGCTTGTTTATTGAAAAGAAAGTTTTATAATATACTTAGATGTCTTTTTTTAAATCTCAAAATATCACGCAAGTATGCACAAAAAAGTAAGTCCTCGTGAGCGTAATCTGGAAAAATATAGAATTGAGTTTATAGATGATCAGAGATTATGTGGCATTAAAAAATTGGCAAATTGTAAGAGAGTGCAATGTGTATGCACAGGCAAGTTTTCAATGGTCTCTACCGTTAAACTGGTCTATTTAGAGCCCACTGATGTCCAGACTTGGCCTTTTATTTCATTTTATTTAGTGATCCAGCCACTTATTTGCACATTTATGGTTAGAACACGAAGTCTAAACGTGTTTTTACTTTAACAGCGAGAGAGATCAAACTTAAAGCGGCTATTACTGTATGTTCATTGGACCACATTGTGACTTTCTAGTTAATAAATTTGGTTTTCATAAAATTGTATGACTTTTATCTGATTTTATTTCATCAAAGATCACTTAGTTCTGGGTGAACTGAAAAGATTTTATTAGACATATAAAGTTTATTTTTCGTGTGCATGGACTTGACCATCCTGAGTTCTTAAGGAGGAGGTGGGGGCGCGCAAAGTGTGCTCCTTGTTTGGAGTCATATTACGCACAGGCATGGAGCAGCAGCAGCGCCGGGGAGGGACTTTTAACATGTGGACAGAACTGTTGCTCTCGGCTGTCTCGCTCTCTCTACTCGGGGCTCGTCTGGGGCAGCAACGAATCCTGCGCTTGCGTGAAGACTCACCTGCACACCCAGACTTACTGAAAGTTACCGGGCGGGCCTCCAGTTTTCAAGTTGTAGCCTGCAAGGGTGTTTTTTGTTTCTACTTGTGTCGCTGGAGTTTATGTAAGTTGCAATAATGTTAGGAAGCGGGAAGTCAGCGGCCACCAACCCCAAAGAACAGAGGAGGAAAGGGGCTGAGAAGACGGTGGACCCCAGCAGGAGGCACGGTAAGCAAACCTCCATAAAGCTAAGTGCCTGCACCAGCCTCAGACGATAACAGTATAAGGAGTTATTATATTGTCACATTATATTGTGATATCTTAAAGCTTATACATGTACAGTCTTTCTAAGTCATGTTTCACCTGTTGATAGTGTTCGCATAACATTTTATCAGGTGATAACTGATGTATTTTAGTGATAAAAAGACTTTTATTGTGACATTTTCTACATGTTATGCCATTAACCATTGCTATTATAGTTATACAAGCACTAAAGTTGTGATATTTGCATCCTTTCTAAAAAGGTGATACAATTAGTAACCTTCCGTGTTGACAAGTGACTCACTTACATATTAAAGACAATTGAAGGCTAATTTAAAGCTTGAAAACACATTATGTGATTTGTTTGCTTACCCTCCAAACACACTGTGCACCTCAGCTGTCTGATGTGTCAGAGAGCTGTGTTTACTGTCTGGCCATGTGCCTTTTGCCTGGTTGTAGCCACATTTCAAAGGTCAATTAGGCCTAATCGATTTTATTTTGAAAATATTAAAGGCCACATCTCTAATAGCGAGACTGATAATCAAATAGTGACAGCTCTGTGACACATCAAACACAGCTGAAGTGGGTGTGCGTGTGGGTGTTGGTGTGTGTGGGTGTATCAGTTAAAGTGATCATGTGGTAATGAAGAGCTGAACGGCTCACTAGCACACTGTGTGTGTGTGTGTGTGTGTGTGTGTGATTCAGGATCCTCACACAGTCCCATCCCATGCAGCTCACTCCCTCTCAATCCAACATGAGCCCTCTCAGCTCACAGTCACCCCTCCCCCAGAAATAGACACCTGCTGCGCGCAGACAGAGCACCTGTCGGGAACCTCTGAAATGAAAAGACTGTGGATGTCAGGAAATCTGGACCACTGGTGATGCAGTGGGAGTAACCTATTTGTACAATTCACATTATTAAAAAACTCATTGTCATGGCCTTTGGCAGGGTTCTAAAAGTTAACATCATGTCATCAATTGTTGTTCAAGTTGTTAAGGAAATGTGCAATTGAATCACTTCATTCGTATTTCACAATAAAAGCTTGCAGCACATTTCCCCTTAAACTGTCTAGAATCCAACAAGTATCACTTTTTAAAACCAAAATTAACTTCATGAAACCTTTTTAGTGTTTATTTTAACTTATTCTTGAACAGTGGACTCCTGATTTCCCCCTCTTTCACAGCACAGTGTGCATGTATCTGTCTGTGCCATTGACTCAACACACTATGTTGAACCTCGTGACACTATGCAGACACTTGCTGAAGCATTACTGATGTTTCAGTTATGAAATTGTATCTCTGTGCCTAAAAATGTAATACGCAACTGTCAACTCTATTTTTGCATGTACCTCTAAGACTGAATAATGAAGCCAGTGAGGTCACGACCCCACCTCCGACCCCTTACCGCCATGTGTCATCATAAATCAGTCAGAAGGCCGTCAAACGAACATGAAAAGGAGAACTTAACATAGTTTTTGTCATAAAGAGTGGGACTAAGTGAGTTTTGTTTTGTGTCATGTGGTGTCACATGATTACTCAGGTACTAAGGTTTCCCACTCTTTCCCAGTCTTATCTTACAGATTAAGTGGCTAATGAAGCCTGTGTGCTTGAGTTCAGAAAACAAATGTTTAAATTAGATGTTGGCAACATATGGATGAATATATTCAGTGCCTCAGACGTGTCTTCGAGGGTGCAGGGGTGTTGTGGATTTGGTTTCAGCAAGAGTTTGTCTGGTGTTTTTAACCGTGTAGCTCTGTGATGCCGAGACAATGAGACACAGCAGTTAAACAGAGTTAAGGTGGGTATGCTCTGGACTTACACAAATCCAATCTATTATTTTCAATAGGGAAAACACATGACTATAAACACGATTTTAAACTTGTGTAATGTTATTTAAAGGAGAAAAGCCAGTCAAAGCTGGTGTTCTCTGTAATCGATAGAAGCAATAATATTTGAAATTGGCGCCATAGCTGTGGAGAAAGTTGTACAAACAGCTCGTGGTTTCGCCCATTCTACGTTCCTACAACACCCAGCGTGCATCGCGCCCCTACCTCTGAAAGGAACGGACCAGCGAGAGATGCTTGAGTGAAATACTACCGTTTCTCTGCAGGCAATGACTCAGAGCGGTACAGAATCCGAAATGCAACAAGAATATACCGGTGGATCGTCTAAAAAATATTCAGGTCTGCATTCTAAATTTCACACCTGACAATTGAACGAGACATGACATCGGAGGCGGGCGTCCTAGATTGAGGAAGTGTAGTTTAGCATGCTCCCTGGCCTCCGCCAGATGACGAGTTTTACGCAGTCTGGCGAAGGTTTTCCAGGGCCCATTGGAGAAGCGGATAGCGTCCTCCAAATGCACAGAGCCAAGTTGCATTTTTTTCCTACCATAATGGCATTAGCTCGCCATAATAGCATGATAGGACTGAGGTTGAAAATCGGCGAACTGGCCCTTTAAAGTCGAGCTGAAACGGCATTTTGAGAGTATCTAGCTTCCGTATCGTGACGTATTTCCGAGTGAAATAGGACGTGCAGGCGGGACATGTCATTGGAGGGATTTGATTTGATCGTTGAGAAGTGGGCGTAGAGAGATGCACAGTAGCTAGCTAACTGACCGAGCGTTCTTGGAGCTCTGCGGCTAAATGTTGCAGATTGATTGGTTGAAATTGTTTGGTGCTAGCTTATGTAAGCACACGGGAAATTTAGTTTTACTGGAAGAAAAAGATCGGATTTCGATATAAGAATACGAAGAAATTGATTTTCTGTATTTTTTGGGGCCTATATTGTCAAATAGATGCACAATATTACCGGGGATGTGATCTAAAAGGATTAAAATGACATTTTTCATTTCACCTCGACTTTAAGGGAGGCATTAAATCTATTTGGGATCTCAGACACCACATAGTTAAACACAGTGTAGTTGCACATGCTCTGCGCTAATGATGAGTGTAAACATAACCTACAGCGCACTCTCTCTGAAGGACTTTTTTTGATACTAAAGGTCTGCATGTTCATTTCTGTAAATCATTCTTTTATCAAGTGGACAGGCCAGTTTGTGGTGAGCAAAGGAAAGGTGTCGACTAGTTCGGATTTAAATGCAGTCAATAGAAAAGCACTTGCACTTGTTATCATTTTTACACGTACAGCCAAGAAGGAAGTAAATCAAAGGTCAAGTCTGATTTATAGACCATCATGACTATGATTAAATTCATAAATCATTAACAAAAGATGTCCTTCATGATTGTAATTCTGGAGAAATCTCAGAAGCTAAAGGAAAGAACCCATAAACTAAAGATCTTCAGCTTCAACAACTTGTGATTCAGTGCTTAATCTTTGTTTATTTGCATATATACATAATTTATGATTTTTCAAATAATTTTGTTCAAATGTTATTAAAGAAGCTAAATGTGAGATCTTTTTATCTTATTTAAAATGGTAAATATTTGACCGTTGAGGTCTTAAAGTAGCTGGTTAGAATGGATCAGTGAGCTGCACACGACCATAGCGTGATCATATCTTGCTTATTAATGAGTAAATAAATGATGCAACACTCATTAGGAAAGACAAAGAGAATGTGTGAACTGGATGCTGCTTATTTCCAGCTGAATACAAAGAGGCTGCTTTGCTTTCATGTTCAAAATGTGTGCTCTCCAAAATAACGTTGGCAGTAATCGTGTGACCGCGGTTTGTTTCTGATCCCTTTTCTGTGGAATCCGTTCTCAGATCAGGTGATGCAGCTACAAGTCACAACTCCTCAGCACAGTCATTTTTTTCTCAGGCTTTCCTCAGATCATCTTTTTTAACTCTGGGGTTGGGATTTCGTCATTTTCATTAAAGACTGGACCTTGTATTAAGAGATACAGAGAGGGCTGACCTACATACTGCATTATCCGTCTCGTGGGGGTGGGGAAAATTGAGAAAATTTAATTGACCCTCCACCCGTATCATATCGACAACACCCTGACAGGCCTATCTATATGCATGTGTAGAGTCCTGGCTAGCTGGCTCTCATGACAGTTGTTATGCCGAGAGAAACGTGAACCGTGTCCCAGGAGGAGCTGGTATGTGGGCCTGAGTGAAGAGGACTCATGCAGACACAATCTATTACTGACCAGATGATATGGTTATTTTCTTTCTGATCCTCCTCTCAGTTTGGCGGCACCCCTGCTGCTAACAGTGTCAAAACACCCTCAAGGAAAATATGAGGCTGATTTGAATGTTTATAGTTTTCTCCCTGCTGATTCACCAAAACCTTTTTTTCTCTTTTAGCACAGAGATGTCTTTCTGTTGGTCTGTCGGACAGCTGGTACACCACTTTGAATACGGTTTATAAATCTCAACAAGCATCAGTTCAGATATTCATGGTGCCCAGAGGATGAATACTTTTTACTTATACTTCGACATATATCTTCATATTTACGAGATTTAATGGTACTAAATTTTGTACAGAGATTCATGATTCCAGGATGATGAATCTTACTGACTTTGTTGCCCCTCTGACTTTTCCTGTTGTGTCACTGAGAGGTTCATATACTGTATATGGGGATGCCTTAGCTTAAAACATAGCTTCATAATTAGGCTCAAAATATGTCCAATACTACACCTGCAAAACATAGTTTTGTGTTTAAGGCTGGTTACCACATATTAGCATGCTAACATGCAATGTTTACATTGTCGTTGTAAGCCTGTTAGCATGCCGACATTAGCATTTAGCCAAAAAGAACAACACATTTCATCAAGTATTCTCATTAGGTCACATTTATTGACCAATATTGTGGTTTATGACAGATACCTTCAAAATAAGGGATGACTTTTCCATCAGCCTCAGCTGTTCTTTGTGGTAGGAGCTACTTAGCAAATATTAGCATGCTGTTGTATACTACATCATATAGCTAAAAATCATTCTCATTAGGTCGTTTTTGTTTTACTAACACTTTGAACAAAACACCTTGTAAACCTGTTAGCATCCTGACATTAGCAGTTAGCCAAAAAGAGCAACACAGTTCATTGAGCATTCTCATTAGGTCAAATTTTTATTTTTGGTTTGTGACAGATACCTTCAAAATAAGCAATGACTTTTCCATCAGCCTCAGCTACACTTTTTAAAGCGCTACTAAGCAAATATTAGCATGCTATTATTCTAAAGCAACATGAAAACAGTGTTTCTTTGTGCAACACCAGCATGTTAGCATTATCATTTTGAGCGTTAGCATGGTAACTTCAGCACATAGCTAAAAATAATACAATTTCATCGAGCATTCTCATTAGGTCAAGTTTTTATTTTACCAACACTTTGAACAACACACCTTGTTAGCATGCTGACATTAGCATTCAGCCAAAAAGAACAACACATTTCATCAAGCATTCTCATTCGGTCTAATTTGTCTTGACCAGTGTTTTGTTTTATGGGCAGATACGTCCAAAATTAGTGATATTTCCCTCAGCTTCAGCTGTACTTTGTGTTAAGTGCTACTTAGCAAACATTAGTATGCTATTGTGCTAAACTAAGATGCGCAACATGATAAACACTATATTTGTTCAACATCAGCATGTTAGCATTACCACTGTGAGTGCGTTAGCAAGCTGACTCAAGCATTTACCTCAAAGCACTCGTGCGAAGTATAACCTCATGGAGCAGCTAGCATGATTTCAGTCTCAGTCTTTTCTCTCCAACATTGCTAACTCTTCTCCTCTCCTAATTTGTCTTCTGAGCCGTGTTGAATGGCTGCATTAGAATACATCAGCACGGTTGCTAACCAGTCGGCACGCAGGGCCTTGACCATCTGATGAAGTGAATGTCAACCAGATTTTTTCAGCAGGAGAGGATGAGGAGAAAAACACAATTCAGCTCTGTAGTCTGAAGAATCATGCCCATCCCTTCGTTTACACCCACATGAATAGGCTTTCACAGGCGCTTAGTGTATCAAAATGTGAATGTGCTTCTGTTTAAATTGGCCCACACTCGCAGACTTGTACCCACTCGTTTTGTTGTGGTTAGATATTAGAACGACGCAGGTAGGAAAGCAAGAATGTGGTTGGCTGGAGAGGCAATAATAAAAGGTAAAGCAGTGGGTTGAGACAGGCAGTTAAGGCTGTTTGGTCAGCTTAGTGTGGTCAATGACCTGCTGTTAATCAGGCCCATGTGCTCCGCTTGTGGGAATGCTTTGCATGTGGTAACAGCTTGGAAAAACAGGGTTGTTGTGGATGGAGGGCTGGTAGGGGGATTTCTTTGTGTTCGACCCTGTAGCGCCTGATGGGGAGAAATCCTCGGCTCTCGTTGGTTTCTAGGAGGGGTGTAGGGGGGATAGGGAGGGGGCAGTTTCTGTTGTGCTATAGCTTTGGGGGCCCTATGAGGAGCTTTAGCCATTTGGCAGTGACAGTACGCGGACTGTGATTTAAAGGCAAGAGAAAGAAAGTATGCCAACTGAGTCTGGACAAATGTTTAGGGGTGAGCAGAGGAGAGCAGGCCATGAAGAATAATTCGACAAGAGTGAGAGTTTGTTTAGACCTCTCCTTTGAACAGTCCTGAAAGAGAAAACGGCCCTGTGAGAGGTCCCATTCATCCCTGCGATGAAAGAAGAAGCAATGAGGCAGAGCTGAATGTCCTTTATTATTAACACTTGTACTGTAAAGCTGTGGTGGAATGATTTGTCATAATGCGTTACGCAGCAGCTTGATTTTAAACTAAACCTTTAAAAATAGGATTGTAATTACAGTTTAGCAGTAAATGTATTACCTTTATAACCTTTATTACATACGTAATTTGAAGAAAATCACAAACTAGGTAATTGTTGAAATATTTAGAGTAGTACACTTCTTACAATTTTACATTTGACTCCTGAAATGTTCACTCCACAGTATTGGATTACTCCTCCGCCCGCTGTGGGTCCGTCACGCTTGAACTTTTGGAATCAGAGTCGGAAAAATGCTGTGTCAACACTCTCTGCATGTCCTGTCAACCTGCAAACCTGCAGTCCAAAATCACCTTTAGCTTTACACTACAACTGCAAATAGCATTTATGTCCTTTGTCGATTATTTGCCATAAATAAATCTCAGAGGCCAGTGGGAGAGCTTCAGATAATTGCTCCAACTAACCGCCCAAATATTTTCAGTGTGCAATGATAAAAAAAAAAAGGCAGTTTAGTGGTTTTTTAAACAAAACCAGCTTGTGTAAATATGACCTTGCACTTGTAAATTCAAGGCCAAACACTTGGCATAAAACCTTTCTTGTTATTTTTTTACAAGATGTAGCCTAGCACATGCACCCTCAGGCTTTTTGCTTTCCTCTTTTATTTTGTCCTATAAAATGCCCCCATCCTTTCAGCGCTCTCAACAAAAAATAATCCATTCTCCGGCTTGCACTTGTTTTCTTTTTGATTGCATTTCCATTGATGGTAATAGCTCGAGAGGACTAGTATGAACATTACAGACAGGCATACGCTTTGTAACTTTCCATACTGTAACTCTTTCCTGCTGTCTGCTGGCCTGCTACTGCCCCAAGGGTGGAATAAATCTACAATTTATTCTGAGTGATTCACATCTCAGCGGTCGATTTCTCTCAGCTTTATTCTGAACTTCGGTACAGTGTTGATTTTCATGTAGACTTGGCTGAAAGCTAGAAAACACGTAGAGAAACATTTCTTTGTGAAAACATTTTCTCTGAAACCGTCTCTATGACCAGTATGAACTTTATGTCATTTCCCTTCAAAGTTTGTATATAAAACATAACCTTGGGTTTAGGGTATAAACAGAGAAGTGTTGACTTTATTGTGTCTTCTACTCTCTGAATACAGTCAAAAAGGTCAGGGAAATATTTCGGCTCTATGGGAGTTAGTTTTTTGAAAGCAACATCCTCTGCCAAGCTGTTGATGAAAAGAAACAGTGATAGAGTTTGTTAAACGTCCTTCCCTGGTGCTTTATCTTTTTAACTAGACAAACAGGAAGGAACAAAATCTCTATAAAGCTTCAGAATTGCATGAAGGCTTTTATGTACCATTAAACTCAGCGTTGAGATTTTACTCTACGCTATTTGTATTTGTGAAGGCAAAATTGGTTGTAAATCAGCCAGTGGTTTGTTTTGGATGGATGCTAAGTTTTTTTGTTTCTTACATCCATGGTGTCCAGATGATAAATCCTACTGACTTCGGAGATCCCTTAACTTTTCACCTCACATGAAGTCAAAATTCAAATCTGTCCAAAACTGACCAAATACCTGCAAAACTATTAGCATCTACATCAACCTCTGCTTAACTTTGTTTTGAGTTAGCATGCTAACGCGCTACGTTAAGATAGACCTAAGACACATCAGCATGTTAACATTGTCAATATTAGCATGAAAGCATGCTGACTTAGCATTTAGCCTCAGCTTTACTTTGTTGTCCCAGTCATAATAAGCAAATTTTAGCATGCTAACATGCTAAACTAAGACTGTGAACATGGTAGAACATTGTTAGCATGCTGACATTATCATTTAGCCTCAGCTTTACTTTGTGTCTGAGTCTTAATTTGCAAATTGTTGCATGCTAACATGCTAAACTAAGATTGTGAACGTGGTAGAACATTGTTAGCATGCTGACATTATCATTAACCCTCAGCTTTACTTTGTGTCTGAGTCCTAATTAGCGAATTGTTGCATGCTAACATGCTTAACTAAGATTGTGCACATAATAGGACTTTGTGTGCATGCTAACATTAGCATTTAGACTCCGCTTTACTTTGTGTCTGAGTCCTAATTAGCAAATTTTAGCTTGCTGCTAAACTGAGATTGTGAACATTGTAAAACATTGTTAGCATGCTGACATTATCATTTACCCTCAGTTTTACTTTCTGTCTGAGTTCTAATAAGAAAATGTTGGCATGCTAACATGCGAAACTACGATTGTGAACATGGTAGAAAATTGTTAGCATGCTGATGTTAGCATTCAGCTCAAAGCTCTGCTGTGGCTAAGGTGGTCTTCCATATTTTCCCAGGTTTTGCTAACATTATGCTAGATTGGTAAGGGCTAAATATGCAGTTCAAATGCAAAAGAAAAAAAATCATAGCTAAGAAATTAACACCAATTGAAATGTTTTCCTTATGAGTCATGTTAAGAGGCTATTAAGCAGGAGATAAGATAAGGCAGGCAAACAGACGAAATGTCCTTTTGATAAACCTTTTTAGACTTACATGCAGCCTGAATGCTGTGCCAATAAACACCACTAAAACAGGTCTAACTCAATACGCTAATGGACCAGTGACACAATGTCAAATTGTATCGCAGTTTATTTTTTTACGTTAAAACTTTGAACTGTTGTGTTCTGTGTGTGCTCCAGGGCTGCAGGATAATGAGGACATCAGTGCGATGATGCAGGGCTCCAACATGGTGAAAGTTCGCTCCTCCAGGTGGCAGAAGAGCCGAAACCTGCGGCTGCTGGAGGACGGACTCACGGTGTGGTGCGAATCCACCAAGAGCTCCCGCAAAGCCAAAGCCCAGCAGACATGTGAGTATGGCTTACATTTGGCTTTATGGTCATAGAGAGGAGTAAGAAGAGACATAAGAAGAGCTCAGTGTGCGAGTGTGGGCCGACTAATCATCAGAGGGAGGATTTAAGGGGGAAAACGGAAAAGGACCAAGTGAAAAAGGAAGTAGGAAGTGCAGCGAATTAGGAAGGAAAGGGAGAGCCTGAAAATTCAGAGAGAGAGCTCATGAATAGGAATTGACCCTGATGAAAGGAGAGGAAACTTAAGCGATATCAGATTAGTAGGCCTGAAGGGAAGCTTATCTACAGGGGAGTCATGTAGAAACAGCCCAGCAGGCCTTCCACCAGACCAGTGCAGACTGGGATGTGAGTCAGGCGATCATTCAGCCAACATATTGTTCAGAGTCGTTGGGCTGTTTTATCTTGGCTGCATCTCATGCCCTCTCATCTAGTTTGCTTTATAGCTTGTTTCCTTGGTGAGTGAGGAGACTAATCATGGACTCTGCAACATGCCTTAATAATAACCATGTGTAATTAGCTGTATGTGAAGCTTTTAACAACGTTACTAGCATACTAAAATGTTCCCACCAAAAATAAGAAAATGCACATCGAAGTGTGAGAGCTTTTGAGTCCTGAACATAATCTGCATTCATCCTCAAAAACTGCACACGAGCAAGCAGTTAGGGCAGCTTGTATGTTGACTGAGAGGCAAAGTACAGGATGAAAAAGGACTGTAAAATGCTGTGAGCACACAGTACTAACTGAATTCGACTCAGATGATTTCAAAATTTGGATCAATTAAAACCTTTTGCTATTTGGATTTTGGTATTTGAGTGCAAGAAGATCAATTAAAACTAATTTACCATCTGATTTGTGTGAATAAATCAGGATATTTTTTACTAGAAGTGTTTTATTTTGGTGATTTAATATTCTTCCTCCTGGAGTACTAAAAAAATTAAGTAATTCTCTATATATAAGTAGAGGTAGAACGTAATCCACATGATACTCATTGGTCTACACTACCAGTCATGTTTATGAAGCTTCGCCTTAGTTCATGCAGGACACAGAAGTCGTACGCCCCAGCTGTAATCAGCTAACAGCCTGCTGATTGAATCGTCACTTCTACTCAGTAACCCACCAGTCACAGCTGATTCTCACAACAAGGCGGTCCATTTAAACTTCTTCTCACTCATCCCTGCTACACCAATGCTGCACACATACCACTGCTGCTGCTGGCAATACTTTGCCTCCACCTCCCCAGCCTCCTTCTTTCTAGTCTAAAGCCTTTTGCTTACTTTGTATAACCAGGGGGTTTTGCATTGCGCTCCCCGGAAAACCGTAGCTTGCTGCTCGGCTAACAGCTGCCTACCATAGCATCTCAGAGTTTCACCGTTAGCCAAAACCTACAGGAGGGTAAAAGCCAATAAAACAGGAAGAAAAAAGCTTTTTATTAAACAAAGGCTCATGTTTAAAGAGTTTTCACCTGCCACATATTTCCCTTATTGACACAGGAAAGGTATTTAAATAAAAAAAGATTACACAGAGAGGATGCCAACGTAGCCTATTATTTATTTTATGGCTCTCTGGGAATGGGGGCTAAAGGTAGGAACGTGTCAGCTGACATCTCTCTCGCCTGCTTTTATTTACTTCTTTGCTGCTTGACCCTTAGCTTCCCCACCTCTCCTCTGTTTTTGTGTCCATCCCGATGTTGGAATGCAGTTTAACACTAACCCCTGCTGGCCTTACAGAGCGGGTGGGTGCTTGTTTGTGGGTCAGCGGGTGGTGAAGGCCGTCTTGATAGTGCTTCAGCAGCACCACAAATAGATACTGGAGTGGTCGAATTGCAGTGTGTGTAACACTCCTTACAATGATGTCGACAAGTGTGAGGACAGATAGTGATAATGCAAACACTGGCAGGCCGCTGACTACCATATCTGTGTGTGTGTGTCAGTGTGTGTTTGTGTGAATCCAGGCTGAAGACTTGGCCTGGTTCCTCTTTTCCGAGCTCCAGGCGCTTCTCCAGGGCCAGTGTGATCTGGCGCCTGCAGCTAAGTGCTAAGTCTTCTGCTCAAAAGCACTTGGCACACAATACAACACTTAACACTAACTACACACACTCGCACACATACATGTAGCTTTTACCATGTCCCTGGGATAACCGCACAGCAGGAATGTGGAGTAATTTTGAAGAGGTGGACAGCAGAGGCTTTATGATCTCCAGCAGGAGAATGAGGCTATTGTCAGGGCAGACACTGCTGTCTACCCAGCTGAGTGATCACCACACTGCAGGCATCCCACAAAAGAAATACACAAAGATGCTGTGCTCTTCTCTGAGCAGCAAGTGTTTCCCCGACTCACCAGAGCTCTGCAAATACCAGACAAACAGATCACATGAGGTTGGAAATCTTTGGCTTGTGAAGCCTATATAAGTCAGTCTGTCTGTCAGTCCAACACTTTGGTCAAGACTGAAATGTCTATGACTATTATTTGATGAATTGCCATAACTTTGATGCACACATTCATGGTGTCCAGAGGATGAACATTATTTACTGATCCCCTCCCTTTCCCTCTTGCTCCAACAGCAGGTCCTGTAGGATATCTCAACATGTACTATTTAAAAAAAAACATTTTATACAGATCCAGAAAATGAACACTTGATATTTTAGATTTTTCCTGTTGATTACTTTCATTATCAATACATCAACAGGAATATTTTAAAAACTATTTGAAAATATTATAAAAACTAGCTGCAAAATGTTTATTTGAGAAGCTGGAACCAGTGCATATTTGACATTTTTGCTCGATGATTTAATGATACAGTTAATCATTTATCAAACTTGTTTCAGATTAATTTTCTTTTTAACATATTGTCGTTAAATGAATAATCATAGCAGCAACAAAAAACCCTGCAAAAATAGCGACCCATTTATAAGCTTTAGCAGTACTTTGTGTTTAGTGCTAATTAGTACATTTAGCATGCTAACGTCCTGAATTTAGATGGCTTACAGCTGCGGTTAACAGTTAGCCAGAGCAGTGCTAGTTAGCAAATGTTAGTATGTCAGCGTGCTAAATTTAGATAGCTACATTTAAGAAAAACAGTAAGAGTAAACCAGATTTTGAAAGTATCTAACCACAGAAATGCTAAAGCTACTTTCCAAAAACACACAAACGTATTTGTTGCTGTCAGGATGTGAATTTGAACAAATATAAAAGAATGTGCAAACAAAAATAATTGCCTCCCCTGCCTTTAACCTTTATACCTTTATGTACAGTATATGTTAGCATTGTCATTGGGTAAATGTTAGCAATGCTGATGTTAGCATTAAGCTAACACAGCCTAACAGAGCGTCTAGCATTATTGAAGACTATTTATTCAGATTTTTTATATCATATTCTCCCTCCAAATTATCCAGTGCATGTCGAGATAGTAGCTGCCATGAAACCCATTAGCAGGCCCTGCTCTTTGACTGTCAGGCAGAGAGAGCACAAACTGAAGGGCTAACTTTATCTTGTGTCAGTTTGTGTGCTGTTAAGAGTTATAAAGTTGCAGGTTAAAATTATCCTGTTGATAGCTGTTTCATATATTTTACAATCCTGTTGCTATGGCACTCTGCACGGGGGAATTTATGATTCCTTAAAAAAACACATGACGTTTGACCTTTAGCTGCTTTGCTCCATTTGTTGCTGTGATCTCCTGCTCAAGCTGTGTTTACTCAACAACACCGTCTTCCCTCTCCCCTCTCCCAGTCGCAGTGACGGAAGTGGAGTGTGTGCGTGAAGGCTGCCAGTCCGAGGCGCTGAGGCGGCTGTCTGGGTCGATGCCGGAGAACCAGTGCTTCACGGTGGTCTTCAAAGGAGACAGGAAGAGCCTGGACCTGCTGTGCCCCTGCGAGGATGAAGCTAAGCGCTGGGTTCGAGGGCTCCGAACCTTGAAGGACCATGTGGCCAACATGACTCAGAATGAAAAACTGGACCAATATCCTGCCCAATTTCTAACATGCCAGAATAAATATAGTGTAGCTGAGGCTGCATTGCTAAGGGTGCTGACTGTGCTGTCACATGTGCCATCCCACATCCACAGCATAGCTAAGATGAGCAGTAATGACCAGATAAAAAAACCCTTTCTAAATATAGTCTGACCATAAGTGTAGGTATCAGGTAGTGATCACTTTTGCTTCTCCTTTTATTTCTCCCTTAGTCTCTGTTTATATTTAAACATCTAAATCATCAGAGTAATTATCGTGTTTATGCTATCTTGTCATCATGATCATTATGTTTCATACTGTAGACTTCCAGCAGCCCAGGTGATGTTTATCTTAAATGGTGTGATGTGAATGTGTGGGCTTTTCTGTGTTACAGTCTGCACCACTGCACACGCAGGTGACAGCGACCTAAATTTAGTCTTGTTGCCATCGACTCTTTTATGCAGTAACATTACATTGTGACAGACGAAGAGACTTACAACAGGACAATTTCCTGCATAGAAACAAAAGCTAGATGCCTTTTCAGAGGTGCTTTGAATTACATTTAGGCCATGGCATTAATGAGTTTCGTTAAGCGTTCCAAAACAGTGCGGTCTAATGCAACAGCTTCAGTTTAATTTCATTCCTTAACCCTCTCCACTTGGATCCGGGGCTACCTGAGGCGGGCAGATCAGAACCAGGACGGCAAGATGAGCTACGACGAGGTCAAGCGCCTGCTCCAGATGATCAACATCGACCTGAGCGAGCAGTACGCCCGCTCTTTATTCAAGGTCAGGGGCATCATGTGAACAATATGTGGGTTTTAAGCACCCGTAAAATATTCTAAGATCACGGTCAGTTGATGTAATTTACATGAGCTCATTTTACTGTGACACCCCGGAGTCTAGAGTCGTTGTTCAATTACCAAAACCAGCAGCAGCAAGGCTATAACCAGTCCCCCTCCACATCTTTATCCCCTCCTACAACAAATCAAGAGCCTGTTATGTCTTTATTGCAGGGGATTACTGCCTGCTGTGTCCCTCAGCACTTTATTACAGCTGAATTGTTGGTTTTATGCTCCTTTCAGATGTAATTTCCAATTCTGACCCTCCTCAGAGAACCATATTTTTAATTTAAGTCCCCACAGCTGAGTAAATTATTATGGACATCCTTTCCCCATGGGGAATTTGAACCACTCCCAAAATAAAAGCACACTGTGTTTGATGTGAGGCCGTCTTTCTCCGCGTGTGCTCTATTGTTTGTGTTTTTTAACTCCTCCCTGTTTCCCAGAGGTGTGATCGGTCCGGTGATGGCCGCCTGGATCACATAGAGATCGAGGAGTTCTGCAGGGAGCTGCTGCGTCGGCCCGAGCTGGACGCCGTGTTCAGACACTACTCCAGTAATGGTTGTGTGCTCGCCACTGCTGAGCTGCGCGACTTCCTGGGAGACCAAGGAGAAGACGCCTCACTGAATCATGCTCAGAGCCTCATACTCACATATGAGCTCAATGACTGGGGTAGGTCCTGAACGCAGTCATTACCGGCTTTGGAGGGAAAGCACACAACATTTTCATATAAACACTATGATTGTTCCTTTTGGTGCTTCCTCCAGACTCACAAAACAGTGATTTAGCCCATGAAGGCAATTCTAAACACGGATGCTAGATCCTCTAAATAATGTGGTGCACTTTATGTTTCCAGGGTTTGATTTTAGAGAGGTTTTTTTAGGGAGGAATAAAGTAATAATGGGTAATAATAGGCTTAAAAATAATAAAATGCCACCCACAAAGACTCTAAAACAACTTTAGAAACATAATATTCAAATAAAAGGGAGTCTGACTTTCAGGCGTCTAAGCGAGGCTAGCTAACTCTCGCTAAAGCAGCTTCAAATTCCAAGTAGGGGACAATGCTAAATGCTAAGCTACTTTTTAGTATTTACTGTGGCTAAAGTGCTAGGCTGTTGTTACAGTTGTAAAGTTAGAGTCATAAAATCAGTTAATTGGCTCAGTACTTTTTCCTATAAGTCAAAAACATTAGCTTAAATTAGCCACCTTTTGCTAGCTGTCATACCACGCCCAGCAGTTAGCCCCTCAGTATTTAGTACTGAGCACTGGTGTGTTTTGTTTTCTTCACACTTCTTAACACAGAAACATCACAACATTGACAGCGTTGAATAAAATATGTTAAATAATTATTTAAAGTAATGAAGATTTATTTTCCCTACTGGTTAGCTTAACCGCTACAAGAGAAGGAGGCTGTGATTAAAGCTGTGATTTAGTGTTAACCCTCTCTTTTTTTGACTCAATTAAAACACTCTACTATTAATTGCAGCTCAGAAGAACCAGTTCATGACGCAGAATGGTTTCACCATGTACATGCTGTCCTGGGAGAATGATGTGGTTAACCCTGACCATGCCCGAGTCTACCAGGACATGAGCCGCCCTTTGGCCCACTACTTCATCTCCTCGTCACACAACACTTACCTTACCAAGGACCAAGTAACCAGCGCCAGCAGCACTGAGCCATACATCAGGTATTCAGACGTACAATCATCAACTAGCACACACTTCACTTTCACATCTTGCGGTGATTGATTACGTGTGTGTGTTTCACTGGCAGGGCTCTGAATCAGGGCTGTCGCTGCGTGGAGCTGGACTGCTGGGACGGAGATAAAGGTGAACCAGTCATCTACCACGGCCACACTCTCACCTCCAAAGTGCCTTTCAAGGAGGTCATTGAAACCATCAACCAGTACGCCTTCAAGGTAACAGGAGCTTGAGTCAATGGTGCAAATCCTCAGCTATGACAGTTAGCTTGCTGCTTCTCATTACTGCTAATGAAATAAGTGAGTGGTAAACAAATCCAGATTCCCTGACTCCATGCTTTCGCAGCCTACTTGGCGATGAGATATTTGGTTTTGACATACTATAGCATCAAAGTGCTCTGTGCGGCATTGCTGTTATGTGAGCTAATTGCATTTTAATTGCTTGGCATACCAGTGTCCCTGTGTTTCTTTCTGCAGGCCTCCCCGTACCCTCTAATCCTGTCCTTGGAGAACCACTGTTCTGTGGAGCAGCAGGCCGTCATGGCCAAACACCTCCGCACCATCCTGGGGAGCAAACTGCTCACCAAGCCCCTAAGTGACCAGTTGCTGAAGGATCTGCCTTCTCCCGAGGTAAAACACACACACACACACAGCTGGAGCTCTTTTTCAAAGACCTCTGGCTCTGACTGTTTCTCTAATGAGGTCATTTGCTCCGGCACCCTTTTTTGCAGGAGCTAAAGAGGCGTATTCTGGTGAAAGGGAAGAAGCAGACTCCTCACCTGAGCCAGCTGGGTAAGAACGGCAGCTGTGCCAGCTTCTCCTCGAGCTCGGAGGACGAACTAGCAAGCAGCAATAAAAACACGCCCAAGAAGGATCCTACAAAGGTCAGTTCAGAAGAATTTATTGCGGTTCAGCCTCTGAAGCTATTAAAGCAAACTTTTAGATAATTGACCAATTTCCTTTTATGTTTGTCCTTTCCTAGGTCTGTTCTAAGCTGAGCCCCGAGCTGTCAGACCTGGTGGTGTACTGCAGGAGTGTCCCCTTCAGAGGGTTTGAGAATGTAACAGAAAAACTTCCAAATGAAATGTCCTCCTTCTCTGAAAGTGATGCCCTAAAGCTCATCAAAGACTCGGGTACAGCAGGGGAAATAATTGCATCCTGACATGATCTAGAGAGAGTGCTGCAGCCCATTCTACTGAAAATGTAATCATCCTCCTTGGTATCATTGCATGTGGTTCTCTATCTTTTCATTTGCAGGGAAGCTTTTTGTGCGACACAACAGCAGGCAGCTGAGCCGGATCTATCCCTCCGGCCAGCGCCTCCAATCTTCCAACTATGATCCTCAGGAAATGTGGAACGGAGGCTGCCAGATGGGTTAGTACTCCAGACTAGAAGCGAGGATGCTGCTCTGATGGCAGCAAATTAAGGCAATTCATTTGAAAAACATTATGTGGTCAGTGAGTGCCAAAGAAATGTAATGCTGCCTTTCATTTCTGCAAATTGCTGCTTCATCGCAGCGCTTTGATGTCGCCAGCTTTTACCGATTCATCGGCTGTAATCCAGCGTTTACTTCTGGACTTTAAGTGAGCAGGCTTGCTGTTTTTCTGACTCCTCTCTGTGTGCTGTGCAGTGGCTCTGAACTACCAAACCCCCGGGGAGCAGATGGACCTGAACCAGGGTCGCTTCCTGCCCAATGCTCGTTGTGGATACATTCTCAAACCGAGCTTCCTGTGCAGCCCGACGTCCAACTTTAACCCAGAGAACACAGGAGGAGGCCCCGGTCACATCCCCACCCAGCTGACTATACGAGTGAGTGGAAACCTAATGAGTAATGGTGTCCTAACTACTAGAGAACAGGTAGATTTAGTTATCGCTTTAGCAACATGCCAGGTCGTTTAAAAGCAGCCACAGAAAGGAGGGCATACAGATGGTGAGATAAGGAATGATGACATACTTTGATTGCTGTGTGTATGAAGGAATTCTGTTTACATTTTTTTTTGCACAATTGCATTTATACTTACGATTGAGGTATAATGATAAAAGCTCAGAGAGTCTGGACTTTCTTGGTTCAGGTATTTTGGACGTGATCTCTGGCTTCACAGGTTAGGGTTAGGATATAAATTTGACAGATTACCCGTCAGAATATGATGTGAAAACTGACAAATGAATCTTTTTTCCCCAGATTATATCTGCGCAACAGCTGCCAAAAATCAACACAGAGAAGGCAAGCTCCATTGTGGACCCGCAAGTGTGGGTGGAAATTCACGGGGTGGCTATTGATAAAACAAGAAACAAAACCCAACGCATTGACAACAATGGTAACTTAATTATTAACTATAAAGCATTAACAATGAAGCAGAAATCTTAAATTATTGACTGTATTATTTTAATCACAAGGCTAATACCGTATTTGTATGCACATCTGCTATTGCTGTAAAATCAATCTGCTTTGTTGCTCATGTTTCATCACTGTCTTATATCGACATGATGCAAAGGCAGGAGACGGTCTCCCGCTCAGGTCTTTGACACATTTCTCTTTCCTGTCAAACGCCATGCTTAGTTTGTGTGAAAGGTTCAGGTCTGGGTGATGTATTTACAGCTCTTGTGCGCCCTCTACAGGTTTCAACCCTCGCTGGGACTGCACCCTGAGCTTCCAGCTGCAGGTCCCTGAACTGGCCCTCGTGCGGTTTGTTGTGGAGGACCACGATCACACTGCAAAAAATGACTTTGTGGGGCAGTTCACTGTGCCGTTCACGAGCCTACGAACAGGTGCTCATAGAGACCTCACACTGATTTTAAATCACTATCACTGTTATGTTTTTAAGTGTATTTCATTCTTTCCTCTCAGGTTATCGACATGTTCATTTATTGAAGGCTGACGGTTCAAGTCTGTCCCCCGCTACACTCTTCATCCATGTCAAAGTGAGCCGCAAAGGAGTCCCCATCAAAAGTGTGTCTGAACGTATGGCCGTCGCCAAAGGGAAGGCATGACGGGCATCTGAACAAGATGGAAAGCTGCACTGTCCAACAAAGGGCTTTGATAAAAGGAGCTCTGAATGTGAGGAGAGAGGGAGACGGCTGCTGCTGCCAGACCTCAAGTGGTCCAATTTAACACTGATCCACTTCCCAATGCAGGAGAGATGTCGTTTATCAGAGAAGAAGAAGAAGCGAGCAGGCTCTTAGCAAATGAAACGCCTAGGGCTGGGTGATGAATCCAGGAAACACTGTGGGAGTATCTGGTCATGTCAGTGCTGGACTGAACAGGCGACTTATTATTATGGTTAAAGACACACTGACAGCACATATGTTACAATTAAACTAATGTTATGTCATGTGTAGCTTATCCCTTAATCAGTATTTGATCTGTTATTTTATCTTTTTATATATTTGATTTGAAGAGAATTTTAACATTTTTACACTAAAGTATTTAACTTAAATATATATTTTAACAAGGAACAGCACTTACTTAACTAAGACAATCTCATATGTGCTGTAAGTAGGAATCCAAGCATGACTGCCTGTGATTGCAAAAGATTATTTTATTAATTTCAGAACTAATTCTGAGGTCATTCTCATGCTATGTTTTAAAGACTGTCGCAGGTTGTGTTGTCCTTAACGGCTGAACAAAATGAAGCCAGTCAGTCTTACTTCATTCTCCAGATACCTCGCACTTTTAATACATCTCAGGAGGAAAATTAGACTTTCTGAGATGAATGACAGTAAACAGTATTTCCACAACTTACTAATGAACTTGAAATATAAACAGTGTTAACTTACAGATACATGTTTACTTATGCAAATGCTTTGGTTTCATCATTTCACATGTTTAATTAAGGCGGCTAGTTAATTAGTTTTTAAGTTTTACCTTTTTTTTGTATTGACAACCTTGCATAATTATATTTGATGCTATAACACCACTCTAATGCAACCACCAATTACTGTAGACTGTAATGAATCATAAACACTTTTATAAGTCGGTTCCCTGATTATACAATGGTGCAGTAATGAATAGTGCTGCACGTGGATTACTGTAATTACAGTATGTATAGGAACTAAATGAGTTATGGTAGCATGTAACATTATGTTGTGTGAGCAGCAGTTGGTATAATGTGTACAAGAGAAAACACTGTTTTCATAAAAGCACTAATAACACATCACTGTGTGAGCCCTTTTGTTCATGTCTTTGTATGTGATCCAGAGAGATGGAGATAGAGTTTGTGTGTTTGTAAGGGGTCGGGGGTTGCAGAGGAATATGTGTTTAATTCTTGTTTACCTTTAGAACAGCCCTACTGCTTTCAACTCATGCTTTCACTTAAGCTGCAGGAGCTTAAAGGGGCACATTAAATGAAGAAGGGCTGAGACTTTTAAAAAAAAATGCAAGAGGATATTTGTAACAATATCCTACTGGTTGAATTTCAAAATAAAATTAAAACATGTTGCATTACACAATGCTTTACTCAACACATCCTTTCAGCCTTCTTGCCTTAAGGGTTCTCATAGTAACAAAGAGTTATTAAGAGTTTAAAACTGTAAAAAAAAATGGCTGCATAAATGATCAATAAATTTGCAAATAGCAGCAACAAGCCGGCAATAAGATCACATTGTGGGTTTCTGGGTTGTGTTAAATTCTGTCGGCTGATCTTACCTATTCTGTTTCATATTAATGGCACTAAAACACTGGTATCCAATCAATTCTTGTTAAAGGGGTTGTTTCCTCCTGATAACCCATCTATTCAGCAGTTGTGAATTAATTTGTTTGTCAGAAGCCTGTTTCCAGAAACTGGGTGATTAAATTGTCCAACCAGTCTTTGATATTTTTCCCAACAAGGCAACTCAGATATTATTTCTATGTAAATTAATTATATCCAAGATTTGTCTTATTGTCAACAAATCCCATAAATCAAACCCAACAGTAAATAGATTTTATACAAGTATACAAATGATACCGTAATAAAATATAATTCTTAATTCACTATTTAAAAAAACCCAAAATGGTATATTAGGAAATTGAAGATGCAAGAAAGTCAGCAAGTAAAATAATTAGGTTATCTTTTATTTTTGTCTATTTGTACATTACGCACATAATGCACACGCCCCTCATGTGAAACGAATCAGATTTATTTTGATAGTCAGCCAAATGTGGGTCCACTAAATTTCCGCGTTTTTATAAGTGTCATTGAAAATTTAGGGCAAAGGCTTCAAAACAAAATCACCGCCACCCCATTGTGAGCATGTCTTACAACTTCTTCGCAGCGGCCACAGTGAGGACATTTCCATTCCGCCCCTGAACCAATAGCATCGAGGCAAGTTTAAAGCCGTTGATGGCACGCGGTTGCTCCTCACTTCCTGGTTGAAGATGGCGGATGAGAATGAGACAGCACCGATGCCGGAGAAAGAAGATGTAGAGGACCATGGACACTGCAGCGACTGTGAAAATGAAGAGCACCACTTTGAAGATGGGTAAGAAGACAAGCCTAGCAGCATGGCGGTGTAAAATATGTCACGTTGCTGTAAACATAAGCAAAGCTAATTCAAGCTAAAGCCTCGGCGAGCAGTCCAGTTGGGGTAGACAGCCATCGGTGGCAGTAGTCCCGCCCACTGGCTTTTACTCTATTGGGTAGAAAAGAAATTAGCCGGCCAGTTCTCTTACATGATTGGGCGATGGTGCGTTCCGTTTCTCATGTGGGCGGGCTGTGCCTCGCTCTCCTTCAGCTCAGATAGCAAGGCGTAGTATGGGGGTAGAAAACCCAAACTGCGTTTGGTGCCAGACATGTTATATTGCACGTTATCAGGTGTCACTTGCACAATGTTTGCAACAAGTTTAATCATTTAGATATGTTAGTCGCACGCCGTTGTTCACTGCCTGTACCTGATGCAATTCATGGTAACCCCATCTGATATTTAGCGAGTTAGCTTGCATGCTAACATAGCTGTCAAACCTCTATTGTCTGTAAGCTGATTTCCCTGCAGATAGTTGTCGAATCAAAAGTGAAACAAGCAAAACCTCCACGTTGTTCCACATGCAGCTTTGTAATAATACAAGTCTGGGCTCCTGATCCCCCATTTAATCACAGAAATATGAAAGATCCTTGACCAACATAGCTCTGACTAGCTCTAACTCAAAACAAGATTTATGGAAATCCTGCATTGCCTGGCATTGACTTCTGTTAATGTTTACCAAGCGGTGACACATGAAAGGAGCCTAAGCTTGCTAGTATTAAGGCGTGTCCTGCTCAAGACAAGTGCTTCCTCAGTATTTGGCAGCAGTGGAGAGAAAGTGCTGCTGTAAGGCAGTGATTTCCAACATTTTGATGGCTTGTGACCTCTTCTAAGAAATCAGTGCCTACTTGTGACCCCTCACCACAAGATAGGGCTTTAAACCTAAGGATTTTGAGGGGTGGTGACAGTCCAGTATTTTACAAGTTAAAGAAAGCACAAATTTGATGAAAGTATAAACATAATTTTGTTTAATAGATATGCACATGCACAATACACAACCCCCTACTGCTGGAAGAGTAAAGTGTTAACCCCTAATCATTTATTGAAGTGATGCATATATGAGGTTTACATCCCTTTTCGAGCAACACATGTAAATCCCCAGCACCCGATACATGCACACACAGAACAAAGAGAGGTTCTGGCTGTTAGCGGCCATACTCTGTTTAAATGGAAGCCTGTGGAACAAACTATTGAATGTTTTGTTGTCTATTGTCCTGGTCACTCACTGACCTCTTGTACATACATGCATTCACACACACGTGTGGATACTACTTCCAGAGATCATGTGATTCACCATCTGTGCTGGTGTTACAAATACAGGCCAGTTCTTTGCCTCTCTCCTCTCTGGGACACTAATGAGATTATCCTCTGTAAGTATGCGGTCCCTGTCAGGACAGAAAATGGGATAGCTGGGTGGGGGTGTGTGTGGCTTCTTAGCTTTTAAATGATTGACAATGGGGATTTATGACACAAAGGCTGTGGAAGGAGGTTACAGGATTACCTGTGTATTTCTACTTTGCATCTCCGGTATTGACTCAAACAGCTGAAAAGGGAGATAAAGAGGACACATCTGATATGTTTCTAGAGCTCTACTTTACATATGTTCCGTCAGCTTCTTGTGCCTTTGTGTTGTGCTTCTTTCTTGCTTGTTGAGCAACACCTGAGTTTGTTCAGGTAAACAAACAACTTTGTTTGCTTGTCACCTAAACAGTTCAGACGAGCCTTTTCCAAAGCGACAGTGCTTTTGTTTCACCACTGAAAAATGAAATGCTGTGTGTTGTTAACATTTTTAGGAAGCTTTTATCCACATTTATATGAAACAATTAGTTGATAGACAGAAAATGAATCAGTTACTTTGATAAGTGACTTTTAAGGTATGTTTTAAAGCAGAAATATCCACTATTTTTCCGTCTTCAGCTTCTCCCCTGGTTTTTATATTATGCTGCAGGCATATCCCAGGTAGAGATTTAAAATAATCCATTTTGACCGGGACAGAAATTTCCTCTGGGATGGTAGACTAAAATACGGATGCCTTCTATTTCTGTGCTGTTTCAGTGACAGGGGTCTGGGAGACGACACTGGTGCCAAGAAGAAGAAAAAGAAGCAGAAAAAGAAGAAGAAATCTGGTGCCACAGAAGCAGCTCAGGACCCTCTTGCCAAGGCATGAATTTATTCACTTTTAAAGTAACACTTGTTAGTTTATACGGTTGGATCAACCTGAAATTATAAAATGTTTATGTACCAGTTTGGAGTCACAGTTGTACCCGGTGGTGCAGAAGGATGTAAACACCTAGAAATCCTGTTCTAGTTTCTTAGATAGTCGTAAATCCAATTAATTATGGATGTCTTCACTTAGTTCAATTATCCACTGGCATATGGCCGTGTGTTCTAGTGATCATAGATGGCAGAGTTGGTTGTAAATACACTGTTAAGCATTGCAGCATGTAGAGATTTGTACACTGTTGCATCACAATGCAGCTTCCTGCTCATTCGACCCTGCATGATTATATCCAGGTCATTAAATATCATATCTCACTCAGCCCATTCAACTAACGTTAAAACTCTTTTGGATAGAAGATAATTTATTTGAACAGAGTTGATTTCTGTCTAAATATTAAACTTTCCACACAGGTGAATTCATTGCCAGCTGATAAGCTCCAGGAGATCCAAAAGGCCATTGAACTGTTCTCTGTAGGCCAAGGTCCTGCCAAAACCATGGAGGAGGCCACCCGGAGGAGCTACCAGTTCTGGGACACACAACCTGTGCCCAAGCTCGGTACGACATTCTTCAGGGCTTTCAGCTGCTCTTTAAAAACTTGAATCAAGTGGACGTCCTGTATCATGACTTTTATTTCGCGTCATGTGAGAAACGGTTTTGTTTTTCTTTAGGGGAGACTGTGACATCGCACGGCTCCATTGAACCTGACAAAGACCACATTCGGGAGGAGCCGTACAGCCTCCCACAGGGCTTCAGCTGGGACACCCTCGACTTGGGGAACTCTGCTGTGGTAAGCGAGAGGATAAACACATGCTGAGAGCAGCAATGCACATGAGAAAATCACCTTTTAGTAACAGCTTCTAGGACTCTCAGTGATCTTTTCTTCTTTTTGATAAAAAGCTAGTTGATATTTAAGTGCCAATCTGAACATCCTTATATTAGCCTACTAGCTGTTCTCTCGTCAGTTGTGTGATTGCTGCTGATGATGATGATGCACGTACATTTTGCAGAGTGCAGATGATCTTTACAAACTTGATTTAAAGTGAAACCAAACACCTGAAAGGATATCTTCTATTTGCAAGTTGAACTTTGAATGTTGAATTTTGCATCATCTGAATGACTGTCATGGATGTTTAGAGTTCATGCAGACCATGACCAAGTATATTTCACACATTTATAATAGGCACATATGCACATTGTCACATGTAGACTATAGAAGATGTTGTGTGTTCTAAAAGTTTCTCCTGTCCTTTTTTCTATGAATCCAGCTGAAGGAGCTGTACACTCTCCTCAATGAGAATTATGTAGAAGATGACGACAACATGTTCAGATTTGACTACTCCCCCGAGTTCCTGCTCTGGTAATTCTCTTCTGAACTCATTCTTCCAATGTAACACCTGACGAGGGTGTTACATTTTAATGCTAGATAATAGATTGTATATCTAGAGAGTAAATACTGTCTTTTATAAGACACTAATATGTAGCATTTACTGACTGACTGATCTCCTTCTCAGGGCCCTGAGGCCCCCTGGCTGGTTGCCCCAGTGGCATTGTGGGGTGAGGGTCAACTCCAATCAAAAGCTTGTTGGCTTCATCAGTGCCATTCCTGCCTCCATCTGTATCTACGACATGTAAGTGAACGCAACACCCTGCTTAGTAATGATTTAGTGTCTAACTCACTTCTACATTACATACAGTCAGTTGCCATTGCATTTGGCACACACTGAACGCAATCTGGTGCAACTGTTCTGCCATCAAGTCTACTTTTTTGATGCCAGTAATAAGTTTGTGTTGAAACTGTCATAGACGTTTAATGAAGACGTTGAGAAACAACTCTCAGTATAATGTAATCCAGTGTAACAGCACCTTTAGCTACGATATGAACAGTAAATGTATAGTAAGAAGTAAACAATATTACCCTCATAAAGGTTGATGTTATCGCAAGGCTGTTGCATTGAATTGTAATTGAATTAATTAAGAAGTGCAACATGCATTAGGTAAGAAAATCTCTTAACAGTATTTATAACGATTATTCCTTTAAGTACTCTTTTGGTTGCAGAGTTGCTCACCTGATGAACTGTCCCCTTTGACATTTAGAGAAAAGCAAATGGTTGAGATCAACTTCCTCTGCGTCCACAAGAAGCTCCGCTCCAAACGAGTCGCTCCGGTTCTGATCAGAGAAATCACCAGACGGGTCAACCTGCAGGGTATCTTTCAGGCTGTTTACACTGCTGGAGTGGTGCTGCCCAAACCTGTGGGCACATGCAGGTGGGTCTGACAGAAACTGTGCACCAACGCTTCTCTTCTTCTTTTACTGCTTAACTTATAAACTTGATTTTTCCAAAGGTACTGGCATCGCTCTTTGAACCCACGCAAGCTAATCGAGGTGAAGTTCTCCCACCTGAGCAGGAACATGACTATGCAGCGCACCATGAAGTTGTACCGTCTGCCCGAGGTCAGTGAAAGTCTCACATTTGACAAACATAAATGTTAGACAACACGGCTCTGCAACGCCTTTATTCTTCTCTTTTAGGCTCCTAAGACTCAAGGTCTGCGGGTAATGACTAAGAAGGACGTGCCGGTGGTGCACCGCCTCCTCCGTGAGTACCTGAGCCAGTTTCACCTGGCGCCTGCCATGAACCAGGAAGAGGTAGAACACTGGCTGCTGCCCCGGGAGAACATTATCGACACTTACCTGGTGGAGGTAAGAAAACTTTGGACAGGCTTTTTACCTCAGACTTTATTTTTGTAAAACAGTCTTAAAGCTAAATTTATGTTCTCTTGACAGAACGATGGAAAAGTGACTGACTTCCTGAGTTTCTACACACTGCCCTCTACCATTATGAACCACCCTGTGCACCGCAGTCTAAAAGCAGCCTACTCCTTCTACAACGTGCACACCACCACCCCACTGCTCGACCTCATGTCCGATGCCCTCATCCTGGCCAAATCGGTTCGTGTTCCTCTGTAAATCCATGTTTGTATTCTCTAAAATAGTCTCTCCCGGGGAACTCGTGTGTTTATTTTTTCTTCTCATCCTTCAATACAGAAAGGGTTTGATGTCTTCAATGCACTGGATCTAATGGAAAACAAGACTTTCTTGGAGAAGCTTAAGTTCGGCATCGGTGATGGAAATCTACAGTATTATCTGTACAATTGGAAGTGTCCCAGCATGGGCTCAGAAAAGGTATGTTTTATGGGATTACTCTTTACACGACCTAGTGGTGACCTGACCTGTGCAGGTCTGCTGGGAGTTTATGCTGCGTTCCATTTATCTTGGAAGTTGCTCCAGTTTTTGTTAATTTTGGCAGCTATTTTATATTAAGTCTTAAGCCCTTTTTACACTGCGGTTACGCCTCAGCGCCGTAAAGAAGCTCCGCCATCATGCAGCCTTTGCCATTTTACAAATTTATTCTTTGGATTTACACTTATTTTTGAAGTTGTATCTGTAGTCATCCATCTTTTCTTTGTTTGTTCAGCCATAGTAGATTACTGTTTACACGCAACAGTCGCAGAAAAGCAGCCGCTTAGCTCCGCCTACCCTCTCTGACAGACCAACCCCTGCTGGGTGATGGAACCACTCCGTTAACAGACATTTATTTAAATGGAAGTCTTCGAGATTATTAAGGAATTAAAGTTATCACTTTTAGTATTACCTCTTGCTTGCTCTAGGCGCTGTCGCTGGGATAAGTAGCAGACAAATTGAGCGTTATTGCGACAGAACTGAAATGTGTCTCAGGAGGCAGTTCAGTCCTATTTGTAGAGAGCAATCAGCCCTGTAGCCATCACTGTCACTACTGCTCGCTGCAGCAGCTAGTAAGCTCATTATATCATAATGGGAAAGTGTCCAACTAAGCCAAAACGTGAATGAATTAATCATTTTTCACTAGTTAAGCCTTCCAACTATTTTTAATTAATAATAAAATCAAGAATTATTGATTTATGCTGCTGGAAAAACTGAAAAAAAAAGTGATTTGAATAAATAATTCTATGCCCTTTCATCCCTGCTGGTTTTTCAAAATACTTTCATCCTTTGACCATGAAAGCGGTTTTAATTTGTAATCAAATTTTTTATCTAATCTGTATTGAAAGGGTTTTAAAATGTCTTAGATTAACTGCAATAAACCCTGGAGCCTCAAAGTAACTCCTGTCCTAATGTGTTCTTTTTCAGGTCGGGCTGGTTCTGCAGTGACATCCCTTTACGCCATAAACAACAAGTCACAAGTGTCACCAGGCCAGGAGACCGCACCATCACTCTGACCACCTGACGAGATGGACTGATGACTTCCTGCTTCAGGAGAGGAAAAAAAACCCCACCGCCCATTTTTACTTTTTGACCTTCTGAACTTTGACCTGCACTACCGCTGCCAGGCGGGGAGGCTGGGAGAGTCATCCCGCTCTCCCTCCTCCTTCGATCACAGGGACCTTAAGCCATTGTAGTTATCATCCCAAACAACTGTATTTCATCTGAGAGCTGTTTTGATTGTACCAAACACACATACACACAAGGAACGGTTTGCACAGATTACTGTATACCAAACACTCATGGTTGGCGTACCTACAAAACGTACGAAACATGTAAATAATATCAAACATAAGTGCGGATTCTGCCCTAACACATCGAACTAAAACCTACTGTTTTATTTTATTGCTAAATGTTGGAAGTGCTTTTTGCAATTAAAAAAAAAAAACTGTCATCCTTCAGTTTTAGAGATAAAAACATCAAAATGATCAAAAAATATTTTAAAGAAATAAAGGCTTAAGAAGGTGAGGTAATAAATACCAAAAGTGGACACCAGATAAGGGCTTCTGTTTAGATTTCTCTTGTCACGTTTGACCCAGTGTCTTTTGTTATTTTACACATCAAACCCTCGTTTCTGTCGGTCATTATGGAGTTGTTTCAGCACTGCTTGAAGAAGACGTTCATGCCAGAGTCGTGCGTTTTGTCTTCTGATCTGTATTAACTTTCATGATGCTCCTCCACAGCTTACTGCACTAACAGAAGAAGCCCCGAAACACTGACTTAAACCATGGAGATACAAAAACATTTTTTTTTTTTTTTTGGACGGGTCGGACTGCCGCACAGAGGTTGAAGGTTTTCTGCCAGGCGTTTGGTCAACACATTTATCAGCAGGGATCAGATTTGTCATGACACCTCTTGAGCTGCAGCTTTAATGTCCAACCTGAGGGGTGCTCAGACTGTGATATGTATGCAAAGACTTAGGTTGAAATTTAATTGCCTTAGGTACTTTTAAAGAACTTTTCAGCTCGTTGTGCAGATTTTTTGCATGAAGGGGTCACACAGGAAGTCTTAATAGGAATTAAAATAGGACACCAACGAGTAAAGCTGAAAGTTCTGGAAACTTGTTTACATGCACATATCATATATTGTGTTCTTTGCTGTTCAAAGGCATGATAGTGGATAGCTTTGGTCACGCTCGCATAAACATCACTAATTGTATGCCTTTATAAGCTTTATTTAGGAAGTGACAACAAACACAATAGTATTATCTACATAATATAAAGTATGAGCATTGCAGCTGGCGTTACACCTCGATAAAGCATTTTTAACTACAATCATGAAGGCGGCATCAGTGAGAATACAGGATGGATTTTGAAACTGGGCCCATGAACAGCTGGACTTCCAATACTTATTGCAGGGTGGGTGATGATGACTAGAAGAAATCCCCTTGAAGTGTTACTTATGTGAAATGTTGGTTCTGTTCGCACACAGATGTAAAAGAATATTGGGTTTCATGGTGTTCTGGTGCAGGAAAAGACTTTAAAGATGTCGATGATTTTCTTTTTCTTTTTTTTTTTTGAGCAAAAAAATAAAATCTAGAAGTTGCTGTGAGGATTTTGCATGTTTTCTGTCAAGGCAGGATTTTCATCTTTATGTCTGCACAGGGTAGCCATAATGCTGAATTTAATCAAATCAATATGGCAAAAAGAAATTAGCGTATCATATTTGATACATGAGTTTCTGAGACCTCTACATTATCAGTGTGATTTTTTTTTCCGTAAAAACCTAATGTATACAATCGGAAACGTGCAGCGCCCGGATAATCCACCAGGGGTCACTAACTCACTCACCAGAAGGCCTTCACTTGAGACATCCAAAATGGCAGCTGTCGATCAGTGACCCACAAGTTTTTTTCAGGAATATTTTGGCTAATTTTGAAAAAGTTAAGGTAAGAAAAACTTTCAAATTGTTACCAAAACTTCAATAGGAATATTTACTGGATTGATGCAAAGTAAAACTAATTAATAAAATCGTGTTGAAAATGTGTGTATCAAAAAAGATACAGCAGGTATATAAGGTAATTTATTTGCAAATCTGTCAGTCGTGATTGTATTGCATTTCATACATCATGCATTCAATAAAGCAAAATACAGTCTTTTTATTATTTAACTAAACTAATTAAATATTTAAATGACATAATTAGGTATATTTAGAGTAAAAATTGAGATATTTATAACATATATTGTATTTTTATATCACAACCTGCTGTATCATGATGATTTTTCATTCATGATTGACTAGTTGAATGTTTCCATTGCTCCACTGTAAATAATTGCCTTTTGCTCATTGATTTCCACAAAAAAATTAACAATTTAGAGAAGAAATATACAATACATTTGTATTTCTTTGTGTGCATTTTTAGATGGCAAAAGAATTCAGTGTTGAAGATGTCCTGGGGATGATTATGGATGGCAATTCAAGTGATTTGGAGCAATTAGGGTAAGATGATGAGGAGGAGGAGGAGGAATGGACTCCTACTGCAATGTGTACTGAGGAAAACTCAGATAGTAGTGACGAGGAAGACTTACAAGATGAAAGTGTGGACTTTATTAATTACTAAATTAATTAAATAATAATGATAATAATAAAATTACTTGAGCAAAATATTGAAGGAAACTCAAAGTTTAATGGGTTAAAATTTTGTCTTTATATGTTCTTTGTTTAAAAAATAAAAAAAACAGCAATAAATTGCACAAAAATGCCTGATGTATCAAATATGATACAAATTAAAACTCATATATGTAAATTGCTATTTAATTTTTTTTTAATTATTTGTCAGAAGGTCCAATAAACACACAAGAATTAGAATTTTCTGGCAATTATTTGATGATTCAGGCTTTACAGGGTTTTAAGGACAACTTGCTGTCTTTTTTATAGAGGTTTATATCAGGTTTTATGGTCGGGAATGCTATGGAAAAAGCTGGTAAGTGGACATTGAGCTCAGGTTTTTCTTAGTACAACCACTGAACCCACATTTAAGAACAATTAGTTATCTAATGACTGTTTTCCAATGTCAATGGGCATGTCAGATCTTTAGTTTTTGGTTGAACTAATTTATTTAACATGTTTTTATTTTTGAAGACTTGGTATTTAACCTGCAAGTTTTGCGAAAGCTACTACTACAGTCAAGGTGTTTTGAGGGATAGGCACGTGGCGGATATCTTTTCAGCTTCGATAACTTCTGACAACTTTAACCAGAAGCATGGTTACACAACAAAACAGATATTGCTGGTTCCCTGCATGGATACCATTACTTCATTTAACAACAACAATAATGAAAAAACTTGATCTCTACACGACACTCTACTCTACCTGACATGTCAGTGCACTAATTAAAATAGATAAATAATTTTATAAACTACAGATTTACCATATCTAAAATATAAAAAATATACATACTATTAAAATATAGTTAATATGCCTTTGTTTTTAAAAGGTTTTAAGATTTAATTCCGAAGGTTTCACGAATAAAATTCGTAATACTCTTCACAAAAATAACCGAGGTCAAGCGGACCTTTTGTTGTAATTATGTAACACAGTAAGGTCGTTTCGAAGGATGGGTCTCCCACTTTACTTGACGTTGATTGGTCTGACGCCTGACGAGTATCGGAACCCGTCTCTTATTGGCCAGAATTATCAACTGTCCGTTAAGGTGGTACTTAGGCGACTCTCACACGGAAGTGACTGCACAGTGAACGACAGCCTGCTGCATCCAGCTGGTCGATATCCTGCCATAATGTGGCTTACTGTGGGGATAATTTGCGTCGCTTTGGTCATATTTATATGTAAATATGTCTTCGGCGGCTCCGGGCCCAATCCCTTTGAGACGGACACTCGTGAACCTTTAAAAAAGATGGTTCACAACAGGAAAGAAAAAAATAAAGTTCTCAAGCAAGGTGAGTTGAACTATCAACGACATGAAATGTGTTGTTTATCTTTATTTTTAGTTACCTTAAGTTCATGGAAATAAAAGTGTTTGTTGTTTTATCCACTTTATGGAGAGTTTTCGGTTAGAAAAAGCAGATAAAGGAACATTTTCTCTGTTTACATAAGTGGTGCAGTCAGCGCTGTGAGGGCCGAGTGTCACTAAAGGATGTGGGATAAACACTGTACAGTAATGTTGTGTACAACTTTGATATCTTGCTACAGGCTTAGTGGTCGCCAAGGACATCGATATTAGTCTAAAAACAAATTGTTTGATATGTTTTCCTTTTCAAAGTAACAATGGCAGAACATTATCTCAGTTTTACTTCAAAATAAACTTGTGTTATGCAACGAAATGTTGTAAATATAAAAGTTTCTTTTTTCCCATCATCTCAAAGGCGAGGGTTTCTTGCTTTTCTCTTTTTACTGCTGTAAAAATGGCATATTTCAATAGTTTTTTACATTTATCTGATAAGGTAAAATACATAGATTGATGAGTCAAAACAATTATTGCAAGATTGACCCATAATAAATATAGTAATAGTGAATTGCAGACCTACCTGATACCGGACCCCAACTTATGTTACAGTTCATTCAAATCATGGTCAGGTTAGTTTGTAACATGAAGCATGGACAACTGAAATGTACCTTTTGTAATTGAAACTGCAGGGGGTCAAAAATGTTCAAAATCCGATTTGATTTATTGGTATGCGTGCTTTTATTTGGATGCTTTGTTGCATTTTTTCTTTAGGTTTCCTGGCCAGTAAAGTACCTCAAGACTTGGATGCCGTCATCATCGGCAGTGGGATCGGAGGGCTCGGGCTGGCAGTGCTGTTGGCCAAAGTTGGAAAGAAAGTCCTCGTCCTGGAACAGCATGATCGGGCTGGAGGCTGCTGCCACACGTTCACTGAGAAGGGCTTTGAGTTTGACGTTGGTACGAATGAAAGCCTTTGTGTCTTTTAATGAATATGCAAAAAAACATACAAATCTTGGTCACATAAAACCCTGCAGTGTCCACATGTTGTCTCCCTTCCTCCCACAGGAATCCACTACATCGGAGACCTCCTGGAACACAAGCCTTTCCGCTGCATGCTGGACAGCATGACTAACGGTCAGCTGCAGTGGGAGCCTCTGGAGAATCCGTTTGACCAAGTCGTGCTCGGACCCCTGGAAAACCGCCGCAACTACCCGATCTACAGCGGCAGGACCCGCTTTCCTGAGGAGCTGAAGAAGTGTTTCCCTGGAGAGGAGAAGGCCATCGACGAGTACATGAGGCTAGTTAAGGTGGGATGTTGCTGCATTACAGATCATGATCAGGGGGTTTAAAGAGACATTGACTTTATGCAGCTTTAATATGGAACATTTGCATTCATGGTTTAAAGTAGAATAATTCATCCCTGATCATTTAGCCACTTATTTAATTCTTCTACTTTATTTAAATGAGACAAATTTCTATATGCCTTTTCTCCCAGTGAACTGTGTGTTTACAAACTGCACTTTAGCACAGTGAGGCCTCTTTATCCAGATTTCTGTTGCGGCTGTCACTGATATTCCTGTAACGCTCAAGGGTTGGTACATCAAAGGTCAGATCAATTTGGCAAGGCAACTTTTCAGATGAGATGTTACATAATTTCGTCCAGACCGGGTTACAACAGCAGCGTTTTGCTTTGACACGCAGATAAAGTGTCACTTTCTTTATCAGTTCAGTGACTGAGGACTTGTGTTTTCAGATAGTGCATCCCATTCTTGTGCACGTGAAGGAATACCTGGAGGAATAATCTTGGCTTTTGGCACTTGGAGTGAAGGTTGAACTGATTAGATTTCCATGGTCAAAGGTCAAAGTTGCTGTGACCAAATTTACATCCCTTTATCAGCAACTCTTTGAGGGAATTTTATCACATCTGATTTTTTAAAAATCTTTTTATTCATCCCAAAAAAACAGAACCTACTTGCACTCACAGTCGTCAGTGTATCGCAGCCATCAACTGTGTGCTCTGTGTTTTATCTGCAGAAAGTCGGCCGGGGCATTTGGCTCCTCGCTTTGCTGAAGCTCTGCCCCGTCCCCCTGGCTAAGTTCCTGGTCTACACCGGCCTGGCCAGACGTCTGTCCTTCTTCTTTGAAATGTCTTCCCGCAGCCTGACTGAAGTGGTCAACGGACTGACGGAGAACAAGGACCTCAGGGCCGTTTTCGCCTACATCTTCGGCACCTACGGTAGGCTGAACAGCAGTTCTTCTTCTGCTGTGATTCATAAATTTCTACAGCACTTTTCTTAAACTTTTTTCTTTCCTCCTCTGATCTGCAGGTAACATGCCAAAAGACGCCAGTTTCTCCATGCACAGCTTGCTGGTCACTCACTACCTGAACGGCGCCTGGTACCCGAAAGGCGGAGCCACTGAAATTGCGTACCACATGATCCCCATCATTGAGAAGGCCGGTGGAGCTGTTCTAGTGCGCGCCCCCGTCAACCGCATCCTTTTCAACAGCGCCAACGAAGCTTACGGTGGGTGTGATGTCCTCCGTTTTTCTATAGAGAGAAGAGGAGAGGAGGAGGGTCACTGTTTGTTTTTATGGTTTCAGGTGTGAGCGTCATGAAAGGTCAGGAGGAAGTTCACATCCGTGCCCCGATGGTCATCTCTAACGCCGGCATCTTCAACACCTACCAGAAGCTGCTTCCCAAAGAGCTGCAGGCCATGCCAGGTAAGGGATTATTATCAAATCAAATATGGGGTTACGTTCTCTGCTTCCATTTTTCCTACAAATGTCAAGAAAGGCTGCCAAATTGCATAGAATCTCTGAACAGACCCTTGGAGAGAGACTCTGATCTTCTCTAGGTTAAGATATTGCATAATCTCTTTGATCCAATGGGAATGTGTAGGGGGGAGAGGGTCTTTCCACCTGAACAGTTTAAGTCGCCTGGCCAACAAGGTGCAAAAGGCCAACATGTTGCACTTAATATTACTGAGACACACACACTGCGGTGTAACGCCAAATAAGGCAATAAAAGGGGATGGATTCAACGGCTCTTCTAGTACTTTCGAGAAAGTCTTGAAAATAGACTGCCAGAAATTATATAGTCTCGGACATGTCCAGAACATATGTAATAGACTTGCAGGAGCTCGCTTGCATCTATCACATGTAGGGTCCAGCTCCGGTTTAATTCGAGACAACCTAACCTTGGACCAGTGAAGTACTATCTTGAATTGTACAACAGCATGCCGTTGACAAATGGACGATGAGTGAATCCTTATAGGCAGATCATTTTCTGCCAGATTACCTCTGGGATCTCCTCATTTAAATCCTCTTCCCATTTGTTTTTGAGATGATCTAGAGTTGTCAGATTACGTAGATTGAGAAGGTTATATATCCTACCTATAACCTGCCTTAAATCTGTCCTGAACTTAAAAATAGAATCTAAGAGAGATGTGGGATATGAAGTGAAACAATCGGAGTGTTAGGCTTTAAAGTTCCGCAATTGTAGATTTCTATAAAAATGAGACCTGGGGATACTGAATTTGTTTACCAGTTGCTCAAAGGATGCAAAATTATTATCTACATAGAGGTCCTGTAGTGATGAGATACCACTCTTAAGCCAGATACCAAAGGCTCCATCTAATATTGAAGGGGTGAACATGTGGTTTTTAACTACCGGAGCAGAGAGAGAGATTGTGGAGAGCAAATGACCTCCTAAACTGAATCCAGATTCTTAGCGACTGTGCAACGATGGGGTTAGTGGTATAATAAGAAATGGGTTTTGCCAGTGGGAGTTCAGAGCACAGTAGAGCTGGTAAGGAGGTGAGCCTACAGGATGTATTCTACAGGGTTAGCCATTTAGGGGTATCGGGGTTGCCCATGTCACTCATCCAGTACGTCAATACCCTGATGTTGGCTGCCCAATGGTAATATAAAACATTTGGGAGTGCCATACCACCCTGGAGACGAGGCCTCTGCAGTATGCCTTTCCGTATACGTGGTTTTTTTTTTGTTCCAGATAAAGGCTGATATAAGTTTATCTATGGAGCTAAAGAAGAATATTTTGTCAAATTTCTTTAATAGGCCTAGTATTCTAGGGAGGCTTGACAGGGGATCCGTCAGGTACAACAGCAAATCATCAGCGTAAAGAGATAGTTTATTCCTTTTAATATGAATATCCTGTCGAATAGCTAGTGCTAACGGCTCAATAGCAACAGCGAACAGGAGCGGAGACATCGGACATCCTTGTCTATTACCTCTTTGCAGGTTAAAGGAAGCAGAAAGGTTATTGTTGGTACGCACCCCAGCCATCGGGGAGGAATAGAGAATTTTAATCCAGGATAAAAATTTTGGGCCAAAACCGAATTTTTGAGGAGTGTAAAAAAAGGTAATCCCACTCCACCCGATCAAAAGCTTTCTCAGCATCAAGTGATAGCAAAATCTCTGGTGCGTCGGATGGAGAGGGACTATAAAGAATATTTAAAAGGCGCCTAATATTGAAGAATGAATAACGGTTCTTCATGAAGCCAGTTTGATCTGCTGAAATGATTGAAGGGAGGGATATCTCAAGACGTCGGGCTGAGAGCTTTGCAAGAAGCTTTACATCTGTGTTCAAGAGAGAGATTGGGCGATATGAGATACACTGAAGGGGATTTTTGTCTTTCTTTAAGATAAGCAAGATGGTCGCCTCATGCATAGTTGGGGGGAGAGAGTTTGAGGAGAACGATTCCTTGAAAACAGAGAGCAAAAGAGGGGAAAGTGTTTCTGAGAATGTTTGGAAGGATAGCCATCAGGCCCTGGAGATTTACTGCTTTGCATACTCCTGATTGCCTCTACGACCTCTTCAAGAGAGATATCATCCTCTAGCTCAGCTGCCAGCTCCGGACCTACTCAGGGGATGTCAAGATTATGGAAAAACACATCCAAAGTGGATCCATGCTAAAATTTTCCCAGCCTTCCCTCATGTTCATTAGAACCATGTCTAGACTTAAAAATAAGATTTTCTGCTTGGTGCGTCGAGAGGAGATCAAACTCCATTTAAATTTCAGACGTTGCTCATAACAACTCTAGATTCATAATATTCTGAAATTAACTAAATCTGTATGTGGTGCCACTTCAGTGGCAAATTGCGAAGTGGGCCCTGCTCTCGGGCTCGGCGCAGTACATCAACACAATCCTGGTAGTAGTGAAGTTTGGCAACAATAACCCGAGGCTTTCCATTAGACTTTCTCGGTGCGAGGCCTTTGTGCGAGCGATCAACCAGGATTTCTTTCTCCGGATGCAAAACTTCCTTCAGTAGTTTAGAAACTGAAGCAGTGGAGCTTGAACCGGGTTCCTCTGCAACACCCACGATACGTACATTGCGCCTCCGCATCCTCCCTTCCATATCCTCACTCTTCTCCCTCAAATTCGCCATCTCCATTTTACTGTCGCCTGTAGCGCGGTTACCTCATCCGACCATGTTGACAGGCATTCTTTCATGTCGCCGATAGCGGCCCTCATATTATCCAATTCAGAGCGAATAGCCGCTGTGTTGTTTACAATTTCAGACTTGACTTCTTTCAACTCACTTTTAAGAAAGTTAAAGTCTTTAGCTCTGACCTGATAACAACAGAGATGTCCGCTCTCAGTGAGGAGAGAATGTCCGCTTTCAAGTCCGCGGTGTCGCTGACTCCTGTTGCGGGGCAGGTGGTTGATCTTGTGTCTTGGATGCATCGGACCTCGTGCTCGAGGAACCGTCGTATTTATATTTACGGAGCTTGGTCGCCATTGAAGTAACGTGCGCAGTTCAAACTTAGTCCGGTGTATCTCGTATGTGTTAGAAAGTGATATTCACATAAAATTTGCAGAAAGTGCACAGTGAAATAATAATTTTGGAAAAGCTAGGCAGGAGCATGGCTCAACACGTCCTACTCCATTGCTGGTTCACTAGCGCCCCCCCCAAGATGACAACTTTAAATAGCTTTTTTTGACCAACCAATATCCCCACACCGAAAGAAAGCAGTCACTAACTTGCTTATAAAATTTAAAAAAGGTATAAAATGAGTCCTTTTGTTGCTTTACATCTGTGAACAGTTGGTAAAGTGACTCTGTCCGATGTGTCTCTCAGCTATCCAGAATCAGCTGAGTATGATGAAGAACGGCGAAGGTGGGCTGAGCATTTTCCTGGGTCTGAACGGAACCAAGGAGGAGCTGGGCCTGAAGGCAGACAACTACTGGATCTTTAAAGAGAACAACTTTGACGAACTGTACGTTGTCTCGCATCACAAGAATGTATCTTCATTTATAAATGCAGAATGTAAATTCACCAGGAGTTTTCTTTCACAGGGTGGAAGAATATTTGAATGGCAAGAGGGAAGAATCTGCTAAAAACGTCCCCCTCCTGTTCGTCGCGTCGCCCTCTGCTAAAGATTCAACCTGGGAGGAGAGATCACCTGGTACACAAGCTTATTAGCATGTGAAGCTATGTTAATGCACGAGTCACAACAATCATCTTTATTTTAACACAAAAACTCTGTTTTTTTCTTCACATCAGGGAAGTCCACCTTGAGCCTGGTCAGTTTTGCCAACTACGCGTGGTTTGAGGAGTGGAAGGACGGAAAGGTGACCAACAGAGCGGAGGACTACAAGGAGCTGAAACAGGCTTTCATTGACTCTATTCTGGAGATGGTTATGGAAAACTTCCCCAAGATCACAAGAGACAAGGTAACGTTGTCTGCTGCCTCCTCACTGCTCACGGCTGTTCTTTGTAGTTTGAGGTATCCCGCTCTTTTTTTAAAGGGATTTTCCCCCTAGTTTTAAAGGGATATACAATTTGTGTTGATGGTAAATGTAGTCACTTAATGCAATAAATTCAGAACAGGCTGCTTTAATTGACTGGGTAGCTGAGTTCTCCTGATTGCAGTTGTGTGATGACAGTGCCTACATGTGCAAGGATGCATTGCGAGCAGCTGCAGCTAAGGGCTGCTTTGCTGCACTTTTACAATCATACACATAAAAATACTGCTGTATATCCATGTTTGCTTCAACACTATAAAATCTTCCCTCTCATTTTCTGCACTCATAAGTAAGGATGTCAGTTTTGCCGCTTGTTTGCAATACAAGTAAAAGCAGAGACCAGAAATACCATTGTTCATACTCCTGTTTTTTTGACATGTGTTTGTTTAGATCGAGTACGTTGACGCCGGCACCCCCATCACAAACACCCACTACATCGGAGCTCCCAAAGGTGAAATCTACGGAGCGGATCACGGCATCGCCCGATTCAGCCCTGAACTCAACGCCACAGTGAGACCTCAGACTCCCCTGAAGAACCTCTATCTGACAGGTTTGTCCATCTGTGCAGCTTAATACCATCCAGACATCACCTTTCATTCCTGACAGGACTTCAACAGTACGATCTTATGTGTTGCATTTTCTGTTGCAGGTCAGGACGTGTTCTTGTGCGGCTTTGCAGGAGCTCTCGCCGGAGCACTCACCTGCGGCTCGGTCATTCTCAGCCGCAACCTGCACCTGGATGCCATCGGTTTGGCAAAGAAAATGAAATTCCTAAATGCCAAATTGAAAGACGAGTAACTACCCGACAACATTGAGCAGAGTGACCGCTATATACTGTAATTAATCAGTAATGAAGCTTGCATCAAATCCATAAATAACCCTGTGTGCAAAGACTCCCTGATTTCACTAACACATAAGTTATTGCTGCTCAAACAAAGCGGAAAGGGGATTTTTCCGCAACAACTCAAAGCACTTAACTGTAACTACACTTTAAAAATATGCAACCCTACAATAATGCTTGTTTGAATACTACGGTTTTGATAAATTGTTAGTAATGTAAGACGTGGAATGTTATATGTCAAAGTGAGAAGCTGTTGAGCTTCAGCAGTACACCTGCACAGATCAAAGCGAACATTACGCTAACTGTGGATGCAGATGCCTTTCTAAACCGCTGATTACGTTAAGGTTCATATGCAGCTTGTTGTGTTGTATTTTATTCTAAAATGCCTTTGGACTAAAGTGCCCGTGGTCTGTTTGGTTTGCAGTTTGTAACAAGTTTACAGAGGTTTCTCCCTTTTAATATTAAAGGGTACAAACAATGACCTGGTTGCAGTTTGTTTTTTGGTGTACCATGGGTAGTTTCTTGTTCATATTTTGTCCTAATACCTGAATGTCACATCTACGATACTACCACGGTGTGTTAGAGAATGTTGTTTGTAGAAACCATTATCATGTACAATGTTTATTCCTTATATATCCTGTCTTAATATAATTAAAAAGACTTGCTTTGCCACTATAGCTACTAAGATAAACAAAATGTGTAAACTGGCGTTTAATTGCAAAGTTCAGCTACAATTTTGTTGAAATTAAATCCTGTCTGCTCTTTGATCTGCTAAAAGTCTTAAAACAACCGACTGTCCTCTTCCCAAACGCTACTTTTATGTTTATTTGTTTATTGATTTTGTTTTTGTTTGCCGAACTCTGTGAGCCTCACACACCTGAACGCAGCACAGTGACATTGATGGCGGCAGTGAGCACGTGCACAAGACGTGGGCTAAGCATACGTACATTTTGAGCTTTCTGATTAGTTGGCGTTGGCGATTTAAAGGGGAGTGGTTTTGGCATGTTCTTTTTATGCTGGCTGCAGTCATGCAGACATATTTCCCTACAGTTAGCGGTATGGAGGGAGCGTGTGCCCTGCAGTCTGAGGTAAAGTAAAAACACCAGAAACTGTACAGACAAGACCGAAACTCAACACTTAATAACAAAAATAATGTTATTAAAAGTCTGTAACAGTTATTGATATTCAATGCTAGCTAACGTGCAAACCTTTGAGTTAGTCAGAACATTGTTAGCTAGCTTAATTTTTCTTTTAAATAAATTGTGTAACAAAAGGAGGGGGTGACATATTCAACTGTTATTCTCTGAAAAGACATGAATGTGAAAAGTTCTGGTTAATGTATGCTTAATATATTTGTAAGACTATAGACGATTGCACTAAACCGCTGTGCTACGAGCTCCTGGCTGAAGCGGGAGAAGGCTCCTATGGTAAAGTGTATAAAGCCAGAGAGGTGGGGGAGGAACAGCGCCTCCTGGCGGTGAAGAAATTAAAGGTCCACGGGGACACAGCTGAGATGGGAATCCCTGCCTTCATGATCCGAGAGGTGGCGCTGCTGCGCAAATTGAATTACTTCAACCATCCCAACATAGTCAAGTAAGTTTATTTTTATTTATTTATTTTTATTTTTTATTGGTGAAAAAACACAACAAAACAATTGTGGAAGTGGAGATAAATTACACAAGAATGGACAATAATTTTTTTGTTATGTACATCTTGCGTAGAAAGACTTTAAAGCAACAGTCCTGCTTTAAGTGGTAGTTATATAAGTTATAATGGTTCATTTGTCAAACCAACAATCGAAAGCCTAAAGAGTCCTGAGTTACTAAATAAGTTAGAAATAAAGGCAGCAAATCTTAAAATGTTTGCTCAGAAATTGACTGAAACGATCAATCCATAATCCATATTAGGCTGGCAATAACTGTCAATGCCTACAAAATAAACAAGGTTAACAGTAAGGATAACAAGTTGTTTGTAACTCAAGTTTGTCCTTGGAGAGTTGAATAAAGTTATGTATGTAAGGTAATTGTATCTGGGAATAAAATATTACACAATAAATACTAGGAGAGTGCACTGAAAGTTATGGTAACACCTGTAAACGTATTCTCTTGTTTGTGCGTGTGTTTTTCTCATGTCCTGCTGATGTAAACGTCCAGGATGTTTGATGTGTCGGCTGTACCGGATGGCCAGAGCTTGAACCTCACTCTGGTGTTTGAATACATCGACCAGGACCTGTCCACCTACCTGTCCAATGTTCCTGTTCCTGGACTGAGCTGTGACTGCATTAAGGTGTGAGATCATTACCTGACTCATTGTCGTATAGCTGCATGTGTTTACTTAATGGATTTCTCTGGTCAGACATTTGATTTAAGAGACTTTACAGATCTCTAACTCTAACTCTTTATCTGGGATCTTGTTCTACTAAAGGTCTTCATACAATGTGCAACAATGTAGGGATGATCCCCTGTCTCTTTGCAAAATACAAGGGTCTGCTAAGGAGTACTTTACTGAAGTACTATTTTGACTTACTTGCACTTCACCCGGGTATTGCAAGGTCATGCTCTACTCTATTAGATGTCTGAAAGAAATTCTGCCAAAATAAAGGCCACCTTCCTCCTATGTCAACCAAACTGTAACATATTAAATCCAAAACAAAATACTTCCAACGCCCCTGGATGCTCTTCAGACAGCATGATAAGTGCTGACATGCTTCTTCTCTGTCTGCACAGGATATGATGCAGCAGCTGCTGCGAGGATTAGACTTCCTCCACACAAACCTGGTGCTGCACCGGGACCTGAAACCGGAAAACATCCTGGTCGGCAGCGGAGGGGAAATAAAGATTGCAGACTTTGGACTGGCACGCATTTACACCTTCAATATCGCTCTCACTCCAGTTGTAAGTGAGGCAACACACACTCATGTGATAAGATGATATAGAGCTTAATGTGTCGCAAAGGAAACAGCTGTGGGGGAATACATGAAGAGTACATTTGTGTTCAGGTGGTGACGCTGTGGTACAGAGCTCCCGAGGTGCTTCTGAACTCTGTTTACATGTCCTCGGTGGACATGTGGAGCGCCGGCTGCATCTTCGCCGAGCTCTTCCTCTTGAGGTAAAGCGAGCTGAGTCTGTGTCTGGCTGGAAGAGATTTGTGGCTCTAGAGAGACGCGTGTAAGAGGTGAAACAGTCTGCAATTGTAAGAACACAGATAAAGTTAGATTGAGAGATTTGTTCTCCCACAGGCCGCTGTTTAGGGGCAATACAGAGGTGCAGCAGCTGCAAAAGATCTTTGAGTGAGTTGTTACAATAGTGTACGAATACTGCAGCTTTAAACAATCGGAAAGACACTCCCTTGAAACAATAAACCTGATCAACATTTTATCAGCAGCCTCTCTCAGTGGCTCAGATCTTAGCTGCTGTGTGTGTTTGTCAGGGTGATTGGTTTGCCCAGCGAGGAGGACTGGCCCAAGGACAGCCCGATCTCATACTCCCTCAGCTGGGGACCAAAAGGCTCGAGCGCCAAGCTGCTGCACAAGCTCGGACCTGTTGAGAACAACCTGCTATCTGTGAGTGAATCTGTGTTTTTGTTTAACAGATGGAATATATTAAGTGGTTAAGCTAAAGGCTGTCATCAATACTAACATGCTCCCAGTGACAATACTAACATGCTGATGTTTAGAGGGTGTGATGTTTACTGTTTTCAACGTCTTAGCTTAGCGTACAGAATCAGAGTCAGCTTTATTGGCCAGGTATGCACTTTGACTCCGGTTTAACTTCGCTCTCTATGAACACTTAAACATGAAATATTAAGCAAAAAACTACAAGCCTACCTTAGACATTAAATATTAAACATTAAACTAATATGTACATGCTACGAGAGACAATAATGCCATGATGAGGAGTGCAAAGGATGCTGAAATAATATGATAAAAAGAATGTAGTAAAAACAGTGTGCATAGAAGCATGCTAAGATTGTTCCTTTCAAATTTCATGTCCATTCCTTGAAGTAATAATCTCGAAGATTTTAATGTAAATAAATGTCCGTTAAGTCACTATCTATCGCAGAATGAGGTACACAATGGTGATTGAGCCTATGGCCCACTGATGATAGACTTTGCATTTGCAGTATATAGTATTATTATGGACTGGGTGTCTGTGGTGACATTTGTGGAAAAAATCACAAGTGACGCCCAGTTAGTGACACGTTTTCCATCACCCAGCAGTGGTCGGTCTGCCAGAGAGGGTAGGCGGAGCTAAGCGGCTGCTTTTCCGGTCTCTGCAAGTGTTGCGAGTAAACAGTAATCTACTATGGCTGAACAAACAAAGATAAGATGGATGACTACAGATACAACTTCAACAATAAGTGAAAATCCAAAGAAAAAGTAAACAAATTCGACGCTCAGATTAAGGCAGTCAAGAGTTACAACCGGAGCCAACCGTAGACAGTGTGGATATCTGGGAAGTGTGCTCCTGCAATTACCGTTTAGCGCCATAGGTGCCGCCAAAGAGAACAAAACTGAAATCTTCGAGATTACAACTTTAAATAGCAGTTATGATATTTCAGAAGAGACAAAAATGTCTGACGGTGGCCTAGAGTTAAATTCAAGGGATCATCAAAGTCAGTCGGATTTGTCCTCTGGGAACGTTTCGTAGTTGCAGCTTCACTTAAGAGTTGCTTTTCTGCATTTCATAGCATCATAAAGATTGTTGTGTTTTTGGCTGCTGTGCACACACAATATGTGGGTTTAAGATGTACTGCAGAGTAGATTAAAACAAACAGGATCATAGCAGGAGCACGAAGACTTTAAATTTAACATCTCTGCACGTTTCTAAAGTGTGACATCTTCTCACCTGCAGCAATGTTTGGCATTCAAACCGAGCAGTCGCATCACAGCCGCCAAAGCCCTGGCTCATCCGTTCTTCGTGAAGAACTGAAGATTTCAGACGAATGCCGAGATGCCAGCATTTTACCATCGACGAACCAGCCGGGAACATAGACTGTTTTTTTTTTTTGGCACCTTTTAAAATGAGCTCATCAGCGAAAAGACAAACTGTGATCAGGTTTCGACGGAACAGTTTTTTTTACATTATGGCTGACTTGTATAAATTGCACTATCACAGAAACATAAAAGAATATGTTGACACAGTTCCAAACAGAAAAGACTTTTTGACCTGCCTTTATACGAGCAGTTAATGTTATGTTGGGGGTTTTTTGTTTTGTTTGACATGATGTGAATTTTTTAAAAGTATGTTTCTACTTTGTGCTGCTGCAAGTTACTTAATTTTTTAGCACTGTTATGGGCACTTTTGAGTTTATGTTGTTTGACAAAGCCTTTTTTTGTTCTATACCTGTATCCACTGGATGAGATGATTTATTTTTGTTATTAAGACTAATGGTGTATGACTTGAACAAATTACACCTGTATTTATGTTTGTATTGAAAGATTAGAAGATATTTTTCTACTGAATTTACACTGTTCATTAAAAAAGCTTTTCTATAAATATTTGTCCCTCAAACTTGTCTGACTTGCATTTGAATGCAACACCATGTAAAACAGTGGATCATTCTGGAAGATAAGAGGACCAGCAGCTGTGTACTTCCCCTTTAAATGTGTCCTGTACATTAGCAGCTACAGATCATGGATGGGTAACCGGAGTACACACAGCTTTTCCCCTGCAACTGCGCAGTCTGAACAGGAGGGGGCAGTGCTGAAACACTTAGGGAAGAACCAGTATAGGTGGAATGGCAACAAGTAAGAATGAAAAGTTCTAAAGCAAATTGTTAATTCATATTCCAGTTAAAAAATCATCCTGTAGACTTATTATTTTAATATTAAAGTCTGCTAATTAGATTCAGACACAGTGCCACGCGCGATATTTCAGTACAAATTCGCATTAAATCATCTGACTTGAGATGAACCTGTACTTCTTCTATTGACACTAAAGCTCGTGAGACCCCAGGTCCATCAGAGCAGCGTCTCTCGGCTGCTTCCTGGACAGTGGAAGGGGCTCCCCACGGTACGTCCATCTATTTATACCCTCCCCGCTTAATACGGAGCGCCGTCCACAGCTGCGAGTGTGACTACATTTGGAGCGACAGTCCGCGTGGGGAGGGACCGCCGGTCTGAGGCAGGGCTGCGGCTCCACTCATGCCCAGTTCACACGGCGCGCAGCGCAAGTAAGTACACAATTAACTTCAATCTACATTAATTGTCTTTAAATTAGAGTTAAGTAATCGAACCGAGCGCAGATTGAGAGCATACTTTATGACAAGCCACTTATTCCTGCCACTCATCTGTTGCTGGTTGTTGCGTCTGACCTGCTGAACTTGGGGCATTGAACATGGAGGTCATGGTGTTGTATTACAATTTAAAGAGTTTTATGTAGTATTGTCCCAAAAAAATGATGTAACAGCCATGGCGACTCCATAGTTTAATGTTTTAATGCCACGGCAGGTTTTACGCACAAATTACGCAAAACTGTTGGAACTTTTAATCCTAAAACCTTGTGTTTTAAAACGTATTACTCCTATTATATCCTATATGGTTGAACACTTCATGTTCACTATACATTTCTGTAAATAACTTGTGAATTGATCCATTGTTATTATTTTTGGAAGCCTAAAACCATTTGTTTGATATGTGCCCTCCATCTCCATTTTTCACAATCAATTCGAAATATTGAAAGTTTTATTATATATACGTGATGTTAATATTAATGTGCTACATCCCTAATGAGTGTATTGAGGCTGTGGCATGAGGAGGAAGCTCTGTAGTCACATGCTTTTATTATAAAGATCAGGCAAAGGTATCACAGAGACTGCAGCTGCTCCTGTTTTACTCATGGACAATGCAGGGCTGTACAAACATGCATATTCATGGGTTATACTGCCACATGTGCCATTTGTGTTCATATATTCAGTTAAAGTTTGAAGGTAAGAGTTTGTCTCTGAATGATGACGCTTCTTGGGAGCCTTTAGTGCAGGTCGGCCAGCCAGGAGAGGCGGAATCAGCCTGTACAAATACACCCAGAGCAGGTTTATAGTTGAGGAAATTTCTCAGGAATTCATGTGTTAAACTTTATGGAGGGTTTGAGTTCAGCACTGAAGGCCTTCTGTTAAACCCTCTGCACTTTTTTTATTTGAATTTATGAGCTAAAGAAAGGCTCCTGTGTGCTCATCCACCCGCTTCATTTCCAAGCCAGCGTTAACTACTTGTTGCTGGATTAGAAGCCCATGATCCACGTTGAGCCTGGGTGGCATTCTCCCCTCTGAACGACAATCCTCCAGCTTGTCCCCTTTTTTGTTGTTGTTGTTGTTGTTGTTGTTGTTGCTCTTTAAACAAGTGTGGTCACTCTCCTCTCTTCCTCATGTTCAGCCAGCAGAAGCGCACAGGAGCGTGGCGTCAGTCAGACTGCTCAGGGCCTGATGATTGAGAGGATTTGCGCTCTGGGTGGCTGAATGTTTGTGTTCAAAGCACACACGTGTTTTGATGTGCAAACACAGATACTCACTTTCAGCCTGTTGTCTCATGTTAGGGATTATGGAGTCTTACAGCTCAGCTCATTAGGGCACTGTAGGTCATCGTCCTTTTGTATCTACACTCAAAGTTACATCATTTTGTATATTAGGCTGTTTCTGCTTGATGTGTTTAATATACATCTATCGCCTCTGTCCCCTCTATACTAGATTCTAGCAGTCTAAGAGCAGCAGCATCATAAATTAGACTTTAAAGTCGCATCTTTTACTTTGTGACCTCTGCTTCCACCAGCAGCTTTCAGCCCCGCTGCTGCGCTAAGTCCGCGGCTCACGCCTCTTTTGTTCTGCCTCCATTGTGCTTCCTGCTGCAGGAATGCTGACGCGCACGGTTTCGGAAAAAGGCACAGACACATATGCAAACACACATTTATGTTTGTGCCTATTTGTCAGCACACACGGGCGCTCATTTGCGAAGATAGCTGATGTCTTTAAATGCAAATCGTGTCACATCAGTTCGGTCTCAGGCCTTTGTTTGTGTTGTCTAGTCACATCCAGGCAACCATGTAGCCAGCGGGGACTATTTTGGTTCATCTCTGAGTGCACGCTGAAATTAGAAACCATCCCTTATTTGATTTAAGCTCTCTTTCTGATAGACAACTTGCTCTGTATTGACAGGCTGTGCAGTTTGTTAGATATCATTTGGACGAGGAAACAAGGACTTGTTGAGCTAAAGTTACATCCTGGTGTGTGGAAAAGAGCAGCAGGCCTGCAGACTCGCTGCCACCGAGGCCTGGACTCAGTGGATCTTGGCTGCTGTGGTGTTGAGTTTCAGTGCAAGGGGAGATTCCTGCATGGCACCGCAGAGAGCTGCAGGTCATCTTACACGGGCTGGAGCAGGAGGAGAGAAGAGGATGCACTTTTAGAGGAATAAGTTAATATTCTGTTTGCTTTTTCCTCTCTCAGGAGCGATGTCTCATCCACCAAGGAGCGGAGTATTCTGCAACCCCTGAGCGGTGGACGGTCAGCAAACAAAGCCCTTTGTTCCAATGGAATCTGAATTCTACTGGAAGAAAGTTTGGCCCACGTCTTTTGCTTTAGCTGAACCAACATATCTTCCATTTGTTCCTGAGAAGAATTGACTGAACCCTCCTAAAGGAACATGGACGCTACAGAGAACCCGGTCCTGGAGCCAAGATCAGAGAGGATCGCTCGCTACAAAGCCGAGAGGAGGCGAGAGCTGGCCGAGCGCTTTGGCAACCTGGAGGAGCTGCCTTCCAAGTGGGTTAGGAGGGACGGGAAGGAGGCGCCTGACCCGGCTACCCGAGCCCACAGAGGGACCCTGAAGTCAGACGTCCTCAGTGAGAGAGTGAACGGCAGGACGAGAGGGGTGACTAACGGAGTAGAAGCTGACAACGCAGAGGGCAACCACTTGAGGAGGTGAGTCATGTCTGCCGTGAACCAGGAGAGTCATGCCAAAATCCCAGGCTTTACAGAGGGCTTCCAGAAAAGCCAATGATGCTGTTTAAACTGATCCGTTTACAGACGGGATCAGTGTTCAGCTGGAAACACAACAAATGTTCTGTTTCTTAGGACATAAAACCTGCGTTTTAATGTGGAAAAGATGCAGCCTTTAGGACACTGCCATGAAAACATCTCTGTTGTGAGCTTAAGTTGTCCAAACACCAAAAAAGCAGCGTGCCCTCCTGCTAACCCTGATAACACCTGTCACTTGCTGCAACCTTGACGTCAACACACACAGACAGAACTGTTTTGGTAGCTGCTACTTAGAGAGCAGCAGGGATGTTAACATGCACAATTTTCTACAAGTTGATTGCTCTCTTCTCCAGAAGCATGAACACAGTCTGAGCCAGACCTGTTTGCATTGGAGTTCTTATAGCTCTTGATATTAGTCATAAGTGCAAGAAGTAAGTCAGGGTGTTTGAGAGATATTTAAAGTTACTTTTTTTGCATTTGACTGCAGATTTCCAATGCAAATCCCTTTAATTTCTTAATGCACGCAGGCCATACTTCCAGGTTTTTAGCTCGGGATCCTTGACTTAATCAACTGCTTTGCAGCCTTTGTAGATTATTCAAACTTAAAGGTCTAAATCCGTGCAAGCATTGAATCAGTATGATTCTCCGTATGCATTTGGCTGTCAGAAAAAAGGTACAACATTGCGCCTTTCTCCATCAGACTCTTGATGGAAAGGTGCAACATTGTACTTCTCATTTCTGAGAGCGTTCCTCATGCCCTCGTCCCCCCCCAACTCCTGCATCCTCACCTCCCTCCCCCCTCCAGGCAGGGTTCCCAGGACTCTGCCAGCATGCTGAGCGGGGAGGGGTGCCCCGTCCCTCTTGGACCCGACGCCCCGCAGCTCCACACCCGTGTGTCGGTGGGCCAGCTGAGAAGCGCCCTCCTGCAGCAGACGGGGAGCGGAGCGCAGCCCGAGACAGTGTATGATCACCTGCATGTGTGTGATCCAGCTGTGTACCTCTCTTATGATATCTGTTTTTGCCTCAACATCTTCTCCCTCCTGATCTGTCCGTGTTTACACCAGTTGCCCAGATGTTGGGCGCGTTACGTCCTCTCTGGATCTGGCTTCCGAGGGGGGCCGGAGACGCACCCGGCGCTACCTCCCTGACGGGTCAGGTGGCGGCCGCAAGAACAGCGAGCGCTTCAGGACGCAGCCGATCACAGCCAATGAGATGGAGGAGAGCGGCGGGTAGGCGCTGTGTGCTGTGGTCTCTGCAGGAGAGACACCTGGTTTGCTTTTTCCAGGAGGAGATGCTGTTTGCAGTGTTCTGTGTGATTGTCCCTTTTACATGTAGCCAAAGCTTTCATGTTGCCGATGGTTTGTGTGTTTATTTGCTTTTCACTCATAAGTCACACCTTAATGGCTGCTGTCGTTTGCATGTGTTTGCCCTCCTTCTTTATCTCAGCAGTGCTTCTATACAGAGCATGCAAATATGACCCAGTATCTTGGCTGCTTGAAGCACAAAGACGTGCATTGAGAGCTCGGAGCAGGATCCGAAAGAGAACGCGCAGGAGCCGGAGGAGAGATTAAAGATGACATCAGCTCCCATGATCTCACGCTCTGCCTCTGTTCTTTCCTCTAGGCTGGTGGATGCTGAAGAAGAGGAGAACTGCAAAGGTAACGCTGCACTCTGAGAATAAGGGTTCATATCTTAGATAGATATTAAAGGGCAACAGAGTGAGCATGAACACCAAACAAATATATTGCTTCCAACACAAATATTTGGATCAAACTTTGACAGTTGCCTCCATAAACTCCTTTAATAGCTTATTAAATCAATCAGGTTTTATTTATAGGCTCACAATGTCTGATCTCCTCAGTGATGACAGCTCTACGTCCATTAAAAACCATGTGAGAAGCGGGGCAGTCTGTCCCCCTCTTACCCTCGCCATAAAAAGATTACAAGCATGTTTTTGCAAAGCTGTGCAGCTGTGCAGAAACAAATATAAATCTAGATTTTACTGCAATTTGGACTCATTTCAGGCATCTACATTGCAGGTTTATAACTCCTTAAATACAACATAAGTTACAGGTTTAAGCTCAAACTTTCTAAAATGTGACCAATTTCATTTGCATGTTTTAACAGGCTGGAAGTGTAGCTTCTCATATCAGTGTGGTGCTTCTGTTTGCCATCTGTGAGATGCTCTGCGGCCTCGCATGAAAGGATCGCTTTCAAGCCTCGTCGTGTCCTGATAGAACACTCTCTCCCCCGATGTGCCGCCGTGCTTCTGTAGCCTGTTAGCCTTAAGCTAAAGTGCAAACAACATTCAAATATCAATAGGTAAAGATAGGCGATGACAAGGGTTGTTCAGGAGGGATGCGTCGCTGTGTTATCGGTATCCTGTTTTACTTTTTTTTACCTTGTAAACTAGTGAGAAGGAGCAACTTTAATATAAAATCTATCAGGACAATATGTAGATCAACTGAGGACAAGAAGTTGCATACCACAACTATCTGTGCGGGAAGAAGGACTCTGATTTACTTAAAAAGTACCCAGAACACAGTGTAACTAGAAGTCCTGCCTATAATATCCTACTGTAGCACAGGGACTGTTGTATTGCTAGTGCTGTTGCATCAAAGTGTAAGCAGCATTAGGAGCGAGTTTTTTGGAGCTAGCTGTTAGCTCTTTGTTAGCTCTGTCGAGTGATTCCAAATTAAAGTGCTTCTCTCCTCAGAGAGATAAATTCAGGTTCAAGTTCAGGGGGAAAAAACACTAATAACTCACATCTAAAGGTTCACAAAGGGACACATGTACTATCTTAATTTAAAATGACATTAGTCACCATAGCTGTCAGATAAACATAGTAGAGTACAAACAGAGAATATTTCCAGCTCACTCGATTAGCGGTTAAGTTCACACACGCTGCTTATTTGCGCATCCTATTGACACAATGAATTATTTCTTGTCTTCTTCACAGCTGACGTGAAAACAGACGACCGAGCCAAAATGAGCGTGGCGGCCAAGATGTCTTTGTTTAAAGTGAGTCTATGTTCGTCACCGCACTGAAACGGGATCCTTACTGCTGCTCGTGACCTGCTTATTTCCTCTGTTGTCTGCCGTCGCCCTGATGACTGCTGCTGGAATGATTGTGTGTCTAAGTCAGTCTGTGGATATTCCCCACTTCTTCATCTTATTACATTTATTATTCATAGGTTTACTCAAAGCAAATAGGCTGATCAAAGGATGTCAGATGCTAGATTAACTTGTCTAACCAGAATAGCACTTTAAAATGTATCCAGGAGAGGGAGAAGTTTTCAGATCTTTGCTGTCCTTTAAAAACCTAAAAAATCCACTTTTCATCAGCTCAGAAAAACATCGCTGTTTACAGCTTGGTGGCGATGCAAAATGTTTTAAACCCATAAAGTAACACTCACAGTGGAAAACTTTATAACTCCCCAACCCCCTAGTGTTTCCAAGTTGTTGTTGTGTTGTCACAAAGACATCCTGATTGCTGTCTGTGTTTCTCAGAGCCTGGCAACTACCAACAACACAGGACACACTGAATTAAAACCCGATCTCAGCGCTATCGTAAAGGCAGAGTAAAAACCCCCTGTAGTGTTAATAAGAGGGCAGGTTCTGTTACTAACTGATCCAGTTGGATTTGAACTTGAGGCTCTCTTGAATGAGTAAATGCCTGTCTGATTTTCTGTCTTTCATAACCCATCAATCACCCTCTTTACTTACTTTGCCTCCTCCTTCAATGGGGCTCTTACTCTTTTGCCAGGTAGAGTTTTTTCCACAGAAACTCCAGTTGTTCCAACATTGGACAGCTGAATAAAGCTAAACCAGTGCCACTATTGAACAACTTTGATAATCCTGTTAGAGGCAGGATTTACATTAAGTATCTCAAATTGATGCTGCTCGATAAAAATGTTGCAGATTTAATTAGATGGTAAAATACACTTTTAGAAAATTATGTGTAAACATCCTTGGTGTAGCCATTACACTGTGCAACCAACATTTAGTTCATAATATGTATGAATAATGTGAGGAGGTTGTATCGCGTAATGGAACCCTGACAGGGTGAGCAGGACCCTGACGCGAAGTATGATTGATATGATTACAGTTAGCCCTCCGGATTGTGGGATTAGAGCTGAACCCCTAGCAACAGTCTGTTCTTCATAGCAATGGTCTGTAATTTTGGGCAACGGTCTGTTCGTCATAGCAACGGTCTGTTCTTCATATCAACGGTCTGTTCTTCATAGGAACAGTCTGTTCTTCACAGCAACGGTTTGTTCTTCATAGCAACAACCTGTTCGTCATAGCAATGGTCTGTTCTTCATAGCAACGGTTTGTTCTTCATAGCAACGACCTGTCCCTCCTTGCAACAGTCTGCACTTAATAGCAATGGTCTGTTCTTTAGAGCAACGGTCTGTTCGTCATAGCAACAGTCTGTTCTTCATAGCAACGGCCTGTTATCAAGAAATAGCAGACGTTGGAATGCCGTAATTAACCAATCAGAATCAAGTCTTTAACACAGCCGTGTAATAATTAGTATTAAAAAAATTGCAAGATTCATGGTTTTCACTGGACAGGAAGGACAAATTGTTATCTGAAGCATAATAAACACTGTTAGATAAATGTAGTGGAGTGAAAAGCATCTGCAAATATTTGCCTCTGCAGTGAGAAGGAGCAGATAAAGTTACACAAAATGGAAACACTCAAGTAAAGTACAAGTACTTTGAATCTGTATTTAATCGCAGTACTTTAGTAAATGTACTTAGTTATACTGTATTTCCCTGCAGAATACATCTAATAATAAGGTCTGTGAATGTGCTGTCCTATACCTGATTAAACACTAACATCATGGACTGTTATATGCTGTTGAGAGACATATTGAACAGCTAAAGAGAAGCTCTGTCACCTCAGCTGCTCACCTTTCAGTCTGCGTCTCATAGTGAGCCTCTGCTGAGGCTGCAGAACACAACCTGATCACGTTGAGGGATATGAATGGTGAAACAGGTGCTGCCCCTGGATCCATGCTACAGTGCGTCTGTTTGTGCTTATTAAAAGAAAGACTAAATTTATAGCGGGGTTAATACACTTCTAAATCAGTCTGGAGGTGTTTGTCTCTGCACCAAACATGTAGTGGTTTATCTCTTCAGTTCAACAGTTACATTCCTGCCTTTCACCTCCGGCACAGTTTGAAGCATCAGGTGAAAACGTGGCAGACACTGTATAACCATTAGCAACCACAGCAGCGCTGTTATAATTAGCCTGCTGCTGCGTGGAGGCAGGCGGAGAGGTAACTGAAGCTGGCAGAGCTCCGGTTACACTGTGACCTGATGGGCTGGCATTTCTAACTTCTTTATTCACTGGCTATCTGACCCGCCTCCCCTCCCTCCATCTGTCCGTACAAATAGAACAGGAGGCATCAGGAGAGGGACTTTTCACTGCCATTTTTGTGGTCTCCTTTATTACTTATTTAGGCTGTTGACTGAGGCTGCTATGTGACCTGAATGTTGGGGTCTCACCTGTATAAAAAGAGCACCGTCAGATGTCACGTGTTGATATAAAGATGTTGTGAACCTCCTCTGTAGGAGCTGGAGAAGACCGCCTCCCCCGAGGCCTCGGCCTTCCTGAAGCCCCGCCCAGGCAGCGTCAGTCATGAGCGCAGGATGCGCCGTGGAAACGACCATCGCTTTCTTACTCAGCCAATCACCTCCGAGGAAATTGTGGCAATCAGGTGGGGAAGCTGAGTGTCCAGCTGGCGTGAGATTTATTACATAGGTTGATCACGTGTTCAAAGTGTAAGGCTGGCATTCTTATTGTCAACAAAACCACCTATGACATACATCCTTAAGTCTGCTTTAAACCACGTGTACTCGTGTTGCCCTGCAGCGCCCCCAAACCGGCTCCACCAGCGGACATTCAACCTGTGCAGGATGAGTCGGTGGAGGACGGTGATGAGAGCTGCAAGCTGAGCATGAGTGAGAAGCTGGCCCTCTTTAACAAACTGTCCCTGCCGGGGAGGCAGGCGGGCGGCCCTGCTGAGGGGCCCCCTGAGAGACGGAGGCAGAAGGGGGCTCGGTACCGCACGCAGCCCATCACTGTGGAGGAGGTCAGCCTGGTGTGTAGAGCCAAAACAATACAGTCAAATTATGTTTATACCATGTTTTATACGCTGAAACCTCAGTAAGTTTTATAGGAAAACATACAACAGTCAGTTTTGACCGAGTAACAGCACTCCCTCTCGTGTGATATCGCTTAAGTAACATTATTTCTTTATAAACTTCTCCCTTGTCTCTGTTCAGCTCCAGAAAGGCCCCGTTCAGCTCCCCGTCTTCAGTTTGTCCCCTCATCTGTCCGACAGACAGCAGGCCTCGTCTGTCAACCTGAAACCCAGCGAGCTACGCCTCTCCCAGCCAAGACTGGACCCCGGTCATGTGACTTCAGAGCTCAGTGCATCCGCCCAGCATGGCCTGCAGCGCTACGACTCGGAGCCCGGCTTGAGAGGAATCCTGAAGAAGAGCTGCAGGACGGAGGGCGGTCGAGTGGATGCGCCGCTCAGACATGAACAGAATGGAGGAGGCTGTGAGGAGGCAGGGATACGAGGGAGGATGGAGGTCACAGAGCAACAGGAAATCCCCGTACCGCCAAGGAGAGAGAGACGAGCGGCTGCAGGCATGGAGGCTGGAGCTCCCTGGAGGCAGAGGGCTCGAACCAGGAGGGAAACCATCGCCTGTACGCCGGTCAGAGTGTTGACGGAGCAGGAGGGTCCTCAGGAGGAGCAGCTGGTTCCCTCTGTGGGAAACGGCTCAGAAACAACTGGCAGGTTTGTGCTTCAATGGTGATATTTTAGGGGCTCTCAGCAGTTTGTGGATGCTAATTGAACTTGAATGCATCCTGTGTCATCTGTCCAGAAGGCGTCAACATGAGGAGGAGACTGTGAGGAAGATAGAAGAAGAAAGCACAGCTATGGGGCATGTTCAGGTCACACTGGCAGATGATACCATGAAACAGCAGGAGACGGCCGACACCAGCAGATCTAAGGTAAGAAACAATGAAAAATCACACTCATTAATGAGGTAGCCACAGCTTCAGAATCAGGGGCTGCGCTCGTCTGTAAAGAGAGAACTCTTTGTTATTGCAGCAGCTTTAATCGCAAATCCTGTTTGGAGCCGGTGGGTTTCAGACCGTCAGCGGAGAGCAATAAAGTTTAATGGTCAGTAGATGGTGGACAGTGCAGCAGTAGAGAATATGAATTACTTTTTGTTTTTGCAAAGCAACATTTTCAGAACCCTGGGGGCAATCCCAAGTCTTTTTCCCTGGGTTTTGCCTCTCAGGCTACTTAGAGGTTACTCTTCCATTCTCTAGCCCCTTTTACATTGTGGTTCCGCCTCAGCGCCGTAACGAAGCGCTCCGCCGTCACGCCGCCTTAGCCATTGAACCAACGCCGTCGTAAAGCTGCCCCAGTGTGTGTTTTTACACAACGTTCCGATGTTGCTGAAGCAAAACGTGTGTGCCATGTAAACAAAAAGCGTGAGCTTCACACACACACATACACACACACAGCACTTTGCCTCACCATTCTGCCTTGGTGGGTTTTACATAAAAGAAGAGGCGTAATAATCCTGCCTGAGCTGGCAGTGTATAAGGGGCTTCTGATTGCTGGAGGCTGCTTATACTTGCAGCCTGAGAGGAAGACCTGCAGACACCATTAGGGCTGTAAAATACTGCATTAAAGTATGCTATTATTTATGATCAGTGATAAAACATTACTGTGTACATCAATCAAAGATAAGACAGGGAAAGACTTAATTTGTATTCATACTATTTATTTTTTTAATTAAGATTTTTTAAGATGGAAACAGGGGAGGAGAGGCTGACATGCGCGGGCCGAGGTTGGGAGTTGAACCCTGGGCTGCTGCATCGAGGACTATGGCCTCTGCACATGGGACGCCACAGACTATTAATTTTTACAGCCTGATATAAATAAATAAAAACAGAAGACAGCTTTCACATTATGAGTTTTAGAGTTTGTTTGAAGAACATCCGTCTTCTCTTCTGAAACCAAACCAAGGCCCTTCCTTTTATGTGTCGTGCAAGAGTGGTTTTATGGGGACATACAAGTTTTTGCATCGGCACATGAATCAATATTGTTTATTTTCGTGTGGTCGGAAATATATGTTCTCAGCTTGTTTCTATTTTCAGAAATGATCAGTATTATCTCTGCCCACTGGACTATTTTAGGATTTTGTCAGATAACAAACCCAAACATTAACCACATGCAAACACTCACCTTATTGATTGTGTAAAATACAGGCTGCATTACTGCCAGGTCTTAAAAAGAGACTTTTTTTTTTGCATGATATTCAAACAGCAGCTTTCAGACAATGTTGCAGAACCTCTAAAAAGCATTTTATTAACTTGAAATTTGCAGCTGCTGTGCAAACAACCCTAGACTTCCAACCATTCTCGACTCGTGTGTGACAGATTTTTGCAGCATAAAATCTCTGGAAAAGCAGTGTCGTGGCTTGGGGAGAAGATTGCATACATTAGAGAGGTTGTTGGGTTCACTCCTCCTGCCATCCTTAAATCCAAAAGCAGAGGAGAGGGTGGTGGCGGATTGATCGGTCTATTTGTCATTCCACTGAAACCAGATATCTGCATCTCTTAGCAACAGCGCTCTGGATTTGGTAGGTGCTAAATGTCTTGAGATCAGAGTAGAGTTACAGGGAATACATGCAGACTCGTATGTGTTTATGAACTGAGATGAGTTTTACTATCTTAGAACAAGATGAGGAATGCAAACAGACTGATTCTTCAGGTGGTTAAATGTTGAGCCTTTATGACCTTTTGACCTCAGCTCCAACTCAGTGACAGTACATGTGTGTGCATGTTTGTGTGTGTCTTAATTAAAATCTTTTTCTGCTCTGTTTTTTACTGTTTCCACTTATTCAAACATTTTCATGTGTTTCCTGTTATTCTGATTATCCATCCCCCTGTCTCCCCGATGCCGCCCTCTGTAGGAAGAGACGGGAAGTGTTTTTGTGGAAGGAGTCGACCCTCAGAGCTGGGTAAGTCTTCAGCTCTAATGAGAAGTGCATAGATCTCCATGATTTATCTCCATCACTAATGTTACAACAGCTTTAGACTCTCTCTCTCTTCTAACTCCTCTTCTCTCGCAGGAACCCGTCTTTGCCTCTGTCTTTTCTTGCAGCACACCTCAGTATATCATGTGTTTCAACCAGGTAATAGTCTGAGCCGCTGCATGGCAGGTTTAACCGCGGCCTTTTGGTTTGCAGTGTTTTGTATGCAGTGAAAAGTCTCACTGATGACGTGTGAGGTTTTACTAACGAGTCGACTCTGCGGTTCTTTTACGGTTGTGGTTTCTAAACCCGAAATGTTTTTTCTGACCTGTTGCACACAAACCTAAACACCAAAGCTAATTAGATTTTGTTAAACTTAAACAACATTATTTTACAGACTACACACAGGTCTGTATGTGACTGACTGGCTGAGTGAGTGAGTGACGGTACTCTCACAGCCATAGAGAGAGAGAGTTGCGACATCGCAATGGCGGATCATGGAGCATATTGGACCTCCACTGACGCGACTCTCTGTCTATACGGCTCTGGATACTTTGTTTGGGGAGTAGGCGGGGCTGCTCCTCCGATGCTCACCCTCTGTCCTCACCTGCGTCCGCCGCGCGCACCTGCTTTCAAACACGTCGTCATCGGCCTCATAAGGACAGTCCTTGTAACACATTGCTCACAAAAGCGCACATTGACCTGATGCGGTCAGCCACATACTAGACTTACTTGACCTAGTTGTTCAAAAAGAGCCAGCTTTCAGGGCACTGGTTTATCTCAGTTGGTAGGTTCGACTCCTGCTCTGCTGATCATTTGGTGCATGTTATTTCCCACTCTCTACTCCCCACACATCATGTCTCTCTTTGTTCTAATTATTAACTAGTATAAAATGAATGCTTCTCGTTGTATGCTATATTTAAAAGTAAGTCTTCTTCTTATTAATCTTTAGAGGGGTTGTCATAATTTGGATTTGTGAGCAATGAAAACACAAGCAGCTGCAACAGGAACAAAAACAGGAAGCAGAAAAACCAGACAAAATAAAATAATATTATCCACGATAAACTTTACATATATATGAAAATAATAGTAGTAATAGTGTAATAACTAGGCTTTGTACACATTAGCCATGCGGAGCAGCCTTAAGCAACAAGTCAAAAAGAACAATATTAACAAACAATATGATTCCTAGTAGGATTTTGATACAATTTAAGTTTGATCTTGATAGCTTTGCCATCTTGAGAGCATTCTCGTGTGTTTACTGGGGAAGGTGTTTGAGTTACTCGGGTCAAAATCCTCCTGATTACAATACAACAAGGAAACCTTTCAAAACATTGTATTTTCTAGGTCAATTTTTGTTTTTTCCACATGACAATATGTTAAAATAAGAAGACTATTTTGCAATGATAAGAACAAAGTAGCCTCACAGATTTTAACATTCAAACTGCATTGGAAACATGCACTTTAAACATCTCTCTTAACACTGCTGCAAAGATAGCCTTCACTCTGACAGTGTGAGGAAACAGTGGACCCTGAGAACATACAGATGTTTGTTTTCCTAATTCGACTTTTGTTCTGAATCATATTTTTTCCTCTGGTCATGCACGTCTGCCCTCACTCACCTGTTAAATTACATCACCCATGTTATTCTCTTTTCGCTTCACCCTCAGACCAGTCTCTCCTTCGAGGCACAGGAAGTCTCCTCTCCTACCAAGAACCCCGTTCAGCCACAGTGGAGACAGAAGGTGACGCAGGCTGGTATTACTTTTAAATCTTTTAATGGTTTAGATATTAAGATCTACAGACGAGCTCATCTCTGTCTCACATTAACACGTCTGTTACTCTGTACAGGCCAAGGGGGCTGAGGATGAGACTCAGATGGACAACAAAAGAGACTCCGCAGACTCTCCAGTGTGCACATATGAAGGTCAGAGCTGCTTTATTTCATATGATAAAAATGTTTTCTTTTGTTTCTCTCTTAACCGTCTGTTCTGTTTGCCTTACAGAAACCTCCACGCAGTGTTTGATGCAGTTTGAAGGTACACTCATGCACATGTTCAATAGTATAAGTTGTTAAAGCCTTCAGTAAATTTGATTTTACGTCACCTGTCTCGCCCCCCCTGCAGCTGTGCAGAGCCCCTCAGAGTCGCCCGTAAAGGAGGACACGCCTGTGGACGAATCAAACGCTTTTGATGGAGGTTTTTACAGAGATCAGTCGCCTCCTTCCGCCTGCGCCCCCGCACCATGTGGAGGCGTTGCTGCCACAGAGAGCGAGCAGGACCTGGACGTCCTGTGTCAGACCAACACACCCATGTGAGCATGCTTTTCCTACAGATTTCAGCCTTATCAGCTTCGTGTTATTATGAATGTCTTCAATGATGAGGTAGATGGAAGCTGCATCTATCTGGTGGTCTTTTGAGGTAAATTTATAATAAATAGAGGATAATATGTTATGGTCTCTGACAGGTCAAGAGCTTATTTTACGGTTAAATACTTTCGGGATATTTTCTAAGCCTGACAATGACAAAACAAGCTCTTTTGGTGGGCTTAACTTCTCGTCTGTAATTGCTCCAAAGGATTACATTATAGCTTAATAGTTATTTTCACGCCAATGAAAATAGGTCCGAGGTTGAAAAATGCAGGATTCCCTCGTCATGAATCACACTCAAACTCGAGCTAAATGTTATTTTTTTCTCATTTCTAGTTATTGCAAAGATTATCATAAGTTCTCCACTGCTGAACTGTATCATTACTGTTAGATTTCAGAGAAAAACATAGGTTGAAAAATACAAGACCTCCCCTTTAAATGCTGTCTGTGTAGCGCACTGAAAAGATGACTTCTTTTTTATTGATAGTTTATTTTCAAGGAACATAACCAAACATATTCAAACAAATATACATTCCCGCTGACCCCCCGTCCTCCCCTGACAACCAAAAAGCTAGACAATTAAGAAAAAGAATAATAGATACACAAATACCAAAAAAATAAAAGTGAATATTTAGCAATACTTACTGTGCAAATAGAGACGTACATTTGCATGATCTCCACACAACTATCAGTAGGAAGTAAAATGGCTCAGAGGAAACAGATCGAAAATAAAGATTAAAGAGTCAGAGAGAAATCTATGAATGAGGCCCAGGTGTCAATGAATTTCTGATGGGGCTTGCATCTGTTGTAAGTTTTTCTAGTGGACTTAGTGATAACATTTCTTTGATCCAATTTACAAATAATTGGGGCTTGTCCGACTTAAAGTGATATTCAATATTATTACTAGTTAAAAATGTAAGTTAAACCAGTTAGAAACAGTATTTACCTGAATGCTTACTGGCTTTAAAGAGGAAAAAAATGTTGTACCTACCCTTTAAGAAGAAGGCACTGCCCCTTTAAGAAAAGCTCAGGAGAGATAAAAGTTGCAAAAAGTGAAGATGGATGAGCTTTGGACGGTTTATTTTGGGGGTGCAACATCTGCAGTGACTTCTAAGTGTTGTAAAATAAAGAGTATTGCCTCCCTCCAGCACTAAATGAGCCATTAGTGGGCCTCCTGTTGTCATGATCAATTTCTCTAATGGAAGTACTTTAATCTTATGTAATTATCAATATACATGCATCAATATATAGACAAATATGTATTGAGTTATTTTCATGAGAATAGTTATAATAGTGGCTGTATGATAGATACAATTCTGCTTATTATTCAATTATATAAAAATGCTAAAGACAGACTGACTCGCTGTTTGTTGTGGTCGTCTGACATAATGTTTCTATGTGACTCAAATAGATGACTCACTGTTTCTGGCTGATTGAAGCAGAGAACACCGGGTCAAACCAAAATTAAATCAAGAGATATACTGTATGTCTGAATTTGTGTGTGTTGTGTGTGTGTTCAGGCTGACCTCAGCAGTAGCGGAGCACCGGCGGTCAGTGCGTCCGTCCCGTCGGACTCAGGGCTCCAGAAACCCTCTGAGGGCTCTGGCTGCGAGGGAGGACGTCCGGCAGGACTACATGGGAGAGAGAGTCAATGCAGCTTCTGAGGAGAGGATGCAAGCTGAGAACAGTGAGTCGGACTGTTTTCTCTTTTTTATATCCTTTATTTTAAATTTTCTTTGTAGTTCAGCTTCTTTAACTCTGCTTTCTCACAGAGTCCAAGAACTCAGATTCACATCACGCCAGATCAGAAGACATCTCCTCCTCAGATGCTCCGACAACAAAGTTGTATCCTCCCTTTAGCAGTCTGATGCTCATCCACATCAAAGGTCAGAAAAGATTTGGTTTACTCGATTTATGTAATGGTGACTTTGTGTTCAGGTTTTTATATTAACTGGTGCCTGTGTGGGACAGGTAGGCGGCATGTCCAGGTGCGTCTGGTGGAGCCCTCTGTGCGCTCGCTGAACAGCGGAGACTGCTACCTGCTGGTCACTCCGGAGCATTGCATCCTGTGGAGCGGGGAGTTTGCCAATGAACAAGAGAAAGCCAAGGTAACACTGAGAACTAAAACATGTTTTCATTCTCCAAGACAGCATGTTGTTGACATTAAAGTACAGGGTGGCATGTAACAGGTGTACGAGGTGTAAGGCAGGAAACAGATTATGTTAGAATGTTGGAAAACGTGCACTTCCTTTGAAAACCTTATTATCATACACCCAAAGACCATGAAACATCACTTCATATACTGGTGAAGAAAATCTCTCTGAGTGTTGCAAATGAACAATTTAAATTTTAAATTTACCATTTCATGCCACAAAATGCATAAAAAAAACACACGATGCCCCGAGGAGCATGTGGAGCAGCACGCACATGCAGCAGAATATATTAACACTGCTTCTTGAGGTAATGTTGACACTATTGATGCTTACTAAGGAAATGTTATCAACATAGATTACCTCAAATATATAATGTGTATTAGCTATTAATATTTGTTTTAAATAAATAAGGACAATACAGCTAAATAGACAGTTCTGTAAATGGACCTGTGTTTCAACCTGTCCTAGTCCTTTGGCCAGATGTTCTTAAACCACCGAGTACACAAAATATACAGACAGAAGATGAGAAGACGCCATAAAGACAGCATTGGATACAAAATACACAATATAAGTAATGGCAACAACAAAAAAATAAAAACAGCTACAGTTACAAAATAGGTAATGGTAAGAAAAGCTTTCTTTAGTCAGCGCATGCAGCCATGCAAGCAAGTGACACAAAGCAGCAGAAACAGCTATGCAATGATTATTAAAGCCAGTTTTGACACACGCAGAACAACAAGCAATATGCATGTATAACCAGAGGTGGAACGAATTACAAGTATTCGCATTATTGTAATTGAGTAGCTTTTTTGGTGTACTTTTTTGAGTATATTTCATTTTACTTTCACTTAAGTATGTTTGAAATGTAGTAAAATAATTTGGTACATTTTTACATTCATTTGTTACTGATTAAAATATCTACGGATAACACACGTTAGTTTGGAACCGAACTAACCCTTTAACCACCACACAACAACACAAACAAACTAACCAATCGAGGCAGCGGTAGACGATCAGCAACCCCCGTGTTCTGTGAGGAAAAATCACTGGTTTTGTCGATGGAGTCTGGCGGCTATGAAGAGAGCTTTACATCTGCTGTTTGTGGTTAAACAAAGGATCTTACTCTTTGACAAAAAGTCCATCTCTCAATCTGACACCACAACATGTGAACAAAGGGGCCAGGTTTGAAAATAACAAAGTTTCTTTTTAATTAATTTGCATAGGATGCGTGTGTATGGTAACCTTGGAAAAATGTGTTTATTATAAAGATCAGCGGGGTGGACAAGTAACACACTTTTACTTTAAGTACTTTTTAAATGAGCTACTTTTTACTTTTACTTGAGTTGTTTTTTACACAAGTACTTTTACTGTTATGCAGAAAGAGCTGCAGGATTCTGCAGGTTGTTTGGGGAAAATAGGTGACGTCATTCTGCAAATAAGTTTCATTTTCTTTGGAATAAATTTGATAGAAACTTTAGCAATTAAGCTGAAATACAGTTGGGTTGCAGGATCTGATGGCCAAAAGATTTTACCTCGGTGTCAGGAATCACTTTATAATTACGCTAATTCCACATGCATGTTCTGTTTTTTGTTTGTTTTAAGGCCTCTGAGCTCGCATCGTTCATCCACAGTCAGAGAAATCTCGGCTGTCAGGCCTCTCAGATCGTCCACCTGGAGGAGGGGCTGAACTGTGACAGCAGCCTCGCCGCGGACTTCTGGAGCCTTCTAGGAGGACGGGCTCAATACAGAGGTTAGAGGTCAACATATCCAGTTGGTAAAGGATGAATTATAAAACTACCAGACAATAAAGATCTGTTGGATCTGTGTTCATCGTGTTTTCTTCTCCCCACAGGAGCCGGTGCAGAAGAGGAGGACGAGCTCTTTGAACGTGGCGTGACAGAGTCTAACTGTGTGTACAGGCTGGTGGAGAACAGACTGGTGCCTCATGAACAGGCCTGGGCCTCCATCCCCAGCGTGTCCCTGCTGGGCTCTGATGAGGTTCTGGATCCTCCTGTTGCTTCACTGTACATATGTTGTTTCTAATTAGTTTACGGCCCTAACAAGGCGAATGTACTCGCTGATTTGTTTGTGTGTGTCCAGGCCCTGGTGTTTGATTTCGGCGGTGAGGTGTACCTGTGGAGCGGACAGGATGTTTCGCCCAGCAGGAGGAATGTTGCCCTCCAGCTGACTCACCAAGTGTGGGTCGGAGCGTACGACTACAGCAACTGTCGAGTCAATCCGCTGGATCCCACACAGTGTAACCCCGGCATACCGCTGTGAGTCCACCCAGCAGGCAGTTCAGCTTTTAGTCCACACTTCACACAGAATAATAACAGCACATCGATATTAGGGCTCATTACAGAAACAGTGGTGGAGGATTTTGGTGCACACAATTAAAGCGGAGGATGTAATTCCACTCTTAATTCCACTGAAGACGGCATACCTTGTTATGTTTACTGTGCATGCAGCACACAGCAGCAGGTCTTTACTGCACATGATAAAACCAATGCAAATAGCTTGCAAAAAAAAACCCAGCATGCAGCACTGGTCCACAAGACATGCTGTTAGATCCCAGCACTACACGCTGTCATACTGCAGCTGGCAAGAACATTCAAACAAGTGGACAAACAAACCCATTTACTGCAGCACAGTGCAAACATACATCCATGCTGAGCGCAGATATTACAGTCTACAGTCTGCCTACAGTACGCTCCACACTGTGCACACTGCTGTGAGGAGTTGTCTCCACATGTTTGGACCTGGCTGCAGTGATTTGCTCCCATTCAGGATCAAAAGCAACAGAGAGGCTCACCAGCATGTTGGGTGATAAGGCGTTGCTTGCAGTAGGGCTTATCAGTTCATCACAAAGGGATTGGATGAGGTTTAGATCAGGGATCTGTGCAGTCCTTTTCTTTGTCAATCTGTCTTTTCTGCACTGATGCATTGTGATGATGAAACAGGATGGACAGTTTCCCAAACAGTTTCTTTTGTTTAGCCCTTATCATGCTGATTTACGTCCAAGTGTTCATTTTTCCGACAAGTTTATTTTTAATTAGTTATTTGATGCTGTAAAAAGGATGATTGACAGCTCTGTTGACAAATACAGCTCCTGCAGCCGATCTGTTCCTGATTTGCAGAGTAGAGGAGGAACGGCGAGAGGAGACGTAACTAACACAATCACTACAGTCATTGAAGTTTACGTATCTGTGAATGTCTGCTTCAGGCCAACACAAGAAGCTGTTCTGCTGTTCAGTGGAAGTGAAAATTCTGTTTCCTGTACAGATTTGGCCTGGACCAGCTATGGTCTGGAGCAAATGAATTGTTTCATAACTATGTTTCCGCTCACTTTTGTGACATTTGTTCACCTTTAACTTCAGGAGAGGCGAGGGGCGCCCCAGCTGGGCGTTGTTCGGCTGCGTCTCAGAGCACAACGAGACGTCTCTGTTCAGAGCAAAGTTCCTGGACTGGACGGGCGAGGGCGGTGCCAAGGAGGAGGCTGCTTTTGTGATTGCGGAGCTGCAGGTTCACCTCATTATTAACTTATAAAAGTTACTGCTACAGCTCACAAAATACTCATGATCGTGACACTGACTTCCATCTCTTCACAGCCTGTCCCAGTCCCGTCTCATCCGTCGTCAGACCTCTTAAGCGCTTGCGACGCCAAGGCTCTTGTATCAGGTGAGACACTGGAAGGAGACGGTTTGGTCCATAACGTGTTGGCTGGGGTTGATGTCCAGAGGGGGCACGGGGTCATCACTCTGGAGGAGGGACGTCAGATGGAGCTGAGAACGGTTGGCGTGGACACCTGGCACGTCCAGGAGTTTGATGACAGTGAAAGTCCCGTAGAGAGCACGGGGCAGCTTCATGAGGGAGACTCCTACGTCATGCGCTGGACGTACAGCGTCAGCGCTGTCGGTCAGTCACACTCCTCTTAATCACTCACTTCTTATTTTGCCTTCAATTATTTTTATGTACAAATGTTTTGCTCTGCTGCAGATAAGATGAACGGCTCTGATGACGGCGTCGCAGGACAAAAAGAAAACAGCGCCTTGTTCCTCTGGAGGGGCCGTCACTCGTGTGTGAGTGGGCGGGACACGGCTGCTTTCCTGTCCATCGGGATGAAGAACCAGGAAGAGTCACAGGTACGTTCTTAAAAATACATCATGTGCTTATATTCACGATTAAAACCTAAAGTATAATTAAATTCACCTCTGTTGTTTCTTCAGGTGGTGGTGCCTCAGGGAAAAGAGCCTCCCTGTTTCCTGCAGCTTTTCCAGGGAGGTCTGGTCCTTCACAGGGGCAAGCGAGACGAAGCGTCCTCTAAAGCAGGTACTGATCAGGTATATTTTTGTCTTCCTGAGTCTGTTTTCTTCTGTGATTAAAATGTGTTTTCTTCTCTGTCTGTTGTAGCCGAGTGGCGTCTGTTCTGCGTGCGAGGAGAGCTCCCAGAGGAGGGCTCTCTGTTAGAGGTGGACTGCTGCTGTGCAAGCCTGAGGTCCAGGGGCGCTGTTGTCCTGCTCAACAGCCAGCAGGGGGTGCTGTATCTCTGGACTGGCTGTAAAGCTCATGTCAGCATGAGAGAGGTCGGCAAGAGAGCGGTGGAGCGTCTCACTCAAATGTAAGACACTTACGATGGCAGGAAATGCAGCTATCGTGATTATTTTGACATTGTAATTTCCCAGCTTGTGCATTTCATCAGGTGTCCACCGGAGCTGGGTCTGAGCAAAAGCAGCCCTGTGAAGGTGCAGGTGGTGGAGGAAGGTTCAGAGCCTGCAGACTTCTGGACAGCGCTGGGGCAGATGGACAGGAAGGCGTACGACTGCATGCTGCAAGGTAGCAAACAGCTCTGACTGTTGTTCTCTCCGTTCCAGACCTTTCTTTAAAGTTAAACCAATGACGTGTCTTCTCTTGTGTCAGATCCAGGAAAGTATAACTTCACGCCTCGCCTCTTCCACCTGAGCGGCACCTCGGGGAGTTTCCGGGCCGAGGAGCTGCAGAGTCCAACGCGGCTGCCGGGGCTCATGATGGCGATGCCGTTCACCCAGGAGAGCCTGTACTCAGTACCACAGCCAGGTGAGAGCACACACACTTCCATATGCAGTAGAAGACAGAGCACTTCTATCCAATGCAACTTTTTTACATGAACAGTCACTAAAAAGTAGAATGAATAATCTTTTTATTGCACATTTATTTGCTCTGTTTTTATCTATATCTAACTTTGACTCTAACTAAGCTGTATCATGTTCTCTTGCCACCAAGAAAAACAAACTTATAAATCTAATCCCCTTTATCGTCTAACCTTCGCCCTGTCTATCTTTCCTGTCTGTCCACCAGCCTTATTCCTGCTCGACAACCGTCTGGAGGTCTACCTGTGGCAGAGGGGTCAGCCGGAGCAGACGGAGAGCTCGGCCTCAGCCTGGAGCTGCTGGCACAACGAGAGGAGGTGTGCCATGCAGACGGCGCTGCAGTACTGCAAAGGTAAGAGGACACTGTTTGAAATATTAACCCTTTTTACACTGCCAGTTCAAGGCGGGATTATTACGCCTCTGTTACGTTCCGTCTTCTATGTAGAATGCACGGAGGCGGAAGTCGTTCCGCCTCTCAGCCGGCATCAGGGGTAGTAACAGAGGTAAAACGGCATCAGTGTAAATAGCGGAGCCGGCAGGGCGGAAAAGTGCTGTGTGTGTCTTTGAAGCACGCAGTTTTTGTTTGTTTACATCTCGCGCACATTTTGCTTCCGCAACGCCTGAACACTTTGTAAAAACACACACTGGGGCGGCTGCATGACGGCGGAGCTTTGTTACGGTGCTGATGCAGAACTGCAGCATATAAAGTGCTATAGACTGGACAAAAAGATGGATGACATAATGACTCCCTAAAAGTGACGCCAAAACATTTGGAGCACCCCCCGCTGACTGGCTGCAGTATAGGTCATAAAGCCTGCCTCCTTTATGTTAACAGATGGGACATGAGTCAAACTATAAAATCAAAATACAGACCAAATAAATTTTTCTCAAACATGGTTTCTGTCATTATAGTTAGTTCTTATCATGCTGATTTACGTCCAAGTGTTCAACAAGTTTATTTTTAATTTTTATTTGATGCTGTTAAAAGGATGATTGACAGCTTTGTCGACAAATCCGGCTCCTGCAACCGATCTTTTCTGGATTAGCAGACTAGAGGAGGAACGTCGAGAGGAAACGTAACTAAAACAATCACTACAGTCACTACTATTTTGGCTTCAATTTCGTACAATGAGACCAGATGGAGACGCGTCGTCCATCTTTATATGCTGTCATTGGTTCGAAAGGAAACAATGGCTCAAAAAATGAAATGGTCGGTAATTGACATTGATTTTTCTCTGTGTTCCAGAGATGAACCCAAGACGCCCACCGCAGGCCTACCTCGTCTTAGAGGGGGCAGAACCTCTTACCTTCACTAACGTGTTTCCCCGCTGGGAGAGGAGCCTGGGAGCCCACACACAGGTACAAACACCATCCAGACAGAAGATCAGTTTCTCATCTGTACATTGTACTTCTACAGGAGTACGTCCATTTAATGTCATGTGTATATCATAAATCATAGTTCCTTTTGTCCTTCGTTTTGAGGGTTCGGTTGCAGCCATTTTTATGTGATAGCTTCTTTGCTAGCAGCTAAGAGTGTTGTAAAGAGGTATTAATCCTGAGCCATGAGTTTGTCCATTCAGAAAGTGAAGAGCAATCATGTTCTACTCTAAAACTTTTCATTATTTTCTTTGCAGTCTCTTGACAGTTTGAACAAGAAAATTAAAAGGCAAACCCCATAAATGCGAAAAAACGTTGTCATTTTCTACCTCACAGCCTCCAGCATTCATCATGTCCCAGAATACATTTCAATTTTAGAGTCTCAAAAAATTCAATTATGTTCTCCCAACAGAGCTCTCTGTCCGTGACGCTGGGAAATATATCAAGGCGTTATTGTTTCTCCCATTTCTGTTTGACACAGACAGCAGTGGATTTTTTTCTATTGTTCGCTGCACTTCAAAAGTTTGCAATTGCCTGCCAGAAAAACTTATTTCTGTACCATCAAATCTCTGAGAAATTGTGAAGTAACAAAGTATCTCAAGCAAATCCACAATATGTTCTATTTTGTCCAATCAAATTCTTCAATCCTTCTGGCAGTCACAACCACATCTGTCTCTTTCCCCTGGGTGTGTTTGATTTATGTGTCAGGGCGACACAGCGCCGGTGAAGCTGACCTTGGTGCAGGACGCCCTGGCCCAGCTCATGAAGACCCAGTACCCTCTGGAGGAGCTGCTGCGGAGCCCCTTACCTGAAGGAGTGGACCCCCAGCACCTTGAGGTCTACCTGTCCGATCAAGACTTCCAGGTAACCTGATAAAACAGCATGCAGTGACATGTTTCAACCAGCAGCCTGCAGTGTTCGCCTTGTTTTGCGATTCATAAATAGACCCTCTTATGTTTGTAATTAGATGATAAATCTTGAGTTCAGTTGAGACTTTTATATTTTATTATATGAATTGATTGTTACATCGCATCCCTCATAAATAAACCCCTGCAATTATGTTTCAGACTATTTTGGAAATGAAGAGAGATGAATATGCCTCCCTGCCAAGCTGGAAGCAAATTGATCTGAAGAAAAGCAAAGGGCTGCTTTGCTAGACAGCGTACACAAGCAGAGGCTGGGTGACGCTTCTGCAGCAGGGAGCAGGCGGGGAGCAGGGGCTTCCTCCTCCACCCAGAAAGGAAGATGGCAGGGGGGTATTAGCGCCACGTCGCTGCACAAAGGACTGCTCACAACGTCATAAAAAGAGACGAGGAATTCACTTTTATTTATGTCAAATTAGTACGAGTGTGTGGACTTTTTATCAGACATGGATTTCTCCGTAGCTATTGTTCAGAGCAAAAACAAAAACACATTTTCCTATGAATTTTTTCTGTACAAATCAATGAGAGATACAAAGAGAAAGATGTGTGGGAGTGAGGGAAGGACATCAGTAACAAACTGTGGGATAAGGATGAGAAAACAAAGGAGTGCTTGCAAAAAAAAGATCAATGCTAATAAACAATGTAAACAAAGAAAAAAATAAAAGGCTAACCACTTTCTAAATGTTTCCTCCTCAATCAATACGTTCCCATCAAACATGTCTGCATGCTAACAGCTGCAGCTCAGATAACAGATGAAAAACCTCTTCAAACAAATGTATTTCACTCAATTTTACAGCCGTGTGTCATACAGTGTAATAATGTGTTCATTTGTCTGCCGGCACTGTGTGCATAAAGCTTTGAAGCCTAAGCCCATGTGTTTATTGTGGCCTCTGGGTAATGCCTTATTAGGACCCCTCTGGGATTCACTATTAGCTATGCATGGAAGAGCAGGTAGCCATGCTCCAATAACATCCCTCTGGCCCAACACACGCTAATTCTGCTTCACCTCAATCAACACACTGTTCAAAACACCCGCAGAACACAGCAGTACACACAGACGCACTAAATATCTTCATAGTGTGTAATAGCTTTTTGAAACGTTTGGTTGTCAGAATTAATGTTTTCATACAGAAAGGAATCATACAGAAACTTCAGAGGTTCGTACATAGGCTACAGACTTGACTTGCTAGCATGTTAGCGGCTTTGTGATGCTGTGAAGGCACAGTGGTTCTTTGAGCTAAATGCTAAGATTAGCATGCTAACAAGTTCAAGATCTTAAAAAGTCCTCCAGGCTTTTACCTAAGTTTCTCATCTTTCCAGTAAAAAACTATAAAACAGTCCTTATGAATCATTATGTCGTAGAAGTTGTAAGGTTAAGTCAAATCCAGAGTAAATTTCCGTAGCATAGTGAACGTGTAGCCTTAAAGAAATGCTAGTGCTAGTTTGTTTTATGGGCCGCATGATGACGAAGCTATCCTAAAAATCAGAGTTATTTCGTTGAAATTTTTTTTTAGCTTAATGTGCGACTGAGCAGCTTTCATAGGAATGAACATACTAATCCGTGATGCTCACAATGATGCTAACATGCTTATATTTAGCAGGAGCCATCTTTGGCTGTGTCCCAATCCAGGGGCTGCAGCCTTCGAAGGAGGCAGTCAGAGGATGAGTCATTCGTAGCCTGTGTAGACCGCTAAAGCTGAACTGAAATGTGACGGTCTGGTCTACAGAGGATTTCCTGTTTGCGTCACCAGCTGTTCCCGCCCTTACCCTTGTGTCAACAAACGCCACTCCTGTTGCCGAGCAACAGGTAGCTAGCAGGCTAACTAGCTAGCATAACTAATGTCACGTAACTTAACCTATTATTTTAAAGATAATTTGTTTCAAGGTCCCCTTTTAGCCTTTTTTATGTGTATCGCTTGCTATTCGATTGAGTTGAAACCAAAAACTTTTAAAAGTGTATTCCTTGGCCGCGTAAGACTCCATCTCATTTGAATTGGCGCGCGATAGGTTGGGCCGCGAAAGGATGCACCCGATGGATCCTTCATGCATTTGTCAGCTGCATCTGAAGGAGCCTTCCAAATGTGACAGCCTTTGACGCACCTCTGTGATGCAATCAGCCTTCGGATACGCCCTTCGAAGGCTGCAGCCCCTGGATTGGGACACAGCTTTTGTGTTTTTGTATTCTAATTAGTGCTAAATGCAAAGTATTGGACTTATTAAACTGGTGCTATGTCATAACTGATCACTAACTATGTATCCACCTGTGGGATACATGAACATCTGTGGCAAATATGGAAATCCAAGATGCTGAGACATTTAAAAAACACAAATGTGAAGTTGCTTGTGGTGCTAGAGGAAAGGTCAAAGAATCACCAAAGTCATTAGGATTCATCCACTGAGAACCATGACTCCATCTGATCGATGCTGAGATGATTCACTGTGGACCGACAGAAAGATATTAACTTTGAAGAGGAAGAGATACGAGTTTCTCCTTTGATACCAGCCTCAATTAAACACAATACAACGCAGCAATGGCACAAAAGGGCATTACTCTGCTGCTGATGAGGCTAAAACGAAGCCTATTGGTCCCATGTTTTTGAGCATCCACAAGTCATGCTGATAACACAGATTGTAAATACGTGCGGTTGGTCTTCTATTAGTCCGCTGAGGTGGAGCCCCTTTGGGTTCACTGGCTAACTGGGTGTTATTTTCCTCAGCATGGATTAGCTGACTAAGCCTCCATGTGATGGGAGATTGGATTTGGGCCCACCGCTGGGTGATGGCGCACTCAAGAAGAAATGTTTAAAAGCCTTTAACGAGCAGGCGGCTTACACCTTCGACAGACCAACTTTTGTAGATCTGCTTTAGGGGTACATACAGAAAACCCCACCTGTATCTGAGTGTTTCATACTGACTTTACAGTGGCTGTGGTGAAAGCAAGGCATATGATAAAAAATAAAAATCCAATCCTTTTATCAATGTTACATTTCAAAATAAGAGTCCCTGCATCCATCAGCACGGCTTCTCAGAAATGTGCTTGTTAATTTAAAATGGATGTTTGGGAGGAATGCTTTCACAACACCGTCTGTCAGAGTATGTGCCTGCTAACAATCAATTGAGTACAGAGTTTTGAATAGAGGCAGCTTAAGGATAAATTGGACATATTTTCACGCCCTGTTGCTGCTTCTTTGCATACATGATTATCTGTGTTCGCTCTAGATGGCCTGTTCTCTGTGTGTGTCGAATCCAGGTATGCCTCGTTCGGGTTCTGATGCCAGGGCCGCCTCGCGTAAAACCACCATGTGATCTTCGGCCGCGTGGAGCGACTGGTCGATCCAGTCCATACTGCCGGACATGTGACAGGCGTTGCGGGTGACCAGCACCAGGTGGCTGACTGAGAGGAGGAGAGCAGTGGCCCTGAGGAGGAAGACAAATTGATTACATTTCACTCGCTTGTGCAGAAAGAAAAGCTCTTATTTTTTAAAAAGAAAGCTTTTAAAATCAAGCATTAGGGTTGGTCCTGCATAAACTTCAATTTTAGTTTGATTCATTGATGGAAAACAAACAATTCTGAGTTACAATATTTTCCTGGCATCTTCTGAACTATTGTAATCTCTCTATTTATCAGTGTTATTATATTATGGATAAGTCAAGTCAAGTGGTCGCTCCTCTCCGGCTCTCACAGACGCTAATCGATCACATTAATAGGTCCCTGCATTAAGCAGTCAAAGTAATACAAACAGCCTCATTTAAAAAGAAATGAAGGGGCTATAAACATGATTACCTGGCGTCGAGGAGGATTGGATCCAGAGGAGGGTACATGGATCTGACCACGTCGTCCACCCTGAGAGGAGGCGAGACAGGTTGGTTAGCTGGAGTCAGTAACGTGCTAATGTCGAGTTTCTGTGAATCGAACGTGGTGCGTTACCTCGGGCTGATGCGTTTGGCCACCGTGATGATGTCGCTCAGGCTGGCTGGTGCTTTCACCTTTGCCCCTGAGCCCATTGTCAAGGCGACCAGCTTTTCGGTCAAAGTGTGGCAGATCTGTACGTGGAGGAAATACGTGTTAGCATAAGGTAATCAGTGAAAATTAATATGGACTAAAGACGGTGAAGTTCAGGTACCTTTAAGATAGAAATGCAATGAGAGACCAATCCGCTGTTTGAGAGAAATCACAGAATTATTTTTGATCTATGAGATTGATCATGTACAGAAACCTATGTCATGCAATGCTACAACTAGTGAGACATACGAGGCGTCCTCTATCCAGTCCTCGTTCTCCAGGATGGCCTCGATGTGGGGGTTAGTGATGACCACATCGTCCAGCTCCAGCTCTGACGGCTCACTCTGAGTCTCCATGGCTGAGATCAGATCCACTGTGGGCCTGAAAAACACACCAGGGAATGCAGAGCAGGCAAAACTGGATTACTGACCAGAACCCCAATAGTCACAGTTACATTCAGTGTGCGAAATACCATCATCTGCTAAATGAAACTGCAACATTGTAATGTAGTTGAAGTTAAGTGAAGTGGGAAAGGCTTAACTTTTTCCCTTTTCATATTAAAAGGGCCCTGTGTCTCTGAGTACACAACGGAGGTGTCATGTGTGCTCTGTCGTATTTCAAGCTGAGGTAGGAAACTTTAGAAATCAGGAAGAGTTAATAAGATTTTTCAAGCATCCAACCCAAAAAATAAGCTGCCCTGCTCGAATTCTGATGCAGGACAAGTCCACGAGGAGTCTAGTCGATTGATGTCATCACAAAACGTATGATGCTAGCTTTCTCTGCCACGCTTGAGCAACTAGCTCACTAGCTTTAGCTTGTTGAAGACTTTGTTCATGTGCAGTGAGTGCACAGGCAGAGTCTTTGTCGGTAGGCAGGTAGACAATCCAAACATTTCATCTGCCCAAAATAACCATTGGAGTTATTAGCAGCAACAGCCACAGATACCTGCTTCTGAGATGAATTGCTGACCTTAGCTTAAGAGTTAATTTGAAGGTAACAAAGCACACTAACAATGCCATGGTAAACTGCAACATTAGGGTGCAAAAACAGCCAAAACATCTTAATGGTTAAGGTGAATTAAGTCCAGCTGAGTTTGAACAGCACATAAATGGAGTGCCACTGTGGCTTAGCGATTAAGATGCTAACCATGAAGCGTAACATCCCTCATCTGAGGGCCTTTGTTGCAGCTCTCCCTCCCTTGTTTTCTTGCAAAACTCTGTCACAACTAGTTAATAAACACGTTAAATACTCCCAAATGATTTTAAACGGTGCTTAAACAGGTGGAATATTATAATGCTAACGCAAATTATACATTATCACACATTGTGTAGACAGTGTAGAGAAGCCTGTAGCATAGGTGACTGGGAATTAAGACCACACATAACTATTTCAAGACTAATAAAAGTCTAAAACAGAATGTAATATATCATCCAGATTAACAGGCTTTGTATTGATTCACTGACTTGGAGTCGAAGTGGTGCAGCAGGTCGTGAGGGTGGCAGTACCGGTGTCTGCACACCACCACCAGGGCAACGAAGGACGCCAGGAAAATGGTGGCCAGCACCCCGATGGCCACGATCACCACCGTCTCCATGACCACTGCGGCTCCCACAGCGGCTGCAGGCAGCGACTCGTTTGGAGGGGGGAAACAGTCCAATCAGGGTTGGCCGATTGTCCGAGCAGGATTATGGATGGGTGCTCATCTGTCGAGGAGAGAGTAATTGGCAGTTTCAGTCTGATTGGGGGACATCAAAGCAGAGAATAGTGACATTATCTCCACACTTGAGGATAATCGGCATGAAATTTCCCTGATTTTGATTTTTGTTGGACTGCAATGCCTCTCAGAGTCTGTGAGGAGGAGGACACAATCAGCAGTGTTTGTCTGTTTCTAAATATGGCACACCTACGACACACACATAAAACCGACCTTTATCTGAGTGCATAAAAAGCTGAAGTGCACTTGCCCTTTGTTTGCGCTGCTCACAGTGTAATAAGAGCACAGTGTTGGCTATAAACAGACTTTTTCACTCAACAGGGCAGACCAAAACAAGTGACAAATATTACATTTATTCTACTGAAGGTTAACAAGCAACTGCAAAGTCAACAACTTCAAAAATGATGTGAAAAAAATCCACTTTTGACTCATACACACATTTAAACCCGCAGAGAAAACCTCAACAAAAGTGACCTTTGACCTCCTACCTTCTGATGTTTTCAGTCCAAGCTGAAGTATTTTTGGATTATCTAACGTTTAATTTAGGTTCCATGCTCCCACATTTCCTCTTTCTGAAAGCGTACCTGCCCTTCAGCCCTGTGTAGTCACTCATTAACCCGTCCTGCCCCACCTGATCGTGTAGATGTGTGTAATCTCCTCTGTCCTTGGCTCCTCAAACAGCTCTCTAGTTACAGTATGATTGATTCATAATTAGGAGTGACATTTATAAAGCAGAGATACAGTGTTATGAGAGCGCGAATTACCTCAGGGGCAGCTGAACTTTCAACATTACAACATTGCAAAGCTGCATTTTTGCCTGGATGATTGTGTGAGATTCTGCCGCGGAATGCTGTAATTCTTTAATCTGATTAATTTGTGTTACACTCGCCGTATCGTAAGGGGCTTTCTCCTGTCTCGCTCTCTCTCCTGCAACAAAGCTTCTCAGGCTCCTTTTCCTTTCACAGGCTGGTGTATCTGAAAAGTTTGAAGAGCCCTCTGCTAAAATGAAACTTATACGTGTAAATGGAGTGACATTTTAGGGTACAGAAAGAGTCACTTAGAATATTTCTCCATCATTTCTCCGGGCCATCAGTGACCAACGCCTTATTTTACTTACACAGAACTATTTCTTTAGGGCAGTTTTGCTCATTCAAACCCAACTTTTTTAAAGTCTGTATAAAAAATAAACAGTTTGCCTCTACAAAGCAACTACTTTTCAACTAAATCTAAGTAATTTAGTTTTTCCTGCTAACTCTGTACTGAAACTACAACTTTTAGGTACATTTTCTGCTGCATAGGACTTCTATTTCACAACATAGCAGGGAGAAGAATTGCACTTATTACACCAGATTTTTTTGACAGCTTTAGTTACTTTTTGGATCATGATTTTACACACAAAAAAATTATGCAATGAGCTTTTGATTTAGCCTTTCTGACAGGCATAATGACACTCTCTACTTCTACTTGTCTAATTTTGAGTGCAAGGCTTTTTCATGGAGTACATCTAAACGGTGGTACTTTTACTGAAGTTGAGGTTTTAAATACTGCACCACTGCAAAAAAACACTAACAAAACAAAACACATTTTAACTCAAATAGATCAATAGAAACACAGTTTTCCCATTTCGCTGCATTTCACAGATACATAAATCATCGACACTTAAACTTAAACTTTATAAAAGATCTCACAGAATATTTCTAGAGTAACGTTAAAACTTACAACACTATTGGCATGAAGTAGGCACACAAAACAAAAAAAATCCACTTACTTACCTAAACATTTTGTTCTTCTTTTGGATTCCTTTTAGGGCTCAAAAAACTTTTCCCTCCGGGCACCAGGCGCGCGGAGACGGCACCGACATCTCCAAAACTGAGCCGTGAACGCGCACAAAAGCAGCCCACGAGCTACGTGAACGGCTTTAGCTGAGGCTGCCGGTGAGTGATTGATCGCCAAACTTTCCTGCGCGCACACCCTGCAGCTCTCATCTGCGTGTGGGTACATTCCGGCCACGCGCCTCTCCTCGCGGGGATTGTTGTAGCTGTGTAAGTGCTCGCTACCATGTTTTAATGCTTGGGAGACTACAGTGCGGCTATTGTCACACACAGAGTCGGTAACGTCAACGCTAGGTGGCGCACAATAACCGCTGAACTGTTTTCATCACATGAGGGACGGTAGAGTCAAATCATTTTAAACTTTTATTAGATTAATTTAAGTGACACCTGGTCGGTTAGGTCTGATACTAAATTAGCAAAGTAGAGCGTATGCTAATTGTGCTGTTTAACCTGACATTCCTATTTATTTATTACTTTACGTGGTTATAAATGTGCTTTATAATTTATTATACAGTACTGAGCCAATAATTGAAGAGTTGTCGTGGGTTTTAATTTATAAAGTCTAGATGGCAGACATTATGACTTGCCAAAGCAAGAAAACACTAACAGGTGTAACTAATTGAGATAATTAATGAATGATGGCTTTATGCAACTTAACTGCCAAGAGTCAATTTAGCTGAACAGTTTTACAAGCCAAATCCCCATTGGATAATTGTACACAGATTTAGCCTTAAAATGCTGTTTTATGCTGAATTATTGTGAATATTAAGTTTCAAAGTTAAGAAGGATAGTATCATGTTTTGTTTTTGTTTTTTTCTTCTCTCATTTAACACAACATATGCCTTCAACTCTCACTCACGAGACACCTTTTTTTTAAGCATTTTTAAAAATTATTATTATTTTATTTACATATTTATAATTATTACTATTAACTTTTTTTTAAATGTTTTGTCTTTGTCATTGTTGCTGTTATATGTGCACATTACCATGTTAACGTATCATTCCTGTCACTGTCCTTGCAAAATAAAAAATAAAAAATAAAAAATAGATGATGAGAAACGAGTCCGCTAAAAGGGTTGTATGGCTCGTAGCTTTATTGCATGATCCTTGACAGCAGATAGGAGATTGCTCAGTTGTGATGATATTATTTGAGCACTATCTGAGTCAAAGTCGGGTCAAAGTCATCTTGACCTTTGAAACCGCAGCCTCACCTCTAGGTCAGGTCAGCAGATGATGAAGGCTCTGCAGCTCTTAAACTGAATTGAGGTAAGGTTGCTTTAAGTGCCCAGAAAATAGTTGAGACCATAATTAATTACCTCTTAAAGGAGAAGTTTTTAAACCTGGGCCCTATTTTGACAAGTTTGGGTGTTGAAATGACTCATAAGAACAAAAACTCGCTCTGAATTCTCACGGCTGGTGAGATGTTACCTGAACAGGACGGGTGAAACGTGAGTTAGAGTTGAGAGGATTTGGTAAGCGTAGGCTAGTGTATTTGTTTTATCCTTTGCCTGTTGCCCGTGTCTCTGTCTCTCTCCTCATTCTCTCTTCAGTCTCTACAAGCTCTTCGTCCGTGTACTCTGGTTCAAATAAATGTGGACGGCCATCGAATTCAAATGCCTCATCTTCATCGTCAAAATCAGGTAAATATTCAGCCATGGCTTTTGTAATATATATTCTTGCTGGCAGTCCTCTACGGAAACAAATCCTCCTCAAATTTGTCAAAAAAAAAGGGCCCATGTTTAAAGTTACAGAACTTCTCCTTTAAGAGCCAATAAAATCTGCTACGTTCAAAACTCCAGAACAACGATTAAATGAGCTCTAAGGTTAGATTGTTTTGCCAAATACATTCCTCTAAAAGAGCTTATTCACACAAATTGAAAGGTATTTTTTTTCAATTGATGAAAATTCATTACCTAACAAAAATCACTCAACAGCTATAAAAAAAGCATAAATATGAATGAGGTTTGGTTGGCGTTTCAAAATGTCTTTACAGCCTTGTGTTGATATGACGCTCCTTTTACTTTGCAGAGCATTTAGCCGTCCGTCCACAGGAGCATGAGGTGCTGACGGCCGAGAATTGACAGAAGACAACTCTAAAGAGGTATGACCAGCTTTTTCACTCTGCATTATGCCAACTCACTCAACATTAAGCCATTACAGAGAGTAAAGTTGCAGCATCCCCTTCGTTGTCATAGTTAATCCATCTCTGTTACACTGCAGCTTGGTGCTTTTTCCTCATAAATTAAAGCCCTACATCCACTTTTCCCCGCGTGTTCCACTTTGCTTCAAGCGGATCCATGCCACCAGCAGAGATAATTACCCCCCTCTTCAGCTGAATCCAGAATCCGGCATGAAAGCAGGGTACCTCAGCGCAGAGCCGTAGAAAGCTGGCCTATCAATCACAGCGAGGCATCATTAGGTGTGTCTGTGCAGCGTTCTGGTGCAGGCGCGTGTCTTTGAAGTTTTACTCGGCACAAGAATGAGAGAGCCGGCTGGTCTTAGTTTAAAAATATATACATTTTTATTCACCAACACCAGCTTGGATTGAGAGCAGAAATGTAGATTCTTGTAGTTTAATCTCACACAAAAACACATTAATCATTTCTTCACCCGCTTTACTTTGTCTCCTCTGCTCACTGACTTAGCTCTTACTGTTCATCCCGACCTCTGAGCTTTGCAGCGACACCAGCTAACAAGCAGGTGAGTGTTTTCCAGTAGCTAGTATTGAGCAGCGGCAGAGCTAATCAGCTGGTAGCGGTCGATTCCCCCGGAGATCGAACCTGCCAAGCTGTAATTGAACTATAAACTTTCCTTGACGCTGCTGAGGTGGCCTCCACGAGTCGAGGACACAAACAGGAACGTCTTATATTGAGTTTACAGAGGAAGAAAAATCTGATGTCTGGTTAAACTGCCTCCGAATGTTCCTTATTAGTTTGTATTTTCTTTCTTAACCAAGGTTGTTGAAGTGGACGGAAATACAAGCCTAAATTAACTAATACTTAAGTCATAAAAGCTATTAGGTTCATAAAGGGTTAATCGACACAGAAGTCTCAGACACACAGGAAGTGGTGTGTTTTAATGCTGCTGGTAGAAGCAATTGTTGCAGCAACTTTAAGAACCTTTTTCTCTGAAACATGAGGTAGGAGTCTTTTTCATTTCTCCAGTCTTTACTGTCAGACAGATCGGACGTCTGAGGAGGGATTTCCTCCTGCTATAAAAGCCGGACGTAACATCCTCCCTTCAGAGAATCACAGTTGAACCAACACAACCTGAAGATGTCTTTCAGCGTTTGTTTCTGTATCTCACTATGAGATCCAAAATCTGGCGGAGGTTTTCCAGGGCCCATTGGAGAAGCGGGTAGCGTCCTACAAAGGCTCAGAGTGAAATTTAGGGATGCACGATATTAGATTTTTTGCCGATATCCGATATGCCGATATTTTACAACTCATTCAGCCGATTACCGATACCGATTTTTTTTTTCCCGCACACCTAATTGCAGAGATCATCAACTCTCTTCTGTATTGTACAGTATAATAGTGATACTCTTATCACATTTGTTACAACGGTCGGGGTGACGGGTCTTGAGATGGTTAATCAGGTTTGTAGTGTTGAAAGACTTTGCCTTGGCTCCTCCTCGCATCACCGAAGCTGAGCAGTCATTGCAAATAGCAGTTTTGCTATCTATTTTAGACACTCTGAAAAACTTCCACACCACGGACTCTCTCATGCTGCAGGGAGACACACATGACGTCATCACGCTGCGCCGTGCAGGTCGTCTCCGCGCCGGGGACATTGCGCCGAGGTCGGGCATTTAATCAAGTATCGGTATTTTATCGGTTAATTATATCGGCGGATATCAGCGTGTTGGCCGATATCCAATAGTTCATTTTTAAGCCAATATTGGCCGATACCGATAACGTGCCGATAATATCGTGCATCCCTAGTGAAATTGCATTTCTTCCCTACCATAACGGCATTAGCTCCCCATAATAGCATGATAGGACTGAGGTTGAAAATGTACGAACTGGCCCTTTAAGCTTAATTTAGCCACAAGATAACTGGCAAGGAAAATTGAGTAGGTTTCTGAACTTGGATCTTTATGTATGTTTTCTGCCTGTTTACAGAAGCAGCCGTTAGTATGCTGGCAGTTTTGCTCACCGTCCATAATCAGAGCCAGTGGATTGCATCGTAACAAATCTCCACCTTTCGTCTCCTCCACGACGTGATGGACAAACTGTTGTGACAGCTGCAGTCGACAGGAGGGAGTAAATGATGCTTTTCCTACAACTTCCTCTTTATTTCACTTCTCATTATCCCCGGCCTGTCCCTCACTGCGCTGATGGATTCATGAAGACGGAGACAGACTCAGTTTGTGGCTGGTTTTTGTTCTGAAACAGAAATGCCCGTCATGGAGAATAGATGTTTATACTACGAGCCTTTGGAGTGGAGGCTCACTGATCACCGGTGCTTTGGACTGTCAGCCTCTAACTGATCGATGTGTTTACAGTCCCCGTGGCCTTTCATGACATCTGTGGCCTGCTGTGGGAGGAGCATGAAGTGTATTTTTGAAGGGGGGTCTCACTTTAACAGATGGCCTTTGAGACGCTGTGGAAGTGGAGCAGCTCTCTGATGATTTATCTCTTGCTTTCTGTCTGTTTATCAGAAACAGTGGGAAACAGTCTTGGCTGTCAGTGCTTGAAAACAGTCTTTGTGTTTGATGCCTGTCGTTGACAGAGCAGCAGGATACTGAGATATACTTGTATTTTCCTCATACTCCCCGGCAGGTGCGCTCGTTTTAGCGAAAAACCAATCAACTCTGGCAATTTCTAACAGCGCTTTCACACCATTCAATGACTAGGATTACGAAGAAATGCCACGCCTTCATAAACAGCTCTCTATCAAAGCAGTGTTTTCAGCCCTTAGATGAAGAAGACGGTTGTCGTGTTTTTCCCTCACCTGTTCTCCCTCCCCTGCTCCTGCACGATGCTGAAAAATAAGTTGGAGATAATATTTCGGTTTCCTCCAACATTATTTTGGAAATAACACCGGCCAGTCTGCGGGGAGAATTGTTGTTGAAGCACATATACCCCCCGCTGTACTCTCTGTGCCCATCTTATGTGTTTGGCGGGGGTGGTAATGCTTCCCACATTTAAAAAAAAAAAAAGATGTTTTGTTTTCTCTGTTTTATCAGCTCTGTGAAGCTGGAGGCAACGCATGACAACATCATCTGTGTGAGAAATGCAGGAGAAACACTCGTAGATGTTGCTGAAGAGGCTTCACACTAATAGATGTGATTCAAGGCAAACTTAAGATAAACAGAAACTGTTTATTTTGTTCATATGAGAGATTGTTTTGCTTGTGGCTTGTTACACATGACTGATTTGCGCACACAAACATCTCCTGTTTGCTTTCAGTTTGTTCCAATACGAGATGATCCAAGCGTAGTGTGAGTTGAGTGATGTGTGGTGTATGTCAGTAAGTCTTTTCTATTGGTTATTTTTCCACTATTAAATTAATGGCCTAACTATTTTAATTATCGATAAACTTGTTTGCTTATTTGTTTTACTCTATAAGTCAATTTTCTCTTGTTCAAGCTTCTTTTAGTTGATGCTATATTGCAAAGTTTCAGTTTCTATAAATCCATTTCGCTCTCTTATCCTGCACCCGTCTGTCCCTCCCCTTTTCTTTTTCTGTTTCTTTCTGTCCTCCTATCCGTAGGGCCCTGGGGGGGTGGTCGTCGTAGTGCTACGGGTGATCCCCAGTAAAGCTTCCCCAAAATGCTAACCGCAGGAACTTCGACCTCTCAATCTCATTAATCGATCAATTGATCAGTCATATCCTGATGATGGTTTGGTCCTTGCAAGCGAAATGAGTATTTTCTGGTTTCTTTATTCCTCAGTGACAGTAAAGGGAATGTCTTTGGGTTGGAGGCAAAACAAGATGTGTTAGGAAGTCATCTTTGTCAAACAGTGATCAACACTTTGTAAAACAAACAAGTAAAAGATCAATTGAGAAAATACTCAACAGCTGTGTAGAAGAAGGGCTGCATAGTGGTGCAGTGGTTAGCGCATGTTCTCCTGTGTATGCATGCATGCTCCCACAGTCTTTAGACATGCTCGTTAGGTTCCCTGGTGACTCTGAATTGCCCGTAGGTGTGAGCGTGAAAGGTTGTCTGTCTGTATGTGTCAGCCCTGTGATTGGCTGCCGATCAGTCCAGGGTGTACACCGCCTCACGCCCAATGACAGCTGAGATAGGCTCCAGCCCCCCGTGACCCTGAACAGTGTAAGCGGTATAGATAATGGATCGATGCCTGTATGTGAGTGCATTAGTGCTAAAGGTGACCTCAAAGGTATCTGGTAAGGTAGTCTAACTCAAATGTTGTCACAAAGCCGGCTATGGCAGGGCATTTGCAACTAGTTGTAAACTAAAGTACAGCGGCAGTTTGATTTTATTTCTTGTGTTGTGATCAGTTCAGTTTTTAGAGGTGAGCTAATAAATTCAGTTGAAGAATCAGGGCCTAAACCTCATCTTGAACTCCGGGCCAAGTCGCTTATATTTACACAGCCCAACTTCCCAAATCCCACATTTACCTCAAGGGTCTTTATTATCTGTACATCATACGTCACCCTCTATCTGCATACTCTATTTGGATGAGTTTTACTGGGAAGAGACCAGAAAGAGCAACAGAGGACAGACATGAGAGGGCATGAAATAGACCTGTGTGCAGAAAAGATGACAGAATGGACAACCAGGATGACGATTTACACATGAATTACTAACATATATGGGTAGTCCTTCTTCTCTGCATCAAGAAAAATGCTGTCCAAGATGACGTGTTCGGAGCTGTTTGTCACAACAACAAATTAAGCCTATCTTTTTTAATTTTTAAGGTCTAATCTTGAAGACCTCAGTTTCGTTCTCTTTGGCGGCACCTATGGCGATAAACGGTAATTGGTGGAGCACACTTCCCAGATATCCAGACAGTGTTGCATGTGTGAAGTCCACAGTTGGCTCCGGTTGTAACTCTTGATTTTCCTCGCTGGCGGTCGCTTTCCTTTTTAGACTGTTTGCTTCATCTGAGCGTCCAATTTGTTTCTTTTTCTTTGGATTTTCACTTATTTTTGAAGTTGTATCTGTAGTCATCCATCTTTTCTTTGTTTGTTCAGCCATAGTAGATTACTGTTTACTCACAACACTTGCAGGGACCGGAAAAGCAGCCGCTTAGCTCCACCTACCCTCTCTGGCAGACCAACCACTGCTGGGTTGTAGGAAAAGTGTCATTAACTGGGCGCCGCTTGTGATTTTTTTGCACCAGACACCCAGTCCATAATTCTGCAAATGCAAAGGCTTTCATCAGTGGGCCATAGGCTCAGTCACCATTGTGTTACCTCATTTGGCGATAGATAGTGACTTAACAGATATTTATTTAAATTAAAATCTTCACGATTATTACTTTAACTCCCAAAATGTTGTCCAAGATGACGTGTTCAGAGCTGTTTGTCACAACAACAAAATAAGTCTATCTTCAAATTCTAAACATATCAAACATGGAGGCATGTTCATAGAGCAACTTCTTATAGAAACATCAACACATTCAGTCTGTGTGTACCCCAAGTCTACTGGCACTAACAGGATTGCAGTAAAGAAGTAAAGAAGCAAAGAAGGCCTCTAAAGTGTAAAAGAATAATAAAGAGGAAGATTTCTGTTGCAGTCTGTTCCATCCATCAGGGGACTATTTGTTGCTCGAGTTTAAAAGCATTTCCTGTGTGCAGAGGGTTGCTGGTGAAGACATCATTCAGTAGAAAGTCTTCATCTGCCGGCCTTGGCTGAATTAGCTCCTTATGTGGAGAACATGAATAGATTAAATGGTGTGTTCACTGTGAGTTTCCTGCATGTGGTAACAATGCATCCGGCTCGATTGTTCTGTTCGATAATATCTTTAATAAGGTTTTTTTCAAAGCGGGTGACGTAAACTCTGACTCTATGGAATGAATCATACTTCATGAATGGATGTGTATGAATAGATCCGCCAATATGACACCCTCTGTACATGCAGAGGTTTCCGGTTCTGAGTGCCACTTGTGGTGCCGTTTACTTTAATGACCCTGTTTCATAAGACCTGCGCCGCTCACAAAGTTCTCCGGCCTTTCAACTTTTTAAAAAGCCAATTTTGTGTGAAGAGCGACTTAAAAATCTCTCGACTTTCAAAAATGGAGCTCAGAAAAAAATAAAAAAGTCCAAAAGCCAAACGAGAGTTTTTCCTGAATGTTCCCAGCTTTTACCCCAGGGATCTCCAATCCCTGCGGCTCCTGCGGCTCCAGCGGCTTACACGGCTCTCTGTTTTATAAGCAGCTGAGTTGGAAGAGCAGGAAGCTCTCTGCCACTGAGAGCGGTACAATGGGGCCGGGTGGGCTGGGCTCAGATAAAGGCGAGGGAGGGGGGGGACTCGACGGAGGATAGGACGTAGAAATGTCCTTGAGATTCAAAGAACCCAGCAGGCTTTTAGCCAAACGTCTCCGCTTCTTTATTTTGCTCGTCCTCGTCTCCTCAGTGAAATCTCTCTCTGGCAGGCGAACAGAGAAAACAAACAGTTTTTCTTTTGTTGCTTTTGCTGCGGATTACAGGGTGTTTGAGGCAACAGCACCCGAGTGTGTGTGCTGGGAAGTGTTGTTCATTTAGAAATGCAATCATCCGAGTTTATGTTAAAAAATAATTCCTTATCATGGAAAGTTAGGGCTTCTTTACATATACGATGTGATTATATAACTGTAATGTCTGATCAAACATGGAGTAACACCCCTTTTCTTTATTTTTTTCCCTCATTTATTAAATTCTTGCTAAACTAACACATTGATTGACATTTTTCTTTAATTCTTATAACAATAACAAGAACCGGTATTTTTTGCGATTTAGTACCGTGACAGATTCTCTCACAATCAAGTAAAAGCCCGTCCAAGATTTATTCCCATCCTGCCTCTTGCCCGGTCACTCCTCCTTTTCCTCTTCTAAGTCACCGTACTTACTATTCTCTTTGCGTCTGCCACATGGACTGTATAAAAAGATGGACGACATGACAGCTCCCTAAAAGTGAGGTCAAAACATCTCTATCGCCCCCTGCTGACTGGCTGCAGTATAGGTCATAAAGCCCGCCTCCTCCATGTTAACAAATGGGACATGAGTCAAACTATAAAATCAAAATACACGCCAAATACATTTTTCTTAAACATGGTTCCTGTCATTATAGTTAGTTCTTATCATGCTGATTTACGTCCAAGTGTTCATTTTTCTGACAAGTTTAGTTTTAATTAGTTATTTGATGCTGTAAAAAGGATGATTGACAGCTCTGTTGACAAATACGGCTCCTGCAGACGATCTGTTCTGGATTAGCAGAGTAGAGGAGGAACGGTGAGAGGAGACGTAACTAAAACAATCACTACAGTCATTGAAGTTTCATATCTGTGAACGTTAACCTCAGACCAACACAAGAAGCTGTTCTGCTGTTAAACACACCAGCGTGCAGGATCCTTGCTGTTTTTTCTGTAAGTTAAGTGTGTGTTTTGGTTAGCGGATGCGGCTATGGCTGGGCTATTTTGGCTTCAATTTCGTACAATGGGAGCAGATGGAGACGCGTCGTCCATCTTTATATACAGTCATTGGTCTACCATTGTGCTGGTACTGTGTTTACTGAACTAAGAGTGGTGACGGGAGGTGTCTGCTTTCAGGGCTTTCTCCAAAAAGATTTTTCAATAACTTTTTACCTGCTCAACCTAGAGTGTGGAATGGTAATGAAAGAGGCGCAGTTTTCTCTTTAACAAGTCAGTGTGCCATGAAATGGTTTTATCTTAAAGTAACATACAAACAAATATTGCATTAAGGTGGTTAGCTTTGAGTTAACCTCCTCTGTAAGACCATATCTATAATGTCACAGAAAAACAAGAGGCGTCAGGCCTCAGCTGTGCATTTCCTGCACACAAGTGTAGTAGATTTATACTTGACATACTTATGTTTGATCTCATGTGATGCTGAAATGCATTTCAGTCTTCTTTTATCCAGTGAGAAAAAAACCCAAAATGAATGAAATAAACATCTCTTCAAAGCTGCATCACCTGACAAGTTAAAAACAACATCAACAGAACTTCATCGACATAATATACTTTAAAGTTGCCAATTAAGCAGTCCTAATGCTCCACCGTGTTCACCAGCGTGTTATTAGTTGTGTCTGTCAGCTGTGAGACTGCAGCTAAAGAGTAAAGTTGCAGACACACTAAATGAGATGAAACCACATATAACCATCCATAAAGCCGAGGACAGCTGCACATGATAATTGTGATAATTCTCCAAAGGTTAAGCACTTCAAGCGACCCCTCTCACATGCTAATTTAATTCATTTTAAAAATAGATTAGAACCACTTACAGGTAATTTTCTGTAATGTCAAATGTGAGTTAAGCACATGTGTAGTCACAGTGCATCTTCTTTCCCTCTTCAGGGGCAAACGCTTCCAAAAATCAAACTCTTTAGGATTTAGGAGAAAGTCAGCAGGTGAGTCAGTGTCAGCTGACTTTAAACATTATAATAGGAGGCATAATCTTTAATCATTTTATTATCATTATTGGAACATTTTTGATTGTGAGCCAGAGGTAGGAGCACCAAGATTACATTATTGAGATCAGCATCCAGACTAAGAGACAGCACAGCCCGGGATTATTTCACATGTTTTTTATTAAAGTGACAGAAATGATGAAGTCACCCTGAAAATGAACTTTTGTTCCGTGTCACTCGGAGCCGCTGGCTGTGTCGGGCCGTCCATGTGTTCCACCCGTGTTCCTGCTCACTTCACACGAGCGTGCAGGCCTGCAGGCAGAGGAGAGGACATCTTCCTCCTCTGCTCTACAGTTAGCAAGTTGTTTTTATGATTTCTTTGTGCATTGTGGATGTTTTAACTCTTCATGAAGTTTTCTTTTACCCTCGTGTATTTAACCTGGAAGGTGACACAGATGACAAATAAGTATTCTCCACTTTTCTCTTCACCTTCTGACTGTATTTCTCCTTCCTATCCTTGCTGAAGTTATGGCCTCTATTTGTATTCCTCCCAACATCTCCAACCTAATGTAATTGAATTAAATTTGATTTAAAGGATTACTCCCCTCTCGATTTCTTATCTCTCTGGTTTAGAGCCGAGAAATTGCTTCCTCCTCAGATTGTGGGCCTAATCTTTAAGCAATTTCTTGCTTCCCAAAAGCTGAATGGAGAGCGAGACGATGGGGGAGAGCGGACAATATTATCTTGGTTGCAGGTAAATTAATAGTCTCACTGCTGTGAAGTTATTATACAGAATAGTGTAGTGGACGGACCTCTCACGCGGATGGATGAATTAGCCTGAATTAACACGGAGCTAACCTGAGGCTAAATCCACACTGTATGTTTAAAACGCATAACTATTATATGTTTATTATACATGATAAGGACGGGGTGTAGCAACGTTATTCCTCTTGGCCTTCATACACGCATCATGCTGCACTTTGTGCTGTTTTTTCAGCTGGTTGAACAAGCGTGTTGTGTTGCTTCGCGACGCAGACACAGGTTTCATGCACTCTTTGCACATTATTTTTTCTTGCTTAACGTCACCCTAAACCCAAAATACCTCCAAACAACCAATGGCGAGCCGTGTTTCGGTTTGACGAGTGACTGGCTCTCTTCCTGTTTTAGCGTAACAACAAGCAAGCGTTAAAATGCGACTTAGCGTTAGTAGCCTTCATGACACGTTTGCAACAGATAGACATGACAGATAAGTAAATTTTGAGATCATGAAAAACAACAAAGAGGCATTCCTGAGGACAGACAGACATTTTTAACAGCTGCTACGACAACCACAGATGCATTCAGCTGAAAGCCGCCAGTTAAAGTGATAGTTCGGATTTTTTGGACACCAAGTTGGATGAAATACTTGTGTAGTGTGTTGTGTATTAGCTTACTCACTGAGTTCTGTCTGGTTCTGAACTTAGAATAAGTAGTTCTGGCAGGGTCATGAAACCAAAAAGTTTTACTCTACAAAAACAACACGTGGGCAATGGTGATATATTTCAAACACTAAAGCATCATCTTAGGATTTCATATACTGCGCCGTTTTTTGGCACTATTTTCTCTCTTGACAAATCCAGTATCACTACGCCTGCGGCAGGCGTTGAAGTAAGCTTGTCGGACTATGACAGTGATGAGTGAACAACCGATCTAACGGGACCTCTAAGGGCACGATCCGTGTCAGGAAAACGATGAAATACGTGCAGTGGAATGTTTTATTACTACAGCCAGGAAAATCACAAACTCATTTTGACATGTATCTTTCTCTGTAACAACAAACATCTTGTCACAAGTTACCAATTCCACTGTGTTCTCTTAGAAACAGCTGATGGATCACGTTACCTGAGAAACCGGCCTGCCACAGGGGTCCAAAAATCCAAACTATCCCTGTAACATAGTCACTTTATTATTCGAAACACCACTCTCTGTTGTTTACTCTTCCACTCTAAACTGCCGCTGCAACATGACCTGACATGCCAGCTCCCCCAAAAGTGAAGCCAGAACCTCGGGATCGCCCCCTGGGGGAGTGGCTGTTAGTTTAGGGAGCGCTTGATTTGATATGCAGCAGAGTTTTCTATTGGCGGAAAACACATTTTTATTGCTGTCAATCAATTATTTAATCGTGAAGCCAAAATCGTGATCAGGATTAACATTTAAATAATTGCGCAGCCCTACTTGCAGACCCATTGGTCAGTGTACATAAATGATCATATTGAATGTGTTGGCAGGCGGGTTAGTAAGATTATTCTCGTCATGGTGCTAAAACATTTCATCAAATCAAATCAATCAAAACATCAAAGTTAGAAAGTGGAACAGGCTCGTCTGCTTCTTCAGAAATGTCCTGTCCTGAAGAGCTTCAGGAACTCCCTCCTCCCCCAGCTTTATGTCTGAATTAAAGAGGCGTCTTTGTGTGTTCTGTAACTTCTGGAAAACTGACAGTCGCTCTCTGAGAGGCTAAAAATGTGCTGGATTATCAACATGTTGAACATACATTGTCTCTATATGACAGCCGGCTTTTCCATCTGCCTTCCAACTACTGGTGACTAAGTCTGTTCTTAGACGAACCTTAGCCTGGCGTAGCATTCACCTCCAACTTAACCACGGCATGCTGTATGTTCTATACGTAACTACTACTCGAGAGCTTGCTGACATTTTGGGATACCACATGTGTTAAATATATATGTTTATTTTGTTAAAAAGTTTTTGTTCCTGTTTCCTTTAAGAGTGAACATTAATTTGATTCATGCATTTTAAAAAACAAATGTTCCTGGGTTTAGCTCGGTTGGTAGAGCAGGTGCCCCATATAGAGAGGCTACAGTCCCTGTTGCACTGATCGCAGGTTCCACTCCCGGTCTGCTGATCATTTGGTGCATGTCGTCCCCCACTCTCTCCACCTTACATTTCCTGTCTATCTTCAGCTGTCCTATCAATTAAAGGCAAAAAGCCCCAAAAAATAATCTTAAAAAAAAAAAAAAAAATGTTCCTTCTTGACCAGTTGAGAAAAAAGATGCTGAAAATGTGTGTACTTCTTTCCTTGTGGCTCAACTTGCAACGTATAGCCAAATCGGCCTGGGGCTGTTGTCGCATGGCAACCCCCCCCCCCCTTTATCTTTCCACCATCTCTGGCTGCTTAAAAATATGTGTGTGTGTTTGTGTTACTGTGTGCCTCCTTCCCTGGAAAACCTGCTGAGTTGTTGCTGTGTGCAGGCTGTGGCATACAGTTCTTGTGAGCTGTGTTTCTGATGAGCATAAACGTCCATGATGACCTCAGTGTTTTGCAAATGAATCATTGCTGGTCCATGATCACGGCAGCTGACGCTCTGATTGACCGGCTATCAGACGTCCTAATCAACCATGTAGGGTCCCCTGTAGAGGACACGCTGCCATCGCGGACACTCACTAATCTCTTTAATCTCACTTACGTCCTAACCCGCAGACCTGCCTTGATTATATTAACTCTCTTCCTGGTCGATTGCTTTAACTGAAGCCGTTGTGGAGTGAGGTTTGAAAGAAGCTGTTTGACAAGACGTCCGTTTGGAAGCGATGTGTGTACCGAAACCTCGCTCCGCGGCGCTGATGAAATCCACTCTGTGGTCTATTGATCTGGCCTGCGGTTTGATTGATGCCGTCTTTAAAAATTCATTAGATTGAGGCATGGGGGAGCTGCGGGGCGGCGGGCGCTCCTGTAGGGCACATTTGTCTATGTTTACAGAACCAGGAGCATTCAGTCAGCAGCCAGAAAAGAGGCCTGACAGGCCACCCAGGGTTCAATGAGTCACACTGTCACTCTGAACCACGCACACACAAACACGGCCCCACGAGGTGAGAACACAAGCTCATGTTTAGCACATTCGTATGCTCCCACATTTTCTACTGTATCTGAAGTTGTTATTGATTACCTGGTGTGAGGCACCTCATCCTTTCCCGTGTTTACTGCAGGCTGCCTCTCGCTCTGCAGCATCACAAATAACACATAACACATTCACAGTACGCACACTTCATTCAGAGGCTGTTGTTCAATTATCTCCACGACTCCTTCGCCATAAATCAGCTGGAGGGTTATTTTATGAGATGCTATTTATTATGTGTTGTGGCAAAAATGTAACTGATTATACTGATAGCAGGACGTTATTAAAAAGGTGCTAATCAAAGGCCATCTTTTTCTCCTCACTTTGTTGTAGCAAAACTTTCCTAATTAGCTCAGAGACGTGACAAACAGGCTGCAGAGCACAAACGCTTTCTCCAGCCTGCATCTCTTCACTGCTTTTCATGTCTCCCTGCATTGTTCTTCTGCTTTTACTTTCTCAAATTCAGAAAAAAAAACATGGTAAACTCAATTTTTCTCCACTGGGAAAAAAGAGAAAAGAAAATTGGGCATCAAGGTCTGCTTGATCTTAAAAAAGAACAGGAAGTACGGCCCACTGGTGCCGTGTCATGTCAAGAGACAGTCAGTGAGATTACACTTATTATGTCAGGCTACAGCTAAAGTATATTAAGTAAGTATTTGTCCCTGCTCTTAAACTCTACAGATAGAAAGATTTTTGATTGATGCTGAATTTATAAATCCTTGTAATCTTTAAATCCTCAATCCTGAGTTTATTATCCAGGTAAACATCATTCACTGATTGGTTTATTAACATTTCCTGGTTCCTTCATAGCAGGTCAGATGGAATGAAGTATGAATGTGAATTGATAAGATGTCAGAAGGGTTTTCCTTCACACTTAATGATCCTAAATAGAAGGAGACATTGAATTTACCTGAGGACCCAGGAGTCAATCTGGAGGGCAGATTAATTTAGAGATAGTTTTTTGGTGAGACAGTCTCTTTCCTTTTCTATTGAGCAGAGACTCAGTTTATTATCTTTTTTCGTATACATCTGGACGACTCACCGATCTGTAGAAGCTCAATTCTGCAAAGCCAAAGGTCAAAAGTGTCAAACATGACTTTCTGTCAAAATTAGGAGCAACTATCAGCAGCTGCTGAGCTAAGCGGCTGCTTTTCCGGTCTCTGCAAGTGTTGCGAGTAAACAGTAATCTACTATGGCTGAACAAACAAAGAAATGATGGATGACTACAGATACAACTTCAAAAATAAGTGAAAATTTGACGCTCAGAACGAAGGCAAACTGTCTAAAAAGGAAAGCGAGGAAAATCATGAGTTACAACCGGAGCCAACCGTGGACGTCACACATGCGACACTGTCTGGATATCTGGGAAGTGTGCTCCCGCAATTCCCGTTTATCGTCATAGGTGCCGCCAAAGGGAACGAAACTGAGATCTTTGAGATTACCACTTTAAAGTTTAAATTATAACATAGAAATTAAAATTGTTTTTACAATAACAATATTTTCACTTTTACTATTTTCATTTCTTTCCCTACATTCCAACATTTCCTCATTTTTTTTATTTTCTGTCAGATTCTGATTTCCATACAATTCACCATTTCTACACATTTCTACACTCTGTATATTTTTATTCATGCACACCCTTTTTAAAGGTAATAAGTGTTACATATATCATAATATGTTACATTACTCTCCTGACCCTACATGTTCCAAATGTCTCTAAATTGATCACTATGAGCATGCAGGGTATCGATCCTCTGTATCCTTCCTGACTATGCAGCTCATAACGGTGACCATAAATCATGGCGCTACTACAGGGGATTTACCCGTATAGATGCATCCCCCAGTGCGGGTGCGTGCGTGTGTGGGGGGCTGACAGCTGTGGTGAAACAGCAAATAATGAGTTAACATGACACACTGTGGAAAATACGCTGACTTGATAAACAGGGTCATTAAGACTGGATGTTAACTACAGCCGTGTGCTTCAATTAGTGCTGATTGGAGGGAGGTGTGCTCGGGTTTCGTGTGAACAGTGGGTCAGCAGGTATCAGGAAAGAAGAGATGAATGCCAACAGAGAATAAGAAGAGGAAAAATAGGCCTTTGTCCGCCTCGTCATGCTGCTGCTCTAATTGCAATTGTAGTGGTCGTGGTCTTACATCGAAGCCCTACACCCACTCAGCTCCCGCCGCAGACAAATGCCCACCTTGCTCGCACTTCCACGTGAAAGCAGAGCCTGAACAGAAGGCGATCCCCGCAGTCGCTGCTGGCGGCTCCCCCACAGTGGATTCTGGGTCAGCGCCGCGTTCGCCAGCAGAGCAGAGGGAAAGCCTCGGCCGCCAGCACATGAAACGCCGCAGAGCTGCCGGCTTTTTGAAGCAGGGAAATGAGAATTTGCCTCTGCCTGAGCTTGCGTCACCCGTGCTCCTCGCCCACTCCGACGATGGAGAGGGGGAGAAAGTTCAGACGCACCGTTCTGCTCCGGCTTTGTCAGCACAGACCAGAGCCCACGCTTTGTTCTGTGTGTGGATGCATGAGCGATACAATTACTGATGTAGAGTTATTCCACAGATGATTTGCAGTTTTCTGTATGTTGCTCTGCTGACATGCTACATGGCAGAATGTGTCCTTGTTTAGGTGATGGATAATCTGCATGTTCATACATGTAAGAGCGAGAAGCCGCCTTTGGCAAACATCAGCACAATCTTCTTTTCAGTGACTCAGTTGAATAAAATAACACCTCTGGCTCCAACTTGTTACACAAGAGGCGTGTGTGAGAACAGAGGACAGTAATGACTTCTCTCCTCTGCAAATAGAAACATGCACATTATACTGTCAAAGGCAACATGGCCGTCCTCAGGGGGTGAGAGTCTGTGTATCATACATGTATAAACACTGATGAGATGTTTGAAGGCCGGGATCTGCTGCGGTGTCGTCTCTCGCTGGTGTATGTTGGAATAATGAGATCTGAGAAGGACAGCTGTCTTAACTTGAATCAAACTGTAACGCAAATGTATTTTCCTGTCATCAGAATAAGATAAATAACTCGACGTGTGTAGTCCTGAAAAAAAGCCCCCTATCGCTTTATGTAACTGGATTAACACTGAAGTAAGTATTTGGAAACCAGGATGTATACTTGTGTACTATGAAGTGTTATAAACTTTTCTGCAGTATCGGCGCCCCATAAAATAGTGATCTTCTCCTGAGTGTGGTGAAATTTTGACACTGTTGGTGCTGGTGATTCAGGGTCCAGAAATCTTAAACTGCTGACTACACATAACCAGCGCCGTGTTTTCGACACTGAAGAAGTTGACAGAGACTCTCCTATCAAAGAATGTGTCTGCCTGGTGGCTTAACGAAAAAGATGCTGTTTGTCCAACTAGAGGGTTGTTTACACCCCTCCCCTCACTGCTCCTTTCAGAAGCTCTGCTAGTCTAGTAGGAAGATAGGGTCCCCATGCATCCCGTTGATATATTTTTCGAACTTAGTTGTTTGTACACCTCAACGTGTCTAGTAAACAAATGTTGAGGTTCCCAACTCGAAATATTGTTCCAAGGGTCTGTTTGGCAGCCATTTTTGCAGCTTGGATTTCTGACGAGAATTGAAAATCTACATAACTTTTGAACTAGACATCATGCAGAGACAAATACCCCCATTCTGTGTAATTGTGTCATCATCACTGTCATCATCTCTGTTATCACTGTCATCATCTCTATCATCACTGTCATCATCTCTGTTGTCATCCCTGTCATCATCTGTCATCTCTGTCATTTCTGTCATCATCACTGTTGTCACCATCACTGTCATCATCTCTAACATCATGACTGTCATCATCTATGTCATCCCTGTCATCATCCCTGTTATTATCCATGTCATCATCAATGTCATCATCCCTGTCATCATCACTGTCATCATTACTGTCATCATCCCTGTCATCATCTATGTCATTATCCCTGTCATCATCCCTGTCATCATCTATGTCATTATCCCTGTCATCATCCCTGTCATCATCCCTGTCATCATTACTGTCATCATCACTTTCATCATCCCTGTTATCATCCCTGTCATCATCCCTGTCATCATCATGTAATCAATTTAAACGAAATGGTGGACTCTTACGCGGCAGGGGAATAAACTTTTGTTTTCAACTCAATGAAATAGCTACCGTTACTAATTTTTAAGAAAACGAAAGGGCCCTAGAAACAAATTATATTTCTTTAAAATAATTGGTTAACTCACTCAACGTTAGTTATGCGAGCTAGTTACCCCACTAGCTGCCTGTTGCTAGGTGACAGGAGCAGCGTTTGGTGATGCAAAGGTAGACCAGACCGTCTTATTTCAGTTCGGCTTTAACAGTCTACGCAGGCTAGGAATGGAGCATCCTCCGTGGACCGCCTCCTCTGAAGGCTGCAGCCTCCGGTTTGGGACACAGCTACAGACTGTATAAAAAAAATGGACGACGTGACAGCTCCCTAAAAGTGAAGTTGAATCTAATACATCATACTTTATATGTTGATCAGATTAGTTTTTAAAGGAAAGGAGGTCAATTACACATGAAGCGTTCATCTGAGGGTTTATGTAACCAATGACACATTCTCCATCTTTACTCTCTCATCTTTGCGCCCTGTGTCTCTGTCTCCTCTGTGCGATGTCTTTGGCTGCAGTAGTTTAAAAAGTTCGGTGATGCAGCTATAAATAAAAGGATACTTGGCAATGCATGGACAACCGGGGAGGTTTCATTTGTCTGGAGCTTTCACACATTGATTCCCAGTGAAAGTGATGCAGGCTAGAGCTAAAGGCTGATTAGAACAAGAAACTAAGACTCCTGTGAGCTAAAGGGACTTAAATCTCTGTCTGTGGTTTTATTCAGCTTTGATTTTTAATGTTTATTCACATATTTATTCTGTCTGCGTTTCAGGCAGCTCTTACTGGTAGATGTTTTAACAGTACACAGTCTCTTTCTTTCCCTCGCCCTCTCTCTTTTGATTATTCTTTAAAGGTTGAGAACATAAAGTTAATGATCCCCGTCTGATCCCCTGCTGATGAAAGCCCGCTCTTCACTATTAAATATACTGTACCCCCAAGTGTTTGCGAGTTTTAAGCATAATGGAAGGAAAGTACAAGTCTTTTAGGTAATGCTTTTTGTTTCAAGTGAAAGTCCTTTTTCACACAGAATAACTGAGAATGTTTTAGCTACTTTAACAAGTGCATGTTATTACTGTTAATCTTTGTTTTTATTCCAGCACCTTTTGCGCTCTCTTACTAAATATGCACTTCTATTTTTGATCTATTTGTAAGTGCAAATGACTGTAGTTCTTTATTCATTGTAGCTTTAATTTAGCCTTGTTGTCTTTGTTTTAAACCACATAATGTGTTTTTCTCTAACATTGATACAAACGTCATTCATTTAATATGTTTAGTATTTGTTTTGTTATTTCTTTGCTTCGATTTCTAATCATTGTTCTCTAAAAGGTCCATGGTGCTCTCGTTAACACGCACGCCTGAATGCCCCTTGCCGCACTTGCTGTTTTCAAACTGGACTGTACCAAGTGGGCCTTTGGGATGGGGGAGGATGCAAAGGTTTCTGCGTTTGCATTAGGTTTTAAAAAGCTGTAGTAACTCTAGCTTGCTCATCATGTAGGAGAGTAATTATATATTTTAATGTCTAAATAAAAAAACTGATGTTACTTATACTCTTTATATTATAACTTTGATTGTCTGTTGGACTTTACCCTTGCCAGTGGCAATGTGGTTTAACCAGGAAGTATTTAAATGTGTTGTTTGGTCCATGCAGCCTTTTGTTTGTTGGCTGAGGGACCCCCTTTTATGTGAGTTACCTTTGTGTTATAAAGACTTCAACTTTTTAGAAGAATGCTAAATGCTAAGCTACCATAAGGTAAAGCTCTTAGCCATGTTGCTGGACTGTTGTGATTAGTTTGGTTCCCCAAACCTCCTAGAACTGCTGGTTTACACGCTTAACAGTGTTCGAAATCTGTACCCAAACAAGTAAGGTTGTATTTAGGTACAGCACTTTTAAATCTACTTGCTTATAACTCCACCACTGTACTAATAATCACGTCAGACTCGGACAGATGGCTGTTACACAGTCTCCATCTGCTACTTTAATTTCTAGCAGGTTAAAAGGAGGGAAAGCTTAATGATTGTTTAAAGTTGACAAATCTCAAACCTTTAGCTTAAAAAGGACAAAATGTCTGTTACCAGAGGAGGTAGAGTTTCTTTGTTTTGGCTTTTTTATAAAAGGTGTTCGTATGTTAAAATAACTGTCTGTAATTGTTTCCTTTGATGTCCCGCAGATGCAGCTTCGTCAGAGAGAGGTGCTGCTGATGCAGGACAGTTAGGTGTGCTTCTGGAGAGACGTTTCCCTGATAAATCACATCTGTTCTGGAGACGTGAGCCTGATGCCTGAACCGAAGCGTGACCAAGAGGTGAGGGAAGAAGGGCTGATCGAAAGAGGAGGAGAAGAGGCGGAAAATTGAGATTCCCAGCTCCTCTTTCTCTTCTTCCTCTCCTCTCTCAGTGTATTTGTAGTATTTACAGTCTTATTGAAAGTCAGGCAGCCACTGTAGCTACCTCTAAGGTGTATGCGTGAGTGAAATCATCTCTTTATAGAAGCTGAGGTGAACAGATGGAGGATTACATAACTGCTGTTCTAATGTTGACAGTGAGCCAGATGTTGTGAGTGTGTAACAGTGAAACATGAACGTACCTCGGGGATCCTGTGAGTGTGTTTTAAACCTTTTTCATCAGACACTCAAATATGGACACGGTGTGAACTTTATGTCACTCTAAATATGCATTAAACACCTCAACAAGACATCAAAAGCAGGGACACCTTCTGGTTCAATCTAACACCTGCTTAATATCCTCTTTGGAGAAGCCACCCGGGGTTTCTGTACATGTTGTGGTAATCCCGTCGTCTTTTTGCTGCCCCGGATGTAGCAGCGTTACAGCCGTGTCTAAATCATCATACTGCAGGGCTCCCTGGGCCAGAACGCCTCAATTATAGCAGAATAACCCGCCTGTGGTGTCACATTAATTGTGAAGTAAACACTTGTCACTATAAAAGATGATTTAAAGAAACAATCTTTGTGAAGATAAAGAGCGTGGGAGGAGGGAGCACAGGATGCAAACGGGGGCTCTGTGCCCGAGGTTTTAGCAGCCCATGAGAGTTAAATGTGCCTGAACCGTCTAATGGAGCCGCCGTGCAGCGAATTTCTAATCACGCAGCCGACAATGAGAGGGGCTGTTTTTACTAACAGGTGAGCCTCTCTGCTCACCGCTTTATTTTAGTTATTTAATTCATTTTGCACGGGGACAAAAGACGGTGATTAACATCACTGTGAATGTGCCGGCAGTTTTAAACTGTTGTCACATGGCTAGATTTTAAATCACTCATTAAAATAATGTGGGAGATAAAATGTAAAATCTGCTCAGGAGAGGAAGCTGAAAAACGCGTCAGCAAACAGTGGATTAAAACTAAAAGAGAGAAATATTTAAAAGGGCTGCAACTAACTTTATCATCTCTATAATCCGAATAGCTTCAGATGGGACCAACAACACCTACAAGTAGACCACAAGGTGCAAATACATCCATTATTCTCACCATGTCTGCAGCGTTGCCTCAGTGACAGGTCATACATTACCCAATCTGGGATCCCATCGGCTATAGTCTGACGACGATATAGCCTCTAGGGACACCGGTGAACATGCCGGGCGTGTAGCCAGCGGTTAGCGATAAATGACTTCCAGTCAAGACTTTGGCGTGCTGCATTGTTTACAGAAAAAGAAGCCGATTCTCTTGTGATTGACTTTAATTAACAGCTCTTACCTTTGCTGAAATTTCAACATCATGATGGAGATTAGTAAAAAGTAAAAATGAAGCTGCTCGTTTGTTGAACGGAAGTCAGAGCGATCATTTCTGATGCATTCGAAGAAGTCAGGAAATTTGAACGCTGAACAGGCTTTCGTGACACAGCGTCAAGGGAATTTATCTCAAGTTAAATTTTCGATCTAGAGCAGATTGTTAGCTGTTAGCATGCAGATGTCTGTTTATTAAGATTAATAAAAAGCTAAATCATCATCAGATGACTCTGATGGGAGCCGGGATGTCATTACGGCGCATTGTGTTCCGCCTGCCGACACGTGATTGGTCAATATTACTCGGACTACAAGCGTATTACAAATGGAAACCAGAACACTTGCCTTCCCTTAAATCCCCGCCCTTGCCATCTGTTAATAGAGATTATACGTTACCAGACCTTCATCTTCATGCTAATACTAACTAAACATGCTAATGGTTGTTAAAACTTTTTAGTTAAAAAGATATTGTACTTTATTTTGCATACTTATTCCGTCATTTAAAGGTACTGTGAGCCGTTTTTAACTGGTTAAATGGACTGCATTTATTTAGGACTTTGCTACAAGTAGTCTTACAACCACTTAAAGCTGCTTTTACACTACATTACACTTACATTAACCCTTTCACTCACACATTCACACATTGATGGCTGCTATGTGAAGTGCCAATCAGGATCTAATCATTCAAACACCTTGAACAGAATCTGTATAATCCAGGTCTGTAAAGCTCTTTCTGTAAATGCTGCGTTGCCATAATGCAGGATACACTAATGATAAATAACCATACAGGCTGCAGAGATGTTGGGTGTCGGATTGTGCTGCTTCCTTCATGGTGACTGTGTAGCGCTGCTGTTTGTGCTGCACGCTCAGCCATGGTAATTAAAAGACTCCCTCCCCTCGTCCCCCCTGAGTGCTCACTGTTTCCTCCACAGCTCTGCGTTACCCAACATCCACAGTCAGACACAGAAGAAAGTCCTGTTACAAAGCACTGAATCGACTTTAATTAAAAATGGAATTATTATTATTATTATCATCATACGCCCACTGCTGCTGGCGGTGTGCTGCTCCGGTCACTGAGTGTTTGATAATTTCACCTCAGAAATGCCGGTTATTATCTTCAGAGTTTATAATCAGGAATCAGAGTCGTGACAATCATTTGACTGGAACATCTCACAAGGACAAGAAGAAAGTTTATTTGTAATTAAATCAACATTTCTCCAAAGATTATTTGCAATAAAAAAAACCTCAAGGTTTAAAAGGTTGTTCCCGCTCATCTGCAGCTCATATTATCCATCTGTTCGGTTGCATAAGTGCAGTCTAAATCTGTGTAGTTTTGCTGTGTGCATCTTAATTTTTGGGAAGAAGTGAGCTGCTGTCGCTTCAAAAACTTCCTACCTCTTATTTTGAAATGCAGTTCATGTAACAAATACAACTAATAAAGTTCTGGACATTAAAGACCCCCTCCAGTGAAAATCAAGTGTTTGTCCTTGTAAATCTCCATGTGCTACAAGACATATCATGGACTACATCAGCAGTCATCTCCATGGCTGGGCCTGTCTGCTTTTAAACTGCGGTGTACCAAGGACAGGCTGAACAACACATATTCAGATCGGCAGGTTTGAGACGTCACAAACCTAAGGAGCCAATCCTGTTAATGGACGGGGTGACGCTATGCATATCATTATGTGTAACCTATGGCAACCACTTAGGGGATGCGCGAGCCAGCTGTAACCGTCATCGTAATTTTTGCAAACTCACTACTGACTACTAACGTTAACGTTACTATTACATTTCAAGCTAGCTGAAGCCTGGCCATGTGCGAGAGACCCCACACATGACAATATGTAACCATAGATTTAACAGTTTTCCTCCTATAGTGTGTGGAGAGCAACGATTACACCACACACTTAAAGATTAATTCACCAACAACCAGAGTCCGACTCTCACAGCTGGAAATCTCGTTTAATCTCTTATGTGGTCAAACGCGACTTTAGAGGGAACAAACATGGCGGACGATGGGCAGGAAGAATTGGCGATGATAGTTTTTGGACTTTTTACCGAAAATTCAGGAAGAAAAAAGGAACCAAAAGTGGTGGAGATGGCATGAACATGGGCTGTACATGTGACTTTATGCTCCCCGTTTGCTTCTGTTGCCATGGCTGCGGTTGTTGTGCTTCCTCCTTCTGTCAGCTTGCCTCCATATTGGCTATTGTTTCGTTCCACGTGACAAACACAAAACATGACTGGAGCTCGTCTTTGACAAATACAACAAAAAAAATCCTGGACTTTAACGTAAAAAGTTTAAAGCCTAGTTAATGTTGACTGAATTCGAACAACAAAAGCTCATTTTGCTCTCATTCCGTCTTCACTTTGCCGACTTGTCTGCATCGCTGGTTTCTAAACATCAAAAGAAGACACAGTACGCTCAGTTTGTTAAAGAACACAGTGTAACATGTTGTGATCCAGGCTATTGTGTCTCTTGTTTATTCAGCAGGACACTAACTGATGTCCTCGCTGTCGTCGCCCACATCTGGGGCCTCCGCCGGCTCAGTTTACCAATAAGAATGAATTTATTCGTCCTTTCTGGAAACGCAGCCTGACGCTGGACCAAACCTGACCTTGTGCGGTAACAGAGTGGAACCTGATTAATATTTACACACAGGAAGCTTATTACTGCGAGCTCCCTCTTACAATACACTGTATTAATAAGGCAGCCGTATGGCATAAATTCAGTCAGTCTTATTCCTGCTGTGGAAGTGTGGCTGCTTCTCATCAGGTGTAAACAGGTAGCGCCTGTGGGGAAATAAAACCTGGTAGAGTTCGTATTAATCTCAGCAGAAACACAGAAATGTGAGGATGGGGATGTTTCGGACAGACAGTGAAGGTAACAATGAGAGACATAAAGGCATGAGCAAAAACATCAGGTGTAACATTTCCTCCGAGAGGGTGGGGGCTTAATTTGTATGCTTATCTCCGTGCAGTTTAAACCCTTCTGATGTTATTTGGGCGTACACACTTTCTCATGTCAATTATCAGACTTCTGCGCTCAGCACTGCGCACATGTCGACCTATAGTTTACATCTGCTTCTTGGTGTGGGAGACAAAGAGCCTTGAAATTATGCTAAACGCACCCTATTGTAGTTTATGATGACTTCCATTTACCTGCTTCCAGAAGTGTCCTGTTAGTGTCAAATATGTACCTAACACACGTTTCCTCTTTCAGGATTAGCAGGACAATTTAAAAATAATGGGACATTAAATGCAAACATTGATAATTTATAGAGGATTATATACATGTGGGATGCTTTAAAAAATGACTTTTTGTTGCCCAGAAACAACAGTAACAAAATACATGTATTGAAATTCTGATGAATTCTTTAAATGTTTTTTTTACTTAGCTCAGAATTGACGCAGCTGCCCCACAGATCGCCTTTTTAATCCCACACGTTCCTCCGGCTAATCAAAGCCTACAATACCCACAATTCAACGCCATCTCCAACAGCTGCAGCCATTGTATCCTTGAGCTGCTGGATACGGAAGTCGGGTAAAATCAATTCTTGTCTGGATTCCTTTTCATTTATAAAACTCAGATGAAGCCGACTCAAGTCAAGGGACTTGAGGCAATTTTGCACAGCTCCCTCTGGAGCCATACAGTCGTACAACTTGTTCAGACATGTACTAGACCTAAAGACCAAAATTAAATGGATCTTGATCTGTAAAATAAGTGCGGTTCCCCCTTTTTTTCCTCTTTGCTTTTGCCTATATTGGATAGGACAGCCGAAGTGAGACAGGAAATGTGGGGAGCAGAGTGTGAGGGATGACACGCAGGCAGACCAGGATTCGAGCCTGCGATCAATGCGTGGAGGACTGTAGGTCACCGGGGTCCCCCTTTTTAATGTTGGGTGTTTTTTTAACCTGAATGTTGTATGTTTGATTTTTAGGGAGATTTTCAACTTGTGTTGTCTGTAGTCATCACTCTTTTATTTTGTTTTGCTATAGTAAGTGTTTACTCAGCAGAGACTGGAGAACACGGCACACAGCTTGCATCCTCTCTCTCTTGTGAACCACTTCTGAGTGACAGATGCTGCTTGTGTTCTTCCTCTGAAATGGCGACTCAACATCCAGTTCGTGATGGAGGCAAAGAATACTGCAAATGCAAGTGCTTTCATTAGTGAGCCAGAGACTCAGTATCTCTGCATAGTGTGTTAACGTATTCAGCTAAAGATGGTGACTAAAAAGGCTTTTACGTGACTGCAAATCTTTTTCTAACCTGTGGAGTCCACAGAAGCTGTGTTGCACCAGAACCCGCTGAATTTATCCCTCAAGCGTGACAAAACATTGGATTCCCTCCTCATGAAACATCTGCAGAACCATTTTTTGAAAGCTGCATGGTTTACTTCCAGGGGCCTCCTCGTGCTCCTGAAACAAACCACCTCCTGAAAACATCACTTATAGCACTACCAGTGTTCAAAACTCTGCAGGCTACTTTCCTTAAAAACTATTACTCAACTTTTATAATAGCATTCTTTCGTCTTCAGAGGTCAACGATCGTTTCTAATTAATAACACAGAGCTAGGTCACCCATGATGAGCAGTCTCTCTGTGTTCTGTATTCTCTGCAGGTCTCAGGGGTGGCTGACCTGAAGAAGCAAACACATCGATGCATGATTTCTTTCATAATGACATTTCTCGCTATGATTCAGGTCCCAAAAAAATCAATACACACCAGCAGCCTTCCTCTATTCACATTATGTCCATTTATCTTCACAAAACACATCCACACATACTTAATAGACAAATACATCGTGAGCACTTATTCCCACAGTGATCTGAGTTATTCACAGTGACTCAGGCTCGCCGTTGTAATGAGCGAGACGCCTCGTAAACAGGAAGAGAGAAGCAGGCGGGCTCAGCCCTCTGACTTAATGCTCCTGTCTGTGGGAGCTAAGTGGCTCTGACACACACCTGAAGATACAGACTAGCAGTCATATTAGATGTCAGGACAGGGGGAAGGGTTGAAGCACATACTGCTGTGCTGTTTAATCAGCATCTTCTGATCTCTGCTTGTTGCTTGTCTGACCGCTATGCACGGTCGAGAGGAGGCCTGCAGGAGAGCAGCGGGTTGCTTGTCTGATTTTTCGTTCAAAGACAGCATGACAGGGCCCCTGCGTTGTTGTCCATCGGTGGGCAACGTCAGAGAGGTAATAAAAGGGAGATCAGACGTACTTCCCCCCTCGGAGGGATGAGCGATCAGGGATTTTGCTGCAGCTTTTCTCCCCGTGTAAGATCCATCTCTCCGCTGAAGCATCCAGGCGAGAGGCCACAGGCTCAGGTGCACATCAGCGGCCAGTGAAGCAGACAGCAGCTCCGCCTGCGTGTCACTTTGACAGGAGGTTTCTGCCTGTGTTTGAGTCCTCGTGTGGCTACATGTGTGTAGTTTAGAGACCAAAGTGTGTAAACAATAGCACCTGAACCGACCACTGTCAGTCAGAAGCGTGTTTGGCTGCAGTGCTGTATAAAAGCTCATACATGTTCAGTTTGGCGATGCGTACTTTACTCAGGGGAGTAAACGTCCCCGTGAGCAGGATGTTTCTCAGGGGATTTCTGCTCATGCAAGCTGAGCCCACTGACTCATGGGATATGGAGAGGAAGTCTCCCAAGTGTCCATAATAGGAAGTAACGTTGATGACAGATCATGAAGAAAGAGGTGGTGGACAGGACAGGATTGGTTCACTCATTTATTCCCCCTTTTAAATCTTATTTCAGCGGCCCCTAAATACAATTAAAGAGGGGGTATTATTCTGTTTCACATTTTAAGACATATATACAGTGTTACAATGTTGGATGTCTGTACTAAACATGGGTGAAGTTTCAAATCTGTAGGTAAAAGTTTGTTGGAGTAATCCCCTGCTAAAAAAGCCTGCAAGCTGCTGTGAACGCCAGGTTTCACACAGGCGCTTCACTTTGTGATGTCACAAAGGAAGGAGGAAGTCTATATTTAGGCATCTGCCAGAGACACAGCCTAACTTCTTGCCTCTTGCACAGTTTAAGGACACGCCCACCCAGCAAATCAGCCTGCCTCTGAAATTTGTTTCACTCCACCTCTCTGCTCAACGGCTCTGCTCGTCAAGTTGATTAAGAATGTCTTGGAGAAAGTTTCTTTGGCTGTGAAGGAAAGACATCAGTGTTTAGTTTCCAAAGGACAAGAGCAGCAGTAGTTCATTTCAAATCTAAAAAGTAAACTCTGACAACTCTGTAACACAGCCACAGGGTAGGAGGCGCGCCTCAAACACTGAGTTCTGCCCCTCAGCATGCTTTGGAGAGCTGGCCAATCAGAAGAAAGCAGGCTTGTAGGGGCAGGGTTTCTTAAAGGAACAGAGCTGACTGAGTCGTTTCAGGTAGAAGCTGTATGAGGGCCTGCTCAGAGCACCAGTGTGAGAAAAATTATGAATTTTTTCTAACTGTAAATTATGCTAAGCTACTCCACAGAGTGAAATATGAAGCTTGAAATTAGCATAATACCCCACCTTTGAGGAAATGGTGACAATCGCTTGTTCGTCTTCTGTTCTCTGCTTTCATGTTAAGTACACGGCTACTTCCTACTGAAGACAAAGATCTTAGATGCCAGCTGACGACATGGATATACTATGCAAAGAGAAAAAAGTGAAACTAATGGGCACAACAATGACGACGATAGTGACACTTGATGTCAATTATATTGGCTAGTGGCAGCTCGGCTAGAAGCCCACTCACCAGACGTACTGTGTCTGCCGAATAGCATTTGAGAAACACTGAATTTTAACATGAAACTGCTTGAATTAGTGTCTTCTTCTGTTTTTAAGTAGTGGATCTGTTTGTTTTGGAGAGAGGAGACTTCAGCGGAAAATTCGGCTCCTGTAAAAACCTCATCAACAATAAACACTGAAGGATTCCAGAGTCATAGGTGCGCTACTCGGACAAATAGCACTACACCTTTGCTTTGGTGTTGTATTTTATGTTGCTGAAGAGGAAAGACGAAAACAAAGAGTGAGAATAAGTTGGAGACAATGACGACACATTTAAACTTTTTCTTTTAAAGTCCAGCTGGGCTTAAACAACAGCTAAACATGCATTGTGGTTTGATTAGGCCTAATAGAACTTCCTCAGCTGTGTCCCTCTGTCTGTCTGAGTTATTAAAGGTAATCATTGCATCGTTGGCTCAATCTGTCCTTTGTGTCTCGTAGTCACACTGACACACTGACGTGTCCGTGTAGTATTAACAGACTGATTATGGTAGCTTAAAGCTCCGAGTCAGATTCTCCGATCTGTGTGCCGAGTAAATCCTTTGATGATCGCTGCACAAACAGTGCTCAGCTCCGCCAGGCCTGTCACTCTGTTTAAATGTGGATGCTGCTTACGAGGGAGAGAAATGCGGAACACTGCGGGACTAATTAGACGTGGACATGTTTGTCTGGTGGGTTGCTTTGTCGGCTGGTGATCTATAAATACAACAATAGGTTGAATCCAGTAACTTCTGTTTGCTGTCTTGACTCCTCAGGCCAGAAGGCACAAGGGACGCTCCCCGTCCAACTGCGACACAAACGACTCTCTGCAGGACGCTGCTGCTGCCGGTAGTCAAGATATGATTTACATATGTTTCAGAGCAGATTCTCATCACAATCAGAGATCCCTGCGCTGGCAGCAGAGCTCACTGTCTCGATTTTTACGGTAATTATCAGGTATTTAGGAGAGTCTGAGCCGGATTCATACAATACTGAATCTTCAAAGTCAGAGAAACAGTCTTTTAAACACAGAAACATTTAGACACATTTGAGCACACAATTATTACATAACTTTATTTTCAAACATATCTCGGTTTTCTCAGTTTGTCCACGGAGATTTACAACCTTTCATTGTTTGTATACTTTTCAGCCTCAGAACTTTTTTCTAAGGCACCTGGGTAATGTGTCACGATTACATAACTCTGCTTCGCTTCGTCTCAACATCTGGCAGGGTTCATCATGGTGTGACACCAACCAAACCTCACTTTACTTTTTAATCATTTTATCAGTACAACTTTTAAAAGCCTAAGCTGCATAGATAATGGATGGATGGACATACAGTGTTGCAAAGATTTGTTCATGACCTTGATAACAAAATTTTGAGAGAAAATTGTTGGAAAAACAGGACGTCATTTCTGCCACTGCCACCGCTCTCACTCAAAACAAAAGTAGTTTTTTGATGATGTCGTGAAGTTGAATGGGATCATGGGAGTTGTTGTCTTTACAGAAGAACCTTTGCTTGTGCTTTATTATATATTTTCACTCTGTTAGTACAAACATAGGCCCAAAGTACACACAAACAGGACCATGTGGACATGCATTAATGGAGAGATGTCAGCACCCATGCTTGGTCCGTACCGGGGCTTAAACCAGCCATCCTAGTCCCTACAGACTGAGCTACTGTCTACCATAGATTAATAGTTAATTAAACAACCATTATTGATCAAAATCATGACTCATGCAGAAATGAGTTTTATTGACATTAAATTTATTCCCAAATATTCCCCTTAAGTCATTTTATGTCTGTGCATTAGAAGCAAGTATCCTTAGCTAATGTAAATGATACCAACTTCTGCATCATAAAAAATAATCCAAAATCATAACATAAAATAACTTTAGTGACAATATTGTAAAGTACTTTTACTAATAATACTTATACCAGAACAAAATGTAGTTCCTTTATATCACTGATTCAATAAAAAGACATGCTCGCCCTGTGTCTTATCTCTGCATTTTGTACATTCTCTAATTGATGATAATCTAACGGCATTCATACATTCTTTATAATCATGAGAATAAAGGCTGTCCTCGGAGCTTCCTGCGGCTGCTGCCTGGAGACAAAGCTCCCTCCGAGGACGTCACAGTTCTACGGACCCGAATGCCTCCTCAGAGATGAACTGTGGCTTTGCTCTCTGCGGTGACAAAGAGAAATGGAAGCAGCAAGTTTCTGTGGCAGATGCCGCGCTGTGACTTTGTCTCACATGGGACTTAACACATTTAGGACCCCGTGGGACCCGTCAAACAAACAACACCTTCTCCACAAGCGCATCCATCAGCTCCTCCACGGGCAGCGTTTGTATTTTCGGCGTTTTGTGTTTGGGATATTTTAAGACGGATTCCTGGAGTGCCCTCTCTGTGCCTTTACCTGAGGCGGATTGCGCAACGCCGAGCGCTTCCTGCTGGCTCTATGGACACAGCGAGTCTGCAGGGGCCTGTGAGCAGCGCCTGTTCCGGTCTTTTCCATCCCCGCTCCACTGTGAAGCTGCCCCGACCAGCTGGTGGAGCTGGCTAGCTGCAGGCTGCCTTGGACCCTGATCAAGTATTGATGTCTGGCTCTCCGTGCTGGCTGAGTCACCAAAGGAAGAGCTCTACGAGACAGAGCGAGAGAGGATGGTGGTTTCAAAGGATGCTTCCTTAAAAATTAAAGAGCTAATTGCACCGTGTTGAGCCAAGATTTCCTCCATGTATATTTAAAGAGAAGCTTTTTCAACCTAATTCGAATCCGTGTTTCTGCTCATTGCTTCACATTTAACATTCAGCGCATTTAATGCAAACAAATCAAATCTGCCTGCTTGTGGAGGATGAACAATAGAAAGAAACAGCAGGCCTGTATGCTGCTGTGTTCAGACTAATACGTCCAGCCTCCTCGGTGGCAGGTGCTCAGACAAGTCAGTGTGAGAAACTAATCATAGTTGCTGACCTTTTCTGCTGTCATCACGCTGTGCATGGATTATCTCCATGCAGGCTGTTGTCAGCATGCATGGGTTAGACGAGGCACTCAGTGGTCCAGAACTCTGTGTGATGGGGTCGGGTCATTTCAAACCCAGGATCTCAGCCGCTGCAGGTTTTTGTTGCTGCTTTCATCCGTGTGAATTGAAGCAGAGCTGCTGGTTCCTGCTCTCGGGTCCATTGCCTCCCCAAACTCAACACGCTTTACCAGTTCTGTGGTATCATCAGCTAATGCTCGCCGGTTTGTTCAGTTGGCTGACCGCATGATGCTCAATCTGCTACTTAATTATGTGCACTCAATGTATGTAGCCATGAAGCTAATGGCCTTTTCTCATGTATGTGTGTGAGTGTGTGTAAAGGCTTTAGAGGTCAGACAATTGACCTTCTCTTTCAAGGCAAATCTATCAGTTGTTCCACAAAATGAGAGAAAATAAATGGCTTTTATTTTACCTCTTTGGTGAAGATAATGAAACTGCTGTGCTTTTCCTGCTTAAGCACCTTAATAATTATCACATCTTGGAGAATAACACGAATAAAGTCCGACAGTGGTGCCCAAACGTTCGCAATTCAGACATTGTAAAGGTGCAGGTGGAGTCGGTTCAGAAGGTGTTCTGCTATCTCACAAGGACTACTGATGGAGTGTACTGGCCCTTTAAGAGACTATAGCCATGCTAACATGCTGCTGTTTAGCAAGTAAAATATATCCTATGTACAACGTCCTTGTTGAACGTGTTTGATGATCTTTGAACATTTACATCCAATGGTGGCACTGGATCAAAAGTGAGAGTAAGAGTGCCTGAAAGTTGTGATTACATAATCCATTAGTCTTTCTTTTATTCCTTTTGAAAGTTATAATCTCGAAGATCTCAGTTCGTTCTCTTTGGCGGCACCTATGGCGATAAACGGTAATTGCAGCAGCACACTTCCCAGATATCCAGACAGCGTTGCATGTTTAACGTCCACTGTTGGCTCCGGTTGTAACTCTCGATTTTTCTTTGGATTGTCAATTATTTTTGAAGTTGTATCTGTAGTCATCGATCTTTTCTTTGTTTGTTCAGCCATAGTAGATTACTGTTTACTCGCAACACTTGCAGAGACCGGAAAAGCAGCCGCTTAGCTCCGCCTACCCTCTCTGGCAGACCAACCACTGCTGGGTGATGGAAAACGCGTCACTAACTGGTCGCTGCTTGTGATTTTTTCCGTGAATGTTGCCACAGACAGCCAGTCTGTAATACTGCAAATGAAGAGGCTTTCGTCAGTGGGCCATTGGCTCAATCACCATTATGTTACCCCATTCGCCGATAGATGTGACTTAACAGACATTTATTTAAATGAAAATCTTCAAACAACTGACAACTAAATTGTGAACTATTTTGTTTGTTTACATGAAAACACCTCATTCCATACATGAGCTTCTGGTTTGGCTTGTGACACAGTATGTGCTTATGTTTTTATATGCGATTCCCATCCTCCTCATCACAGTGTGTAGCATATAGCTTGGTTTGGTTTTTATTTACTCCAGTATCAAACAACTTTCTAGACTTCACTTTGAAATGTTATGGCACTTTTGCATATTCTGTCGTCCTGTCTTTCTACATGCCGTGATATAAATTGCATTTTATATTCATCCCCATTCAGTCAGTCCTTATTCACAACATATATTTTCTTTCCTGTGATCATATTCTGCTGCTACAGCCCAGTTTCCTCCAGCGAATCATAAAATTTTCATCTTAGTGTCCCACATAAAAAAACCTATTTCCCTGGAACATATATCAGGTCTCTCACAATCATGTAAACTTTATAAATAAACAGAATTTATTCATTTTTTGGGTCTAAGGTTTGGCTGATCGTACAAAGAGTCTTTCAGAGTGCAACCAATTAAAGTAAACAGCATTCAGTTATTCACGGTTTGTGACTACAGTGATATTATGTTAACAGTTGTTGAAGATGTCAGATAATTGTTTTGCTTTTGATAAATTGATTGAAATAAACTTTCAGATTAGATCTGAAATAAGTAGTGAATTTGAAATTGTGCATTGTTTTTGCTGCCAGTCTGCCCATTGTACCCTGCGTGCATCCTTTTCTTCACAGGCGGAGAAATAGAAGCATTTGCACCATTTGTCACCCAATGCATGATGGTATATACTCTTACCTTGATGTCTTGGTGACTCATTTCATCAGGTTTTAAATCAAACACTTAAACCACATGTTTCTGAGCCACTGATGTGATGCTTCCTAGGAAATGTGTGTTTTTAAAAGGCAAAAATAAAGCGCTGAATAACAGGAGCGTTATGAAATTGAGGATTGAAGAGCAGCCTTTACCGAGCTGACTCAGAGAGGGGAAGAAAATATCAACTACACTGAGAGCAGGGCTGGAATAAGAAGAACAATAAAAACAGATAGAGGGAGAGAGAGATACTACGTGTGAGGAATAAAAGATTTGATCATGTTCCCAGCACAGAGGCGATGTTGACAAATGAAGACATGGCTTAAAAGCTTAACCGCAGCTTCATTCTTCTCAGTTCCATTTGGATCGGTGCATAAATTAGATGCTCCTCCTTTCACTAGCTGGAGTGTGTGTGTGTGTGTGTGTGTGTGTGTGTGTGTGTGTGTGTGTGTGTGTGTGTGTGTGTGTGTGTGTGTGTGTGTGTGTGTGTGTGTGTGTGTGTGTGTGTGTGCGTGTGTGCCTGGTGATGAAGCAGGCTCTTGAATTCTCCAGGTGATAGGACACAGCACAAAAAGGCATGATAATCTGAAGTTAATGCATGTACAACCACCGTTTAGCCTCAATGCACCCTTCACCTCCTAAGGTGCTGGTGACACACGCACACACAAAGATAACAGAGGATGCCATTACTTAAATTGTGCACTTGAAAGTGCAAATTACATTTACAATAACTTTTCTCCTTCTCAGCTCTATATACTTTTCACTTGATTTTTAGTGCCGAGACTCTTATTATTTTTATATTTATGCACAAACTGCTTATTTATTTTGCAGTTGGGACTGTCGAGGCTATGAAATTATATTTTAAAAAAACCTTCTTAATAGTGGCTCTAAGTTTTATTTTCCCCAACTGATGGCAGCATTTTTTTCTTCCTTATTTGATCATATTTATGAAGTCTAAATAGGAGGACTGAACTTACTTCAGTTTCGTTTATATTAAGCTCAAGAAACCTCCTTGCCATTTAGCTTTTGATGTTGTTCAGACAGTTAATGAGGCTGTTCAGAGAGCTGGTGTTGTCAGGTAAAACAGCTAGAAACAGAATATTATATTTTTAAAGACAGACACAAGTGGGAGAATATTCAGTATAATGAGAACAATTGAGGCCCTAAAATTGACCCCTGTGGGATGCCACATCCTATTTTGACTTAGAAGAACTAAAACAGCATACGAACGTGAATCGATACAAAGAAGAAAATTCTTATAAAAGAAAGGAATTTTAATAAAAATATTTTTCTATGTTTCTGGCGTTTGCTTATAAAAAAACACGTCCTCCAATTGTTTCACATTAAAAGCCTTCCTGTGGTTTAGAGGGCTGGAATCCCCTAATTTCCCTGGAGGGCAGGGATGGGTCATGGTTAATCGATGATTGATTAGTGGTCAAAAGAATTTGGTTGATCGTGTGGAATTTGATCGATCTGACGTTGGTATCAAATAGAGATGACACACTGCTCGGCTGTTTTTATTAGCACAAACCCTATTTCTTAGTTGTTGTTTTTTTTATTATCTTTGTGAGGATGAGGCTGTGAAAACGTGAAAATAAAGATTTCATTAAGAAAAACACATTAAGTATGTAATAAGATCAAGTTAGGTAATCTCTTTAAACTCCCATCCTTATTGGAGGGCTTTTATTGTGAAACATTTGAAAGAAATTTCATTTAACAGCAGCACGGCAAAGTAGAGGACTACATCAGACACTGCTGACAGTATCCTTGTTAGAGCCAGGCTAGCTGTTTCCTCGTGTTTTTAATATGCTAAGCTAACCCGCTGCTGGATGTAGCTTCATATTTAAAGGATAGACATGAGTGGCACCAATCTTCTCATCTTACTCTGTGTGTTTCCCAGATGTCATACTTTTCTTTAATGAGGCTGGATGCTATCCAGAGTGGATTAAAACTGTATTCTGCCAACCTACAGACATCTATACTTTACTCTACACTCTCTGTGAATGTCAAAACATCCTCAGGGATGTTGGCCGCACGTTTTTCATGGAAGGCCTAAATACCATCTTATTTAAATCTGTGGATGAAACATGTACGCCTTAGGTGATGTTTATGCTAAGAGAGGAGTAGCTGTGACTGTACGAAGCGCTGAGTGTCTTGAATCCTTAAGTAAATATTAGAATCTCTTTCATGTTGCCTGGTGGCATTAGGTGAATGTGCTTTAATGGGCGTAGCACGTGGAGTTTTCTCCTCTGCTGAGGATTTCACGTGTACCAACCCTGATTAAAGCTCCATATGATGACAGCTGAGCTAAGTAGGCAGATGTTTGACGTGTGAAGAGGACACTTATCATTCCCTCTGTACTTCAGGTGATGAGTCACACTCTGCAAAGTGATCTGAAAAGTTCATTACATTTCATCCAGGAAATAAGACAAACACTTGTACGTCAGACTAGTTTTACAGAAATCTCTGTTGGGGTTTAATCTTGTTCAGCCTCCCTGCTGAGTGTACATTTTTCCACTAACACGCAAATAATTCCCGTTGTTGCAATAATTAAACCAACAGGGGGGAGATAGTGGATGAGTTCTCACTGATTCTCTCTCTGATGAGTGTAACAGGTTAGTGTTAACCACACTGCAACATAAGTGTCCCCTCTTTTCTCAGACTTTGACGAGAGACGTCAAGAGCTTATTGTTTCTGGAGGTTTATCGAGACGTTTTATGTAATACTGGCTTTGAAGGGCATCGTGTCGTCATACAACTCAAGGGTAGCACTGAAGTTTTCTGTAAATTTACTAGTATGCGAAGTGGTTCTTTTTCTGTTATTTTTGTATTAAACTATTATCTTTCTAAAGATACATTTTGTAGGGAAGTATTACATTTTGAACTTTTCAAACCTGTGATTTGCACCATATAAAGACTACAAACTACACATGGTAGCACATACATAAAACATACATACATAAACATTGTAAATGCATCATCTACAAGAAAACAAGAAATACAATTCAATACTTCCATGTGATAGAAATATATGGAGATATTTATCAACAAAAAAAAACAACCATAAAAATGAAAGAAGCCTCACAGCTCTGAAAATACAGCCGGCTCTGTCCATGGTGCTGAATCGGTAGAGCCAATTTCAAAACAACCTGAAATGACTCTCTTTCACACGCACCCACACACACACACACACGCACACACCTTCTTGTATATCTACACCTGTGAGGAACCTCATATATATATATATATATATATATATATATATATATATATATAATATAATGCATTCCCCAGGCCTTTATCCTCACCCTAAACATCACAACCAGATGCCTAAACAATTCAATGGCAATTTTTTTCAGCCTATTAGACTGTCAGAATAATGGCTCTTTGTATTTGGGATAATGGGCTGTTGGACAAATGGGCTTTTGGTCCATGGGGAAATTTTTCTGACTACTGGGATTTTGGATAATGGGCAGCCCCCCAACCCCTACCACCCCTATCCCCACCACCACCACCATGATGCGGGTGTAGTTAATGGTACATATTAGTAGCGCTTTATGTAGTTAAAAAAAAAATTGCAAACATCGCCTGCTGCCTGTAATTGGAAAAAACAAACAAACAAACAAACAAAAAGAGAAAAGGCTGATATACTATACATAAACATCCAGCAGACATGGTGCATTCATTTGGACGTGTTTCTGGCCACCTGATAAATGTCCAAATCAACCCTAATTTTGCTCTGTTTTGGTCTCCACCAACTCCTAAAACATATTTGGCTTTTGAGCTGCTAAATGCTAAGCAATGTTCACCAGCTAGTTGCTTACTTTGTCTGCTTATGTCGCTGAGCAGGTAGTGTTCAGCGGATAAATCTGTGCTTTTATTCTGAAAAACAACCGCCTGCTGCTTGGAAACGAAGTACAGATGAAACATTAAAATGAGTAAATTGGAAACAAAATGGGAAAACAGTATGGGTTAAAGTATTGGCTCTAAAAAAGTAATCCACTTGGGATTAATTGTCAGTCAAATTTAGATTATTAGCGTCCAAATGCACTGAGACATTATGTGAAGGGATATAACTCGTATCATTTACCCTTCTCCAAAATTCTTTATTCTTTGCACAGCTTACAAAACAGCCAATTTCTCCCTTTTCCTCAGAAGTTTTGGAAGCCCTTGAAATAGACCTCCCCTCCTGTCAAACAGGACAAAAAGCAAATGTCTTGTGGTTCATAAGAAGAAGTTGAACTTTGAATGTAACCCGCCAAAGCTGAACTCTGCTGATGAGTGCTGCTCTGATAGCGCTATAAGCTCTGCTCCAGCTCCACTGTGAGCGCCTTATGAGGGTTTTCTGCTCCCCTCGATTATCAGCTCACAGATGATCCTGCGGAGTTTGTGTGAAAATATGTGTGTGTATGTGACTGCAACCATAAATGCATATCTCACATTCAGGCACCAATTCGTCACAGGTTATAGCACATGTAAGAGTCCTCTCTGTATGTAAATTAGCTGTTTTAATGCACTCCACACACGGTAATGTGCTGAGCTTTTACTGGTTAGTTTTATTGACATTTGGAGCAGCTGGCTGAATAATTTAAAGGTCTCTTTTACATATTGACTCATTTTCATTTTCTGCCATTTCAATTACCATTTTGGTTCAAGTTGTAATTAGGTTTTATTATTGTGACATATTGTTAATATTATTTGGTAAAAGGGGGTGAAAATCAGCAGCGAGTGATGTGTTCTTCTATCATGTTGGAAATAGATCTTCAGTTCCAAGGCACAGATGGCAGACAAGCAGGAGGCAAACCAGACAAAACATTAAGTAAATACAGGACATGGAAAGGCAACAACTTGCAGTCATGTCGACGTCACCATACACAGAATTTAAGAGCTTTCTTCTTTTGTGGGTTTTTGAAACTGCCAAAGGTACATGTCGTCCTCTTTCTCGTCAAAGCGAAGGGTTGTACCTGTCCTTCGGTGCTCTGATCAGAGATGAGCTGACAACCCGAAATTCAAACGGATGCTTTCTTAAATGTACTTGACACAGCAGGCCAATGTCACCATCAATAACTTCTGTGGATCCCTTGACTAAAAGAAACCCTCCTTCTTTTGAGGCCATAAACTTTTTCTTTCTTGGAGTCAAATCTTGCGTTTGTGTAACTTTGCTGTTAATCCAGCAGACTCCGGTGTGACTCACAGGACCTCAGATGTCAGAGTGAAACCTTGTCAAACAGAAAGAGGAGACAGAGCAAAGCTTGTAATCACACAGCCTCAAGTTATAACAACGTAAACTACACACACGGACACACTTTACATTCACAGTTTGGGGGGCTCAGAATTTCATCTCTGCTTTTTGCAGATGATGTTGTCCTGTTGGCTTCATCAAGCAGGGAACTCCAGCAGGCACTGGAGCGGTTTGCAGCCGAGTGTGAAGCTGTTGGGATGAGGGTCAGCACCTACAAGTCTGAGGCCATGGTTCTCTACAGGAAAATAGTGGATTGCTCCCACCTGGGGAGAGAGTCTCTGCCTCAAGCGAAGGAGTTCAAGTATTTCAGGGTCTTGTTCACGGCTGAGCGTAAAATCGATCAGGAGATTAACAGATGGGTCGGTGCAGCTTCAGCAGTAATGCGGGCGTTGTACTAGACCATCGTGGTGAAGAGGGAGCTGAGCCTGAAGGCAAAGCTTTCAAATTACCAGTTGATCTATGTTCCAACCCTCACCTATGGTAATGAGTTTTGGGTAGTGACCGAAGAATAAGGTTGCGGATACAAGCGGCCGAAATTAGTTTCCTCCAAAGGGTGGCGGGGCTTAGCCTTTGAGATAGGGTAATGAGCTTGGACACCCGGAAGGAGCTTGGTAGGAGAGCTGCTACTCCTTTGCATCGAAAGGAGCCAATTGAGGTGGTTCAGACATCTGATCAGGATACCTCCTAGGTACATCCCTTCGGAGGTTTTCTGGGAAAGTGCTAGTATCCCATCTGGCCTGGGGAACGCCTTGGAATTCCCCGGATCAGGGTCAACTTGCTTAGCCAGCTGCCACCACGACCTGGCCCCAGATAAGCAGACGAAAATGGACAGTTGGTTGGATGGATGGATGGATGTACTGCAGCCTCTGAAGGTGTTACGATGACAGGGCTGCACAATCAGATGCTGAATGAGCTCTAATGACTTTCTGCGATTTGTAGAAGTCATCAGAGACCAACGGGGAGGTGACTAAGCTTTCCCGCTAAATCCGAGCCTTCATTAACCTGTTAGGCGACTTCATATCTCCTTGTCATCCTGTCACTGCCATCCTGACGTGCTCTGCGACTCCAGGCACGGTGGGAAGCCGAGGAAGTACACACACCCCAGCATCTGACTCCTTCTTTTCTTACCCCCCCCCTGGATCTACATCCAGCTGCTGAATCACAGAAGAACAGCCGCTGATGGGATATGACAGCGTGTCGGACTGACCGCCCGAGGACCCGCAAAACGTAGTGACTTTCACATACTAATGTCGAGGTCAGAGGTCATGTGAATGCACGCAACATGCGACTGCTGGAGACAGCGGAGCAGGGAAGGAGTCTATGCAAGTGTGCGTGCATATATTCTCCTTCTGTACATGCATGACTCAGCATGAGCCCAGCATCCATAAGAAATGTGCAGCTATAGGAAGATTCTGCAGCAAACAAGTGACATCCAATGCTTAGAGCTGCAAAGTAACAAAATACATTTATAGTACAATTTTGAAGTACTTCAATGCTCGCTACTTTTGAAAGACATATTTTACTGTTACTCTACCACATTGATTTGGCCTTAAATGTTGTTTTAAGAATTAAATGTATTATTAACAGTTTTACCTTTATTGACAGAAAACACTGGGAGAGTGAGGAATGCAGCAGCCATAAAAAGAACCACCATAATTATGCTCCACCTTGACCAGTTACAGAGTGCAAATGCTGCTGACACAGGAACTCAATTATACAAGATTTTAGATTCAACCTTTATTACAGACTTAAGCTCCAGATAAAAGATGCACACAAGCACAAAATGAGTTCATAATATAGAATATAAAAATATATAAAAATCAATGTCGTACAAAGAGTAAACTTTACCAGTGTCTCCAGAGCTAAATGTGTTGTATTAAACAAAGATGGTTTCATTTTCTGAGGCATCAAACCAGCAAATAAATTCATACATAAGAATTCTAAAGACAGTTTGGAAAGTATTGACTTGCACTAAAATATCTAGGACGCCTAAAGGAGCAACTCTGTCAGTCAAAGCTGGTGTTCTCTGTAATCGATAGAAGCAATAATATTTGAACTTGGCGCCATAGCTGTGGAGAAAGCTGTACAAACAGCTCGTGGTTTCGCCCATTCTACATTCCTACATCACCCAGCGTGCATTGCACCCCTCCCTCTAAAAGGAACGGCCCAGCGAGAGACGCTGGAGGGCAATACTGCTGTTTGCTGCAGGCAATGGCTCAGAGCGGTACAGAATCCGAAATACAAGCAGTAGATCGTCTAAAAAAAACTTCGGGTCTGCAGTCTACATTTCAAACCCGATGAGCAGGCAGCGTTTCAAGACACCTCGCGTAATAAATGATTACATTTTACGGTATGTGTCTTTTTCTTCAACTAAACACTGGAGGGGGGCGACCTAGATTGAGGAAGTGTAGTTTAGCAAGCTCCCTGGCCTCCACCAGATGCCTTAAGTTGTCTGGCGGAGGATTTCCAGGGCCCATTGGAGAAGCGGATAGTGCCCTCCAAAGGCATGGAGCCAAATTGCATTTTTTTCCTACCATAATGGCATTAGCTCCCCATAATAGCATGATAGGACTGAGGTTGAAAATCAGTGAACTGGCCCTTTAAGTAGTATTCTCAAAGCATCATTATAATCTACTTAAAGTAACTGTAATATTGTGTGTGTTATATAATAGTATAAAAAGGCGTACAATAAGCCCTGAACATGTGTAAAAGAATGTTTTCTTGTGCATCAATATCGTTTATTTTGTGACGATAATATGTCCAATATATTTCACCCGATTACACACACAGACGTTCTTTTATAATAATCTGATATTAATATCTAAAGTGAATAAGCAATGTGCATTGTGTGCAAACCTCTTGCGTGCCGACCTCTCCTTGACATGGCCGTAAACTGAGTGACGCTGGTGTGCTGTCATTTTGAGTCACATTCAGGCCCTCAGCAAGCACTTGTCACATTACCCCCAAACCTCAGTCAGAAAGCAAATTTTAAAGAAAGATTTCTTTCTCTGGTTTTGACAAAGCACGGAGAAACAATAAGGAGTCCCTGCAGTGTTAGTGGATGGAAAGCTGCATTGAAGGCTCCTAAAGCAAGAAATCTATATGCTCATGATATATGACAGGAGCTCGAGCCTGTGTGTTTCAACACTGGAGGAATGGTCCGAGCAGAACAAGTGGTGTTTGTTGTGAGGACAGAGAGAAAGAGAGAGAGGCTTCATGTGGAGAAAATGATCTGATTCGTGATGTGGAGTGACACGTATCTTTTAAGTGATACCGCTGCAGTGACAGCACCCATGGGTGAGCGTGGCACCCTGCTGAACATCAGACACCTCTAAGGAACTGACATAAATTGGGCTGGCAGAGGACGATGATGAGAGCTAGTCACAAAACACTCTGGTCTCTTTCCCAGCTGCCCTGTTATGTGATATCATTTGTTTGTTTTTTGGAGGAAGGTCATCAAACACAATGTGACTATTGTTCCATTCGCACCATATGGTTCTACTTAAAATTAAAGCTAAATAATTTTACACACTATCAAACAATAACAGATGTATTCAGTGTCTGCTTCTTCTCACTCTCTGAGCTTCACAGTCTGATGTGAGAAAACAATCAAAGATGTTTTGTGTGTGTGTGTGTGTGTGTTTTATTTTTAATTATGAAATGAAATAACTGCTTGGTAACCAAGAAAAGAGACAAGTCAGAAATATAATTGACTAATTTGAATACATTTAGAGTATATTTGAGAAATATTTTCATTTAAAGTGATAATCTCGAAGATTTACATTTAAACAAATGTCTGTTACGTCACTATCTATCGCTGAATAACACAATGGTGATTGAGCCTATGGCCCACTCATGAAAGCCTTTGCATTTGCAGTATTACAGACTGGGTGTCCGTGGCGACTTACGCAGAAAAAAATCACAAGCGCGTTTTCCATCACCCAGCAGTGGTTGGTCTGCCAGAGAGGGTAGGCGGAGCTAAGCGGCTGCTTTTCCGTATTCTGCAAGTGTTGCGAGTAAACAGTAATCTACTATGGCTGATGAAACAAAAAAGATCGATGACTACAGATACAACTTCAAAAATAAGTGAAAATCCAAAGAAAAAGAAACAAATTCGACGCTCAGATGAAGCAAACAGTCTAAAGAGGAAAGCAACCGTCAGCGAGGAAAATCAAGAGTTACAACCGGAGCCAACGTGGACGTCACACATGCAACACTGTCTGGATATCCGTGAAGTGTGCTACCGCAATAACCACTTATCGCCATAGGTGCCGCTGAAGAGAACGAAACTGAGATCTTGAAGATTACAACTTTAACCACCCAGTTAGTTAATGAAATAATTATCTTTCAGACGCTCATTTTATTCTTTCAACGCAGAAGATTTTTTGTCCCATTTGTAGCAAAACCAAAGTTCAGCATTGACTTATCTACCTCTTACTTGCAAATATAACTTTGTTTGTTACTTCACTACTTGATCTATCCCAAGCCGTGGGTTTTTACTCAACATAAACACACACAAACTAAACATTTGGTGCCTATCTGAACCTGCGGATTCAGTTTGACAATGCTAACGTGTTTTGCACACTTTCGGTGGTACTCAATATTATTAATGCATATTATTTTGGGAGTCATTGGAAAACAAAATGTTGCAAATTTTATTTCAATATGATGAATTGAAAAGCTAAGAATTGATTAATGGTGTTTTTTTGCAGTCAGAAATATGAGGACAATAGACTGTAGCTGTGAGTGTCTCATCTCGTCTTGTCAGTTAAACTTCCCTACGTGTAACTTCAAGAGGCCCTCATCACTGCTGTCAAACCTGAAATAACTTTATCAGATACTTCTATAGAATCCAGGTCAGAATTTGACATTCCTAGCATTTAACTACATTGTGACAAATAATTTTTTATCAATGCAAAAACTGCATTTCAACCAGTAAGAGTGAGTTTTCAGTGTATTAAGTTTCAAAGACCTGTTGAACACAACATACGGCCAAGTTTAGCTTGTCATCTTCTGTCACAGTCAAATTTTTTCTGGGGTTTGCTCTGAGTCACTTGTGTTTCTGACAATTTCCCCTGCTCTTGAAATGCTGTGATATTTGGCAGCGGCACACTGTGTCTAAAAGTCTGAATGAGTTCCTCGCAAATCCTTTTCATCTTCAGATTTGTTTTGTTTTGATGACGACATCAGGGATGATAGCCGGTTTCTGTTGCGATCTAAATTGCCTCCAAAAGCTGTTGATCTCTGAATGTCAGCAGAAATTGGCAGTGGCTCTCCTAAATGCTCCTGCTGTCAGTGTGACGGGGACAGGAAATGTTAAATGCAGAATCTAAATGTCTCTGGCGGATTGTCTGTCACATGTGAGGAGCATGTGGGGCGATGTTGTCTGAGAGCTGAAGGTCAGTGTTTGTGTTCAGTTTGGGATCTATTTTCAGTAACTCCTGTCCTTTTCACTAAGTGCTCCTCCTATGTCTGTCTCCTCCTCCGCTTAGAGGATCTCTGGCTGTACCTCTAATCGATTTGTCATAAACATTCTTTGATCTAAAAAGGTCAGAGAAGCACAAAGATACTAATCCTCCTTCACCTGCCTACATATATTGACAGGAAAGGTGACTGTTAACATTAACTCTTTCTAGCCGTTAAGTCCTACTTTCTCCGCCCCATACATCCAGAAATACTCATTTGTTTTACTCCACGTATGCGAGCAGATGCTCACTTTCTCCAGCATGTCCACTGACGAGAAAAATCACCTGTCAGAGCGATTTATCTCGCTGCCTCTCATGCCCGACGGCTTGCTGTTGTCGTGTCGTAATTATAAATGACACCTGGCGCAGATTTTTACACACGCCGGTGATCTGGTTTGGGTTGCTTGTCGGCCACCTGTGCTCGATACGGAGATGCATTAACGGCTTCACCTCCGCCTGGCTGAGACGCTCATTTGCATCGGCCCTGCAGGTTGCTTTTAGTGGCCGCGGGATTTCCACATGAGTGAGAATCCTGTCGAGCCCACAACCTAACTGAGATCCAGCTCTGTCATTCACACGAGTCCAAACTGGAATGGACTGACTGCAAAAGGGCCTGCTCTTAATTCTCTAAAGGAGAGGCAGTAAATCAATGAATTAAACGTGAGCGCTTTATGTCTAATGATGTCGGTAAAGCTGAGGAGATGAGATCTGACCTCTGCGGTAATGGTAGAGGTGACCAGCTGGATCAAAGGTATCGCTGATTCTGAAGCGCTGATGGAGGGCAGATTGATGGCTCTGCTGCAGATCCGAGTGTAATGAACAAAATGTGAGGCTGTGTGAGTGATGGGTTACATGGGTTTCTACGTCTGTGTGCAATGTATAAAGCTGAACTTGACTGATGGTTTGGGGGAGGTAGAGGGGCCCGAATGCAGCTCATTATTTAGTTTTATTTTGAAAGACTGATTAGTGGTGCGTAAAAAATCCATCCAGTCTACTTTGTTTTGAATCCATTCATCTTCTGCTGCTTACCTTGGAAAAAACAAGGTATTCCAGACGTCTTTTTCCCCAGTAACACTTTATAACCCCTCCTGGGAGATCTCTCCAGCATGTTCTGGGTCCATCATAAGGTCTTCTACCAGTTGGACATGCCAAGAAAATCTGCAATGGTTGGCTCTCATTTTAAGGGGGATGCATGGACTCGCGTATCTGGATTGGGTATCGGAGACAATTGGAGACAGCTGATTGGTCCGATCGATTCAATTCTATGTTACGTCTATGTGCACTTACTAGGCCATGCTTCAGCAGCTTGCTTGGCAGCCATTTTACTTGAAAGAAGGAGGGAGCTAAGCCACTGCCATAGAAGGAGCTAAATTGTCAGCAGTCAATTGTCAGTTTGGAGATATTTCCTGTTCGCCATCCCAATAAGCTGCCAGTCGTTTGTTCTGCCAGTTCGGCAGAGTCAATGTTTTAAGGGGAGGTGGTAGCAGTACAAAGTAAAACAACCAGCCAACTGTACAATTAACCACAGATATGACTCGCTATCAAGGCTAAAAAAGTCAGATCAGTGCATTAAATTCAAGATGAATTACTCATTAGTTACCTTTAGACATCAGCTAATCTTAGCATTCAATCACGTCCCAGCTAACATTACCATTTGATAGTGTTACACATACGTAATGGAAGGCGTGAGTCCCTAGCTAACGGTCATGTTAGTTAGCTAAAAGTAATGCTAGCTGTCTAACAGTAATGTCAGGTAGGAATTGGGGAAATGCTAACATAAGCTGTCGTGACACAGCTGTTGGTAGCTAATGCGTTATAACAAATGTTGTTTAATATAGCCGGGTGGCCATAAAGTCTGTGTGGGAACAATGTGAAAAGGCCGCAGTTTGGCTAGCTTTAGGGAGGTGGTAGGAGTACAAAGTAACCAGCCAACATACTAATTAACCACTGATATGAAGCACTATCAAGGCTAAAAAGTTGGATCGATGCATTCAATTCAAAATGAATTACTCATTAGTTGCATTTAGACATCAGCTAATATTAGCATTCTACCACTTTCTAGCTAACATTACCATTTAATAGTGTTACACATACCTCAGGTTCATCTAGGAGTTGGGTGAATACTAACGTGAGCTGTTGTGGCATTGCGTTTGGTAGCTAATGAGTTATCACGAATGTTGTTTAATATACTTGGGTGGTCCGTCAGTAAAGTCTGTGTGGGAATGTGAAAAGGCTCCAATTTGGCTAGCTTTAGGCAACCAAACAATGTTAGACAGGGACAGTCAATGTTTTAGCAGAGGTGGTAGCAGTACAAAGTAAAACAACCGGCCAACTGTCCAATTAACCACTGGTATGACTCGCTATCAAGGCTAAAAAGGTTGGATCGGTCCATTCATTTCAAGATTAATTACTCATTAGTTACATTTAGACAGCAGCTAAACTTAGCATTCAATCACGTCTTAGCTAACATTGTTACACGATACCATACAGAAGGCATGAATCCCTAGCTAACGGTCATGTTAGTTAGCTAAAAGTAATGCTAGCTGTCTAACAGTAATGTCAGGTAGGAATTGGGTAAATGCTAACGTAAGCTGTCGTGACATAGCTGTTGGTAGCTAATGAGTTATCACAAATTTTACTAATATACCTGTGTGGCCTGTCTAAGTAAAGTCTGTGTGGGAAACACAGTAAAAAGGCTGTAGCTTGGCTAAATTAAGGCAACCAAACAAAACTCTTTCCTCCAAGTACACTTTGCATTAGCTTCATTTCAGCTGTGCTAGCACTTATAACACATTAGATGCAGAGGTTGTGGTCATTTAACCTTTCTCTTTGAGACTGGGTTGACTGGTTGCACTCTAGCTGTGTATAAAGTTTGGAGAGACAGCGGAGGCATGCAGACTAAGTAGGTTTGGATGTGTTCTTCACAAAAAGCGAGTTTATGTAAGCAGCCAGATCATGACATGATATAAAAGCACTTTCCTCCTGTGCCATCTGGGAACAATCCTGGGTTCATTTTAATCCTCAGAGACGGTTGAAAGAGCGCGCTTCATCACATCGGGACTCCTTTGATTGAATGAGATAGGAAGGCAGACACACAAACTGCTACCGTTAACTTGCTGCCAACATCCAACCTGCTTCCATCTGTGGAGTCAGGACAAAAAAAAAGCTGCTAAATGCTTTGTAACTACAGTGAAAGTTGAGCTTGATTTTGCTTTGACACTTTTTCATTATCTAACATGAGATTAAAACTTGAAGGATTTATGTAACAGAAGAAGTTTTTATGAGTTTTTGTTGCGACTCTCAGCTTCTTTAATAACATTTTATCTGCTGATGTGAGACAAGCCTACAGTCACACGTCTCCCTGTCGCTGTTTTGAAGAATGAAATCGACTCTCCAGACTTGTTCTACACCGCAGGCAACGAGATAGAGTGTTACTTACTTATGAGTTATAGGAAAGTAAGTGTGTTGGCTGCTTGAGTTGTTTTGAAGCATTCAGAGGTTTTAGGTGAATTTAATGGGGCTCTGCTGATGTGGCAGTGTGCCTCACGCTTTATCTGCACGCACCTTTTCCAACACTGTTCTGTGTTTCTGTCATCCTCCGCTGCTCTTACTAGTTGCCAGGGAACAGTATCAGATGAACGCTGGGTCTTATCTTGTCACACTCCTAATTTCCTGTGGACCGGCTCCCCTGTGGCTGCTGCTCCTGTGACGATGGAGATGAAGCAGAAGAAAGGGGGGTGGATAGGGGAGGTGTGTGTGTGCGATGACGGCGCCGGCTCCCGCTAGGACAACAGTGCAGTCACACCAGGTGGAGAGGCCTGTAATGACTGGGTAAACAAATGAGGAACATATGGAGCCGTCCATTGCCAGGGACAACCCCTCCTCAACAAATATATCCTCTCATGTTTCACATGGAGATTCAGCGGCACAAAGGATGTGTTTTGATGTTTGCATTCAAAAGGCCTCAGCAGAAAATACAGGTGTCACAGCGCTGAATAGTCCCGCTCCTCATCAGCACAGCTAACGTAGCGGGTGTTTTGTTATTGTCAGGGCTATTTTACTCCGTCTCACTGGAGCTGGAGCACAGTGAATACTATTTACGGTGCAGTATTAGATAGATAACCCAAGCAATTTTGAATCCAGCCAGAGATGGATGGATGGATAGCAGAGGCCGGAGTGAGCGAGGAGTTTGTGATAAAAGCAGAGTAATGGTGTTCCTCCCAGCTGCCGGGCCTCCCTCGGATCAGCAGCGGGGAGTCCGGGATTGAATGAAATCCATCTACTCAGTCGGATATTCTCCCATTTCCTGAGAAAATTGAGAAGAAATCTGGGTAAGCTTCAGAAGCTGGAAGTACATTAACTCAAGTAATTTGACTGTTCTAGGTCATTTTTACTTCTCAAAATTTTCACCTCTACCACTTCAGAAGGTTTACTGCATGGTGCATTGTAGTCTGATGTAATTGTTTTACAGCTTAAGTGTAGATTTATCATATAAAACATTAAATTAGCTTCTATAAGGTCATCCTGATTTAATCTTTCATTGGTAAATAATGTAAAACTAGCTCCACGTCAATGTGCTGCAACATTAACATCATTATAAGACTTTTATAATCAGTTAAAATGATAACATACATAATATAAGTAAGCAATGAGAGGGAGTGATGTTGTACTGAATATCAGCACTGCTGTGATTCGGCTGTAGGCACGAAGCTGCAGGCTCCACCAACTCAACTAGCTCCACAACTTAACTGAAACTGGACTTTTGTTGCCAAGCAACCCGAACATTCACCTGCGCTCCGTGACTACAGAGAATAAAGATAATTTGTTTCAAGCCCCTTTCGTTAGTTTTATCATTTGTATCACTAGCTATTCGATTGACTTGAAACCAAAAACTTTTACATTTAAAAGTGTATTGCTCGGCCGCTTGAGAGGCCGCCATCTCGTTTGAATTGGCGCGCAATGAATCTCGGGATACGTCGGGCCGCGAATGATGCATCGGATGGATCCTTCGTGGCCCGGGAAAAGGACTTATTATTTGCCAAATAAGAAAATGATACTTGAGTCTAGAATTTCCATTTCCATAGTTCTTGTTTTGTCAGCATTACAGCATTATAATAATATAATTGATATATTATTACATTTTCAATGTCACAATTAATGGAGAGTTTTCTAAATGGCAAAATGTTAAATGGATTGCAATTATATATCGCTTTTTTAGTCTTCAGATGGCTCAAAGCTCTTTTACACTCCATGTCACTCCATTCTTTCACACACACACACAGACACATACACACACACACTCTCACACACTGATGGCAGCGGCTGCTATGCAAAGTGGCAATCTCCAATCAGGATCTCACCATTCACGCACAGTTGCACACTGATGGCTATGCCTTCAGGAGCAATTTAGGGTTGGACTGCAGCAGCCGGGGATTGAACCGCCAACCCTCCAACACTGAAAACTACAGCCCCTGATGTATCCATACATACACGCACAATCATTCTCCAGCATTAGCCCTCAGTATGACTCTCCTTGTGACCTGACTGTTAGCGTGCTCTCTGGTAAACAGCATTTACATGCAGATGATATTCCTCTTTAGTGGTCCTGAGTATCAGATAAACACTTAGCTCTTGTATTTTCCTAAAAAGGCGCCTCTTCTTGATTATGGAGGGCCTGAAAACCCCCTGAAACCCTCATCGGCACATTTAGATTGCAAATGAGCAGGAAATCTTAAAAGCTAAGAGCTCGGCGTCATTCTTTATCGGCTACGTTTTTATGCAAGCTAAACGGGTGCAGCCGTCCAGTGCACTGGTTTGTAATTATTCTTCCAGCGATCAGATGTCAGGCCCGGAGATGCATGAGCCTGCCGTCTGTGTGCCAACGCTCCCGCCTGATTAAGATCTGTTACAGCACACAACACAGCAATTCAATTAGTCAAGCCCTACTCCCATGTTAACCAGCGAACTGTACAAGAAAGCAGGTCCCGCCTATGCACCGCAGAGGACTATGTAACAGTGATTAAATAAGAACAATCAATCCCTCTTTCACGAAGATTAATTAGCATTTTTTTCTCTCTTCCTCTGTCCACTTGACAGTTAATGAAAAATAACAGTAGATGAATGGAAATGTAGAAAAATTAGGCATCATGCAGCACGTAAATTTCCATGTGTCATTTTTTATGTGTGCGTGTCTCTGTGTCTGTTTGCAGAAGCATGTTAATAGCCCTCTCACTCAAAATGTAAACAACTCCTGGGTTTTTTCCAGTCTCTATCCTCTTATATTTCCATTATTGATGGAACAATTTCTTAATGCGTCCTGTACAGAACACGAGGAAACATCTTCCATCACTAAATCGTTCATTAAATCATGGCAGGCCATGATTTAAGGTCATGGCCATCATTATACATTCTGCTCACTTGCTCCTGCTTTCCATGCACGCTGCCATAGTTGCCGTTTATGTGTGTGTTTATGCGATGCCCCTCTCACGACCCCTATTGGCTTTTCCCCTTATAGCTCCCACTGGGATCTACACACCACGTTCCTCATTATTGTATGTGTAAGGGAAGATCTGCCCTGGGAATTTAGTGCTAAGCTAAGAGGGTTTATTGTTAGCAAGAAAACAACTCAGTTCATTATGAGGAAAACTGATCTATATGCAGGGTGAGCTTTAGGGTTTTTCTTTGGATTTCAGGTTAAGTAAAGTCTGTACTGCAATTTCTATGGGTTGGGAGTGTAATTACAGAGGAAACAGACCATAAAAGATGGCTATAATTTCCCAAAATGTGTTGCTTCTATGCTGATCGTTAAATATAATAAACCATAACTCCCAGAAAAAAGATATAGGTACAAACAACAAAAAATAGTCCTCAAATTGTGACTGATAAACATGTTTGCATCATTAAAATGCTTGATAAACCCATCTCAAAAGTCTGCCTGAAACTCAGTGAATGTATGTACCCACACCATGCAGTCATGCTCAGCACATTTGACCTTTCAGATGGAGCCTGGATACAAGGACTCTGTCCAAAAAGTGTGAATGTTTGAAAACAGTCAGATGAAGCCAAAGGTAGCCGTTAGTTACCCCCAGATTAATTTGTGTAAATTTGTTGCAGCTTTTGAAATTGGTGGCTGAGGAAGGAGAAATGTGGTTGGCAAGATCTTGTAGTAAAATTAACTTAACTCTAATCCTATATTGAGGAAAGACGAGTCATTACAAACACACTAATTTTGTAAAGCATGTTAAAAATGTGTTCATTTTTGCCACATCTTGTAGTCATTGTACGACGAAGACTTAAGGCCTCATTAAAGAGAGAAATCTGAGATTACAACAATAATTTTGTAATAGTACGAAAAAAAAGTCGTAATATTATGAAAATAATGTCGTAATATTATGGGAAAAATGTAACTTTATGAAAATAATGTTGGAATATTACGCAAAAAAAGTCGTAATATAACGAAAATAATGTTGGAACATTAGGAGAAAAAATCTGATTATTAGAATGAAGTCGAAATATTATGAGAAAAAGGCGTCATTTAACGAGAACAAAGTTGTAGTATTAAGAGAAAAAGTTGTAATATTACAAAAATAATGTTGGAATATTACGAGAGAAAAGTCGTGTTATTACGCAAATAATGTCAGAATATTACGAGAAAAAAAGTCGTAATTTTACGAGAACAAAGTTGTAGTATTGAGAGAACAAAGTCGTAATATTACAAGAAAAAAGTTGTAATATTACGAAAATAAAATCGCAATATTAAGTGAATAAGGTTGTAATTTTAGGCTCTGGTTAACCTGTAAGTTATTTTGACGAGGAATATCAGAAAGGCAGCCAGCCACCTGCGCTAAAATGAATAAAATCACAAGTCATTTTCAAATAAATTAAAATGTTGTGCTGATGTGCCCAAAGATTTCCTATTTGTGAAACCTATACTTAACATATAAAGCTGTGTAATGTGCTTGCTCATTACAATGGGCCTCATTTACGAACAGTGCGTACACACGAATCTGTGCTTGAACTGTGCGTACGCACGTTTGACGCACAAATCTGGGATTCATCAATTTGTTCTAACCTAAATTTCTTCGTACTCTGCAAACAAATGTAGAACTCCCTCAGACCATGCGTACGCACAAATGATGAAAGAAATGTCCTAGGGAATGTTAACACACACCCTTTTAATAAATGCATACTATATTAAAACTTCATTTATTGAAAAAAAAAAAAGGCTTTAATAGACAACAATAATTGAATTTACTAATGTATGGACCAAACGTAAATGCCGTGTCATAATTTATTGTCATATTATTAAAACTTCAATTATAGCAGTTGAGTTAGTTTATTAAGTTTACAATAGAGTAGACCATATGAAAATGTTCATATTGAAATGTAACACTTTTGTTACAATTGTTTCTATTTCTGCTGATGTGAAATTTTTCTTTTTTCCTTTTGAGGCCACCTTTCACGTTCTTTCAGCTTCTCCGTAACACCGCTCTTTTCATGCGACACCAAACAGATGTCCTTATATAGAGAAATAGAGGCGTGGCAGTATGCTGATAGCAGATCGCGGACACGCGCCTGTCAATTTAGAATGGTTCTGATTTACTAACATACGCACGGTGGTGAGAACAAAATTGGCCGGTACGCACGTGTCATAAATCCGACGGTGATTTTGCGCAAGTACTTATTTTTTGCGGAGAGTAAGAACATTTCTGCGCAGATATTAGTGAATGAGGCCCATTGTGTTATACGGTAAAACAGTCTTCAACAAAACCTAGACTAGAAGATCTTACATGTTCTTGCTAGGTACATGTATGTTATGCTTCCATGCTGCCGGTTGTGTTCAGTACATATACGCGTTCCTCACTTTAGGGCAGGCAGCTGGTTGCTCTTCTGGTATTCCTCTTCATAAAAACACATAGGCTAACGATTACCTGAAATTCCGACTTTATTCTCGTAATCTCCGTCTCTATGTTATTTGCACACTGCAGATTTTCCTCATATTGCGAAGGCCTCGTAAACAAGGTTATTAGTTCTTCTTTCTGACGTGCAAAGCTGCTTTTCTTTGTCATTACAGTGTTTGTTGAGTTATTTGGCCTCCAGGTAGTTCATAAACCTCTTTTGCTAGGCAACTTGTGAATTTCTTCCGTCATTGATACATTAAGTGGTTCAGATCTTTACCTATTTAGAAGCAATGCAGTGTTTGCCTGTGGACAATGACTGAACAGTATTGCCTTAGATTTAGATAATTCGATAGAATCAGGACAAAGAAACCAAGGTGCAAACACAGAAGAGAGGTGATGTTCACATGTAACCAAAATTTTGTTGTTCCTTCTTTGCCTTGTCCATATTCAGTTGATACAAATAAGATATCTGTCCACAAGATGGTCCAAAACGACTTGTACTAGACAGGACAGACGAGGTTTTTGAGGCGACTTCTGTGCCATTAATAAGTCTGCACCTTCTCTTTCATGAGAAACAACCTGGTCAGACAAACTGCTTGCAGGTTAAATTACTCTTGATCTTTTATGTCCTCAGTAAAAGTATATTAAAAACTCTGCCGACTCTGCTGATAGTTGCAGTCACAGGACACCTTCCAATTTCAATAGGGCCCGAAATGAAGCAGAGTGATTCCCTCTGCCCCTACCTTTGGGCAGATGAGCCCTCCTCCTCCTGCTGCCTGTGTGACAGGCCTTTTAATTATCTCATTCAGATAACATGTCATCCCAGGGCTCAGACCACACGTTGACATCTGCTAATCATCTGTCCAGTGTCTTTTCACACATCCGTCCATCCAGTGTGAGGATCTGATTGCCTCTTGGTGCACTCTGCCCGGCACCGATTCATTCTCACCTCCTATCTGTGTCCGCGTCTCTCATTCTCGCCCTCTTTTCACACTCCTGTTCTCCTCCGGTGGCCCTCCCACCTATTTCAATTTCAATCTTTCAACATCACTTTTTATCTCTGTTGCACTTTCACCATGTCTCTGAATGTGATGCCGCAGCCTAATATACTCTCCTCGCTCGCTCCTCTGTCTGTTTCTGACTGGCTAATCATTTAGTGTGACTCTAAGTTGTTCTGAACAGTTTCACTCTATAGGCTCACAACTGAGCTCCTTAAAGCATTGCTTTGGTTCACTATAAATTCAAACCTAATTTAAAAGTATGACTGTGGGTGTCATTCTTCTGTTGTACTTATTTGTACTTACAGCATTTGTGCTATGTTCCTAGATCTCAGTAATTACTTTTGTGAGTCTGGATAGATGGGTGCGAAGTTGTGAAAAACAACCCCTTAACACAGTCGTTTGATGCTTTTATCAGCTTGGTGAGAATGGTCTCTGCAATGCAGAATCATAATTTGCTTGTTTTCTCTGATACTTTTTTTTTTTTTTTTTTAGCATTTTAAGATTTAGTTTGTTTTGTTTGAAATATTAAATGCTAATGTGAAAGGGGTCGCTCTCACAGATGAACTTACCAAAACCTATAAGCAAAAAATAGCTCTTAAACCCACTGTAATCTACCTGCTCAGCATCAAACAGCTGTGGCAACTAGCTCCTAACATATTTTCGGAGTTGGTGGAGACCAAAATCGGAGCTAAAAGAAAGTTTCATATTGGACTTTCATTCAAATCAAAGTTAATTTCATCAAAGTGAATTATTATCCTTAACCATGTAAAACTAAGATGCTATATTTTGATGTCGTTTTGATGCACCAGAGTAGCCTAAAAGATTAGTTTACTTAGTGAAGAGATATAACGACTGCGTAGTCACCAATTTGCATGTAGGTATTGTAAAGGTATTATTTCTGGCAGTTACCTGTCTGACATGTCTCTCTTATGTTTTTTAAAATACAAGACAAAACCAACCCATTAATCCTCCGGACATGAATAAGATAAGGTAGCTGTTGATGGACACTGTGCTGTTGTGTTTTGTTGTTTATCACAGATCAGCTGTCGCTGTTTAATCTGTCTGTTTGTGTGAGTCCACGAGTCTGCAGAGCTGATGTTTCCATCCATTCAAACTGCTTTCATTACTTTTTCTGTTGCTGTTTTCATTTTTTGCCTCCAGTTTTTCGCCACCTGGAGGACTTTTTATTCAAGCTGTGTGTATATGTGGTTTTGTGTGAATAATGGTTTTGTGCAAACGCGCTGCAGATGAATGTGATAAAGAAGAAGAAGTGACGGTGGCGGTTAATGTGAAGCGTCCCCGACCTTCCTGCATAAATGTATTGGCTTTTTATGTCTGAGTCTATATGTATGTGTCTGTGTGTTTATCTTGTGTGTGTGTGTGCTCACATGTTGTGTGCATTGATGCATGTAGGTATGCGCGGTAAAGGCTAGTGAATGGGTACCCGGGCTGTGGTTAATAGCGCGGCTGAGCCCAGCAGAGAGATAAAAGGAGCTTCTTTCCTCGATAACACTGGTGAGACTCAGTGAAGTGGTTGGAAAACATCGCACTCAAGGCTCATTGCCCAGAGAGATGTGTTGCTCTTTCCTCAGGGATGTCCTCCTCTACAGTATTTCCAAGCCCCATATGGCATTGCAGCAGACCAGAATTGATTTATAATTTATTTGTCTTGTGTGTGTATCTGTACGTGTGCACGGACACACGCTAAAATGAGGTCAAACGATTGGACGGTTAAAGCATGAGAGACCACAACTGTGCATTTCATGCTGTAGTAGCAGCCCATAGCTCACATTTCCCATGAATACAGAGAAGGTGAGTTTGCACTGAGGCGCAGTCAGTCCGGTATATTTCCTACAGGGTCAGGGACACTGAGTGGTTTCTCTTACTCTTCAGATCGCTAATCTTCAATGGGCTGTTTCCCCCTCACCTCCATTTATCAGTGGGGCCTATTCTGTTCTGCCCACTGACACATCCAGAGATAAATGACTCTGCCCACAGTGAATCGTTCTGCATGAATCACCTCTACTGTACTCCAACATGGCACTGAAGGGGCAGGCGGGAGTGTGCAGCAACTTCGAACCGAGTTTTTGTAAGTTCTAAATGTTGAAGACATGGATATTTTATGATGGCCTATATAAGTTATAATTTATTGATGTATGGGTTGGTTATATTGGCAAATCTAAGGTAGAATGATTAATCTGTCAGAAATGTTCTATATCTTGTTTTCTCATGGTAGCATTTCCTGTATCTCTGGGTGTAATTGACCATTGTGGGCAATGTAGCAAATGAATAAGCAGGACTGATTTATAGCAGTATAGATTTTCTATTAGTATCCTTAATTTATTTCAGAGTGCATCTTCTGTGCCTTTTCTCTGGCACTGCTAGCCATACTGGGGTTTCTGCCAAACCCAAGTAGAAAAGTTTGGATGGGCTGGGGAGAACTTCTTAAACTGATTTTAAGGATTTCTATTTGAGCTCTGTCCACAAGATCATCTGGTCTCGTGCCTAGTCCCCTAGTTCCCCCCTGCCTCATCCTGTCATCCTAGTGGAACCTGCTTCCTCTACCCCTGCTTGGATCCTCTCTTGCACAATCTGAAATCTTTCTTTTCCCTGGGCCTCGACATAGTGGGGTCTTGGGGTGCTTTCTATCCTGACTCCACTGTTCCATCCGGCCAAGATTCTGCCTTGTGTACCCTCCACTTCCTTACCTTTGGGACTTCAATGCCAGCCCAGGAGACTTTGGTGTCATTGGAGTCTCGGTTCATCAGCAACTCCCTTGTCCATGAACTCCTCGGTCAGGCTGGGAGCTGCAGCTTGTTCTTGCTTCCGTATAAGGCGATGCTGCTGAGGCTTTAAGGTAGGCCACCTGCGCAGGTTGTGGGAAATTTTTCTTTTAATGCACTTAACAGTGGTCAGTGGTACCTCAGACAAACAGTGGCCAGAGGAGTTGTGGCATGATGCCATGTTGGTGAATCCAGGCTTTAAACCCTGCCCACTGCTGTAGGCCATACTTTTCATTCACTGATGGTTGCTTTGAGAGCTGCAGTGTCCCTCAAGGTTGCAGCCAAAGATTTTATCCAGACTCTTTACTGGCTTCTTCTATACTGAAGGGATCTGGACATCTCCAAGGGAAAAGTGCAACTTGTCTGTTATTTTCTCACAGCCAAGGATCTGAAGTTGGCTGGCCTGAAGTCCATCCATGCCAACTTAATTAGGCACTTAAGGCTGTGTAAAGTCCATGTGCAGTCTTTTACAAATTTTGTCCTCACTGTCAGGACACCCATGAATGCCCTGATGGGGGACTGTTGGACACCTGACCTGGTCAAGGTGTCTCTGCCCTCCACCTCTGTGGACTTAACCAGCATGTTGAAGGCCAGCGCAAACAAAATCACTAAAATGGTGCATCCAGTGATATTAAGGTGACTCTCAGAATATAGCATGTGTAATAACTGAGTGAGATCCTTGATCAGGCCTAGAACACGGTGTTGGTCCAGTGTTCAGTTTCAGCTTGTATCGTACTGACCCTTAGGTATTGGCGCGGTTCAGCCACTCATTTGCCAAGTCTCCTCTTGCCAGCCTGATGCATCCCGATGCATCCTGGCACTTCAGGACTCCTCTCTTTTGTACAGAGGTGTTGATTTAAACATTCCTCAGGAGAAACCTTGTGAGGCACTGGGCAACAATACTGAAGAATATGTTGCACTCAACAAAGAGGAGTGAGATTGTTGCTTGAGATTGCTTGAGCGCTCCTCTCTGGAATCAAGACATCTGCAAATCTCCAATGTAGGGCCACCTTCCCCCTCCTCTAAATGACCTTGAGGGTTTTCCAAAGTCTCTGTAGAAGCCTGAAATTCTTGTAAACCACATATGGCACACCACAGGACCCAGGCGATAAGCTTGTTCTGGCAGCTCTGGAAACCTCCTTGACTTCTTTAAGGGTGGGCTGCATTGAAACAAAGACTCTCCAATCTGTCTGAAATTTGCCCAATGGTGTTTGTTGGTTTTATCTTTTTTTTTGACATGTTTCATTCAACTAAGACTTGGATCTCTTATTACATCAAGATATTTAAACTCCACCAACTATATCAATCTTTTTACAGTTAATTTGAATGTCTGCATTATGGGAATGTTTGTTGGTTTTGGAAAAGAACATGCCATTTTATTTTGGCCAATGGCCAAATTAGGCTAAGACCTTATATATCTAGCACCTCTGTGATGCTTCCCATAGCAGTTATTAACTTCTCAGCGGCTAACTCAGCTTGTGTGTACAGTATATAACAGTGTTATCGGCATAAATTTGCAGATCCATCCCATGACACTGTTGTGGATTTATAGATTAAATAATAGGGGGCCTAACACAGAACCTTGAGGTACACCCATTGTATACTTCAAGTGGATAGTCTCATGTTTTACACAGTCATCAACTAACTACTATTAAAGTTTCAATTTACATTTCTTTTGGTGCTTTGTTTCTCTGGAGATCTGAAAAGGTCTGAATTCATACAGATCAATTTTGCATTAGATGCATGAAGTTTGCACATCTCTTTCGATTCGTTTGTTCAATTTTTCCCTCTAAGTTCTCTTAAACTGTGTGTTTTTAGATTCCCATCTCTCAGTACTGTTGGTTGACAGTTGATGTTTTATTCATCATATCACTGATTAGTAGCAACACCGCCCAGGCTCTCAACTAATCATGATCAACCCGGTGGGAAGAGTCTTTCACATTATTAGCTTCACCTGTGTCTGGGCTCTCCTCGGCTACGGATGCTTATATGGCAGTGATGAAGTCAGACGCACAGCAGCCGGGTAGCCATCTGTAAATGCAGGTTGAAGTATGAGACCTAATCACTGAATAACGTCAGCTCTTGCTGAAAGTGCAGAAGTATCAGGAGTCCCAAATTGCCAATCAGGGATAACTAGAGTGCTGTAGTGAGGTTTGCTCAATGTAGGTAGGGAAGTACTACAAAGCAGACTGAAACCTGGTCCAGACTTCAGTCTCAGAGAGGCGTTTTGTTTTACTGTGTATGGCTGCACTGTGTCCCTTTGAAGCACGCTGTGTAGTGAGACCCTGACAAGTTTCCCCCTGTAACCGCCAGACTACATTTGATTTCTTTTTGTGCAGCAGACTCTGAACTATCTCAAATGTGATGCAATCATTACAAACACAATGTAGTATTTTCTCTCTACATTTATGTCTGAGTGTTGCATCATTACACTCCTGAAAAGAAACACTTTTTAAAGGTATAATGAGCAGGTTTTTCCTTAAAAACAGTGTGTAAACTATCAAACGGCAAGTTAAAAAACAAACTTCATACATACAAACTAGTCCTCATTACGTGTTTGGTAGTTGTCGTCTTTTGTGTGTTTTTGCACATCAGCCTTTGCTCTTGTAGCCCGTCTGTCTAGTCTGACTCTACACTCAAAACTGCATCCATAGTGAACTGGTAAACCCTTGTTTAGCCTGCGTACTTTCCTGTTATAATTCAAGTTCAACTGAAAATGACCATCGTGATTAATGTAGACATACATGGTCTGCTGATAACATGTTATTAATCAGCACTCTTGTCCTATCAGTGTCGGAAGTAACTGTTGTATAAACTGAAATAGCGGACTGTAGAATGTCATAATTGACCAATCAGCATCAAGTTATCAACAAGGCTGTGTAATAAGAAACACCGTAGCGACCAGGGGTCAGCTTGAGGGCGGGCCAACTTTGAATGCTGGGTTTACAAACTGCAAAAATTCTACTCACTGCTTTCAAGCATGTCTTTTTTACTGGGTCTTATTTTCACAGTTTTACGTTGATTTCTCTGGGTTGTGCTCACACTGATGTTTGGGAACGCACCAACATGAGTGCTGCTCTTCCCTGAATCTGTTTATTGTTACCTGTTTTTCTCTAATTTGGCACGTTATAGCTGCTCTAAGTGCTGCTGTCCGTCTGTGGTCGCCAACATCACCTCCTCACTGCTGGCTGTACGTCCAGATTTGTTGCTCGTCTCCACTGTCTATCAGGTGGTCACTTGCATATTTTCTGTTTTGGCTGCTATTTCCTGTCAAACTTTGTGAAGCCTTTTTTCAGGTAAGTGTTGTGTTATGTTTATAATGTTAAAAGTAAATAGACCACAAACAGGGCTCCTGGGCCAAGCACAGCGAAGCTCAGATGATTACAGGTTGTTAACTAATTCACACTTCCTCTATATTTTGTAAAGCAAATGATTTGGAAGCAGTGTTGGCTTCATCCCCAGAGTGAAGTTGGCAAGCAACATATGTAATTAACAGGAATTATACAAAACCTACACGACCGATTTGCCTACAAAGAGTTGCAACATCACTTTTTTGTGTCTGTTAAACCTCATAAAATGTTAACAAAGTGTTAGTCAGTCTTTCAGTACTTTATTGCACTCAAACTGGAGTAAATGGTGCATTGGTCAGGGACTATTTTCAGCAGCGGATTACTACACTTTTGTTACTTTGGTGAATATTTAATCAGCGGGATTGTGAAGGATGGAATCACAATAAACTTCAGCGTATCATCAAAAGGAAGGAACTTGTCACCCACGGCAACAGTGTGGCTCACTCCTTGTGAGTTATTTGACAACAACAGAGCCTTTGTATCCACAGACTTGTTTGTGGGATCAGGTTATTGTCTCCTGGGATTTCTAACTTTGGAATAACACCAGACTTATTCTGGAAGGAAAAAAAAATATGCTGGTAAAACTTTAGCTAGGTTGGATTCTGCTGCTACAGTTCTTCCATTTTCTACACATTAATCTCTAAATTGAGCTACAAAAGAGAACAGAAAAGAACAACCTACCTCCGCTAACTGACAACTCCAAACTTCCTCTACAGTGTCTAATTATGAGACGACACAAGGGAAGGAACAAACAGAGTCGAGCACCGGCTCCAAACGGTCTCCACAACAGGAACTAATGAGCTCTTTGTCGAGTCAGAAAAGTTAGATCTTTTAACCCACTCTCTGGTTGGTTTTCTTCAAAGGATAATTAGCCAATTTCAACCTCATCTCTATCTGCCAGTGTAAGGTATACAGTGGGAAAAACCTGCTGAAGTTCTCAGCAAAGTTGCAAAATCTGTTCTTGTGGCGGTGGTGCCGTCATTTGCTGTAGTTGGCAACTTCAGATAAACTTTGAGTTTATCTGACACATGAACGGTAGGGGCAGTGTGAGGCAGAGGGGATGTGACTGGGTCAGCACAGCAGCAGGGACGACAATGGCAGAAACTTCAGAAGACGATCAGATTAACCAAGTCCGCAACGTCCACATCTGTAAAATGCGTCATTACCGTTGCACAGCGACTAATATGCCTCTCAAAATAGCTGACCGTTACGTCCGTGCATGTAGGAAATCGTTGCCAGAGTGGGGGTGGTGCCGATGGTGTGTTCTGTCCACCGAACACACAAAAGCCGCCACTTCCCGTGGACATCAGGACCTCCTCGAGCGTCGCCATGTCTGTTGTTTACATCCCGCACATACGGTAGTCGCATACGGCCTGAGCTCTCTGGTGTGCCCTCTAGAGGTATCTTCCAATAACACGCTAAGTTAATAGACAGGTATGAGAACTATTCCGTTCATGATGCAGCCGGTTAAAAAGCAAGTATATCTTCAGCCTAAGGCTATGCAGTGCTTACTGGTACGTGTAGGCCCTGCAGGGCAGTTAAGCTAGTAGGAGAACAAAACCCATTATAGGATACATGCAGGAATGTGTTGCTTCAACTGACTACCATCAAAACTGATGGCGAAAATTCTCTTTAACTCTCACTGTTGAAAGAGGCATAGAGCATGATCAAAATGAGCGGTTTTCACTCCAGTCCTGTCTGAAAATGTTCCTCCCACATAAAGGGAGAAACCTTCTCTTCTCTCTTTATTATGGAACAATGATACACAGCATCATGTCACCTTGAAAATATATGAACACATACCCCTTTTTTAATTACAAATAGAGTAAAGGGATTGCAGGGTTTATTCTTCATGCAAACTGACTCTGCTGTTAATCACAGTGTGTTCCCCTCCAGAGGCTCTAGATGAGGCTAATATCAGGGAGGGATTAATATCCAGGTCTCCTATTAAACAATAAACGGTGCCGCTGCCTGTGAGTGGGCGGATAGAGATCGTGAAGTAACTGCCATGGTGATGGTTAACTGTATTTAGTCTTATGGGCACTGGGATTACAGGAATTATGGGTATCCACGTACTGCCCGGAGATCCTATTACCTATTCTATTAAGCAGAGAGATGCACAAAGAGCTACTTCCTCTCTGCTCTTTACTCTCACTTAGCCACTAAAAAAACTCACTTGTTTTTTAGCTTTTTGCTTCAATTTGTCCCTTTAAAGAGTAAAATGTTCTTTATTGACTTCACAGAAGCTCACATTTCATTTAAATTTTTTAAGCACAGATAAAAAAAAAAAGCATCGATGTAACAGAGTAGAAGCCAACTGTTTATTTCTCTGCATCCTTTTGACTGAGTAAGAAAATGTAGCAGGCTGCGTGGCATGTGAATCAATAAGGTTAATTAAAAAACCTGCAGCGACCAAAAGCCTTGAATAGGATTGAAAGGCAAAGTCTAATGAATTAAGTTTGGTACGTTGAGTCATGTTTCACAAAGTGATTTTTATCTGGTGCCCCTACTTTTTTGAATCTACTTTCTTATTTTTTAAAGATTATATTTTTTGGCTTTTTGCCTTTATTCGATGGGACAGCTGTGGAGAGACAGGAAATGTGGGGAGGAGAGAGTGTGGAATGACATGCACCAAATGATCACTGACGAGGAAGCGAACCGATCAGTGCGTCGAGGACTGTAGCCTCCGTACATGGGCCGCCCGCTCCACCAACTGAGCTAAACCAGCGTCCTGGATCTACTTTCTTAATCCAACAGCTACCAATTAGGCCTTCATAAGTCCCGCCCCTTTTCACTTTGTTGTCCAATAACAGGTGAGCAACCTTCATAGACTGCAGACCCCCTGCTAGCTTTTTCCTTTTGTGTTACTCCATACCAAATGTGCTATATGTTTGGCTTGTCTATGTTGAAAAGACAACCAAATGTTGAATACGATTACGTGTGTTTCCATGGCGACATGTGTTCAGTTTATCGCCAGTGTATATAAGATAGATTGCCGACTTTAAAGACTCTTGCATACTGTCCTCAGTGTCAGCTTCTTAAAGGGGCCATATCTTTTAAATGGATATTGTCATATTTTGAGTTTCAAATTTTCGGGTGAAAAAGTGAAAACTACATTATTCCGTGTTTTTCCAGAATGACATGTTAAAAAAGGTCGCCTCTGAAATAGAGATAGACCAATATGTTTTTTTCAGGGCCGATACCGTTACCGATTATTAGTAGTCAAGGAGGCCGATAACCGATATATTATTTAAATAAATAAATAAATAACTTCCTGAAGTTTCATAAAGTTAAATACAATTTGCAAAGAAATGAACTCTTATCGGCCGTCAGATTTAAAAAAAAAAAAAAAAATTAATTAAATTAAATAAAATTAAAACAATTAAAAAAAAAAAAAGGCCGATGCCGATATGCGTCAAAATGCCGAATATCGGCCCGGCCGATAATCGGTCAATCCCTACTCTGAAATGGGCCATTCAGAACAGCCGCAGGTTTCTACGTAGAACCTTTCGCTGAAATCGACCAATCATCATTCATCGTCATTCACCTCAGGCTGTCTTCTTGCACCAACTTGTAGTGAAGTCGTTGTCAAGATTTCAACTTTCCGACACCTCCTGGCGATGCTGGCTTGTACATATAAGGCCGAATAAGCCATCCTAGAGCGGTCACTCCAAATACTGTCAGCCAATCGTGACTAAGGTCTGACCTTTGAATGGCAAAACAGCTTGTTCGTTTCGTGAGGAAGGAGAAATTATTGAAATATGGATACAATTTTTTAAACAAAATTTACCAACGTGATTCAGAAACACATTACAATAATAGAAACATAGCTAAAATATGTCACCTTTAAAGCTTATGTTGTCTGTAGCTTCTCCTAAAGCACTATAATTAGTCTTGTTTTGCTGTAAATGAAGTCAAATCTTCACCTTTATAATGCTTCTTTAGGAATCACTGACCGGCTGATATCCAGCTTTAACTCAAAGGTCAACACTGGACCAACATGACGGCAAACGGATCACTCTGACTCTACTTTTTGTGCTCCTTGGATTTATCATCCTGTTTGTTTTGTTGGTACAGTTTTCCATAAGGACCTTGGGATGAATCGACGGTTTACTGTGAATCCTCAATATTGAATTGGTAACGCTCGAGTGTCCAAATCAACAGAAACATTGAAACATAATTGAACACATCAGCGCTCTGGTGCTTTACACTTCAAAGGCTTTCACAGATCGTCAGCTGAGAGCCACTTCAGCTCGTCTGTGACGGCGTTTCTGACAACCAGGAAACGCCGTCTTTGGCCGGATTTCACACAAATCCCCCCCTAAAAATAAATCTCACTGAAAAGCTGAAGTAATGCATGTCTCTGTGTTTTATTCTCACTGTGAATTACAAGCAGAAAGCATGCAGTGACGCCAGCGTGCTGAAGGCATACAGCTGTGATATCAATACATCACGCGGCTATTATTTCAAGGAGCAATAAATTAGGAGGGCCCGGTCAATTTCCCGCCGTTAATTAAGGCCCATAACATGATGCTATGGCGCAGTCCGCTGTAATTGAGTTAATTGCGGCTGGTGGCTCGACTGTTCGCATGCCTCCCACGCAGAGAGAGGGGTTGAGAGGTCACTCACACCTACACAGGCGTCATGGAGGGCTCCCTGGAGAGGGCTGCTTAGGATGAATGTATTGAATACCTTTTGAAGGAGTCTTTGAGGGGGGGGGATCATATTTATCATATGGGCTAGACTGTTAATTAGGGCAAACATTGGACATTGAAATCTAGCTAGTATTGAAGCTTGTAGATTTTCTTTTCTTTCTCATTTCTTTGCTCTAAATTGATCTTTTCTTTCCTCATTCCCTCCTTTTTTTCCCCCTCCTGTCGTCACTTGGGACTCGCAGAGCTCCAGGATTAGATTAGCTATCATTTATAGCAGGCCTGGGAGGCTGTGAAGAGCAGACTCCATCAGATGGAGAGATAATGGTGCTTTATGATAGATCCTGGCTAATGAAATGCCACTGTCTGTAATGAGATCAGTGAAAAGTGAGCTTTTGACCTCCTGGAAAGGGCAGGCAGCATGTCGAGAAAATCTACTGAGGATGTTCTTGAAGTCTGAGACTTCAGCCCTCCTGTTTGCGACACGTTACTTCTGGATTTATGACAGAAAGGTTTTTTTTTTTTAAAACAGCTAAAAAAAAGTCTCTCAGCGCGATGATACCGCAGACCCTCTCTGCACACTCGAGCTGAAGCACAACACGAATCACACATGCAAGTAGCACAAACAGTGGAAATGCCAAAATGCTAATGCCAACATTTACCAGAGGCTGAGAGGTGGGGCTGTTCAAACAGTCAGAACTGTGTAAGGTCAAGAGGGGGATTAGTCATTCTCAGTGTGCCTCCGAGGTCCACACATGTGCAGAAATACACAATATCATTCCGACAGCAGCAATGGGAGCATGAAATGTGAAGCCTGTAAGGACTAATTACATGGAAACTTCCAATACCAAGTCCAAATAGCTAATTAAAGTGAAAATTCAAATATAAAGTAATACTCTATTATAAAGCTTGGACCCAAAAATAATGTTTGTTAAGAAAAAAACTTGTGAAAGGTCATTCAGCATTCTGCGTACATGATCATAACGTGACCTCTTTTCTGATCTCTTGTGTACAGCTGTTTCTCTGAATCAGCCTGACGACGGATAACTCAATGGAATAGCTAGCGATACAAATGTTAAAAACAACAAAAGGGGCCTTAAACATGTTATCTGTAAAATAATGGGCTGACTTACTCGACGTTAGTTATGCTAGCTAGTTAGCTCGCTAGCTACCTGTTGCTAGGCGACAGGAGCCACCTTTGGTAACGCGAGTTTAAGGGCGGGAACAGCTGGTGACACAAACAGAAAATCCTCCGTACACCAGACCGCCTCATTTCAGTTCGGCCTCAGCGGTCCACGCAGGCTGCGAATGACTCATCCTCCGTAGACCGCGACCTACAAAGGATGCAACCCCCGAATTGAGACGCAGCTTTAGTCGCTGATGTTTCTGCCCCCATCATTTGGTTTCAATGGAACATTCTGTTGCTATAGCGAGCACTACTGCCCCTGTTCTCTAGCAGTTATAGTGTAACTAAGTTTGATACGGCCACCATTAGGTCTTATCTGTGAACAAGCAGCCTTTATTTACCACCCAAACGCCCTTGTTGTAGCATTTTCTGATGGTTCTCCTTTTACTGGGGCTGTTTTAGTTCTGATTTTAAAGTAATACTCTCGAAGATTTTCATTTAAATAAATGTTAATGTTCAGTCACTATCTCTTTGGTGATTGAGCCTATGGACCACTGATGAAAGCCTTTACATTTGCAGTATTACAGACTGGGTGTCTGTGGCGACATTCATGGGAAAATCCCAAGCGGCGCCCAGTTAGTGACACGTTTTCCATCACCCAGACGTCACACATGCAACACTGTCTGGATATCTGGGAAGTGTGCTCCTGCAATTACCATGTATCGCCATAGGTGCCGCCAAAGAGAAGGAAACTGAAATCTTAAAATGAGTTTCTTCTTCTTCTTTCTTTCTTGTGTAACTGTGTCCATTGCAACTGTACATTCTGTAATTTAAAATGTTTTAACAAACTTCTCTTTGTGGATTGATATGTTTTAGCAATAGGCCTCCACAGTCTACAACAGCTGTGTCATTCAGGAATAACAGACCATAGAACTTCATAATTCACCAATCAGAAATGAGTGTTCAACAAAGACGTGTAATAAACCAACTCACTGACCTGCAGCAATTCTTTTAAACCACAGACACTCATTAAACCACGTTGTAATTTGAAGACAGCATTGGGCAGCCTCTACACTCGTGCCACTGATAGTTTAATTGGATGAGCTTCTTATATTCGCAGTAGTGGATGGAAATGAGCATTAGTTCACATCCTTTTACAGATTTTCTGTAAGAATCGTTGAACCCGTTTACAGCTGAGCAAATGTAATCGCTAACAAAACCCCAATTAGTGTACTTCATTGTTTTGTGAGATGACCCCTCCACACCACCGTAGTTTTCTCATCCGTCTTGCTCACTTTTTTACCCTTGTTAGTCGTTGATTTATGATCTATTGGGTTTGTATACAAAATCCACTATTATTGACTCATTGCTTACCTTGATTGTGTATCATTTCCAGCAAAAACGGCCTCGATCATTGATCATCTGTCAGTTTCACACTGAATCTATGAATGGGAAACCAGCTCTTCCTGCTATTTTCCTGACTGCCTTCACACTCCTCTTTATAAATTCCTCCTTCTCACTATATTTTCCTCCTTCATACCTCACAGGTCATCAACCCCTCCTGTCCCTTCTCATTACTTCCCACTTCCCTCCTTGCTTTCACTAAGCCTAAGACTTGTGTGACAAACGAAAACACATCTGAGAGCTGTCATCTTCCCCCCTCTCATCATCCCGCGGAGCTCAGCCTCATGTTTCCTCATGAGTCCCCGAAGACGGGTCAGGGGTCACGCCAAGTCATCTATAGCTTGAGGAGGACTCAGAGGGGGCTCATACGCGTCTGACAAGTTTTCATTTACACCTTCTCCGCTCTCCTTGGTTTCTCATCTCTGCTGTCGTTCCCGGGGGAACAGCACGCACTTGCTTCCCCTTGAAAATATGTGTTTTGCATCTGAGCAGAGACGGCCTACAAAGAATGTATTCTTATTTTCTTCTTCCTACATATTTAATTAACGCAGCAAACTGTTTTATTATATATACTTCGCCTGTGGCTATTTAATTTAGCTGTTCACTGTGATAATGCAGACAGATCTTTTAAAAATCCACCTGACTGTCAAGAAAAAATCTCATTCAGTAATCACAGGATAAATCTGTGACCACACAAACACACACTAAATTAATTCAAGAATCTTTTCAACTTTCACAGTCAGTCTGTCATAGACTCACCTCCTGGCAGCAGAACACCCCGAACCGTCTCCTCTCTTTTTTATAACATTTCTATTATTGTCAAGAAATCATTTCCGTGGCTAATCTCCTTTTGAAAAGGACAGCGAGAAGTCACAGAGAGTAATATACTTTTTTAGACTTTTCTTTAATTGAGGAGTCACGGCAGGATTAAATTTTATTTGGTCCGAGGGAGCAGCCGGAGCTGGTGAGGCGACAAAGGAAATTGATTTTGTGGCCCTCATCCTTCCCTGCAGCTCCTGGCGTGCGTTCTGATGGCACGGCACAGTGCCATGTTAGGGCGGGCAGGGATGCAATATAGCTTTATGCAATTCTTTATCTCTGGGTGTGGGAGGTGGCCTGACCGTCCTGCGAGGCTAAAATAGAGTAAGAGCAAGTGAGAATAGTGGGTGGGAAAATACATCTCAGTTTTAATGATTTTATTGAATGTGGGGACAGTTTGTAGGCTAATCTAACGTCTGCCAGACAATAGCTTTTAATTAGTCACTTCAGACGCACATTATTTTAATATGGATTTGTCCCCATCTTATACATTCTGATCTATGTCTGCTGGCTCATTTCATTCCACCCAGACAATTATATTCTGAAAAGTTCAAATACGTTTAAATCAAGATTTAAGGTAAAAATTAAGACCCGTTTAGACATGTTTTTAGGCAGCGGTTCCAAAACTTTGTGGCCTGAGGTGGGTTTCCACAACAACCTTGTCAGTCTAATTCACAAAGGAGTACCCTTCATGAATTTTCACCCATCATGTTCTAAATAGGGACCCACCGATTGAGAAAATCACGGCTGATATGATGTTTAAAAAATGTTGCTGATGTTTTTTTAAATAACTGTAATTTGTGTAATTATTAATGCCCTCGTCTGGATAAGAGGCCTAACTTTCATTATAAAAAAATAAATTTATTCAGGCCTTCATCACAGTCTTTCAAATTCCCAATACATCTTTTTTTATCTAAACTTCTTTCACATAAAAACATTTTTGCAAGCAAACATTTTTCAGCCTAACAAAAATCTTTCTGAAAACATGAATACTTTTATCTTACAATTACATTTATTGCACAATTAAAGCAGTTAAATAATAAAAACATCGGCGCAAGCTACCGTATTTGCCGACAGGCCAATGTCTGTCAACACGGCCGATATCGGCTGATTCCGATGTTCAGCTAATGCATCGGTGCATCCCCAGTTCTAAATGTATAGCTGTCCTGATGGTATCAAAGTGAATATTGTTTTTGCAAACAATTTAAGTGTCAGTAGGGTTTGGTCAATTTTGCTAATTGTTGCAACGCTTTACTTTAGCTAACTATTGCACCCATTTAATTATTAGTTTTAGCTAACAGTCTCAACTGTGTATTACTTAAAGCAAACTGTTTCAACATTAAGTATTTGTTTAAGCTAACAATTTCAACTGTGTATCCATTCGTGTTCGCTAACTCTTTCAACTACATTACCTTGGCTAACTATTTAAGCTACTTATCCATTAGATTAAGCTAACGATTTCAACTGTGTATCCATTCATGTTCGCTAACTCTTTCAACTACACTACTATGGCTAATTATTTAAGCTACTTATCCATTAGATTAAGCTAACGATTTCAACTGGATATCTACTAGTTTTGCTGATATTTGCACAAATTTATTAGCGAGTTTTAACTAAATATTTATGTGTCCATTACACTATTCAACTATTAACTACTTATTTAAACCATTTATCTATAGATTTAGTTAACCATTTTATTATTTGACCGATTATTTTTAGCCAACTGTTTACATGTGTATTTAAGCTAATCATTTGAACTGTTTATGTAGTTAATGTAGACTTCTGTGCTTGCTTGTTTGCTACTCACTGTTAACCGCTATATAATTAATACTTTGCTTAGGTTAAAAATTTGGTCTTTGTTGTGTTTGCTTGGTTAAAATTAAAAAAATTAAATCCAATAATTAACTATATAAAAATATATTTATAATATTTTACATATTGAAGCTCGAACATTCAAATGTATGAAGAGAAGAAAAAAGTTTTATGGAGGGGACTTCTTGTTAAAATATGTATTCTATTGCAGCTCAACTTTAACGTATTATAAGGAGAAAGGAGAATTTTGCCCACTTAATAGATACATTTTCACTTCCTATAAATATCCAAATACAGATATTTTTGTGACATAAACAGATAAATAGCTGTCGTTGTGTGTTACACCCATATAGTGAACACATTGATCGCGGGTGGCATTTAAAGAACTCTGTCACACTTAGTATGCTCTACAACAAAGCTCCATTTTTCACTTGGCCAGAGGGTTGAATTTTAACCATGTCTGTACCTCTGAGGAAACCCTTATAGACCCTCTGAGCCTGAGGGCACGCTGTCCTGGGCGGACCCCTCTGAGCAACTTGGCATGTTCGTAATATCATGGCCAGCGGTCGCTTGGCTGAAATGTGCTAAGCTGACCTTTTGCCTCTCATTAATGTGTGTTTCTAGCTGCCAGATGAGGGAGAGCAGCCTACATTCAGTGTGTGGGGAGAAGCTGACGTCCTGAAGCTCTTTTTTTTTCTGTCGCTCATCTGCCTCACTGTCACCTCCTTACAAACCTGTGAAGTCCTGACACCCCGCTGAGCGCTTCATGGTCGGCTGCCTGGGAGGAACAGTAAGTGCTCCAACAACACTGATCCAACGCGTCCTTGAACGCTGGGATGAGTGAGTAAACTGTATATACAGGTTGCACACACACAAACGCACACTCATGCACACATGTTGGCACCGAGGAGAAGCTCTGCTCCATTTATTTTCTTCGTGTGACACAGAGCTGTGAATTAAAAGAATCCTCAGTTGAGGAGTTTAGGGCTAAAGCTGAACTTGATGACACCACTTTGAAGTCGATTCAAACCAAAAACTAGTGCTGAAATGTGAACCAAAGCAAAGAAGCTGTGAAGCGTTAAAACACTGCAAATAGACTAATCCAAACTACTGCTGCAGCTCTTCTCACTTTGGTGGGTAAAGTGGCCTCTTCATTATTCCCTTCTAATGAAGAAACTCCTGCAGGGTCCTTGAAAGCTAATGTGGATTGGCTTTTTCTATTAATGGTTAAGGAATCTCGTGATTGAGTCAGCATTTGTTGAGAAATGCTTGTAGTGGCTGCAGTATAATTGACTCTGAATGGAAATCAATTAAAACACTCCTTTCTTGTCCCATCAAAGACACTGCTAAGACAGGAAAATGGCTGTTTGAACAGGAACTATTGTCTTTAATATGTATCTTTGATTTGGTAGGAGGGCAAGCAGCTTCTTGTTGGTTACCACATATTGCTGTGAAGAAAATCAGTTCTTGAGTCTGTATGACAAAACACTAAAAACCACAACTCTGACCAATAATTGAGATGACAAAATTGGCATTCAACAACTGAAACATAGTCTTTCTTCAATGAACCAGTGGACTCGAGCGCTCACTGCATTTGGACTGGGAAGATGAAGAGGAGGACTGGGACTTTGTTGATAAGAACTGTTTTGTTTTTGTTTTTTTTTGGGCTGGCACGTGTGTTCACTTGCGTGTGCATTCACGTGTTGTCTTGTTCAGCAACAGTTAACTATGCAATCAATTATCTGTTATTCTAATGCGGCTCTCCTTCCTCCTGAAATGAACAAGCCTGTTTTGCCATTCAAATGTTAGACCTTAGCCACGATTGGCTGACAGTATTTGGAGTGACCGCCTAGCCCCTCCCCCCAAAAGTTGTAGAAAACATGGCAGCTCTCGGCCTTATACGTACGAGAATCGCCAGGAGGTATCAGAATGGAAAGGAACGACTTGACTACAAGCTAGTGCAAGAGGGCAGCCTGAGGCGAGTGACGGCGAATGACGATTGGTCGATTTCAGAGAAAGCAAGGTTCTACGTAGAAACCTGCAGCTGTTCTGAACGGCCCATTTCAGAACCGACCTTTTTAAAAATGTCAGTCTGGAAAAACACGGATTTATGCATTTTGCTTTCAAAGATTTTACAGCAAACGCAAGCAAGAGCAGCGCAACATGTTCAATATGTAAAAAAAAAAAACATCCAGAAGAAGAGAAGACGGGGACAACCTCAGACTTAAACAAACATCTGTCCAGGATGAACGCAGAAGAGTTACTTGGACTGTTGATAGCAGTACCTTTAGCTAGCTGGAAGCTAACGGTAACTCACCTCGACTCTGATTCTTCTTTGTTGACACAGACTCAGACTTGAACACTGAGGACTCTAGACTTGACTCGGACGAAACTCAACGTTAAAAAAGAACATCTGTTAAAATTTTTACACACAAACAGCTGAAAAGTGAGTCTGTGCGTGCGTGAGAGTAGTAAAACCGTCTTCTCAGTGCTGTCTGATAACGAAACCATCTCATGCTTCTAAAGGTGTTTGTGTAGGCTGTGACAGGCGTCGGGGGAGAGAGATTGCTTTTAAGAGTCCTCACACATATTACAGAGCTGTTACTGGTGGGAGTGTTGACAGCTGATCGCTCTGTGGGAGTGTGACGCTCAGAAAAGCAGAGGAGGCTAAGATAAGAGTTGTCAGGGAGGTTAAAGGTCGCCAGACTTTTCCACCGTACAATTGCACTTAATTCTGCGGCCGTCCTCCCACAGTGGCCTTAGACAGAGAATCTGCCGTGACTGCACCTGGCGTTAATCTAACCGGGAGGATTGGATTATATATTGTAGATATCTGACGATCTAAAGTTCAGGCGTGAAATCACCAGTATTATGTCCGATATTATGAGGAGTTGTAAAATGGAAATGCGGCTCTTTAAATGGAACTTGTTTTGTGGAAAGTGAATGCACAGTTCATGTTTGGTTTAGACCATGTTTGTCTCCAAGAGTGAAGCCAACCTTAATCCTGCTTGCACCTCCAATCCAGATATTTTCCATGACTTAAATAAATTTTTTCATTAGTCATAAAACCATGTTTTTCTTCAGTGTTAAGAGACGTTTGTTCTTGAGAGGACGCACTGCTACTGAACCTGGTTTTGCCCATCACAGCCATTTATTTGATATGAGGCCTTTTAAATATGATGAACGAGCAGCTTTGGAGCATTTTGGCTAATAACCAAGATGGCTTCCGCTAATGGTGCAGTTTTAAATCCGCGGCAACGTCAGTATTAAACATAACAGTAGCAGTGATAAATAAACTTGACAGTTCTTCATGTTAGTTAGTAATATAATTAAATAGTAAGATCTGGCTTCTAAATAAAGTCATGGAGCCATCTGAACTGACTGTTGGAACTAGCTGCGTAGCATAGCGGCCTACTCCTTTGCCATAATATGTCGCCACTGTGATTGTTTGTAGTACACAGAGGCATTTTGGGTTTCACCTTGTAGCATCATGAGAGGTCACGAGGGCAGGTTGGGACAGGGAAAGATTAATCAAAAACAAACAGTGCAGGTTTAAACTGAAGTTTGGGTTTTATTTTCCAGCGGGTGTTGGTAAAAGGATAACTCGCGTTATCTTCGCGATGTCTTCAATCCAACTCAAAATCCAAGAACAAACTTAAAACATCCCGGAGGAGAAAACCACATTCTTTGATCTTAACCACACAGGCTCAACATTAAGTGTCCGTTTTCCAACTGGTTCAAGTCATCTTTACTTTCCTGCTTTTAGGTGCTCCCCCCCAAGCCCTTTGTCTCATCTTCCAGCCATGTGCTCTCCGTCCTCCTGCTCCTCTTGTTCTGCCCTCCTGTGAGCCTTTCAGCCCTGCTTCAATCGGGTGGTTTAAGCACCTACACCTGTCCAAGGGATGTGGCATGCTGGGGAAAGCAAAATGTGCAGTATGCCAAAAATACCCGGATGTCGTACTGATTCGGGGAAAAATCTTCAGTATGCATCAGACCAGTCTACCTCACCTGCTGTATCCCACAATGCAAAGCGCTGAAACGTCACAATGGCAGAAATCACGGACGGCAGCAACATTTCAGCAGAAGGGGGCGCTATAGCTAATGAAGCAGCGGTTATTGTTTACTTCCACTACTACCACCGAACGCAGAATATAGTACGGCATTTTGAACACAGCCGTAGTGTCTGCAGTGGCAGCCATTTTTTAATGCGGCCCTCCGCAACATGTCCCATCGTGATGCCATAACCTGTAAACACTCCCGGAAATTGGAAATGAACTGAGATGTTCCGATTTGCCAGTTTGTCTGTTGACGTCCTCGATCTAGGTTAGATTCAAGCCACAATACAGAATTTGTGCATTCTTTAGCTGACAAGCAAGAAGCTTAACATTTATAAAGACTAAAAAGTGCTTTGAAGTCGAAAAGTAAAACTTGTTTTCCTTTTTCAAACTTAAACTGTGAGAAACACATTTCCACTGTTGCCTGCTTGGAAGGTTGATTATTGCTGATATCAAATGCTGAACAGACTTTTCACTAGTTTTGAACCACAGTTCTTCTTAGTTCCTATTTTTTTATTCCTTTGAATTCTTGCAGAGGCTTAGATTAGAAGCTCACGACTGTTGCTTTAGCTCATTTATGCAGCTGAAACACAACAATCCTGTCAAATTACCTTTAAAATAGAAATTTGCAGTGTTTTCCCTTATTGTCTGCATTACTCTCACCACCCTATCACTCAGCATCTGTTCTACTTCCCCAGCAGTAAGAGTTTATAGAGGTGATGGCCTGTTGTTGTGTGAGGTCAGACTGAGAAAATGTAGAAAATGTCAGGCTAGGAGAATGTGTTCCACGTTATCTGCAGACTCGAGGAGTGTGACAGGAAGTGCCAAGCAGACAGTAAGCAGAGGAGCAGGCATCACTGACTCCTACACAGACACATCAAGAATACTTGTCTGCATTAACTCCGTCCATTAGTGCCCGTCCCTCGCAGACAGGAAGTGGCTGATTGAGGCAGATGTGTGGGATTTATTTATATCCCGGCTTATTTAGCTGCTTTGTTTTGCTGGTTGCTTGTCAGGCATCGTTTGAAATATTGTCAAGGGGATCGACTGTATGACAGACAAGGATAAGCAGGAGTGTGCGCGCATGTGATTAGCATGTGATTCTGAGCGAGCCAAGGACGTTTGAGCGGCGGGATTGACAGCCAACAAACTGATTTCTACGCTGCGTTTTACTGCAGGACTTATCTACAAACTGCAGAGCCATTGTTGCACTAACAAAGACATCGTAAAGACAGTATATCCTGTTGAAAACCATTTTGCTGTTAGAAAACACACAAAAAGCTGTCAGAAAAGCCAATTATGACGTCTTTGTTTAGTCTATAGCTGCACCAATGACGTCTTATTAAAGCTAGAACCATCATAAACACTGCTAGAAGAAAGAAGACATACGATACAAACCAAAAGAACCAATTAGTCCCTCTTATCCTCAAAGTCGTGTTCCGAAAAACCATGCGTAAAAGTGTGTTGATTCTGACATTACCGCCTGTGAGAGCTCAAATACAAAGAGTACCAATTCAGTCAGTGATGGTGAGGATTCAGTTTACTTAATAGAAAAGTATAGCCAGGAAATGAACCTTGGCAAATCTTTGATTAGAATCTGAGGCATTCAGGAACCATGAAAAGCCCAAACCCGAGCCACGTTTTTGGGTGAAATGTCTTTTTTTGAAGTATATTCAGGACAGAGCCCTGGGGTTCCTCTGACAGATGGGCGGCCCATAAGACGTTGGCTGACAATTTGTGTGTGTGTGTGTGGATGGAAGGCTGACGCTTCCCAGTTGCTCTGCTCCAGTTCAGGAACTGGAGATATGAAAGGACTTTTCGGCTCCTCCTGGGTACACGCGTAACGACGGACGTAGATAAACCAACACGGATTAGATCAGACCGAGCGCGGCCTCCCACTGACCCAAATACTGTCTCTCCACCACGACTGGAGTTTGATCATGTAAGGTCATTTTTCCATCCCTTTTAAATGGTTGATCTTGGTATTTTAAGACACCCAACTAATTTCGCCGAAGCAGTTAGCTTAGAGAGATTGATGAATGTTGTTTTAAGCCGTCAAATCTGGCGTTCTTTACTCATGTTCAGACTACTATGGTACATCAGTCTACATTTTGGTATAGAATCACAACTCACAGTCTGGATCTGTTTCTTCTTTTGTTCCCCTCTCTGTCTCGCTCTCTCTGTATTGACAAGCATCACGATGACACACCAAAATCTTCATGCCAGGAGAAAGAACCTGCTGCGATACGACAAGCCTTATATAATATTACATCTATTTCCCTCCTCTCTGCCTCAGAGGCTCTCTAGCCCCGTGCTTCTCTTCATCTCTCAGCTTCTCTGTGAGGTCTCTACAGACGACCGACATGTAATATTCTGAAAACGTCTTGTTTATTTTTGTTGCTCTGACTTGGCATGAATTACAAGACTTGCATGTTTAAAAGATAACACTACACGGCCAGGCATTTCAGATTTCGCTGGTTGGAGATGGTGACCTATTTCTGTAAGCACACCAGGACTTGGTTATTTATACCTGGAAAAGTTTGAAAGTTATTGAAAGTTGGTTTAAAATTCTTCTGGAACTGTTGTCACAGCAACAAGTTCTTGAGCCCAGGCAGCGGATTACAACTTACTGTATTTGACGGGAGAAAGAGAGACGAAGCACCGAATCGATGAATTTAATGGTTATCAGACAACAAAACAATAGAGGCTATTGTAGCGTATGTTTCTGATGGTGGAAATACTACACAACTTTATACCTAGTACAAAAACAACTTTAATCTGTGATTTTTCTTGATGCTATATTAGGTGAAATGGCTTCTAATGGACAGATCGCTTTGCTAAAGTAGCCAATGCTGCTAAACGTGTCTGCTTTTAAGCTGCTGCTATAGGCTGTTGTGCAAAGTGCCAAGCTGGCCATCAGTACTCATCTTAAATTAAAACAGATTAATCTGCCCATGGCTCTGCCAGTTTGCATTGTAGTATCTTGCCCAACGTTGACATAAGGACAGCAGGCGCCGGGGATCGAACCACCAATCTACCGATAAGACAACTCGCCCTACCTCTGTTGTACCTTTGCCCATTAACAGTTGCAGTGAAGTTGATTTCTACGTATTATAACAGCAAAATTGGGGGTTTCTTTTAAACCAAAAGTCTTTCGTGTATTTAATGTGAGCATTGCCTTTGTGGGCTGGATTAAAAGATTGCCACCAATATGATATGCAGTATTTATCCATACTAACCAACCAAAACGTTTTTTAAAAATGTAGCCACAAGCCAAAACGGTTGGAAAGCATTGGTGTAATCTTTAGCATTGAAATGTGGTAGAAATACTCAATGGAGGGTAATTCACAGTTGTACTCAAGTTGTTTGGCTCTCTACAGCACAGTTTTTCATTTGCAACACTTTTTTTTTTGGTATGATTTTTCACGTGTGTTTTGGAATTGGTTGCATCCAATATTCCCCTTTTTTTAAGCCCTGTTTTCTATGATTTCCTGCAGATAATATGTAGTAATTTTGCCCCTGAGTGCTCCACTTAAAAAAACAACAACACACATTTTGGATTTCCAGGTATGCAGTGAAAAGCACAGCACCAATTACCCTGCACTCTGGGTTGGGTGCAAAATTGTATGAAATAGAATTTGATCAAAGAGTTTGGGTCCGGTCCTTTTGATCTTATAAAAGCATCACATCCACCATCGCTGGTATAACAACATACCCAACATCACACATAGCTTTCTCCATGCCAGCTTTCTCCTACTTCGTCCTTCTCCACTTTCTCCATGAGTGAGGTGTGAGGGGTGACCTCCATTTGGACTGTAAAAAAGATGGCAGATAATTGGTAAAATTATTTGTTCTTGAGGCCAAATTAGTCGGTTATAAAAAACGGTAGTAACAACTATAGCATACTGAAGTTAAGTAAAAAGCAGCTTTCATATCCATATCATCCACATCCACAGACTCATGCCTTTTACTTTGACTCTTGTCTCTTTCCACGGTCCAAAAAAGTGCTTGAATGCCTCATATGTCCTCATTTGTCTGTTAAACTTTAATGAATGCTTAGAAAAATAGCATGTGCATACTGAACTCTGTAAAAACTACTTTCATTGCAAGTGAGCGTGAAATGAAAAGAAGTGTTCCCTCGTGAATTAGAGGATGCAGGAAACTTCAATCTACATAACAATACAGTCGTTAGAAATGTAACTAAACTGCTGGGATTTTCTGAGAGGGAAAAAAAAACACTCACCAAAAAAACAAACCTTAATTGGTCTTTACATGGTTGTCTCCCAGCAGCTTCCACTTCTGAGACGATAAACAAATAATGGCTGATACAGTTAGCACCAGGGGGAGGTGTCTGCACGCAGAGCACTAACTGCGTTTGACAGGGCTAAATGCAGTAGACCTGTGGTTTAGCCTCTCTCCACACAGACCTGACAGGATCATTTGGCAGCCGGCTCTGCTCTGCAGCGAGACGCCCTGTCAGCGACTCTCACGCTGCATTTGGCTTCTGCTCCCAGAGGAAGCCTTCTGCCAAATTACATTCCTCGAAAAGAAGCAATAAATGAATAGTTTGTTTACTTTAATCAGACTCTGGCTTGTACAGTGAATAAACGGCACGGACTGAGACAAAGTCTGAGTCGCACTGCGAAACAGATGTGATTAAGGCTGCCCTTGTTATGATTCAACACATCCACCTGATTGAAACACATTGCTCTGGTCCATGCCTTTCTCCCTCGGGCACGAATCTATCAGCGTAGAAGATATACAAAGAGGGACTTTGCTCACTAATAAGTCAGATATATTCACAGTGGTGCCTTCCTGTGATGGAATAGAAAATGCATTGCCTTCTGCTCTATGTCAGGACCCTTAGACCTCAGGAAACACCCCCTCCAATCTGTCTGAAGGGCTGCTTGTGTTCCTGAAATAATTATAGTTTTTTTTAGGTAAATTGTTCCTTTTAATCAATCCATGGAGTACAAACTAAAATATCACCAAAACAACTAGTTTCAACTTAACTTTAAAGCTGCACAAAGCAAAAGTGGTCACGTAAGAGTTAATGTATAGTAAACAGGTTATAGCGGATGAAACCCCAACAGGGTGAGCAGGACCCCGACGTGAAGCGTTACATTAATATTTACTTAAGAAGTCAATAATTTGATGCAAAGTATTGATTTGGAAATTATTTTATTAATTCAAAGTATTATATTTACGTTAAAAATAGTGTTACACTCACAGTTAGAGCTGCGTCCATGGCAGCAGTTAACTCTGTAGCCTTCTTATAATGAGCAAACCGAGCTGTTTTTACTCACATTAAATTGAAACATTTCCACTGATGGTGAAGTAAGACAAGGTGAACTGAACCACCGGCGCACCTGAATAGGGTTTTCTGCATCGTCACCGTCAGAGTCTGTTGACATTTTCTTTTCCATTCATCATCTTTAAACACCGCCGTATCCCGTACTGTGTTCTGTGTAATGTTTACTTCATGTGCCGTCTTCAGTTTTGTAGATCTCTCTGTCGTAGCCTTCAGTTTTTGTGTCTTTTAACCCTTATTAGTTTCTCTCTTCTTTTTTTTCCCTCTGTAAACCGACTTCAAATTTACCGGACTTCCTTTGGTGGATTGATATGATTACAGGTTGTCTTCCGGATTGTGTGATAAGAGCCACATCCCTAGCAACGGTCTGTTCTTCGTAACAACGGTTTGCTATCGAAAAATATCAGACCTCAGAATGCCGTAATTAACCAATCATACTGCTGTTACTGCATGGCTGTGTTAAATACTTGATTCTAACAGCCTCAAATGAACTACAAAAACTGCCAAAACTGTATGCCATTTTTTGCACCTTTGAAACATTAAATTATAAACTGCCCTATTCTATATGTTCCATAAACTTTCAAATTGTTTTTATGTTTTACATAAATTGAGAGATTGCATTTTGAAAATTTAGGATTATCTTGTAGAAATTTCCACCTAGATCCTGAACAGCTCATGTCATCAACCTAAGGCTGGACCAGAACTAAATGATTTTTTAAATCTTAACAGATATTGAAAATGTGAGAGACCCCACATATAAACAAAGATGGCGGACGACGGGCAGGAAGAATTGGCTATGATAGTTTTTGGACTACTTTCTACTGAAAATTCAAGAAGAAAAAACTATGGATGAAGTTGTAGAGACGGTGCGAACATGGGCTGTACATGTAACAGTTACCGCTGTTGTGCTTCCTCCTACAGTCTACAGCTTGCTTCCCAACAATCCACAGAATGCGTGTTCGGCTGTCCGCTGGGTTGCCCCATAGGGTTCCCCCACTCACAACATGATATCAGATCTTAAATATTGAACATGTTTAATATAAAATCACTCATAACATACCTCATGCCACTGGAAAATATGGCAAGATAATCTTACGAACCGCCCAAAAATCGTGACTTTCCTAACTTTTGTCAGAAGACGGGATTTGGGCCCAAAATCGTCTTGCATATCTTGTAGTGTTAACCCTGCATTTGTAGGTAGATGTAAATATATGGCATAAACACACCTGAGCACTGATTCAAAAAGTGTTTACATTTTTTTATCATGGTCACTCGTTTCACTCAAAAACACTGAAAGAGTGCTTTTCAGCCGTTCACAGCCAAAAAGTCTAATGAGTCTCTTTCAGCTTTAGTCACTGCTCAAGCAACAGCTAATGAAATGCACCAGCAACAATTAACCTCTGCTAATGTAATCTGACAGCAGTCATATTTATTCTGTATTAATTACTGATTATGAATTAAGAGCCTGACAACTCATCAGAGGCGAAGATTAACGCTAATATGCGTAAATCCATTCTGACGGTTCTCCAGCTTCTAACATAGCAGCTTGTTAATCCTGATGAAACTCCACTTTGTTTCCTTTGCTGGGTGAAAGTGGTCACTAAATGATTTAATGAGCGTGACTGTCAAACACAGCTCATGTCATAACCGTCTTCATCGCAAAGACAATTAATTAGGACATTACACGGGTACACGAGAGCTCAATCACACTTCCTGTGTCACATCACTGTGGTGTGTCCATTATTTCAACAGGAACACTTTGGGGCGAGAGAGAGCTTTCTCATACTGTAGCACAATGTTCTGATTAGAAACGCACGTCTCTGACTCTTAGGATATTATCTATGAAAACCTATTCTTCCAGGAGCTCATTAGATATCAGGACAGGTGTGCGCGCGCGTGTGCTGGTGTCCCTGCTGGTAAACGTCAACCTTGTCTGGCAGAGAAATATGAATCGTCTGGAGAGCCATCTGTTTGTCTGTCAGACAGCAAATGTTTTCTTGTCTGTCTAAAGCACCAAAAATAATCTGAAGATTGAGCTTTAACCCCATCGTCATATCTCTGGGGTTTTTACAAGAAGTAGCGCCATTTACATTGATGTGGAGCTAACAGTAAAGAAAATAGCTCTTGAAAGATTAAAGTAACTTCACATTCAGTATCTCCTTTTTTGATACCTTCTTTGCTTGTTTCGCTTTGGGTAGCACAAGGATTTAATCAGGAAGTGTTTTTTCTCCTAACAGCATTTGTCCCCTCGTTCGGCTTAGAGAAAATAAACCATGCATGTCAAAGTGAACCTTTGCATCTTTAAAACCTTGCTGCAGGACCGGCAAGGTTTAAGGCAGACTCTTTGATTAACATGCCATGTTGTCTTATTGTGTGCCTCATGAATTTAATGAGCTGTGTGTTACTTGCAGGGGGCTGGATGAGAATGCAATCTGATATCTGAATGGTTAATGGCTAAGAGCCGACAAGCTTGGCCTTGCACAAACAGTGGAAAGGAGCCTTGCTCGTAACACGTTTTACCTGGTTTGTTGAACCCATAGATAAACAAAATGCAAGTTGTTGTTCTATAAGTCTATAAGCGGAGGTTCATCCTGGTGAAATAAGTACGAAGTATACAACTACTATAGTAGGCATACAAAGTATAAATGTATAACAGGCAGAATTTAGACAGATCTAGACTCTCTAAGTGGACAGCTATCTGTCTAGAGAGGTTGGATTAACAGAGAAGGAGAATATATGTGGTGTAGAATAAAGAGCCCCAAGTCATGTTTTAGGGTGAAGCATTGACTTGAGTCATATTTTAGACACTTTTTCCATAAGCTAACTTGATGTGACGTAACCTAGCCCAGTAGTTTAAGTGCCCATTTACTACGCTATGCTACCTTACGTTACGCTACCTTAGGTTACATTACATCCCCTTACATTGCGTTACATTACCTTGCATTGCATTACGTTACAATCCTTTCTGTTACCTTACGTTAAACTTCCTTGCATTACGTTACATTACATTACCTTGCATTACGTTACGTTACATTCCGTTCCCTTATGTTACGTTACATTCCTTTACGTTACGTTCCTTTACATTCCGTTAACTTGCATTACGTTACATTACATTACCTTGCATTACTTTACGTTACATTATCTTGCATTAAGTTACGTTACATTCCTTTACGTTACATTAGTTCCTTTACGTTACGTTCCTTTACATTAGGTTACATTATATTCCCTTAGCTTACGTTCCCTTATGTTACGTTACGTTACATTATTTTGCATTACGTTACATTACATTCTGTTCCCTTATGTTACGTTACTTTCCTTTACGTTACGTTCTCTTTTGTTACCTTACCTTATGTCAGGTTACATTACACCACGTTACCTTATGCAACGTTATGTTTAGGGTACCTTACATTACAATACGCACATTAAGCTTTTTTCGTCTTCGACATGTACTTTCCACTGACAGTGTTTCTGAGTTGCAGGAACATAATTGTAACACATTATGTGCTACCACCACCTAAAGCAGCATTGAGAGGTCCTGTTAATTTCAAAAACTACTGTGAATCTGTGCTGAAGGGTTTGATGTGCTGGACAGAGAAATCCTGATAACGTGTCAACCAGCAGAGACCAACCCTCTTACAACAAAACTAGTTTTTACTCTTCAATATTTGTATTTTTAAAACAATCCAGATAAAATGTGGTAAGTGAATTTTCGGGGCTGATTGGTACAAACCAAATATGTGAGCGGCTTAAATGTCCTTATGTAACTCTTGGCAAGAAAGTGAATGGGGTTATTTTCCAAAATGTCAAACTAATCCCTTGTTGGTTGATGCTAATTTTATCTGTTCTAAAGATGGAAAGAGATTTTTTTTGGTGAAATGAAATGCTTGTATCTGCCTAAATGCTTTGAAATGAGTTGAAATAAACATATTTGCATCTGAACACCAGATAAAGCAGCTTTTAAAGCCATCAGGCCCCTTTTTGTGTTTAATTTCATAATGTAACCCTACTAATAATACATAAATGTAAGAGGCGACCCCCCCTGTAGGAATCTTCTCTCTGCTTACAGAGAATATAATTTCCGGCCCCTGCCTTGTGTCAAACACGCTGAGATGAAAACAGAGCGAAGGTTTGGGATATAAAAGGTGCACATGTAGAGAGAACAATAGGAGGTGTGATTTGCTGTGTTTCCTCTGTCATCCCTCTCTGGTTTACCATGTTTCACAACAGTGTTGGTGACAGGAAGTCACACCGATGAGAGGAGGATAATGAGAGAGTATCTGACATTACGCTGCGTGTCACTGAGCTGGCTGACATATTTTACTGACATGTTTTGTCAGTGGTGTCAGATGTGCTGTAATGTGTGTATGTGGGGAAAGATTACAACACAGACTGGCAAAGAGAAGCAGAGAATGTCAGTTTTGTCTGTGGTTCAAAAGCCTTCACCCAGGGCTGTATCTATCTATATTCATATAAGATTTTTTTTTAAAAAAGGTCTCAGTCTAACTGTAGCTTTTCGAGAAAGTGATGCTGTTGTCTGCAATGGAGCTTGTCATGCACCCGCCTCCTCCCACCCAGCTCTGCAGCTGTCAGATTGAGTGGTGACAGCAGGGACATCTCTAAGTGCGTTCATAGAGGGCAAGCAACCTCATATTGTGCCCATATTGGGGAAAAAAAACGTCAAAGAAATAGATAGAACAACAAATAGGCTAAATAATGCTGGTCTATCACACACAAGCTTTGTCAGGACCAAGTGGACGGACAGCCTGATAGCCATTTGTTTTTTGCATATTTGAAACTTGATTCAGTCTTCTGCTTTTTCAGAATACTTTGAAGTCTATTATCCCAAAGACTGCAGCATATGGCCTGCATGCTGTGGACGCCTCTCTCTGTCCAAAACACATTGTTTTGTTTGTTGATTCACTGGAGACTCACACATTTGTAGCTGGCAGGGACAAGTTGCGAAAATCAGCAAATACTCCTCCAGCAGGAATAATAACCATTAGTCTGAGTCAAGTCTGAGTTTCGGATATTATTTATCTTTATTGACTTCAATTTGTTTTGTGGCAGTTTTTTGCTGCTGTAAGAGATTGTAATTTTGCTCCCATTTCAAATCACGTAAAAGATAGTGAGATGACAGAAACTAGATAGTATTCTGAGGGAGATCTGAAAATCATTTACATCCGAAACATGTACTCTGTGGTTTCCATGGTGAAAGTATTCTCACACTGTGAGGGATGGATGTATTTCATTATTACAAAAGGGCGATGTGTGTAACGAAACAAGTTTGAACTGACCAGTGGTAATGGGCCATATTTAATTGAGGGAACCATACTTTTTGTATTCAAAACAGCACTGCAGAACATAATATAGAAACATAACCAACTTTAAAAGTTGCAAACATTTCTTTGGTTTGTATCTATAATGATGTATTCCCTGTGAGTAATGCCCCTTAATTTGGGCAGTGTCCCTGTTTTTTTTTGCCTGCTAATGCATATGACATGCATAATGACAGTTTGTGTCAATGATCACATTGCAATCTCTTCGCCTGTATCCTGGCTGACACTATGGTAGCCTCTTGTCAATAACAGGAAGCCACATCCTAAACTATACCCTGATGTATCATTAATTTTACTCTAGGTGGACCATTTTACTCTAGGTCAGGGGCGGCCAACCCTGCTCCTTGAGGGCGACCTTCCTGCATGTTTTAGGTTTCTCCGCACTCTAGCACGCCTGATCTGAATGATCTGCTCGTTATCAACCAACTGAAGCGTCTCAGGGGATTGGTAATGAGCGAAACATTCAAATCAGGTGTGTTAGAGTGCGGAGAAACCTAAAACGTGCAGGAAGGTAGCTCTCCAGAAGCGGTGTTGGCCACCCCTGCTCTAGGTGGACCACAGTTGACAAACATGCTAAATTTAAAAAGACGTATTACTTCTGATAGAGACCAAAAACTCAAAATGCAAATATTACCTCAGGTGATAAATCAAGACTGAAATAGGTTTCTTTTTTCATCTACTCCCATATAATTGGTCTTGCTGCTCCTGCTGGCTATCAGAAAGTATGCAGCTTTAAGTCACTTCCCCACTGGCGTCAAACTACGACGCTATCTCCACTGCTTTTATAGTCTATGACCAGGGACATTGGAAGTATTTTCTTCCTCTTCTTATTTTCTGGTGCACTTTGAGAGCAAAATTAAGAGCCTAGATGTATGAAGAACATCGTGCTCTTGTAAAGAATTTAAATCGTCTGACAAATAGCCTAAGCTGTACACACTTTTGCTACCTGATCAACTGTATGTGCACACTGTCACATCTCACCCTTGACATGTAGCCTACTCTTTGATGTCCTAAGTCTTTTGCCTGCACTGACCAAAGTGAGCTGTCATGTGTGCGCACGGTTTATGTAACTCCAATGCAGCATTGCACTTTTCACGTGTTGTCCTGTCAGTCCTGTTAAAGGCATATTAAATGCATATATTCTATGAAAAACAAATGTGGGCAACAAACTGTAGACATCTAAATCGGCCTGCCGAGCCAGGATAACTGCTGCTGCCCCTGCTGCTGTCGGCCGACTGGCTCTGATCTGGGAGGTGCGGGTGCCGGTGTCAACTTGTCAGCTGAGGTTTCTGTTTCTCTCTCTCTCTCTCTCTCAGGCGCTTAGCTGGCTCAGAGGGAGGTTTGGAAAAGAAATCAAACATCTGCTTTTTGGACACTACTGAACCGCTATCCTAATTTTCCCCCGCTTGCTAGCTTACCAAGGTTTGTGCATGCATCAAAAATCCAGTCGGCCCTGACAACAGCACATTGATTGATTTGATTGATTTGTGATTGGGTTAGGTAATAATGAGTGGGACAGCACATGAAAAACACACAAGTAAGAGCTGAAAACAAGTATATGATTATTTTAATTGTGGTAAAAACCAGGACATTTTAGTGTTCTACAAATATTTGCCACGACTCTCGGACACACTGTCACACACTCCTGCTCCCCTGTGTGCATGTTTCTCATACTCGCTTTCAAAATACAACAAAACCAGGTTTAAAGCTTTTAAGTTTTTCTGCCCTCCGACCTTGTCTAAAGGCAAATCCATTTTCTGAATGGCCACCTCTAAGGCTGGGTGATTGCAATCTTGACGAAAGAGTACCATTTGGACCCCCTTATTCCACCATCAGAAAGTTGGTTATAGACACAATTGCTTCGTTTTACTTCACTGAGGCCATTTGTTGGTTTATTTGAGCAACAACACAACCAGTTGTCTGAAAACATGTGATACTCCTTTTCCAGGCAAGTTGGCGGGCTGACAGACAGGCAGATGTTCAAACAGTGTGTGCATTCTTCCTTTGTGACGAGGGGGTCGCTTTTAAAGCTGACACGGTGTGATGGAGATTAGGAGCAAGCTGTGCAACCGGTGTTTAGAGGGTCGGTCAGGCAGGCAGACCGGGGACAGATTTTACACATCAAAGCCAAGAGACAGAGGGAGGAAAGTGAACACCAGGTGTGGCGATGTAGACTCCATACGCAATGACTTAGGGGCTAAAACGAGTCCATGAAGACTGAGCTTAAGACATAGTTATTAAACAAGAGGGAACTGAGCCTCTTTATTGGAATTTGTTCAGTATTTATAATACACATGCATGCATTAACCTTATCCAGATTGCCATAATTCCATAACTAGGATGCGCCAAGAAATCGTATTTTCTATGCATTATTGTCCCATCTGTTTCATTTGGAATCGTTTGTAAGGTATCACCTCTCCGACTACCTGGGCCTCACTGGTACTCTCTCCTGATTCCACTCATATCTCTCCAACAGGAAACGGTTTATTACCATCAGTGACTCCAGCTCCAACCTGGCCTCAACAACGGTGTGCCCCAAGGTGCCGTCCTTGGACCCCTCCTCTTCAACATCTACATGCTTTCCCTCGGCCAGATCATCCGCAACCATGGCTTAAGCTTCCACTGCTATGCTGACAACACTCAGTTGTACCTCAGCACCAAACCACCCACCATCCAGTTACTTAAATTTGAACGTAACTGGTAAGTCACTAGTTTTATTAATTTATCATTTTGTCTTAAAAGATACACAGTTAAAAGCGCCGGTCCAACCTACCTGACTCTCCTGCTGTGTTTATTTTATACACTATGCTGCTTTGCTAGCATCTTTGACAAACCACTTCCAACAGCTCGTATCACCACCCAGACTATCTCCTTCAGACCTTAAGCATTACCAACACCTAAACTAAACTAACTTACGTGACCTGCTGTAGTACTTTTAAACCATCAGCACAGATAGTTTTTTTGTTTGAACTAACGCTAACATTCAGTTAAAGCTCACAATCCTCTATGCTAAACAGTTAGCATCATTAGCCTAGCTTACTGCTCCCTTTTCACATGCTGGATCCAGCTTTCTTTGAGCATGTCTGCTCTTCACACATGGAAATTTGGAATACCTGAAGCCTTTACCTTATTTTTATCATCACTTGGCAACCCCATACACAAGAGAACTCCACCATTTCCTCTTAGTTCCTCGTCGCGGTTTGCTCCGGCGATTAAACTGTATGTTCTTGACCCAGGGCTTTTACTAAACAGACATTTTTGTAAACAGACTTTGGGATTTGGAGACACTTTCACCTTCTCTGCTTAAACTAAAGATGTGGCTGACCTCAGTGCTACCTTTTCCTTTAGTTTTATCCAGTCACCTCATGTCTGAGGCGATTTTGGAGGCCCTCAGCCTCTTACTGTAATGAGCCTGACACCCATGTCTCCGCAGGTTAAAAATACCTGGGTCATGAATACTTAATAATAAGACAAGGCACGAGGAGGCTCATTAGGAGGCCGTCTCGCAGACTTCCCTGTCACTGACAAGTTAATATCAGCGCCACAGTCCTAAATGACAAAGAACATCAGTCTCATAAGGAACAGTTGTGTACATTATTTTCCCATTATTTCCTGTCAGATTATTGGCGTGGGGATGTTTTAATGTAAAAACTGATTCATTTGTGAGCCGTCTCTTTGTACCATGTTGCACCAACTGCGAGTGAATGACTGATTAGGCCACTTGTGGTGTCTAAAAGGGAAATGTGCTTGACTGAGCAACCTTATTGAGACACACACACACACTACAAACACACACACAAACACAACAACAGATGCAGCAGCTGTCAATCAAGCGCAAGCCACTTCTTTCAACCCCTGTCACCACAGCAACAAGGGGAACCTCTTTGCCCTGCGGTGATGAGGACACACAACGACTTTAGCGTGTAAATGCGTGGAACTGCTGATCCAAACTGCAGATATTTCCCGTTTCATGCGCAGCTTTGTGATTAATTCCTCCATAACCATGCAGAAGAAACCGCTGGGAATCGTATGGAACCAGGGAGAAAGCAACCATATTTCTGAGTAGCATTTTAATTCCAACGTGTCTTTACAGTGAGACAACCGCTGTTGACATGCTTTGAGAATATGAATGGCTGACTGCATTGATTCTTCCATGCATATATTACCATAATTCTCACCAGTGGGATGTATGTGAGGAACGTGTAAATATTGGCTCTTTAAAGCCGACGTCTGTGGCAGGGCTGAAGTGCTGGAATGAAAGGTTCATCTAAGAAGAAGAAGAATACGAGCTTCCTCCTGGGACGTCCCTCTCGTTGCTCCGGCTAACGCAACCGGGCCAGAGATCGAAGCACAAATCAATACCTGTCTCACCAGCGTGGACCTGCAACGCAATCCGATGCTCAGAGGCGGGGATAATCACGGTGCTCTGCGGGGACAGCTGGTGTCAGGGGGTGGAGTGGAAGATGGAGGTCCATCTACGGCTCAGAGGGAAGTCTGGAGCAACCTGACCTCCTGAGGCCTCACAAGGAATCAATATCTGTGAGGTCTGTTCATCATAGCCCCGCACAATACGCCCTCACATGCACGGGAATCTACCGTTTCCACACATCTGTATGCAGCCGTGTCTTTTCACTACTTTTAAGGAAGATTTTGTCATATTTTGTGTGATGATCAAAGAGAAGGAATCCGACATGAGTATCTTCAGGCATCGTGGCTGCAAAGCACAATATTCAGTGTCATTTGTATTCAGTGTCACACCTTCCTGCTTCAGAGGCCTCTTGTGTTAGTATTTCTTCTTGTTCATATGTTACCTGAGCCAGTGCATGTGAATGTAACGGGCAAAATAGCTGGGATGCAAACTGGAAATCACTCAGCAAATTTATGCAAAAGTATTCCTGATTTCTGAATATGTACACGTCTCTTCATTAGGGCAGTTTGCATGGGAAAGACCATTCCCCCCTGGGAATAGCTCTGACTGGAAAAGCAGGCCATGTGATGCCCTCAGACTCAACAATGGCTATATATGCCTAATTCATTCATTCATTCGACATTAATAATTTCATTAGAAATCACCCTAAATGTGTCTTTGCGTTTCATTTACGTTGGCTGTCGGTCCAAATTTGCTTCATTGAACAGAACTGCTGCGCTGCTTTTGCAGACTTTCAATCCACTGGGGTCAACTTGTAAGTTATTAACCTTTTTTTCTCAGTATGCCGGCTTCTCAGGGCCATTTTTATCCGGTTCTGGAGCGAGAATCCACACCCTGCAGACATACTCGACACAGGAATTGTGCTGGCAGTTTTTGCCAGCTTTGCCCAGTCGGAGTAGATTTCCCCCGAAATCCCGGTTGATAGTTTCACAGGCTGTGTAGAGTTTCAACTCGCCATGGCCTCACAGCGCTGTCATCATCGCCACTGGCTCTCGCCAATCACAGAGACACAAATGATTTGTCACACTGTGCCACTGTGTCCGCCTCGGCCTGTCCATTTCCTGATGTTTTAACAGTGGAGGCAAAGACTGTTTAAGTTTATAATCAGGTTCTCTTTGCAACATGTCTTTTAATTAACCCAATAGCCTATTTAATACGCCATTATTAATCTTTTCATTATTTATTTATTTTGCACATTTTCGCACCGGACAAGTACAAGTGATACCGGTGAAAAGCTGGTAGATACTGGCTAACGTAAAGCCTGATGTGCAGTCTTCATCAGGAACCACAAACGGCCTCCACCCAGCAGGCAGGGCTGCTTGTTTGTTGCCCGAGAGGCAGAACTTGGACAAAAGTTTGCAAATCACCCGTTACTGCTGGAAAAGCTTAAATAATGTGAGCAAACTTAAGATTTTGATTGATCTCCCATCTGGTGTTTGGTGGTTGGACAGTTAGAGGACACAGTTTGGCGACCTTTTAGTGACTGAATCAAACTGAAACTGTGAAAGTGATGCCATCATTCCCAGAGGAAAAACATACCTTGAATTGATCACTAACAATAATTAAAAACAAGTTTTTTGTGTATTACAACCCACAACGATCGATCAAGTTAGATCAAGATGCGAGGGGAAAAGAACGGATGTGAACCTTAGGGAAATGATTTCACTCAATGGCTTCATAAGTACAATACACTATGAACACCCAGAGCCTAATAAGGGACCAGAGTCTGGTGGAAACCTACAGTCTCTATTAACCTCTCCTTCTCATACATATACATACATGCACTCACATGGTTTAGCAGTGTGTCAAGGCCAAATCCCATTGAACTAAATGAGAAATAATGAGCTCCTTGACAACAAACTGTGCATGCTTGTGGCTGTCCATTTGTTTCACCATCAAACGGACTTCCTCTGTGCTGTCATGCACTGCTGCACCTTCACACAACCCAACACGTCTCCTCTTCTTCCAAGCGCCCAGATATGAAATCTCAGACGTGTAAACATGAGTAATGGCTCCCCTCTCTGCTGCATTTATCTATTCACTCCCTCTCCCGTCCTTATCTATTCATTTCTTTTTTGCTTCCTTTTCACGGCCGCGCTCGCCTCGATACAATGTGCACCATAAGCATTTTTCGTCCGCGGACAAATCGTTTGTCTGACGCTTTCTCTTCTGTGAAATTGTACTTGTCACATGCAGGCGTGCACTTTGGGAGAAATATGATCGCACAAATTCAAAAAGCATTCCGACATCAGACATCCCACGCCACTCCTCTTTTTTCCTACTTTTCCTCACTTCGCAGCCTTCAGCGAGAGCAGGGAAACTTTTTCTCAGACATCGTTTGAAATCAATCATGAGACACTGAGCAGTCTTTTACTTTTTAATCAGACTCTTTCAAAGGACTTTTAATCATATTCTTCCTCCAGTGTGCTGCATTGAGCTGTGTGTGTGTGACGTTGATGTGGCCCGTGAGTGAAAGCCAAGCGAATAAAAAGAGACCCCATCATTACACGCAGCTGTCCTGTCGTTCCATTAGAAGGAACAAAATGACCCTTATCACCCTGTCCTCCCTGCAGAGACATAATTGGGTTTTTAGGGGGAAATTTCTTAGGACCTAAATTGCATTTGTTCTGTCTCCTCCCCTCCGCTGCCCCGCTCAGCCCGCCCCTGACCTGAGGAGACCGTGAGGGCTCCACAGGAAATAATAATTCCTGTTGTCACACACTAATGGTCATTGCTGCATAACTGCATCGCCGCATGGAGAATAATAACATTAATTCAGTGGCGATGGGTGTCGACAACTTATATATGAGGCCAATTTCTTTCTTTGTGAGTAGGATGAGGTCGTGAAATTATTAAGAAAGTACCTGATCGGTCATTTGGATTGTCCTCTGGCAATACTTGACACATGGGTTTGGTTAATCACTTCAATTAGAAAAATAGACGGATTTATTCACACGACCGGGGAGGTAATTGTTCGCAGGGTCGTATTAAACTGCTGAAGGGCCCCGGGCAATTCCATGTAGGGAGAGTGAAATATAATGTGATATTGTACATTTTCTGTAAATTCAATTTGTGAATTATTTAGATATCTCAAATGGCCCAATAAAATATATCTATGTCGAGCTTTCCAATGGCCTAATGTAACCAGATATCAAAGGGATAGCCACCTTGCAGTGAGCATTAGTACAACCGTTTTTTGCCTGCCCATTCGCAGCACATCCAGTAGCGGCAGACGGCTGTTCACCCTGAGTCTGCTTCTGCTTCAGGTTTCTGCCCGTTAAAAGGATGTTCTTCCTTGCCATCGTTGCCAAGTGTTTGCCCATGATCGGAAATTTGCAGGTCACAGCAACAGCACACAGTAGGAAGAATGGTGCAATGGTACAAAATGAATACAGTTATAAATAATGAGCAAAAAGAAAAGGAGCCAGAAGTTACAGAAAGTGTCATGCTAGGCCCAGTTATGTACAAAACTACTACAGTAGCTGTTGATGTCATATGTGATGTCATTGGTTTATTGCCCAAACATCCATACACATCACATACACACCACCACCTGTACCGCCACTTCATGCCAAAATCCAAGATGGCGCAGTTGTCAAAGAAGCGGCAAGTTCGTCCTGTCGGTGCTAGGGATGGGTATCTAGAGCTGGTATTTTTTTGGTACTGGTACGTGATTGGTCGGTACAGAAAGTACCAAAAAGCTTGTGGACAAACGGTGCTCCGATCGGTATTTAACATTAACATTCCGTCTTATTTAATGCCGTTTTCATTCAATCGTTTCATTTCAACGTAGCTCGCATCCTAGTGATGACGAAGCCGCCAGCGTCAGGCAACACGGTTGCATTGTTGTGGTCTCATGCTGAGGAAAGTCTGGTAGGTCTATATGGGGGACAGAGCAACGTGTTCAAAAGTTCGGGCTCACTTCACCGAATTTAACTCTGGTGCATCTTCAATTTATGTAAAAAGGTAGTTGCGTCTTAAGTTGGTAACACCAGCAACCTCGTGAAACACATACAAGTTCAACAGTCTTTAACTCTGCAGCAATGCAGCGTGTTTGACTGCTCTAGCAAAGCGGCTAATGTCGTTGCGAGCGTTACTGCTAGAACATCCACAGTGCAGCCAAGTCCCGTTGGCTCTGTTGGAAAGGCTGCAGCTGGGATTAGCCAAACTTAAAATGCCTGGTTCAAATAAATAAGCCTGTATTATTCAGTCACTGTTGTTATCTAGCTTCGGTTATTAGCATTTCTAAGTTATGTTCCAATTGAATCCATAGACAGCGTCAGTCAAGCAGCAGCCTCAGCTTCATCTGCAGTGGGTAACGTTAGCAGAACCAAAATTAAACCCATTCCCCATCGCTAAACGAGGGAAAATGACACAGAATAACACAGAATGTCACAGAGCTGTCGCCATGGTTACTGTAAAAGACTTACTTCACTACAGTGGAGTCCAGTTGGTTTAGGTACGCTAGTAAGAATGAATTTTGAGTTGCTATGACAGCCAGAAAACTATTTTTGCAATGCGTATGATTGTTACTGTTACTACAATTCCGGTAACGTTAAGTGTTGTTACTGGAGGGAGATAACCACAGCCCGAAACCCCAGTTACAACCCCCCCTTCCAGAGGTGCATTATCAATGAAGACACGTCTTTATTTTTTGCTTCCAATATTTGGGGAGTAGTATGGAATAGAGTATCGTTAAGTACCGGTATCAAAAAGCAGTATTGGTATCGATAAACATTTACGTTGAACTACAAGTCGTTTCACACCTGAACTGAACTGAAGTGAATATTAAGTTTGAACGAACATTAATGGCAACTGGCAGCTATGCTTCTCTTTGTGCTCTTTGGGGAAACATCTGGATCCGTGCTTATTCATTGTCAATAGAGAGTGGGCCAAAAAAGAGAATCACAGAGGATTTGTGGTCCATACGGAATACTATCAATGTCAATGAATGTCTACAATAGCTCCTACACTTTATTATAATGTTAATAGATAATCCTGTTGCAGCCTATGTGCTGTGCTTTTTCTTCAGATCTCGCAGACGCTTTGCACGTTGTCTTAGAGATATCTGTCGCCGGCTCATCAGAATGAGTGGCACGATCATCATTTAGTCATAGTTTGTGAATATGCATCAAAGATATGAAAAGCTAGGAGCTGCTACCACCTGGTTACTAACGATAAGAGCACAATGAGTGGTTGACAGGTGAGAATTAAAAAGCCTTAATGAAAAACTAAACTGAACTGCTTTATTTATTAATTGAATCTGAAGGCCACATATTGAGAGCAATGTTTCCCCTTGGACACATTGAGTAGCAGGTCATTCTCATTAAGCTTTCCTTTCATTATTAACTGCCTGTTTTATCTGTTGTCCTCTGCCTTTTAATGAGCCTGTTTCTATTAATTGTTGTGTAATTTGGTGCATCACACTCAGCAGCACAAGAACAGCGACAAACCATGTCTGTGTTATAGGGATAGAGTGTACTGAGCAGCCGAGCCTACGTGTAAACTGAGTGGGTGGTCGAAGCTGCAGATTCCTAACGAGAGGGGGGGAAGGTCTTTTCAAGTGTGCGGCTGAAGCAGGAAAAATCTCTCCCCCCCTTCCATTGATTTTCCTGTCGTTGTGCTGCTGCAGCGGTGGAATGGAGGCTTTAGATGCTTTAAGTGCTTCAGATGCGCCGACCCTGTGGTGCAGGAGAAGCTCTTTGTAGTGCGTTTGGACCTGAATTGAGTTCTGTTTGTTCTTTTAAATTATTAGAAGACGGGTACAGGGGGCTGTGCCGTGAAGTTAATCTCCGATTGCGCTGGATGTGGATGCAAAGCTGACCTAGAGACCCGGAGATCCTTGAATGCATTGTTTCTTGTTATTCCACTGCTTTCTATACTCAAAACTGATACAGCCTTTGCCTCATGGGCCTATATATACACTCAAATTACCTGCCTGGCGTGATCAGGGCAGCAATCACCGTCTCCCCTTTTTAAATCACTTTTAAAACCCACTTTATAAAAATTACATTTCTATTATTTCATTAAAGCGCGCCGACATATTCGTTTGTTTTAATCTCTTTGTGTTTTATGATGCTTTTAAATGTTATGCCCTTTCGTTTGCTTTATTCTACCTGACTTTTAAATGTGCTGTTTGTGTTGTAAAGCACTTTGAACTGTGTTTTGAAAAGGCGCTATATACCTATTATCATTGTTTGGGTGTGTTTTCCAGACATGATACCTTCGTGACCGTATTACTCATCTGTAGAAACATTGGCGTACCATTCTCCGATAAACATCCTTCATATTTCTGTTTCTCTCCAGCCGCTTGGCTCGTTAACACCTCTCTCTCTCTCTCTCATATGGACACTGAGAAAAGTTTTGCTTGCCAAGAGGACAAAAGATTTGTATTGCACTGTTGGATTACTTATTGACATCAGGCCCAACTGTTGCACTAAGGACTCCAGTAATCACACACTGACTTTCCTATAGTGTGAAGACAATAACAACACAAGAAAGATCAAACATTTATTATCATTATTTAATATAATTTATATTCCCATAAAACTAAGGTTGGCTATTAAGTGTAGTGGTGCATACATTAAACAATGGATTCAGTGTGTACGTGCAGTCGTGAACTCTTCGGATGATTAAGCATGAAGTTTGTGTTTTCTTGTTTCGTGTGTAACAAAGCCTGCATGAATGAAACACAAAAATCACAGTTATCCCAGGAAAGATTGTGTCTCTAGAAAAAAAACAAATCAAACTTTTAACTAAACATCAGTTTTTTTTCCCTCCAAAGTTAAAGAACATCTGAATCTGTTTCCATGCGCGTCTCCTCCTGTCTGTCTGTGTTAGGAGGTCTGTTAGAGTCTCTCAGTGTGTTTTGCAACAGTCTTGGTTTCAGCGGTCAGCGTTCATCTTCCGCAGCTTCGCCGGCAAGTTGTCCTCCGGCCTCCCGCTTGAAAGAAGCGGGCTGTGCATTGGCATCGGAGCAGGGGACAGTGTGGGCGCTAGGCTGTGCTGGTACAGGTCTCCAGTAGACTGCGTCATGGGTTCAAAGCCCACCTTTAGGGACTTCAGCTGCAGCCGGTTCTCCGCCTCGGGTCCCGGCGAGGAGCTGAGGCGCTGGAGCTTCAGGGGCAGGTCGCCTGTGCTGCAGGCCTTCTCTGAGTGCTGCGAGCTGAGCAGGAGCACCTTCCTCTGCAGGTCCTCCTTCCCGGATGAACTCATCCTCTGCAGCTTGCTCGGCAGTCGACCCCCGCCGCCCCCATACCGACCCCTTTCCTCTGATGTGTTGATGCAATCAACGGAAAACACACGGTCGCGCCGGGCGCCATGGCTCTCAGTCAGTGCGGGGGTGGGGGTGGATAGAGGCGAGGGCAGAGAGTTTTTCTCCTCGTGCTCCTTGACGCTGTACGGTGGTGTCGGTACCTCGAAGGTGCTGTGGAACTGAGAGTAATCCACCCGGAAAAAGCCTTCCTCCAGGGACATCACCGGCAAGAAGCGATGGCCCCATAAAACCTCATCCTCGGTGTATGACGTCCTTGCCTGGCATGTCATACCTACGAGAGAGTAATAAAGCAGCAATAAATGTGGTTTCGCTCCAATAAAACAATGACTGGTTGATGAGCAGGGATGTGAAAGGGCAGCATTCCCTGGATTATCTCTTTTTCCGCTCTGCTCTGTCTTATTGCTTGTGGAATCTGTGCTTCATGCTCCTTCCTGTGCAATCTACCATGTCTTCCTTTCAGTCACGTCCTGGAGATTTAAATACCGTTTCAACAGTCAACCAACAGGGAAGGATTCTTGCCATTTCCCAAATGGTTCGCGGAAGCAGCTAAACAGCTACTACTAGCCAATAATTGTCTTAAGATATTGATGTTGATATTAATGGAATAACTATTCCATAAGAACAGCTGTACAGAACAGTACCTTTTCATAGGGAATCATTCTGATATTCCGTCTTTAAATATTCCTTCCTGAGGTCCTGAGGCCGTCGGTAAACTTGCGGTGGCGATTCATTTGCACATGTTGTGCTGTTAATACAGCTAAAAGGGGAGTGACGCTTGTTATCGGTGTGTTTGTGATAATTGCCAGATTAAATCTGATAAAAATAATTAGCAGCCACCTGGCACCATCCCAACATCAATACATCAATGGCAAGAGCCGCGGGACCTGCCCTTACATGTCTTCACTGTAGCTTGTGGTGTTGATTGTGCACTGTACTGGCCTGAATCATCTATTGACAAACTAATGGCTTGCTATTTATGTAGTTGATGTGTTCGCATGCATAATGCACGAAGCAAAGGTTTATTGTAATGTTGGATCCCATGTGTCTGCTGTATGAAAGATGCTTGCAAGTATCTTTGTTTGACCTCTTGTAAAATAATTTCCTTGACATTTGAATGCTTGTTGGAGGTCCTTTCGCGATCGATAGGCACTCATCCAGATATTTTCTGATCCAGTGGCTCCGCTTCAACCTGAGCTTTTCTGTTAAACACTTCACTTAGCGGGAGAGTAGGAGTCTGATCCCATCCCTCTGAGGGATGATATGTGCACTGTTATGTCATAGCCCAATGCTATTCCCGGCTCACTACTCATCTTCATCCACAGAAAACCTTCAACAGTCCTACATAAACTCAAAGGTCATTTCTACTCTTAATGAGCCAGGAGGCTTGGCTATAATTATGAGGGTGAGTCCAGGATAATTTCTGGCTGTGTTCTCTCGTCTTACCAGGGGAATTCATGTATTTCTGCTGACGGTAGATACGTAAGACAGAAGTAATATTGCTGCAGTGAAAGCTTGTGGGTTTAGAGCCTTACAGGCATGCCAGTTTTGTTTCATCATGCAGGCGTCATATGGGTATTCAACCAACTGGTTAATGTTTACTGCCTTGTGCATAAAAATAAAAGCCCTCGGCATGCAAACACTTGGCTGACAGCGAGCAGGGCGTCCCTGAAGAAGACTTTATGTAAAATTCCTGGCAGTGGCCTTTTCGTGAGGCTTTGAATCTGACCCCTGTTAATTTAAGTATAAGTATCTAAATAAACGCATGCAAAGTCGTGTATCATCTGCATATTGGCGAACGAGAATCACTAGCTCATTAACACATGCACTCCCGACAATTTCGAGTACATTTCAAGACAGTTTGCCCCTGACATTTGGGTTTTTCACACATCCCTCACAGCAGAGAAGTGTGGAGAGGGGGGCGTAAACATAAAAAGTATGCTTTGGTCCCCTCAACTAGCAAACAGTTTTGGCGTCGGCCCTCACGGCCAGAAGCTCCCAAATCTCTTCAGCTCTCCAATTTGCAGACATCTTTTCTATTGTCGTCTTGTAAATGATCCTCCTCTTATAACCTGGGATGTTTTTATTCATCCTATTATGTGTCTAGCTTCACACCGGTCTGATGATATAAAGTCATCATTCTGCCAACTCGCTGGCGGTGATGTTCCTGACTATTACCCCCTGCGTTCACAAATCGGCTCAACCCAACTTCTAGTGGGACTTTTACAAGGAGGCGGCAGGAAAAAGTCTGCATTAAGTTGGGATGGAAAATGTGGCCGTTTGCGTTCACACCCAGACACTTTCAGGAAGTTTTCAGGCATGCAGTGCATGTGTGAAAGAGACTATACAGGCATAGCTGATCAGTTCCATTCCCAGGTCAAATACAAACTCTAACTCTCTTTGGCTTCCCATGTAGACACACAAAGCACCCTTTAGCATGTGAATGACAGGAACTGGGCTTTAAACTAACTCCAATTTGTTTGGGTCCTGTGTGGAACCAAAAGTTGACATTGGGTTATTTTTTTAACCCACACAATGATATTTACCTTTACTTAACCATGATTCTTTTGGTGCCTAATCCAAATGATTACCAATACACAAAGTAAACCACATGTTAGGAAAGGGCAGACCACCCATGCAAAAGGGAACCTTGTCCATTTGTATGTGCGTTTGCCAAAGGGCCGTAACAAAGCATTGGTTTCACACCAAATGGGATCAGAAAATGTTGAATTTATATGCCAAAAGAGTATAGGGACCTACATCAAGCAATCTGGACAACTCAGTAATCATTCAATTAAAGAAGTTGCTTTACAATACGGTGAACTTTTGGCCCCAGTTGCTTTCTAATTTAGTGAATCATGCCATAACTTGAGTTGACGTTCTCTCTCTCTCTCTCTCTTTACCTTTTTCAATTTTGACTGCATTTTGTATTGAGAAAAACCAAACTCGGGTCTATTTTAGACCAAAGCTGACCTTTCAGATCAGGCCTGTTTGTAGCATGTGTTCCAGGGGTACATTTAGGATCTGTTTTTCAATGAAAAGCATTGAGTTTAAGACATCCTGAATTCTAAGGACTGGACTGATCTTGGTTTTTAAGTGTCAGAGACAATCATCTCGTGTAACAGCTGTGTCAGCAGCAGCTGGAGGTGAGGGGATAACTCTTAATCCGTCTCTCTTAATGGGATGTTTGTTGGTGTGAAGATGACGGGATAACGCGGCCTATTGAAGGTGACACTGCCAGGGCTTCCCTCTTCAACTCCTCAGCTCTGAGTGCCTCGGCACTGCGACACTAAACTTGCGACTGCTCGCTGATTTAATGGTTTTATCAACAGAGCACAGACCGTGTTTCCTGCTCGCTCTACGCTTCCCTGCTGATCCCTCCCTCCTACTCTAAGCCTATTCAGCTCTGAGATTTCTTCTACAGCAGAGGCAAACTGAGCGTTATGGGGGATGGATGGAGGCAGAGCTGAGGAGAAAAGTGGAAGATAGATTTATTTGTATTCGACTCAGGGGAAGAATAATTCTTTTAAACATGCAACAGAGGAAACTGTGTTGTATAGAATGATTTCTTACAAGCTCAGAATGGCCTCCTCTTTCGGCTATCATCTGAAAAATGGAGTGGAACTTCTGCTAAAACCCCGGCTCATTCATCAAAGTGACATACGCATCCATGACCACTCGCTTTTATTATGCATAGGATGGGCATAAACCAATTCTGCGGTGATAGAATATCCCTCGTTATTTAATCAGGATGTCATTCTCATGTGTTGTTCTCGTTCTCGCTCTTTCAGCTTCAGCATTCTTTAAGTATGCAAAACTGGACAGATGGGGTAATGAAATTTCACAGAGTTTAGATTCCGAGTATCTATTAGACGGGAATGCATCTAGGTTGATATTAATCTGGGAATTTACATTTAGATTGAGTGAGCAGAGGGAAGAAAAGAAGCAATAACCATGGGAGGGAAGTGGATTCCAAAAGAAAAAAGGAAAAGGCCAAAGAGGTGATGGACAGGAAGTATTCCTCACCTGTGGTCTCCACGATGCCCTCAAGGATAACAACGATCTCAAACTGTTCGTTCATGAGGGAGCGCTGCGATAAGTCAAAGAAGGGGCTCTTGGGATTGATTTCGTGGCAAATGGTGAGAGGAGACACCAGGAAGAGCTGGTCTGCGCCCGTCCCAAAGCCAACGTCCAGTTCGCACTGGTCCAGAGGCAGGAACTCGCCCTCGGGTGTCTGACGAGACTGAAAGATAGCAGACAACAAAAGAGAGAAGGAAGTGGATTAAAGACAGTGTGATCAATCAAGAAAGATCAAAAACAGAAGAATAAAACAGGACACAGATCATAAGATCAATGTCCTTACAAACGAAATGAAAAAGTTTTCTTGATCTGTCATCATTAGATTTCCTCTCGTCTTATTAAAGAGGACATAAATCTTCAGTCCAGTGGTGGAGGAAGTTGACGAATATTTTACTTAAATGACATTAAATGACAATACAAGTCAAGCCTGTGTCAATTAACAGCATTTTTTGAGCTGGCAGCGCCTATCTTCTCTACAGAATCAATGCATTTCAGCATTTTCAGTGCTCAGCGTCCTAAACTCAAAAATGCCCTGTCAGCTTCTTTTGTCGCTGCGCTCAAAGCGCTCTCAGTTGAAAACAGTTCAACACCAGTGCGCTAATGTCACTTCAAATTTCTTTGAATAAAAGCGATTATCAAGAATTACAGAGCAATTTAAAACAGACTTAACGGTCACTACCAAGGGAAGCGAGAGTTGCCTTGAGACAACTTTCGCAACCTAGCAACAGTAAGCGCCAGTGAGAACCCCTCGGTAATTGAGGTCGTGGGACGCTACCAGAACAAAAACTCTGTTAGTGGACACAAGCCCTAAGAATACTCTCACAAGTACAATACAGGTCATACGTTCAAAATGTTACGAAGTAAAATACACAATTATTAGCGACAAAATGAAATGGAAATATCAAAAGTAAAAGCAGTTACAAAAAAAGGCCCCATGTGAGTGATATTTTAGTATAAATTAAAGTGTGGATACTGATGCTTCAATGTAAAAGCAGCATTTTCTTGTTGTAGCTTATTAGTTTTTATTACTAAACTATGAAGTATAGTTTAGTGATTCTGGAGTAACATAAATCAAGGCATTTTATAATGATTATTTAGCAAGAATAGATGTATTTAGTCACATATCTGACAAACAATCTGTCAACAGTCTGTCTGTCAATGATTTTCAAGACGGCACGAAACGACTTCCTCTTTAAACAAACCTTTTCGCTCTTTAGACCACATCACCGGACTGCCTCATCTAGTCCCGCTTAAAGTTGATGCATTACTGTCAACATAAATATGGGTTGTAATATGGGTCTGAATTTTCTATACGCTTTTTTTGTGTGTAAAATATTAAATAATTTTCCCTCTTTTGTCCTAAAACTATTGAAACCATTTGAGAAGTTTAACGGAAGGTACTGCTAACAAATCATAGACATCTCACACGTGACAAGGCCTCAACTACATGCTGTTTTTTTCTAGTTTTTCAAAAGCCAATAAAGTTTAAAACACTATCTATTTATATGTACTAAAACATTTAGTTTTATATTTAATGTTTCAAAAGTATAAATTGGCAGAAAATGGAAAACCCCAAACAGCACACGTAGCTGAAATTGTCCTCTATAGTTTATGAGTAAACATTCTTTCCGTCACTGCTTCAGTCTTTAGGTGTGACTGGTGATTCTCTATAAATATATAAATAACCCTTCTGGAAAGGTGATGGAAGGTGTTTTCTCTCTCCATCTATCTCTTCTTTCTCAAATATCCATCCGTGCCGTGTTTGCTGTGGCCACACAGCTGGCACTTCACATTGATTTGTGGAAGAACCTGCAGGCGGACGTATGAGACGGCCGTGTTTGGACAGGACTTGCCCATAGAGTGTTTACTGGTGCGGAAGCATTTAATTGCCCAGATGATGGTGGAGCACAACAACACCAAAGTCCTGGATGAGATTCATCCTTTCCTGTCTCATTGTGTCTAATCAGCCTGTTCGCTCTTCCCATTTGCTTCCTTCACCTTAATGTCTGCTTTACCTTCAATTTCCAGGCATTAACATCTTTCATCCTGCTGACATTACAGTAAAATATTAATCATGTAAAACATAAAGAACATTTCTCATAAATAATTTACAGCAAAAGCACATTTCTTTTTACTCTTTTCTCTTTTTCTACATTGTTACACCTCCATCCAATAATTGGGATGTGTCAGCCTCCAGCCACCCACCCACAAACACACACAAACTTTCCAGCCTCCACCGCACAGAGCTTCATAATGATCTCCCACACAGATTCAAACACCGTCCGGCCCCCTTCTCTACAACCCTTTCTGCCATTTCTGGCTCTTTTGTTCTAAATCTTAAAATAAGCAACACATTATTCCCACAGAGGCAGTTTCCTTTTACAGCCTTTAGCTCTGACTCTCTGTTATCTGCTGATAATGAAATATGAAAGGTTTGAATTAGTTACTTTAGCTGCTTCTTTCTGGCCTCACACGATGCCAGAGAATGGACAGCACAAATAATCACAGTTTTACCATTGTAATTCTTTGTCTTCCTGAAACAATGACACAATATGTCCTTACGATGAAGGACGTAAAAGCAGACAAAAGCAGGCTCCTCATTTGTAGTCCCAGACTGCCATTTTATGGTGACTGTTGCTAGGAGATTCCATCGGCTGTAGCTAGCTAATTAAGCTAATGTTAGCTCCATGAGTTGGTCAAAGACTCATGGAGCAGAATTTTTAATGTTTCCAGCTGATTCATTTTTAATATCTGTAAATGGGTCTTAATTGATAGCTACATCCAATGAGCAATGTTGAGGATATGAAAATGTTTAGCTGTTCGGCTCTTTTAGCTGCTTAGCTAACATAGTTGTTTGTACAGTATTTTTACACTTAGAAGAGACTAGGCTTTTTAGGTGGATGAATAAATGATGTGTTTGGCAAGTATAACACTATCTCATGTAACATCGCCTTTGGGGAGTGTTAACCTTCAAATATCTAATAAAGTGTAGAAAAGAGCAGCTAACGTTAGCTCAAACTTTGATAGCACACAGGACCAATTTCCACACAGAGGGGAACAGTGTGGTCTCAGAATACCATTCATAATCTAATTTGATTAATTAAAGACTAATTTAATTTTCAAACAAACCTACAGCGTGTAACATGAAGTAATCAAGTATGGAACCAAACGTCACTTTAGCCACGTAACTTCACTTACAGAGGCTTTGTTACATTACTTACATGAGAAACTCCAAACCACAATCTTTTTTGATAACCTACTGAGTAGTTTGGAGCTTACCCAAAGTGTAAAATGTTAACCACGCTTGCACTGGCACATTCCCGAGGTGCTGGCACGTAAATTTAACAACATTTTGAGTGTTTTTACTCTGTTATTCTGTGCTAAGAGGTTGTGATAAATTCACGTATTTATTTGAGACCAGGTCCTCCAGGAAATGTTACACAGTGGATTTTGTAGACGCGACTCGACCTTTTCTTAATGGTAGCCTGTATTAGCCCAAAAACAATATGCTCATTAGCCTTGGATGTAAGGCCAGTTAGCTAGCTTGTGGTCAAAGGTGCCTTACTTAGGTACTTAGCTACTGTAGCTACTTAGCCTATATGCTAACAATTCCAGCCTATGTTACAGTAGACAAATACACAGTTTAATCCATTCCTTTTGCTTTTACTCATGTGTTATAGGTTTGTAAAGTTTGACAAATATAACGTATCAATCATTATTGCACAGTTTTAACATGTGCACAGTTCAGGGGTGGGATTCAATAGCAAACGGTGGATGACAGCAGAAGGAAAGTTGCAGAAAAAGCACAATCATGAGTAGTGTATTGACTTTTATAAGATCAAGCCCCATATGTATCTCTCAATTTCAACGGTTGTTGTAGCGCACTGTTGGCAGGCGATCCGTGGATGTTGTCAAATTGTTGTGGGAAATCGAGGATAAAAAGATGATGATTTTCCATTCACAAATAAACTTGATTTCAGTTGAGTAACTTGTACATCTCTTGTTCAGCCTTCTCCCATTCACCCTGCCAGACCACCACAACTGTACTGCAGCTAAACCAGCCAACTCCGTCCTGACCTCCCACTGACATTGCCGGTAGATTTATCTCTCCGACACGCAATCTGTGAATGAAGTGTGAGTAAACAGGCTTTGCACTGCCAGAAAACATGGCGTTCTATTTCTATCTCGTGTGCATATCAATGAGATGAGCCTCTGGGTTTATGTTGTAGAATGACTTTCATGTCGGGGGGGAATTGTTCACTTGTAAGGTGCTTACGGGCTGTTTGGCATCGCTCCTCCATGTGGGTTATCTAATGCTAGCTAAGGGAAATTCCTTTTTTTTACTCTCTGTCTTTGTCGCTTAAGATTAAAAAGAAAGATGACTGTATGCAAACATTACAAGGCAAAGCTCCTTACACAGGCCCTCTGGCACTCTCCTACGCTTCGTCTTCGTCGAGATAGCTGAGCTTGTCTACTTTGTTTTTTTACATCTGACACTCCAAGAAACAAACAGATATTTCTCCCTTAGCTTTGATGTATCTATCAGGGACCTTTTTCTACATTTCTACGGGAGCCTGTGCAGCAAAAACACTAGACGCATCTCAAAATGCATTTCATCTGAGGACTCCCCAACCTGTCAACTGCTCATTATCATTAGAAAGGCATCATGCTTTTGTTTCACACTTACAAAAAGAGCATTTTAGTGCTGTGAATGATGCTCATGTACAAAGACAGGTGATAAAACAACATTGTTTAGACCCAAAGTGGCCTCATCATCCTACTCAACTCCACTCCATGCTCTGTTCTATAGCGTTCTAGTCATCAATCACCAGCATGAGAACAGGGGGGGCTTGTCTGCAATCAGGGGCGACTGACGAGCCGGTGGAATCCCGCAGGCTTCGACACCGCCTGATAAGGTCCGCCTGAACGTTTAGAAAGGTCTGGTCAGTCCTCACATTCCTCCCAACCCAGCAGAGATTAACTGAGATGAATTGGTCGAATGAAATCAAGAGGCAAATGAATTGGACAATCCAACGTGGGATTGACTGCACGGTTTTCTCCTGATCTTGTTAACAGGGAGTTTTCAAATATATGCATCTGCCAAAGATTTCACTCAGTTGCCAGTTTATTAGGTACATTAGGCTAAACTGAAGCAGTGTAATACAACAATAGAATTCTGTGTGTAGGTTATAATGTTCAGGTTTTGTTGATTCTGTTATTTCGCCTACCGTCACCGATATAAATGGGGTGGATAAAATAATAGGAAGTCAGTATTGGTTTCACATTCCGGTAATAAAAATGATAAACAGGCGCACCGAGATAGCTCACATAGCAGTGCGTGTTTCCCATGTACCAAGGCTTAATCCTTGTTGTAGCGGCCCCAGTTCAATTCCAATCCTCTGCCCTTTGCTGCATGTCTTCCCCTCGCTCTTCCCTGCTTTATCCGTCTATCTTCAACTGTCTTATCATAATTATAAATAAGGTATCATGCATAAATATAAAAATAGACCCAAAACAAAAGATCAACCAGCTACTGAACTGCATGAAAGTAAATTAGAACTAAGCGAGAGTTCCTGTTAGGTAAAAGAGTTCAAAAATAATGTAAAAGTAATGAAAATTTGAGATTATGTTCACAATTTACTATCAAAACCTAAAAATCTTGCACCAGCTCCAATTCACTATTTAATGACTAAAACAAAACACAGCAGAATCTCATTACCTTTCCTCTGCGACTGGCTATTCTGACATTTAAAATGAGTGATCTTCAAGAGGCTCTGAGACAAAAGAGAATCGACCTCTTAGTTGTCAGCTAATGAGCACAAGGTCAAAGAGTGTTTTTAGAGTGACCCAGCTCAGTGTAGAGGTGAAGTTACTTTTGCTTTTTGTTATTGCTCATTATATTTAATAACACTGAAAGAAAGCTGCGGGGACACCATGAAAAGTGTCTGCCTGAGGTTTAAGTGTGCATTAATGGCACAGCTGTTCACGCACATAATTGAGTCTTCTGCTGCGTCATTTCTTCCCTTCTGCCTGGAAAAACATATCATGGCCTGTCTGATTGTCAACACAGCGATTACTTTTCACTTTTTTTTAAGTAGAAACTCACTAAGCTGACAAGGGAGACACCAACAGGTCCATCGAATGTTGAGAAAAGACAAGCTTTTTATCAGAATTCTACTTTTTTTTTTACCAATATTAATATAAGTAACTGGGTGCAAACTTATCATCTGGCATTAAAGTGGAAGAAACGACAAATCCTTCCACCACGCCAACCCCTAAACCCTATTTTCTCACCTTGCCGTTTATTATCCATGACAGATATGACTGTTGTAGCGGCAACATCCAGCGTATCAGATGAACATGTGGTAAACGTTGTGAAACAGTTGCAGTTTTAGTTAAAAGATTATGGTTGGGTTCAATGAGCAAGGCTTAAAGTTTGACCAAAGCAAACACGCTCATTGAACCTGACTCCTCTCTATGCTGATGATATACTACTCCTCTCTATGCTGATGATATACTCCTCTCTTTGCTGATGATATACTACTCCTCTCTATGCTGATGATATACTCCTCTCTTTGCTGATGATATACTACTCCTCTCTATGCTGATGATATACTATTTAGTATTGGCGCCGATTTAAGAACTGCGTGATTAACAAACAGATCCACGCTATTAAACCGCCCCGCGCTACATTATTATAAACTATGATGAACTGATCGCAGGTTACAGCTCCTGCTCGTGTCATTCACAACATGTGGAGATGTGCTTTACAGTAACTGTCACTCAACAACTGAAGCTTTAACGCAAATTAGCTCACCCCTAGGCCGTCTTCAATGCAATTCGCGCGTGTGCGTCTCTCTCTGTTTTGAGTTTGCAGAGCATTTGTGACTTTCAGTAGGCTGGGTGAAACCTCCCCGCAATATCAGAACGAACATGAGAGGATGGGCTAGAGCAAGCGGAGGTTGCCCAGTGCTACTAGTCACTACTGGCGCCGGTGGGGGCTCGGCAATCTCCGTGGGTGCTCGGGCCCCAAAGGCAGAAATGGTGTCACAATGCTCTTGACGGAAAATGTGTTTTGTTGTCACAGTGGACTCTAAGACTCCCACAACCAACCATCCTATATCATATGTGGAAACCGGAGCGTAAGCAGTCCACAGTCTTAAGGTTCTCTCTCTCTCTGGTTTGCAAATCAATGGCTGCACGCCTTCCTCCAGCCCTCCGCAGCCTGATAGTATAATTGCATCACTATTCTTATCAGAAAAGAAATGGAAATCAATTCTACTTCCACTGACTAGTATATGTAGCAATCCTCTGAGGAGATATGCAGCCGAGGGGATTTTCTCCCTTGGAAGAATACTTTTAAAAGTCTGTTGGTAATTCTTCTTATGTCTCCTCTCTTACTGCGAGTCTCACTAGCTTTTCACATCACTTTTGATCAATTTCTCCACTCTCCCATCCTCCCAGTAATACCAGAGTCATATTTTCAGCCAGGATGTTCCACAAGCATGCCCTCCGAGGCTGTCATGGATGCCCTGCAAAGCTGCGTTTCAGCTGCTTATGGTGTGGACTTGGTTTGGTCTGTCTCACCCTTCTCATACAGTGATCATCCATGTCAGTCCAGCAGATCTCTAGCACATCGACATACTGGTCTAAAACAACAAGTGGTTCCAATTTAACAGGCTGCATTACCTGCTGGAACAGCGTCGTGTAGGTTTAAGCTCTCGTGGGTCACTGAGCCTTACATTTCACCAGCTTGGGTCCAGTTGTTTGTTCCGTGGCAGGGTTCAACAGGTCAAATCACAGAGCACTATAAGTTTTGATTTTAATACTGTGCAGCATTTGGAAAAGGGCAACTTTCTTGCCTTGTTGCCCTCAAGGAGAGGGCAAAGGCTGTGCAAAAATGTCTCTTTTCTTTTTTTCCCCTCTGTAAACAGACCGACGTAAAATATACCAGACTTCTTTTGCCGGATTGATGTGATTACAGCTAGTCCTCTGGATTGTGTGATTAGAGACAAATCCCTAGCAACAGTCTGTTCTTCAAAGCAATGGTCTGTTCTCATGAAATGGCATAGTTTAGAATGCCGTACTTAACCAATCAGAATCAAGTGTTTAACACAGCCCTGTAATAAACACAGTGAAAAGTCCCAGTGATGTTGTACGCTAAAACACCATTCATAGAATGCCTCTTATCCAATCAGATTACTTGGTCGGATCTAACTGTTGTGTAATGCATGTTGTAACCTTGGTTCTATGAAAACAGGTGGAGTCCGACAACAATCAATACTTAAAGAGGGGGTATTGTGCTGTTACACATTTTAACACATATATATAATGTAACAATGCTGGTGCAGCCTCAGCAGGTTTCAGAGAGCTGGCCAATCAGAAGAAAGCGGGCTTGTAGGGGCGGGGTTTCTTAAAGGGACAGAGCTGACTGAGTCGTTTCAGGCAGAGTCTGTATGAGGGCCTGCGCAGAGCACCGGTGTGAGAAAAATGAGCAGTTTTTTTAACTGTGAATTATGCTAAGCCACAGTAAATTATGCTAAGCTGCCACTAGCCCCCCTTTAAAGGTTGAATCCTTATATCCACCTACTGGACTTGCGATTTTACGTACTGTGATGTGTTCAATGTCATCATGTTGAGTTTGCGAGTGCACAAGACTGCACGGCTTTATAAGCCGCTTATAGATGGCCCTTCAAACTACAATAATGCTGCTTCTTTTGATTGTATCTATAGCATGTATTGCTATATCATGATGTGGTTGAGGGCTGCACAGTGGTGCAGTGGTTAGCGTTGTCACCTCACAGCTAGGAGGTTCCTAATTTAAACACTGGTTTCGGATGAAGTGGTCTTTTCTGTGTGGAGTTTGCATGTTCTCCCTGTGCATGCGTTGGGTTCCCTCCGGGTACTCCGGGTTCCTCCCACAGTCCAAAGACATGCTCGTTCCATTGGTGACTCTAAATTGCCTGTAGGTGTGAGTGTGAAAGGTTGTCTGTCTCTCTGTGTCAGCCCTGTGATTGACTGGTGATCAGTCCAGGGTATACCCCGCCTCTCGGCCAATGACAGCTGGGATAGGCTCTAGCCCCTCGCGACCTTGAACAGGATAAGCGGTATAGATAACAGATGGATGGATGATGTGGTTGAATATTATTTCTGGCCAACATGATTGAAGTAAATTTTACTCGTTTATTTATTTAAGTTAATGAAAGTAAGTCTGCAGAGAGTCTGCTTGAGGTTGCTTGTGGACTTGGTGAATTGTAGGTTTGGACGTCCCTCAGCACTTGTAGAACTGCCTGCAAAGTCTGCCTGTTTGCAAGACCAACATTGTGCCAACACTTCCAGCACCAGAAGATACCATTTGTTCGAACCGTGAGAGAAGCTTTTCGAAGACTCAAAAATCACCCAACAGCGTGACGTCAAAACGTTAAAGAAGGTTCGACCTCATGAAAACGTCCCTTGACGTGAGAGGGAAACAAACCAATCACGAACATTTGCCTTCCTTCAGAAAAGCACATAGCTGCTTTTCCCTCCAAATACAGGAAAGTACTTAAAGTAGAGGAAAAGCTGATTGCTGCAGTCGAAGGATTCTGGACTCTTAAATTGGATACAAAGTTCAGACAGAACGAAAAGACGCTTGGACACAACTCACTCGGGAAATCTACTTTAGATGCAGCAGGAGGAAGTAAACGTCCAATCAGAGCTGAGTATGTAAATTAAGCGCTCAATGCTAAACATGCCCTCGGGCTGCAGGTTATTTAAAGGCAAGAGAGTGTGATACTTCTCTAAATATGTGTGGAAAGGGTAAGAACACTGTGGTCACAGTAATGTGGCTCAGTGTGTATAAAGGAGACAGACCTTGTAGGATTGTCTAAGGCCACGTCCTACACAAGTTTCTCCCTCCTTTGTTTAAAAAAAAAACCCCGTCCACACAAGCAAGGAAAAAAAAACCCCGTCCAAGCTTCCAACGCGGCCAATTAAAAGTCTGGAAGACTACCTGGCGGGCTGCAATGGCGCATCGAGGAAGGGGGACGATATATCAATATATTGGACAAGTTACCGTACATATTTGTGTAAACGTAAAAAGTCCTGTCAGCAAGGTCAGAAGCATCACTGTTTTTGTCACGTACGACATTTTGCAAGGATTGTCGCCTCATTTGTGCCTCACAAAGGAGATATCTGCAGACGTGAGTGCTTTAGTAAGTCCCATTAGAGGACTTGAAATGTGTTAATAGAACTTGGGTGACACTTCTTGGCCAATTTTTATAAGATATCATCTGCTAAAGTTAAGGGAATTACTCAAACACATTTTCTCGATGGAGTGTCAAAGAAGATTTTAAGTGCGTCTGGTTTGATGTCAGAGAGCTGTTCGTGTACTCTCTTTAAGATGCAGCAACACCTCTCCTCAGACTCTGGTTCATCTGCCAGTAATGCCTGAGTATTCATATGACGAGGAGTGACTTGAGGAGGGTTGCAGTTCAACAGCACCACCAACATTTCTGCGCAGGCACTGCACGGAAGCAACCGAATCAAAAGTTTTTATGAGAGCTTTTAAGCCTTGAAAGTTATGTGTGATGCCGTTTTTCATGCACTTATTTTAATTTTTTGGTCGGTGTGTGTATGTGTTTGTGTGTCCTGTGCTCTGGCAGAGCTGCTGCAAAAACTCAGTCTTGGTGAGGAGTCTTTGAAGCGAAAGAATAAGGTTAGACCACAAAGCCCTGGAGCTAAAAAAGGGTGGGGGGGGGAGAAAAAATCCTAAGCAGCCAACAGTGGATGCTGCATTTATTGTATTTCAGAGAGAGCGGCGGTGTAAAAATGATGTGGGGTTTGCAGAGAGGTCTTGAGAGCTACCCTGATTGTAATTCTTGCAGTCCACAAGGAAAGATAAAAGGAGAGCTTCAAGTGTTGTGTGGCTTGATGGGAAAAAAAGCACAAATCCGGCTTATCTTTCTCCCACTTCTCGGTGCCACTGTGTTTATCACTTTCAACATATTTAAAATATTAATTACCATGACTTCCAGTTGTGCTGATAAGCTGAAATCCACCCTACACATGTGTGATTGCCGTTCCCTCCCTCTACGCCTGTAACGGTGGAACAGCTCCCTGCCTGCATGCATCATTAAGCTGACCATCGCTGGGCTCAGCGTGGCTGCGCAGAGGAGAACACAGACATAAACAAGCTTGGAGCACTAATGCTGTTTGTCTTCTTTATGGCCCATTTTGCACATTGAACATGGATGTGGCTGAACGGAGCGCTATTACGATAATTAAAACGGGAGCTGGTGGACCGCGCGGCTGTTTGTGGTCATTTTCTGGGTTGTTGCTCGCTTCCTTGCTTGTGATTCTCATTAGCCATATTTCCTTTAAAGTCTGCTGAGTTCTTTATTATTATATTGAAGCCGTCTTCAAATATTGTGATGCAATTTGATATCCAAGGCAAAGCAAATAAAGAAATGCACCCTAAAGAAGAATAAGGCTAATAATGAAAGCCTTTATGGAGGCAGTAAATACTTTTTATGTCTCCTTGCTTCCTTCCCTGCAGGGCTGCTTCACTCACTATTACCTCTCCTCCTCAGGGCCTCTTATCTCTGTCACACCTACTTATGGACACACACCTATCTGTCCAGGTGTCACCAGCTGAAGAGGAGTTGCTGCTGGACGCAGTGTCGAGCCTTTATTCTCTTATCTCAGTGGGTTTGGATGCAGCTGGCTGCCACTCATGCTGCAGCTGACGGATTATGGTAATACTGCCTTAAGCTGGTTTTGTTTAACAAGGCGTATATTGTCTAGTGGAACCACTGAAGCTTTGAGTAAAATAAAAAGGTTAACTTTAGGTGTTTATATACACATGCAACTGTTTTATTTCCTTGACAGGAAGTAAAGAGTCCAGAGGCAGCATGCAGCTGTCAATCAAGAGTGCAGTCATTGTGCAGAAAGAAATCGACATCTACAGAATAAAAGTGTTCCTCAAGTGTCTTTTGAAGTTGTTATAAGTAATTAAACTTCATGTTTTATTGCCTTATTTGTAAGAGAAGGTGTGACTTGTGCACTCAGCTCCTACACTTCCTGGTTGCAGGTAGTTTCCCTGCTGATTGAATCTTACCTTTATGAGTTTGCACCTGATCTGAGCAGACACCATGTGGCTGTTCCGCAGGTTCCCCACGCGGAACATGAGACACAGTTTCCCGTCTCGCTGAGAAATCACCGCGTCCTGACTGAACATGAGCGTCTCCGCGCGCTTCTTCGGTTGGGACATTTTTATGAACATGCAGCCGATGAGAAACGCGTCCACTATGGAGCCCAGCAGAGACTGGAACAAGAAGAGGATGATGCCCTCCGGGCATTTCTCTGTAATGTACCGGTAGCCGTAGCCGATCGTGGCCTCAGTCTCGATGAAGAACAGAAAAGCTGAAGGGAAGTTGTAAACATTCGCCACGCAGGGGGTGTAGGACGAGTCGTGGCCGTGGTTTAGATCTCCTCTGATGTACGCGATGATCCACCACATCGATGCCATGACCAGCCACGCGATCGTGTAAGTCAGGATGAAGATGAGCAGGTTCCATCGCCACTTTAGGTCCACCAAAGTGGTGAAGAGGTCAGAGAGGTACCTGCTGGTCTCTCCTCCGAGGTTTCCGTGCTGCACGTTGCAGCGACCGTTCTTATCCACGAAGCGCTGGCGTTTCTTCTTCACCGGAGCAGAAAAAGTGGTCGCCCGATTTGTGTTAACCACCTGGTAGTCTTCTCCAAATTTTCTGCGAAGTGCCGCCATTTGAGCTCTCCAGGAGTACAATAAAATGACTTGCTGTTTAATCCATGTTTTTGGTTGTTTGAGGCTCCAAAACGCTGGTTACCTGCAGTGCGTAAAATGCGCCATGGCCACTTTAGCGCGCACAGTAAATCCTTGGAATACAAATATAAATCACGCGTGTGCCAGTGCTTTTAAAGCAGTGATCTCATACGTTTATGTGGGAAAAAAATCCACTGTTGTTCCAGTTGTTTTTCATGACATGAGCAGGTGGCTGAGTGTAGCTGTGCGCTCTGCTCCGTCCCTACTCTGACTGGCGTGGTGCTCTCCAGCGGACCGAAATACGAGGAGCCGACGACCATTCAGAGCTTCTGACGGGCTGTAAAGGATGAAGAGAGGGGGTGTGTGTGTGTGTTTGTGTGTAGAGGGAGGGAAGGGGGCAGGGATAGAGGAGGGGGGAGTTACACAAGACTGCATGTGTGTGTGTAAAGAGCTAGAGAATGAGAGGAGTGGACAATTTGGCTCTTCTGCGTAATGTGGTTGATTGTATCAGTGGGAGACTTAATTGATACGTCAATTAATTAGTGGATTAATTGATTCAATCATTCTTCATAAGTGCTTACATTGTCTTTACAATGTAGCTGAGCGTCTGTATGATTAGCAGCATGGAGAGTCACACGGAGATCTAAGTCATGAGATTGGAGGATCTTTCAAGTTAAACTGTGCCATCTACTGGAAGGACGACCTATGTGCATGTTTGATTGAATACTTACAGGGGCAAGATCAGGGGACAGTGACTATTTCTTTGTATATATAAGCTACAGTCACAGTTTGAGCTTCTGTTAACCTGTGCCAAATTACCAAAGCTTGTTATATTAAAAAAAAATTACAGCCAGAAATGTTTAAAGAATTGAAAAAAAATCACATTTTCATTTAACTTTTTTTCTAAAATCTTCACATTTTCTGCCATTCTTGCTTTAAATAAATAAAACGTTTACTGTCAAGAAGCATCGCCCCATTTAACTCCGACATTAAACCTTCGCGTCTCCTCTTTCCTGCAGAGCCTTCTTATTGATTTAGACACTGGAAGGCGACTCCACTTGAGGACTTCCTGTACTACTATCCTCCCAGAGGGGAGTCCTGAAAGGGGATGCTTCACCCTTGCATCTTTTGCTGCCCTTATTTTAATCAGCTTGGACACAGGACTGCTTTGCATGTAAGTTTTATTACTTAGTGGATAGTAACAACGCACAACAATGGTGATATTTTTTATTTTTTTAGGACCAAGAGGGATCTCTTGAAAAACAACCAAAAAAAAAACATGATCAGAAATCGTTTCATTACATCATATATTGATGGCGTGCTCTAATCTTTCAATGTATTTTAAGCCCCTCATTAATAAATGATGTACTGAACTGATTTTGGATCTTGGTATTCAGAGGTGTGGTTCTCTGTGCAATTTTTTAAAGGCAACACACCAGAAAAAAAATGAATATAGCAACATGTTTTAATAGCACGGAGGCCCTAAGCGGACATGCTTCCATTCCTGTGATAACAAGTCATTTTCAGTTGTTGTATTTTTTTGAGATCTTGACTTATTTATTTGACATCTTGAGATGACAACGCTGCACCACCGTAACGTCAGATGATCATAACTCGTATCCCCAGAGTTGCAAACACAGAAACAGGCTTACCTCATTAGTGGCAGCATGGAATATCCTGGTCTGTAATATCAGTAACCAGCCTGTTGTTTTGTTTTTTAGATTCAGGAAAATTATCCCATCCTTACAACCAGCTTCGTTATCTCAAGATAATGAAAAAAATAAGTAAAGATGTTATTACAAGATAACGCGATTAAAACAAGTCGAGATCTCGAAATTACTTGTCGCGGGAAAATGGAGTAAATAAAGCGTATGGATGCATGTCTACTTCGGACTTCCGTATAAAATCAGGTTTAATGGAGGTTTTTAAGGATGAAGTAGTTTGAACAAACAGCTTCTATAGTGCAGAGCCTTTGAGTGTTAATGTGATGCATGTCTGAGGTCCTCTGTTTATTGCACCAGCTTTCTCATTTTAATTCTGGAAAAAATTAAAGCGTTAACTCATTTGTATCAATATTAGAATTTCCTTTGCAAACATTTACTCACAACCTACAAAAAAAAAAAACTGTTCAAAAGCTCTCAGTCACTTGAAAAAGAATCTCTCCTGCAAATCTTCGAGCTGGAAATGAAAGAGGAGGATTTCCCCCAGAGAGACAGCAGCTTCAGATACACGGGATGAGAAAGCAGAGCAATTATCGATGGACCTCGAGGTGTTTCCCTCAGATCTGCTAAGATTCACCCAGAGAGTGTATGGTACGCTTTTTTAAGTGTATCACCTTTATGTTACAGCTGCAGCTGATAAAAGTGATCTCAGACAACAGAATGGTTTTTGGACTGTAACTATCAGACTGTTTGAACATTTATTTTGAAAGGCAAATCCTGGTTTCCTGTGATACACTTGCAGGATCATGTGGTTATTTAAGAGGTAAACACAGAATCAAGGCGCCCTATGCAGCAACACATTATTCCAATGTACCTTAAAGAAAGATATTTTCATAAAATAAGGTAATTATGGTATAAGTGGATCACAAGAAAGTCTGGGTTTTTTTGGCTTCATACCACTGAAGTAAGCCAGAGCACAGCCACTGTGTCGCTTTGCTCAGCTTTAGATCTGAACACATGCTCGCTTCTAAAGTTGCTAAAAGGACTGTAAACGATGCAGCACACGGAAAAGGACGCCTTGGCTGGCTAACAGCTGGCTACACCGGAAATACTGAGAAGTTGACCATCATTCCCAGAGACATATATCTTGTTACGATAACTGATGGGTTCGAAAATTGGTCACACACTGACTGGTTTCACATACTGTGTTAATTTATTAACAGTCACAGGACTCTTGTTTCGCATCCAGAGTTCTGTCTGACCTAACAATTAGCAAGTTAGCAAATGGGTTAGCATAAAGACGCTTGAATTTTACATTTACAGTGTAATAGTTCTATACTCACTTTATTGGAAATATGGAGCTGTCTTAATCATGATAATGAGAAGAGTCTGGCCCCTTGTGGTATTCAAAACATCCAAAATGGAAAATTTCTGGAAGGTCCAAGTTAAAAAGTTGCGACATGTTTGCTGACGTTTTCAGAAATGATGAAGGCCATGGAAGTACATTTGTCCGTGAATGGTAAGTCAAGCTTTTGTGATTTTATCTGTAAAGAGTTTTTTCCCCAAATTCTGTCTAATATTTAGTTAAATATATAGATTCCCAACAGACATATCTTTTCCCTCTGTCTTGATGCCTTTGCATTTTTGCATAACTTAACCTGTTTCAGCTAGCTAGCTAAATTGTTAGCTTTGGTAGCTTGTAAAGACATTAGCGGTAACATCCATTTAGTGTCCATGTTGCCTTTGCTTAGCAGTAAAGTAAAGTACAAGCTAACAAGTTACATTTGAGAACAGTAATAGCTAATTGTTAGCTTACTTTAGCATAAAGACTTGAAACCGGGAGAAACAGCTAGTATGGCTCTGTCTGAAGGTATAAAACTCACCTAATTGCACCTTTTAAAGCTTGTTTGTTAACTCAAAAAACTGTACAAAAACTGTAACGTTAAACAATTAAGTTTTAGTTTCGAAAGATAATGTGCTAAATTATTTCATAGCTAGCCCAGCTACTTCCTGGAGTCATGACTTTGACTGTTTACAGATTTTAAGCTAATCTCTACTAGCAACATACTTTACAGATATGATAGTGGTATCAATCTCCTTAATTAACTCTTAGCTAGAAAGCAAATAACTGTGTTTACCAAATCTCAAGTTAAAATGTTGGAATTTAGCAATTAGCTAAATGATATCCTATACTACATACTGCATTTAAATGATTAGCACAGACAAGTGAAACCAATTTTTAAATGTAGTTATAAAAGTTGTAAACCCAGTCCATTGTCCAACATAACGAACACCTATGTAAGGTTTTGATTGAATTTCTGATTTGCAGCATGTGCAAACAAATGCCCTCTATGAATGCACCAAATATAATCATCAAGATTTTATGTTATCCTTGCCTCAACACAAGTCTCACCACTGCACAGGTTTCGAATAACTTACAAGGGCCTCCTTTGTCAGTGAGGGAACTCGTATAAGGCTGTTATCCTCCCAACAATTGAGGATTAGAGTGTAGACGGCCAGCACCGCCATCTGTTGTGTGTAGGCACCAGGGTTTCCCAGCGAGAGGAATCCAAATCAGCATAACACAGGAAATCAGTGAAGCTTGGCTCTCAGCTGTTCACAGTTTTGTTGTGCAGCTTTATTAGATGATGAAGAAAATTCAACATTCACATCCAAATAAAATGTGTGTGTGTGTTTCAGGGAGGAGAGGGAACAAAGACATGCGGCACAGGCTGAATTATTGATGAGGAGTTAGGATTGATAACCTTCAGTGTCATATGATACACGAATTGCCACAGATTAGCATGAAAATATTGGACTGTTTTTCACATTCTTCATAGCTATGGTGTGCCTGCTGTTACAGACATCCTTGCTCCTGTCACCTTCACAATGAGGGCAGATTACTCCATTAAAGTGGAGTCAGAGGTGCAGGGCAGGAGTCGTAATGTCTCTGACCTTAACGTCCCAAACAGTCTAATAGTATGGACTGGGGGAAAGCCGAGCCGTGCACTGACATTTCCTAACCTTAACTGAGATTGACACACACAACTCAGAGCATGACATTGACATAACACTTACAGGAAGTCCTCTCCTATTGTCTGTAGTGTGTTAGATGTGCTTTTAGTGTAGTTATGCTCCATGCGTGATTATATTACAGGTCTGAACTGAAAAACAAAACACTGTTAATGTTGTTATGAGGTGATGGGTGATGTAATGTTATAATAAATAATGTATCTATAAATAATGTATCACATGTCGACTGGTCTCGCATAGCCCGTCCTTCATAAGTGCTGGAGGGCTGCATCGTTATTTTGAAGGGGAAAAATGCTTTGGGTTATTTATATTTCTTTAAACATAATTTTCTTAAGCAGCACTTGGCCAAGGATGCAGTGATGGTGCCGCTTGCAAAATAGTGTCGTGAAATTAAACAAGACAGGATCATGTCTTCTATCCTCATGTTATACTGGTGTTCCTTCCCAAGAGGTCTTCTTAGCGAGTAGGTTGCTAGCTCTGAGGTAGGGCTGGATAATACCGCCGAAGTACAGGAGCTCTATGAAGCAGTGGCAGTTCCATACATTGACTCTTTGTAGACATTCTGATTTACCATAATTACACAAGTTAAAGTGAAAATAACTTTTAAACACTCTCATAAACTAAAAGTTCAAATTAACTGATAAAAACTCTTGCTCTACCCGGAGGTTGTTGTTATTTCACGTTGACGCACAGATAGCTGAAGGGGAAGGTAATTAGACTCTGCAGTTCCTCTGCTAACTATTTTAGCATCTTTCCGCACATTGTTTTTACATCCCACATATCTTCTTTTTTGGTTAACTTTCACCCCTCTCATAGTGTTGTTTTTGCTCACAGCAGGTAGTTGTTGTCTGTCAAGTACTCGGTTTAAAAAAACACTGTACACTTCAGGCCTGGCACAAAGATGCCGACTCATACAGTTTGCAACTAGCTACTTAATAAGGGGAAGCATTTAGCATGTAAAAGAGCCAGATATTTCCTAACAGAAGATGGTGGAGACAAAAAAACAAAGCTAAAAGAAATAGATATTGGATAAACACTAACCAGAAGAGACCAGAAACATGACTCCAAATGAATGTTATTGTTGCCCCGTGTGTTTATCATGTGAAGGCTAACGTTTGCTCACAAGTTTTGCTAACAACTTGCTAACATGAAAGTTATAAGCTGTGCTTTGCTATCCAGAGAAATTAGAAAATTCTGAGGTGAAGTTCAACTGTGAACCAAGAACACATTTGAATTGTTCATGTTATTTGCTTAATTAAATTGGTTTTAAGCCAAAAGGTCGTCAAGTGTAGATAAGTAAGGTTGAAAAATGCTGGAATGTGGCGACAAGAAAATCACCATATTAGCTTTTTAATCAGAGAATATTACTCCCCCAGGATGATTGAATATCCAAATTCCCTTAAATAAATGACATCAGCCATATCCTCTTTTTCCTCAATGATAGTGAAGCCTGCAAACCACTGCAATTTCTCTCTAATATAAACACATTCATTTGTTTATCAGCGCTTAACTTGTCCCAAATACTCTAAAAAGATGCTATCTACTCCAAAACACTACTTTGATAACTGTTTCTTGGCTACATTGAAATTCTAAGAGGATAACCTTTATTAACCTCGAACCATGTTCTTAAATTCTAATCACTAATTTTCATCTCAGTTCATCAGGCAGCCATCATCGCACCATCATACATATTTAAGCACTCCCAGATGAGAGTGATTTCAAAGATCACTGTCCGCTGTGCGGGTTGTCATCTGGGATATATAAAAGGAGCAGGGACATCAAAAATGTACCCACTGACCTTTTTTTTTGCATTACTCTACTGTCTGCATTTCGATTACGCTCGGCTTTCTGAATTAATTGGTTCATTAGCCGAGGCAATTAGGAGAGGGGGCACAAGGCCCGACTCTGATGTGCTTTTAGATGTATACATAGTCATTTATCCAGCAGATCTGAGAGCTTCACTGCTGAATATATCTGTCATTATGAGCTCAGTGGCTGCTCTGAGACTTTTGTTCTGCTGGTTTTGAACTATTTAATTCTAAGGATCTTTAGTTTAGTTACTATTGTCATTCAAAGTGCCAATTTTGAGATTTTTTTGGTACAATTTCAGTTATTTTATGTTAATAATTCACTACATTTCAGACTTAAGTATTGTACTTGTGCTGTTACTTTTTGCTGCACTTAAAAAAAAAACCTATAGTTAATCTGCAGGTCAAGATTTTATGTAAAAATCATCTTACATTTTATCCAGAATAAGACACTCTCCATCCTTGCACAACTAACTATTATATTGTGTGAAGTGGGCCTATTAAATTAGCTTTGCCTAAACAAGCTTCAACACTAGAATGCTACTTATATGTTAATATCAGTAATAATAACTCAATGACATGACATGTGTATGCAATACTTCACTAATTGAAATGAGTCATTTAGTGTAATGATTCTACTACTCTTACATTTGATATTTGGAGATAATGTTTCTGATTATGTTTTTTTGTTATATAAATTTGTTTTATATAATCAGAATCAGCTGTATTGGCCGGGTATGTACACATACAAGGAATTTGACTCCGGTTTAACTTCACTCTCTATGTACAAGCATTGAACATTAAATATTAAACTTAAAACTGCAAGCCTACCTTAGACATTAAATATTAAACATTAAACTAATATGTACATGCTACAAGAGATCAAATGATGCTGAAATAATATGATAAAACATTTAATTATGTTACAGATGGGTTCATTTACATGAGGTTTATTTGGGTAGTGGTATTAAATATGCTTTATGGGGTGTTTTTACTCTCTTTGCAAACTGATTACTTTTGAAACTCTTTTTTTCATACTGTAGTATGTTGGACATTAAGGCCCTTTACCAAAGGATCTGTGTGAAGTGATGTCTACCAACTTGTTTGTAGTTACTTTCGGCCTCACCATCTACGTGCTTATGTACCAAATTTCCAGATAAATCGCAGAGATCGTAGCCTCTGAATACTTTTACTGTCAAAAAAATATAATATATAATTTATTCATTTCCATAAATACGTCTTTTTATGGATTTGGACATTAAAATGTATTTTTTAAATTATAAAATAATGTTAAGAATAACTTGAAAGCATGATAAAGAATACGTGTGATCCTGTTATAATGAAAACATGAGTTTGGTTTTAATTATTGAGTGTCTCTACTGGACGCGTCCGCCTGCGGGACCCAGAATCCCCTGCGCCGAGGCAAGATGGAAGAACCCAGCAGCTGCGGGAGAACAATGTTTTGGCTCTAGATATTGAAAACGGACGGCTGAGGGTGAACTACGCGAGCCAAAACAGCAGGTCATGGTCCTGCACCGGTAAGGGAAATTCATTAAAATATAACTTTGGGGGAAGAGTCGGTCGCTGTAGTCGTTAAACTCGTCGTGCGGGACAGACAACAAAGCGCAGCGCTCCAACGTTACTTTACCGCTAGTTAGCTAGCTAAGTTAGCTAGCTGTCTCGGCTAGTCGGACGAGCATCATTGTTCGCTGGAGTTGTATGGGCCGTTTGTTATGGGGGTCATGCTTGTGTTGTCGCTCCATCACTTACAGTCGGTTCACTGTCCAGGAATCGAAGCCTACAACTTGGAGAAAACAGTCAAGAATAAGTATAGACGACGTAAGAAGGTTATGTTATGTCTTTTATTTATCAGACGCAAACCAGCGTTCGTCCTTGATCATCTCTTCAGCTTGCAGATTGTGCGTCTTGTGTAACGTTAACGCGAGTGTTCAACGATATCTACCACTAAATCACTATTCTTAAATTTCAGCTAAAATAAGTACAAAGCTAACTTTGTTTACATGTCTTAAAGGGCACTGAATTTCCTTTCTGTGTAGGTGGTCTTGATGTTCCAAAGTGCACGGTTTCTGGTGTTCATCAGCGCACATATGCGGCTGTTATTGCATGGCCATATTAATTATTGCCTGATCCTGCATCACAAAGAAGGGCCCCGCAAGAGTGGTTAGCCAAATGGTTAGCAAGGTAGCTATTGCAAAGCTAACAAGCTTGGTAGTTTAAATAAACGTGCGCAGACCACGGGGTCGACTCTAGGCGTTATTTGTATGCTTAAACACACAGAGAAAACTGAAGTTAGACGGAGAGGCTGGAGTCTTGTTTCTTTTTATTTTTTTAAAGTTGGCTTTGTGTTAGCAGAGTAGGTTATTGTTGCTAACGCACCATCAGAGCTGAAGGCATTTGGCAGCAGTCAGAAAGCACTCATTAGCTGGATGGGTCGTTCTTGCGTTGGCCAAAGATCAATGCACAGCATAATAGATTGATATAAAATACATTTTAATGTCTTAAAAATTGTGAGATTAAACTTCAAAAACATTTTTACATTGTATTTGGGCATAGCTAATCATATTTCAATTAAATATTTACACGTTATATTAACACTTTATCTCGATCAAATATATGCATTAAACCTCAGCTATTACTGTTTATGCAGAAGCCTCATAATTACACCATCAGACCTCCTAATGCAGTCTGTGTGCACTCTCATTGGCAGATAAGCTCATGCAAATAGGATGACTGGGTCAGACAGGCCCATCAAACAGATTAACACACAACTTCAATCCTCTCATTCCTCATCTCATGTTGTGTCTGGTGATGCAGTCGCAGTGACCTTTTTGCCCTGTAAAATGCTAAACATACTCGCTGTAATCAACCAGAGAGAATTTTGTACATTGTAGCTGCAGTGTTTTGCTTGTTTCGGCTTGTCATTGTGCCAGACTGCAGGCCCTTTGTTGACCCACAAATCGTCTGTTTTAATCCGACTAAGCGCCCAGTTGTGAGATCAGAGGCCGTGACACTGATTCCTGAAGACCGAGCTGGCTCCATGATTGTTTTTGCTAGTATTTTTGTCTATAACTAGCGATCAATGTTTAATGATCACAGAGTAATTACGAGTTAGTGATTCATTAAACAATTAACACAAACTGCCCCTGTTTCCTCACAGGATGACACTGATTGCCACCCCATAGTTTTCCAGCCCGCCGGCATCCACCATGAGCATCATTCAAGACAAACTAGGCAGTGAATTCCTGCACTCCAATGGAGCAATGGACTCCAATTTCGGCCCTGGCATGATTATGTTCAGCCATCTCCCCCCGGTGACCAGCTTCACCCGGCTGGCCGCCCACTCCGTCATGCAGGACCTCCAGCCGCACGAAATGATCCTGAAGAAGGAGCGTGACTCGCCTGACTGCAGCATGGGCACCCAGGGTGGCCGCATGGGGTGTGCGGGGGTGGGAGACTATGTTCACTCCATGGGCATCAAGCAGGAGAAGATGTCGGAGCACGATTACCGCCTGCCAGTTTACCCTGGGGGCCTCGGGAAGAGCACAGAGCTGCTGGAGGTGACAGTCAGCAACAACCAGAGTCTGCTGGTGCATGACCTCAACATGGGCAACGTGAGTACCACTGATGGGAAATCGCTACCTGAATGGGAGCTTATTTCTTTTGAAAGGGTTTTGATTCAAGTTACATTTCACTATTTAATATAGCTTTGTAGCTAAAGGAAGTGGTCAAATAATTGGTTCTTCTATTGACAGAAAATCATCACCTAACATTTTTTACATTCAAAAACACCAGAGATACCCTATACTAGTTTGTGGATTTGCTGCTTCTCTTTTTTTTGACTGTTGGTTGCACAAAAACAAAAGAATTGCTCTTAACTTACCTATAATATGTAAATAATACAGAAGCCCTGAGCTGATATGCACGAGTCATTTCTGGTCGTTTTCTTGAGACTCATTTTTCTTGTTATCTCGGGATAACAGAGCTGGTTATTACGAGATACCGACGCTGCACCACCATAACATCAGATGATCATAACTCGTATCCCCGGAGTTGTAAAAGCACCAAACAAGCACAGAGCAGACTTAACTTCCCTCATTAGTGTGGGCGATGGCAGCACGGCATGTCCTGGTCTGTAATATCACAGTGACAAGCCTGTTATTCTGTTTTCTAGATTGCCGGAAAATGTTCCTGTTATCACGAGAAAACAAGCTTTATCTCGAGTTAATGGGCCAAATTAATCCGTTATAACGGAAAACCAGATTTGTTGTCCTGAGATAATGAAAAAAAATAAGCCGAGATCTCGAGAAAACGCCCAGAAATAACTTGTTATCACGGGAAACGGAGTAAATTCTATGTATGGATGCATGTCCACTTAGGGCTTCCGTAAAATAATCAGTTGCTTGATTATAAAATGAAAGTCTTATCAAGCATTGCTAGTGACATCCTATTGTTGTATGTAGCTCATGGTTTACTGATAAGGGCATCTGCCTGTTTTTTAGGTGTTTTTTCAATGATCATTTGGGCATTTCATACTTTCACTTAGATCAATTTATAACAAATAATAGCAGCACAACAACTTTAAAGATCACATCTCCACCCCCTAACTGTCCCTGCAACCAACACTGAGATTGGTGAATAAAAAAATGTCAACACATCTTAACTCAGATAAAATAGGACCAGATATCCTTCACTAAGTTCTTTTGAAAGTAAGCGTTTTGCTGCCTCATGTTCCCTCTCTCCCAGGCCTCCAGCACATCCTGATTTAGCTTATTTATATGAGGCACAGATAACTGCACTGTCAACATATCTATAAATGCAACGTAGCATTGCGAGAGTGAAAGAACATTTGTTCCATCCCAGTTTGTGGTTTCATAACATCACTTGTCGAGGGGGAAATACGGTGTAAAAAAGCTAAAAGCCTTGTATCATTTAATCAGCTATAGTTTTATGCGTTTTTTGACATATAGGATCAAACATGAGCAAAACAAACCCAAATGTAGTTAAATAAATGTATTTTTTTTTTTATTATATTAGCTAAGTTTGTCCCCAAAAGTAGCCTTGTCGTGTAAACAAGCACCTCGTTTTTAAAAAGCCTGAGAGGGAGGAGCCTGGGAGAGAACGGGTGCAAGGGCGGAGCTTGTGTATTTATGGTGACATAAATCCACTGACGGCTCGAGATGCAAAATATAAAAAAGCCCCCTCCTCTCCCCTCTCCCCTCCCATCCTTCCCTCTTGTTTCCCTCTCTGGGTAGAGGGGTGATGTCATCGAGCCTCGGCGTGAATGAAAACGTCACAAGGACACAGCTGTCTTGTTTGAGCTTGCACTTCATTTCAGACGTCTTTTGTGCTCATTCAAATAGAAATATACACAACCGCACACTTCTAACAATAGCCAGGCATCTGAGGTCGTTGGGGCTCGGGAATGAATGATTGTCTTCAGAGTGGCAGATTTTTTTTTTTTTACATTGTTTACTCAAGGACAGTTTCGTACAGAGGACGTTATTTTATCATAAGACGTGAAGCCTTTAGAAACAGGCACTCATTATGATTTTCTCATTATTATGAAGCCGCTTTGTAGGAGTTTGTAGTAGCTTTATATCTAATCAAGTCACTGTAACATGTTTTAATTTTTGCTGGACTTTTTCCTGTTTTTACCCACAAAATTTGGGCTGATTTTCAGACCAGCAGGTGCACCCACATTGGCCCCGTCAGTCTCCATATGGTACTGAGATGCAGCTTGTTAACTAGAAAGGAAATAGCAGAAGCTGCGTAATAGGAAGCACATTATCTTCTTTTGTGAAGTAATACTCCTCACAGATTGTTGGTGATAAAGTGTAGTGAAGAGTAAACATTCCGAGTGATACGTTTAGAGTGTGTTTCACGTGTAGGTGTGCAGATTGTCTGCATCTTTGGTTGGAAATGGAAATGAAAGGCTCTCGCCTTGAATTGCAGGCTGTTTATGCAAAGGGTGGACCATAAATTTAAGGCATTGTTATCTCGCCCACTGGAACCACATCTTGCACAATAAGCTTCAAAGAGACAATCACCAGACGTTGTCCAAGTGTTTTGTTTTGCTTGCCTGAGCAACAAACATGGATTCGGAAGTTTTTCAGACTGAAGGCCCTCAACCTTCAGCCGAAGGATCTCCTTGTCGTGGCTCGCTCTCACGGCCCGCTCCCTCTCCCTTTGTCATCCTCACAGCTGCCGAGTCAGTTAGGAAAGGAGCCCGCTGGGAGAAAAGGTCGGAGGTCAAATGGTGACGGACAAGAGGGTAAACCAAGGAAGAAGAGAAACGAGGCAAAGGTTTTTCATATATTAATGTATTTCTGGGTGTAGCCATATTTTATGTTGTGTTCAAACACCCATCTATGCACATTAGCAAGTACTTATGAGCACAAATAAAGTATATTCATTTATGTCTTTAAAATTTGAATTAAACAGTATTAGAATGACCTTTTTGTCAAATAAAAAAGCATTATTTGTGAGACATATTTTTAGATTTGTTAAATCACTTTATATCGTGTTATATTGCCCGCTTTAACACCCTGTGCCTTTCTGTCATTCTTCCACAGCAATCAATGATGATGGATGCAGATGGAGGCAGCCTGTCGCCGGGAACAAAGCCCCACATCTGTGAGCACTGTGCCGCATCCTTCAGAAGCTCCTATCACCTACGCAGACATGTCCTCATACACACAGGTATTGTAGTGTTCAGATTCCATCCATGAGGCTCATATTTTCTTTTTCGTTTCTTTACAGTCAGCACCAAAAGAAAACTGTTTGTGTCATTGTTACGCCAGCTGCAGAAGCCAGAGCTTGTGTTTTGATTGCTGCTTGTACAGTTTATGTAACGTCATCTTCAGCTGGTTCTCTGTGTACTTTGAAAGAGCTCTGATGTAAACAGTTTTTATATAATATTTACGATGTTTGAAATCATCCTTTTGGCCTTCAGCATTACAGCTGTCCTAATGATAAAGAAACATATTGGAGTGGGTTTTTCGAGAAGTTCTTCAGATCAGTTTTATGTCTTAGTTTTGGTCCAGATGATTTTTAGTCACAATAATCTCAGGTACAGGAAGGCCAGATGAAAGACTTCCACCCTAAACATTGATTCAAGTCATGACTTAAGACGCTCCTGAGTTGACTCACGTTTGACTTCTTTTACTGCATAATTGTGCACACGTATTATTGGTCATAATCGTGGTTAAGGCCTTTGAAGAAAAGTTGTCATATTGAGTGTAAATGAATGAAAAATATCTATAGATACGTTGATACATTGTGTGGGTGTGGGCGTCTAACTACCGGGGGAGATTTAAAAAAGCCAGGGGGGTATACTACGAAGCAGGATTTTCAGTTATCGAGGTCACTTCAGGGTTAACTCAGAGTTTTCAGAACTACGAAGGTGGTTCACTACTTACCAGGGTAGCTCACCATGGCAACTTCTGCTGAACACTTAACCTGCTCCTGAGCAAACACACTTCCTCTTTACCGTCATGAAATATATTCATGAAAGATATTCATCAAGCTTCACTGATATACATCTACAACTGATCGCAGCACTGAAGCTTGTTTCATTTATAAGATATAAAAGAGAGCATTTTGGCTGACCGCTGGGGTCAGCCCTACACATGGGTCTTTATGTGACTGACTGACTGACGGTACTTTCAGTGCCAAATAAAGTAAAAGAAAATGCCAATAACAACAGCCGGGAAACATTTCAAAATAAAAGCAGTTTTTACAAACGAGGGGAGTCAGAATTCCAGATTGAGCTTTTACTTTGATAAAGCATACTGGAAGTGTTGACCTACTTTACTCTCCATTCCTGTGACATTTACTACAGGAAGAGGTGTTAATGTTGCTGTCAGAGATCAATAGGACTCATCGTAATTCATTTTTTAACCGTGGATTTTGACCGAGAACCGCGCCCGGCTCGCTGTGAAAATAGGCGAGCCTCCTATTCTCTACATTTTCGGTGCGTGAGTCGCACGTGATACACGCCAGCACTGTTAAGACTCATCTGTTTTCATGCATTTCAAATGGAAATGAACACATCCTGCAGCCGTCATGTACACGCCATGCTTCCAGTGTTGCCCACAAAAGCGAACATTGACCTGATGCGGTCAGCAACATACTAGGTTTTGACCTAGTCTTGTTATTTGCTCCATAAGTCCATTAAATACAGATGAGTCTAAAAGAATATCGAGCAGTGATATTATAGACTTAATTTACACAGTGCAGCATTCAGCAGCTGAGTGGATTTTAGTCTGGATTATGTCTAACTTGTTCATATCCTTCTAAAATCATAGTTTGCTCTTAGTTTGTAAAATGTGCCGATCAGCTGACGGCAGACTTTCCCGTGTTTAGACTGATCATTTTCTGCTAACAGTAGCCCTTTATATGTGTGCGCGCTCACAGAAACCCTGGGTTGACTTATCAAGTTGTTCACTTGCTCAATATTGATCAATCATTGGTTGTATGATCCATTTTAAATTTTCCTTTTTGCTTTTGCTAATTCATGAATAAGGTAAAACAGCATGATAATGACCATCCTGTGGCTACAACATGTAACCATGTACATCTGTGTTTGATTGCAGGTGAAAGACCCTTCAGATGCAGTCAGTGCAACATGAGTTTCATTCAGAAATACCTTCTCCAGCGACACGAGAAAATCCACAGTGGTGAGTGATCGAAGACGACCTAACTTAACCTGCGAGTCATCGTGCGCTCGACTGAGTCGACTGAAACCTGAACTGTGCTGTTTTTTTCTGTCAGGAGAGAAGCCATTCAGCTGTGACCAGTGTAACATGCGTTTCATTCAGAAGTACCACATGGAGAGGCACAAGAGGACACACAGCGGAGAGAAGCCGTACAGATGTGAGACCTGCCAACAGGTCAGTAGCTGCTTGATGATGATCTAATGTGTGTATGAAAAACTCTTAAAGGTTTGCTAGAAATGTTTTTTTTGTTTCAGTATTTTTCTAGGACAGACCGACTGCTTAAGCACAAGCGAACCTGTGGAGAAGCCATAAAGAAGGGGCTGGATCCCGGGATGATGGACATGGGTTGTGTAGACATGGGACATGGCAGCTATGGAATCACTCAGGGAAACGTTGGGAGCACTGGGAGGAAGAGGGGAAAGTCCAAAAACTCTGCAGAGGGAGGGGAGCGCAAGAAGAAGAAGGGGGACGGAGGAGGGGTGAGGGTACCGCACGTTCAAGGGGCGGTGTCTGGAGGCTACAGCATCCATGAATACTCCGTAGAGAACCAAACGGTGTCTTCCTCCACAGAGCCGGGACCCAGCATGCAGCAGGGCCACCTCGGCCGAGCTCCAAAGATGGCGTTCAAGAAGGCTAATCGTAAAAGCTTGGACAAGGCCAAAGCAGGCCCGTTGGATCCGAGTGAGGGCATGGATGGTCTTGGTCTCATGCAGGGTAACGGGGCTAAAGTAGGACCCACCAGCAGCAACTACGACGACGCCATGCAGTTCCTTAAGAAAAGACGCTACCTTCACGCAGCAAACAATGCAAACTCTTCCGGGCCCATGGTGGTCGGAGGAACCAGCAGCGAGTATGATGTCGGGATCGGTCACATGTCTTCCCAGCAGTCGGTCATTCAGGGTGTCGTTTCCAGCGTGATGGACAATGAGGCGCCTCTGAGTCTCGATAAATCAGGGATCCCGGACGAGGTGCTCCAGAGCCTCCTCGACCACTACACCCAGAAACCTGACGGCTCGCACCATGACGTTCACTTTGATCTCAGTGACCAGCATGTGGAGTTGAACCCCATCTCCGCTGACGGCCCCGACATCGGCCACAATGCCGACACCTCCAGCCCGTCTGGAGAGAAGACCGTCATGATGCACGAATACTCTCGCTTCCTGCTGCAAGCTTTGGAGCGCACCAGCCACAGTGCCAGCTTCCCTCTGGGCCCCGGGGCCCCCGCCTCAGGACCTTTCACAAGTTCCCACCAGGGGAATCCCCTCTACGCCGACAAGAACATCTACACCACGTCCCCGCTGGAGTGCGGGTACGGCCACCCGGTGGCCTCGCCCTCGCTGCCCTCCTCTGTGCCAAAGTCTCACTTTGCGATGCTGACGGGCTCCTCGCCACAGCACGGCTTCCACCTGAGCAGCCTGGAGGCCTCCACACACCAGCAGCTCACCCCCTCTCAGGAGCTCACCGATCAGATGGAGAAGCAGCACTCCTCCACACCCCCTTCCTCCTACCAGATCAGCCCGTCTGACCTGAGCAGCCAGAAGGAGCACCCGCCGGTGAAGAACGGCACAGCGGTCTACCCTCTGGCCCCCTCGCAGGATCTGGCCTCTCTGGACTCCTCCAAGCCTTCCTACCAGATAGAAAACTTTGCGCAGGCCTTCGGCTCCCAGTTCAAGTCAGACGGCCACGGCTTGTCGTACGGCACTGACTCTAGCGGGGAGGTGGACCACAGGATACGGACGCCTGTGTCTGAATTCTCAGGGTATAGTAGTTTGTTATCTGATGTCAATGAGCCAGTAAGTACAGGTTCCAAAACTACAACAAGCCAAAGCTACAGATGAGAGCCTGAGAGGAGAGAACACTCTCTTGTTATAGTTGATGTTCTTATTTTAATTTTTTAGCGCTCCTATTTTATTACTATTATTATTATTATTATTATTATTGTTATTATTATTTTTTTAAGTGACATCTTTCTGTTAAATATCCTGAAGCTCTGTTGTTGTGCCCACTCCTCCCCACAATGAGCCTGCAAGGCTTCCTGCAAATGCAATTTTTTTTAAGTATCTGTTCTTTTTCTAAGTTAAATATGTTTGTACTGTTTGTTCTCGTCATTGTAGGGGACACTAGGTCTAGTCATTAATCATAAACTGAAAGTACTTTTTAAGTCAGCGTAGAGTAGCACCGGACATGTTTCGTTTCCAATGAGCTGAAGTGTTTGAGCAATCGACTTTACAGTTGTGACACAGTGATGAAAAATAACCATGATGGCAGGGAATAGCCCAGAATCGATATAGCAAAAAAAAAAAAAGTTGTCTGTTACACGGTTGAAAGTATTACTCAGGAAAAAGTGGAAAAGCCTACGAGGTGCAGTGAGCACTCTTTTCAAGAGGATTTTTCTTATGTTTTATTACTTGTTGAATGAGTGTGACATAAACAGACTGCTGCCAGCTCACTTGAGCACTGAAAACACTTTCTACTTGGCTATATAGAGATTATGGTACTTTCGTGTCAATGTGAAACTCATGTTTTCTTCAACAAGGGCCATATATATATCTATATATATTTATATATAAGAATATATATTAATGTAAAGAAACAGATTTAATCATTCTGGGGAGCTGCCAGTTGAAGTAGAGGAAGAACGAGGGCTGTGTCGGGGGGTAAATGTTGTCCTTGGTATATTTTTGGAGAACAAAAGTGATGTTAGGGCTTTTCTTTGGCCAATAGAGGTAGCTGTTGGACAGCGATAGAATGGCCTTCCCCTTGTCCTGCCCTCCTCTTCTTCCTCAGTTCTCTTGTTTCTTTAAAAGAATCCAATTAGCACTTTGAGCCGTTTTCTTACATTGAGTGAAAGCGCCCCGTCTGAGCAGCGGAGCTCAAACGTCAGGAGTGGACTGACTGGCTTTTTGACAGATTGATGTTTGGGCATATGCAGGCGGGGTTTCTGGGTGTATGATGGAGGATACCCCTTTGTTTGGGTTTATACGGGATGGTTGGGGGGAGGGCGGGGGGGGGGTTATGTGAAAGTGGGATTTTTCATAACATTTTCTCTTTCTCATCTTTAGGAAGGGTTTAGCGAGGGCGGGTGGGCGGGCGGGAGGCTTTTAAAGTAACATTTAATCGGGATAATGTAAATGTAATTGAAACCCCTAGTTTTAGTTTGACTTGTTACCCAATTTAGCAGCTTTGCTTTTCTTATTAAATTTGATGACAAATGTGTTAGTGATCAAGTATGTCCTCAGCTGTTACCGAGGCAGCCACATGCATTAAAAGCAGAAAGCTGGCTGACCCATGAAATGTGTATGCATTTAGATCTTTCACGCGTGCTGGCAGTACCAAGCATAACACACGTCCCGTTAAGAAATTTTGGTGCCTATTCCTCAAAAGCACGGGTGCAAGATCTTGTTTAGATCATGTTAAATGTAATTTCTTGCTGATTTTTAAATGTATTTATGCTGTATGTTTTTTCTAAAGACAATAACTGCGCTGTCTTCCATAGCTACAACTGGCCTTGAGTGCTGGAATCGATATCACTCTGCTGAACGAGTCTTTAAACCCCTTTACGCCCCGATGGCCTGTTGTTTTAAGCAATCATTGAACGTGGCGGAGTGAATGCAATGCTGTAATATCTTCAATAATATGTTGCCATGTTGAGCGGTTTGGCCGTAAACAAGAATTTGCCTCACATATACCTCATATCACAGTAAACCAGGGACAAAGGAGTGAAGGTTTGATGTATGTAGCAGAGATGCTGTTGTATGTGACTATTTTTAAACATTTATGTTCATGACATTTATGTGACCCGCTGAGACATCTGTCGCTTTAAGGGTTTCTGTAAATGCGTCATGGTAACCAGTGTTCAGTTTCTTCACTTTGACCTCCTCTCTCCTCCAGAGCTGATTTGCCATATTGTTTCAAGATGCTTATTGTTTACAAGAAAAATGTACAAAACACTACATCTTACTGAATTCTGACCCCTGTATAAAATTTTATTTTACTATATTTCTTTCCCTTTCTTTATCACCGCCAAATTTTTGTAGCTGATGATATCTTCCATTTTTATGTTCTTTCAGCTTCTTGTGACGTGATTCACAAGACTGTGCTTGTCCAATGAATTTAAAACTGATTAGGGAGAAAACAATAAAAAAATACTGTTATCAAGAGCTGTTACTGTCATCCTTATGCAGTGAGTGGTTTTAAACATGTTGAAGAATACTTGCATAGTTACATAGCTTTTCTAGTCATCCTACCATTTAAAGCGCTTTTACACTACATGTCTCATTCACCCTTTCACACACTGATGGCCAAGTGCCAATGTCCATTCAGTATCTATACACATTCATACCCATGCGATGCCTTCAGGAGCAATCTGGGGTTCAGTGTCTTGCCCAAGGACACTTCAGGCGGCTCTCGTGTATCCTCGCTTATCGCTTCTCGGAACTCCCTCCTCTCTCCTCGATCCTCGCTCCTTCGAGCAGCGATAAGAGCTTTGAAACGATCCTCAATATGGCCGCTCCGGAACTACTTCCGGTTCAAGCAAGGAGCGAGGAGATATCAAATAGGAGACTTGGGAAGCAGCCTTTGACATGTAGCCAGTCAGGGATCGAACCCCCAACCTTCCAATTGAAAGCACTGAGCCACAGCAGCCCCAATGTTAATGCATTGAGGTGTTGATGGCATACAGTTAAAATTATTATTAGTGTTTCAGTATTCATTCAGAATATTAGTGTTTGTAGCACATAGGAGGCTTATTAAAGCTTAAAGTAGCTGTATTTATTTCCACCACTGGGTGGCGATGATGCTCTTCTAACAAGGCTTTTAGCGCAGGCGTCGGTTAACCACTAATGCAGCTCAAATATGCTTTATAGTGCTAATTTAGTAACCATGCCCCCTATTTAATAGTTGTTTGGCTTTCCTCTACATTGTATTGATCATAACTTTCTGAGTTTCTTGTAGGACCTTTTCTCTGCATGAAGTTCAAATATATTCAGGTGGCCTTTAAAGATTGTTGTGCCATCCATTCAACGGCTCATTTTGGGCTTAAGGGGAAATGAAACAAGTCTTTCTTATTTAGAACGAGGGCTTAATGGATTGGATGGTTTACATTAATTCCAATAAATCAATATCACTCCCCAGTACCACCCCCTTCATGTTTTTTTCTTAAAGATTAACTTGTTTGTAGTTACATAAATGAAAGTTACATAAGCAAACCACTGGAAAAATAAGTGAAAGTATTTATCACCAATTTGTGGTGAGTTTTTTTCCCCAGTGATCTACTGCTCCCAACCAGACTGCATGTCTCACAAAAGTCATTTGTATTGCATATAAGGGGTCTTTGAGATGTCAGCATTTCAAAGAAAGCACACTTGCTATTCCTGTTATTTTAACTGGAGCAAAGCACAAACACTCTGTGTTTATGTAACTGATGAAATACACTTGAGGGTCAGCATTAGGCTATTAGGAGCAATGCTATGTACGCCACTTCAATATAACACCACATTGCAATATTAAATGCCTACAAACTTAGAGAATAAAAGATAGTAGATGCAGTATATCAGCCAAAACATTATGACCACCTGCCTAATATTGTGTAGGCTTTTTAGGCTAAAACAGCCCTGACCCATCGAGGCATGGACTCCACTAGACCTCTGAAGGAGAGCAGCAGATCCTTTAAGTCCTGTACGTTGTGAGGTGGAGCCTCCATGGATCGGACTTGTTTGTCCAGCACGTCCCACAGATGCTCGGTTGGATTGAGATCTGGGGAATTTGGAGGACAAGTCAACAGCTTGAACTCGTTGTCGTGTTCCTCAAACCATTCCTGAACCCTTATCATTCCTCGTATGCCGAGTGTTGCGCTATATTTATACATTTATATTACGCTTTTTGAGTCAACAAATTAAATTTAAACATAACTGAAAGTAATACAGGCCTTGTTGAGTGTCCTTATGGTAATACAATGGACATCATTGAACCTCTAACTAGAGAAGTCTGCATGAGTTCTGCCACCATTTCACACCTGCGTTAATTTGACCTTTAACTTGTCTGTGCTGGGGAAATAAATAGCTTCCTTAAACCAAAAAGAGAAGTATGTTGTTTTCCTGTCATCATTGAATAAAATCTACATTTCCTTTCAAACTTGAATTTACCGATCCTCTCTACACTTTTGTACACTCCTTAAGCTAGTGTGATTCAACGGAAACCCTATCTCGTTCAGTTAATAAATAACCGCAGTTTCTGTGTAATGTTGCAGTTATTCCTCTGACAATCTTTCTTTTCTGTTATAAAGCTGAGAACTTTCTGTGCATCATCATGAGTCAGTATCGATAAGCTCTTTGTACTCGTTTACTGGAAAATGAGAAATCAGGCCATACAAGTTTAAACCAAATAGTAGGGGTGTGATCAAAAGGAAGTAAGGAGTAATATTGCTCTGAAGAGACATTATATCTACGCACTAAATATTATCCCCTGAGCTGAGTGTTAAAGCTGACTGTCTTTGTGTAACACACCACAACAGACACCAAGTTAACCCTGCTAAACAGTGGGTTATTATTCTACTTGGTCCTCAGTCTCCTGTTGCCTGAGGTCACAGGTCTGTTGAAAGAGTGGATGAGAGAGTGTGGTTGCATGATGGTCTTATCTTCAAAGCTGGGAAGAGGCAGCATATTGGCTTGTGTACACAGAGAGATAGTGAATGGGAACAAAAGCAATAAAAAAGAAGAGGGAGTTTAATGATGCTATAACATGAGTCATTGGTTGCATTAATCAAATACAGAATGCAAATGTCTTTTTAAGCCTTTTTTTCTCTTTCTTTGCCTCTCGGGAAGGCAATATTGGTCTAATGCCAGAAAGTCACTTAAACAATTACTTCAACACAACAACTTACAACATCATAATCAAAATGTTTATTCATCCCATACTTTGCCTCAGCTAGTTTCATTTTATCACCGAGTGAAGTTGGTGTGCTACAGACTAAAATGGTGAAAATAGTAAAGATTATAGGCTACCTGCATGTGAGCTTGTTGATGGTAGCATTTAGCTAGAAGCAGAACTTTGCTTTAGTAGTTTACAGTGCTGTTAGCAAGTCTATAAACTCAGGTCATAATAATTATATTCAGCCTAACCCCTAACAAAGAAATGGAACATTTATAAGTTTATAAGTGCTGAACAACAACGATCTGAGCATTGCAATTGTGAGAATGTTAGCTGGTTGTTGTTGTTTTTGCTAAAAACATTGCTGTTCTTTAGTAGGTATAGCCTCACAGAGCTCATGGTTTTTTCTTCCAATTCTTCAGTTTATGAATAATACATAAAACTAACTACATTCCCATTAGCTACAGCTTTAGTCTACTTTGCTAATGGCATGCTAACACGCTAAACTAAGATGGTAAATGTGATAAAATATTATACCTGCTTAACATTAGCATGGTAGCATCAACATTTTAAGCATGTAAGCATGTTGATTTTGGCATTTGCTAGAAGAACCACTGTGCTTTAGCCTCACAGAGCTGTTAGCATGGCTATACTCACAGGTCATATTTTTATTCTTCAAAAACTTAAGTTTAAGAATACACAAAAAACCACAGAATTTCTGACCAGCCTCAACTATTATCTACTTTGTGTTCATTTCTAATAAGCAAAAGTGACTTTTATATATTAAATGCGATTCAGTAAGAACATTTGAACATTAGAACCCTTTTATTGTTTTTTGGTCCAAAAAAGCATCATCTCAAACCAATCTCCTAATCCATCAACAACACAAAATTAAAAGTTGATGTATAAAATGACCTTGTACAGTATTAAAAATGGCAAGAATGGCAGGACTCCAGCCCTGATATGAGATACATTTGTGTCAACACTAATCCGGCTGGCTGCCAGGCTGGAAAATCAACAAAAGGTATTGAAATATTTTGCAATGTCCCTGAGTATTTGCGTAAGATAAGAGTGAGGTCGGAAAGGTGTATGTGTTACTTATATGCATGCCGGACATTTGTTATGTCTCTTATGAAGGAGTGTCCCAGAGCAGAGCCATAAAAAACTCTACGCTATGACAACATGCAGAATGGAAAAAGATAGTTGGTTAATTTGTTGGAAGGTGTTGCAGGAAGAAATTATCCATTAATGTTAATATTTTCAGATAAAGTCAACTCCTTAGTTATACAATAACACATTTGTCAAACAGATCAGCCTTGATTACTGTTGAATGTCTGTAATTCATTGATTTCCATGTAATAAAACCTGTAATAACACGCCATAACTTCAGAAGTACATTTTAAAACATGTAACTAAAAATAGCTCACAGTGTGTGATATGTGAGGTTGTTCAGATTTGAATAGAGCTGCTATTAGCTACTAGTCAAAAAAATTTTTGACTGATCAAAACAGTTTGTTATAATGACGATATTAGGAGATTAATTGTGTTAAAAGGAAACTAATCTTTTAAATTATAAAAACCGTTGCTGAAATTACCGTCATTTGTAACTTGCCTACAGTGTGTGAAAGCGTGCTCTAAAAACGACACACTGACTCATCCACTTATTGAAGCAATCAATCACTCTTACGTCTCAGCTCCAGAGGAAAATAAACAAAATGTTTCCTTGATAATCAGTCATGATGTTATAATGTGGTCTGACCTAGTTCACTTGTGTCTGTTGGGCCTTCAACCGTATTGTTCAAAATTCCTTATGCCACAGAGTTTGATCATTTCATAAACATTTTATCTCCATCTCATCTGTTTGCTTTAATTAACATTTGCAATACCGAGTTCTCTCATCTGCAATTAACCAAGTGAGTTAATTGCGTCATAAAAGAGCGCAAGTTTCCAGGGAAAAGATACGTCCTTGAAAAGAAGCCAGCGACAGGCTAATGAAGTGTGTTGGTAGAAAAATAAGAAAGAGAACAACACAAATATAAAGTTGTAAAACAGGTCATAAATAACCTGTGTATGAATGTATTGTGACTTTAATTATCAAAATAGTCCTGTGTTTGCTGTAATGAGCATATGAGGTATGACATTAGCAAAAATATGATAAGGTTATGCTAGTCCAGACTCAAGTGTTGAACCGGGAACTTTGAAGACAACTATTCTTAGTCAATAAAAGATGATTCACGTTAGGAATACTTGTGACAGATAGTTCCTGGAACAGCAGTGATATGTACTTATTAACTTATGTTCTGGTTTTTAATGATGTTTGTATACTGTTAGAGGCAAGTGAAATATTGATTAAACGTGAGGAAGGTTAGAGTCTCTTTTTTTGGTTCACATAAATCTGATGTTTTTATCTGCTGACCTTTTTGTGTCTCCATTCAACATGAAATCAAAACTTCCCTATCTAGAGGTTAGAAGCCACTAAGTGGAAAAAAGTTTTTCATTTCGATAACAGAACTTTTAAGCATCTAGTACTAGTGGAAGGAAAAACAAGGTCAGCAAGCAATTGCATGTTTTCTTCATGAGATTGTCTCAAAAGTTACATGACTACTAAAAATAAAACATGAGGGTTTTTAAGGAGCTGTCTTTGTATTTCCTTACAAAGCCTATTTAGACTGAAATGGTCCCATTTAGAAGTCTGCAATAGGGATGAGATAGTGAAGGGGTTAGAATGTTTTCAGTCTGAATTAGTTTGTGCTCTTGTTGTTTCATATTTGGACAAGAGTCTATCAGAAATACTATTTCAAGGTTTAATTTTTGTTTACATACTTTTGAAAATAATGGAAATCTGCTCATTGTGCACCTGTGTCTTCTTTTTCCACAAAACTTATTATACACCAGTGACTAGCACCACCAACCACATTATACTCCATAAAGAAGTGGTGGTGCATCCTTAGGTCAAAGTTATAATATCCTGAGAAATTAAAGAGATACTTTACTTTAGTTTATTACTGAAAACCTCGAAAACTATGGCATCTCATTTTAGCCATCCCCATCTTTTTAATTTGAAGCCAGAAGGGACAGTGTATATCTGCGACTCCAGATTGTTGTGGTTTTGACTTTTCAATCTCAAGGTGCTTTAGGTCTATTTAAATCTTAATGTGACCTAAATCTAAAAAAAATTAACATCAACATGATTTGTTTAATATGACTCAAAACCAACGACTAGGATTACAAACAGTCCAGGGCTCTAATACTAATTCAAAGGTTGTTTCATACTGCACCCTCTGTGTAAACTAGCAGCTGAAAATAGACTTTTATTATATGCTACAGTAGTTTTCCTTTGCATTGCGAATGTTATCAGTAAAGACTGGTCCATGAGTGGAGGCAGGACCGTGCAGCTACAGTGCAATAATGATGAATGACAGGACAGCCGGCCAATCAGAGGAGAGACTAAAGCTTTTAATGCTGTCAGAGTCTGCAGCTCTCAGTCTGAGCCACCTGTAGCAGGGGGCGAGTGTACACTCAGGAGGAAACAGCATCTGTTCTGCACCGTTATTTCCACCGTTACTCCGGCAGCACTCGAGACTTCATTACCGGCTGGTCCTCCGGAGACGAACAGGTTTTACAAAGTCACGCTGAAAACTGGAAACATGTTTTTATGTCATCTGCCTGTCGTGTTTCTGCTGGGAGCTGTCGTCAATGGTGAGTGAAGTTTAAATTTGTTACAACTGTGTAGATAACTGTGTATTTCGACTTAAGCTAGCTCATATTTATTTCCAATATGAAGTTAATACTGAAAATACGTGTTCATGTATTTTTTTTACTTGTTTAATTAAGTCGGCACAGATTTAATCCTCATGCAATATACGTAGCCTCAATACATACCAGTGGTTGAGAAGTATGAGCTTCTTAATTACGTAAAATTAGCAGTATCACATTTTAAAATTGTTTTAAACATCCTGCTGTTGTTACTTAGATAGCTACTAGCTAAATTAAGCGTTTTGAAGTATTAAAGTAGCCAAAAAGTGCCCCCTGTGAGTAACCTATATTATCATTCTTATATTAAATGCGTTTTAACATTTATTTTAGCTCGAGAAACTATGTAACTAATGTTTACTGTAGTTTACCATGTTACACTACCTAAAATTTTATAACATTGTAATTGTTAAATGTAAATTCTGGAATTAATATATCTGGCATTTCTTAATTAGGCTAATCGATTAAAAATGTGGTGTTTTGTAGCTACGCATACAAATATATTTGTATAAGGACAACACAGAGCTGTGTTTCTTGTAATGAATATAGAAATTAATACAAGGGATGATTTTTTTGGACATTTTTTTTTATGTTTCCAACATATTGGATGTTGTTAGGAATAGAACCATACATTCCGAGACTTATTATTATTGTTGTTGACAGAAGCCTCCAACCTTTATCAAGACAAAGACAAGTGTGGCATTAACATATCCAGAAAATTGAATCATAAAAACGAACAAATAAGTGTTAAAAACAGACAAGCTAAAATGTGTCCTTAACACCCAAAAATGTCAGGTTATGTGACATAGTTTAAGAAGCAAATGTAATTAACTACAAACTAAATGTAAAGATGCCCATGTTGTGTGAGGGAATAGACTAACATCCATTGTTAAGCCTTCTGCAAATTCGTGGGGGCTTTCCCCAAAATACTCTTAATCTGTGACTCACTGCTCCTTCAGTGTGAGTCAAAGCTCTCAGAAGCCAGCGAGATGGTATTGGTCAAACAACAGCCGGCTCCCCGCAGCACAGCACACTCCACACACACACAGTTTACTCTCTGTGACCCCCTCGACAGCGTGCTGAAGCTGCCCTGAGGAATTTTGATGAGCTCTCCACTGTACGGACTCGCAAAGCTGAGCTGCAGTTCAATCCATTGGTCACACTTTGTATTATTTTGACTGTTCTGAGATGCTTCACCGTGATTCAAGGTCGCCATATGAGGAGTTAGTCGCTGTCTGGTGCCGGAGCCTCGCTGCTGGCCTGCAGGCTGTTAGTGTGTTCCTTGTCATGTGTCTACTTGTGCAGGAACACAGAGCTGGAGGAAGACTTGGAAAGGGGGGGCATGACTGAGTGTGTCTGAAGTAGCAGTAAAGAGGTCCAGATGAAAAAGACCTCCTGAGGGTCTTGATCCTCCTCCTCCTCCTCTGGCGCCACATTTTCTTGTGCCCTCCGTAAGAGATCTTCCAGAGCACGTTAAAAATGCCTTCCTTCTCCCTCTCTCTGAGCTGCTGCTTCATCGCTCAGACCGCATGTAGTTTATCATGCCTCATGTTTCGCTGGCTAGTCATCATTTGGTCATTACCAAAGCATGCACGCTATGCTCAGTTATAGGAATGTAAAATGACTCAATCCAACCATTACTTTAATTATCAATTAATATGACAATTACTTTCTTTATTATGGGATTTTTTCCCCCTTGAAATCTATGATAGAAAAGTCGGCCTGTCGTTTCATATCGCTAAAACCAGCAAAGCGTTAGCTAAAATGTTCTATAAGTTGACCAACTAAAACATCTACTGTAATAATGTCATAAATAATAAACATAATGTTATATAACTTAGAGAGGAGGAGCTGGGGATCGAACCGCCAACCTTCCAATTGGAGGGCGACCCACTTTACCTCTGTGCCACATCTGCCCCTTAAATGTTGGAGGAAGTCATGGAATTTCCTCAATTCACTAGTTTTGTCTGACTAACAGTCTAACACCTTAAAACACTGAATTTACTGCTCTACAATGACAAATTATTCTGTTATAGCGTGAGGACTTAAAGAGCTCAGTTTCACTTTGTTTGTCCCTCACTTCCTCCTCTCCTTGTATCCGTTTAATGTTGATAATTGATCCGATCTTCCTCATCTGATGCACTCTCACCTGCTGCCGCGTATTGTTTTTACATCCACACTCGCTGCTGCTCTCTCCCTCCTCCGATGCTGCTGTCTCCGCTCTATCCTGTTGGATTAGACCTGCTGCAGGCCACTAAATCTCGCTCTGTAATTGGAAAGCATGTGCTGGCGGAGCTTTAATTGGATATGATATGTGCACAGGCCTGCGAGTGAGCCCTGCTCCGGGGAGCCATCTGTTACCTCCGACTTACAGTGTAAGAGCTCCGTTTCTGTCTGCCTGTTTGGGACGCTGCCTAAACTGGAGGCAGTCTGGTCTGATGGGAGAATAACAGAAGAATGATATAATAAGAATCAAAACCCATTGAGTGACGGTCAATAGAGAGAAAAGTCCGAGTTGGACGAAGAGTTGTAGCTTTAATTTTGCTCAGTCACCTTCATTACTCTAGTTAATGATACACACCATTGTCTTGTATTAATAGATCAGGCTCATCTCACAGACTAATGGCTGACTGAATGAGCCCATGTGTAATAATCTATTAAAGGAGCTATACTTAACACCTTATACTAATAACTTCTTGAGAAATCTTTATAATTTTCTGTAACCTTCCCTAAAAATGTCTTTTGTTACTAATGACAGAGAGAGGGTTTAATTGGGAGCGTATCATACGGAGAGGAGTTCTCAGTTAAGCTGAACATGCAGAGATATTATACCTACATGAGTTTAGATGGAGGTGTGCTTTCTGTGAAACTCTTCAGAAAAACTAAAGCTAAACTAAAGCTAAATGAACCTTAATAACAGAACATACTAAACATATTGGTAAGAAATAACAGACCCATAAAGAATTACAAAAATACTATAAAACTCATTTAAACACAGCAAACAAGTCAGAAAATCTCTGGATGTAGAGTTGTTCTGAGACCGATATCGGCCTCCGATACCGCCTATAATGCAGTATTTGATTTCAGTCATTGCACCACTCTAATACTATCATTTATTAACCCGCTATAAAATTAACTGGTTTCAGTTAAATTACCATGTAATGACTTTGATGCTAGCAGTGAGAGTTCAGTTAGTCAAAGCTAGAAAAATATCAGTAATCGATGTTTTCATCCATAATATCTGTCTATACATTTTCTGCCACAAATAACAAAGAAAAGCAAATAATGTTGCTTATTCAGACTTCTGTGCAAAAATGCCTTTAACTATTATTAGCTTTTGTAAATAGTTTGCAAGTGATTCATTGAGTAGTTGTTTTTCCCTGTGACTGTATCTTCAGCCATGTTCATACTCAGTCTTCACCTGCACCATAAAAAGCCTCAGTGTATCTGATCAGGACTGTTGACACACGGCTCTCAGCAGCATGATGGTCTTCTGCTTGATGAAAATAAAAGCTTCCTGTCAGTCATGTGCGGTCGCTCCTGGTGACCCGGTGTCAGCTGTGAGCTTTGATGTGGCAGCCCTCAGGCCTGGTTCCTCTCAGCAGTGAGTGCTGAAGGAAACTGACCTGTGTCTTTTTTGTAACGCAGGGATGGGCACCTTGAAACACAGAGAGGTCGTAAACCAGTGTGTAAGAAATGTTCAGTCTCATTAGCTGGCAAGGGGACCTAAAGTGTGACCAGTAATTAGCTCTGCGCTGTTGTCCAGGATGCCTCCATCCATCCATTTCTGCCTTTAATGAGTTTGTTTGAGATGTCGTACATACATGATTTTTGTAAAACAGGCAAACACCAATAAAGGTCAGCTCTCCACATGACTTCTGCGTCGCCTAATGAGATGCTGCCTTTTGGCCTCCGGCTTTTCCTGGCTTTGGGGGTCATTCCTTCTCCTGCGCCGTGTGCGCTCTTTAATCAGGCCCGTCCTTCCTGCAGAGCTAGATCTGAAACAGAACTATTTCAGGAATGCAATTTCCCCTCATCACAATTATAAACTGTAAAAAATTTCAAGCCAACATTAAAAACGAATAACGACTGTTCATCTGCAGCTTCTGGATCATCAATACAGACAAGGGTTTATTCACTAGGAGTGGCACTGGGGACAGGAAGTTGAGGACGTGCGTTGGGGGAACTGGATCTGACAGTCAGATAGTGAGCAGGTACTTCACAGGAGTGCTATTGTGTCAAATCCCCTGAAGTGAAACACAACACTAATGTCTGTCTTTCTGTAATTTCAAGTGAGGCTGGTAGCAGACATCTCTTTGGCAGCACTTGTTTGATTTCCATGTGCAGAACGACGGTGGAGAGGCGTGGCAGATTTTAAGTGCCGTCCAAACCAGAGTTGGGGCGATGACTCAGTGGGTAAAGCCGGACCTTCCTGATCCACATCCTCCTGAGTTTGCACTCGCAGGCCGACCTTAGACCCACTTGTCACCCTGCCTGACCCAGTCATCCCTTTTGTGTCTGCAGGGGATTATCCGGCTGTAGGTTAAATCCTTAGAGACAAGGCTCCTTGTTGGACATGCGAGGCACAGTGGGCTCTTAATTACCCCACTCTTTTAAATGTATTACACTAATTAACTGTGCAAGTTGGGCGTTGGTGTGCTTACATGTAGTTGAAGAGATGCTGTGGTCTGCGGTGATGTCGGAGAAGTTTAATCATACATTGTTGCAGCTATTTTTGGATCAATCTGAGGCAGAGGCGTCACAAAATCATCTAACTTTGGACTAACATTGCCGTGTTCACATAAATGGGGAAGCCGCATATAACTTTCACAAAGTTACAGTGGAGGAAGAACCACAATTTGTTTGTGTTAAGCCATGCAAACTAGTTAGTGAGTCACCTTTTGTCCATCACTTCCCCTTTTTTAATAAATTCGGTGTTTCATGGTGAGACCAAAATGTTCTCATGATGTCAGTAAACTTAGTCCCAGCATCTTTCCATGATCTGCATGTAAAGGCCTAAACAGCCTTAGCAATATAATTATAGGACAAGGAAAGGAAAATTTGGAATGTATCACAGGAATTGAGTTATCTGAAGTTATTACAAATTGCTTTCCAGTTCCTCCCAACAGTAGCCCTTCTTCCTCTCTGGATGACTGTAGATTACTGATTGGGGCCTTTAAAGTGGTTATAAAGTACGCCACTGGATAACTCCTCAATCCTGCCAAGACTTTTATCTCTGCTTTGATGTCATTATTAGTAAATCTAGCAGTATTATTTATTACCACAACAGGGACCAATGTAACACCCTTAGGTTACCAGATCAGGGTTGCCACTCAGGCTTGGAAATCATTTTGAAAAAAGGTGATGATGCTGAAATGTGTGGGAGAACCCCTGATGAATAGACTATAGGTTTCTTGTTAGCAGAAAAAGCCAATTTAAGCCCTTATATTACATTTTTTCATTAAGGAGTGCCTTTGTGGCTTTTTCTACTTGATGTGAAATTAGTTTAGGCAGCGTGAGAGCACGAGAGAGAACCTGACAGTATCTGTTTCACGCCTATCTTGTGAATTGGCAACCCTGACTAAGTAACATCCTCCATGAGCTAATGTTTAAACAAGAGGCCTTTACAACACATTGGATGTCAGATGTGGTGTAAATTTACCGGGCCGATGAACATCCTGACAACATTAGTAAACTCAGAGTAGTTCTCTTCCCCATATTAAAATAATAATCTGGAAGATTTTCATGTAAATAAATGTCTGTTAAGTCACTGTCTATCGCCAAATGAGGTAGCACAATGATTGAGTGATTGAGCCTATGGCCCGCTGATGATAGCCTTTGCATTTGCAGTATTATGAATTGGCTGTCTGGTGGCGACTTTTGCGGAAAAAATCACAAGCAGAGCCAAGCGTGGACGTCACACATGCAACACTGTCTGGATATCTGGGAAGAGTGCTCCCGCAATTACCGTTTATCTCCATAGGTGCCACCAAAGAGAATGAGCCTCAGATCTTTGAGATTACAACTTTAAAATAAGTTTAAGTGTTATATATTATATATTGCTTTAGAACAGACACTTACTATATGAAAGATAGCTTGCTAGCAAGCTTAAAAAACACTAGCTAGCTGTCATGCTAGCAGCTTTGTAAGAGCTGTAGCCCACTTCAGCATTGTTTCTTTGAACTAACGTTGTTGAACGCTAACATTAGCATGGCAGCATGGATCAAAAGACAATGCTAGCTTGTTGATTTTTTTGTAGTTGTCATTATGTTAACCATGTTCACTATCGGTGTGTTAGCATGCTAACCTAATTAGTATTTGACAAAATGTGAATGTAACCCTATAATGATGCTGGATGTTGATTGGTGTTGATGGTGATTAACAAAAGTAATTACAATATAAACTCTGCGAATCCACCCTGTAGTTTAAAATCTTAATTTAGCATGTTAGCATGTTAACATTAACTAATCAGCACTAAACAGAACAAACAGTTGAGGTTAGTGGGGGGGGGGGGGGGGGGGGTCTAATACAGGGGTGCTGATAATTGACAGAATAGTGTGATTTGCCTTCTTTTAAACGCTGACCTTTTCTTGTATTTATGATTTTTTTCTTTTTTCAGTGAAATCCTTCCTTATCAGCTTCAGTGTTCATAAGCTTTACTGGAAACTTTCCACTCTGTCAATTATGTGGAGATGAAAAGCATTGATAAGAAATGAAGTTTCGCCAAACATACACACAGAACTGATAAGGCTCTTTGACAGAGGTTATTCGTCTACATGTTACTCTTACATCTTATGAGCTGGTTGATCGTAAAACTCTTCTTCTTAACATTCCTTCAGTACACTCTGACACTGACATGGCGCATAGCAGATATAGTGGAGAAGGTCACATCTCACTACTCTAAGGTTTACTTTGGGTAAACTGAAACTGCCTGCCAAGTTTCAATACAACAAAAGGCATTTTGAAAAATGACCTCTCATACAAGCAGATAAATCATTGGCCTTTGAGATTGTAATATGTAAACCATGCAAGACTAAGGAAAGCGTAACCTTCATAATGGAAAGAAACAATTCCTTGCATCTGATACTGTACTAAAAAGTACCACACAGATAATGTCACAGGGCTGATGAAGACTTTAATCTGGTTTAGGAGGTTTTTCATTGATCTTCATCTCTGGACATACAGCAAGATTAATCCATTGCTACATATAATGATCTCACACTATGTTGCTTTACACATCCTCAACTCTGGCACTCCTTTACTTTATGACCATAAAAAACGCCACCTGACAGAATATCCATCTTTCCCACCTGTGTCACATCCTCATACATCACCGTGGATTGCTTAATGTCTTATTCCACTCCCCTAATACATAATTGTTGAAGGACAGGATATGGGAGTGTGTGTGTGCGTGTGTGCACATCCAGTACATTATATCCATAAAAGTCTGCTGTCACAGGGTGTGTACAGCCTGTTGTTTTTCATCTCCAAATGAGTCCTGGTTACCAAGCGATAAAGACATTAGGCGACACAGGGCCTTTTACACAGAGAAAATAATCAAATCATGCTCAGGATCTGATATTAGTCCTGCTTTTCTCACCACTTCATTGTGTTTTTCATATGACTGGAAAAAACTGTTTGAACAGGGCATCTATACCCCTCTTGCTATTTGTGTTCGCTCTCTGGCTGCTTAAAAGGCGGCTTTGAATGTAATCATTCAATGCATACAGATGAGGAAAACAGGCTGAGCCATTATCAAAGACCTCCTACTGTTTGTACCGCTCCTCAAGCTGCCCTCTGGCTTCCTCTCTGTACCCATAAACACAAAGTGAAGAGTGGGAGAAGGCTAAATGGGAACAGGCGTCACGACAGCGCACTGAACAAATAGGAGGCAGCATTTCTTTAAAAGGGTCTAATGAAGTTGGCAGCACTTGTGACTGACACGTGTTGGTTTGGTAAACATAAGGCGCTGAAAAATAATTCTTATCTGCGGAGTCACAGCTTAGAACCAATTTGCTAAACACTTAAAGTTAAAGGTTTATTTAGGACACAACCTACTATGATGATAGTTTAAACTTCTGGGATTTTTTTTTATGTCACGTCTTAACAGAAATTAAATATGTTGAGATATACAGCTGAGGTTTTACAGCTACAAATGCTACAGCAAGGCACATGTATTCGTAGATTTGCATTTCATTCACTACATAGAAGACCAGACTATTGGCCTTGGCAGAGGTCTGCCCTGCTAGCTCTGCTTATATTAGCTGAGTAACAAAATTAGCATGTACCCTCTGATTCTATTAAAGTAAAGTAATACCAAGGTCTGAACACAGCAGATCTTACTTTATAATAATAACAATGAAAAAATGCTTTTTTAATTTCCTGTCATTGTGGTGGACAGTGTGTAGTATTTTATGTCTGCATTTTTTTTTTTAAACTGAACACAAGTACATTGACATGGAAATATGTGCTAATTTATGCATTATTTTTTCCTCAGCAATTAGCATACTATTTAAGCTGAGAAATTGTGAGGTGAATCCAATCGGTATTTTTATGTTAAACATTTTCAGTGACAAAGCTCTGATAACCCACCTGTTGGCTATCTGGTTAGAATTATAATAAATTATAATATTATGCTAATATTTATTTACACATTTTTATAGCATTTTACACACTTATCCCAATGGTGCAAGTCTTATGTAGCAAATGAGACACTCTCAGTGAGTAATGTTGCTTTAAACATATTGTCTGGTGTGTAGTGGTCTCCTTCTGTGTGTCAGATATTTTCAAATTCTTCACATAGCTGTCTTAGATTCTTCTTTTTCCACCGGCTTTTACCAGAGATTTGGACTTTCAAACATTTACGTGAAATGTGCCCAGGAAAGAGAAAGTGATGTCTCATTTTGTGCTTTTCTTTCAACTGTAGGAATGACAACAACAGATCCCATCACACAAACTAATGTCACCAACGATGGGGGACCAATCATTGAGACATCCACAGCTCCAACAGCTTCGGACATGACTGTAACTGCAAGCCCAGATATAAGCAGCAACCGGACAACCAGCAGTTCTACAACTTTACCACCCTCCACAACAGAAAATGCCACAGTCTCTGAAGCTACTACAATCACAGAAAATGCCACAACAGAATCAACCATGGAACCATCCACAACCCATGCTTTCTCCCAACCAAACACTGAGTCTGGGACCACTACAGAGGAAGTCCCTTCCACCATTACTGAGGACAGTCACTCCCCCATTGGCCTAACTGATTCTCCATTGGCTACAACCAGCGATACAACACTGTCCACTCCAAGCCCAGAGACAAGCCAACCCACCAACACCAGTGAGACTACTAATGCAACCACCAGTCCCCCTCCAGATCACACACTGACCAGCACTGACATAACAACTACAAGTGTGCCAATCACAAACACCAGCAATGTTATGACTACAATGACCCCGATGACACAAACCAACAACGACACAACTACAATTACACCGATCACACCAACTGGCAGTGACACAACTACAATGACACAAACCACACCAACCGGAAATAACACAACTACAATGCCACTGATCACACAAACCAGTAACGACACAACTACAATGATACAAACCACACAAACTGGCAACGACACAACAACAATGACACAGATAGCACTAACCAGCAATGGCACAACTACAATGACACAAACCACACAAACCAGCAATGACACAACTACAATGACACAAACCACACAAACCAGCAATGACACAACTACCATGACACAGACCACACCAACCGGCAATAACACAACTACAATGCCACTGGTCACACAAACCAGCAACGACACAACTACAATGACACAGACCACACAAACCAGTAATGACACAACTACAATGACACAGACCACACCAACCAGCAACGACACAACTACAATGACACAAACCACACAAACCAGCAACGACACAACTACAATGACACAAACCACACAAACCAGCAACGACACAACTACAATGACACAAACCACACAAACCAACAACGACACAACTACAATGCCACTGGTCACACAAACCAGCAATGACACAACTACAATGACACAGACCACACAAACCAGTAATGACACAACTACAATGACACAGACCACACCAACCAGCAACGACACAACTACAATGACACAAACCACACAAACCAGCAACGACACAACTACAATGCCACTGGTCACACAAACCAGCAACGACACAACTACAATGACACAGACCACACAAACCAGCAACGACACAACTACAATGACACAGACCACACAAACCAGCAATGACACAACTACAATGACACAGACCACACAAACCAGCAATGACACAACTACAATGACACAGACCACACCAACCAGCAACGACACAACTACAATGACACAAACCACACAAACCAGCAACGACACAACTACAATGCCACTGGTCACACAAACCAGCAATGACACAACTACAATGACACAAACCACACAAACCAGCAACGACACAACTACAATGACACAGACCACACAAACCAGCAACGACACAACTACGATGCCACAAACCACACAAACCAGCAACAACACAACTACAATGACACTGGTCACACAAACCAGCAACGACACAACTACAATGACACAGACCACACCAACCAGCAACGACACAACTACAATGCCACTGGTCACACAAACCAGCAACGACACAACTACAATGACACAGACCACACCAACCAGCAATGACACAACTACCATGACACAAACCACACAAACCAGCAACGACACAACTACAATGCCACTGGTCACACAAACCAGCAACGACACAACTACAATGACGCAGACCACACAAACCAGCAACGACACAACTACGATGCCACAAACCACACAAACCAACAATGACACAACTACAATGACACAGACCACACAAACTGGCAACGACACAACAACAATCACACTGACTGCACAGACCAACAACAGCACAACCTCGATTGCAGCCACGACACAGCTGAGCGCCACCACAACAACTCCAACTCCAACGACCACACAAACCAGCAACGGCACAACAATTACAAGTACAGTAACCCCTGCTATCTCTACAACTACACTAACAAACTCTACTAACACCTCTCCTGAGTCTCCTCCATCTACCACAACACCCTCATTCTCCACTGTTACTGGAACCCCATCTTCTTCACCTACCTCCGTCTCAAACTCCAGCTCTCTCCCTCCAAACACCTCCCCAGGCAGTAGCACCGCTTCCCCCACTGGAATTACTACCACCCTTAGTCCCTCTACAGCAACCCCAGGAGGTAGGACTAACAGCGTAATGAGTGTTGGTGTGTGTGTTCTTAAAAAATTGTTTACTCAAACATACAGGTGAGAAGGAACTTAATGTGGACTATGGGTTAAGGCTGCACTATGCTTTTAGACAGCGATGTTGGCTGTGTTCTCTGTTTAGATATCCTTGGATTGATTTTACATATTGTTTATTATTACAGTGCCTGGCCACACTGCAGAAACCAGTACTTTAACTCAGTCAACTGAACCAGCCTTGTCCACCATCATGCCAACCTCCACCACCGCCAGTATTGATACCACCATGAGAACAACAGAAAGCACCACCGTCAACCCAACCACTGCAGCCACGCCCATTCCTACCCTGGGTGCAGTCATAGGTTCGTACCTCTCTCCATTGGCCACAGTAGGCAGCTGTCTTTGCTCTGAAATCTTCCAGTGTACACTCCCTGTTCAGCACGGAACAGAGTTAGTGACTAGCTGGTGAGCATAGTGGAGCGTTTAGGAGATAAAGGGCATCATATATCCTTCAGGAGTTGGTAGAGACCAAAAACAGAGCTAAAAGGAGAGGAGCAACACATGTTGTTTCTTCACTGCCGGATTGGTAAATAAGCTGCTTACCACATCAGTTTAAAAGGTTATAGTATATCAGAACTTTTTTCCGCTTCAAATAAGAGTTATTGATGGCCACTCATTATTTCTCCCATCAACAGTGTGTCCATCTGTCCCTTGTCCTCTTGAAAGCGTCTGTCTCAACGGCACTTGCCAGTGTCTCTCCGGTAGCTTCCTGCTGAACGGCCGCTGTGAACCCGGTAGGAACATAACAGCATTTCACATCTAATGGTGGCAGTAAGAATCTGGGCCTTATTTCATCCTCTCCTTCTTTTCACTCAGCCCAAGTGTTCCCCGGCCAGCTTCATCTCACCTCCTTGATCTTTAAAAAAGAAATGAGCAACAGGTCCTCGACCATATTCCAGACGACGGCGGCTAAGATATCAGCAGCGGTAGGTTGTGAGCTTAGGAATCATGTTAATGAAATTAGAACGAATGCTCCATTCACAGTCATTAAACCTGTTTTTTCCCTCTTTCATAGCTCAGAGATGCCCTCAAAAATGAGCCTGGTTATATTCGATCTGACATTGTACGACTTGAGTGAGTATTTTCTCTTTCTCCTCCTGCAGCAAGATATCGCGCCATCTTACAAAAGATATTTCAATGTTTTTTGTGCTTCTAGACAAGGAAGTGTGCAAGCAACTGTAAATAACATCTTTGAAAACACCAACGCCACTCAAGAGTCTGTTGTTAAGTCCATTAGAAAGGCTATAACCTCAGCAGGCTCAAATGTATTGTTGAACGCTACATTTACAAGTAAGTACAGCTTGTACACTATCCACTTCTTTGGTTATTTTAACACAAACTCTTTCTCATACACTTGTTTATATGTGTTCTGTTTTAGGATCCAACCTGTGTGAGCAGGAGCCGCTACCTTGTGAGGCCGCCACAACAACATGCACAAATACAGGCGGCCGGGCTGTTTGTTCCTGCAAAGCGGGCTACATCTCCATCATGTACTCAAACACCAGCTGCAGAGGTAACAGCTACTAGGCCGACCAGAACATGCTGAAATCATCTTTATCATGTTCTGCTACCATAGTGCTAAAGATATTTAAAGCTTCATACATAGACTATTATATCTGATGCCCCACAGCGCCTGAGACAAGCTCCAGTGACGTTTTCCCAGCTGATCTACAGTAAAGAGAACTGTAACAAAAAAAACTCCTCTGTGACATTCTTGTGTGTGAGAATGAGGGGGAGAAACAACAGGGAGCGAGACTCAGAGACAAGGTCAAGAGCTGCAGCCTTTTCTCCATGCCAACCCTCGGCCTTTACCTCATTTATCGCTCACATTTATTTCTTTTTAACTGGGTTGTTACCCCGGAAACGTGGAAGAATCACAGCTTTCTCTCTCTGTGTGGAGGGGTTGTGACCACGGAGATCGGCTATATGTAGAGCTTATATAGAATAAGACTTTCATACAAATGTGTTCATACACTGCCTTTCCCAGAAACACATAATGTTCCCTTATGGGCTTGTTTGTTATGGTCATCATGTGGCCTCCAAAAGAAGAGGCTCTCATTGTGCTCGTGTTTTCATTGCCAGTGCAATCAGGCGTATTGAACGTCTTGGTCTACCCTGAGCGAGTCTGAAACTGTAGCTTGTTATGTTCTTATTTCATTCTCTTTGTGAAACATTTTGTGTGTGTGTTTAAATGATTGTGTGTTTCTTTTTAGCGTGTCCGAGCGGGAAGAGGGCAGTGGGAGACACGTGCAAGCCGTAAGTACACATTTGTAGTTTTGTTTAAAGGGAATGACAGGTGTGGGGTGTTTTACTGTCACTGTGTGGTACGTGTTGATATGAAGTTAGCTCCCCCTTGTGGATTCACTCTCTAACTTGCCTACTGTAAACACAAGTATCATCATTTTTAATGCTCTGTTTGGTCCCTCAGATGTTCATTTGGATATGCTGGCTTCAACTGCAACGACTGTGAGTAACTATTTTAACGGGCTGAAATGATGCAGCAGAAGTAGAAGTTGAATAAAAAGTGAAATATGCCTTTAATGTGTGTGTTACAGCTGCTCTGCTGGCAGTGGTGGTCATCTCCTGCGTCCTGGGAGGGATTCTTATCATCCTGATCCTGGCTTTGCTCATCTACTGCTTCTGGTAGGAAAATAGGGGAAAAACAAACAAATCCTCCAAACATTAAGAGCCCTAGTATTGATTTTTTTTTATGATTATGCAGCATATAATCAATTCATGCAGTTTCTCAATTGAAAGAAATGGATATTAACACTCTGCATGTTTTAGCTCTGACTAATGTTGGCTGTTGTTATTTGTATGCCTACATTGTTTAAACTAGGGTTTAATTTTACATTTAGGATGCATACAAATGTTTCAGCATCCTCGATAATGATGCACACAGTATAATGATTACATTTTAATTTTGAGTTATGACCAACAGGATGTTGAAATATAATGATTTTAGATTTTGTTTAAACTTAAAGTCATAATCTCGAAGGTTTTCATGTAAACAAATGAAAGCCTTTTGCAGCATTTGCAGTATTACTGACTGGGTGTCTGGTGGGACACAAGCGGCGCCCAGTTAGTGATGTGTTTTCCATCAGCCAGCAGTGGTTGGTCTGCCAGAGAGGGTAGGCGGAGCTAAGCGGCTGCTTTTCCGGTCTCTGCAAGTGTTGCGAGTAAACAGTAATCTACTATGGCTGAACAAAGAAAAGATCGATGACTACAGATACAACTTCAAAGAAAAAGAAACATATCCAACGCTCAGATTAAGGCAAACAGTCTAAAAAGGAAAGCGACGAAAATCAAGAGTTACAACCGTGACAAAGGGAGCCAGATGTAAACGTCTGGTTATCTGGGATGTGTGCACCTACAGTTGCCTTTTATCCCCATATGGTGCCACCAAATAGAATGAAAATAAGAACTTTGAAATGATCAGTTTAAATGTCTTATAGCAATGGCAAAATGATTTGTTCATTAGGGGGTAAAGGAGATGTTATTCAGTATTTTTCTCGAAGTAGTGGAGTATGTGAAAAGACCAAAACCTGCATTGCATTGGTCTGTCTCTTTGTTTTGGAAGAAGAAATGGCCAAAAACATGTGATAGTTAAAAATTCATTTTAGACTTTTATACTTAAGGACATAAGTCTTTGAAAACAGGAAACAAAATTTCAGCTTTTATTATGAAAAGGATCAGTAATTTCCTGGGACAGTTGTGGACTATTTTCAGCTGTGCAATACAGTAACATACATTTAGTTCTTTGAGTATTTATGGCAACATGATGTTATTGTGGTAAGAGATAAACTACTGTGATTTTAATATTTTTTGTACTACAATGGAGCAACAGAGGAACAAGATATATCAATAATAAAATAATAAAAATAAAAAATATTTTTATTGACATTAATTCATTCCAGGTGAAATTTCACACATGCAACATTTTACCTTCTCTATTTTTTAACACCAGTGGGGGACGCTCACAGAGCAAGCCAGACAGCAGCAGCAGCCCCTACGCCTCAGACGACACAAACCAGCCGTGGCCCACTGGCATCACCCCCATCCCTCGAGCCACCACTAACTGGGATGCAGCTCCTTCCATCGAGCTGACAGAAGGGGGCAGCACTCGAGCACTGGTGGACAAGAAGCATCAGACCAACGGATTGGTGAGTCATTGAATGTTTCCCGTATATTGTCTCGCCGTCTCGAGTAATTACAACTAATCCCTCTGTCGTGCGTTTCCACTAAATCAGCCTTAAGTTTGGTCAATGTTCTCCTGACATCTTGCACCTGCTGATTAACCTCAAACTAACCCGGTAAGCATGGATTTGGCCGCTTGCAGATGAAAGACACACCTGGGTTATCTAGGCTGAACATCTGAACACATAGAGCTGTTTAAACTTTATTTAAACATTTCAGTGTGTAGTGGCTCCTGCTTTACACTGAAAGACAATGCTTTCCTACAGTTTAAACCACAACAACTGGACTTTATTTGACCTGCAGATCAACAAATTCATGCTCACTTGACACATGATCACCTCGTGTAATTTAAAAGAAACACACCTATGCACACTATTAAGTATAACCCAATCATCCAGAATGTATATTTACAGTATATAGTACTAGTAAGTAGTTCCCTCCCATGCTCCCTGCTTTGCCTGACTCCCCATGTGTTGCTGTAGGGGTTTCATCTGAAGCACAACGGATGGAAAAAGGTAAGGCATGGCTTTGCTTCTAGATTCTGATTTGCCTTGATGCTTCCTGCTGATGATCTAGACAGTGAGAATCACTGGTTTTCTGGGTGATTGGAAGCTTCCTGGGAGCGTTTTGATGGTTGTGGACAGCTGTGTGCTCTCATCTTCAAGCTAAATCAAGTGACTGATGGTTCAAAGATGCTCAGCTGATGTTAGTCTGGGGTAGTCAATAATAGATTTTAGTGCACATTGGTGATTTGTCTGTAAGGGGTGTTTGTGTTTGAATGTTTGAAAATGAAAGATGCTAATATCATTATTGCTTCCGCTGACATTTCAGACGGGATCATACGATCTCAACCCAGATGGAATGAAGACCTTTAAAGGTAAGAATCCATCCCGCTACTCCTATCTGGTTCAAGGCCATGAGAACCCGTACTTCTTACCCGGAGACGAGAAGAAAAACTGAAAAACAAGACACCAGCTTGCGATGGAATTCATGTATAAACTGATCGCTGATTTGAAACTCTGACTCTGCAGGCACATTTCCTGAGCAGGAAACATCTTTGAACTCACATGGATTCATGACAAATCACAAATGACATATCTTAACTGGGAGAAAGCCACCAAAGAGATTCAATCATACGAGCAAGAACATTTAAACAGCTTCTTACAGGTGACGTCGTGTGCATCATGTCTGCTCTGTGGAACGAGCTGCATGGTGCTGATTATAACCAGAAGATGTCACTGTCGCTCAGTTTAATTCTCCTGCTCTTTTTTTAAAGGTACATTTATGTTTTTTATGCTCAAACAAATCAGCCTGTAGACTTATAAAATGAAGCTTCATGTTGCTAATTGCACTAAAGTGTGTGCTAAGTTTACCACCAGTTTTCCTCTGAAATCAAAGGTAAATGAATGTGGGCTTTCTGGAGCTACTGGATACTTTTCTTATGGGTGTGATTCTTTTTTAAACTCAAGGGGCTGGATCCCTGGTTCTGGGTACTTTTTTAAAGGGATTTATATTGTAGCTGAGTATAAACTTTATTTCTTGAGGCTGTACTTGCAAAATGTGCCTGTTTTCATGATCTGTTTGACAAACAAGAAACATGCAAAGCTGGTGATAAAGCCTCTCTCCTAGATGTGCCAATTACCGCTTGTATACATTTCTTTTGAACGCTCTGATATATATTTATCACTGTGTGTCTGAGTCAGAGGACTATTTTTTAAGAGTGACAAGGTTTTGTAAGACTGAAGATGCAGAGAATGTGTGTATGGAAATAAATTAATATAAAAACAAGTGTTGTTTCTCATTGTCTGTGATTGTAGTTAGCTGCCCTACAGGTATTTAAGCAGCTTAAACAGTCCTGGAAACAGAATGTCTTTGAGACTGCTGAAGAGCATACGGTTAAAGAAAAACCTGTAAAAAAAGTTAGATTAGATTTTTTTATATGTTACATATACAGTCTTTTTTAAACAGCGTTACACCTCTCAATCCCAAATTATTGATTTATTTGTATTTCTGTTAGCAAATTTTTGTACATTTTTTACAATTCGCTAAGCCCCTCCTTTGGATGGCCACTGTCCAATCCTACGTTAGGAATCGTAACTAGGCGCGGAAGGCCTGTCAAGCTTTCAGTACAAGGAGAAATGTTGAAACGGTGTGCATATGGAATCTGCAAGTCTGACAGCAGACAGCCAAAAACTTAAACGTAGCAACAGTAACTAAGGGGGGCGTGACTTATCGAAGGGTCAGTTGACCTTAGATATGAGTGAAGTTTTAATACGTGTGTATTGCTTCACGTTGTACCTTTAATCTGTTCATGTGGCTTATGTGTGAAAGAATTGTAGCGCCAACAGTGCAAGTGTTAGCAATGGATTCCGCTAACGTCAACAAACTAGCACTCAAGGCCAAAATTTAGCACAGAAAGTTTCTTCTGGACATGAAGGAATAACTGAACTGGAAAACGGGTCAATATCGCTAGGACATACGATTAATCAGGGGCCTTAGCTAAAGTTAGCTTGCTTGCTAATGCAGGGGAATTTGCTAGCTAGCTCATTCATTGCATACAAACTACTGGGGCTGTGTTTGCTTGTTAATTGGCTAGCTAGCTTTTGGTAAATTACTTGGATCAGCTAGCGCTACAAAGCAACCAATGCCATAACAATGCAGTGTAGCTAAGTTACAGCAAGTTGGCTAACCATAGCGTTCTTGCTAACGTTATCACTAGCCATAATTTTACCCATTTTCCTTCTGGTACTCAGTTCAGTTTAACTTTTTTTTTTTTTAAGAAACAATTTAAATGTTTTTTAAGTCCTTATTGAGGATTGCTTTTTATACTAATGTGTCTGTATTCATATTTTCTTCTTTGTTCATAGCATATCTAATACGTATGTGTTGTTTGTTTTCCAACTGGTTATGTCTGAAAATCCTCATATGTAAAGTTCAGCATTACATTTTCTGAATTGCTTTTGCAAACACCTACACTCTCTCTCTAAACAGAATAATTTATACATACTGCTGCAGCTCATTATGCAGCAGAAGGCTTTTGGACCTCAATGCACGGCCTCATGAATCACAGTGTTAATATGATTATTCCTGGAGGTTGATGTTGACTGCGTTTTACCCAGAAATACTCCCTCTCCCTGCCGCCTGTGCAGCACTCTGTCATCCTAAGAGACGAGAGGGCTTTATGTTAGTGTGTAAATAAACTTGGCTGGCGGTGCGTTGCTGTGGCTTTACAGTCCAGGAGTCCTCGCAGCCTCTTAAAATCTGGGATTTGGTTTGTTGGGAGGCTAAATCTGGCTTTGCTAGGCTTTAATCTTGGGCACTGGGTCACTGGAACGCACTGTGACTGGCACAGTGGGGGGCAAAGTCAGATGCACATGTGGTGTGTTGATTTCTGTTTGCATGTGTTTACTGTGTAGAGTGCTGATCTGTAGATTAAAATCAATGCCAGCTGCAGGGATGGATTTTAACACTCGTCTGTCTGTTAAATAACACGATAAACTGTCAGGGGTCTTCATGTTTGTTTGAACATATCAGTAAAATTCCAACCTTGTCTCCTAGAAAAAGAAAGCTAAAAATTCAACTGCATAAATTAAACTCAATTAAACTCTACAGTTGATTTAATACCTCTTCTGTGATGAACTTCCCTCTCTGTCAGCCAAGGCAGCGGCTCTAATCTGTGCAGGAATGTATTTAGTGCCCATTACCATCCTTCCAGCTCCTGGCTCTGCTGCAGCACATCCCATCAGCCCAGAGGCTCAGCTGACTGATCAATACACCACTTAGCAGCCGTGAGCTACACATCCCACCAGTCATTTGACCTGCAGGAGCTGTGGGAATGGGCACGCAATCCAATAAGCATCGAGCCACTGAGGCAAGAGAGCCGGACCGCCAACTGGAGGAACTTCCTGCTCCCTGAGATGCAGGTACTGTTCATCTGCAGATCAGGCCTGTTTCTGGACAGTCACACACTTAGTGAGATATAGATGGGCACTTGATTCAGTCTCATATTTTAATAAAGAAACTGAAACTGTCCACCAAAGACATCAGAACCTAAATTAGACAGACTGCAGCCGTCTGAAGTAAACATTAGAGTCATTTTAACAGCAGCAGATGGAGACAATAGTTTGCACACACTAAAGTTGACATTCCACATTTACTAACAAAACAATCTCATAAATTAAAAGACTCACAAAGGAAGCTGAAGCCACCTGCTTTATTTTACTGCTGCGAATGAGCAGAAATCTGCCTCGGCTTTCTCCCCCTCCCTCCCTTCTGTCTCTATTAAGTCACACAGACGGCTGTAATTCACTTTCCCTCGTGCCGCTCTGCAGCAGCCAGTGAGGTACATAAAATTATGAAACATTTCCCAGAAATGGTATAGATCTTAAAAAACACCTGCCACAGAAAAAAACCTCCACAAGCATGTTTGGCTGCGCCGCCTTCATAGAACAAGCAGAGATGTAATGGAGGGTGAAGCCGTTTAAACTGAGCTTATAAATCATTTTTTAGTTGCTCAAAATATACTAATAAATATAATGACTTGACTTCAAAATGGGAAGATTTGTATTGTGAGTATAAATATTTTCAAACTGTAATTTAGAGCTCTGGGTCTCTGAGATATGAAACCGTCCTTTGCTGCATGTCGTCCCCCCTTGTTCCCTGCCTTTCCTGTCTCTCTGCAGCTATCACTATCAGACAAAGACAACAATGTCCAAAAATACAAAAACAAATTCATGAATAGCTGCTATGTAATATCAAATAGCTTACAGATGCATGTGAGACAACAAGCCCCACAGTGATATAAAGATTTACACATTAATCGAGACGCATGGCCGTGTTGGTATCATTGGTTGGTCATTTTTTTCTGTTTCGGGGACATTTTTTTAAAATCTCTTTGTTGTATTGTGTCTATTTTTGGTTGTTCTTTTGTCTCTTTGCAGTTGTTTTCATCTGATTGTGGCTGTTGTTGTGTCTCTGTGGTTTTTGTCATGACTCTTTGTGGTTGGTTTTAAGTCTGTGGTTGTTTTTTGTGTCTCTTTGTTGTTTTTTGTGTCTCTTTGTGGTTGATTTTGTGTCTCGTTGTGCTTCTTGTCATGACTTTTTGTGGTTGTTTTTGTGTCTGTGGTAGTTTTGGTGTGTCTGATTGTGGTTGTTGTTGTGTCTCTTTGTAGTTGTTTATGTGTCACTTTGTAGTTGTTTTTCTCCCTCTTTGTGCTTGTCGTCACAACTCTTTTTGGTTGTCCAATTATGGTTGCTTTTTTGTCTCTTTGAAGTTGTTGCATGTCTTTAAAGTTGTTCTTGCGGCTCCTTAAGGTTGCTTTTGTGCCTTTGTGGTTCTTTCTGTGTCCCTTTGTAGTTGTTTTTGTGTTTAACATGTTTTTGGTTGTTTTTTCACCTCTTTGTGGCTATTTTTACATCTCTGGATGTATTTTTTATCTCCTTTTATGTCAGTGTACTTCTCCGTGTGGCCATGAATGTTCAGCATCAGTCAGTCACTATAGTCGTTCGGTTACTGTCGGCAATACTGTCATTGTGATGTAAGAAACAAATTAAACCTTTCCAGAAATAAGAACTCAAAATGGCTCTGTAACCCAATTTGCTACAACCTGATTTGTTATCCTCCCATCTCCCCCCTCATTATCTCAGACGGTGGAGAGAAGAGAGAGCGGTCAGAGGCCTTGCAGGAGTCTGAGTGCCAGCAGATAATGCAGTGAGGCCAGACACACAGCCATATTGATGACTCTTGGAGGCTGAGAGAATGGTGAGAAAGTTGTGGCGCCAGGCCGGCATTAGTCTGAGAGGACATTAGGCCTCCTGCATCCAGACAAAGAGCTACGATCTGATGAAAGGGAGAACAGTAAATATGATATCAGTTAATGTCATACAGAGAGGTGAGAGCTCATTTCTCCCCCTCTGAAGGTTGAGCTAACCTCTGAAAAGTCAGGCCAAATTACCAGAAACACCTTTGGTCCAATCAAATCTCTTGTATTCCTGTGCGTTTCATTTGGCTGTTTCTTTTCTACACTGAATATTTGCTGTGACTGCCATTCTCCACCTGTCCACTAGAGGCCCTCAGACTTTCACACCTGCCTCGGTTACTTGCCTCTGTGCCTTATTTTCCGATTACACTCTCACTTTCTGTAGCAGATCTTTTTTCCAGTTGCTCGGCTCATACCTGTTCCTAAGTACACTACCAGCTGCATTATTTCCAATAGCCGGAGGAGGGCGACTCCACTCGTTGCAAAACAAGTCAGATTCTCAGAACAGACAGGAAAATGTCCCCGCTTCTTAGTTGATTTATTACCTCAGTGAACATTTTTCTAATGAGTTTATGGTCTCAATCACTTGTTTCTTCAATACAGCATCGTGTAATCTTTTCAATTCTAGTGCTATGCTTAAGGTATGCTTAAGGTTGTGGCTACCTCTGATTGACAAGCAGGACTTAATGCATATTCATCATCCTTGGCTGCACGGTGATGCAGTGGTTACCGCTCCCCACTCTGCATGTTCTCCCGGTGCATGCATGGGTTCCCTCCGGGTACTCCGGCTTCCTCCCACAGTCTAAAGACATGCTTGCGAAGTTAATTGTTTCCCACGTAGGTGTGAATGTGATTGAAATGGTTGTCCCTCTCTATGTGTCTGTATGTGGCGATCAGTCCAGGGTGTACCCCGCCCTGCAACTCTGAACAGGATAAGCGGTATAGATAATGGTTGGATGGATTCATCATCCTGGCACGTACGCTCACGTCTGGCTCCGAAATAACCGAGAAGGCAACGGCCAGGATGCCGAACTCCAGGACTCGATAGGTGGTTTCACAAACCGATGGGTCACATTGGCTACATCTTTATGTCTTTCCCAAAGACACACTATCTGCACACTAACCTACAGATATAGTGTATATTGTATTCTATCAGTATTATGTCTGAGTAGTAGATTTATGCAGCTATTGATGAGCTGCAGATCTGAGTCATGCTTACTAAGTGTTCATTCTTAAGTGTCATAAATACGGCATCTATCCCAAGTGCAGAACAAAAAGATGCAAGCAGGATTTAACTGGCTGCTGTTTGCTGCATTGTATTTATAATGTATTGTACTTTAATTAGTTAAGCATACAGACACAACAATAATTATAATACCTATGCTTAGTATATAGTTAATTTATACAAGCCTTAGGTCCTCCTAATTCAAGCTAGTTGCTGAATTTGAAAATGCTGCATTTAAGAGCATAACGTTGTATCACATACTTGAGTTTCTACACAAAGACTGGTGCACAGAATCTCCAGCATTGCAGAGGGATGATTCATTTCCTTTCCCCAGTGTCTAAAGTAAGTTTGCTTTTATGAGCTCTGTTCTTTTTTTCCTTCTACAAAATGTTATCCAGAGGCTGTGAAACAAACATGATAAGAAATGCAGAGGAAAAAATAATATTTGTTGTTGCACAAAGGAACTACTTCTAAGTCTTTTTTTGCTTTGTCATTGTGCCCACAGCATGAATAAGAGAAGAACTTGCCAGAGGGACGCATATGAAATAAAGTTAATGAGACTACAGGCCATGTCTGGATTCTACTGTAATTATAACAGGAAGTAAATACTTCATCATCATCATTTTGCTGTATACATCTGCACTCAGCACAGAATAATGGCTCTCAGGGTCTCCAACATGTGCCCTATTATCTGACGTCCACTCCGGTCATGTGGTGCCTCTGGAGTTGACCGAACACACAGACCTGGTTTGTGGGGTCAGAAGACCGTTCCGACCTCCTGTTCCTCCCCTCATTATGGACATCAGGCCGGCCTCTCCTGCTCCCCAGAGGAGGAGGTCAGCAGATGTCTCCAAATCAATTTGGCCAAAGAGCCAAAACGACCACTGGTGTGATTAATGGGGATGTTTGTAGTTTGGATACTCGCTGCGTCCAGCTGATACACAGAGAGCAGCAATGTCACTGCACAGACACAGTCAGGTCAGGACAGGACAAATGTATTTCAAATGTATTTATTCGGTTATTTTTACATAAAAGTGTCAGATAATCTCAATATCTTATTTTTTTTAAATGATAATGCCAATATTGATAGTTATTGAAAGTTATGACCTGACCAATTTTGGACTCCAGCATATTCATCATTGTGAAAACCAACACATGTGGCTCACTTTTGAATTCACTTAAAGAGCATGAAATCTCATGTGTCTGCATGTTCAGGGCATGTTTGTGTGTGCACTTCACTCCTTTGTATCCAGAGGGCCTCGGCGGTCCAGACACTGAGAAGAGTGGGGGCATCCAGGCACAAAGACAGACTGGAAACACCCTCAATTATCATGTGAATGAAGGGATGTGTGTGTGTGTGTGCGCGGGGGGTTAACCCATCATTAAGATGCTGTGTGTCCACTGCATGAGCAGACAAAGAGCCAGCAGCCGCTCCAGAGCAAGACGTGGACAGCCTCGACCTCAGCTTCAGTCCTGCCAGGCTCAGGGAGGAGGGGGAGGGAGGAGGGGGACACTCCATCAGAGGCAGCCTATCAGATCCAATTAGTCACCACAGCATTACAGAGTGGAATCAAGCCAAAGAGAAAGTGGAAAAGAAAGGAGAAGATACAGCTGTCACTGGGTAACCATCTTTTTGTGCCTCTATCATTACAGTTTTGTCATTGAGACACTTTCTGCGAATAAACAGGAAGGTTTTTCTAACATGTAAACATTTACTTAATCCAAAATCTGGCCACAACCAGAGGGGGTATACGGTATCTGGTTGTTCAATTTCACCAACAGATTTTATAATTTTATAACATACTGTTTATTTAGTATTTTTTCTCATATAAATAAGTCAATTATGGGCAGCAGAATAAAAAGGTTTTAACAAGAAAGATGCTAACAATTTCATTTTGTGTTGTGTCTCTGACAAATACCCATTTTCCACTGTCTTTGTTGCTCTGTATGGTCTCCACCACCACCACCACAAAAAAGAAATATCTGAGAAGCTAAATTAGCTATCGCTGTTGAACTTTCACTTGCTTACTAGTTGCTAACTTTGTCTGTTCTTGAAAACAGCTGCCGCTAATAAAAAGTCAACCGTTAGCTGAGGAAAAAGTCAACAGTTAGCTGAGAAAGAGTCAACAGCTAGCTAAGAAAAAATCAACAGTTGAGAAAAAGTCAACAGTTAGCTAAAAGATGGTAACTAAAGTGGAGATAAATACAAGTGCAAAAAAGTGCTCTTAAACTTTAGCTGAGAAAAAGTCAACAGTTAATTGAGACAAAGTCTACAGTTAGCTGAGAAAAAATACAGTTAGCTGAGAAAAAGTAAACTGTTAGCTAGGAAAAAGTCTACAGTTAGCTGAGAAAAAGTCAACAGTTAGCTGAGAAAAAGTAAACTATTAGCTAAGAAAAAGTCTACAGTTAGCTGAGAAAAAGTAAACTGTTAGCTAAGAAAAAGTCTACAGTTAGCTGAGAAAAAGTAAACTGTTAGCTAAGAAAAAGTCTACAGTTAGCTGAGAAAAAGTAAACTGTTAGCTAAGAAAAAGTCTACAGTTAGCTGAGAAAAAGTCTACAGTTAGCTGAGAAAAAGTAAACTGTTAGCTAGGAAAAAGTCTACAGTTAGCTGAGAAAAAGTCTACAGTTAGCTGAGAAAAAGTAAACTATTAGCTAAGAAAAAGTCTACAGTTAGCTGAGAAAAAGTAAACTGTTAGCTAAGAAAAAGTCTACAGTTAGCTGAGAAAAAGTCTACAGTTAGCTGAGAAAAAGTAAACTGTTAGCTAGGAAAAAGTCTACAGTTAGCTGAGAAAAAGTCTACAGTTAGCTGAGAAAAAGTAAACTATTAGCTAAGAAAAAGTCTACAGTTAGCTGAGAAAAAGTAAACTGTTAGCTAAGAAAAGTCTACAGTTAGCTGAGAAAAAGTCTACAGTTAGCTTATCGATGCTATAAAGTGGAGATTAATATAAGTGTAAAAAAGTGCTCTTCACTTGCTTACTAGTTGCTAACTTTGTTCTTCAGTGCGACCTTGAAAACAGCTGCAGCTAAGAAAAAGTCAACAGTTAGCTAAACGATGCTCTAACTAAAGTATAAATTAATAAAAGAGCAAAATCAGGTGATGTATCTCTGCGAATGACCCTCTGCTTATTACACATATTCTTTTAATCCATTATTTATACAAAATTAATAATTGGTGCTTTAATGTTGCACTACACTTGGTTGCTAGCTTCTTGCAGGTACACCGAGCTAGCTAACACTAATGAAGGCTAATCCAACAGTTGCAGGTGCTGCTATTGAACTGTTTTGCACACAGAGAGATATTCCTGATATTAAGCCAACATTTAGCCTCATTGATGCACATGAGGTGGACAAGATAATGCCGAAATAATCATAATACCTGTCAGAATGCAACCCAGTTCAACAATACAACATTATAACTACATCATGGAAATGGTTGTTATAGTTGAAAATACCCCGTCACTAAATCAGTTTAATGAAAACTGAACATTATATTAGTATTAGTTTTAGCTTGGTTTAACAATTTCTTATATTTTTCTTGTTGTGCAGCAGATAGACAGAGAGAAAAACAGCTCTCAACCTTCCTCTGGCATTCCTGTTCAACTGATGCTGAGCCCAGAGAGAGAGAGAGCATCAGTGATGAACAGGGAGGAGAATGGCTAGGGGAGGGGCTGTCAGAGGCAGAGAGAGAGGGGAGGAAGAGGCGGACACTCAGCGGCAGCAGGTTTGTGAGAGCAGCAGCCCAGAGGAGGAGGAGGAGGAAGAAAGAAGAAGGAGGAGGAGGAAGAGGAGGAATCAGAGCGAGAGAAACAGTGTGGCTGCAGTCAGGAGGGACACAAACACAGAGAGAGAGAGAGTGAGAGAGAGAGAGGAGGCGATACAGAGAAGAGAAGGTGAGAAAACAGCTAATTTCTGTCCACATTTCTGTCTCCTTAACCCTTCAGTCGAGGGATCCCGATGCTCTGCTATCCACGGTGTGTTTTCATTTTTCTTCCTCCGTCTGCCAGCTGACGGCACGCTGTATGTGGAGGGAGCCGTAGCACTGCAGAGTGATGCAGAGAGATGGAGGAGGGAGAAAGAAGGAGGGAGGGAGGGATGGAGGGCTAGCATTATGCTCTACAGACATGAGGAAGTAAGAACAGAGAGAGGAAGAGGAGGGGAAACAGAGAGAAAAACATCTGCCTGTACGTTGCTGTGTAGCAGTGTGTGTATGTGTGTGTGTGTGTGGCATCTGAGTGACAGCCTACAGGAGCGTCTCAGCTGTCAGCATCACTAGTTTCCCTCCATGTTGAAGATGATATAAGTTTCTCTAAGGCCACACCCTCTGCGATTATATGATGGGTGCTTTTGTGTGGAGGGTGTGAGTGTGGGAAATGTGTGTGTGTGTGTGCGTGTGTGAAAGGCATGTTGGATGTTCGCCAAACATGCTTAGTGTTGCCTCCCATTACTGTCAGGGCAGTGGATTAGCTGGTGTGTGTGTGTGTGTGTGTGTGTGTGTGAGCGCTGTTCATTCTCGGGGAGGCGAGCCAAGATGCTCGATCATGTTCTGACCAAGATGTTGTCAGCTGTGTGTGTTTGGACACTTCACACATAAACCATCCACCAGTGTGTGTTCCCGCTCCTGAGGCTGCTCCATGCTTCAAATTCTTACATCTTTTAGTGGCTGAAACAGGAGGAAAATCCTCCACCATATTGTAAAATCACATGTCTCAGAATGACACTGTTTGGTCCTTGAACGCAGCATATTTACAACAGCTTTCCGAGCATTTGTTGTTTCAGCATCTCGATGCCAAGACGTTTTCACAGCATCCTGGACAATACATTTTCATTCAGAGCTGTTACGCTTGAGAGGGTCTTTCCGATGATCCCTCTACCCTCACATTTATCACCACATCCTCTCCAGATGGCACATTTTGTGTTGAAACATCTTTAGATGCTGTATAAACACGGAGTGCAAAGTAATACTGTAGCAGCTCATAAACAATGGAGACAGTCCTGCCAAGAAAACAACAGCACCAGTGGAGTCAAAATGTGCCAGAAAAACAACATGTATTTATGTTTGCGGCTGGGTTAAAGGAGAGAGTCGGGTGATGGTGTTTGAATTTATTCTTCTTTAATAGGGATGATGCAATTTAGCTACAACACAGAGCAAGAAACTGGTGTGTTGAACAGAGAGAATGTAGCTAATTTTTAGCTCTCGCCCTCGTTTGGCCTTTACATGTACAGTATAATTTCACCACGTGACACAAGTACAGACACAATATCACACCAGTACAGTGTTAATTGTAGTGTTTTAACATCATACAATGGATTTACTTTTGAGCAGTGATTTGTAGCTCTTTTGGAAATTACACAGAAGGTTCTGAGGAGGCAAATCAGAAGACATTTTAATGTGTCCCTCCAGGAAGCATAAACAAGCATCGTATTTTGGATGCAGGATACAGGTTGAAACACGTTGCAGCTCCACATTATGAGGACTTTCCCATGTCCCTGATAGAAACAAGGTGTAAGGGAATCTTTGTTAAGAACATTCTTGACTTCCTCTTTGGTTTTCAGATGATAGAACACAAAGGTGCACGTAAAAGAGGCAAATATACTTAGTTGTTGTTGTCTGGGTTTCCACCAATGTGTGTTAATTTGAATAAGACTTTTATCGTCAACATGTTCTCAGACCTGGTTTGTCAGTGTTTTCCCAAAATAGTTAAATGGTTAAATCAACATTATCAACTCAAAAGCCTGTTTAAGATTAACTCTTGTCCATCATGTTGCTCAGTCACCTTCTCGTTTCTCTGAGCTGTGGCTCAGTGGGTTGACTGCTACAGTCACATGTTGAAGTACCTTCAAGTCATTTAGGCTCCAGGTTTTAAAGCGCCATAACTTCCAGGTGTTTGAAGACACTGAACCCCAAATTGCTCCTGAAGGCATATCCATTGGTGTATATATGTGCATAGATCCTGATTGGAGATTGGCACTCAGGCCTTTGCAATCAGTGTGTGAATGTGACATGTAGTGTAAAAGTGCTTTGAGTGGTCGGAAGACTAGAAAAGCGCTATAGAAAAGCTGCAGTCCATTTACCATTTGACCATTTACTTCCATTAACATCCTCATCAGTCTCTTCCTCTGGTGTTCATACTGAGAATGCCGAGCTAAGACTGGTGACGGTTCCCTTCAGGGCTCTCTGTCAGGACAGCGTGCTAAGAAATGTTTTAATATAGCTGAATTGTCCATGTCTGGGTTGGAGGACAAGCTTTCGTTTTTTCTTCTAGATTCTGAGCTATAAGTCGCTATAGTTTATTTTTCATTTAATTATAATAAAACCATTATTTATCTGTTTTACTGTCTTTACATTTTTACAGGTATTTAAATAGTTAATCCATTAATGAAACTGTCGGTTTCGGACTTTGAGCTAACTGTTCAAACCTCTCTGCTCATTTACTTGCTGGTTAACACGCACTGTGAACACCTGCTGTAAAGGTGTTGCATCTGACTCAGCATAACGTAATTACTTTTTTTCTTTTATTAGCTCAGGCTTCTTCCCAATTTATCAGCATACTCTCTGAAAACGAAAGAAGTAGCGCCTGAGGTAAAATAAAATACCTGTAGTTGGGAAAGACTGAATATTTGGGACGGCTATTGGAACAAAAACCTGGATCTCGGGCACTCAAAACGGACATTTTTCACTATTGTCTGACATTGTGTTGAACATAACCCACATCCTTGTGGGTTTTATAACCCCGCTCGGTTCTAGCATGGCACTGGGCGCCCTGTAGTATCTTTAGCAGCTCTTACAGCTGAGCTCTTGCTGGATCAAGCTTCAAAGAGACTCTGTGTGAGACCTGATGAAACTCTGGCTCGGCGGTGATCGCTGTGAGGACCAATCGCTGCCCTGCTGAACCCGCTGACGTTGCAGCGCCTCCGGGGCTGGTTTCTGAAAGCAGGAGGATAAAGAAGTTCTGCTCGAGCTGGTGTCAGTGTGACAAAGATAAAGATGGCATAAAGGGGGGGGAAGAAAAGACAGAGTTCATATGAGTCTAAAATACATCTCTTTTTATGAATGAGCATCTCAGTAGTATATGAGAATTACACTCGGTGCTATGTTGGCTTACAGGTTTTCTATTTAACACAGGATTATGTTTTTAATGCAGTAACAGTACAACAGTACCATCTGATCCGTCTGCATGAGCGTTATGTGACGGGGGCTGTTATGTGATCAGCTGACTTGTGTGACCTCACTGCAGCTCCATCATGTTTGTGTGATCTGCAGCTAAGCTCTTAACTAGATTTGAACTGAAAATGTCATATTTGCGGGGATGAAGTGCACAAAGTGTGATGTCTGCGTCTATTTCTGGATCAGTGACGTGTGCTGGTTTGATGTTCATAGTACTGTTTTCCCAGTGATGTTGTAAAGCGCTAATCTCATGCTTTCTGAAGGCAAAAGGAACTTTTTCCCGGCGAGTTTTCTTAAAGCTGTAATAAAAAAGTCATGAGCTGGGATTCACAAAATACTGTAGCTGTGAGAGAATACAACTGTAGCACTTGCCGGAGTCTGATACAGTAAAGCAGATTCATCAAACAGCACTACAGCTGTAGCTAACGTTAGCCTGAGGCACACAGCACATGACAGAGGTAGCTTACTTTTAGCTCATGATGCTAACTTACAGTATAAATGCAGCTCAGACTCTTCTTCACCCTTCTCATCTTCCTCATTATCCTCCATGTTTGGCATCACAATATCCTCAATTAGCCATTAGCCATTAGCATGTCATTGATGGAATTAGCTGTAGTCGCCTATAACATCAAGAAACTCCTGATAACCAATTTAAAACAGAGCAAACAGTTAGCGTGGCCCAAGACGTGTGTTATGCAGCTAATGTAGCTTCAAGCAGCTAGCCTCAAGCAGAGTCGGGAGCAGGCTACAGAAGCCTGGTAGGCTCACATCTCCTTCACTAAACTTGTAGTCCTTAGCGCCAACTAGCATTTATCAGATTTTTTACTGCTCCCTCTGTAGCAAAAAAAGCCTTACACAACTTTTTTTTTTACACAGGAGTAGTATTCCCCAAGACATGTTACTAACTTTGATGTGTAAATCAGTGGAGCGTTAAAAATTAATTGCAGTAGAATTAAAGCAATTCCTGCTTTAACTTATACATTTATGCATTTTTATTCCTGCTACCATTTGAGAGTATATGGACTTAACGGGAAAACATCTGCATGTCCAAATTGAAGCAAAATGATCATAGTCTAGTAGTGCTGTGCCGCCCAAAGAAATTAAAGAGTAACAAAAGCTAATTCTCATTAGGCAAAATTTCATCATCATATCCTTATGAAAAATGTAGGCATTAAAGGCATTACCCTCTTCCATCTGAGCCTAATCCCCCATGGGTGCCACTAAGAGGTGCTCATCTCTTTGAAAACCTCCCCGAGTTGACATCAAACACCAGTTTGAAGGCTAGATAGCTAATTAGCGGCTTAGCTGCAGCCAATATAGGCAGTTAAATGCACCTGCAAATGTCACTTGTGTCCCTTTATATGCTGGTGAGCTCCTTCCTCCTTAATGCCACAAACAGCAGACATCGAAAGACACATCGATTTCCATTAGAAGGATCATGCACGAACCCAGACAACACATGCAAATCCAGTCAACACAACAGAAGTGCTCCAGCCTGTAGGTGCACTCGGTGTAACAGCTAAGAGCAAGTGCCAAATGCTTTCTTTAGCTACGGATCTTAGTTAGCCGTGCAGCTAGCGGTACTATCTGCTGACTCTGCCTGGTGTCAGGGCTCTGAGCACAGGGATGTGTCAGTTTACACTCCCTAAACTAGAACACCAGGCAGAAGCAGCTAAAAGAACCCCTAGCTGCACGGCTAACTGAGATCAGTAGCGAACAGAAGCTAAACTAAAGCAGCGGTTGCTTAAGCAAAGCTACATGTGATCTGGAGGTATTTCTCAAAAAAAGTTGTGCAATTTCTTTGCTCTTTGCACAGCAGAGAGACACTTCACGTTAGCAATGTCAGTCTCGTCTCTCTCCATCATAGTTTCGCCACAGGAAGTGAAAGCGTAATTTCTGCGGCAATATATTGCTTCGTTTGGACGTTACGCTTAATTAAGATAACCTTATGTCTCCGTGGTGCAACCAAACAATGACAACTTAAGTAGCAATGTATGGTTTAGTGTGGACTTCACACCCTAACACAACTTGGACATAGCTGGTGCATCTGGCCACAGAACTTTAATAACATTGCATCTGGTTAAAGTCGCCATGTTAAACAGCAAGCCATTCACAGCATGTCTTTAATCTAAATCTGCACTTTGTACTTTACAGAAGGAGGCACTGGTGACATACACACCATCAACTGACAGTCAATATTGACACGAGTACAGAAAGAAGCACTTTCTCATTCCCAGAGATGCTGCACTGATAAGTATAGTGAGGTTATAAGAAGAGAATCCAGTCTGACACACAGGAGAATACACATGCTGCCTCTTGTGCGTTGATCTCACTGATTCTCCTGACAGAACAAAAAAAGACGTGCTGCTTCTTCTTCCTCCTCCTCTTGTTCTTCTCATCCCTCTCTCATTCATTATTCATGAGCTCTGTCTGTCTGTCTGTATCCGCTGAGGTCCATCATATTCATCAAAGCACAAGGACACTTTTTAGAAATGCTTCGGGAGGAGTGAAAAAAAAATTGCAGCATAGCAGTATAGAGACATCAAAGTCAAGGGGCTGAAGCACTGGAGGTTTTCTCATGAACAAGCGTGCAGTTATGCTAAATAAGACTCTGTACGTTACATTTTTGGCTATAAAGTTTAAATATTCTAGATTTCTGACATGATTTGTATTGTTTTTATTTAATTATAAAAGCAGAATTGATAAGAAGAAACTGATTTGAAGGCAAGGACTCTGGCAGCTGCGTGTTGCTCTCTGTGCACGGTCAGGAACTCCTTACTTGCTGCACGACATATTTATGATGCTGATGAGCCTAAAAATACAGTTCTGCACTGGTTACACAGTTGAACTGAATCCTATTTTATGTCACTGTAAAACACTTTGCCACTTGATGGCTCTGCAGAGACTGTACATTTAATAGAAAGAGGTGCATGGCTTGTTAAATATTAGATTCTGTTTGGTTAGTTGGTAGTTTTTGGTCGGTTATTACCGCAATACTGACCTGTTCGCTGCACATTGTGCCTAAAATATGGCTATGGCTGCGTTCCAATACTGTCAATACTTCCATACTATTTAGTAAAGTGTCCCAATACATGTGCTTCAAATGAAGTATGCCAAAAATACTTCAGGATTTCTCATGAGATCAGGTTGCATGGTTGCATTTTCATCGCCAAGGCAACAGTTTTTTTGGATCAATATTCAAATTCAAGGATGTAAGCAAGGGGCTAAACATACACAGCACAATTTTTTAAGAGGTTGTGCGTCTCAATTATATGCATATATAACATACAAAGTGCAAACTTTGTAAGGGCAGCAGTAGGTATGCTATTTTAAATGCAGGATGCACAGCCACTGAAGCAGCCGTGTGAGGCTAACTTGTTCACATTGCTAATGTTTAGTTAGTTATATAATATGCACTATGTTTATTGTAGTGTATTAAGTTGATTTGGTATGTTAGCATGCAAAGAACTGCTAATCAGTTATTTCTGTGTTAAGAAATACTTATTTTTCTGTATCTCACTCCAGTATGTCATCACAGTCATCAGACTTTATTTATATCAGAAAACAGGTTAAAGTATCTCAATTAGCATTTGCTTCCCCTTGAAGCTGTAATCTATGTAGGAACTTGTGCTGTCCTCCCACTCAGGTCGCCGCCTAGTCCCTGTCTCTCATCTCGTTTCTCCAGTCGGCACATAGGTCAATCGCTTGTTATAATAAACACTAGCTAGCATGCTAACAGTTCTCAAACCAGTTCAGCGATGCATTGTTTTTCCTTTTTGTGTGTCCTGGCTACAGAGAGTAAAAAGGACATCTTGGTTACAGTTGTGTTTTTTGAAAAGCTTGTCCGCTCTTGCCTCACTTTCATTCACTCAGTCTTTCTAAATTTGGCACGTTTTGATTTGAGGCAGGAATCATTGCAACATTGCAAGCGAAGCCTGCACTAAAATCAGCAGTGCCGTCTCTGTGCAAGGTAACACAACACAAAAAGATGCATCATCATGGCAGGCCTCCATCAGGGGTGGACACAGTGACATGCAGAGCCCTGTACTTAATACACTGCTTATAAAGCTTGTGTTTATTTACACACATTAAGCAGAAAAGCTCATCACTGTCAGGCGGGTTAAACAAATGTGTCTCTGCATCTTTTTTTTAACTGTCAGAATATTATTTCACCAGAGCTGGCTAAATAACTCAACATTGCAGACAAACTGCATAGGTTAATTGAGGACACTGGATATAACTTATTATTGCAGCTTTGCCTTGTCTTTGTGGCATCCTCCTGCTGTTCTGTCATCGGACCGTAGCGCGATACGACGCGCTCTGTTGGTTTATGTTATTGACTTGTGTTTCCATGGGGAGGAAGTGTAGAGAATATTGAGTGGAGTGACGGGGATATTGATCAGTGGGGGCTATGTTAATCCAGCTGTCCATGCAGGTTTCAGCCGACTGAATATTCGAATCAATCGTACAGATTTTAGTGTAATATTCCCAAAGTTACTGTACTGTAAATACTGCAAGAAAATCTCATCTGAACATGTTGTTTAGCAAAGTATGGAGGCCTGAAATGAGTCGTATAGTTCTTAACAAACACAAGTTAAGTTAAAGAACTTTCACTGTTTAAATAATACCAATAATAACATATCTATTGGTTGGATACCCATGTCATTTTGTACAAACAGTCATGATTCCCAAAGTATAAATCCTCTGACTTTGGGGATCACTAAACTTTTTCACAACTACTTTTTGTGTTATGTGCTAATTAGCAAATGTTAGCATGATAACATGCTTAACAAAGAGGGTGAACCTTAAAAGGAAAGAAAAGAAAGTAGATGTAGTCTCTGGTTTCAAAAGTAAAGCCAATGCAGATGTCCCTTTAACCTGCAGTCTGTCTTAAGGCCAGTAGGTGGAGCCTTTACTGGTTACAAAAAGAGGTCCTATAAAAACAGATGGGAAAATGATCATACTGCTTACTTGTTATCTTACCTCAGTAAACATTTTCTGAATGATTTTTAGGTCTCACCTACTACCTAAGTCTTTAATACAGCATAATGTTTATTTTGTAAATTATGGTCCCTTTAAGATTAAAATACGCAGCACGTCAACCAGTATAAAGGTGTAACAATTTGTGTCCACCCTCTCCTTCAAATACTGTCACTTCTGGTTCCAAAAAAACAAGATAACAACACTCAAAATGTCGAACTAGAGGTTGCAAAACAACGGGTGACATCACAGTGCTTATATATCGTCTATGGTCTCAGCCTGACAATATGTAGCAAAACATTTCTTTACACTGTAATAGTGGTACATAAAACACCCTATCTTGTATGCTCTTAAGTAAGACCACTACCTTCATTAGCAGGGTTTATGTTATTGTTGCTGCTGATTGGGTCAAACATTGATTGGGTAAAATGCAAACCATTTTGGGTAAACATGTTCAGTGCAGAAGTTTCAGGAAAAAAGTGCACACATTTATTTCAGATTGTGCCTCAGGTTAACATTATACCTGATTAGCTTTGACATCTGGACATTTTTAGAGCTTTGCATGATTATGTTTCTTTTTAAATCAAAGCACCTCTGTGTTTAAAGAGGTTGTGTTTATTATGCTGTTTCACATTTTAAGACATATATACAGTGTTACATTGTTGGATGTTCAGACTAAACGTGGGTGAAGTTTTAAATCTGTAGGTAAAAGTATGTTGGCATAATCCCCTGCTAAAAAAAGTTTCAGTCTGCAGGGTGCTGTGAACACCAAGTTTCAGACAGATCTCTCCAGACGCTTCACTCTGTGATGTCACAAAGTGGAGGAACTCTATATTTGGGCATCTGCCCGAGACATAGCAGAACTTCCTGCCCCTGGCACAGTACACCAAGGACACCACCTGGCAGCTCAGTCTGCCTTGGAAATTTGTTTCACTCCACCGCTCTGCTCAACGGCTCTGCTCATCAAGCGGGTTAAGAACGTCTTTTGGGAAAATGTTTCTTTAGCTGTGACGGAAAGACATCAGTGCTCACTTTTCCAGAGGACAAGAGCACCAGACGTTCATTTCAAATCAAAAAAGTGAAGTTTACTGTTTGCCGACAACTCTGTAACACGGCCACAGGGTAGGAGGTGTTCCTCAAACACTGAGTTCTGCCCCTCAGCAGGCTTCAGAGAGCTGGCCAATCAGAAGAAAGAGGGATTGTAGGGGCAGGGTTTCTTAAAGGGACAGAGCTGACTGAGTCGTTTCAGGCAGACGCTGTTTGAGGGCCTGCACAGAGCACCAGTGTGAGAAAAATTATGAGTTTTTTTAACTGTAATTTATGCTAATCTTCTCCACAGGTATCACAGTGTGAAATATGAATCTTGAAATTAGCATAATACCCCCCTTTAATTATGGCCTCACAGGGCTGCTGACATGAGGATCTACTTTACGCGTGTTCCTAAATACTGCCAATCGTTGGGAGTTGCTGATCAAGAAAAATGTGAAATGTATATGATATATTTCAATCCATTTATTTGTTTCTAAAACATCCTACTGCTGAGTAACAAACACACCTTTGAATTTTATTTCTTTCAAACAGACAGGAAGTGGTTAACATGTTTTATTGGGTCGAGCAGAGACGACACATTTACAACTCGTGCTGTTTAGTTGCCTGTGAGATAACATCCATCCTATAGATTAATGAGCTGTCAGCTAACTGTCAGTTAGAGCTGTATGACACAGTGCTTCAGTTATTACATACATGCTTGTGCCATGTGTGTCCCCTCTCCTGCTCTCCTACACACCAACACAAAGCTCAGAGGGCGTGCTGAGAGTCGCTGTGATTAATAGGACCGGCAGTGACTGTTTATCTTACTACTACGGCTCTATAATGCGAGCACATGTACACATACACACCTACACACTCACACATGAGGTAACTGCACTGTAAAATAGGAAATGCTGAATGGATTTTAAGCATGAAGCCTATAAGGAGAAGATATATGGCTCTTATTACTGCACATGGGTCTCCAGATGCTGTTACATCAGTTGCAGGCGCTCACACAAACACAATTTGTGTCGCAGACTGTGAAAGCACCATCCAGCATCTGTATGGCGATGTAGATTTTAATTTCCTTCTGTTTCCTCCACCCAGGTTTCCTCCCCCCCCTCACCTCACTGCCCCATGAAAGAAGCCATGCCGGTCCTCACAGCAGGAGCTGGTAAGATGCTCCAAACGTACTGTCCATACAGCCTGAAACGCGCTGTGCTCCATCTGTTCATGTTAATCTACACGCTGGTTTTTCTTCTTCCTCTCCTTTTGCAGGGCTGCACGAGACGCTGGCCCTGCTGACCTCTCAGCTGCGTCCCGATGCCAACCACAAAGAGGACATGGTCTTCCTCAAAGACGTCTTCAGTGAGAGGAGCCTGGGCTACCTCATGAAGGTCTGACATCATTGTTTACATGTAGATTTCATTTGCAAACACACCCTCGACAGGACGTGTTTCATGTATTTTTTTTCATTTACTCATAAAATTCAAAAACAAAATGTCCACAGTTCTAACATAAATCAACATACAAGTGGGTATGACCATTTCCAAACCAATTTCAATCCAATTTACAACAATTAACAAATCTAAGTATTCTTTCATTTCCACTGCGCCATCGTCCCACAGCGCATGCTAAGTCTCTAGGCAGCACAGACAAAAAATGGACGACCATTTTTTGCTGTAGTCAAAAATAAGAAAAATACCAAAGATAAAAACTATAAACAAGACTAGGTCAAAACCTAGTATGACCACATCAGGTCAATGTGCGCTTTTGTGGGCATCACTGGAAGCTGTGTGTGACGCCTGCGGGACGTGTTGATTTTCATGTTAAATGCATGAAAAGAAATGAGTCTTCACAATGCTGGCGTGACACGTACGTATCTCGCACGACTCATGCGGCGAAAATGTAGAGAATAGGAGGCTCCCTATTTTTACCGCGAGCCGCACTCGGTTCTCGGTGAAAATACACGTTAAAAATGAATTGTGATGAGTCCTATTGATCTCTGACAGCAATATCTCTACCTGCGGTAAAAGTCACAGGCATGGAGAGTAAAATAGGTCAACACTTCCGGTATGCTTTTTCAAAGTAAAAGCCCGTTCTGGAATTCTGAATCCCCTCATTTGTGCACAATGCTTTTGTTTTGAAGTATTTCCCGGCCGTTGTTATTGTTTTGTTTTCACTCACTCACTCAGTCAGTCAGTCACATACAGACCCATGTGTAGGGCTGACCCCACCGGTCAGCCAAAAATAAAATAGCAATAGAACACATTTAATGGTAAGGTTTAGGAAAAGCACTTGGTATGTTTGTTATGTCACATAAGTTGTGTTACGTATAGAGGCAGAATACTTTTGGTTTAGCTACACATTGGCCAATTGTTTTTGGTTTATTCGGCCCATTCATTCACCTGACTTCCTCCCTACACGGACTCTTTACGTCATCTCACTATCTCCTGCATTACAGCCGCTAGAGGTTGCCTCTTAACAACAAACATAAATCTGGGCTGTAATAAGCATCTTGCACAAATTCACTGTACGCTGATATTTTTAGAAGAACATCTGAACATGCAGCTGTGTTGAATTATGTTTGCAGTTTTAAAATGAGCTCACAGAAAGCTTCCTTTGAAAGAGGAAGAGTGGGTTTTTATCATTTTTTGATTAAAGTCTGGAAAATGTAGACTTTTATTTAAAGTGACCTGTTCAGCTTTTACAGTAGCATGCAACAACAAACCTTTTATACAGGTTCTTAGAAGGCTTCATAGTGTGGCCTGTAAATTCATAATGTTGGAACAAAATCAATTATTGGTTTATTTTCTAATGCATTTATTCAGTGTGCAGGACATTTTGAGTGGGCAATAAGTCTGTGTTTTGACTCCCGCTACCAACAAAGTAGGTGTATGCCTCCTTAGTTTATTTGCCTTTTTGTCAGTTAACAGTATATCTCAAAAACAGATTCAGTGATGTGGGTACAAAATGTATCACAGCATCCTCTGTATGTGTTCATATGTATGAAAGGATTAATAAGAATTAATGTGAGCACATTTGCATTTATGACAGCTGTGTATAACAATCTTAAAACCACTACAGTAGTGAGCTCAATTTTGCACACTCCGATCAGACAGAACGCGTTTTAGCAGCTTTTTTGTATTTGTTTTCAATGAGAGGGACGCTTTTCGTGCGCTGCTTTTGGGTTGCGTTTTTCCTCTTTGTGCGCCTCATGTTTTTGAGGAAACGCTCTGAACGCCTCGAGTTGAAAAAACTTCAACTCAAAGCAGAAAAGCGCCGGACGTCACGGCCATTTTTTCTCATTGTCCAATCGGATGAAAGGAGAGGCGAGCCTTCTGTCACTTTACAATATAACAGTTAGGTTACTGACAGCTAATGATTCGGTGGTCGCTCTGTCTGACCGGGCCCTAAATGGAGACATGCATTATAACCGCTTACATAGTTTTGTAGTCTGTGCCTTAGTTTTTTAGAATGCATAAAGTCTCTTTTCATTTAAACCTCATACTGTTCGTCACAAAGATGGACATGCACGTTTGCCAAACTTGGCTCATGTAGTGCAGATTTCTAGCAGTGGCTTTTTTCTGTACCTACGATCTATAGATGGTAGTAATGAACTCACCAAAATTGCAAGAGACCAACGAAGGCAAGCTAGCAAGTAAACATGGATGTAAACAATGTTTGAATTGGGGAAGAGCATTTTTGTTTTGACCTCAAGGATTCAAACACCGAATGTAAAGTAAACTTTTCTTTATTTACAAGAAAAATCCAGAGGGTACCTTTCACCTTCAGCTTTCATCACACCTGCTCTTCATGAATCCCTCCCCTCTCTGTGTGTTTGTGTTCCAGATTCATGAGAAGCTGAGGCAGTATGAGAGACAGAGTCCGACACCCGTCCTCCACAGTGCCTCTTGTCTGGCAGACGATGTGAGTTCCTCTCACACACACACACACACACACACACACACACACACACACACGTACACGATCCTCCTGCACACACGCCCTAAATTACTTTTCCGCTCGGGCCCTGCAGTCAGTCACAATGAGTTAGCTCCGACAGAGAAGCGATGCAGGTATCAAAAGTGAATTTTAATGTCCTCAAAGTGCTGACTCATCCTGATGAAACTCCATCTCCTCACCAGTAAGCAGCGGTGAGGGGGAAAGTGCTGACCTTAGCTGCTCGACACTTATCTTCCTGCGTGGACGTCTGTATCTGTCTGCGTTTACTCTACAGTAAATTGCAGCGTGCATTACTGGCACACACACAGGTTCACACAGGGTCACGGCTCATGTGTGCTTTGTGATGTGCAGGTGGCGGAGGAGCTGCAGAGCGGACCGATGAGCACCGAGGAGAAGGAGCTGCTGCACCTCCTGACCTCGCCACACCTCAAGGTAAACACACTTCCTCTTCTACTCCGTGTTTTCATCGCTTCCGACATCGCACTCTCGCTTCATCGTCCGTTTCCTCTCCCCGTCAGGCCGTTCTCTCCGTGCACGACACCGTGGCTCAGAAGAACTTTGACCCCGTGCTGCCGCCGCTGCCGGACGACCTGGAGGACGAGCTGGAGGAGGAGTCGGTGAAGATCGTCCGGCTGGTGAAGAACAAGGAGCCTCTGGTGAGTTGCGAAGGATGAGGGAGGTGATGATGAGGGAGCCTTTGTTCTTTTCTTTTAATGATGCTTTTGTTCTGTTCACCAGGGAGCCACCATCAGACGGGATGAAGGCACCGGGGCCGTGATCGTGGCTCGGATCATGAGAGGAGGAGCAGCTGACCGGAGCGGTACATCTTCTAATTTCGTCTCTGTTGGCTTTTAAATCTTATTACACTACTGAGCTTACAGTACCTGTAATTCCCAACCGAGGGAGAGGTGCTGAAATCAGTCTGAAAGTTCATGATGATTACCAGAGTTGGAAACTAGATGGACACAAAATTCCACACAAAATAGTGCTTATTTTTCGGACTGCATTTTTTCTGCATCAAAATAATGTTTCAAAATCCTCACCACGTTTAGCACAAAGGGGGGTGGTAGCCATTGATAAACACAGTGCAAACTTTAACATCTGTATCATCTCTTGCTGCTGTAAAACAAACGGAAAAAACATCTGGCATTGACTGTACCTTTAACTAACATCTGCTAGTCTACATCACAGTAATGGTTGTGTAAGACATAGCATTGTTCTTCTTTTAAATAGTCTTAAACCAACAAACATATTCACAAAGGAAACACGTGTATGCTCTCCAAGCTGCTATATAATAAGGAGCTGCGAGCTAGTGCAGGCAGGCGACTCGAGCTGCACTGATTTCACACTTGACATTCACACTCGACATCCTCCACAATCAACCAAAAGCACTTCCTCCCAATTTGGCGGTCTGTTTAAGCTGCACCATTTCCGGTCTCTCCCTCTGCTCTGCACCTGCGCTGCGCTCATACTTCCAGCCCCACCACCAGCCCAGTGTCAACCTGCAGGCTCCAGCTTGGGAAGATATGACCTCATCGCTTTCTGCTCGTAGAATGAATCTGCGAGGAGTGATAGAGGCCAAACACAAGCTGAGTTCTGCTGCTTCCTTCAAAATAAGACAAAAAACATTCATGTGGAGTCTTTACTTACAGCTACTGCCCTGCTCGCCTCTTATAGACATGCTGAGGTGTCAAGTATAGACGTTTGTTTGCATCCAGGGGAACCAACTGAATTAAAGATGCTCAACCGTTCAGTTCAGCAGTTAATTTCTGCGAGGCTCAGCCCTCGCCGCAGACCCTCGGCCCTTTGCTGCATGCTTCCCCAGTCTCTCTTCCTACATTTCCGACTCTCTCCAATGTCCTAGCAGATAAAGGCAAAGGCTAAAAACACAATATTTAATAAAAAAAAAAAAAGCTACACCTCCAAATCTGGAAATCATCCCAAACTTAAGGTAACCTTTTGGGTTAAGAAATAGTGCGACAAGATGCTCCTGCTTTTCACAGCCGTGTGAAAGAACTCATCTGCGTGAGACTGCTCCACACAAACTTTGCATATATGTATGATTGTATAGGATAAAAACATCAAAATCCAATGCAGACAGTGAGATGAAAGCCACAGTAAGAGAGAGAGAGAGAGAGAGATGCAGCAGCAGCAGCAGGAGGAGAAAGAAGAAATATGAGAGCGATGGTGCGGTTTGTTGTTGAAACTCAAAGCTCTCCACAAATCTCCAGACAATCAGTCACGCATGATACAGACTCTGCAAAGCTCCTTTCATGAGTGTTACCATGGAAATAAAACCCATGTGCAGGAGTGTCTGATTTAGCATTACTAACATGCATGCTGGGGAAAGTTAACCAATCCATGTCCGCTACCATTAATCATTCATGTCTCCCTGCGCTTTCCTGCTGCGTCATGTGATGGAGATCTCAGAGACAGCAGCTGCAGAGAGATTACAGAGCGAGCCTCAGACCTGTTTGTATGCCTGCATACGTTGCGCTGCATGTGTTAGTGTGCGCGCTTTGTGCGTCTCCGTCCTGAGGGAGAGGCGTATCGATCCGACTTCCTCTCGGACTTTGATTTCATTGTTGTGGTTGCATCTGAGCAGATCTATCTGAGGAGATCTGTGGATCTGATGCTGCGACTGATCAACAAAGAAGCAGAGGAGTGTTGTCAGTGTTTGCTTCATGCTGTCCCTCCTCCTCTCAGGTTTGGTCCATGTAGGAGATGAACTCAGGGAGGTCAACGGAGTCTCTGTGATCCACAAGAGACCGGATGAGATCAGTCAGCTGCTGGTAAGACACACAGTTATTATACTGTATAGATTAAAGGAAACATTAACACCCAGTCTTTATATTTCTGATTAAACTCTGCTTTTGTTAACATTTTCCAGGGCAAAAATTTAAAGTGAGTGATACATGTGACTGTTAAAGAAAGCAGGATGAGATTTTCTGTTAAAAAAACACCACTTAAAATGATAATCTCAAACTTTTTCATGTAAATAAATGTCTGTTAAGTCACTATCTATCACCGAATGAGGTAACAGCCTACGGCCGAGCCTTTGCATTTGTAGTATATTGTATTTTATGGACCAGGTGTCTGTGGCGACATGTTAGTGACATCAGCCAGCAGTGGTCTCTGCAAGTGCAAAACAGTAAACAGTAATCTACTATGGCTGAACAAACAAAGAAAAGATCGATGACTACAGATACAACTTTAAAAATAAGTGAAAATCCAAAGAAAAAGAAGCGAACGCTCAGATGAAGGCAAACAGTCTAAAAAGGAAAGTCAGCGAGGAAAATCAAGAGTTAGAACCATGATCAAGGGAGCCAACCATAGACTTTTATTGCCAATGGGTGGCGCTCAAGAGCACAAAACTGAAATATTCAAAATTGTATCTTTAAGCATGTACAGAACAATGTCAGCAAAGAGATAAGAGGTTATGGCTTTGTCCACAGGGGGCACCAAAATCAACAAACTGAATGTTTCTCACGGGAGCTTTAATTAAATGAACTAAATTCTGAATCTGGGAATTTTCCACTGAGGGCAGCTTCCCTTTCATGCCAACATAACCGGCAACGTACTGTAGCAGTGAATCAGAACCAGGAAACTTTATTTACCCTCGGGGGAAATGCAGGTATAATATGAAGTCGATGATCATTATAAGGAAATTAACCACGAAATATATGCGTTAAGCATGCTCAATGTGATCTACATAAAAACATCTATTTATGATTACAACCAATAATAACCAAAATGTGTTTTATCAATTTAATACCACATGTCATCTTTTAGAACTCTATGGCTTTAAATGTATTGTACTGATATCTTTGTTTCGACCATGTCGATAAGACTTCTCAACTATAAAACAAATATACACCTGGTGTCAGTAGTAAAAACACATCACAATCTTTCCTCTTCTCTGTGCCGATTGAAAAGGTGTTTTTTTGGCTCAGTTGCATAAACAGAATTAAGTTTGTGCTTTGCTGGAGATCGATCAAACTGCTCCACAAATTCAGCCCACATATTGTTAAACATTTACTTGTCTTTGTTGTGCGCGCACAGAGTTTCAAAGTAGTCCCATAAAATTATACCCTCACCCCCTCTCTGTTGAAAACATCTGCCCCAATGTGAAAAGTACATAATGTACTTTCTTCAGAATAAAGATTGAAAATGTTTCTATTTAAAGTCGTTCCCTGTATTTGCCCAACACGGAGGCAATGGTTAATGTTGTGTGGGGTAAACAACAAAGTGTCTGATGATTATATTTCCATATTTTATTTATTTAAAACAGCGTTCACTGATAGTCCATTAAATTTAAAACCCTGCTGAACTCCACAGCAGGGTGCCTGTGAGCTTTAAGTCTATTTAGTGTTTGTCTTTATTTTGAGGCTGTGCTCACTCTCTTCTCTCTCCTACTTCCTCTGTCTATTTGTGATCTAGTCCCAGTCCCAGGGCTCCATCACTCTAAAGATAATCCCTGCCATTAAAGAAGAGGACCGCCTGAAGGAGAGCAAGGTGAAGTATCAGTAACTGAGCGTGCTCAGAGTACTGAGTGTCTGAGGGGAAGAAAGGGACTACATAATCTGCAGTCTGTTTTTTCTGTTGCATTCCACAGTAGTTATTTCTCTTTCTTAGCTAATATTAATGAATATGGTCCTTTTGGTTGTTTATTCCAGGTGTACATGAGAGCCTTGTTTGACTACATCCCTTTGGAAGATAAGGCGACACCCTGCCAAGAAGCAGGACTTCCCTTCAAGCGGGGAGACATCCTGCAGGTCGTGACCCAAGACGACCCCACATGGTGGCAGGCCAAGCGAGTGGGAGACAGCAACCTGCGAGCCGGACTCGTCCCCTCCAAAAAGTTCCAAGAGAGGTGAGAGCATCCAGGATGAGACATGTGTCTGTGCATCAAAAGGACAACCTGTAGGACCAGGACTGCACAGTTCACCCACAGAAGATTGATATTTACTTTTTCATCCAACCATTGCAATCTGTTAAATCAGAATCATGTTTTCCACCTTGAAGGGTCAACTATGATTAGATGGAGCATCAAAGCAGCCTTGAATAGGCGAATGCTGATACTGTTAGTGTCATAATCCGTCAGTAAGATGATCTCAGCAGGCTGGGAGATCCCTGCCAAACACCGCAGCGTCTGTTGGATTAATAACCACAGCTTAAACGCAGACAGATTCACAGATCAGAGGGGTATCCAAGCCTGAAAAGTCTAAACCAATGTGTTTGTTAGGTTAAGTGAATGATAGATGATAAATGCTAATGCTGTGGGATCTGTCTGAGCTCTGGGTTATAGTAATTATTAAACGACACTAACCCAACACAACATAAAACAGACTGAAAATAACCAAATCAGACACTAAACCATCCTGAAGACAGAAAAACTGCTGAGGAAATCCCCAAAAAAGAAAACAAGTCGATGCAAAAGAGCACAAAACAATTAAAGAAACATAAATGTTTGTAAAAAAAATGCTTAACCACGAAGATTAGGACAACAAAGAGACACAGAACAACTAGCAAGAGACAGATTAGGACTACAAAGAGACACAGAACAACTACAAAGAGACAGATTAGGACTACAAAGAGACACAGAACAACTACAAAGAGACAGATTAGGACTACAAAGAGACACAGAACAACTACAAAGAGACGGATTAAGACTACAAAGACACAGAACAACTACCATACCCTTCTATTAAAAGACACAGAGTGGCAGCAAAAAGGCTTGTAAATGGTCAAAAGACACATAAAACAACAAGGGTAACAAAAACGAGGCACAAAACATGAAGCACGAAGAGCTGTACGAAACAAGAAAGACACTCATCCACCATGAGGACACGTGAAGGAGACGCATAAAAGTCGACAAGTAAATGCAAAACAACCACAAGGAAACACAAAACCACTACAAATGTTTTAATGTATAAAGACCACAAAGAAAGAAACGGATACTCCACAGAAAGAAACATAAACACACCACAGAGATGACTACAAATACAAAGGGACAGATTAGAACTACAAAGAGACACAGAACAACTACAAAGACACGGATTAGGACTACAAAGAGACACAGAACAACTACAAAGAGGCAGATTAGGACTACAAAGAGACACAGAACAGCTACAAAGACACGGATTAGGACTACAAAGAGACACAGAACAACTACAAAGAGGCAGATTAGGACTACAAAGAGACACAGAACAACTACAAAGAGGCAGATTAGGACTACAAAGAGACACAGAACAACTACAAAGAGACAGATTAGGACTACAAAGAGACACAGAACAACTACAAAAGGCAGATTAGGACTACGAAGAGACACAGAACAACTACAAAGAGGCAGATTAGGACTACAAAGAGACACAAAAACCCCACAAAGGGACAGATTAGGACTACAAAGAGACACAGAACAACTACAAAGAGACAGATAACGACTATTAAGAGACACAAAACAACCACAAAGAGGGGGATTATGACTACAAAGAGACACAAAGAGACGGATAGCGACTACAAATAAACACAAAGAGATGACTACAAAGAGATACAAATTTGGTCGAAAAGAGGCTGCCTTGTTTTGTGCCCTTTCCCCTGGTTTGAGTGTCTTACTATTGTGAAGCGGGGGGGCTTTTTAGATATATTCGCCTTGGGGCATATTGTCGCTTAATGTGTTGAAGTGTTGTATGTTTCTCTCTCTTTCCTGTTTAAATCTTTTCTAATCTCCCTCCTCACCTTTGGCTTTCTTTGTCTTCCTCACCTGATGATTCTCTCTCTGCCTGCGTCCTCTCTGGCTCTTTGTGCTGCGCCACTTTCCTCCAGGCGATTGGCTTACAGGATGAAAATGGGCACGCTCCCGAATCCTAAATCGCCTAAAAAGCCTGTCTGTAAGTTTCTGCTCTCCCAGGATTCCTCTGCATCTTCTGAACTATCTCATAATTACCACCTCGACATCTCTCACTATCAGTCACTGTCATTCCAGGACAATGATACCTCTGCTGGATAAATGCAGCCATGTTTTCATTGACATTTATTCCCCTCTTTTTTGCTGGTAATTGGCATTCTCAAAGGCATTAGTATTCATTGTCCGTCCTCCGCGGGCTGCTGTGTAGACATGCTTTTAAAAGGGATGAGAGGGAGATGGAGGGAGGGATAACAGATATGAATTAATCTCTTTCATGTTTTGGTCCATCTGGCCAGCAAGCTCGGCTTAAGTAGATCCAGACTGCGCTGCAACAAAGCCTCGACAATACATTCACCTCTCACTTTCTCGCTCCATGTTATAGAGATCGGTGTACACACACAGGTGAGTGCGTAATGTGAGCGGCGGCTCTTTGTGGCGCTTAAGCCGCATGCGATCTGATTAGGCCTGAGCCGCGGGGAGACAACAAGAGCTTAGCGATATGGCAGCTAGCCCTGCTATGCTAGCTGCTGCAGCTAGCCTGCCCGCCTGCCTGTGGGGGGGACTCCTCAGTGCTCCTCCAGCTCTCTGATTAATTCCCTCAAATCCCAGCAGGGGCGCTTTAAATGTGCATCCACGCCCCTTTTACACATCTTTGATGTCAAAAAAACCTCCTTGAATTTAAAATCTGCCCCATCTCATTCTTTTATCGCATCCTCTGCAGCAAAATTCAACCTGTTCTCGCCTGCTTTAATGACTTTACACTCTGTTTCTCCCTGTTGCATTCTGTATCAGATGACGAAGGATGTGATAAAGGTGGGTACATGTGCGGCAGCAAACATTTTTCATCTCAACACACAGTAGAAATATTTCTAGTTGTCTTGTAGGAGAGTGTGTATGTGTGTGTGTGTGTGCGTTCGGAATATTTACTTCCTGCAGCTTAATTCCTCTCCTCCTCCTGTTAGCGTACCAGAGCAGAATAGAGATTCTTTGCCTAGTCTTTGTGTGTTTGAGTGTGTGTTTGAGTGAGTGTGTGTGTGTTGTACCAGGTGATCTGCAGGCAGAATAGCATCCCCCGGAGACTTAAGCCCAACCAAGCAGAGGTTGTTAAAGATAACAATAGCTCTACTTTTCCTCCTGCTTCATCCTCACTCCCTATTCTGTTTTCCCTCCTCATCTTTATTCTGCCGCAGTCCAAGCTGCAGAGTTTTCTGTAGTTTCCTTTCTTTACTGCGCTCCAACAGATTTCTTTCTCCCTATAATTAGTCTATAATTAGTCAGTCTACGATCAGAACAGATGGTCACACGTTAGATTTGATGGATGGTGTTGGATTCGTAGGTGTCTGTAAGTGAGCTCTGTGAGGAGGCCGAGCTTGTTTACGTGTGTGTGTGTGTGTGCGGGTCACAGACACAGCTGGCTCCTTTCCACATGAAGGAGAGCCACTCTTTCTCCTCTCCTTCTCTCCTCCTCTTCTCCTCTCACCCAGCCTCTGTTAGCGGCTGTCGCCTCCGACAGCGCTCCTTCATTATCTCTTGGCTGAACTCTCGCCTCCCGCCGTCCGCCTGCCTGCTGCCTGTTGTCTGCCCCGCCTGCCCTCTCTAGCGCCAGTGCCCCGCCCCCCACCTCCCTCCTTTAACTCTTCCACCTCCTCGACTCCTCCTTTAACTCTTCCAGGTCTCTTACCCTGTGCTTACCCCCCTCTTTTCCCTGCTTGCCTTCCTACAGAGGACTGTGACTGTGAGGGCTATTTCAATGGACAGTACATAGGTGAGAGCGTGCACATCTTTCTCCACCTCCTTCTCCCTCTCTGCTCTTTGCCTGCTGCAGTCTGGCTGCGCGCTGGGTCCCCGGCTGCTTTTTGGGGGGCTGGGGGTCAAATCGGCCGCTTGTAGGGTTGACCTGTCTTGGTCGGGGGTTGAGGGTTAAGGTTAAGGTTTCCAAGGGGTCAAGAGATGGGGTCAAAGACAAAGCCAGAGGAGGAAGACGGATGATGGTAGACAGGCTACTCTGGCGGGGACAAGTGTTTGTATTTAACCTGAGAGAGAAAAATGTGTGGGAAGTATTGTCTCACACTTCTGCAGGAGCCCGTAACAGATCTGCCTCTTCAGAGACTCCCATGCATAATTAATTACCCATAATTCAGCTGTCGGATATGACAGTTCAAGAGCAAAACAAACCGAGACTGTATTACAATAATGATTATGTAAGTGCATTCTGAAAGGACTTTTGGTGCTACTTAATCCGCACAATGTATTTCAAATAATGGCGTTAAAGAGGGGTTATAATGCTGTTTCACATTTTAAGACATATAAATAATGTCCAGACTAAACGTGTGTGAGGTTTCAAATCTGTAGGTAAAAGTATGTTAGAGTGATACCCAGGCTTTCTCAGCTTAGTGTGCAGGCTGCTGTGAACGCCAGGTGTCACACAGTTTTTTCTACACGCTGCACTGTGTGATGTCACACAGTGCAGCCTCCCTGCAGGCTTCGGAGAGCTGGCCAATCAGGAGAAAGCTGGCTTGTAGGGGCGGGGTTTCTTAAAGGGACAGAGCTGACTGAGTCGTTTCAGGCAGAGGCTGTATGAGGGCCTGCACAGAGCACCAGTGTGAGAAAAATGATGAGGTTTTTTTTACTGTAAATTATGCTAAGCTACTCCACTGGTATCACAGAGTGAAATATGAAGCTTGAAATCAGCATGATACCCCCCCTTTAAAATTATTTCAGTTTGTGCACAGCAAGTCAACATCTAAAGACATGAAGTAGACATCATTAAGACTTTAGTACATACACCCCTGACTCCAAATAGTTGTGAAGCTGCGTGAAATGAAATGATAATTGAGTAAATATTTTAAAAAACAAAAAAGTTTATCAGTTTGAAAATGAAATATCTTGTCTTTATTCTGTTTTCAATAAAATATAGATAAATAAAAGGATAAGCAAATTATTGCATTCCGTTTTTTACATTAGCCTTTTTTACACTGCCAGTTTAAGGCGGGATTATCATCCATGCGTCTTCCATGTAGAACGCATGGAGGCGTAATGGTGGGGCGAAGCCGTTCCGCCTCTGAGCCGGCATCGGAGGTAGTAACAGAGGCGAAATAATGTCAGTGTGAACTGCAGGGCCGGCAGTGATGTATTTGAAGCATGTGCTGTTTGTTTACACCTCGCGCACGTTTTTCTTCCAAATACCACACTATATAAAAACACACTCTGGGGCGGCTATACGCCGGCGTTGCTTAGTCCAATGTAAAGTGACAAAGGCTTCATGACGGCAGAGCTTCATTGGGGTGCTGAGGCGGAACCGCAGTGTAAAAAGGGCTATAGAAATTCAGCTGCTCTTTTCACAGTATTATTTCTTCTATAGAACCTTATGACAGAGATATAAATACTTCAACAACATAAAACATACAAACCATACAATAAATATAGATTGATTCAAAGTCACAAAAAAATTCAAATGTGCTTGTATTACTGTCAGAACTATCCTTTGATGATGATGTTACAGCACGATGTAAAAGCTGTTCAGTCCCTCCAGGAAGTTGCAATTCCACGAATTCGTGCAAATTCAACCAGTTGTTGCAACTTTTACTCGACCTCGCAATTTTGGCCAATCATCCTATTTCCTCCTCATGTGTGAAGTCATTGAAGTTCACACATCTGAGGGCATCTTTTATTGCATTACTTACTTGTTACTGATGTTTGTGTCATCGCTGATTGTACATAGTCATTGTACAGTGAGATAATAACAAGTAGAACAGCCTAAATGTAATGTAGATTCTCCCGTGCACATATGGATAGCATTTAATGTGCACGTGGGGTTTTAATGTCATTCAATTTTTACACATTTTATTTGGAGTCCTGACACTAAAATCAACCAGAAGTGATGTCAGAAGACAAACAGCTCGCTCTGCCAGTAGATGTTTTCATTAGAGCGTTTGTCCCAGTCGCTCACAGTGGATGTTTAATGTGTTACACACAAAATAAAGGCGCGAAAAAAACATCACAGCTTTTTAAAAAAGCTGCAGTGAAATCAGACATTTTTGGCCGCAGCAATCACAGAAAATGGACGTAAAATTGTGGAGGGACTTGAATAAGTAGATGGTCGTATAAAGGCCGAGTAACAGGGTTTGATAAATTGTGAACTGGGTGGAGGGAGTACATCAGTCGCCCTTAACCTCAACCCCTCTCCAGCCTTCCACTGACCTCCCCTCCCTCACCCCTTCTGCAGCCCGACCTGAACTCCCATCTCCTCCCCCACATCCTGCGAGCTGCTGGAGTGATGGTCAGCACCTCCACGCTGTAACACTAAGTGCAAACAGTTTTTGTGCTTCCTGTCGTGCACTCTGCTTGGAGCTGTAACCCCTCTACACCCCTCCCTCTGGATCCTCCTAAACCCCCCTCCTCCCTGCTGCCCTGCATCTAACTAACTGCCCCCCTGCCCCTGCTGCTGTGCTGATGTCAGTGCACTGCTTCCACCCTCCCTTAAAAACACCCTCTTCGCCCCCCGCTCCTCCCCGACCCCTCATGAGGGCCCTGCTGCGTTGGACGCATTGCACACTCAACCAGGCACGTTTGCTGCTCGTTCACCCTGTGTGGAGCTGTGAGGCTTGGGTTGTGTGATGCTCTAACGCCAGTTATAGTCTCTCCTAAGTGTAAAGCAGTGGCGCCCTCCTGTGGCCAGGTGTTTTCCTGGGAATTTTATTCAGGTACAGTGCCCCGGCTCATTCCCTCAGGTACACACCACTGACGGGGGGATACAGGCAGTCCTGGCCGTGGGGTAACCCCGACCTGCAGCCGCTCTGTGCTGCTGACGTGGTGTTTCTCAGGGCCAGGCTGTCCTGTGTGTCCTGCCTCAGCACTGTAGCCTCGTTCTGAGCAGCATGCCTTGTGTGGACCACAATGTTGGAAATGATGTCTAGTTAGGGTCACTCCAATTGGAAAGAGTCATGAAAGAGAGCCTGCTTCACCCTCAGGCTTTAGGATTTTGGTCGTGCTGCATGAAATCGAACTTAAATTGAAGCATGACGTCTGATTGGCTCAGCTAATATCTCACACTATCAAGTTTAAGATACGAGTGAGCTATTTTTATTAACGTGCAATGTTTACAGAGGTTTTTAATGCATGACAATCTGCAGGTTGGACTTGAGTTTATGCCAACATGTTTGCTCTCTGCACTAATAACTTTCTTTAAATGCACAAAGTTTAAATCTGCATCTTGAAGTGAAACTGTGTTCTCATGTGATGTCAAAAACATTATACTTCATGACATCTAATCCAAAACCTTTTTCTCTTTTTCCTTCTTCCCTCCTTTCTCCGGCCTCGCCGCACAGCTGGTTTACGGAGAAGTTTCCGGCTGAGTCGGAAGGACAGGCAGGGATCCTCCGGGGAGGGCTCCGATCCCGGAGACCCCGACTACCTGACGTATGAGGAGGTGACACGCTACCAGCAGAGGCCCCACGAGAGGCCCCGTCTGGTGGTGCTGATCGGTGAGACTGAAAGGTTCTCCTGTGGTGATAGTGACACCTTGTGGATTAAAGCATGCATTGCAACACATTTATTCCAGCACTCGAAGTTGACTTTTTGCTCTGCTTTTAAAGGTTCTCTTGGAGCACGAATCAATGAGCTGAAGCAGCGAGTGATCGCTGAAAACCCACATCGTTTTGCAGTGGCTGTTCCACGTGAGTTCCCAAACATTTCCACACACTCTACTAACAATAAACAAGCATCACACTACATGTACAAGCTCCTACTTATGTTCCCACAGATACCACCAGGCCTAAGAAGCCTCACGAGAAGGAGGGAGTGGAGTACCACTTTGTCACCAAACAGCAGTTTGATACAGATGCTTTAAACAACAAGTACGTCTGCACTGATGCCATGTTTTTATTGTATACAAACATAAACCCTTTCTAAGTAAAAGTCTTGTTTGTTCCTCCCAGGTTCATAGAACACGGCGAATACAAGGAGAACCAGTACGGCACGAGTATAGAGGCCATCCGCTCGGTGCAGGCCAAGAATAAGATGTGTGTGGTGGACGTGCAGCCGGAGGTACGGCTCATGTAGCACCTGTAATGTTTAATTTGCATCCAAATGTATCACAACACAGGAGTCAGGAGTTATACATCCTGCAGGCAGCAGCAGTTTGCTGACTGCTTGTCACATCAGATCTGCATCACTGTTGGACTCTCTCTCCCATCATGTCCTGTATTTGAACCCCGTCTCCTGTGCTGCATGTTAATCCTCCTCCATCACTGCAGGCCCTGAGGAGGCTGAGGACGGCGGAGTTCAAGCCCTACGTCATATTTGTGAAACCTCGCGTTCCTGAGAGCAGACGTCGGCGCAGCGCTGCAACCTCGCCAGGAGGGGGCGATCATGGCCGCATTACAGTGAGTCCCAGGGTTTCTCTTGGTAATATAGTGGCTCACAAAGTTTCTTTAGACAAACTTGGAGTACATATCATGAGTGACACTTAGTAGAGGAGGTTAATACCCTTTTTTTATATACATTTTATGACATAGACATGAACGTGGGTCTTTTATCATGATTTATTAATGAATCACAAAAGATGTTGAGTTTAGCAGTATGGTATTTGTGTCAATGTGATCATCAGGCGCACATCTGGAAAGAAAAGTGCAGGATGTAAATATTGGAAGCCCGTTGGCTGATATGTTTATGTTTAGAAAAGAGAGCAGAGAGCCGTCTTCACCTATTATTCAGCATGCAAGCTTTAATTAGCTGCTTGAGAATATTTCCCCCGAACATGCATGACTTATGCATGAGCAGGAGCTGAAGTAACTATTGCATGCAAATTCATCCACAATTTGCATGTGACAGTTATGTGTAAAAACATGATGCTGCCACCATTTAGAGTGATGAACAGCCTCTGTCAGTGGCGGAACGTGTCAGCTCCGAGCGCGGCTAAAAGCGAGCCCTGTCAGTCACACTGCATCATTATGTTCTGCCTGCTGGTCAGTTTGCGACGTGCCTCCCCTTTGCCTCTCCCCCGCTCTTATGTACAGATTGCTCAGTTACAATAACAGCCTCACTGTCACACATTTGAAAGACCAATTCCAAAAAAGTTGGGATGTAAAATGTGAGTAAAAACAGAATACAGTGATTTGCAAATCCTTTTCAACCTATATTCAGTTGAATAGAGCACAAAGACAAAGATATTTAATGTTCAAACTGATAAACTTTATTGTTTTTTTCGAAACATACACACATTCTGAATTTCATGCCTGCAACACGTTCCAAAAAAGTTGGGACAGGAGCAAGAAAAAGCTCAGAAAGTTGTGGAATGCTCAAAAAACACCTGGAACATTCCACAGGTAAGTAGGTTAATTGGTAACAGGTGATAGTACCATGATTGGGTATAAAAGGAGCACTCCTGAAAGGCTCAGTCGTTCACAATCAACGATGGCTCGAGGTTCTCTTTGTGAAGACTGCCTGGGTACATAGTCCAACAGTTTATGAACAACGTTCCTCAACATGCAATTGCAAGGAATTTAGAGATTTCACCGTCTACCGTCCATAATATCGTCAAAAGTTTCAAAGAATCAGGAGAAATCTCTGCACGTAAGGGGCAAGGCAGAAACCCAACACTGATTGCCTGTGACCTTTGATCCCTCAGGCGGCACTACATTAAAAAACATCCAAACTTTTTGCACGTTTACAACTTCAGCACCTTGGACAGCGCCCGAAAGCTCAGCAGTGCTGTCCTCAAGTATTCTTATTCATCACGACAGGTGAATAAAGCATGATTAATGCATTGAGTAGCCGTCAGTGGCCCTCTGCGCTGCTCACCAGCAGCTTGCTCAATCTCACAATATCACTATCAGAATGAACGAATGAAAGAAGTGTATAAATGCAGCTTTAAAACAACAGCAGGTCCATCCGATTCCGGGCCCTCCTCTGCTGCAGGCCCCTACGCAGTTGCATTACCTGCATCAATGATAGTTACGCCGTTGACCTTTGTGAAAAGAGTTGGCTCTTTAACCTAAACTTGATTGTATGGAAAAAGTCACCTACAGATTGGAATAATGGAGCCCATGTGCACATGTCAGAAACTTACATTCTTTCTGTTGGCATGTAGGGGCGACTCCACGGGCTGCAGAAGGACTCACATTGTATAAAAGTCTATGAAAAAATAGACCCTGCTTCTCACAAAATTTTCCAAGTGAGTTTATGATCTGAATCGCTCGTTCAAGTCTACTTTAGATTTACAAATGAAGCATCATACTGGGTTAGAGTAAAATAGCAGTTTCTATGGGCAGGGCGTGCTCCAAAAAAACTAAATGCAAGTCTATAATTGGGACAAAGTTTGCATGCGTCTCTCTTTCAGTAAGTTTTATTTTGCTTTCTATTGCAGGACGAAGATCTCCAGGAGATGCGACAATCCGCCATCCAGATCGATCAGCAGTACGGACACCTGGTGGACCGGGTCCTGATCAAAGAGGACTCAGCCAGTGCCTGTGCAGAACTGCGGGGGATCTTGGAAAGGCTGGAGCGGGAGTCCTTCTGGGTGCCTGTCTGCTGGGTGCGGACCTAAACTTACACACCCTCCTCCTGCAAGAACTTCACAGCCAACCCGTCCCAATCCTGCACCCGCCCTGAGCTCCTCCACCCCCCCACCCCCCCCTCTGAGAGGCCTACTGGCCAGCCCGGGAGTCTGCTGAGCGAGTGACTGATGCAGGGCTGGTCACACAGCCATAAAGTGAGGCACCAAAGGGAGAGGATGATGTCAGAGGAGGACTTTATTGTGTGGGGTGATGCAGCGGATCGATCACGGTCGTCTAAACACCCTAAGTCACAGTCTTGCTGTCACTTCCTGGAGTCATAATCAGCCAGGTTTGGCTTCAATTTATTTAACGACTTCAAAGACGAGAGGCGGATGAAAGCTTGAAGTTGGAGAAGCGTTTTACTCCTCTTTTCAGCCTAGTCGAGGGGACGGCTAAGCTTTATCGTGACTCTTGTTGGAGAACCTTCAGTAGCATGTTTTTTAAGTTTGATTCAACTTAATGCCAATTCCTGCTCATGCATCCTGTACAGCATAAGAACCATCAACACAACAGGACTAGTAAGATATAACCCGTTAAGTGAATGCCATTTGAAACGAGTCTTTTTGCTAAACAACAAAACTCCGACACTCGGACTGAAACTAAAAAGGAATGAGAACTTTATTTTCTACAGAACTGTTTGTATTTAGGAAACGCATGGTTATTAATCTTAAATGTAAATACTGTAAATGTTAACTCCTCGCGTGCCAACGAATGATCTCGTAGCACTTCAATGCAACCTGTTTACCGTTAATCCCTGGGAGCCCACATGTGTTTGTGTGTAAAACAATGATTTGCACAAAGTGTGTGTGGATGGATGTCACCGTGTATGTTCACGTGCACCAACCTGAGGTCGTCCTTTTACGTACAGGAGAGGGTTTTGTACAGTTTACTTGCACACGTGTGTGTTTTTAACAGCAGAAGAAGAAGAGGAGGAGGAGGCGACTCCACGCCTGTGTTCTTTGATAATCAGGGTTTCGCTTTATTGATGTCTGAGTGGAAACAGTGTGGAGATAAAATCAATCCAAAAAATAATGCTCAACTTTGATGTTTAGATAAATTCTGATTAATTTCCAGCAGAAAAGGACAAACATTCCTTGTTCATTGCGGCTCAGTTGCAATTATTATTTTCTGTCTTTTTCCTGTTGATATTAAAGTTTATTAAAGCTAGACGGATCACATTGGACATTTAGAAGATTATAAATGAAAAAAAAATACTGTAAATCTACTTTGTCATAAAGAGGGGGTATTATGCTGTTTCAAATCTGTAGGTAAAAGTATGTTGGAGTAATCCCTCAGCTCAGTCTGCTGTGAACGACAGGTTTCACAGGTTTTTGTACACTTTGTGACGTCACAAAGTGCAGCCTCAGCAGGCTTTCGGAGAGCTGGCCAATCAGAAGAAAGCTGGCTTGTAGGGGCGGGGTTTCTTAGCTGACTGAGTCATTTCAGGCAGAGGCTGTATGAGGGCCTGCACAGAGCTCCAGTGTGAGAAAAATTAGGAGTTTTTTTAACTGTAAATTATGCTAAGCTACTCCACAGGTATCACAGAGTGAAATAATGAAGCTTGAATTTAGCATAATACCCCCCTTTAAAGGCTTGATATACACTTGACGTAATCCCGGCATTGACTCTGGGAAAATACTTTAGATTGAACTTAAAGGATGGACTTACAGCTTTTCAAATCTGTCTTAAAAACATGCCACATGTACATTCAAAGAGCTGTTGGTCATTTTACTGTTGCTTCATCTCTTCTGGTGTGAAAACATCCCTATGTGGCACAATTTTACTGAAGGTTAAGGGGCACAAAATCGTATTTACAGCAGGGCTGTGGAGTTCGAAGTTTGCAATATCAAGTGTTACAACAACTATTTGGTATAGATACATCTCTCCTTGTTATTATCTATCTCAGTAATGACTACATTTATCTGGAGTTAATATACCAGTGCCCTTGTTAATAACAAACAATATTCATACCAGGCTGTTTCTAATGTTAATTTAAATGAATAGCCTTGGGGTGCTGGTTTAGCTCAGTGGGTAGAGCAGGCGCCCCGTAATCAGAGGCTACTGTCAGAGGCTACTCGGCCCTTTGCTGCACGCCATTCCCCAATTTCTTCTCCCAATATTTCCTGTATCTCCTTAGTTGTCCTATTTAATTTAATAAAGGCAAAATAGCAAAAAAAAAAATATCTTCAAAATGAATATCCCACTAATGTTCCTGTTTATATGCAACCGTGCATACTCCAATCCCTCCTTGCCTTGTGAACTGTTGGGTAGTTGGTTTGTTTACGACACACACAGCTGACTGCTCACAGGCAAGAGTGTGTGTTGACTTGAATAATATCACTTTATGTCACATGTCTTAATCCGAAAATGATACATTAGGAATAAATCCTTATTGGGGAATATCTAAACTTTAAAAACGGTTACATAACTTCTTTTTTGAAAGTGGATATTTAGTGTTCACTGTCAGCTGTCTGGTCAAACACACACATTTGTATTAAAAGGACAGCAGCTTTGGTCGCTGACATATTAGCTCCAGCTAAATTTAAGGATTCATTCAATCACAGAAGGATTATGTTCCCAATCTGTCAAACTGAAATCTCTTTAGGAAGCGACCGTTTCCTTCCAGTCAGGAGAAGAGAAACTCTTACAGATACAAAGAGCTCCTTCAAGGTACATATGAAGACAGATTTGAAAGAAGTGAAACTATCCTTCAATGTCACAAATCAAATCAGAGAAACCAATAAGACAGTACAGGCTTCTGTCACAGGTGATTATAAAACCGATGGATTAAAGTATCATTCCTCCTCCGGCCCATCCAGCCTCTTCTTTTTCAAACACGCAATGTTTTCTCTGATCTCTTCGTGTGTTGTAAGAAACCCTGAATGTTGAGTTTGTAACGTGACATGTACAAAGTGCCATAATAAAGCTAGCTGATCTAACGTCTGCCACTTCGTCGAAATGATTCCTCACCTTCAGCTTTAACCTTTACACTGTTTACTCCTCCCGTGACGGCCGGCAGTTTGCTCCAATGCCGTGATGTCAAAATGCTTAATGTGTGTGTTTACCTCCCGGCTGCTCTCGGCTTCATTGCAGTTCATTAAGGTGCATCTATCTGGAAGGAGACCTCGGCTTGTGTCCACAAGAGCGCTCGGCACGTCTCCGTTCTATCAGCGCTGTTTTGCAGGCGGCGGGCTCCGGGGACAGATTATTGTCACAGTGATAGATAAGTTAAAAACAAATCCAAGGTCTGGGAAGAATTTAGATGCACTCTTGAGGAACCTGAAAGCCGTAAGTTCAAACTATTTCATTTCCTCACTGTGGCTGTGTGTTATCAGGAGCTGCTGGAGAAGTCAAACTGAATATTTCAGAGCTGATCTAAATATATTTATTTAACGTGACTGTATTTTAGGAATAACTTGAGCACTTTTTGTTTACAGACCAACTTTTGCAGACTCATAACAGGGACAAATGCCCTCTGTCAAAGTCAATGTCACGCTTTCATTTATGTTGATTTATTCATGATGCATTCTGATGTGAGCAGCACTTTAATGTTTTAAAGTATCTGGTCAAGATTGAGGGTTCTTTTCAGGAACTCTGGCTTCCTCCCACAGTCCAAGACATGCATGCATCTAAAAAAAATTAAGACACCACTCCAAATGTTCCTCCAACAGCATCTTTCTCTTCATGTCACGGCGAGCCCAATCCAGATCCAGACTGGTGCAGAGCACACCAAGATGCATGAATGCTGTAATTAAAAGCCAGGTTAATCCACCAAATACTGATTTCTGAACTCTCCTTGAGTATTCTGTTGTTTAAACATGGACATGAACTTGTTTTCTTTGCTTTATTCAAGGTCTGAAAAACATGTTTTGCATCTTTTGGTTGGTCATAATTTTCTGCAAATAAAAGATCTGAATGATTTGATTTGTAAATAGGGAGAACTGGTTGTTTACAATAAAACAAAAGTACATTTTACACAAACACAATCCTATAAACGGCAGAACCAGAGGAAAAACATTTTTGCAGTAGTCTCTTGAGTTAAGACATTAGAAGACATCACCCCGGGTTCTCGGGAACTATTTTCATACATTTTATAAATTATAAATTATTTATAAATCATTATCTAATTCTCATGTTATTTTGAATACAAATAGCTTTCATAAAATTGCAGTGTAGTAAAAAGTGCAATATTTCTCTCCTGAACATAGAGGAGTATGTATGTATTAAATACAAATATGTGTACCTTAAAAATTAAACTTAAAGCTACAGATAGACATATTTCATGAGTCCTGCGGTGGCGCCAGTAGTCTGACTTTTTCTACGACCCGACCTTGACGTGCAGCGCATTTAGTTAGTTACTTTAGACCACTATCATTCAGGTGGAGCAGTGTTTGGTGCTTTCCATGACTGGCAAACCAATCTTAGTTTATCAAAAAAGGTTGAACTTTAATTAAATACATAATAATAATATTGAAGAGTTTGCCGTAAGGATCATTTTAGCCTCATTGTTATCAAACTAAACCAAGTTTTTTCACTGCTTTATTCATAGAAATTAAGTGAAATTTGGGAGGGATATTGAATTGAACATTTATTTTCAAATTACCTTTTTGATCACAGACTTTTAATGATAATAAACCTGCTTCGTGTGCATTAGTTGGTCGTAATCATAAAACTGTTCCCTGTGGAGTCTAAAAACTTTTTATGACTCTTGTAGTGAACACCTTTTCCCACTAATTCTTAATTTCCGTCTCCATTCAGTTTCTGTAATTGAAAAAAGATAGGAGGCCCATTATTGTGCGTGTGTGGCACAGGTTTTCCTGTAACTTTTGTTAGGGTTCATCATCGACTCTCTTTCTCTCTCGCTCATATGCAATTACCTCTTCGAGCGTCCTGTGACTCCTGAGACTGCAGCTGACGGAGCCAATTAAACTGGCTAACAATCATTCTAATGAGAGAAGCTGCTCCGCTGAGAAAATGAAACTATGTCAGTGTGAAGGTGTGCTGAGGCTGCACACGGATCCACTGACATTCATTATGGACAAACACAATATGCTTTCATTCTCCAGCTCGACAGTTAATATGGAGGCCAAAGAATCCCCAAACCTGCCAAGTAGAAACAACGACACATCTGTTTTATAGCAAAGCATCTGCAAAAATGATTACAGGAGCTGCCAGGAGGTTGAAACAATTATGAAAAGACAGAAGTTTAAATAATCACACAATTTGCTTGACCGATTCAGATCACTCTACTGTCTTTGTTTAAAGCAAAGCGTAGGATAGCTTAGCTTAGCATAAAGAGTGAAAAACCACAGTGTGTATCATGGTAATGTTTGAAGTACTGCAGTATGTACCATGGTTATGTTTGACGTACCATAGTGTGTACCATGGTAATGTCTGAAGTACTGCAGTATGTACCATGGTAATGTCTGAAGTATCGTTATGTGTACCATGGTAATGTTTGACGTACCAAAGTGTGTACCATTGTAATGTCTAAAGTATCATAGTGTGTACCATGGTAATGTTTGACGTACCATAGTGTGTACCATGGTAATGTTTGACATACCATAATGTGTACCATGGTAATGTTTGACATACCATAGTGTGTACCATGGTAATTTTTGACATACGATAGTGTGTACCATAGTAATGTTTGAAATACCATAGTGTGTACCATAGTAATGTTTGACATACCAAAGTGTGTACCATGGTTATCTCTAAAGTATCATAGTGTGTACCACAGTAATGTTTGACGTACCATAGTGTGTACCGTAGTAATGTTTGACATACCATAATGTGTACCATGGTAATGTTTGACATACCATAGTGTGTACCATTGTAATTTTTGACCTACGATAGTGTGTACCATAGTAATGTTTGAAATACCATAGTGTGTACCATAGTAATGTTTGACATACCATAGTGTGTACCATAGTATCGTTTGACATACCAAAGTGTGCACCATGGTAATCTCTAAAGTATCATAGTGTGTACCATAGTATTGTTTGACGTACCATAATGTGTAACATAGTAATGTTTGAAATACCATAGTGTGTACCATAGTATCGTTTGACATACCAAAGTGTGTACCATGGTAATGTCTAAAGTATCATAGTGTGTACCACAGTAATGTTTGACGTACCATAGTGTGTACCACAGTAATGTTTGAAATACCATAGTGTGTACCATTATAATGTTTGACATACCATAGTGTGTACCATTGTAATATCTAAAGTATCATAGTGTGTAACATAGTAATGTTTGACATACCATAGTATGTACCATTGTAATGTTTGAAATACCATAGTGTGTACCATAGTAATGTTTGACATACCATACTGTGTACCATTGTAATGTCTAAAGTATTATAGTGTGTACCATAGTAATGTTTGACGTACCATAGTGTGTACCATGGTAATGTTTGACGTACCATAGTGTGTGCCGTAGTAATGTTTGAAATACCATAGTGTGTACCATTGTAACGTTTGACATTCCATAGTGTGTACCATGGTAATGTTTGACATACCATACTGTGTACCATTGTAATATCTAAAGTATCATAGTGTGTACCATAGTAATGTTTGACGTACCATAGTGTGTACCATGTCAATGTTTGACATACCATAGTGTGTACCGTAGTAATGTTTGAAATACCATAGTGTGTACCGTTGTAATGTTTGACATACCATAGTGTGTACCGAAGTAATGTTTGAAATACCATAGTGTGTACCATAGTAATGTTTGACGTATCATAGTGTGTACCAAAGTAATGTTTGACGTACCATAGTGTGTACCATAGTAATGTCTAAAGTATCATAGTGTGTACCATGGTAATGTTTGACATACCATAGTGTGTACCATAGTAATGTTTGACGTATCATAGTGTGTACCAAAGTAATGTTTGACGTACCATAGTGTGTACCATTGTAATGTCTAAAGTATCATAGTGTGTACCATTGTAATGTTTGACATACCATAGTGTGTACCGTAGTAATGTTTGACATACTATAGTGTGTACCATGGTAATGTTTGACATACCATAGTGTGTACCATGGTAATGTCTGAAGTATCATAGTTGGTACCATAGTAATGTTTGACATACCATAGTGTGTACCATGGTAATGTTTGACATACCATAGTGTGTACCATAGTAATGTTTGACATACCATAGTGTGTACCATGGTAATATCTAAAGTATCATAGTGTGTACCGTACCACAGTAATGTTTGAAATACCATAGTGTGTACCATTATAATGTTTGACATACCATAGTGTGTACCATTGTAATATCTAAAGTATCATAGTGTGTACCATAGTAATGTTTGACATACCATAGTATGTACCATTGTAATGTTTGAAATACCATAGTGTGTACCATAGTAATGTTTGACATACCATACTGTGTACCATTGTAATGTCTAAAGTATCATAGTGTGTACCATAGTAATGTTTGACGTACCATAGTGTGTACCATGGTAATGTTTGACATACCATAGTGTGTGCCGTAGTAATGTTCGAAATACCATAGTGTGTACCATTGTAACGTTTGACATTCCATAGTGTGTACCATGGTAATGTTTGACATACCATACTGTGTACCATTGTAATATCTAAAGTATCATAGTGTGTACCATGGTAATGTTTGACGTACCATAGTGTGTACCATGGTAATGTTTGACATACCATAGTGTGTACCGTAGTAATGTTTGAAATACCATAATGTGTACCGTTGTAATGTTTGACATACCATAGTGTGTACCGAAGTAATGTTTGAAATACCATAGTGTGTACCATGGTAATGTTTGACATACCATAGTGTGTACCGAAGTAATGTTTGACATACGATAGTGTGTACCATAGTAATGTTTGACGTACCATAGAGTGTACGATAGTATCGTTTGACATACCATAGTGTGTACCATGGTAATGTTTAACATACCATAGTGTGTACCATAGTAATATTTGACATACCATAGTGTGTACCATGGTAATGTTTGACGTACCATAGTGTGTACCATAGTAATGTTTGAAATATCATAGTGTGTACCATGGTAATGTCTAAAGTACCATATTGTGTACTATGGTAATGTTTGACGTACCATAGTGTGTAGAAAAACAATAGATCCGGTACTCACAGACTCATGGATGAGTCAGTTTAATGTGGGTAACGAACGTACTTCGTGTTTGCCGTCTTCAGCATACTGAGGAGAACAAAGGAAATGATTTATATGCCCAGGTGAGATAAGTGAAAGGACCGCCCAGCAAGGAGGAATGCGGAAGATGATGATGAAGATACAAAGACAAAAAAACATTTCATTTTCTTCAGATAACATGGGCACACTTTTTACATAGGCCAAATACATGGCACAAAAACAAACAAAATGTCCTTGCTTCTACAGACAGAGTCAGTATATAAATAGGGGGTTAAAGAACAAGCTATTGATATGTGTAATCGCTTCAGAGATAGAGGCTACGATAATCATGTGGTTGGCAACAGTTTAGAGAAAGCAACAAATATAGACAGAAATAGTTTACTCACTACTAAACCTCCATCGAAGATGGAAAGGATTCAAAATTGGTAATAGCCACCACCTTCTCTCCTTTATCACAGTAAAGTTGCCAAGTTTGGTAACTTTTGGAAGATTGGAGTCTCAACAAAGAGACGAAAACCTGCATTCAATATCATTTCTAGAAACATGCACTTTAGCTGGAACAACTGTACAGAAGACCTAGCTTAATCATTGTAGTGTTTGTAAAGAAATAGACACCCATAACCACCACTACAATCACAAATTAGTTTTACATTACAGGTCATCAAACAATATACCTTATGTATGAGTTTTTAGCCAGTAGTTTTTTTTTTCACTTGTAGCAGAGTCAAGCTAGCTGTTTTGCTAAGCCTCCAGTCTTTACCTAAGCTAACACATAAACATATCTTCACTATAGCTTCTTGTAAGCAAGAAGGCTAGATGTGAAAGTGATACAATCAAATCACACTATCACAAAGTAAACAAAAAAAACATTAATCCTGAAATGATTAACTATTACTTTATATATCAGCCTTCCTTGTGGGCGTTTGTGACTTAAAGTTATTGGGCTTCCAGTCTTAAATTTACTTAATGAAATCAAAGAAGTTGTTAGGAATCCACTTTAAGGTTTGTTAGGTTTTATATCAGTGTCTATATATATTTCTTTAAGCTTTAGCGAGAATAAATTGGACTGCTGCAGAGGAATTACGTGTCAAATGAAAGCTAATTAACTAAGATATTGGATGATTCATAGTCTTAGTAAATCTTCTTGCTGTCCTTGTGTGCAGCGAGAAAATCTATGAAGTTAAATGAAGCAGTTCGAATACTTCATTGTACTTTTCTCAAGGACAAAACAAAACAAGATGAGAGACGACAAACAAGGTGAGGCAGAGAGCAGAAGCATGCAGGGAATTGTAATCGGTCGAGCGTTTATTTTAACTAAATGATTAATGATATTTTTTAATAGTTTCAGATAACGTTTGGATTCTCTCTGTTTGCTCATAATGGGGTTTTTCCACACAATTTTTAACAATGCCAACCTCAGTAACCGAGGGCAAGAAGGTTGGTTTTTGGAAACGGTTAGAGACGTCAAAAATGCAGCGTTTAATAGAGAGACTAAAGTTGTGATGAGTGCATTTTAAGGCACAGATAATGAAAAAAGTGAACATGAACCGTGTTCGAGGAGAGCCTTTAACTCGTGTGCACCTTGGAGTCGGCTGTAATGATGATGATATACTGAGCTATTATAGAATCTCAATTCAATTACAGGTATACGGTGTTTGGCACAGCAGCACCTCTGCATGAGGCAGACTGGATGTAATTCAGGTTTAGGGCTCCAGCTGAAGATAAAGTGGAGTTTAGAAAACGGCTCCCGTCTGAGAGCCTTTTTTCTGGAGATGAATGGGATGACCTTCAGATTAAAGCGGGTAAAGTTCTCGCTCATTTTCCTGTTTGACTTATTAGGTCTGGATGCAAATCACTCAGTTCAAACTGTTTGTGAACTAAATTACGAGTTCTCAGGAGTGGTGGAAATATTTATTTTAATGACAGAGTGATGAGAAAAATCAGGGAAGATTTAAGGTGATTCTCTGATGTCTACAGCTTTGTGCTTTGCATATGTTTGCTGCATCTAAAAGATAATTATCTAATTGAGTGTTGGACTTTTATACAGTTACAAGTCTTCTCTTACCTTTTGTTCTCTCCGTGGGGACGTTTGATTAGCTGAGCATTAAAAGCGATAATTTGTCATACATCCATCTGCTTCCTTTGTGTCTTTGTCCTCCTTAATGTGATGATAAATAAGCTGATTAGTGGTACACCATCACACAGTCCAGGGACTCAAGTCTGGTGTAGAAACATGCTGTCATTAGATTACAAACTTAATGATCTTTATATAAGTTTAATTTAGTTTAATTTGGAAGTGTGACATGCATCTAACTGACTAGCTCTTTAAAGCCTTTTAGCGTACAACAAAAAGATGGTTTACACATCTTAAAACGGGTTACACCAAATGTTAACATAATACACAAAATAGAAGTAATCCTCTTCTTCATGGAGGCCCCAGATATAGTATTTCTAAACAAACAAAAAGGTCTGTTTCAGTAGCAATCCCAAAATATGTAAAAGGTTAGCTTAGGTGACCTCTGACCTTTTGGCGATGTCTCTTCCTGTGGATTTGCACTGTATGCGCCAACATCAGAGACTGTATAAAAAAAAGGATAGCTCGTCTCCACCTACTCTCATTGTACAAAAGTGAAGCCCAAATACCTCAGAAGCGGGTTTGCCATCCTGCACATTTGGAGCCAGAGACTGCGCAGTAGAGATCAGCTGTTGGAGCCGCAGTATTGACGTATAGCCCCTTCCACTAACCAAAACACTAATTTACCGACAAAATTGCAAAGATCCAGCACGTTGTCGTGTTTAACAGCAGAAAAGCTTCTTGTCTGAAGCGGACGTTCACAGATATGTAAACTTCAGTGACTGTAGTGATTGTTTTAGTCATCTCCTCTCGCCGTTCCTCCTCTACTCCGCTAATCCAGAACAAATCGGCTGCAGGAGCCGGATTTGTCAACAGAGCTGTCAATCATCCTTTTACAGCATCAAATAACTAATAAAATATAAACTTGTCAGAAACATAGTACTTACTAATTTTAAGCTAGGCTAACAGAGCATGGGCATGGTTTCTCATGCTGTCTTCATGTTCTCTCCTTTTAAATGTTGAAACCCGGCCATGTGAAGTTTCTGTGCAGATTTTATTGTGTGTTTATTCTGATATGTAAATGTGTTATATATTAATAATTGTGTTGTTTGTCATGCAAGGTGAATATTTGTTTGGTATATTTATGTCCATATTTTAAAGCTAATGGTGTGAATTATGCTTTTATATGGCCTCCTCATGATGAGGAGTAAAGCGGTAGTGAGGTATGTTAAAGTGATCATATCATTGATCTGTATCACCACTAGATGGCACAAGCAGAGCACGAGGCTGTCCGGTGTGGGACAGATATTCTTTAGCTCTTTCAAGATGTTTTCTCCCCTAAAACTGTTCTGTGCTGATAATGTTAACATCCTAATTCCAGCCGCCTTCAGGCTCCGAGAGCTCTGTCACACTCCACTTTGTTTACTCACCTGCGCTGTGAGATACGAGGAGAAATAAAAAGCTGGTAAACACATATTTCTCAGGAGTGATGGTGATAAAGACCTCGTGTTATTGATTCAGAAGTGAACATCTGATCATGATAGCGCACAGCAGCGGCCTGCTTCTCCTCTATCGGGTTGTTTCATCTCACCTGAGCTGCCTCTTCGTCTCTGAACAGCACCGAGGCCACACTGTAATCTCCCCTCATGACTTTTCTCATAATGTAACTCGCTCCAAGTAGATTTCTCAGTGATGGATGAGCCGCAGGAATAATGAGAGCAATAGTGGAGGCTCTTCTCAAAAGGTTTCCCTCATGTCCTCGGCTTCATTGCTTTGGCCTGGATCTCCCCCGCAGGTTGTGATATCTATCACTGCTTGGCACTATACTGATGAACACACACACACACAGAAGAACACACAACAGGACATGAACAAACCATGCCCACTCTTCTCTAACCTGTTCCACAGCTATATGACTGTGATTGCTTTGGGATTTGCGGCGTCTTTTATTATTCATTTGTTAATTTAAAGCTCCTGTGAGGAGCTTTTTCACTGGTTATGAAACAGACTGAAATTTATTCTGATGACTCTATATGAGCTACAGAAGCAAACCAGACCATCAGTGGCAAGATTGATTATTTCTATATAGTTATTTTTAATGCCTGAAACTGCTGGTGTCAGACGAAGCAATTAACTGCATGCTGTGTTTGTTTACATTTTCCAGAGCAGCAATTTAAAGTGAGTGATAGATCTGACTGTTAAAGAAAGCAGGGTGAGATGTTTTGTTAAAAACCACCACTTAAGCATGTACAGGACAAAATCAGCAAAGAGATAAGAGGTACCGCTTTGTCCACAGGGGGCGCCAAAATCAACAAAAGCAAGAAGTTTTGTACAAACAGTGGTTTAGTTTCTCATAATGTGCGGGCTCTACAAACCGTCAGCGAGTGAGAGGGTTTTCTTTGTTGACTGAAATATGTTAAAAAGATGGGCGACATGACAGCTCCCTAAAAGTGAAGCCAAAACATCTCTATCGCCCCCTGCTGACTGGCTGCAGTATAGGTCATAAAGCCCGCCTCCTCCATGTTAACAGATGGGACATGAGTCAAACTACAAAATCAAAATACACGCCAAATACATTTTTCTGTCATTATAGCTAGTTATTATCATGCTGATTTACGTCCAAGTGTTCATTTTTCTAACAAGTTTATATTTAATGAGTTATTTGATGCTGTAAAAAAATGATGATTGACAGCTCTGTTGACAAATCCGGCTCCTGCAGCCGATCTGTTCCCGATCAGCAGAGTAGAGGAGGAACGGTGAAAGGAGACGTAACTAAAACAATCACTACAGTCATTGAAGTTTCATATCTGTGAACGTCTGCTTCAGACCAACACAAGAAGCTGTTCTGCTGTTAAACACGCCGACGTGCAGGTTCCTTGCTGTTTTTTCGGCATGTTAAGTGTGTGTTTTGGTTAGCGGACTCTGGCTCCAAATGACGTCACCATCAGAAGATGGCAGCGCCCGTCACAGGGGGTATTTTGGTATCGCTTTCGTGCAATGAGAATGAGACGCGTCATCATATATTTACATATATGTATATGTATAGTATATATCATATATACCATAACATGGACTCAACTACTAATCTACTAAATGGATAAGTACATGTGGTACATGTTTTCTTCAGGAAAATTATTAATAAGATCCCTTCATTTTTCAACTCATGTCAATCATCAAAACTTTTATTTATATCAAATATCTGCCGAACGTCTGGAATACTTTGTGCTATTTAGTTAATAATATGCAAAGCCAAGATGGTGAATTTAGTGCTGTATCAGAACTTCACTGCTGTCATTGTAACCATGTTAGCTAACTGACATAGCATTTAGCTAAGAAAAGAGGAATTAGCACGTGGCTGTAGACTCAAGTTCTTTTGAAGAAAAGATAATCATCTTTATTCACATCCTGTTTCTGTTCAGAGAGGGTAATTACATTGGCACTTTGCTTCAGCTAATCACACATTTTAGTATGAATGCAAAATAACATCATGTTCATTCTTGGTTCAACTTTTATTGGACGTTTTTTTTTTAATTCTTGCTACACAGGCCTGAATGAGCTGCAGCTGTTATTGATTGTCAGTGACAAAGTAGAAGGTTTATAGAATCGATTTCAGTTCAGAGCAGTGGTGGAAAAAAAGGTAAGTACAATTTTGAGGTATTTGAGTATTTCTATATGAATCTCCTCTATTCTTCTGTTCTACGACAATTCAGATGTTTTGAATTTTAAAGTTATAATCTCAAAGATCTCCGGTTCATTCTCTTCGGCGGCACCTATGGAGATAAACGGTAATTGTGGGAGCACACTTCCCAGATATTCAGACAGTGTTGCATGTGTGACGTCTACGGTTGGCTCTCTTGATTTTCCTCGCTGACGGTCGCTTTCCTTTTTAGACTGTTTGCCTTCACCTGAGCGTCGAATTTGTTTCTTTTTTTTTGGATATTCACTTATTTTTGGAAGTTGTATCTGTAGTCATCGACCTTTTCTTTGTTTGTTCAGCCATAGTAGATGTCTTTCACGTTGGTCACCATGTCAGATTAATCAGTCACAGTGGCATAAACTCGTGCCGTGTCTTGGTCGAGACTGGCAACACTACTAAGTATGACAAAACATCGTTCACGACCCTGAGCGAGCGGTCGGGACAAGAAATACATTTCAGTCAGTCATACATTTACGCGTCAGAGTCATCTGGTCAACGTCAGGGAACATATCGTAGGAGATGTCAAACTAGGAAGGAAAATACCAAAAATTCTGACATGCCAGACTTCTGGTCGGGGTGTCGTGGAGCATCCGAGACGCAGCATCGCTGTTCTTCACTTATGTTACACTACACGTCCGTTCATCGTTCCCAACATTCATAATCGGGCCTCGACGTTGGAAATTTGTTGGCCACGACGAAATCATGTAAAAATTGGCCTGAATTCGTGTAGTCTGATCCTGGCATTGGCTCTGCCTACCCTCTCTGGCAGACCAACCACTGCTGGGTGATGGAAAACGCGTCACTAACTGGGCGCCGCTTGTGATTTTTCCCGTGAACGTCCCACCAGAGACCCAGTCTGTAATACTGCAAATGCAAAGGCTTTCATCAGTGGGCCATAGGCTCAATCACCATTGTGTTGTGACTTAACAGACATTTATTTACATGAAAATCTTTGAGATTATCACTTTAACAATCTAATAAGGTAATATTAAATCAAATACACACCTTCAGAACACTTAGGTAATAAAACTTCTGGATTTAGAATTTAGCATGAAATGAAACTGTTTGTATTTCTGATCTGACAAAACACACTAGAAAACCATCTTCAAGTTCATATCTGTAGGTACGCTTCTAAACTCGACCCAACACACACGTACGTTTGAAACTTCAGTTGAGAAGTCTTCCTCTTCGTCTCTTAAAGGGATATTAGCTCATCAGGCTGTGAAACATGTGGGATGTTGCTGCCTTGTTTCAGTAATCATCACGGTGCACACACACACACAGTGCAAAGTGGTCCTGCAGGATCTGATATTGACACCCAACAGATGGGCAGGTGGGTGCGTGTGGCGTTTCATTAGTTGAATGGATTATTAGCCAAGTTAACTTTAGCGAACGCCTGTGATTTCCCAGGAGCTCGTTAGGAGCATGTGGAACGAGCCCGGATGAGTCAGTGGCTTGTGATTGAATTAGTAATCAACTCGCTTAAGCAATAAACAGAGTCAACAGGTAATTAAACATGATTTAGCCCCAGGAAAAGCCTGGGAGTCTATACGTGAAATAAATAATGACGTTATTTCAGATGTGAGTATTTTCAGACCGCCTGTTGTAAAGTGGACGTAGAAAAAACAAACTGAAGACTATTTTCTTATTAAGCTCTGCATCTTTGGCATCCGCTTCAAGAAGACAACTCAAATATGTTTTCAATTTTGCTTTTGCGACATCAAATTTGCCCCGACATGAATAATAGATCTCAAGGTTAACTGCAGAGTCCAGATATTGGTTAAAAACAGCCTCAGTGGGACTGCACCGCACTCAGGATGGACACTTTAACAGAGAACTCACTGTTCCCACTCCGTCACTGGCTGTCACTGTCGGCTAAAAGGAGAAAATGAAGCCCTGGTTTCAATCCCTCTCCCTGATTTGTTCTGTACTTTCTTTATTCGGCTCTCCGGTGGCGCTCTGACTGTCAATTGTACGACTGTCTCTTTGTTCAAGCTCTAATTATCTCCCATTTTCTCTCTAATCTCCTCCTCACTGTGCACAAACTGCCTTTCTCTCGCTGACATGAATGAAGAGTACAAGCGTGTGATGGCTGATTAACTGCGAGTGACGAGAAGATTAAATCAAACGGTTCAAATGGAGCCTGATGTTTTGTTCTTTGACTGATGAGCGTGCCGTCTGTCGTCGTGAATCATTCACATATTCTTACGCTGAACAGATTCAGGTTGAAGCTTTTCTGTACAAACGGCAACAAAATGTAATCAAAAATTCACAATGTGGATAATAACACGCCGTATGTAGAGTGCACTTAGAAGATAATACGCCACATTTTAAACATGTTTAAAAGTTGTTCACCTGCAGATTGTGAGTTGTTTTTTAAATGGCAGAAGCAGGCCTACAAGAATGGGGGGGATATGGCACCACAGTGACATTGAGCTTTGACCTTTGACCCCCTAAATCTGACATGTACTTTATTCAGAAAAAGTGTGTACTTGAACCAAATATGAAGATGTTCCCTCCATTTATTCCTGAGATAAGGCTTTCAAAAGAACTGGACAAGAATGTGTTTTTTTCAAGATATTTTGATGTTAGAATGAAGTTGACCTTTGACCTTTGGTTAAACGCAAAATAACGTGACATTTGAGAAAAATTGTGTCACAATAAGCGTATTAACTTTTGAGTTATGGCCAGAAACTGTTTTTGAACACGGCGACCTTGACATCTGACCTTTGATCTCAAAATTCTAAGCAGTTCTTCCTGTTGTCCAAGTTAGTTGTTTTCCCTCCAGGCTTCAATCAGCGGTTCCCAACCTTTTCCGACTCATGGCCTGTTAGAAAATCTCAAAAATGTTCGTGGCCCACATCCGACCATAAAAAATACGGAGGCCAAATGATGCAGTCTCAGAGCACTTTTATAGAAGGAGCTGTCCATCATCACAAAGTAAAAGTGAGGAGCGGTCTGCAAATGAATTCAATATTTAAAATGTTTTTATGTGTTATATGTATCCCTCATAGTTTTTATTTATCTTTCTATCTATTCTGTTTTCTTTTTAAACTGCATTCACTGACTTGCTATTTGTCTTGGTACTGCTGTAACATCCTAATTTCCCCCCCGGGGATCAATAAAGGATTATCTTATATTAAAAATAATTTTGTTTTAAAATATTTAAAAACTTTTTAAAAAAACTAAAAATAAAATGTGCTGATGATGAAAAAAATGATTTGGCGGCCCACTTGCAGTACCCAAACAGTCCACCGGGGGCCGCGGCCCTCAGGTTGGAAATGGCTGGCTGAGATACTTTTTCACAAGACTGGGACAGACAGACGGACAGACAGTTGGACAGACTACCCAGACAGCATTCTGCTGCTGGCTCAGTGGGTAGAGCAGGCGCCCCACATACAGACCCTGACCAATGGCCACAGGCTCGACTCCCCGACCTCGCCCCTTTGCTGCGCGCCGTCCCCCACTCTCTTCTCCCAATATTTCCAGCCTCTCTTCAGCTGTCCTATAAATAAAGGTAAAAATGCCCCAAAAACTAACCTTAAAAAAAACAACAAACAGCTCTTGTTGGTGATCCGAGTATTTTAGGTAACTTTGAGGACGACTGGATGAAACCCTTTCTGTTTGACACATGCATCTTCAGCTCATGAAACCCAAGCTGAGACCATGTGCTTTTGGTGTAAACGTGGTGAAATATGCATCAAACGAGCTTATCTTAATTTTTCAACTAATTTAGTTAAATTTTTTCTTTAACCTGCCAACAAAGCAATATCCTGAGCTGAAAAGATTACCTCCTAACGACAGGAAATAATGACCCGCATTGTGCCTGTAATAATTTAATAGATTCATCATGTTAAGTCATTTTTTACACAAAAGAGCCAAATAATCTGCTTCTCAAAAATCTTCGCTGGTTCCCTCAACTTCTATGACACATCTTTAGGCTTTGGACGAGACGATGACTCATGAGACTTCTGTGGATGTTTCATCTGTTGTCAGACTGCTGACTTTGTTTCAGTAGAGATAGACGGTAGTTTTTATCCTGCCCAGGCTGACAGTGGTTGGGTGAGACTGATGTCAGGGACGACTTAGTCAGTGAACACAAACATCCCATTTAGCCTCAAGTACCACCAACGCTGCCAGAAATCCTTGCTTGAAAATCCACTCCGCATAACTTTCACACAGAAGCATCCTTTTGTCCTGAACTTATCTCACTCGAACAGGTTCCAGAGCAGCAGGCAGGACATGATCCTACTCTGGCTTCACACCTGTGAACACTGACAGTCTGCGCTCACTGAAACAAACTGGCTGAGCTGGATGCATCGGCGCTGGGACTTCTGCTGCACACTTATCTAACACAGGTTTAGGTGTTGGAATCCTTGTGTCCTTGTGTTCTTGCTCTAGTGTACAGATGTCACCATCTTCTATGGAAGGCACACTGGAGTAAGTATGCAAGAGTGCTTTGACTTTGCCTTATTCAACAATTAGCTTCAGTGAGTCTTTTTAATTTGTCACCACGTCTTCAACGTCAACTCGTGTAAAGAGGAGGAAGGACAAGAGTAAGTGTTTAACATTAATCTTTTTGAAAGCCTGCCTGCACAAGATGTTGTTTTTCATCTTTTCAAAGAAGCCACGAGAGGCACGACTCAAGTATTTAACAAAGCGTTAACGTGTGACAAAAAAACAGAACAGATCTGTTATGTAATTTCAAAAGATGTGCTTGGTTGAAGAGCTTCTTTTATGCTAAGTGATGTTTATGGAGTGGAAAAGGTTATTCCCCAACTAGCTCAAAGCTTAATCCAAAAGGCAACTGGACTTGGTTGAAGTACTTGGAGACGTTTCACTTCTCATCCGAAAGGCTTCTTCAGTTCTGAGCTTTAGATGCAGATGTAGGTCCACCTACATCCAAAGGGCAAAGGACACTCCTTTGAAGACAGCAAGGTTCACATACTTGCCAGAGAAGACCGCTGGTTTGAAAGAGGTGTCAAGGAAGCCATCTATAGCCCTTTTCCCACTGGTCAAAAAACACTGGCTTTATTTGCTTAGTGGGAAAGGCTACAATCGGCATTCAGACCCGGGTCAAATGACTCTGTAGAAGACCTGGGTAATTATCGCCTCGGCTCCAAACGGCATTCAAGGGAACACAAAACCCGGGTCGACGCCAGATCGCGCCAATACCTGCGACTCCTCGTCATCTCAGCTACAAATTCTGCCCGTCTCCGTCCAAGCAGTGTTCGAACATCGTTCCAAATTTGTCAGTGTCGAGTTTGATAAACAGACTGAATGAGTGATAGATACAATAAAGACCTAACCATCATAACAATTTCACTGATTACTAACCCTGTCTCCGGCGCGTTTGTGAAGTCAGACGGTGATGCAGCAGAAAAGAGACTGACAGGAGTATACTTCACTGGCAATGGGAAAAGAGACAATCAGAAACCAGTGTCAACGTGCAAATTTTGGTGGGAAAGGGGTTAAGCTGGAAAAACCATCCCTTAAACGAGGTGGTGGCCTAAGACACCACCGATCACCCACTTACAATGCAGTGTTGAACTCTCTACCCAAACAGCTGAAATCACACTCACACTCAGGATCATGTGAGCCACCAACACCAGAGGGTACAAACGACGCTCGTTGCCATTAGGTCAACAGCCCAGGTTAATGACTTCCCCTTGATTATCTAATAGCATAATCGACCTACACAGGCTTATATTTCTAGCTCCGTTCACCAGTCAGTCAGAAGTGAAGAAGCCTTTCGCATGAGAGGTGAAACATCTTCAAGAACTTCGACCAAGTCCAGTTACCTTTTGGATTAAGCCTCGAATTACCATGACCTGGATGACTGAGAACCTTCCCAGGCATCCCTAACTCGCTATTGACAAAAGCTCCGCTAACATGAAGGACACTTTGAGAGTGCAGACCTCGGCCAAGGCAGATACTTCAGTCTTCCACAAAATGCAATAAATATATCGCTCGTCTGTTCGACTGGAGCCCGCTCCATATTTAATGGGTTTGTCCTTGGCCAGAGCCCGCCCTGTCTATCAAGTTTCATGAAAGTGGGCTTGCAGTTTTTCCGTAATCCTGCTGACGAATGGCACAGACATAACCTCCTTCGTGGGATGTAAAAGATATAAAAGAGAAATAAAAGTAGGAAAGCAGATCAAACGCATGTGTGCATTTTGCTTCATGTGCAACACAAAACCTGAGAAAAATACAGTAAAGAGTGTCCTGATAGGCTCCCCTTTTCTCTCGTACGTTTCTCTCTTCTCCCTTTAGCACATTAAATTGATTCATGTAACACTTAAACCCACTGAAGTATATGATCTCATTGTTTCTACAACGCTCTTTTAAGTACTTCTGCAACCTCAGCTTTGTTTGAATTCCCAATCCAACAAGGGGAACCAGTATGTTTACAATGAGTTGCTGCTGCACTGTGGCTGACCTGCAGGCAATTTCTGCCGCCTAAATATCTGCTAAATGAACTGAGACTGAATTGAGGCTGAGCCCAGGCCGGCAGCAGCTCGCAGATAAGAGTCTCAGGCAAATGTGGAGAATATGAATACAAGTCGTCCAAAACATGGGATGATTTCACTCCAAAGCTGCTGCTGTAGTCTGAAGTTAAACTAAACTGAAAGTCCCTCAGCCCACAGTACATCCATTAACCACTCCAATCAAAGGCATGATTAGGCTGCATTAAGTTAACAAATGTGTATGCAGGGAGAGGGACAGATAAAGTGAGTGTCTGCGCTCTATGCCTCCGCTGTAGGATTCTCTTAAGGGTAACAATGCTTAATAAAACCTGACGGGCAAACTAAATCAGGTTTCAAGCAGATTCTTCCGCCTCCGTGCCGTGACTCCTCCATTGTCCGAGCCGCTGTAGTTTTTAGAGGCCGAATCGCGGGAGCACTTCAGCCATTATTAAGAGCATGTATCACTGATGTCGGAGGGGAAATCGCACCTTGCCAAGCGACTGTACATTTGATCCAGCCTGGCTTGCTATCCTCCACTTCTTTCTGCCGGAGTTGTCATGCGCTCCGTGCCGACTCATTCTCTGTATTCTTTCCCAAAAGTTGAAGACGTCTCTGAGTCAGTTTGTAGGTCGCTGTCAAAACCTCAGAAGACATGACACATTCAGTGAGGACGACTGGAAGGCTACACACGGAAGAACTTAAGGTCAGATTCAACTGTCGGCTCTTTTCAGACGAGCCTCAAAACTCTCAACATTTTATGAGATGTGACTGTTTATTCGTGCCTCTCGCTGCACTGGTGCATTTTTATTTCTCGGTTTCATTCAATTTAAGGTTTATTTCTTCTGTTTTATTTGATTTTTTGATGGATTGCTACAAAACTGTCATCAACCCCAGAGGACTACTTTTCTTTCTGATTAAATAATTGCATTTCAATTAACCTCAACTGCATTTTTGTTTAGTGCTAATAAGCTAAGCTAAAGCTAGTATTAGCATGCTAACACAACACACCTAGATAATCAACATGGTAAAGATTTTATCTGCTACACGTAAACATGTTAGCATTGTCATGGTGTGTAAGTTAGCATCAAGCTGTGACCTCAGAGACTTAGGGTCTCTGTCCACTAACAGTGTTTTTTTTGTGTTGGCACCGCCCACCTTACTGTTGCTAGGTTACGAAAGTTGTCTCGCAGCCTTTCCCTTGGTAGTGACTGTTTAAAGTGCTCTGTATGCTTAATATTTGCTTTAATTCAAGGACATTTTACAAATAAACATAAAAACAATAAAAAAGAATCGTGTGCTGGTATTAGCAGCAGCTCTACACCTGGAAATTGTTCCCTTAAGAAAAACTTAAGGATCAGCTTCTCCTCCTAAGTGCTGAAAACGCTGAACTGCATTGGCTTTGTATAGAAAATAGGCGCTGCCAGCTCAAAAGACGCTACTAATGGACACAGGTCCTGGGGTTCGCCAAAAACTGCAGTTCCTCGACTGGCCACTTGAGGCTGGCTCCAATGAAGAGTCACTCCCCATAGAGTCCAATGTTAAAACGCTGCACTTTAAGGCAGGAATAAACATATTTACACCCTGTTAAAAGTAGCTAATTCATGAAAACTGTACAGGGGCAGAAAATATTTAGATATTATTAAGGCTTAATGTTATGAGTAATTGGGGGCGTGGTTAGAGAAAGGGGCGTGGCCTTGGCTAATACAGTTGATGAACTAAACCTCTCTGCCGTTTGCCATGTTTGTGTTGTTAGAACCTTTTGGAAAATTTCTCATGCAAATACTGGAAAAAGAAGATGACTTGCTGTGCAGTTTATATACTGAAAGGTCGTCCAAGATATCTATGCTACAGTTTTTTTTGGTATTATTAAATTGATATGTTGGCAAAAATGGAAGATATTAGTATCTGTGCGCGTCATACCTGGCTTGTTAGCGTATTCATTGTATTATACATTTATAACTGTGGGCAGCCACAACCACAAAAAGAATCTCATTCTGTTGGAAACACCTTTGTTAACTATCTACTTAGCTAGCTAGTGAATTAGCCTTGATAATAGCCTGTATTATATTGTTAAGTTAGCCTTACCTAACCTCTTTAGCTCCCCCCACTCATTGTAATATGGTCACTTTGGGCTCTAAAAAGCCATGACACCAAACTTGAGGCTTTTAAACTGCAGTCCCCAAACGAGTCAGTGATGTCATAGTAGCTATGTCTACTCCTAAAGCTAATGGTTAGCATCATGAGATTTGTATTTATCTAAAGTACAGCCTCACAGAGCTGCTAGATGTGGACTTGTAATTGAGATATATTGCACTTTTTGTTGTGTTTTTCATAAAGCAGTTTGTATTGCCCTCTAGTCTTAAAGGTACAGTACAAGTAGTCGTTTTACAACAGGACACCACCACTGCAAAACAACTTTTTAATTTAATTGTTTCACATTAAAAACACACACTGTATGCTGCATCACAAAATGAGAAAACGCTGTCCTGCGGTAACAACTGAAGCCAAAGTTTAAACACAGCCAGTGTCGCTGCCGCAGAGGGGAGCGAGACGGGTTCGTCTCGAACCCCCGCAGCTCGGCTGAGGGTCATGTTGGTCTGAAGCCACAGCATGAGATCGTACACAGAGACAGCAGGTTGAGCCACAGATGGGAAATCATAATTCAAACAGTCGTACGAAACACTTGAACTCATTCCTACCTGTGATGTACATTACCATGATGACAGAGACCATGCTAGGATGATTATGGTCTCACACAAGCTTTTGGTGTCAAGCCATATATATACTTGTCATATATATGTAACTGTTGTTTCTGAAGACACTGAAAGTTCTGTATCTGAGAGGATGCCTGGTGCTCATACTGTAGCAACGTGTGTCCTTCATTTTTAGCATGACATTCAACTACCCCAAAATGCTACTTCCACCAAAATGGGACAACCATCAGTTTTACCAAAGATCTTTTAAATAAGCTCTCCCTCCGGCATGTCTGCGTGGTACCCGTTTTTATGAGGAAAAAAAAACACAGATATTTACACCATAACACGGCAGACCCTGTAACCTCAAGCAAACTCTGTGGGTGCTTTTGTAATCACTTTTCTGATCATGGAAATTATGTAAATTGTGAAGACGGGGGACTTTCTTTGTTGCAGGACAAAATGATTCCATCCTTGATGAAGTGGCGGTCTGAAATATCACCCTGACATTCTCTTAATGAAGCGATGGTTTAACAACACCAGGGGCATATTCATTTGCTGCAGCGTTTTGTACACGGCTTACTGTCTGGCAGGCAAATAAATTGAGATTCTACCTCACTTAGCTGTGCCGCAGCATCCAGAAGCCAGTCATTTATTTACAGTAAGAGTATGAAATCTCTTTAAAGACGTCTCTGGAGAACGGCTTGGCACCCAGGGGAATCACGCAGCGAACATGCCTTTGAGGAAACTGATTCAACTGAAACTGACAGGTGAAAAAAGAATATGCAAAAAGAGGGGCTGCAAAATGTTCAGATTTGGCTCAGTTTTCAGTTAACAAAGTGAAATGTTCAGGTGTTTTTCTCTCCCACAGTAATGCTCATACGTCGCCAACCCCTTCCCCTCCAGGATATGTAACTAAGAAATGATAAATCCCTCATTAGAAGAGTTTTTCAAAGGTTTGGGAACATCTGAACTATGATTTTAAACAACCATACGTTCAATCTGTACATTCGAAAGTTCAACATCTCACCTGGTGTCACAGTCCTGTCCTGCAGATAGACAGACAAATGGCACACATGTACAGTAAAGCAACACTGCAGTCCAGCGTATGCATCAGCAAAGAGAGCAAGATAGATCGACGCATGCAGTTTGGACAGTTCATAAGCTATTTTGTACAGTTCATTTGGCAGTGACCGAAATATGAGTGTGTTTGTTACATTGATATTCTGCACAGGGACGAGCCCCACCCAGTCTCTGGTTCTGTGTGTGCGAGGCAGACCTCACTGCAGGTCTGGCACAGCGGAGGCCACCCTCCCACTACAGTACAGTGCAGGGTGACTGAGAGGGCCGATAAGTCCGGCCGACAGCTCTTTAATCCCCATTAGTGCCTCGAACAGGGCGGTGTGACAGAGCGCAGCGCTGTCCTTAGACCAGCCCCTGTTCTTGTCCTTGTCTCCTCCCCTCCTCTGTTAAGGTCCTGCAGGAGGCCTGAACAGAGGATGTAGCGCCACCCAGTGGAGGACGAATCTGGACGCGTGTGGCTCTGATGGGAACAGGGGAGGGCCTCAGCAGGCAATCTCCTCCAGGGTGCCCAATGTTGTCTGCAGGGGGACTGTCACAGTGTGGCTGATGGTCTCCGAGTGGTTTGCCACCGGGTCACAGGAACTCTGGGAAAAAAGATTGAAAGAGTTTGTGAAGTGGCATCCTTATAATAATATTTATATAGCACATTTAAAAACAAGAGTTTACAAAGTGCTTTGACAACCAAGCAAAGCAAAAAACAAGCACAAAATCCTTGTGAGATAAAGGTTTCTTGTGGCTACTTGTGGAGTTGAATGTCTTCCCACTTTAGCTGAAGAGCTAGCCACTAGCATGCTAATCTCTATTAACACATTTTATATATGGGACAAGATATTTATTGTCGGAAGAGTTCTTTTTTCCCTTTGTAGTCCAAGTAGTATTGTCAGCTAGCATCAACTAGCAAAGCATTGGCAGTTAGCAAGAAATTAGTCTGTGTGGAGAGCGAAACAGGCGGAAACCAACAGCTGTAATACAATCCAGAACTCATGGACTATCGTGTCAGGATGATTTAACCTTTTATTTGTCTCTTATTTGATCTTATCTTTAAAAAAATGGCCGTTGTTCCCAGAAGCTATTTTGTTATTTGACAACAGGCGATGGATTCCAAGATTGCTAGCACGCTAACTAGCTGGCAACATGCTAGCTCAACTCTGAGTGTTTTTTACCACCGACTTCTGGACACCACAACGTTGTATAAAACTAGATGTTGTGAAAGGGCTACTTTATATAAATATATTCTTTATATTAACACTCTTTTTAGACGCTCTGCCTCTCTGTTACCCCAAAGGTCAGTTCTAATCGGTGCTAATATTTGCACTCAGTCAACGAATTAAAGTTTTGGTCAAAGTTAGCTTAAGTTAAGCTCAATGTAAAACCTTTGTGCAAAAGAATCCACTCATCTCATTGATTCAATTTAAGTGAAGTTCATTTTGGCCCTGAAGATGAAGAACGAGTGTCAGAGTAAGGCTACGTTTAAACACTTAAAATATGCACCAAAAAGCAGCTTCGACACTGCTGCTTTGCTACAATCTGACTATAAATGTCAAGTAATATTCTTTCAGGTGATCATGATAACCTGACACTTCTAAACCTGACTACTCTGTCATGCAAATAGAGTTTGCAGCTGCACCTCTCCGCAGCCCTCTCCTTCTACTGTAGCTTTTGTGATTACTGATTTAACTAAGATTTGATGTGCGTGCACGTGCTTGTTAAGGGGGGATTAGTCGCTCCCAGCAGATTTTCTTTTGCTACTCGGATTCTTTGAGAGCGCCCTCAAAGAGCAGAGCTTTTCCTGCCAAATTGGCATGCTGCTGTCAGTCTGCGCACAGTCTGAGATTTGTTGGGTGCTCGTGTGGAGGGGTAGAGATAGTGCAGCTCTTACCACGTCCTCTCCATGACTCTCCTCCTCGTCCTCTCTGCTCAGTAAATCCAGTAGTCTGTCCTTTACCACCTGCATATCAAAGAAAAAAAAGACATCATACAGTCTGTAATAAAAGATCGCCATGAGCTCTGCTTGTACTGAAAGTACAGGAACATTCAACTTCAGAGTGAACGTAATTAGGTGGCAAATGGGGCAACAAATTACTGCTTATGTCAGCGACAAGAGGGGTTCCTATCCCCATTACTCCATTATGGCCACTAAAATGAAAAAAAAAACTGCTTTTCCTATGTACTTCGAAAACTCTAGGGGAGGTGAGGACTATTATGTGCTTGTCAGAGCCCTGTGCAGCAGAAAGCAGCATGAGAAGCCCTACAGAGGTGCACACAGCGGAGTAAAAGGTAATGGAAAAGTACCCTTGCACACTCTTTTATCTCAGCCAGCTCTGAAGTAAACCTAGCTCTTATCTGCTTTTTGTATCAGCGACATTGTTTCTGTTGTCGGTTTTCATGGTCACTGCTCCAGCTCTTCAGTGGAACAAAACAAAAGCTATTAAAGTTTATTTGCACCGACAGAAACAACGGGAGCCTTTAGAGGAGTGATGTGTGGGTGTAATTAGATATCTCTACGGGGGTAAAAGTGTGAAAACAGCAAATTGAGAATGACCTCGTAAGCATAGTCAAACAGCTCCAGGATGGTGAGGATGCTGGCTCCGATGAACAGGCCCATCTGACCGCCGATGTCACCTGTAGAGGTCACACAAATACACGGAGTCAGACAGTCAATAAGAAAATAAATTCAGTTGTGTAGAACTTTATGCCAAAGCCAAGGGCATTATTCTGATTGGCTGGAAGGAGTCTGTTAAAGTTGTATTACAGCACATCTCAAACATGATTTTGGTTAAACTTACAGGTAGTTACTATTTGGACATTGCTTCCTAGTTAGCCTCTGGTAAGTAGCCTTAGCGCAAGGCAACAAGCCACTTTAAAGCTCCTGTGAGAAGTTTTTTCGCTGGTTATGAAACGGACTGAAATTAATTCTGATTACTCAATATGACCTACAAAAGCAAACCAGACCATCAGCATCAAGATTGATTATTTCTATATAGTTATTTTTAATGCTTGAAACTGCTGGTTGAGGGTAGGTGTCGCACTAAGCGATGAACTGCACGCTGCCTTTGATTACATTTTCCAGGGCAAAAATTAAGTAAAAAAAGTAAATGATACATATGACTGTTAAAAGAAAGCAGGATGCGATTTTTTGTTAAAAAGTTCCTCACAGTAGCTTTAAGTTTTTCAACCCAACTGGTATACAGGGGCGTCTCCAGACTGGGCTGGCCCAACCTGGGCACTGACCTAATGTAGGGGTGGCATGAGGTATGTGTGTGCACACAAAAATGTCCAGAAAGCACACATACTTACTTTTTCTGCCTCTATAAATCACATGAACTACTTACATTAAGTTATCTCAAAGTTGTTGTATTCTTGTGTATAAGAATTTTAAGTTAAAGTCGGGATGAAACAGCCTTTCGAGAGTATCTAGTTTCCGTATCGTGACGTATTTCCGAGTGAAACAGGACGTGCAGGCGGGACATATCATTAGAGGGATTTGATTTGATCGTTGAGAAGTGGGCGTAGACAGACGTTCTCCACAGCACAGTAGCTAGCTAACTGACTGAGCGTTCTTGGTGCTCTGTGGCTAAATACTGCAGATTGATTGGTTTAAATTGTTTGGTGCTAACTTACGTAAGCCCGCGTGAAATTTAGTTTTACCGGAAGAAAAAATGATCAGATTTTGATATAAGAATAAGAAGAAATTGATTTTCTGTATTTTTTTTGGCCTATATTGTCAAATAGATGCACAATATTACCGGGGATGTGATCTAAAAGGATTAAAATGACATTTTTCATTTCACCTCGACTTTAAAAATAAAGACTACTGAGTGGCTTAAGTGGCCCAAATTAATCTTGTAAGGACTCAAAAACAAGATGACACTGAAATACCATGAAGCTACTGCAGTTGATTTAAGCTTAACTCCCGCCTCTGATGGCCACATAGCAAGTCATAGTTTAGGATTATGTTGTGGCACTTGGGGTGGCCAATCAGATTTCAGGAAGGTAGGGGTAGGTGCATGCCACCCCACACCAACTCCTGGACACACTCCTGCTTGTAATGCCAAAAGTAGAGACCCCAAAATGAGCAATATTTGTATAGTTGATTTATTTTGTCCAATAATAACTATTAGATGTGAAGCTAATGCAACACCTTGTTACCAAAGCTGCACTGTAAAAACAATTAGTCATAGTAACTTATAATTCATTGTCAGTTTAACTAGCAGTTAGTTTAAATGTTGTGATAACTTAATATTTTGTGGTTAAGTCTTCTCAATTAAATTTAAGTTTTCCAACTTATGAAAATGACTCAACTGAAAGACTGTGATGACAAAACAACTAAATTGTAGTTACAAGTTGAGTAAACTAAAGGATAACAAGTTAATTTAACTTGGAAAGTTTCTTTTTTTTGAGGTGATACAAATTTATCTGAGCTTATCTTCTCAAGTTAAGTCAGCTGAAAATTTTAAGGCAACCTGGACACTAACTTTTTTTAGTTCAAACAACTTGTTTTACAGTGTGTACAAAAAAATCGACCCTGGGACTTTTTTAGTTTTAAGCTGATGAAGCGTTACAAAGTTTTAGACTTTCTTTCTAACTGTACCAAGAAAGATTTTGAATTTTAGGGCTTCAACTCGGTCTGGTGGCTTGTAAAAGTGAGAGCAGCTTTGGGCCAAAGCACAACAACACCTCGCCCATATTAATAGTTTAGCGTCATACTGGAGCAATAAAAGTCCCAGAAGCCTTTGTGTTTTTATTTAATCTGTACACTTTGGTTTAGAAGTGCTGCATTAAATATAGATGTTATTATGCATTAAATATAGATGATATTGTGCAATACGTAATAGTAAAATGATATAAAATATTCACAGGAGTCATTCAAGCTTCCACTCATCTCTACTGTTTTTGCACTTGCCTTTGAGTCAGGCCTGAATAATGCACCTCATTGTGTATTAATTCTTCTTTACTTCACACAATGTTCCAAGTAACCGTGATAGCAGAGTGCTTAATTTGGGCAATTTCTATCTTATGCCCACCATCCAATCAGCCATGTTTGAATGATATCAGAGTGGGCCATTTTCCATAAACAAAAACATAATTTCATGAGTAGCGTGGCTAAAAAAGACTGGATCCAGCATTTGGATAAGAGCGATTACCAAGGAGTAAAACCTACCCAGCAGCCCCGCCACCTCGTACGCTTTCTTCTGCTCGATGGTCTCGTAGTTCAAAGCCTCGAAGAAAACATCCAGCACCAAGATGTTGTCTCTGTAAACAAAACAAAACAAAAAAGAACACAGTTGGCTTAATGAATCCCACATCAATCACAGAGCACTTGACAAGCAGCGCAATCAAGAGCTGTCCATCATTTCACACAGAGCTGAGCATCCTGGGAAAACAAACCGCTGTGTGGGAGGAGAACACACAGCCAGATGTGGTTCTTTAAAAGCTTCATTTAAAGGGCTGTAGGAAACAAAGTGGGCAGCAGAGAGGCGAGCTCGTTACTGTAATGTAATGATTGGACCTTGATCATCTCTGTGCTGAGTTTCTCTTGTTTTACTGTGTGTCCCCTCGGGGCTGCTCAGCTTTCCACTGTAGACTTTAAATTGTAGATTGGTGAAGGTGTAAATGTATGCTGGAAAACACACCACAAAAGAAGCTCTGGGTACTTACGTGATGTATTTCTCTGACTTGTTGAACTTCTTCTGCAGGTAGCGGGCCGAGGTCTTGCTCGGGATCTTGACCATGGACAGCTCCTTGTTGTAGCGGGTCATGTTGCACGGTGTCCTGCACATGCAGCTGCTGCTCTCCACGGCCGACAGTTTAGCTTCACGCGGGAGGGGTGATGGAGAGGGCGGGGAGGGGGTAAATCAGGGGGATAAAATGAAATGTGGGAGGATGGTTTGAAGATAATGAACAAGGGGAAATTCAAAGTGAGATTTTTCCTTATATGGCGCCAGAAATACAAAGAAACCCAGTTTGAAGGCAGGAAATATCCCAATTTGGAGAATCCATGAATAGATTCCTGAATATTCAGGCGCTTTTCTGGGTAAAGTTTGTGATGATGTAATAAAAACTCTGCTGACGATGTGGAGTCAGATTCAACTGGCAAACCAAGGTCTTCCTCTGTGTTTGGAGAACTTCTGGCCAGACCAGGTTATAATAAAATGCAATAAAAAGTCCAAGATGAGAGTCATCCACTCAAAGCAAATAGTCCCAATATTAAACAACTAAAGGATAGCACTACGACATTATAAAACCACTCCAGTTTCCCCCCCTGAGTGTGAAGTCAAAGGAAAGACACCTTATGAGAAAACCAGCAGATGTGTGTCACACAAAGATAATACTTTAGGTCAACTTAAGGTCGGGGTCACTGCAAGCTTCTAAACATATTTTAGTCAACAAAAACTATAAATTAGTGTGTTTTAACCAATGACTGTATATAAAGCTGGGCAACGCGTCTCCATCTACTCTCATTGTACAAAAGAAGCCAAAATCCCCCCTGAGGTGGGCGCTGCCATCTTGCACATTTGGAGCCAGAGCTGCGCAGTAGAGATCGGTGGGTGGAGCTGCCGTAGCCACTTCCGCTAACCAAAACACACGCCGGCGTATTTAACAGCAGAACAGCTTCTTGTGTTGGTCTGAAGCAGACGTTCACAGATATAGAAACTTCACTGTCTGTAGTGATTGTTTTAGTTACGCCTTTCCTCCTCTACTCTGCTAATCTGGAACAGATCAGCCACAGGAGCCGCATTTGTCAACAAAGCTGTCAATCCTCATTTTTAAAGGATCAAATAACTAATTAAAAATAAACTTGTCAGAAAAATGAACACTTGGACGTAAATCAGCATGATAAGAACTAACTATAATGACAGAAACCATGTCTGAGAAAAATGTATTTGACGTGTATTTTGATTTTATAGTTTGACTCATGTCCCATCTGTTAACATGGAGAAGGCGGGCTTTATGACCTATACAGCAGCCAGTCAGCAGGAGGCGCTAGAGAGGTTTTGGCTTCACTTTCAGGGGGCTGTCATGTCATCCATCTTTTTATACAGTCTGTGGTTTTAACCAATTATGATAATAAAACTTTTTTTTTTTTACACGAAATATATTTTTTCAGCAGAAATGCTAAATTTAATTTGTTTCCAGCATCTGAAATATAAAAAAAATGCTTATTCTGTCTGTTTCCTTTAGATGGAAATTAAATATGTGGTGTTAGTGGACAAAACAAACACAGACATCCATAGGATCTGGGTCAGTGCACCAAGTTGTTGTCACCTTTTCTGACATTCTATGGAAGAAGCCCAGAGAGGAAACTGAAAAAAAAAAAATCTGGTGATCCACTTTTCTAAGTTTGATTCTAGATGTTTTCACCCGTGTGTTTATGAGTTAAGAACAGGTAAAAAAAAAAGACTTAAAAAAAAAAGGATGATAAGAATTTTTTTTTTTTTGGTCTCTACAGGATTTTGTGAATACATGACCTTTCAAATTACTGACAAAATTATCAACATTAATTCTATTTGCAGGCCTGATAGAAATATCAATGAGGGCTTATAATCATTAAGAAGGTTAAAGAGTTTATTAATTTTAAATACATGTTTGTGATGTATTTTCTTTCTTTTATTTGCATATAAACAAGATAAACATCAACCTTACTTATCAGAAATTTAATTTGTGGCAATGGTTCAGACACACATCACAGCTTATCACTTGTAATTAGCCACATCTTTGTAGTGTGTTAGTGCCAGCTGTGCTTAATGCTTTGTCACTGCTGATGAACATTAAAGCTTATTGAATTTAAGAGACACTACAGGCCTGAAGCTGCCGTGACTTTCACTTGTATGTCTCCTGAGAGCCACAGAAACATGCATCCTTCATCAAACATTCTGTACCTATAAACACAGGCACACAACTGCACACTCTGTCCTCTGCGTCCTAACAGCAGCATAAGTCATTGTGATTGTCAAAGTCGCAGAGGGAGAGCATGTAAAGCTCCGAACACAAACAGGGCCTGAGGCAGGAGCCGGGAAACAGCCTTTACCCTGACAGAGACAAAGTCCTGGTGCACAAGTGTCGGCCTCTGTTCACCGCTCAGCTTTGGCAGTTTGACTCAGAGAAGTAAAAAAAAGTAACATGCTCTGGATGATTTCGTGTTAGGCCCACAGCTTCCTACATAACACCAACTCTCTCGCAGTGATGGTAATGTTAAGCGACATGAGCTTTTCAAATATAGCTCCGTCAAAATCTTCTCAGGCACTGCTTGCACTCCTCACAAATCGCTCTCTTAAGCTGAACGCTGGATTTCCAAAGTTTTAACAGATCTCTTTTTATTTCGCCTGAGATTCCCGAGCTCCTTTTTTTTTCTCCCACTACCGCAAACTTCTCTGAAAGTCTTTGGATAAAAAAAAAAAACCTCACTGCTTATTCTCTGAAGAGGAAGTTATCTGTATTAGGCTTATTTCTCTAAGGCAGCTCGGTGGCAGGCCCGCAGATCACAGAGCACGAGGCAGATATCCCCCACAGTGCACTAATAGCCGGCGAGGCCACACAGTCACGTAATTGCCGGGGAAAATTCAATATGGCTTCTCAGTGGTCTCTTATTTTTATTCAAATGAGACTTTATTGGATACACGGGAGCAAGGCCTCATGCATTCAAATGATTGATTTCCGTCTCTGAGGCCCTCATATTTTTTCTCTCACACATTTAAATCTGAAAGACCAAATTAGCATAATGCACTTTTTTTCTGATAACTTTTGTACTTTTCTAAATGTTAGAGCTGTTATTACCAACTGATAAAAAGTCTAAAAATACATATTTTAGGCAGTGGGACAACTTTAACCACGTATTAAAGACAGAGTTTTGGCAGATTAAATCTTCTGTTTCGCAGCTTTAACGGAAATCCGACTTAATTATTTTCAGTCTGGTGTGTAATTATAAGCCAGCAAACAGCCAGATAAGCATGTTCATTAACAGCCAACATATACAGCTGCCTCATATCAGTGTATATTTCCAGCGTCGTCTCCAGAACATGAATGACACAGTTAAAGAGACAGAAAAAGTCAATCAAACTCTGCCGTGTGAAATCTTCTCCGGTGGATAGAGCGAGTTGAAAATGAGGATTCATTTGGATTCAATGATCCGGGCTGAGGTCTGTGCGTGTGCATGTGATGGGATTGTGTAAGCCTTACTGTTCCAAAAATAAAGCCAATTACAGCCAACACTCCCGCTGCCTCATACAGTGTAGTGTGTGTTTTTCAGTGCATGTTAATGACACATAGCCGAGTTACACAGTGTGCTCTTATGCAGCTGGAGCCCGCAGCCTTGTCGCTGATTGCCTGAAAGTTTTGTTGCCCTTGGCTATGTTTTTTTTTTGCTTTTCCTTTTTGTACCTTTCTGGCTTTCCAGAAATAAATGTGTCCTCGAGGCGGGGGCTGAGCAGAGAGAGACGGGTGTGGGAGGATAAAAAGTGTTCTGATGTTGCTCTAACTCCCACTGGACAACAGCTGAGGTAGATGAGGTCATACATTACTTAGTATGCTTTTGAATCATGTTATTGTTTATATATTATTCATTCACTCACTTTGGTCTTTAATTTATTAAAATATATTTTATATAATCATCAGCATGGCTAAAGGTGGTTTTATTAAATAATATCAAGTCTGATAACTTATTTCTATGCAAGAAGTTAACAGACGGGTATAACCCTTAAAGGGCCGGTATAACATTGGTCAATGCAGCCAAACGGACTGTTTTGGTTCAATTGGGTTTTAGGTGCTCTGTAAGATCTCTTTCATCTTAAGACAAAGGAGTGTATGGAAATTATTTTGTTTGAAAGGCACATTTTTTTAATGTTTTGAATGGACCAGTAAAAAACTTTCATGAAACTTTCTTTTCTTTTGTAGTATTGTATGTAATAATAATGCATGTCATTGGTTCAAAAGTAACCTACCACAGAGACAACAATCTGTTAAATCAGGGAGCTATTATTCCAAATTTCTACCAGTAACAAAAGGTGTTCAACAAGGTTCAATCTTAGGCCCGGGTTTATTCACTATTTGCGTATGCAGATGACACAGTACTATACTGAGTTGCTGATTCTTTACATCTTAGAGACTTTATGGCATTCTTATAACAATCTAAGGTATACTAAATGATCTAAGACTAGTTCTTAATGCCCACTCAACCAAACTAATGCTATTTTCCAGAGCTACAGAAATAAACCAAAATGATGTAAAGATAGTTCCTGGGAATGGACTCCTGATTAAGTCACAGAATATAAATATCTAGGCTTATAGACTGATGAAAAACTCACATTCAAATTTCATATAAATAATCATGTGGATTGTCTCAGGCAAAAAAAATGCTATTTGTACAGACATAAAATCATCTTTCCAATGTTTTGTTGGAAAAAGGTCTGATGCAGTTTTTATGTCAGTCTTGGACTATGGGGGCGTAAATCTACAGGCTCGCACCCTCCTCATCGCTCAGACGTCTTGACTCCATCTATCACTCTGTGGTAAGATTTATCACCAGTGATGCCTGTGGAAGACATCATTGTATGTTATTTGAGAAGGCTGGGTGGTCTTCTCTCCAGGCGAGACGTGATATTCACCAGCATCCTTATATTTATAAAGCTCTAATTGGACTATTACCATCATAGAAGTTAATCATCTCTCAGATGGGCTTTATCAGACACGCTCATGTATCTGGTTACTGCCACACGTTCCTCGAGTTAGGTCAGAAAGATCTTCTTGATGTCACAGCACTTTTACTTTTTGGACATTTTTAGAATTTGATTTAAAGTCTCCCAACTTCTATTTGTATTTTTTCCCATTCTAACTAACTGAATGTAACAAATACTTTAGGTTACTTGTCCTTAAGCAGTTTTATTATAGTGCCGAAGAGCTGATTATTTTAAGGGATTGTAAAAACAAGTCCTATGAGCTCGACTAGATTACCTCTTCATTATCTCACTTTGTGTGAAAATTCTTACATTCTGTTATTTTTAAGGCCTTTTATCATCTGTATTCTTGTTCGTAAAACCCTTTTATAGCTGTCTTTTAATTGCTTTTGTAATTGACCGTATATCATTGTTAATGAGGGTTGCTCTCAATGATCTCTTGAGTATAAATAAAGGTGGATTGATTAACTGAACAAAAGATAATCACACACGAGTGGAAAGCTGAAGTTAATTCAGTGCGAGAGGTTAACAGGAGCTGTGATGTATTGTGTCACGTTTGATGATCTCAGCATACGAACACTAAATGGATGTATAACAAATGATCAGACTGTATTATCCTTTCATTATAACCCTCACAATGTGCTCTGTTCTTTGTGATACAGAGCGGTGGTAGACAACAGAGCTGGAGGTCACTCCAGGTAACATTAGTTTGCTTTGTTTCATCTCTGAAAAGGAGACTACCGCTGTGCAATCGCTGTGTTTATGTTCAATTAATTGTGTTTCACAGAATTCCTGCAGTGTAATGGCTGCGTCGTTTTTTTGTTACTGAGAAGGAGAGTCTTTCTTCAACTCCTTTAATGTTTTCAGCCAGCTGTAAGACCGCCATGGAGAATACACAAGCTGACCAAGCTCTTGCAGTCCCAACGTGATGTGTAGTTTCTAAGGAGGAGCACATCAGTTAAGTATTAGCTATCAGCATAACCTCAGGGACTGCTCACATCAAAACCTGTTCAGGGGTAGAACCTTTGGTATGAGTCCAAAGCGGTTAAGAGTGCCATAAAGGGGGTTTGTTTTTGTAGATGTAGTGTGTTTGGAGATGAGATCGGTGGTGGCGCCTCTGATAGGCACAAGCCTTCCTGGTGTCCCTTTAACAAACAGAGTGTAGGAAACAGTAGATTTGTTCTGATGTGATTTTTTCTTTCTGATTTCTAGACTTTCATTTACCTTTCGGCCAATCTGAGACAACCCTTAAAACCATCGGTCCATTATGGGCTACTTTAGAAACATGGCGGTGCAAATTGGAAGAGGACCTTCTCCCTCTGTAGATAGAGGGGTGGGGGGGTGGAGCCGATCCCAGCTGTCATTGGGTGAGAGGCGGGGACCACCCTGGACTAATCGCAATAACAGGAATGACACATAAGCTGCTTTCCCACTGGTCAAAAAACCCGCTAACAACCGCTAACACCTGACTTTTTTGCTAAGTGGGAAAGGTTACAATCGGCATTCAGACGCCGAGTTTGAAACACAGACTGAATGAGTAATAGACACAATAAAGACCTAACCACCGTAACACCTTCACTGTTTACTAACCCCGTCTCTGGCGCGTTTGTGACGCAGCAGAAAAGAGACCGAAAGCAGTATACTTCACTGGCAATGGGAAAAGAGACAATCAGCATCTATAAGCGGATCTTCCTGGGTCTGATAAACCAGCGTCAACGCGCTAAATTTCGATGGGAAAGGAGACAGACAACCTTTCACGCTCACATTCACCAACTAACCTACCCAGCATGTCTTTGGACGGTGTGCACAATGAGAACATGCAAACTCCACACAGAACGGCCTGGGAATCGAACCAGGAACCTTCTTGCTGTGAGGCGACAGAGCTAACAGTGCACTGAACCACCGTGCCGCACTGAATGAAAATTGTACTTCATTTCCGTCATTAGATCCCCACATCTTACACACTAGCCCTTTAAGATGCAAATCAAAGAGAAAAGGAGGGAACAAATGCCCCTCAGGGTCCCTGAAGCTTTAGTCTGGAACTTTCCAAGAAATATGATTTAGATTAAAATCACAAAAAAAGGCGTCTCATCTGACTTTCATGAGATTCTCTCGAGTGTGCCGCTTTGTCTAAAAATATCACCCTGAGACGTGAGGGCAGTTTCACACAAAGTCAAAACAAAGAAAATCTGATCGAAGAGCCAACTTTCATATCAATTTTAATTACATCAACATTCTATCTTCTATCTAATCTTGAATTTTGAGGAATGGACGAAGTCTGCCTACAGACTCTCACCTGGCTGTATTATTCACCTGAATGTGACCCATTATCACCCTGAGCAGCCATCCGGTAAATTGAACTCTTAACACTGCGGTCCCTGTCTGCTCTGACGCTTTGACACACTCGATGAGTCCTTCACACACCGGGGGGAAATATTGAGATGAATCCTGCTCTCTTGATCAATCAAAAAGTTAAGTAGTGATACGAATATTCTTAAAGTGCTGCGGTGGAATCGAAGGAATACTTCCTGTTTTAATGAGATCCAATGACAGACAAGAGGATGTGCTGTATGACAGAGGTAATCACCTGTGCTTTCATGATAATACACCACCTGAAGCTTAATATTTCCTCTGGTGTTTTGCATTAAAGCTCTGCATCAACATGAAGAAATTAATCCTAATCCTTGCCGAGGCGAATAAGGATACATAAACCAGAAAATATACTGTGTGTGTGTGTGCGTGTGTGTGCAGACTTACCAAGGGCAGGCTCAGCACAGTCTTTGTACTGCTCAGGTGTGCAGTAAGAGGCATCACCTGGGAACAGGTTAAAAGAAACACATCAGTCAAAAGTTGTTAAAACATTAAGTTCTCCGAAGATTCACAAAAAAGTGTAAACAGCTGAATTAAGAAAGAATATATTAGTCGCAGCAGCTTTTCCCTGCCAGGCTCATAATCCCACAGCTTTTCAAAGAGCTCACACCTTATGCAGTATTGACCTCTCATATCAATATGAGGCCTTGATCTTTTCATTCTGCTGAAGCCAGAGCAGCCGTGGTGCTTACCGGGCATGTGCACCATCCTGCAGTTGCAGTTCTCCACGATGTAGCGTGTCTCACAGTCGATCCTGCAGGCGGTGACGCTGTAGACCTGGAAGAAGCCCGACTCCAGAGCCTTCGACTCGCACTCTCCCCACGGAGGAGGCAGGTAGGTCAGCTACAGGTGAGAGAGGAGGTGCGGGGTTAGTTTGGAGATGTCAAACTCACACAGCAGGGTGTCTCCAGTGGGAAACGAAGAAAATTTCAGACCTTCGAAGAGCCAAAGAATCCAGTTTAATGCCTTTTTTAAGGTTATAACCTTTCCGCTTGGTACACGCTGTGCAGCAAACATAAGCTGCGTCTCAATTCAGGGGCTGCAGCCTTCAAAGGAGGCGGTCTACAGAGGATGCGCCACTCATAGCCTGTGTAGACTGCTAAAGCCAAACTGAAATGAGACGGTCTGGTCTACTGAGGATTTACTGTTTGTGACTCCAGCTGTTCCTGCCCTTAGCCTTGCGTCACCAAACGCTAGCGGGCTAACTAGCTATCATAACTAACGTCACGTAACTTAACCTTTTATTTTGAAGATAATTTGTTTCAAGGCTCCTTCTGTTTTTTTTAACATGTGTATCGCTTGCTATTCGAGTGAGATGAAACCAAAAACTTTTACATTTAAAGTGTATTCCTCGGCTGCGTAAGAGTCCATCATCTTGTTAGAATTGTCTGCCACATCTGAAGGAGCCTTCGAATTGGGACAGCCTTCGACGTGCTTCTGTGCTGCAATCTGGCCTACAAATACGGCCTTCGAAGGACACAGCTAATGTCTGAATAAAAGAAGTGTACGTAGACATCCAGACGTCACCCATTGGTTCGAAAGCCCCCCTTTTGAGGCCTTGAGTCGACATTTTGGCCATCGCCATCTTGGTTTTTTGGAACCAGAAGTGACCATATTTGGACAACAGGGTTGATACATACTGTTACGTCTCTATCCTGATTGAAAGGCTGCCACGGTAAGAATTTGTCAATCACACAAAGCCACGCCCTACCGCATGTCCTTTGTCGATTTTACTGTAAATGGGACTATCATTTTTTTTTTAAATAACATAAAGCTGTATTAAGGCAGACTTCTAACTATCTGGTCAGACCATTAACTCACAGGAAATTGTTCACAGAGGAAAAATATTAAGTGAGAATAAGGCTCATTGTCCCTGCAACCAGCGGAGTCGCTCCCTGCTGCCCATTAGAAAGAATGCTGGAAGCCAATGGGGAAATGTCCAGACATTAACCCCTAACCATACATCCACTACTTACAGTCTATGACAGCGAGCAAAAATAAAAAATTTTTGAGCTATCAAAACTTCTTTAGACTTTCAGAAAGTCCCTGTATTAAGTCCAAAATGCTGACAAATCCTGACAGCATCTCTCCAAAACGCGTTCCACATTCCTTGAAACCCAGCCAGCACACAGAAGAGCCTCCCATCAAACCAGGCGGTGCGAAAACAATTCAACAGATAGCCAGACTCTGTCAGAGAAATCCCACGTCACCATCGGCGACAGGAGCACAAAAAGAAAAATCCAAATGTTCTCCTCCTGCTCCTGCGGCTCGGAGGACTGGGACGGCAGACGGGGGGACGAGGGGCACCAGGACGAGCAGCGTGGAGCCCCATCTGCTCCACTACACAGGCGGCAGGCTCTGGCCGCGCTCTCGGTTTCCATCACCCACCACCCCTCTGTTCCCATGGTCCCCTCATTGTCATCACAAGGCTGCTTCTTTTGCCAGAAGAGCAACTCTTTGGGATGAGGCGAAACACAACATCCTGCCAGGTGAAATGTGGCCACTGTTTGCTTGTTAGCGCTGACAGAATTTCAGGCAATGCGGAATCTCTGCTTCCAGGGAGTCTGTGGAAACACTCACTTCACCCCCACTTAGGACAAGAAACTCAAACCCAAACAGCAATCCAGTATGCTGAAAATTGAGGCGTTTTAGGCTCAGATTGTGTGCAAGAAGTGGACCCAACCAATTGGAAATGGAAGGGCCTTAAACCTGCTTTCTAACGGCCAGCAGGGGGCAACTCTACTGGTTGAGAAAGAGGACCAATCTTATAAAACAAGATGAGAAAATGACCCTACTTCTTACTTGATTTATTCCCTTATTAAAGATTTACCCAGTGAATTTTTGGTCCCAATCAACGGTTCCAAGTCTTCTTCGATACAGCATGATGCTCACTTTGTAAATGATGGTACCATTCGATGATAAGGCAGGACATGCAGGCCTGTCAGCCTGATAAAGATGTAACAGTTTGCACCCTGTCGTCCAAATTTGGTCACTTCTGGCTCCAATAAAAACCAATATGGCGGCGGCTAAAATTTCAAACTGTAGGCTTCAAAAGGGGGGATGAACAAACCATTGGCTACATCCAGTACAGTCTTTGGCTGCAGATCTTTTCTGTCATGCCTATAATGTCCCATGTGACAATTAAACATGACCTCCCCGATGCCAGCAGCAAGCACAAATAATGAGTGCCGACATGCAGGCGCTATTAATTTAGTTAAGGGACTTAAGAGAGGTGCTTCTCAGCAATCCTTAACCTTTAAAATCACCTTCAAACCTCAGCTAATCTTCGCCTCGGGCCTAATCAGAGTCAGCCGAGGCTGATTCCAGATCTGATTATTTCTCTGTAATCACATAATCCAAGGTGCTCAATATCACTTTGCTCTGTGTTGAGACCTGCTGACCTAATTATGGTCTATCTAATAAGGACTGAGGCCTGTGCCCCCTCTCAGTGTGCGATTAATCAATGTACCATTCCCCTGTCAGACCCGGGCTCCGCTTTAATTAGGCTTTACAATTTGTCCAGCAGGAGACATTGTTAAGAAAAAAAGTTGTGTTTGAGAACTGGATGGGTTCTAATAAGGTCAATGCACTAGCGCTTGTTGGGCGAGCTAAAGAGCCACTACATCATTCCCACTAGAGCCTCCTGTCCACATTTTGTCTTATTCTTTGACAGCAGAAAACGTGATGGAAGTGCAAAGAGCCTGAGCTTGAAGCAGGAGGCAGAAAAAGGAATAGTAGCATAAAAGAGACTTTTCTTTATCCTGTGGAAAGAATGACTTTCTCGAGCAAGGGGCCACCTCGACCTTTTAGCTTCAGACAGACGCTCACAGCAGTGCAATTTCTGTCAGGAGAGCTCAAGTTTCAAATTGCCTGTCTCCGTGCGCGGCCCTTATTGAGCTCTGTGTGCTCTGTGTCTTTAGCTCACTTATCTGAGCGGCTCTAATCTAGACCCCGTATTAGCCAAAATGAGCTTTTTTATACTCTTTGTCAAACTCATTTTCAAAGGCAGGCTGATTGGTATCCATTATAATGATCTACAAATAATTTGTTTTTTTAAACACACAGATCATAGACGAGCGCCTGCCCCAGATACTCTGCCCAATCATGATTACAGTGATTGCTTTTGGACATATTTGAAAGTGCACTCCGGCTTTGTACAGAAGAAGAAAGACATGTGGGAACATCTCGCAGCGGGAGGCTTTTTCCCTCAAACAAAGTGTAGCGCTGCATTAATTAGCTGCAGCTAAATTTGCTGCGTTTCCCACCGTGCGGTCGTGTGGAGCGGGGCAGTGTTTGCACAGCGGGCGGGCACGGGAAGGCCTGTCTTCACTCTGCCAGTCACAGAGATGGGCCAACAGATGCGCAGAGACAGACACCCTGGAGGCTCATTACCCAGGAGGCCTAACCACCTCTGGATAGATCTCCTCCTCTCCTTCCTGCCTACCGCTGAGGTGACTCACCGCATCGCAGCGTCACACTGAGCTGATGGAGAGACAGCAGCTTTCAAATGAAATGAGATTAATTTTGCTGACGAAAAGTTAACTTTATACTGAACTTCTTTCTTAGCATGTGTGATTAGAGCCAGCCTCTTAAGGAAGCACATTACCCAGAGTTACCAGGGATGTGTTTAGATGGACTATGCAGCTAGTCACTGCAGATTACAAAGCTTTAACAGTTTGTTCATAGAAGAAATTCATTGTCTATTTTTAGTTGTGGACTCGTTTGTATTTTGACTTGAAGGTTTCTTTGAGCTTGTTTCAGTTTAAGTTGAGCTTCTGATGCAATCATGATAAACACGAGGATGCATTGCTATGTGAAATATTCTTTCCCTTGTCCTCCTGCTGTGCTGTCACAACAAGTGTCTCTTTCCCATCAAAGAGTGAACATCAAGTGTTTAACCTTGTAAACATCTCCATGTGGTGTTGTTCATGTGCTATAAGACATATCAGGGACAACATCAGCAGTCATCTCCATGGCTGGGCCTGTCTGCTTTTAAACTGCAGTGTACCAAGGACAGGCAGAACAACACGTTTTCAGACTGGCAGGTTTGAGACGTCACAAATGTAAGGAGCCAATCCCGTTAGTGGACGGTCATTATGTGTAACCTATAGCAACCACTTTGGTGCACGAGCCAGCTGTAACCGTCTTCATAATTTTTACAAACTCCCCACTGACTACTAACGTTAACGTTACCACTACTAACTACTACATTTCAAGCTAGCTAAGTTTCAACAAGTTGCCACTAAACGATGGCAGAGACGTGTTTTGTTTGCAGATTCAGGAATTATTAATGAGGGAGAAGGAGGAGATGCCTCGAAGGATTTAAATAAACGTATTTTGCAGAAAAAACAGAGCAAGAGCATTTTACATGTCTTAAAACATGACAGGAGCCGGTCTTTAAAAGTTGATTCGAAACCTTATGAAACATTTACACTGCCAAGAAATCAGGTTTCTTGTTGAACAATCTTGCTGTGGACGTTTCTCTACTTGCCTACCCTGATGGTTTACAGCAGAAAATCTGTAACCTGACTGCTTTATGTAGATATAATGAATACTTTTATATCATCAATGGATAATTAGTTGGATGTAAAAGTGGTTTGTGACAAACCAAAAAAATTACTTAATAGTTCCCATAATCTCTATGAAGCTTTATAGCAACTTTAGCTTTTTGGTTTTAAGTCAGCAACTATTCTGTTTTGTTTTTTTAGCTTTTGCCATTATTAGATAGGATAGCTGAAGATAAACAGGAAGTATGGGGAGGAGAGAGTGGGGGATGGCGTGCACCAAATGATCGGCAGCCTGCGATTGGTGCGTCGAGGGCTTGAGCCTCTGTACACGGGGCGCCTGCTCAACCAACTGAGCTAAACCGGCGCCCCCAACTATTGGTTCACTCTAACAGCTCTCATCTTTGTTGCTGAAGTCGGCAACTGTTTTCAGAGAAGAGACACTTAAAAACCCGCTCATCAGCAGCAAATAACAGACACACAAAGTCAGAAACCTGCTGATGAAAAGAGTTAAGCAATTAGAGGTTAAAGGGCCAGATTTTGGAGGAATATTCCAATCAAGTTTGTCAAGTGGCCACAAACACCGCTTGAAAATGTTATTTCTGCTGGATGAGTAACAAGATGCCCCTTTAAATTTTAAAAATGTAAATATCCATTTCTGCAGCCCCCTAGTGGCCAAAAAGCACGTTATTGCTCGATTAAATGCATGCAAAGGATCACTGACTGCAGGCGGTTGCCAGAGGCAAACAGAATCATTGATATGCTGTAGATGCAGCCCATTTTAAAAATACGAGTGCAAAGACTTTATCTTGAAAGAAATCTGCTGGCTCGCCTTGCACTGTTGAGACAGACTGTACTTTTTTATTTTAAAGCTTAACTTGGAGGGAAAGGGAAAGAGGCTGCCGGAGAGAGAACACTACTGAAACTGAGACAAAAACATTGAGAAAGAAAGACTGAACTATTAACCTTGGTATAACTGACACGACTGAGAGGTGTTGCAACTTGCAGACAGTGGCAGAGAAGAGACACCTTCACGAGGGAGACTGCTCAACTTCAGCCAACAGGAGAAAGAAAAATCATGTGAGGTAGAAGCCCTGTGAGGACGGAGGAAGGCTATTTACATGAAATACCTTGTAAAAACCTGCAGGCTTTAACATCGGCCTTGTGTGAGGGAACAAAGCTGCAGTGTGATGGAGTGCGGCTGAGTGCGAGTGGAGCATCTCTTTAGCAGCAAGGTCAGAGACACTGACAGACGGGGACGTTATCATTTTTTAAGTCAGGAGACCAGAGGAGCCAATCCGGGGTCCACGGGGGATTTAGGACACACACTCGTGTGCACGTAATCCCGTCATGTCTGTTACAGCGAGTTATCTATTAGTTGGTGTGATAAGCGAACATGTGGATTTGAAGTGAAAAGGCAGCACAAGGGAGGGAAGTGATAAAAAAAAAAGCTATTAACTGCGTATCAGTGGAAGTTAGGGACACCTACCCGCTGCTCCTGTGTGGCGACAAACGTCTGGAAGCCGGGGGCCACGCCGAAGCCCAGCTCGTGCACGAACGGGGGCTCGGCTTGACTGTGGATCTGCACCCGTATGCCCGCCTCAAAGGCCGTGTCCTCTGCAAAGAAAGACACATGGAAAGACCCCGTTAGTCAGTATATGTATTTGTCTTTTTGTGTGGTTCGGACAAACTTCTCAGGGAATAAAGGAGCACAAAAAAGGCGAATGAATTTGGGCCTTTCCTCTGAAAGCCACAGCCTGATAGTCTTTATTATAGCCGCCCCATTTGTCTGGACATCAAACACAGATAGTGAAGGCGACTCCATAGATGAAAGGACTTTCACGCTGCCAGTCAGAGAGTTCACACACACACACACACACACACACATGCAGAAACTCACAGGCAAGGATGGAGAGAGACATAACATTTATGGGAAAGAGAGAGTGGTCTTTGTAGGGATCGATAAAGTTCTCTCTCCGTGTCCTCTCACTCAGGATATTCAATCAAGGCTTTCACTCTCTCGGCCGATCAGCCAGACACCTCGAGGCGCTCTGCAACCAGGATGCCGCAGCCTTTGGGCATGGCCAGCCTCACAAATCAGCTCGGATGCATCGGCACTAAAGAATAGATGAAAGGATCAAACGCCTGTTTTTTTTTTTTTAGCTGTTCGTGTGTGAAAGAAACATTGTTAGAGAAAGATAACCAGACTTTTGTGTCAGAAAGCAAAGAGCGAGTGTGTGTGTGTATAAAAAAGATGACAGATATCTCCGTGCGTGCGTGCAGGGAGTTAAAGAATTTCCGTGTCCTCTCCTGTCCACTGTCGGTCCTGCTCTGTAAATATAGCATCATGTCCTGTGTAATGAAGGTCCTGTACTTGCATGCGGCTTCATGTCTCTTCCTGCCCTGTCCAGCTGTCTGACGTGTCCTTTTTAAAGTGTTTGCTGTAAACAAAGAGACACACAGGGGGAAGGCAACTCTAGCACATTTGTCCATCGCGGTACAGTGTATTAAAGCATGCTGGCACCTGAACATTTCACTCAGGTGTGATTGCTGAACATGTCATTCAATTTACTTGCAGGCACAGTCGCCTCATGTCTACTGGTTTACGATTCACCTTCAATAACACTGATGAGGTCGATCCTGATGGTGTCCACACTTATGGGGCTGAATCAGGCGACAGCTCTAGGAAGGTTTTTTAAGGATACATTCAGGTCATTAAATCTTGTTTTGGTCACTGTCATGTAGTACACTGTGTACACAAGCAGCTGCGTATTGTGAGTTTTTTAGGTGTTGCGTTGTATCAAACCATAGACTGAGGAAATAACGATTGCAAGAACATTTGACCGCTTTTTCTCTTATTTTTAATTGCAAATTCCACCAGGTGCAGCATCAATTTTCACTTTTTAAACGACCTGTTTGCTCACTTGACCTCAATTTGGTTTGATTTAAAGAGGGAGTATTATGCTGTTTCACATATGAAGACATATATATAATGTTACAATGTTGGGTGTCAGTAATAAACGTGGGTGAAGTTTCAAATCTGTAGGTAAAAGTATGTTGGAGTAATCCCCTGCTATAAAGGTCTCAGTCTGCAGGCTGCTGTGAACACTTGCTTTCAGACAGACCTCTCCAGATGTTTCACTCTGTGATGTCACAAAGTGGAGGAACTCTTTATTTGGGCATCTGCCTGAGACACAGCAGAACTTCCTGCCCCTGGCACAGTTCAAGGACACGCCCACCCAGCAGCTCAACCTGCCTAGGACATTTTTTTCACTCCACCTCTCTGCTCAACGGCTCTGCTTGTCAAGTTGGTTCAGAATGTGTTGGAGAAAGTTTCTTTGGCTGTGCAGGAAAGACATCAGTGTTTACTTTTCGAAAGGACAAGAGCACCAGAAGTTTACTCTTTGCCAACAACTCTGTAACACGGGTAGAAGGCGTGCCTCAAACACTGAGTTCTGCCCCTCGGCAGGTTTTCAAAAAGCTGGCCAATCAGGAGAAAGTTGGCTTGTAGGGGCGGGGTTTCTTAAAGGGGCAGAGCTGACTGAGTCATTTCAGGCAGAGACTGTATGAGGGACTGCACAGAGCACCAGTGTGAGAAAAATTAGGAATTTTTTTTTACTGTAAATTATGCTAAGCTACTCCACAGGTATCACAGAGTGAAATATGAAGATTGAAATTAGCATATAACCCCCCTTTAAACTAACAAAAATGAATGTTCTGTAACTTTAAATGTTTGTGTGAGCTCCATGGGATAGATGAGTGTTTACACTATCCATGCACACATAGTTTGCTATATTGTGCTGTCATTGTCAGACTGAACGCACTAATCTGCACAACATTGAGACACAGCACAGGTCTACACAATGATAAGCTAAGCAAATCTGGATGGATCTCACATGGAAGTGGCTGTGGGCTTGCAGCCTTGTTGAAACAGAAGAAGACCCTCCTGAATCTGAAAGTACTTCATGGTCTAAGAGGATGTTTTACAGTTTGCAGCAGCATTTCAGTTTTCCTTAATTACAAGCTTTGGGAAAAAAATGCAAAACAACACAAAACAAAGTTTTTAAAGATCATAATTTGTCAAATCTAGAAGATGAGAGCGTTAATGTGGCATTTGCAGTAAAACAACACATAACATTTAACTATATGTCCTTTTAACACTATAGTTGTTTGGCTAATGCTCCATTAGCAGCCATATAGCACAGCTAGATTTTACATAATTAGCCACTGTTGTCCCCAAAACACATCAAAAACACATAAAAGAGCCACACTGCTGCACTGGGTGACTCATTCCTTCATTAGAGCAGACACTAAACAGAGCAAACAAGGAACTGAATGTACAGCATGCACAGTGATGTCTGCACAATATAAATATTTACACATTAACTGCATTGGCTGATGGTTGTGATACAGGAATATCTGGCCCTTAAAGGGACAGGCACTGAAAATGCTATAATACATCACGTTGTATAATTGTTGTCCTCCGTGTCTCTGCAGCATTAACATTAGCTTGTGCCAAATCGCCCAGGACTTGAAACAATCATCCACCTACGAGTGCGCTGGATGTATATCAGAGGAGATCTCAGATACTTGCAATGTACCCTGGGTAAAATTAGACCTGCAGAGAGCAGACTGAACATGACATTTTCCATTATCGGCTGAATTTGAAAAGCTTTTTGCTTTCATCAATACAGCTGACATTCACCATGAACAAACAGCCACAAAGAGGATGGGACAATCTGCCTTTAAATAAAAGGTAGTTTGAAAATGTCAGGGACTGTTATTCACACTCAGAACAACACAACACGGAGCGGGAACAGGAGGAGGCGTCTGAAGAGCAAACACTAATGAGGTAGTGTGAAAAGATCGTTGCCGGAGATGTACAGAGGTTCACACGGCTGCTAATAACTCTGACTTGTTGAAATTATATACAGGTTCTGAACATCAGTTAGGAAGTTTTTTTGGTCTTTGCCCTTATTGAAAGGATAGTGGAGAGACAGGAAATGTGGGGAGAAGAGAGTAGGGACAACATGCACCTAAGGGCCGAGGTCCTAGTCCCACCAGCACACAATATTCTGCTTTCAGGGAGGTGTTGGTGTGGGGGGTCTGTTGACCAATCAACAAGCGCTCGTTTGGAGCACATTTAACCTTTAAACTTCTCATGAAATCAGAAAAAAAAAATGTTTTTTGTCTTGCCCCAGTATCTGGCCAATTTGCAGCGGACAACCTGCAGATGAAGGACCTGTTTAAAGACGAATGTGATCTACAAAATGACAGATCGGTCAGCGCAGCATCAGAAGTAATGTGAGGGTCGTACCGGACCATCATGGAGAGACGGAGCTGAGCCCGAAGGCAAAGCTTTCGATTTACCATCTGCGTTCCAACCTTCACCTATTGTCATGACCTTTAGGTAGTGACCGATAGAAAGAGATCGCAGATACAACCGGCTGAAATGAGTTTCCTCTGAAGGGTGCCTGGGCTCAGCCTTAGAGATAGGGTAAGGAGCTCGGACAACTGGAGGGAGCTCGGAGTAGATCCGCTACTCCTACGCATGGAAAGGAGCCAGTTGAGGTGGTTCGGGCATCTGATCAGGATGCCTCCTGAGCGCCTTCTGTTGAAGGTTTTCCGGGAACGTCCAACTGGGAAGAGACCCCGGGGCAGACCAAGAGCTTGCTGGAGGGATTATATTTCCTGTCTAGCCTGGGAACGCCTCGGAATCCCCCAGGAGGAGCTGCAAAACGTGGCTGAGGAGAGGGAAGTCTGGGTGAACTTGCTTAGCCTGCTGCCACCGCGACTCAACCCCCTATCATCTACGTTCCAACCTTCACCTATGGTCATGACCTTTAGGTAGTGACCGATAGAAAGAGATCGCAGATACAACCGGCTGAAATGAGTTTCCTCTGAAGGGTGCCTGGGCTCAGCCTTAGAGATAGGGTAAGGAGCTCGGACAGCTGGAGGGAGCTCGGAGTAGAGCCGCTACTCCTACGCATGGAAAGGAGCCAGTTGAGGTGGTTCGGGCATCTGATCAGGATGCCTCCTGGGCGCCTTCTGTAGAAGGTTTTCCGGGAACATCCAACTGGGAAGAAACCCCGGGGCAGACCCAGAGCTCGCTGGAGGGATTATATATCCCGTCTGGCCTGGGAACGCCTCGGAATTCCCCAGGATGAGCTTTGCCTGCTAAAGCAGAGGATAATGGATAGACCTACAAAGTTTCAGCGTTTATGGGTCGTCTTTGTGGTTTTATGTGAGTTTTCTTACATTCTTACAAAACAAGTAAATATGCAAAATTAAATAGCATTGTGGAAGATGTTTCATTGGAACTTTTTCAACCATGGCTGCTCTTTATTTCATATTCTATCATATGCTGGAGGTGTTTCTTCGTTTTGGTCCAATAAATTGTACTTAAAACTGGTTCAAACTGGCCTTAGATCGATTAAGGATGGGTTTCATTCTTTGAAAAGTAATGCATGCAGGCTATGAAGGTTTTTTATCGGATTGAGTAAAGACTAGCCAAGGTGAAGTCTTCAAATATCTTCTTTTGTCTGACAAAATGTCCAAAAAAAACCAGATCACATCAGGAAAACAGAGCAGAGAATCTTCTTTCAAAAGCTTAGAGTTTATGACTCCTTTGTCTGATAATTTTATCAGTTTATTAGCTCTTATTCCAGTCCAAACGTAGTTCATTTCACAGGCTTGTTATTCTCCATCAGATGACCAAATAGAGGCAAATGTGTTCAGTGTGCAGAGCAAACAGTGATGACACAAAAAGAGAAAACACTGAATAAACTGCTAATGTTATACACAAATCTGTAATATTTGTAAAAAAAAAAAAAAAAGGCAATCATCTCTGCCAAATTATCTATTGGACAACAAATATTTGCATTTTCTCACTGCTACTGTCTGTTTGAGGATGCACTGAGCGAGTATGTGTGTGTGTGTGCGAGTTACAGATCAGAGCAAACAGGGCGCGCTGTGCTCGTTTTCGCTCCAGTCAGTTCAGCTCTCCGTATCAGCAGATGATCAAGTGAATCAGCGATAACGATGTTTGTTGTGTCTGCGTTACAGATCTCTGCATAGATTTAAAGTTACTTTACATTTCATCACCACTATCACACCCATTTGACTGGGAATGACTCAACAAAGTGAGAGAGGCGGACTACATTACGATGCTATCTGCTGCTACAATCATAACTCACACCTTCCTGCTTTGTATGACAGCTGATAAATTCAGGTGCTGTTCTGATTTCACCTTCTTCTCCCGAAGCATTTCAAGTGATTCTCACTGTGGGAAAACATGAGAGGGAGAGGAGAGGAACAACTGGGGTGAAAAGCAGGATTCATCTGTGCGTGCATGAGTGTTGTTGTCAGTTTGAAATAAAAAATGCAACGAGCCATATTCCCTGGCAGGGAGTTATTAATGAACAGGCTTGTTTATGAAGACATTAATGTGGGGGTGTCAAAACATAATAAGCATCTCCGAAGTAAGTGTAAATTATAACATATATTATATTACTGTCTGATGGTTTGGTTTACTTCTCTTCTTATATTTTATTTTCCTATTTTTTTTAGTCACACTCGTGGTTTTATCTAGCGCCATGATAGGGTAAAAAATATAATCTGTCCAATACTATGCAGTAGATTTACTTTGTGGTTATGCTATGCTATATAGCTAATGTTAGCATACTAAAATGCTACACTAAGATGGTGAACATGGTAAATATAATAGCTGCTAAACTTGATTGATTGCATTGTTACTTTGAGTGTGTTAGCATATTGATGATAGCGTGTTACTGTTAACGTGTTGGCATGTTGATGTTAACGTGTTAGCATGTTGATGTTCGCGAGTAAGCATGATGATGCTAATTTCATGATGATGTTAACGTGTTAGCATGATGATGTTAACGTGTTAGCATGTTGATGTTAACAATCACTACATACCACTGACAATAACTTCTACCACATTTAAAATAGTTTGTTTGTTGTTGGTCTGTATGTGACTGACTGACTGAGTGAGTGAGTGACGGTACTTTCGGAGCCCTAGAGAGAGAGAGTTGCGACATCGCCATGGCAGATCATGGAGCAAATTTGACCTCCACTGACGCAACTCTCTGTCTATATGGCTCTGGATGCTTTTTTCGAGGAGTAGGCGGCGCTGCTTGTCCGCTGTCCTCACCTACATCCACAACATGTTGTCTCATAACGACAGTCCTTGTAACACATTGCCCACAAAAGCGCACAGTGACCTGATGTGGTCTGCCACATACTAGGTTTTGACCTGGTCTTGTTTATGTGACATTCACCAAGTTAATCGTCTTGTTTTCTTTTGCCTGTGTCTGTATAGCACTGTGGTCAGCTTACGTGGTTTTAAATGTGTATTCTGTTAGTAAAGCTTTAAGTGTGGCTGTTTGTCTGGTTAAATAATGGACAGTGGAAATAAAGAGGCAGAGAGGGAAGAAAGAGAAAATGTGCAACAAAGGTAATCATCAGGTAACACGTTACCATGTGGCTGTAACCCTCGGGATACAAAGGCACTTCTTATTCATAAATGGAGATATCATATTATTAACAAAAAACAAGGACTGGAAAACTCTTTAGTTCTTGACCTTGGAGCAAGGTCCTTTGAGTGGCTGTTGGAACATGTTTCATGATTACCATCAGCCCGTGCGATTTCCAGTTGTTGTGAAAATGTGAATGTTCAAAACATTCCCATGTTTTCTGAGCAATTGTAGGACTTCATCAGTTTACTTTACCTTTAGCAGTTTTTAGATCTTGTCACATTAGGCACATTTTATATGTAAAAATATACACCAACCTCCTGTTAATCCACAAACTGGAGCTGCAGAAGCAAAGCTGTCACATCATACCGAGCTAAGATGCTGTATTTGCACTCTTTGCACAAAATGCTATTACTGTAATTTTGCTGTCGGGTGCAAATTTACTTTGTGCAGCCATAGAGACTAATCATAAGCTACGAGGCTGAAAATGAAACCAAACGTCCTGTGAAAAGCAGCGCAGGAACCCCTGCGTCACTCATGATGCTGCAGCTGAAGTTCACCAAAATGAGCACGGATTAAAGATACATCATTTCTGGATACTGCTTAAATGTTAAACAGCTACCTCTTGCTGCCGTTTGTCCTGACCAGGGTAAGGAGTGTGTGGTGCACTTAGAGGAGCACAGCGTTAAGTTTCCATGAAGCAAAAGAATGAGTTTGCCTCACATGTAAGAGAACATCACACTAATAAAAGGAGAGAAAAGGATCAAGGTCTTTCCACTTCCACTGTGCACTTGGTTTAACCTGTTGTTCAACAAACATCCGTCTGCTCCTTTCAGACGCTTCTCAGGGTGCTTTTAACCGTCGCACCGCTTTGATTTAATAACAGCTCACACAAAGAGCGCAGATGCACAGCGAGATTTTAGCACTGCACTCAAATGCTTGTCGAGCTTTACTCGCCTGTTTGCCACATAAAATGGGAGCTTAGATCCGAGATGACGGATGGCACACTGACGGGGAAACCGAAAACAGAAGGAGGCGCATCGCTCAGACCTGAGATGAGATTTAAAGTGAGCAAAAGGAAGAGATTAAAAGCTTCTGTGTAACATTCCTCTCTCTCATTTTCAGAGACATTTCTTAGCTCGACAAGTCAGTAACTCTCTGCAAAGCTCCCACATCCTCCATCGCTCCTTCAGAGATCCCGTTAAAAATAGATATAGTGGGTGAGCATAATGTTACCGGTTGCTTGGGAACTCAACTGAAATGTCAGGATTCCAAGTTTGATTTCTGTACACGAGCGCTGACGTGATCTAAAAAAAAACTCTGCGATGGGCCTCATCTAAAAAAAAAAAAAAAAAGATGCCTCGCTGTCTGTGATAGAAGACGAAAAGGGAGTTAAATGTCATCACACGTTCGCAGGCTGTGATGTGTTTGAAGGGCTTTGCTCCACAAACATTTCGTAGCTCTGCCGATGAAGGGGAACAGGCGGCGGGTGCTGACTGTGTGCACTGAGTGCTTTGATCAAGACGGATGACGAATTCGACACCAGAGTGGCTCAAACTGCAGATGACTTCTCAAAAAAGGTCGATGTTTGGAAGGAGTTCATTTCAGACCCATCAAAAATGAGAGTTTTGGAAATGTGTGTTGACAGATGCAGAGGATCATTTTTACATTAAAAACATGGTGCATGTGATAGGAGCTATATGGGAGACAATTTGCAGGAAAAGCCTGAATGCTCGACCATTACAGGGACGGGTTAGGGGGCATTTCACTGGTATGGCTCGGGTCGACTTGTTCACTTAGAGGAAAGTGTCACTGACAAGAAAGTTGTTCAGCAAACCTTGATAACACATAACTATTTTGATGATAAGATTGGTCCCTCCAGGATACCAATGCCCCACTCCCAAACGGCTCAAAAATGGTTTGATGAGTGTGAAAATGATGTGAATCACATGCTCTTGCCTCCGCAGTCACCAGGTGTCAATACAATTGAATACTTTAGGAGCAATGTTAGATAATGCTCCGAGAGGTTCCACAGGTCTTCATGGGACTCCTTCGACCCCTTAACCTCCTGCTCACATCCCACAATAACAGAATAAGAAACAAAGGAATGGTAAATGCATTTATATGGCGCTTTTCTATTCTTGCGACCACTCAAAGCTCATTTTACACAACATGTCACATTCACCCAGTGATGGCTGACGGCTGCTACTTAAAGTGCCCAACTGTCAGTCACATTCACACACCGCTGGCAACGCCACCAGGAGCAATTTAGGGTTCAGTGTGTTACCCAAGGACACTTCGACATGCAGACTGAGGGAGCTTGGGAATAAACCACCAGCATCTACCACTGAGCCACAGCTGCCCCTGGAACAACTTTATGTTTTCAATATGCTAAATGTTTTTAGCAGTCCATCTGCATTTTGGGTATTTATTTTAATAACTGTAGTTTATTTATTGGACCTAACACTTCCTGGTCCCAGGTCTCTCTCCTCTTGGAAGGGCACCAATGTGCCTGGCATTTTCAGCTCAGGTATACATATTTTTTAATGATCTTCTAAATTGCCTCATCTAGACACTCAACGTGAGTTTTTCCTTTAATAAAGGTATTTTTTAAATTAGAAATAGGTATTTGTAAACCTTCCAGACAGCCACACAATAACTGGAAATAACAGACAGACCCAGAGCTCCATCTATTATTTCAATCCCTGGGCAGTTTGGTCAGCCACACAGTGAGGAGAAAGCTGCGTATCCTGGCAACGGACCATCTGTTTTCTCCCACCACTCAAACTTAGATCCGTCTTGTTCATATTTCACACCATGAAGCATGCTGTTTTTTTTAATGTTTGTCCATCATGATGAAGTGAGGAGGAGAATCATGACTTCCCTGCAGCTGCCCGGACGGAGCGGAGTGCTAATAGAACCCCAGGGAGTGTTAGCTGGCCTCTGGATGATGCACAATGAGAAGAGACACGAGAGGGGGAAGGAGATGGATGGAAAAATCATAATTTGTGGGAGGAGGTGGGGTTAAGAGTCCCTGTGCTGTGTGTAGCCATCATGTCTGCACAGTGTAAGGAGTAAATAGACGCGCGCTCCCTGCTGAGCCTGACTCAGCTCATCTGGGCTAATTAAACCACACAGGGATAAACAAGGGCACTGCAAACTGGGGCCTGCTGGGAGATGGAGGTCCACACGCTGGAGTACCGCCTGTTCAAACGGAAATAAAACCAAGAGTGTCTCAGGACTGAACGGCAGCTGCGGGACCTGCTGTCCATAAAGGAACATGAGGCGGATTGATGGATGCGGACGTTTTGATGATGGATCTGCTTTAAGTTTGAGCCGAGAGTAAATAAGGCCCATCTGCTGGGCTGCTTGTAGCTTGTCTGGCCGCTTTAAGAACTCCCCAGTCTGTGCTTCCACTGGTTCAGACGTGAGCCGGCCACTCAATTAGCTTCACTATGGAAGCACTCAGGCAAAAAACACTAAATCTGAACCACTAACAAGATCTCTAACACGTACATCAGTATGGAGGATAATGTTAAGCTGCTCTACTTTATAATAAAGATTATCAAAGAGGCTCCGGTGCTTGACTTAAAGGGGTTTTGAATATGCATCATGATCACTGAGAAGTTCTGTAAAGTAAAATATGATCACAGCTGGTCAGAGCAGAACGTGCAGCGACTGACGAGCACTTTTCTTATGATTTTTACTCAGAGTGAATTCAACAGTAGAATAATTTTAAAGTACAAGGCCAAAAGTGTGACAAAAAGTTCTTTACCTGGGCTAAAAAAGCTCCCACTGCAACACAAATAAGCCCTTCCTGATTGTGTCGTAAAATCTATTGACCACATTCACATTCATCTGACTTTGTTTTAAGTTTAAAAAACCTATTTCATAGCCCATTAGCTACAATCCAACAACAGCTAATGTTAGCATTCAGCTACTTACTAGACAATATTACTGTTGGCTAGGAAATTATACAAAGCTCATACTACTGTTTGTAGTCTTGCACGAGACAAAAGGCTAGGTGTAAATTCTTAGCTAACACAATGTTAGCTAGAAAGAGAACGGCAGTGGTTGAATGCTGACAATATGGTTCAAGTTTAAATAACATATTTCATAGCCCATTGGCTACAGTACAACAGCTAACTTTAGCATTCAGCTACTGACAATACTGCCATTGGCTAGGAAATGATACAAAGCTCATACTACCATTTGGTATTCTTGCACATTAAAGCTAATGTCTAAATTCTAAGCTAACAATAATGTTAGCTAGGAACTTTCTATAGCTAGGAAGAAAACGTTAGCTAGGCAGTGGTTGAATGCTGACATATTTCATAGTCCATTAGCTACCATCCAAAAACCACTTACAGTTGGAAGACTTGCACAATACAGAATCAGAATCGGAAATACTTTATTTATCCCCAGGGGGAAAGTCGGACAAAACGGACGGGAGCAACTGTAACAGGCTGCACGTGTGGTCTGCACATGCACACTTTCAGCTGCTCATGCCAGCTCATACAAAAGGTAATGTGTTAATTCTTACTTAAGAATAATGTTAACTAGGAACTTTCTATCTAGCTAAGGCAATGTTAGCTAGGAAGAAAATGTTAGCTAGGCAGCGGTTAAATGCTGAATTTAAAAGTTTAAATAACATATTTCATTGTCCATTAGCTACAGTCCAACAACAGCTAACGTTAGCATTCAGCTACTGACAATACTGCCATTGGCTAGGAAACGATACAAAGCTCATACTACCATTTGGTAGTCTTGCACAAGACAAAAGCTAATGTCTAAATTCTAAGCTAACAATAATGTTAGCTAGGAACTTTCTATCTAGCTAACGCAATGTTAGCTAGACAGTGGTTTCACACTGACATTAGCTGTTGTCTAAGGTAGCTAAAGGCTTTTCACTATTAATTAGTGAAATGATAACAGTTGTCAGATACCCTATTTATGCAACTTACAGTCTGTTATACAGTAGAACAACATGATAACAGCATTTGAGCTTAAAAAGTTGCTGCTGGATTGGGCTCAATGCAATACTTGAAAAATGACCCAACCAGTAGGGACAGTTAAAAATGGCCTTGGAATAACAGCAATATCAGTAAGATATCACCTGATATATATGCATAATATTCCAAAAGCATAATTATAGTCATCTAAATCTGATAAAGATCGTCTTACCCGTTTCTGGAGCTTTATTTGATTTAAAATGTAATAAGACTTTCTGGGTGTGAAACTGTCCCCTGAGTGATTTCATCAGGAGGACACTGAATCATTTCTGTGTTAATTACGGCTAAATTAAATAAAAAGCGAGTGTGGCCTGAAGAATCAGTGTGAGACCCAATCGGGGAAATAGAGTTTTAAATACTTTATTTGATTTTCATCATCTCAAATTCACTTTGAGGCCATGGGGTTTATGTGTGTTGTTTATATGGGTTTATTTCTATTAAATGCCAATAAACTAAAGATGGGAGGATGGAAAAAAACAAGAGGTTGAAGCTCATTTGGTAGAACACAGCGTTTGCTCAGTGGAAAACTATGCCTACTCCGCGTGCACTCGAACCGGATACAACATCTAGTGTCAAGGTAAATGCCACTCAAAGGAAAAGACTGTTTTTAATCTTACAAATTGTCTCATAAGTTGAATTCAAATGCAGTTTAAGGTGGTTTGATCCTACCTGTGTCCCCCCACACCGGCAGGTACTCGTCCTGCTGGATGTCCAGCATGATCTCCAGGCCGTTTCCTGTCCCGCCCTTCATGGTTGTGCGGAGCGTCTTCCCTTCCTCCGCGGCGTTGAACATGTAGCACTTCCCGTACCTGGTGAACACCTGACAGGAGACACAGATAAAACATGAGTGATCAGCGATGATAGACACACACACATACACTGCAGAGATAACAAGGCAGACACACTGATATCACTGGAAAGAGCAAGTTGGTCTTTTTAACATCTGACACAAATAGCATCAATTGAGTTTAAATAATTTATGTGCGCTAACGTTGGAAGAGATGGGGTAATTGTTTATTTTATCTCTGAATCATTGTCGATGTCACACACACAAAGATACACACGCACAACCCTGCTGGCAACAGGTGTTATTGTGAAGTGTGTCTTGCTGAAGGACAGGTCTGGCAATAAAATCAGGCGGCGGGAGAGGCTCTCTCCTTCACTCTCACATTATCTAGCTGTCTTTCTGCAACAGCCTTCAGCTTTAAAATGCGCGCGGCTGTTATCAGGGAAGGCCGAGCAACTGAAGAGCTGGCGGAAAACTAACAGCAGGTAAATAAACTGAGGCAGTTCCCTGAGTAAACTTTTAAAAGCAAAGAGCACCATGACATTACCAACAGAAACTCTGCTTTCCTTTCAGCGTGTGCGTGTGTTAACAACACAGCGACACTCATAGAGCTACTGTTTGGGGACAACATTTCCTCCTCCACCACATGGCTTTAAGGCATTTATGAAGAGAAGCTGTTTTCAAGTTGCAGCGTATGTGAGTAATACAAGCAAACATGTAAATGAGACTGTAGTTGTGAGGTCTCCACTCATGAATAGTAATCACCATAACAACCACTTCAACCCGGCAATGACTGATTGAGAGAAAGAAGCTGAGAGACACAGAGAAATAAACATAGAGCAGGATCTCTGCAGAGTTAAAATGCACACATCAATACGATGTTCTCACATGACTTATGGGTTATTAAATAAGTTAGATTTTCAAAAGCAAGTAAAACCTATATATATATATATATATATAACCTATACATACAGGATATCTGATTATTTATTTATATATATTTTTAGGGGTGGGAATCACAGGATTACTCACAATACGATACGCGAAACATGCCCCACGATAACGATAATATCACAATACAGCGATTCTGTAATAATTGATATATATAATGATACATCACAATATCTGATTAACTTCTTTTTCGGCCAATTCATTTCTGTTCATGTTACCCTCATTCATGTCATGAGCGCAACCGCGAGGAGACACGAAGTAGCAAGGCAATGAGTCAAAATTGCTATTTTTGACTCGTTATTTAAAATACTGATATTGGGCACCAGCTTCTCGATAATTGTACTGCATGAGCGGGATGGCGATATTTTGTCCCATCCCTAATATTAATATATAATTTTTTTATCAGTTGTCACTTTTCTGTTGTGGATGGGGGAGGGAATGTGATGATCGCATTGGTGTGCAAATCTGACCGATTCACAACTTTCATCAATCATAAATATTGTGTTTTACATTTAATTGCTTCAATGTCTTATAATATCCTCCACACTCGGCATTTGAACATGTTAAATTCCTGTTTACCACGTTAATTGAAATTTGAGTAGTTTAATCGTACTTTGTAACACCTGTGGTGTTACAGCTTCAAAAATGACAGCCAAAGGAAATGTATGGGTAACACTAGATTATGTTCATCCATCAGATGGAAAACATCCCCATTCACACCCACACATTCATAGACATTTCAGACTGAACAATTTTTGAACCAAATGAAGAGAAGATTGAAGTAGAACCAGAGATAGAGGAGGATGTCTCAGAAGTGGAAGACAACATTGATGGATTTTGGAAAACATTTTCAGTGTCTATTCTTTGTATATTCACTGCAGTTAACCACGAGTCTGAGACATTGTTTGCAGCTTAAAAAGGAATTAATTAATACAATTTGATGATGATTAATGTTTTTTGTGTTAATGTAAGAGCAGTTAAAACAGACCTAAACAAAGTTCTGTTTCACATTGCTATCAACATGTTTCTCAGCGAGCCTTATTTTGAAAGTCAATCTAAATTATTTACATAAACCGCTCCAGAATCAGGCAGCGTTCATGTCATGTGACAGTCAACCTAACTACCTCTTTCTGACTTAAATAGCGTTCTTGTCAACAGCCAGGCATTATTGTGACTAAGAAACTCAAAGCTTTGACACATCCAACTAAACACAACAGCAGTGCCATTCCACATGTCAACTAAGGTCTGTTAATCAAGTAAATCAAAAGCTACATCCTTATGACCAACTCTACAATAATACAACCATCATGATTGGGCAATAATCAGAGCTGTTGCTTCCATCCCACGATTTTCACACAGCGGCAGACTGGTTGGACCCAGCTGTTGGTCCGCTGCGTAGATGAAGAGAGGAAGGTTGATTGTGATGATTATAATTATGTGTTAATGAGGATCAAGAGGCTCTCAGGCAACAAAACAGGAAGTGGGCCTCTAAAATTGTTGATATTTCTGACTGTAGTGTAATCTCCCGTGGCTACTGTCTTAAATGTTCTTCCTTGATTGTTCAAATTCTCAGGAGGAAACAGTCTTTCTCTTCACTTCTGAAGCTGATTTAAAGCTGATGTTTTATATTGCTGAAAAAAGACAACAAAACGGAAGGCGAAGAGCACCGCCGATGATTGGATGGCTTTTTCATTTCATGCTCCTCCTCCTTTATTGACACCAGGCCCTCCTCGTGGATGGTTTACAGACGTGATTGATCGACTAGCTGTTGCCACGCTGCCACAGGTGATGCGGATCACAAGAATATGAAGTACCACATTACAGGGTTATCCACCTATGCTAAACAGAAGTACTCCCCACAGATGTGTATCTGCACAAAATAAATGACACAGGAGGAATTGCCGGAGCGTAGCGAGGAGGACGACGGATAAATATTCATGGTGCCATCACTCCTCGTTTGCAGGTACAAGAAGTGGAGGGTTTTTTATTCCGCGCTCGCAGACAATAAAAAGACGCCATAGGAGTCAAACACGGCGGAGGTCAAACACTCATTTGTCATGTCCGGTAACGCCTGAAAATCTAACCACACATTTGCAGCACAGAATCCAATTTCATTAGAAGAAAGTGTGTGTTGACATGGATCACACAACCATGACTTCCCCTGAATAAAATCTAATGATGCCTCAAATTAACTTCATTTACACAGCTTTCCAAACGCTCCGAAGATGAAGTAACCGTCGCCGTTTAATTGGTTTAAATCTATATCTTTAAGCGCCATTAATCAACACATACACACCCTCCTGGTATATATATTTCCTTGTGTGACGACACCCCAGAATGGGCTGAATGTTCCTCCCCTGATAGATTTTTTTCACGTCTTTTCTAAGAAATTGGCTCCCAAGGGTGCGCTGTCAACATCTCCTTCGCACTCGGCTTTCTTATGGGGAAAAATAGCTTCCAAGGGGGACACTGCTCGCACCTCTTTCACTGCTTTTGTCAAGACTGATGATGTTTGACAGACAGGCAGGGGGCCGGGTCAACATCCCATTAGACCTCAGCCAGACACAAAGGCTCGTCTTCGGACCAAAGGATGACAAAGACGACCTTGACAGCGGGGTTCTGTTATTTTGTGAATCCTCGCCGCTGACCCGGGCCCCGTCTCTCCTTCTTTCTCACTTCTCTCCTGATCTACCGCTTCAGGTGGAGCTGTCAGACAAGGGACGGTAATGAGATCTCAAACCTGTCCGGAAATGTAGAATGGGGGGGGATACACTGCTCGGTGTGGAAAAATTTGCAAAGGTAAAAAGGCTTATCAATTCTAATTTAAAAAGTGATTTGCACCAGGAAGAGGTAGATAGATAATATTGACTGTCAGTGTTAGGGAGTGTCTCTCTCTGGTGGCCTTCAATCAAAGCCAGTGCAGTACAGTCCAATTAAATAGATTTCCACCCGTGTTTTGAATATTTTGTGTCCAAACAACTTTCAATAATATCAAGGTGTCGTCATTTCTATAGTTAATGAGGCTCTGATCAAGACTTTTATGTCAGCGACTTCTCATATACATTTAATGTCAAAGGCCTTGCTTGTAGCGGCCACCAACAATTCCCAACCGGCTCTGCTGCACCTCTCAGCTACGAAACATTTTAGTTACTTTCAGCTCTTTCTTTTGGTTTACTTTCACTACTTTCATGTGCTATTTTCCCAGCAGCAGCAGGAAGTTGTTAAAACTACTGTACATTTCCTGCAAGAACCTAGTTTAGCGTTAGCTGTTTAAAGCTCCTGTGAGGATCTTAAGGTTTGTGTCGATTTTGGCGCCCCCTGTGGTCTTCTCTCTTTGCTGATTTTGTCCTGTACATGCTTAAGTGGTGGTTTTTAACAAAAATATGTATTGTATGTATCATATACGTCTCACTTAAAATGTTTGCCCTGGAAATTGTAAACAAAGGCAGCGTGCAGTTAATCGCTTCGCCTGACACTTCCCCCCCGCCAGCAGTTTCAGGCATTAAAAATAACTATAAAGAAATAATCAATCTTGTCGCTGATGGTCTGGTTTGCTTTTGTAGGTCATAAAGAGTCATCATTATTAATTTCAGTCTGTTTCATAACCAGCAAAAAACTCCTCACAGGAGCTTTAAAGGGAAATGTTCTTTTTAAACTCATCTCTAAAGTAAAGTGTGAACAACGCCTGCCATTGTTGTTGATGTTCTCCATATGAACTGAAAGCTTGGCGCAGCGACAGAGTCGGTTGTTCCTCTGGTACCAGCGCCATCATTAAAGGAAGATGACACCCTGGAAGAACTACAGACTACTTTAGCTTAGATTATAGCCTCTGCATTCACTTGAATTGCAAAGTCGCTACTATAATATGCTAAAAGCAGCAAAAACGGCTTTCTAAAACGAGTGCAGAGGATGTTATGGAATAAGTATTCATGTCACAATGACTCAGACATTCAGCTAGAGTCATTTGAGTATACGGCCAAAGAAAAGCAGCATGTGGGTACTGCTGGCACGGCTCCACGAGCAAGGGAACTTAGCCGTCCTCAGCCAGTATCTAACATGCTGAGGAATCTATTTTGTGCTAAATACACAAATATTCAACAAACTCAGACGCTGGTGGATACCAAAACAGAGCTAAAAGGGGAGCGAATGAAGGACTCCAAATTAATGCTAATATAGCTCCATGTCTGCTAAATGTAAAACGTATAAACTGCCTGATTATAAATTGAATCTATCATGTGATTTTTCAAAGAGGAATCCCGTGTGCCAAGAAATAACACAAACTTTCACTTCCGCTTCTGACTCCTTTGTGCTGTTCTTTACTATTGTTGCTGTTAACTGTTGAACGCTGCACTGTGTAAATGTCAAAGAAGTCAAACTCGATCGCTGCAAATATCACATCGGTTTCCCCTTTCAAAGCCAGAGGTCTGTGAGACGACCTGCGAGCGAGAGCCGGCTCCGCTATGCTGCCAATTAAAATGGCTTTTGACCAACAAAACACGTCTCATTAGCATTCACAGCTGCGTGTGTGAATGTCTGGAAGCGGGCGAGCTGCAAACATGGCATGACCTCGCCCGCTCGCCGTGCAGAGCCTCCCACAGAGTCGAAGTCCAGAATGATATGGCCATTAGCGTATATTCCTGTCATGATGAAAGGTCAGTTGTGAGATTCAACCGCCCACAAATCAGCTTCTTTAACTTGCTGTTGGGGTAATGCAGAGAGCTGGAGATATACCATGAATGGAGAACTGTTTTATTGATGCATCTCTAAACATCTGACTCCGTCCTGAGTCGTCACTTAGCTATTTTGGTTGGCCCTCACCATTCTGAATTCATCTCCCCGTCTTGCATACAATCCCACTCTGTTATCGCTGCTTTGCAAATGGCTTGCTGATGCAGTGCCAAAAAACCTGGCAGCTTATTGCCCCAGAAAGAGGACGTTATCTATCTTTTCTTTACTTTGAGCTGCTATTCCCACCGGCTCCTTATTTATCTCCTTCTGCCATTGTAGCATCCGAGCCATCAAAAATACCCTGAAGTGCACCGCCATCCTTCTCAATCCTACTTTCTTTTAATGCTACTGACACAGCAAAGATATATCTACCAGCCTTACCACATCTGCGCTTTACCGTACTGGCACCTATTCAAGCAGCTTTTTCATTATTTGCGCTGATTCCGAGATGCAGGCGCTTCTTCTTCCGTCAAAATCAATAAACACAAAGAGCAGAAGACGAGTGCATCGCATTTATAATATCACGCCCTGTCTGAAATCGCACGGTTATTCATCAGCTACTACATGCTGACTTTGCGATCACCGTTGGGCCGTTACAAAAAAAATGCATTCCTTTACACTCGAATGGAAGAAAACTTCCTGAGATCAGTATTCATGTTTTGCTGGCTGACACTTTGCTGTCACCCTCTTGTGTTTTTCCATTACAGAATAAGCAGGTAATAAGACACTTCTATTGCTCATCCCATTTACTCCGCTGGCAGGCGGGACATAAAGAAGTGAAAAGCAGCGGAGAGCAAATTGAAATGTTAAACATAACAGTCGGCCGACCACTTTTATCAGTCATGAAGCGGCGCCAACTTTCAAGGTTACGCTTTCCCACGAGTCGTCCGTTGTGATCTGTTTTTTGTTGTTTGACAAATCGATATCATTTATGGGAGAGTTTAGGAGGCGTTTTAAGGGGTTGGGATGGAAAGGGGAAGACAGAGGACCTTAATCCGTAAGGCTTAGAGGAGCAAGTTTATGAAAAAGGTCTTTGAGTTGCGAGGTGTGCACTTTCTCCGCTGGCGAGAAGTGGTTGTACTGCTGTGGGGATAAATAATGCAGAGGGCTGCTGCATTAGCGACAGGGTTGGCACTGACTATGGGAAATGAGGCGTTTGAGCATGCACACACACACACACACACACACACACACACAACTGACTCACTCATCATTACGGCCTTAACACGCCCCTCCTCCCCAGTATCTGCAAACCAAGCTAGCATCCCATCCAACCTAAACATCCTCCTCACCATATTTCACATCGCATTAAAAGAAATTCTGCCATTTATGTGACGTGCCGGGAGCTTTATGGACAAATTTATCATCGCGCCCTAATGTAAGTTTACCATGCCGGTGTAATATTTTATTTTACAAGACAACACATGCTGCGATAGCACACAAAGGAGTGGAGTCGCTGCTGCCAGGATGGTATTTATGCTCTCGGAGAGGAGGGAGAAGAGATGAGGGTAAAAACCATAAAGAGAGCGAGGGAGATAAAAATGAGAGGAGGGAAAGAGAGAAGTTATCTGGAATCAAGAGACAAAACACCCCTCTGAGTGAAGTAAATCTCGGCTGAACTCTGACTAAGATTGTTGCCTTCGACGTGGATTGTGTTTTGAAGAACTTTTTCGGCTTAATGAATTCAACTCGAGGATGGTCGTACAGAGACAGAGCGGCTTTCATCTTACCTGATCGATTACCGAAACTCCACATCATCCTTTCATCTTTTGCCCTTTAAAACAAGAACAACCTAGACTGATTATGCACCAAGTTTCCATCCTTCAAGGATCCACTTTCTTTGTGCTTCAGGCCCAATTATGAGGACACAGAGGAGAGGATCCTTTTAACAAGAGCGTATGCATGCAGCAGAAGCAGGAGAGATCAGGACGTGAGCACTTTGTTGCAGAGTAATCCATCATCATATACCGCGGCTCCTGGCTGGCCGATATGCAAAGGCCGTACCATCAGGCTCATAAAGTTTTTATTGCAGGATTGACATGAGAACATTGATAAAAATGTCATGTCTGTGCGGAGCTGGGTTCAGGATGAGGGTACTTTGGGTGAGCGTAAAGACGAGAGGCAGGAAAGAACAAAATGTCTCAACCATCGAACAGGAAATAACCTTTATATCACATATTGCACCAATCCAACTCCGGACACAATCTGATACCTCAACTTAGACTGGCTGCTAGAAAAACAGTGGCAATGCTGTTTTCCCTAAATTTAGAATTCAGATAAATAACCGTGCATGACTCATTGGGATCATTATAATGCAAGGCAACACAAGGCCTAAGAGTTCTGTAGCGCAAACAACTCAGTTGGCCAGACATTATGACTTAATGAGTGTTACTGGTAGCAGAAACAACAAGGCGGGAGAGCAGCGGTGGAGATTCAAACACTGGTTATCTAAAATGGTGAATCATTTCAGAGTTGGACTCAGATTTGGACGGTCCTATAGCGGAGGGAGAGGAAAACCATTTCCACTGGGCCAGTGAAGCAGAAATAATTCATGAGGGACAAAGCTGGAACATTTGGACTGTCGTGTTTAATCAACAGAAAAGGACAATTTTCTGATTCAAGGAGAAGCGAAATGAGGAACACTTTCTCTGCAAACAACAGCTAACCCATCGGCCAAGGACGTTCTAATGAAAAGAAATCATTAATCTTGTTTTCATGATCTTTGTAAAATCCTTCAAAGACTTCAGGACCGTGTTGGTTCTTCTGTTGTTTACCAAGGAATAGTTCCAACTCCTAACTCCTAACTCATACTGAAACAAATCATGTTAAAGAGGGGGTATTATGCTGTTTCACATTTTAAGACATATATACAGTGTTACAATGTTGGATGTCCAGACTAAACGTGGGTGAAGTTTCAAATCTGTAGGTAAAAGTATGTCGGAGTAATCCCCAGGCTTCTCAGCTTAGTCTGCTGTGAACTTTGTGATGTCACAAAGTGCAGCCTCAGCAGGCTTCGGAGAGCCGGCCAATCAGAAGAAAGCGGGCTTGTAGGGGCGGGGTTTCTTAAAGAGACAGAGCTGACTGAGTTTTTTGAGGCAGAGGCTGTATGAGGACCTGCACAGAGCACCAGTGTGAGAGAAATAAGGAGTTTTTTAACGGTAAATTATGCTAAGCTACTTCACAGGTAGTGAAATATGAAGCTTGAAATGAGCATAATACGCCCCCTTTAATTGGCAGGCAGATAGGTGTATTTTTTCACTGTGAGACACTACACTCCATGAGAAGGTAAATCGATAAGTGTTTAACTATTAATTAAAGCATAAAGTCGCCTTTAAGTTGACAATCCCACCTTTGGTTTTGAGTATAAGGCGTCCATCTTTCTGCAGTGTTCTACAGCAGAAGTCAAAGGTTGCTTAAAAAGCTCAGGTAGCTTCCAAGGTAGTTTGTTTACATCTATTGAAAATAGAAAAGGTGCATCAAAATGTATTAACTTATGACTTTGTGCCCTGCGCCGCTACATTCCTACTTTATTATAGTGTCAATGCCTCAACGTCCTCGGGTTCAGACAGAACCTCAGACAGACATCAAATAAAAGTGAAGTTACTTTGGGTCGAACATCTTGTACTCTGTGACTAATAATTGCATTTCTCTCCAACCCTTCACCCACCGTATCTTCTTGCCGTTCGCAGAAGAAAATTTAAATATTAAAATGACATGTTCTCTGTCACTCTCCGTCTCTCACGTCAGTGTGCAGGAGGCGTCCAGATATAGCTGTGCAGTCGAGCTGTCATCCCAAACTCATCAATCAAATCACACACGATCATTATTTTTAATAAGTCACCTCGCGCTGATGGCCTGTGGGGTTCTATCTCACCTGTCACAGTCTGCTGTCTATGTCGGCGCTGATGCAAAGCTGAGTAATGGGCCGGGGGTTGGGGACCCATGGCAGCTCCTAATAACCGTTATAAAACCGACTCGTCTGACTGGGTGACATGTCTCGTCTTCCTCACAAAGATACCTGCAGAAAACGTCACCTCTGTGCGACCTGCTAAGAAGTTCTTAATGCACTGCCACGATTATTGCCATTGTCATCCGTGGCCTCCTTTCCAACAGCGCAGGGACCCTGTGACTTTACAGATAAATCAAGAGGAGGCATGTAAGAGGAGTTTGTTGCCCACGGTAAAGAGCCGTTCTCCTGCTTTGCGCGACTTTTCTTCACATCAGCTTCTATCTTCGACAAACACTATTGATATGTAAGGCTGGCAACACAGCGGAGCTTCCTCACCCCCGGTATGATCGATACCAGCAGCAAAGGCTCATTATCCCTTAATAACCAATGAAGCTTGCGGTGGAGATCCGAACTGGAGACAAGAAGATCGAAACAAAATACCCATTAACTCGTTCGATGTAACAACGGCAGCTCTGGTCACATGTGCTCTGTAACCAATGTTCAGAAGCAATGTGGGAAGTCTGGAGTGCCATGCAAAGTGAAAGGTGTAGGTCGGAGTGCTGGATGGGTGTGAAGCCAATCTGACTCTTATACTAAAGGGTCTGCCCAGTAACAGGCCTGCTATTACTTTTTCACCACTCTATCAGGGTTACTTTTTAGATAGCAGCGTTGGTCGATTGACCACTTTAGTCCGTTTTGTAAAAACCTCCAAAACTATTGAATGGATTTTGGAATCAAGGCGCCCAGAGAAGAAATACTACAAATTTTAGTTATCCTCAGACTTTTATCTGTCGCCATTAGCTGAAATTTTCCAACCGCCATTGGATAGATTGCCGTGAAATTTGGTACAGACCATCATGTGTCCCACCAGGTGAAAACTTGATTTGTCCACCACCAAGTTTTAAGACTAAATACCAGTAAAACTATTTAACTTCCTCTCCGCCTCAGCTGAACTTTGTGTTTACTGCTAATTAGCAAAGGCTAGCATTCTGACATGCTTTACTAAGCAATCAACATGGTTAAACACATACATGTTAAAAAATAGCATGTTAGAAGTGTTGTTGCGAGCATGTTAGCATTCTGACGTTAGCACATAGCATTCTTGGTTATTTGTAATAGCGAGACCTGCTCAAGGGAAGGCCCCGTGCCTCGGTGTGCCTGCAAATCAACAAGTATGTCCATGATAGCCATAACACGAGCAGAATACAGGTAGAGATGTGTAAATCTGAATCATTCATTGATCTGTGAAATTTCAGGTGAAATATTGAAACCCACTCTTGAAAAAAAAAAAAAGTACTATAGTCTTGTTGCACAGAATGCTTAACTGTATGGAAGCTTGTAAGAGAGTCGAGCTTTCTACAAGAAGCATCTGTAGCCTCACTATGGAAGAAATATCTTGACACGGTTGCTTTATCAAAAACTAAATAACACAGTAACACTAGCCAAAAAGATAAAAAGACCTCAGTGAGGAAGATTTTGGCAAAGTTTCCCCGAGAATGAGAAAGAACATCTCTGGAATAACAACACAAAGTAATATACTGTCCTGACAGGAGCATGCAGCCATGCTGGCGCTGCAATCTGAGTCTGCTGTGTGCACCAGAGCCACTAGTCCATGAAATGACACAGACTGCAATGAAATTACTACTGATCACCGGGATCACTAATTATTTTAGAGCTCCATTTAAAACATTTTGTATCTTTGACTGTAAGCAAGAGAGAAAAGGCAGGAGACAGTGTGTTTTTGTATCGCAAAAATGTGTCAATCTTTCAGACAAAGGAAAAGAAATCTGGTGATAAGAAACCTTTTTGTGTCTGTCACATCACATAAACTGAAAGTGGAGGTGAATAGGTTGAAGGAGTGGGTTGATCAGAGTGTCAGAAGTTTTCCGCCGTACAGAAGATCATCTTTAATGTCTGACATTGTGTTGACTTAATTAGCACAACATTAGCACAATTATTATCCTGTCTGCATGCCAACAGCATCGATTTGCAACCAAGCAGTTGGGCGTTTCCACACAAATCCTTAATCAGCATTTTAATTAGCATAAACATGAAGCTGTCCAGAGTCCAGGGGGATGATAATTACACGTCTGGAAAAATGAGGGGGTTTCTGTCAGGAAAAACATGATAAAAATCCACAGACTATAGGAACACTGCGTTCTGTTTCACTCCAAGGCTGCTAGGAATAATCCAACCATCTGAAAATTCTAAACTTACCGCAGAGTCAATCAAAACTTTGGGTTTATTTGTCAAGAATACATACTGCCGATTTTTGCAACAGCAGCACAGCCTCACTCTCAGCTATGCTCTTGGAAATGAGCTCCCTGAATATACAGCATTTCTAACACCACCATGGAAATAGTAAATCCATACCTGCTCCAAATGCGCACAACCTCGAAATTTCTCATGTCTCTCTCCAATCTCTCTCCGAAAGATGAAGCACTCAATTCAGACTTTAAATCGCAGACATCCAAATCTGGGGGCTCTCAAACGGGCACACTGCATAACATGTCTCTGCTGCTATAAGCATCACAGGATTGGATAAAAGGACGTGGATGGCAAACGTATAGAAAGTCATGCTTTAGTGAAAAAAATTGGAGAGAGAAGTGGATTATCAGCGGAATGGTTTTCTGTTTTTTAAAACTTTTCTGGCCTGGTTCCAGACCTCTGAATGACCCCCTCTTCAGACTTTTCTTTGATTCAAACATCTGCTGTTGAACTGACCACGCTTGCCTTTATCATGTTCTATTGATTTCATATAAATTTTTATATCCTTTATAGATTTTTTATAAGTTTGTGTAGCTTTGCACTTTGTCTGTATGCCTCACCTGTTTATAAATATATAAAGAAACTATAAGGATACCCAGGGTTACATTGAGGGAATACAGAAGAGGAACATCTGATAGTGCTTCAACTTAGCTTTTCTTTCCTTTATATTAACAGAATGCCTTGTGACGTGTAATTGCACACATACACACTACATAGGGATCAGTCTGCTTTGTCTCAGCACAGACTGGTTTAAACTTTGGTTTTCTCTTTGGGTCCAACCACATCATGCATTCTGCTCATACGTAAATTTTGCACATGGCTTCCTGCTCATGCTTAAACTTTGCACATGGTTTCCTGCATATGCTTAAACTTTGCACACGGTTTTCTACACATGCTTAAGCTTTGCGTATGGTTTCCTGCTAATGCTTAAACACATGGTTTCCTGCACATGCTTAAGACTTTGCACATGGCTTCCTGCTCATGCTTAAACTTTGCACATGGTTTCCTGCACATGCTTTAACTTTGCACATGGCTTCCTGCTTATGCTTAAACTTTGCAAATGGCTTCCTGCTCATGCTTAAACTTTGCAAATGGCTTCCTGCTTATGCTTAAACTTTGCACATGGTTTCCTGCACATGCTTAAACTTTGCAAATGGCTTCCTGCTTATGCTTAAACTTTGCACATGGTTTCCTGCACATGCTTAAACTTTGCAAATGGCTTCCTGCTTATGCTTAAACTTTGCACATGGTTTCCTGCACACACTTAAACTTTGCACATGGCTTCCTGCTTATGCTTAAACTTTGCCCATGGCTTCCTGCTTATGCTTAAACTTTGCACATGGTTTTCTGCACATACTTAAACTTTGCACATGGTTTCATCCATCTTTTGATCCATTCATCCATCCATCTATCAGCGTGAATTAAACTAGCATTAACTAAGACACAGCTTGTGGCTTGATTGATATCTCCATTATCAGATCCAGACAAAAGAGTCTTAGATGCAGCGGCTAACACGGCTTATCCTCGGCCAATCAAGGCACATAGTGAGTGTGTATTTTGTATTTTTGGTTTGGAAAGTTCCAGAAATGGTCAAAGACAGTTCCTCCCCTAAATGCAACAAAGTTTCACACCTAATAAACTGATTTCAGTCGGAGTTTAATTTTAAGGCAGGGCTACTGTCTGCTGCATGAGCTCTGGATGATTAGAAGTCATATGGTGCGTTCACTGTCACAGAGAACTGTTCAAAGACGAAGGACACTCAGAGCTACTGTATGTATGTGTCTGTGAGGTTGAGGCTCTTACTAATCCCTCGTAAAAGTGGGGATCTGTGTGTGTTTGTGTGGAGAAGAAACCAGCGCATGTGTCAGGGGCAGGCTATGCCGTGCAGGAGCATATGATTTGCAATAACAATATGGCAATGGGTCCCCTCTGCTGTATGGATAATATTACAGCAGCAGTGAGATGACAAGTGACATGGACAGCTAAATGTAATTGGGGAGCCATCTGCAGAAATGAATATAGCTGATCGTGCATTTCCAATATGTCCAAACTGCGCCATGTCTCCCTCTATTATGATCCATCTCACAATGGAAGCCTCGGCTCAACTGTGAATTCAAGGACGGAGCAGCGGCAAAAATCAGATAATGTCTGCATTGTCTCATTGAGCTGTGTGAAATTGGATAAAATGATGGGAAATAGATGAACAGTAATGCTGGGAATCACTGGGAACAGATACGCCACATTTACAAAGAGACATTTCCCTCCGTTTGTCATAGTCATACACGGGGGGACAGACAGAGTGGGCGGAGGGACACAGTGATGTGAAATCAGATTAAATTATTGCCAGGAGTCACAATGTGCTTTGTGTGTGTGCATGAGTGTGTTTTCTGGTCTGTGAAGCAGTGGAGAAATCAGCAGAGTGTATTTGCAGTAAGAAAAAAAGATCCAATCAACATGCCATCAATCATTGTTAAAAATGTATTTGTGCACAGGAACTCTTGTGTGCTCTGTGTGCGTGTGTCTTTATTGGCAGCACGTCGGAAATTCCTTTCAAATGCATCCAATGACTTGATTAAGATTGATCTTGTTCAGACTCACAAGTGAACAAAAGTGCCTTAAGAACCTTTTTACTGCTGAAGGGACAGAAGCCTGATACTCGGACTGAATAGCCATTTCCCTACCACTCCATTATTCAGCCTGACATTGCTGAGTTAAGTTGAGTATAAGCAAGCATGTATACAGTCATCATGCAGAGCGACCCATACCAGCAGCTATTGTCCACATATCAGCGCAAGTATGACCTATGTCAGCATGATATGTTGTGTACCTCTCGGACTGTCGCCTTATTCTGCTGGTCCTGGTTTCTGCTTGCATTTTGGATTTGTTCGCCTGTCCTTGACTAATTTTTTTCTGTTTTTTTTTTTTAAATAGGCATTTGAAATTCACTAAGCATCACCCCTGCGGTCTGCATTTAAATCCTATTCCATCTGTAAATATTTCCCCATGAGCCTGTCAGTGGCAAAAACAAGCACTTTTAGTAGACGTACTTCGATTAGGCAAGGTTACTGCAATTCTTGAGCACCTTTTTTTAACCTAACAGTCAATAAGACCCCAAAATATCTTAAATAGGGCACAGGATTTTTGACAATAGAAGAAGATAGAAGAGCATAGAGGATATACGTTATTGATCCCAGAGGGGAAATAAAATCTCTTCACTCTGTTTTTACAAACATGCTACTCACACAAAGGCCTCAAATACCAACCTGCACAAACAGGATCCCATGGACAATGGAGAGAGTGTGGGGGCTGCACATGGACATGCGCCCCGAGAGAGTGAGGGGGCTGCACATGGACATGCTCCCCGAGTAGTGGGGGATTTTGTGTCTTGCTCAAGGACACCTTAACGGAGCCTAAGAAAGGAACCAATTCCATGCTTGGGCCGTACCGAGACTTGAACCGGCCACCCTCCGGTTCCCAAGCCAAGTCCCTTGAGACCAGGGGTCTCCAACCCTGCTCCTAGAGAGCTGTCTTCCTGCATGTTTTAGGTTTCTCCGTACTCTAGAAACCTAAAACATGCAGGGCGGTAGCTCACCAGGAGCAGGGTTGAAGACCCCTGCTTTAAACTGAGCTCCCGTCTACCATAACCGTCTACCATAGTACCGTTTAGACCAATGAAACAGGGTATGCTTAAGGGAATTGCTCCCTGTGATTGACAGTGGTCACTTTAACCTCCAAAAACCAACATGGGCATGGTCAAAATGCCAACCTTAAGGCTTCAAAGGCCAACAGGTGAAGTCAGGGTGGCTACTAGGGGTGGGTATCGCAGGGTAACTCACGATACGATACGCGATACGTGGCACATGATAGCGATAATATTACGATACAGCGATTCTGCATACTTCAAAGCACTTACACAATAAGTGGATATTTAGAGTTCGGGAACCAGGCTAAACTCTACCCATGTCAGGAAACAAAAATGTTGCAGGAGGTACCCAGAGATATAATTAACCACTGCAACATGAAGCAGCTACATCTGGCCCAATCTGTTCATGCCAGTAAGAAATCTATTGGCTCACTTCACTCCTGTGTAATATATTAGCATCTGCTGCAACTATAATGACAAAGTACAAATAGTTTAAAGCTTATAGATTCTGACAGCTTTGCCTTGGAACAAGGTTTGGTCTTTAGAGCTTTTGGTGACACTGATCTGTCATGTAGTTGCATCAGAATTACATCAGTACGTCCAAGCCTCTCCTCTGACATTATCAGCTGTTGGACAGAAAAAGACAAGCTTATGCATTTTCTGTTTTATGAAAAAAAAAAAAAAATTCTATCAGTCCAAGAAAATGTCAACAACAGGGCAAGTACTCTGTTGGCTTCCACCTCCTACACAGCAGAAACTGACAAATGTCAGGCTTTCAATCACCAGCTTCTGGCCTTTCCAAAAGCAGGGGGAGCCAGAAACACCTGATTCACCTCCAGAAAACGGAAGACAGAGGAGGAACGGAGAGATTCACAGTCTGTCACCTTCAGTGCATCACCTTCACTAAATGAAGCAGTCATCACGCAACATTACCTCACTCGAATCAAGGACAAAAAACGGATTGGAATGAAATTTTCGGCTATCCTCTCCCACCCTCTCACACACACACGCACACACAACGTATTGATTCTGCTCTTTTTGAGTCAATGGCTAAGTCCACTCCGCAGCAGAGAGTCAGAAGGCTTCTCCCCAAAAGACACGTGAGCGCTCAGAGGTGGAGAGCAAGTCCATCTGTTCCCGTACACGTCCATCTGTTCCACACATTCATCCTTTCCATCTACATTAGCATCTACACCGGCCTGCTCCTATGAGTGGGTATCTAATAATTCAGCTCTGATTAACAAACTGAAGCAGTCTGCTGGCTAATTCTGAATCAGTGAAAACCTGAAATCCAATCATTTCAAGCTTAAGAGGTCATGTGACTTTAACTTTTTTATATGTATTTCTCTCAAAGAGAAGAGATTATTGAAGTCCTGGCTTTGCATTTCTCAGTCAGACTTGGAGTCCTACCAGCAGACACTTAAGGTAGCTGCTGATGCTGTACACTGACCTTCACTGGCAGTGCGAAACAGTAAATAAGCTGCTACACTGAAAGTGTGTAAATTGATAAATGCAAGGTCCGCCTGTATCTGGAGATTTAATGAGCTAAGAGGGTTTTTATTCCATACGATGCCATTAAATATGGACACGTTATTTCTATAAGCAGAGAGTAGTTACGACTGCATGGATGCTGGAGTTTATGTTGCCTAATAAGACTCTCGCTCGACATATGATTCTTTTACTAATCAAATAACATGAGTATAACTTTACGACTAATAAAAAATGCTTTGCCAAGTCAGACAATAGTGAAAAAAGTGAGAAATTTGCTTGTTTTGTTCAACCAACACAAAAAGTCCAACACAATCAGTGGACAGTGGAATAACTTTCGTCTTTTACCTCTGTGGTTTGGCTTGTTTTCAAGGTAAACAAGTATTTCTTTCATAGGTATGACTTTGTCCAATCAGTAAAAGTGTCATGAATTATTCTTCTTTACTTATTTATTTATTCTGTATTGGGTTGTTCAGTCTTCATTTTCTGTTTCACTTTTTCGCTGCTGTCTCTCGTGTTGCTTTACTTCCTTCCTGTGTTTCTTTTCCCACTTTTGGGATTGTGTGGCCTGCCCTCATTGTTTTCACCTGTGTGGATTATTCTCACCTGACCCTGGTTACTCCTGTGTATATAGTCTTTGTCTTACCCTGTTTCTTTGCTAGTTCGTCATCGTCTTCATTGTGAAACCTTTGTCAAACCTGTAGTCTAGTCACCTTCATTTTCCCCTGTGGACTTTCTTAGTTTAATACCTGATCTCTTTGGGGTAGATGTTAGCGCTTGACGGTAGACGGTAGCTCTCGGGGTAGACGGTGGCTCTTGGGGTTGACATTAGCTCTTGGGTTAGACATTAGCTCCTGGGGGTAGATGGTAGCTCTTGAGGTAGACGGTAGCTCTTGGGGTAGATGGTAGCTCTTGGGGTTGACATTAGCTCTTGGGTTAGACGGTAGCTCTTTGGGTAGACGGTAGCTCTTGGGGTTGACATTAGCTCTTGGGGTTGACATTAGCTCTTGGGGGTAGATGGTAGCTCTTGAGGTAGACGGTAGCTCTTGGAGTAGATGGTAGCTCTTGGGGTAGATGGTAGCTCTTGGGGTAGATGGTTGCTCTTGAGGTAGACGGTAGCTCTTGGAGTAGATGGTAGCTCTTGGGGTAGACGGTAGCTCTTGGGGTAGATGGTAGCTCTTGGGGTAGACATTATCTCTCGAGGTTGACGGTAGCTCCTGGGGTAGACATTAGCTCTTGGGGTAGATGGTAGCTCTTGGGGTACACATTAGCTCTTGGGGTAGATGGTAGCTCTTGGGGTAGACGGTAGCCCAGTCTGCTGGGACTTAGCTTGGGAACTGGAGGACGGCCGGTTCACATTCCGATACAGACCAATCATGGAATTGGGGCTGGAGCCAGTTCCCTTCCTGGGCACTGTCAAGGTGTCCTTGAGCAAGGCACAGCATCCACCAACTGCTCAGGGTGCATGTCCATGTGCAGGTCCCTCACTCTGACATCTCACCTTTAGTGCAGGTCCATAGGATCCTGTTTGTGCATGTCTTTATTTTGGGCCTTGTATGGCATGTTTGTAAAAACAGAATGAAGAAATTGAATTTCCTGTCGGGGATTAAGAAAGTATGTCTTCTTCTTCTTCTCCTTTGGATTTTCCTCATAGCTCCCCGTGTGTTTTCGTTGGATTTTAAATTGAACCTTTTGTTTTCCTTTGGATTATTGGCTGCCAGGATTATAAAGTAAGCCTTTTGTTTTTCCTTGTGGACCATCTGGGTCCTCTCCTTTTTTGTTTGAATCTCAGTCGTGACAAATAGTCTACGTTGCATTGTCCTAATCCATTTCCTGAATGATACTACACTCAGTAGAGGAATCATCCTTTAATAGACTCTTTGTTGTCATTAGTCCGAACCTTTACAGTCTTGGTTTGAGATTTAGTGCACTTAATAACAAGTCTAATATTGGGTATATAGACGTAGACAGTCCAGAAGAGGATTTGTCCAAACTCTTGAAGTAAATACGTAGGACCTAAATTCAAGTACATCAGGATTGCAAACAGTCACAGATGGCGGGTACTCTTTGTTTTGCTTGTCTTGTATTTCTGGCTCAAACTGCTCTTCAATAGTTTCTTTATCTCTTTTCTCAGTTTTTATTACCATTTTATTTCAGCTTTTATATCTTACTTTTTCTCAGTCTGTACTCACTCCTCTGTCCTTGTGTTGCTGCAGCATTGAGTTTCTACCTCGGGGATCAATAAAGGCTTATCTTATCTCATCTTAATTCTGAAGGTAAAAGAATTAATCTACTGAAAGGGAACAATCAAACGCCTCGGATGAGGGTCAATAGATGGCACAAACCCACAGTGTGGTTATCAACCAAGATAAGACTTTATGAGAAAAAACATCAAGTCCATAAAAAAATCCCATTATGTGTGTTGGATCTGCAGGCGAGTCATTAGTCCTCTGTATCTAGAGGAGTGACACTTTTAAATGTTGCATCAGGAGTAAATATGGAGGCTTGCTCCATTACTCAGTCGGATGGTGAATTGTCCGGAGCAGCATTTGTCATTAGGACGGGGTAACACTCATCGTATCTGCCCTCCAGAGGGCCTTTATCATCATCAGCAGGTGTGCCAGTGGGATCCCTCTCAGTGAACATTCATTATAAGTCTGCAGAGATCGTGCAAAGCAAGAAAAATGGCTGCCCGTAGCAAAATAATCGGATGCATTCCCAAAGGGGGGAATAATGTGAATAAAAAATATGTAGCCTGACAGCTACTGGCGGATATTGACATATATATTGTTGCTTCATGCATGTGGGCAGGGCGGACCTCACTGTGATGCATCGTGATCCTTATTGGAAATGCGAATGATTAATGAGCTTCCCACTGCATGCAGCATGCCCGTGTTTGCCTGCTTACATTTAGTGAGGAATCTAAAATCTACATGCTGCGATGTGTGTTGATGTGCTGCATGAATATTTAGAACTGTGTGTCTGTGCAGGAAGCAATAAGTCTAGCCGCTGTGCCATTAGTCTGAGATTACAAATGGCAAACAAGCGTCCGAGCCGTCTAAGTGAAAAATGAAACGCTGCAGAAAACAAGATTTCGGCTCAGACGCTGCAGACACTCATTTGTAATAAAAACACTTCTATAAGTTGGAATCATTCTCACAAACAGTCTATTGGGTGACTTTAAATTGTTCATTTGGCACAACAATGTGAGCCCCATATACCGCGGGTTACAGAGATAATGTCTGCTCATTATTCGGCTTTGTCTGGTTTCATTTATGTCTGTCTGTCTCACAGTGATATCATTACTCATTAAAATGGCCCTCTTTAAAGTGCAAACCTGTGTTGTAGCGCCCCACACACACACACACACACACACACACACAGAAACATCCAGTTCATTAATCATTTTATCTCTTAGATGCTGGCTCATAACTGACACCAATTACCTGATTGTACGAGAGAGGAAACAACGGTGGGTGTTGTAGATGGTGTCGTATACGAGGTGCTGACAGACAGCGAAGGAGAAAAATGTTAGTCGTTCTCTAATTAAATGGCCACTGTTTACTGCAATGAAAGTCCATCACACATGGAGTTTCTGGGCTGTTTTTAAAGGCAATTTTCTTAAATTTGGAGCGACAATGTTGGAAAGTTTGAGTGAACTTTTAGGAAGAGGGCTGGAGGACACTAACGAGCCCAGAATCGATGCGGAACATTCTTATTGTGATAGCAATGGGTGAAGGTCATATGACATGCTAAATGAGGTTTTAAGTATACTTTTTAAGCTAACAAGGTATTAAGATATTAAAGTTGGGCCATGGTTGTCTTGGATGTGTCTAAATTAAATGTCTAATTACAGTCTTGTTCCATGCCCAACAAGTGGAAACAAACAGTTCCAACACAAGGTCGTCCTATTAGCTTCTCCTGGAGTTCTTGTATCGTCTCACATGATCTTCATCGACTCTTGGACATTGCTCAACTGCCATCTTTGTCAAGAAGAACTGTAATGCTGGACTTTAAAGCAGACAAGAAATCCAAAGATCATGACCTATTGATGAAGACCGTAAGATCCATGACTGCCATGCAGGCTCATCCCACCTGTGGGTGTTATGCTACCCGCACTTTTAAGGAAACATAACCAACCCTTCGACTTTTTACTGAGGAAGTCATTGATGAAATCCAATTGGTCAAGTCAGATTGATTGAACAGCTGCTAGACCATCCCACCAGGCCAGCTAAAAGTTTAGAGCTGGAGCACAGTAGAGTTATGTTCGTGTAGAAACGGTGTGCCAATCTCCGATCAGTATCTATGCACATTCATACTGACTCTACCTTTGTTCGGAGTTCAGTGTCTTGCCCAAGAACACTTCGACAGGTGACTGTAGCAGTCAGGGATCGAACCACCAACCTTCCGATTGCCGCCCCAAACATGACATGTCAGATTTCATTCAGGTCCAAGTGGAAGAAGTGGATCTTTTAATAGAGGGGAGGGTAAGAAGTTGGCCTCTGCAGTACCTTCTCAATCGGCCAATGAGTCTGGTTCTGCTCAAGGTTTCTGCCTGTTAAAAGGCAGTTTTTTCCTTACCACTGTTGGGAAGTACTTTGATTGATGAGACAAGATACAATTTGTAGAAAGTAGAGGCACCTTTGGTCAGTGAAAAGTGTGCGAATAGAACCATAATGAAATCCAAATGTATATATTTATTCATGTTTAAAGTGGAACTCCTTCGATTCAAAGTGTATTTACACTCTTGCGAAGTATAACTGCATGTGTGTGTAAAAAAAGTTGTATTATCAGAACTGGAGCCGGAGTCTGGGCTGAAAAATACAAGAGGTCTGTTGCATCACACGCGATCCTTTTTGGGTCTCTGTAACTCCAACAATGTCAAACTAAACCCCTATAAAAACATGCGGCCCATCAACTAAATGATCTAACGTGTAGTGGAACTGGGAATATAATTAATATTACAGCAAGTATCAATAATGTAATATATAAAAATAAAAACACCTTGTACACTCGCGGCACCTCCTTCAGCCTCCTGCATGGAGCTTCATGAATAAAGAAAAAGTCAGGTGGAGGTATTTGCCTCCTTCTTTGTCCTCATTCTCTGCTCTCAGTCACTCCGCTGTAATCGCCCAAAGAGAGAGAGTGCTTGATGAGGTGTTTCAGCAGGAGAACCTTGGAGTCCCGCTGTGCCGAGTCAGGATGTAAGATGCACTGAAAGCTTTTTCACATCCCTCTCAGAGGCTCTGCATAAAGGAAAGCACTCCTCGCTGCATCTTTGTCTAACGCAGGCCTGCAGGGAGTCGTGCTGAAGTGAAATCCTGAAGTGATAAGAACCTTGGATCCACTTCTCACTTCCTGTGCTTGTAAACTATTAGGGAGCGTCCTTAAATTTGTCCACTTATCTCCTTAGGGAACTCCACTAACAGGCTGCATTTATCGTCTGAGAGGCAGAAGATGGACAACATGGACCTTTTTTAACCCTTTATTCCCCTTTAGAGATGAGCAGATATGATGAGATAAAACAAACAAAAAAACTAAAAGTAGTTTACCGTAACGGCAATCTCGGAACCTATCGGTTATAGTGGGACGTGGATACAGCCTCTGGGAGGGACAGCAAACTATCGGCCATTCCATTGTAGCCACAGGTTAGCGATAAACGACTTCCAGCCAAGACTGCGCTGAATCGTTTACAGTCCAATTAACAACTTAAAATTTGATATTATGTTCAGATCAAAGCAAAGTAAATTTGCCGCTCCAGATATATTTGCAAAATAAACATATATATATTACATCCCCCAGAGGAGCGCCTGTTCATCTGTTTCTGGTGAGCCTCAGTTCCAGTGTAGTTAGTAAGTTACACAGAAGCTGCAAAAGAAACAGATTCTCTTGTAATTAACTTGCAATTAATGAGTCTTAAGTTTGCCGAAATAACAACATCATGATGCAGATTAGTAAAAAGTAAAAGAGCTTTGTCAGGTCCGTCAACTGTCTGTTCAACAAATGTCCGTTTGTTGAATGGAGATCGGATCGATCATTTCTGATGCATTCCCGGAAGTCAGGGAAATCTGAAAATCACAGCGGCAAGTTAATTTATGGCTCAAGTACAAATTTTTGATCTAGAACGGATTGTTAGCTGAGCTTGCACGCAGATCTCTAGTAGTTTTTCTTGAGAATAATAAAAAGCTAAATAGCCGTCAGATGACCACCACAGATACTTAAAATGGAGTATTAGGGCCACGTTATAGGAAAAAAAAAAAGAAATTACGAGAAAAAAGACGTTATATTAGGCTCTGGTTAGCCTATATTGTATTTTGAAAGGTAATATCAGAAAAGCAGCCGCCTGAGCTAAAATGACTGACATCACGAGTCATTTTCAAATAAAATCACTTTTCAGAGTCCTGATACTTATGACAAAGTGGTGCTGATGTTCTATGTTCTATGTTCTAAGTATTTCGTATTCGTGAAACCTATACTAATGTATTGATATATAGCTGTTTAGTTTGCTTGCGCATTACTTGGTAGGAGATCTCGCATGTTCTCGCGAGGTACATGTATGCTATGCCTCCATGCTACCAGGTGTGTTCAATAAATACAGTTCCGGCTCAAGTTGTGTTAAGCCTCCTGTGCGATCATTTACAAGCATAACTTCACAAGATGTTCACTGTGAAGTTGTACTTCACACGTTCCTCATTTTAGTGCAGGCGGCTGGCTGCTCTTCTGATATTTATAATATTTAGACTTTATTCTCATAAAATGACGAATTTATTCTCGTATTTTTATGACTTTTTTCTTGTAATATTACGACTTTCTTCTCTTATGACTTTATTCTCTGAATATTACGACTTTATTCTTCTGATACAACAACATTATTCTCGTAACATTACGACTTTATTGTCCTATTTTTACAACTTTTTTAAAAAGTATTTTGTTCTTGTAATCTCAGATTTTTCGTAGATACTTGATTAGTCAACACTACTCGGACTACAAAGGTACTTCAAATGGAAGACAGAAAGCTTCCCAAACTGAAGTCTGATCGTCTCCGTACATTTTAATGTAGAATATGCAAATACATATTACATGATCGGAAAAACAAAACATACAGTCAAAGGAGTGCTTAAAATGCTAACCAGCATAAGGGTACAAAGCAGACTTTACCGTTGTTCTGCAGATCCCATCAACATACATTATAAATCACCATCACTGATTTCCATAATTCTATGTCACACAAAGGGAGCCGCTTCACATTAGTACCCAGTCAAATCTCGTAAGACACTTTCCCCATATAGGATCTGCATATTTCTCATTCATCCTCGGAGAGAAAATTGAAAGTCAGCATTGTAGCCGCCGTCTTTTTCACACCCACTGCAACGCATGATGCTGCGAGCGCTAAAGCAATCACCGCACATTAATAACCCGGCGTCACTTCCATGATTTCAAGTGTTGCCACGGATGCAATCAGTCTTACTCTGTTCTACAGTGTGTGTGCAGATGTGTGTTAGAGGTCAAACCAGGACATCTACTTAAGTATAAGTAAAAGGCATGATAATGCAAGAAAGATTACTTTTTTCCTCCTTGATGGACGGGGAATTTTTAAATTGACCTCTGCTCAGTCGACTGAATTGTGTTGATTGGCTTTGTATGGATTCAAAAAACTTCAATCTCACCATTTATATTTTTTAAAGGACCTTCCGAGTGCACTTAAAAAAGATGCATTCAAGACACGATTGTGTTAAAATTGAACAGCACTTATTGATATAACATCTTTTTAAGAAACTACAGCAGCATATAACTTCATAAATTACTTAGTTTTAAATGATTGTCTCTCTGAGAAAGATAATACTGATGCTTTGAATAGTTTGCAGCAGAAGTGTCCCGTTCGTGCCAGAAAATATTTGGTGTAATGAAACTAGCAACAGGTGGTGAATCCAATTGTAAATGGGGTAATATGACAGCCTCATTTCAACATAGCAGGCAAATATTTCCCCCTAATGAAAGCGATTATGGCTGTGTGAGGCGGTGCAATAATTCAACATTACTGTGTGGCTGCCGAGCACAGAATCATTCAGTCCCAATTATTAGAGACCTTGCACATTAATTTCCTTTTTCCTAGAAATGAGAATTTGGTGTCACCGCAGCACGGTCACCTTTCTGCTCTCAGGAGGTGCCCGAGAGAAATTTTGAAATGAAGTCTCCCAGAGAGCAGAGAGGTAGTGCTGAGAAAGTCCACTACAACACGGACTCACCGAAATGAATTTTACTTTAGACAAAGCTTTGAAGACCAGACAGGTTGGTAAACAGGAACATGCTCGATGGAATTAAATTGGAGTGCCTAAAAGATGTTGACTCTTTCCCCAAAACGTATTCACTTATTTCAGCTACATTTAAGTTTCTTGCCGTAAAATTCGGTGTATAAGACGCACTTTTGATACATTTTTTTCATCTAAAAAGCGGGCTGCATCCTTTATACTGGTGGGACCAATATAGCAGTATAAAATGCAGAGAGGTATTTTATTGTGTTATGGTATTTCACCCAGACATGTACCGTCATGAACATCAGTGCTGCCGCCACCCTCACACCAACCAACGTTGCCGTAGGCTGAGCTCAACTACTGCAACAGTGGTGAAAACAGATGGTAGGCTGTAATTTGTGTGTTTTGAATGTGTTTTAAATTACAATAAATTAAAATAGGGTTGAAATAACTTGTATACATATTAATAAATGGTTATAGAAAACCTTTTTCCCCCTGGGATACCCCCAAAAACAGACAGCATCTTATATTCCAGATTTTATGGTAATCATATTGTAGTTTAACTAAAGTTTTTCGCCTCAAATAAGTTCTCTACTAACTTCCTCCAACACCACGGGTAACTGGCTGCTAATATAAAGTCTATTCCAAAAATCTAGGTGTCATAATTGACAAGATGAAATGAATAACCATATTAAATTGTTTTAGTAAGTCCTGCTATTTTCACCTTAAGAATATTGCAAGACCACACTGTGGAACAGCTTGAGTAAGATCGGCAACATTTCTCGGTGTTCCATATCACAGCTTGAAGACCTATAATTAGTTTGTATCATTTAAGAAAGCACTTTGTAACCCAGGTTTTAAAATATTCTGAACACATAAAACTTCACTTACTTAGTGAGGTTTAGAAAACTTGGCTAATGTGTTAACAGATCATAGTATCTTGGTTTCTGTTGGAGCATATTAATGTTTCTTAAAAAGCAGGTTTAGGCATTAAAATACCCAAAAACTAACATGGACACTCTAATCATTACAAGGGTACTAGTGTGCATGAAAATAACTTTATTTTTCCCCATGAGAAAAGTCCTTGAACAGCCTCCTTTCTATAGCAACGGTTAGCGTTAGCCAGGGTGCATTGGTTAGCTAACGCAAGTTTCTTTTCATTCTTTTTCTTTGTTGTTGTTTGCTTTGAGTTGTTATTTGTGATTTTACATTATACCTTTTGTCACAGCCAAAGTCTACACTTCAATTTAACACTAAATACTTTGCAGTTTCTATCAGTTTTAACGTCTTTTTAAATGGTTGCCTGGAGAAGATTTATCCTACACTCTGTTAATAGGAACCTTGCAGTTGGACCTTAATTTGAACTCACTGTTCCTGCAGCCAGATTTAGCAACATTTTCTCGACAACTTTAACTTCAACAGCCAATAATTAATTACATTGGAAAATAAATTGCCGTATAAAGTAGCATTAGTGATAAATGGTGGCGAGGGGGTTGGATACTTGTCCTGCGATTTCAACAACACTGCACGCACTAAACCCAGGCAGGGGGGCATTTAGTCAATCAATCCACCATTGATTTGTTCTCCTAGACAGGAAGTACTACATGATTTTAAGGGGAGAAGAAAACAGCTTGAATGCAATAGAAATATAAGAAACTAAGGAATACTTTATTTGCTGTATTTAGAGGACATTACAATCAGAACAACCATGTGGTGAGCTGCAGATTAGATTTCCTCCCCTGTGTGTTTCAGTGATCATGGTCGGGGTGTTTAACATATAGAGTAATGAGACTCACAGAGACAGATGCAGACAGGTGGACAGGCAGTCGGAGCGAGCAGTAAATGGAGGAAGAAGGACAGTGTCACGGTAAATAATGAGCTCGGGGAGCTTTTCGTATCCCCGATCCTTCTCGTGTTTATAGAGGTCGCTCGCCCGCTGGGCTGCAGGCTAATTGACTTTTAATTAGCGTCTGATGGAACACACATCCGTCCATGCTGACGCACGCACAAACACAGCTGCATCGATGCCGGCCGGGGTTAATGAGAGGTTATCACAAAAGTCCTTCACCATTACATATGTGACTTATTGTACTGTATTCCCAATGCAATTAACTCTGTAAGACATCTGAGGAGGTTTTCACTAAAGCATTATGCATCCACCATTCACAACATGACCTGAAAACACTCATTCCAGAGGAAATACTGAACCAGCTATTCTTCCAGCTGTTCATGTTTGACGCTAAGTAAGTGGATTTTTTCCACATTGGAGCTTTTATAAAATATAAGTGTTCCAAGGCTATGTATGGTCAAGAATCAAGAGATATGATATGTTTCATAAGACAGCCTGTGATTCAAGTGTTCATGATATATTTAGACACTGTTTGTTTGTATTTTTGTGGGACTTTTGTGTTTTAAAGACTAAAAAACATCTTAAATCCATCCATTATGTATACTTCTTATCTTCAGATGAGAGGTGAATCGTCTTCAAGAACTTCAACCAAGTCCAGTTGCCTTTTAGATTAAGCTTAGAATTACCATGACCTTGATGACCTTCACAGAGATGTCTTATCCTATTCAGTGTTGCTGGAGCCGATCCCAGCTGCCATTGGGCGAGAGGCGGGGTTACAGCCGGATGGCTCGCCAGTCAACGACAGGCCCGACACGTAGAGACAGGCAACCTTTTACGCCAATTCCTCTGGACTGGAGCTTGTCTTTAAACTGGGGGAGGAATCCGAACCTGGAACCCTAGCTTTGAGGCGACTTTCCAGGCCCAGGCAGTGGAAGACCAACAACTCCTGTGCTCTGTGAGGTAAAACTACTGTTTTTCTCAATGGTGTCTGGTGCCTATGAAGAGAGCGATGTACTGAGTAACACAAACCATAACAATTCAATACTGCATATTTTCTTACATCAATACAAAGTATAATCTCACGTCATTTCCAGACGAGGAGCAAACTTTAGAGCAGAAGGCTACTGCCTGTCTGTCTCAAAGCAATCTGTTAACTGGTGAACAGGACACCAAGGTCATACATAGATATTCTGGACCCATCCCCAGACGCTGCACAAGTACTGTCTCCTCTCAGATCTGGATTTGTGTGACCTGAAGACAAAAACCTGACTTAGGTTAGCATTCTCCCTTATTTTAGAATCCAACGTGAACACATGTTTAGCCTTGAGAAGAAGAACCTTTAAAACCGGTCCGCAGTGCACATGTATGCTCGTCATGCTCATCCTCATTCTCCTCATACAAGCTTTAGCAGATGCTTCTGACCTCCAGGTCTCCGGAAACGTCTGCAATAACAGCTGCAGTTTTCCATCTCAGAGCATGAAATAAATGTATTACACTACTTGAGAAAGTGGTTTATAATGGATTTTACCATTAAATGAGAACTGACCTCTCCAATTATCTTTTTTTTTAGGTATTTAAAGACTGCCTGTAAAGTACGACCAATTTTGAAAGTTCTATGAGCAAACCACCACAAAGCACTTTGAGAATCCTTGAAATTCTTGTTATGCGAGTACTGGGAGGTTAAAGGTACTTATTTTTCTTCTTTTTACCGGCTAATTTTGTCATATTATGGAAATGCTTTATGCCCATCAGGCAGCTAATGTAGTCTGTCAGTCCAAATCGTTCCACTCATGTAGCTTACAGCGGATGTTTACAGAATGGCTGAACTTCAGACAAGTGGGTTCGAGGCCGCTGCATATGTGCAACAATGGGAAACTTGCTGAAGCCCTAAACACTGATGATTCGAATCGTCAGTAGAGGAGCCGGTGAGTCAAGCTTTATTATGTCAGTAGAACAGGGAGATAGAGCATGCTCGGATATCCAATCTAACCATGATGGGAAAAGGGGCAAAGGCGATTGCCTGATTTCTACCAAGACTTTGTTGTGATGTAAACCCAAACCCTGATGTTTCCCAAACACTTAGAAAGTGCTAATTTTCACCAAAACCTCGTATCGTTTCTCTCTACCAATCACTCCTTCATTTCTTCTTCCTCTTCTACCATCTTTTATGTCAGCTTACCAATTCTCCAACCGCCCCTTTTAAATCTACCCGAGCCAGCGTGAACAGCGTTGGGTCTGCATAACAACTTTCAACGTGAGGCTTGTCATGGCTTTATAAAAGCAGTTAAAAGCCTGCCTGTCCCACATGCACATTCACCTGTATACTGATGAATGGAAAGGAGATAACGAGAGAGTGAAATACAGGTAGGTATCGAGATATCCATCATTTCAAACGAGGGACAGAATCCAAACAAGGGTCGCAGTAAAACCAGCCGTGTGTAGAAATACTCCCATCACATAACAGGACTCCAACGGAAGTAAGAAAGGATATGAAGCTGTGACTCCTGCAAACCAAAATGAGGGCTCGGAAGTTTACACAAGGGGATGATATCATCTAGTGTCTGTCACTGCAAGGTACGTGAGTGGGAGGAGAGGAACTGTCTCAGTCTGATCTGGTGTGATTGTGCTCTCCTGTGAGGTGAATGTCAATAAGCATAGTGCTCTCCCAGCGTGAGCGGTGCACCTTGGGCCAGGGTGTCATTGACATTTAAGTCTGACAGGGATAAAAACCCCCTCAGTGAGCGGATTGATGATCCAGGCCAGCAGGTGATGACTCAGCCGTGCTCTTCTTCCTCACCGAGGCAATAAGTGGAGAGAAATCAGGCCGGTCTGCTCCCTGATTTGGCTCATTGTGCAGCCGGCACATCCAGAGACAGGACGGCGAGGAGGCACCGAGTCATGATAACTTTTAATGGATTAATGGGCCAAATTGAGACTGCTGATTCACAGAACTGTAGCGTCCAAAAACAGTGTCTTTTAAAATTAAAAACTCCCCCACTGGGCGCTTCCTCTCCTGCTGAATGGCTCTGATATCTCGGAAGGTCAACGTCGAAAAAATATTTAATTTTCACCATAACAGAGTCCATCTTAAGTATAATTTCTACAGTAGACATCTGTCTTCTGGTGCTTTGTGCTAACAGCGTTCAAAAGTGGAATGAACTCTTTTGGGTGCACACGACTGCAGATATAAAAGCCCTGTTCATGTTCTACAACAACAATCCCTTTATCTAGATGAAAAACAAGGGCAACTGGGTAGGAAAATGTCTGACACATTGATAAAAAGAGAAGAGCTAAACACGATACACCTAACTGCATGCATTACTCACTGCATCGAACATTTCCTTCATAACAAAAGCTAAACTTTTGTAGAAACCCAGTCATACATTCAGCATCATGTGTCACTTTCTTTTGAAGTCTGGGTCGATTATAAATTAATTTTGTACCTCTGATGCAACGTTTCGGTCCAAACTGCAACAATGAACTTTATGTATTTGCGATGGCTCTACTTTTCTTCTGACTAGATTTTTCTGCAACAAACATTTTATCAAAAACGGTTTAAATGAGTCAAACTTTTAAGTAATACACTGTTAAATTATGCAGGAGACTCTTTTGTTTGTACACTGAGGGACAAAACTTTGAAATGGGTCATTTCATAAAATGAATGAAATTTTAAGTTTTATGAGCAACAATTAGTACGACTTCGTAATCTTTTTGCCCCGGTTTTTGTCTTTCAGGCTACATTCTGCCCTAACCCTGTGATTGGACCAGCTCCTTTGGCTTGGACCAAACTGGACCCAACACGACTTGCACTGAAAAGACGTCTCACCTTCCTCTGTATGTAGGGATGGGTATCCTTACGATTTTATTGATACGTGTGTCGATACCGATGCTTATCGATACTACTCTCCATTAATTGCTGCAAAAAATATTCGTCTTTACCAGGGTGTCTGATAATGTGCTTCTGAAAGGGGGGTTGTAACTGGGCTTTAGGGCTGTGGTCATCTTCCTACAGTAACAACAGTTAACATTAACAGTAACTGGCTGTCATGGCAACTCAAAATTCACACTTAGGCGAGCTATCACTTACTAGCGTACCTAAACCAACTGGACTCCACTGTAGTGAAGTAAATCTGTGACATTCTGTGTTTTTGTTACTGTGTCATTTTCCCTCGTTTAGCGATGGAGAATGGGTTTAACTTGGGTGTCTGACTTCTGCTAATGTTTCCCACTGCAGATGAAGCTGAGGCTGCTGTTTGACTGACGCGTCTATGGATTCAATTGGAACATAACTTAGAAATGCTAATACCCAAAGCTAGCTATCAACAGTGACTGAATAACTACAGGCTTATTTATAAGAACCAGCAGCAGTAATGCTAGCAATGGTGTTAGCATTAGCTCCTTTGCTAAAGCAGTCAAACACGCTGCACTGCTTCAGATTTATAGACTTGTATGTGTTTCAAGAGGTTTGTGGTTTGTTACCCCCTTTAGATGCAACTACCTGTTTAAATAAATTGCACCAAGATGCAACAGTTTTATATTAAGTAAAGTCAGCCCAAACAATCGAACGCTCTTCCAGCATGAGACCACAACAATGCAACGTCATTGCCCAACGGCGGCGGCTTGGTCATCACTCGGGGACGGATGCCAGCTAAAATGAAACGATTTAGTTTAGTTTAGTTTTAGTTTATTAGTTTATTTCGGACATGTAAAAAGGAAACAAGAAAACAAAACAGTAATGGACAGACATAAAAAAATAAAAAATAATAAATACTTTGCCATAGACAACATGAAAATTGAAAACAAAACATGATGTTTACATTTCCCATATCCGAAAAAGAGTGGGAAGAAGTGAAACTTATTTACTCCCATCCCCCTTATTCATTAATTAACTTTCTAGATTCATTGACAATATAATCTATAGTATAATACATATGTATGAATATCTACCATATAGCATATCCATATATCTTATATATACATATACATCTACATATCTAATACATACATATATATATATATAGATATATATATATCTATATATATATATATAAACATGCACACACACATATATACACATACACCCACACAAACATATATATACATATATGTGCACATATACATATACATACTCATCAATACTCTTTATCACAGGCATACACATATATAGGCACATACATATACAAAGACAAACTGAAGGCAACACCAAAAGAACAGCAAATAATAAATAAGCAAATAAATACCCGAATAATTAAATAAATAATAAGCACATTTGATTTTCAACACCCTTGAATGAAAACGGTATTAAATAAGACAGAATGTTAACGTTAAAAACCGATAGGAGCACCGTTTGTCCACGAGCTTAATGGTACTTCTGGTAGCCTTCTGACAAATCACGTTCCGGTACCAAAAAATACCGGTTCTCAATACCCATCCCTATCTGTATGTTTTCTGTTATTAATTTGTATATTCTACTATTTTATCAAATAATATAAACTAATACTTTAGTCTGTAGGTTTTAATAATAATGATATGTTTTCCTATACTGATGCTATATTGAACATAAGAAAATCCATACTAAGCAGACCTGCACAGTCCCTCTGCAGTGATTGCATATAGCAGAGAAACACACAGCTTTTCTCAGTCCTCCCATTTAGGGGCTGAAGCGATTTTCTGCCATCAGGTAGCTGGGGATTGAGATGAAGGACGAGGTGAACTCGGAGGGAGGAAGTGAGACAGATTTCTAACAGCCTTTTCTCTCTACGAGGAGGAGAAGTGTCTGGGTGTGAGGTCTTTTAAAGAGGAAGTAGAATCCTCCCGAGGAGTTGTCAAAATGTGCCACAAAGCCTCTGCTGAGCTATTCCTGGCTGGAAATGTGCAATATTCAACGTGTAAAATGACAGGGTGATACGTGGGGAAAATGCAGGGTAAACACAGGTACAGCCTGGTGTGAAAAAGCCCCTCTTAATCCCTGCCAGCTATAAAATGGCAGTCTCATATCTTTCAGATAGCCGCCATGGCTCCCAGTGGAATGAATCCTTTGAATGGCCCATTAAATCATTAAAACAACCTCCCGTTCAGAGACCCCCGCTGCATAAGTTATTAACTACACACACACACACAAGCACACAAGCACAACACAAAACCTCTCTCACAGGACCACTACAAAGCCATAACAAAAAAATATGAGAGATAAAAGCAGGAGTACTCCAAAGTTAGCAAAGACAGTAAAAATTCAATATTAAAATTCCAATTCACATGAAATCATATTGCCTCTTTCTTGCAGTATCCCTTTTGAACAACCAATAATGACGACATGTTTTGACTTCACAGAAGAAGAAGTCAGACAGCAGGCAGCTCTGAAAAGTCATGAAGCATCTGCAACTTTACGGCGGTCATATTGAAGTTTTGTGCTCATGTGTGCCAGTGTCACGGGTTGTTTGACCCTTGTGTCATTGACCATATTCACACGATATTCTGAAGTCATGCCAAGGGTGGGAAGCAGGAATGCTTTTATAATGTCGCACAGCTGTGTTCAGTGTTGTCGCTACGTTAGTTAAGGCTTCCAGAAAAACTGAAGACAATGGACAGTGAAAATCTGGAGGGAAATCGGGTCATATTTCAATATAAGCAACACATTGGATAACCAATTAGTTAAAGTCAGACAGCAGCTAGCATTAGCACCCAAACACTTACTAATAAATTACCCTTAACGAGGACATTGCTGAAAGTAGTTTTGCACAATTTTGATAGAAAAGTCCTAGCTAACACAATCTTAGCCTAGAAGAATAACGTATTTTAACGTAGTTTAAAGCTCACATATTGTTAGCTAACGAATGTTTAAGATTACCATTAGCCCTGGCTGAAAGCTACAATTATTGTTTAGTAGTTTTGCACATTGCAATAGGAGAGGCTTATTCCAGCTTACACAATGTTAGCTTGGAACAAATTACGTACTTAAATAAACTTTCAAGCTAACATGATGTTAGCTAACAAATGCTAAATATTATTATTAGCTAGGAAGTGGCTGAAAGCTAAAAAATACGGTTAAGTAGTAGTAAATGATGCAATGGGAAAGGCTTACATTTCTAGCTAACACAATCTTAGCTTGGAACAATTTACATATTTTAAAATACTTTCTAGCTAACGTGATGTTAGCTAACGAATGCTAGTTAGGAAGTGCTTAAATGCTAGCATTAGCTGTTGTCTTAGATAGCTAGGTGTTAAAGGTTAAACAATATGTTTTTTTACTCTGAAATATGGACAGATTTCCCTCTGGATTTTTCCAGTCAGTTCTCATATATCAAAAAGTGGACATTTGTCAGGTACCCTACATTTATATGACCAACAACCTGGGATACAGTGACATTAGAACAGCATTAAAGCTTCCCACCATGAGTGTGATATCAAAGAAAAATGGCCGCAGTGTGAAATTGTTAAATAATGATCCTGTTTTCTGGCACCATGTCACATGAGAATGTAGAGCTGCCTAAAGGTAACAAAAAGCAATTTCTTTGTTTAAACTGGATCAACCTGAAGCCTGTGCCCTCCTGCTTGCATTTTCTATTTGCTGAGGTACAGTAAAAGCCAAATTGACTTCATTTTGTGGCTTTTCTTTGTCTTCCAGCCTCACATCTGTTCATTTTATCCCTTACCTTATTGCTTTTCTGTTAGGATTGAGTGCTTACGCTTAACAGTGGCAGTGGGGGTAGTATATACGTTTTGTTACCACTACACTCAGCTCAATAAATGTGGTAATTCCTTTTATATAATCCAAGGAGGACTCTGAAACTGCCGCGTAGATTTCTAAGGAGTTAAGTGCCACAACACTGTAAACTTGTGGTTTTATGATCATTTGCAAGTCATAAAGTAAAGTTTGTGTATTTTTTAAACAGAGAGAAATGCAACCTAATGCCTGATTTGTGTACTCCATGCTGCTTTTTTGTGTTCTGCACGTGCTCATCCTCTTCCAGCACTTCCCTCCTCACGCTTCCTGTCGCTCGCGCTGTGTACAACCACATAAAAAATGAAATAAAACACAACCCCTTCTCCTCTATTGTCTCTGTATGAGTGCCCATTTCTCCAGTGTCTGAGTCTGTTCTGTACGTACAATTCGGCCTGCCTCATTGCGTGGCCAAGCAGTCGCAAATCGTTCCGCAAATTGTGGCCGACAGCAGACTGTTGGCTGCAGGCGACTGGCAACAGTCTGAAGCAAGCCTCGAGTTTAACATCCCTCTAACATTAGGATACATGAGGGCCAGAAATGGACTGGGGACGGAGAGGGAGCTAAATCATTCAAAGGATTTAAATTTGGATTTGGGATCAAAAATTAAGCTCGCATCGAGTCCTTTAAGCCACAAAGCGAGAGGCGAGAGCTGCAAACAGGATCAGGTTTGTTTTTCTTCACATGAATCAAGAACTTAACTTGCAATTAAAAGACATTTTTTTAGTTTTTATGTTTGTAAAAGTTATGTGTGGACTAAGATGGCTCAATAAAGATTTACTTTTTAAAAAAGTGCTTGCATAAATAATATCTAGAGAATGTGATCAAAACGCCTCCTTAAAGTAATGTGCAGCATTTATTATTCCACATGTTCCCGCGCTAAACCCGCTGACTTTGACTGACAGCTTGAACCGCAGCAGCGGGGACACAGTGTCAGGCAGCTCAGTCCTTCTTGTAACGACAAAACCCTTAGTTTGATACTCCTGCTGCTGGGGGCTACTGTCAATGCTGTCATCCACTCCTCTGCTGTCCTCTCACTACCTGCCGCTTCTCTGCGCGTCTTCTTGTTTTGAGGGATTTAAATAAGAGGGTGTTTGAGGAGAGGTTGGAGTTAGAGTTGACATTTCAGAAAGGAACACGGCGCTGAATCAAAAAAGTAAGACGGAAAAAAGGCTTTACTCAGCCAACACGCAGGCATGGCTGCCAAGTGGATGTTTAATCTCGGGGGTTTGTATAAAGGGTTTGGTGTGGAGGCAGAGTAGATTTTAAAAACCACAAGATCATCTGAATATAAGTTAAACATAAGCACTTTAAGTAGCAGAAAAGAAGGTTTCAAACCTGATGAAGACACTTTAGGAGAAACCAAACAAAAAAGAACGCTAAGTATAATCAGACAGGCCATAATCGTGGGTAGGGAGTCTGGATGTAATGCCTTTTTTAGGTGCCAGTGCCGCATAGAAAAACATTCATTCTCTGTCAAGGATTTCTTTGCAGTAGGCTACAGCAAAGATGAATGACGCAGAGAACCGTCAGGATAAAATATAAAGACGGCAATAAAAGGTCAAAAACAGGCACTTCAGTTCTGCAGAAAAAACTAAATATCTTTACACAAACAAAAGCTGATGTGTGAAGATGAGTAGATGTAGCCAACGGTGGTGTAACAGATCATCCGTGATCCGTACATGATGCTGTGGAAGAACCCAATCACAACAGTTTTAGGGGACATTCACGGAGCGGCTGCTTCAAGACAGAGATAGGAAGTTAGTTTCAAGTTGGATATTCGACAGACGTTCATCAATGTCAGTCGACTACCCAACCTTAAACATGCTCCACCGCAATGCTAAACCTAGCTTGGGAATGGCGGTTATGTGTTGCGTATGTGTGATAAGAGGTGTGCCTTTAACACAGAAGCAGGTCATACAGTGTTGATATTTCACTTTACATTGGCTACTCTGTAACCAACGGGGCATCCACTCTTCTCTTTTCACTCTCACCATGTCGGCATTTATCTGGAAAGTACCAGCTGACAGTTGCCTGTGACAACAATGGGAAGCTCAAGGCATGTAACTTCCTCCCACAGCCTGCTGTAATGTGTGGATATCAACTTACCGGTACCCTTGTTACACAAAGTTAGATTTATAACACTGGGTCCACAAACTGGAGGCATAATCCCAAAACGGAAGCTCACTGTTTGTTTCACTGCTTGTGACTTAAACAGCAAACACTGATACTGAAAAAGATGCAGCTATTAATAATTAAAACAGTCAGATTTTTTTTTACATTATGCTGCATCTAGAACTGTATTCTGTTTAGATGAAGAGTGACAGTCAAGGGAAAGTAAAATTTATTATAAATATGTTTTTTTTTCTTTCTTACCTGAAATATGATCCCTACTAGCCAATACCTCCACTATTAACCATGCATTTGTATTGTAAAATCTATACTTGACATGTTGGCTAATTTTTGAACATCATTATTCGAAATATTTCGTTTTCTTTGGGTTTGAAAGTGGAGAAGTATTCTCTCTAAGGAGTCTCAGCTTATTTTTTTACCTATTCGACTGCAACTACCGTTGTGGTTCACACTTACGGCTCCCGTTGCATAGTTTTTTTATACGACGCAAGCAAAAAAGCTCCTTAAACCCCTAATCTGCTTGGCACCAAACAGCAAACACAAACAGTGAGAGAGTAGCTGGTTAAATAGTGGACCATTTAGCAGTGGTATTTCCTTAAGAAGCTGGTGGGGACCAAAAACAAAGCAAAAAGGGAGTACGTATACATTTCAGCATTATATAACCCTACTACTCTGCCCCTCCATGATGCCGTAAAATGTTTTGTAATTCTTATCACCCAAAAAGGCTGATCTTGCAGTGGCCTTTCCACCTGAGCTTATTGAGGTGTATAAAAATGTGGGTGCTGAAAGAACTCACGTAGCTTGAGATCCAGTGAGAAAAAAACTGACTGAATCTCTTAGGAATCTCTGAGGAACGCCCTGTTAGAGTGCATTTCTGTCAGTAGCCATTAGTCATGAAGTTGAATGCACTTCATTTTTTCTTCCTTCAGGTAACCTCGTGCTTCCTGCCACGCTGTGCAGTGCTGCCAGCAAATTCCTTGAACCAAAAAGTGTCTTTTAGCGACGAGATTAGATGGAAAAGATGGTTGATTGGGGAAACATGGGCCGCATGAAAGGAGGCGTTCAAGAAAAACAGTCATTTTTGAAGTTTGTTTTCGGGGGACATAAAGGCTTGATTTGTATTTCAATAAAAATAGTCTAATTCTGAACATTTTTTACCCAGAATATAGTGGTTATTTGTAAAATTGGCAAGCATTTCTTTTTCGTTTGACAATTGGGGGTTTTATTCAGAGACGGACTCTCCCTTCACAGTGAACATGTCTCTTGGACAAGGTAAAACATGGCATAGAAATGATTGAATTCTTCCTGTCTTGCCTGTAGCACCGCTGTTGTGTCACACTCTTCAAAGAATATCTCACAGCAGTCTTGTACCTTGTTCATGTAGAGTACAACTTCCCCCTCACTCGCTTTCATGTTGACTTTGCTCCCTCAAAGTCCCTCACTTTATCTGATTCCTGCTCCCCTCAGACTACCTTTCGCCTTATCTTATCGCCGCATTATTCCCACTTCCGTCTCTGTTCCCGCATCCCTTCATCTCATCAATATTTGTTCTGACAACTGGAAAACACGCTCAGTGTGGGGCGTGAAATGGCATGTTGATACAAGTTGGTGTCGCTTAAATGAAAGTGGGAAAAGACGTGGATGACAAGCGAGTGATGGTGCCTCTGTGGCGAGGGAGCGGCGCGTGAAGACGGAGATGATGGAAAAGTTCTAGAAAAGTCGCATTAATACCTGAGTGAATTCTGAATCAGAAACCCTGGCAGAGAGATGAAAGAGTGCATGGCTAAAAGTAGACCCAGAGATGAGAGGAATCTCGTAAAATTGATCAGAAGAAAGACATAGGGAGATAAGGCGGAGAAAGGCGAGTGTATAAATAAAAGCGTGAAACACTATTTAAGCCATTCAATCCAGTCCTCATTAAGTGCGCAATTGATTTCCCCTGAAGCACAAAGTCATGGACTGACCTGTTCATTTACTACACAAGCGCTCTTTTAAACTAGTAATCTGCATGCGGCTTTAACATCAAATGTGATGGGCAGTCAATTGTCTGTGGTGTGAACCCAGAGAAAGGCTACAGATACAGTGACAGCTCTATAACAGCTCTGTATCCATCCTCAGACAAACTGCAGATGCGTAGCTGTCACCACGCTTATAAACCTCCCACAGTCCCCCTCGTCTTTTGGTGACAGCTGATGAAAGTAAAGAAATACAGAAGAAAAGGAAGAGGAAAAGTTTTTATGGCCATTTTGTCCCCGAAAGCCTCTTTGTGTTTCCTTCCATCAGACTTTATTTCCATTCTAGTCCAAAGCCGAAAAAATAAAACATCTGATTTTCAGAAGTGACAGCTCAGCTTGAGAAATACAAACATGTCTTTCCACAAAACCGTATTTTCAGTTGACAAAAGAATCTCAAATTTGCAGCCAGACAAGAAAATTGCCAATTAAAACACACTCTAAAAAACAGTGTTTCAACACCCAGATTATTTTTATTTTATTTTTAGGGTGTTTATTTTCAAAATCAATACATTTCGCAAAATAGCCCAAGTGTCCTGTTTCCACCAAATTCTGTATGAAAAGAGTGAAGCCAATGGGGAAGTGCCTTAAAACCCACATTGTTTCTAATGGCCAGCAGGGGGAACTCCATTCTTTCCCAAACAGAAGTCCAATTGTATTGAAGTCTATGAGAAAATAACTCTACTTTTCAGATGATTTATTACCTCAGTAAACGTTTTCATAATGAGCTTTTTGTCTCACTCCCTAGTTACAAGTCTTCTTCAATGCAGTGTTGAGACCATTTGGTAAATTAGGGCTCATTAAGAGTGCAAACACAATAAAGCAGGGTATGATTGTGGGCAACAAACTGTCAGTCAGGATAGGGGCAAAGAAATGCATGTCTGGCGTCATTTTTAAATATCGTCCCTTCTGGCTCCAAAAAAAACCCAACATGGGGACGCCAAAATGTCCAAAAACAAGTTCTCAATGGGCCATGGTCAACCAATGGGTTATGTCATGGTGGCATTGCCTGACCAATGGTCCAATTCCGCAAAGTATCCATAAGCAAGAAAAGCTTCACCGTTAACCAGCTGGATTTAGAGAATGTTGTGCTGAAATATGGTTAAAACGGATTAATTGATTAGAGAAGAAGTTGACAATTACATTTCCACCAACTGACTGATAGAAATGACCTCACCATAGCAACTGTAACCAATATGTAGTTGTTTGCACCAATGGAAACATTATATTTAAACTGCACATATAAGCTGCAACCTACACTCTCCTTTCAATGACATTGATTCACAACATAAGCCGAATGTAAAACAGCCTGAGGCCGGTTTGCAAACTAATGTGCACAGGAGAAAACTGGATTGCTTCTCTGCTGATAAAATATCGGAGTTTGACAGCTTAAAAACTCAACAGTAATGCCAACATTCAGCATTTTTTAGTGTAAGGGTTACATAAGGTAAATTACACCAGATACGACAGTATCATCGGCATATGGCTTTATACAGTCACTTATGTCAGGGTTGTTTAGCCTTGCTTTTTCTTTTAGTTTCTTCTGGAGCAATTGTGGTTTACAGAATCTCTGAAAAGAGTTTGTCCTCGAGCGCTTTTACTACTTTAAAATACAGTTTGCAACCTGTTCCGTTCAAATGTATCATTCAGTCTTTGAATCATGACCAAACTATTTCACTAACACAATTTTTAGTCCATTACCATTACCATGTCATTTAAAATAGGCTTCAGTTTAGAAAACGCTCATATGGGGCGAGCCAAGGACAAACTGTAATTTCCCGTTCAGTTTGGATGATTTGTTGCACTTTGAAATCACTTTTTTTTTAACCCAAAAACAGTAATTCAGGGTTGTTTTGCATGTTTGTCTCTCGAGTGTCCCTCACTTACCTTCCTCACCAGTATGAAAGCGCAGCTGCATTCATACAGTCCAACCCATTTCAACACTCATTCTCTCCCTGCCTTTAATCTTTCCTTTATCTGTCCTTTTTAATTAGAATCCTGCCGCGTCGCTCGTGCTCCTTCCTGCCTCGCCTCTTTCATCTCCTGTCCAACGCCGATCAATTCTTCATGGCGCACATCACCGCCCCCCCTTGTGACGCTGTCAGCTCCAAAAAGCACGTAGGGACCAAGGAAGTCACCGCAAAGTTCACAACAGCACAAGACCTTGAAACCTGTGCGATCGATCGGGTTGGCTGGCCAATTTTTGTTTTTAAATCTCTTTCGTTTTTTAAGCTTTAACGCTGCTTTGGTTCAGGTGCACCTTGGGGGACAGGAGATAAAAAAGAAAGTCCTGCAAGTCACCATGTTGCCTGTGTTATGTTCACTGCTGAATAATTTCTAAATCATGAGGAATAGTTCTGTGCAGAGGAGGTGTAGTGCTCTAATCCTCTGGCACAGAGGTGGAGGATCAGTAGGAGGGTGAAGGATGAGTACAGTAAGAGAAAAGGAGACGGAATAGGAAGAAGACAAATGGAAAGAAGGAAGATGAAATGTGTTTAATGTGAATGTTCCATCCTCCTCGCACTAACCAGATCAAGTTGTTGGATTGTTAAATGTGATTTGAATCGGTGTGATTCATGCCCGTTGGATTAACTGCTCCGATCCCTCGCAGGTCAGAGTGAGAAAGTGTCTGTTTAAAGCATTAGACGGATAATTAATCAGGGCACATTCATGCTATCACCTGCAGTGTGCATTACAGCTCAGGGTTCAACAGCCCTGCCTCGAGGGGGCACCCAGCATAATTGCAGCGACCCTTGCGTTTTTTCCCCGCGTAACTGTAATTTAATTTGCTGCAAACCGCTGTGTTTCGTCACGCTGTACTTTTTCGATGCTGAGAGGAGAAAGCTTTTGCACATGCAGCGCTCGCAAATTGGCGTGCAATTAAATGGTTCCTTCCCTGGTGAGAATGCATTATAAACAGCCCACTCTGTTCCGTCCAGCACCCGCAGCGAGCAAAGCTAAGCTAAGCGCGGCTACCTCTCCATCGAATGTGTCTCTGTGCGCCGGAGCCAGCTGCAAAGCCGCTGCTGCAGCTGGAGGGGACGTTGCAGCGGGAGCAGGAAGCACAGGCAGCAGCAACAAAAAGGAGTGTGACCCTGAGAATTTAGTGTGTGTACTGTATGGATGTGTGTGTAGCTCCTCTGGATTAGCATCTGACGCCTTGCACCCTCAGATCCTCAGTCAAAAAAACGAAGGGAGGCCTCCAGCTGAAGCGGGAATGGCCATGACATGAGGTCCAGCCGTCATCCCGAACACGCACACAGAGGACTGGAAAGCGATGACAGGACAACCCAAGGGCCAGGAGGGCACCAACCTCCACACTGTGACAGCAGCGCGTGTGTGAAGTTGAGGTGTGTGATTTCGTCAGCTTCGCTCAGCTGCCCCGCACACAGGATGGGAAACTAATGATGTCTCAGTCAGACTATAAGCCCTAATCCCCAATGACATTTCAGAGAGGGATTGTTTTTGCAGTCCGGCTCTAATGAAAGTGCTGAAGGTGACTTTTTTTTTTTTACCTGCTGGGCTCCAATTACAACCACAAGGACACAAGAACCCAGAGCTGAGGAAAGGTCAGAGCTTCATCTGTGACGCTGTGAAGGTTCACTGTAAATGATGACTTAAGCTGAGGGGGAGGTGGTGAGATCTCGCTGCTGACCTTTCTTTTTTAAAGATTGTTTTTGCCTTTATTTGACAGCTGAAGAGAGACAGGAAGGACACCAAATGATCACAGACTGGGAGTCGAAACTGCGATCAGCGCCATCGAGGACTGTGGCCTCTGTACATGGGGCGCCTGCTCTACCAACTGAGCTAAACCGGCACCCCCTGACCTTTCTTTTCTACCAGTGAGAGCCCTGTTTCTGGTGATGAAATACGATTTGAATAGTTTGGTAGTTAAAAGTAAATGAATGTGGGCTACAGCCTCATAAATGGCAACAGGGCTGAATCGATGCCTCCATGACACATTCCTCACACAAAATGAGCACTATAAGCTTCAGAGGCCGCATTGATTTTAGTGTAGTAGCTACGATAGGTAGTGCTTTAGTATTTTATGAATGTCTTTATACTCAATGTCATCCGGGGATTTTTGTTAACTTTCTATTGCATTCTATTATGTCGATGTTTTTTCCATCTAGGTGTCTGTAAAGATAATCACTAAAGTCTCTTAGTATAAAACGTCAGTATGAACAGGCACAGGCATTATTTATTGAGTGGTATGGTGTAATGATTCACCTGTCTGGTTGATATTAAATCTACATACTGGAGTTATTTAAATTAGTTTTAGAGTAAAAAACATTAATTTAAATCTGGGTTTGTTGCTTCTGTTCACTCTGCCATTCAAACTTTGTGTGTGTGACTATTGGCTGGACTTGAAACAAGTGACCGTCTGGCTGGAGACCTGCACTCTCAGGTCGGTTCTGTTGCAGCCTCCGCTATCAGGCCTCCTCCACTGTCAGGCCCGAAAATAGACGCAAGAAATTACAAAATAAAAACGTGTAGATACTTTTAGCGTTTCAGACATTTATATATTTAGTCATTTATCTTATTTACGCTCGCTATTGATGTATTCTGTAAAAATGGGAGATAAACGGGAAAGAATGATGTCAATGCCTGACAGTGGAGGCTGCAACGGAACCGACCTGAGAGTGCAGGTCGCCAGCCAGACTCCTCTCGATTTTAAGGATGCTTTCACACCTAAAGTTCGTTTGTTTGATCCGAATCAAAGACCAAATTTGGTTTTGAGTTTGGTTTGTGTTCTCGCTTTCAACAAGCATTTGTGAAATAGTTCGGTCAGACCATATTTCTATCAGAGCCCTCACCTCATCAATCCTCATCTCATTTGTCCTCTACTCGTCTTGCTGCCTGGCTGCGTCGCTGTCCGCAACATCCATTAACAACCCACAATGCACAGTTTTTTGGTTTGCTTCCTATATCAGGTCCTACTTGAAGTCTGGTTATGTTCTCACCTGAATCGACAGGGCCATGGTTCATTTGGAAACAGACAGATTCTCGTCTTTTTTGGCCGACCATGTTCTGGTGGTTTTAATGCGTGTTCTCATTCTTCTGTATTACCACTTAAGCCTCAGTGTTGTAGCTGTATCTATAGTATATAATGTGCATGAAGAATTTTTGCTGATAATATGTGAAGTCAAGGAATGCAGCGATATCTCCTGAACAGAAACTTCAGAAAGTGAGCAAATGCCTCAAATGTCTGCAATAATCCCTCCCTGCTCAGGAAAACTATATGCGTGCTCTCAGCTGCAGCAAGTACAGCACTTTAAAGAGGAACTCAGTCTGGGAACTGTGATAGAGGATTACACGGAACAGTTTGGGGAATCAAAGTTCTCTCTTATAAAAGTTAGCCGACCTTGAAGTTTGTTCACAACCTGTTGATCGTCCGACCGCTCCAGTTTCTTTTCCTTTGCACTTCATTTAAGCAATGATGCCACAAGTCAGAACTGATTTATAACATGTTGGAGAACACGGACATAACATCCGATCTTAATCCATGTAATTTGCAAGAAAACACACATCAGATGATTCGCTCAAGGTCAGGGACTGTACATTTGGTGTTACTACTTTCAGAGTGACGATTCCAGTTGTCATCCATGATGAAATTACTCATGTAACAATGACTTTGGGCTCATAAAACTTACCACAATATAACATAATCAGTTGGTTGCACTTGCATGAGTCCCTGTTGTACAATGAAAAGCAACAGAAGACTAACAATCAGGACTTAAATCAAGAATCTGGGAGAACCTTCTTGTGATTATCGAGACGGGCAAATCAGACCCAAACTGGACACTTATTCTTAGTTTGGGGTCAACACAACTTACTGACTACAATTTGTATTAGTGATTGAAATGATGGAAAAACATTCAAAGCATTGACACGATTCCTCAGGTCATACACTTATACACAAAATGTATGTTAAAAACCAACAATGAGCAGCTCGAACGTGCTCACATCATCACTGATGGTGGCAATCAGCATCATCAGGGCTTCTTAGGGCAGCCTACAAATGTTATATGACCATATATTATTTACACAACAGTGGATTATACTCACATACATAATGACCAGTCCTGAAGCTGCAGTTAGTTTCTAAATGAGCAACTCCACCGTGTCAGTAAAATAACATCTAGTTATGATAAAACGACTGCTGGCAGAGCAGCAAAGTACATTCTGGGTCACTGATGAATTCTTCAGACCTTTTCACACCAAAAAACATGTTTTTCAGAACAGAACCATCTGTGTTTTTAAATATTGATTGATGAAATTCAAGAAGCCAGATTCTGTTTCCAGCGTGCTCAGAAAGTCATTTGGACTGAAAGTCGTTTTCTCTCTCTGCAGCTTCAAACCGACACAATCGTCTTTGAACCTCTGAGACTGCAGATTGTTGCTCCTGGGCAGTTTTTTTTTTATTCTTCCTCTCTTAACTCACAAAGATGTGATGACTGTGAGTTTTTCTTTTCTGTGCGTGACAACCTCCCAGACCCTGAAATGTACAGTTTTGCATCAAGCAGAAGAGTTCTTGCAGTACACTCCAGTCTGTAATGGAAACTATTATAACAACGTGTTTGAAAGCAGGTGCACGCTGCGGACGTAGGTGAGGACAGCGGACGAGCAGCGGAGGAGCAGCCCCGCCTACTCCCTGAACAAAGTATCCAGAGCCGTATAGAGAGAGAGTCGCGTCAGTGAAGGTCCAATATGCTCGATGATCCGCCATTGCGATGTCGCGACTCTCTCTCTCTATGGCTGTGAAAGTACGTCACTCACTCACTCATTCACTCAGCCAGGCGTTCAGCCAAAAGCACTAAATGTTCTCATTCATAAACAATGAGAGCATTACTTACAGACAAAGGCATCTCGGAAAGGGCTTGAACTTTACTTAATGCACAGATAAGAAAATATCTTATAGTATCGGATCTAATTTCTCTTTTTATTGTGCAGAAAACAAGGTCAGAGTTTGCCTGAAAAAGGCGAGGAAAAACTTTGACTGTTATTAAAGTGGTGTGAAAAATAAGAGGGCGATAAGAGAACACGCTCACAATGCAGTCGTTTAACTCCTGCATTTATTCCTGCAGACTCATGACTACTGCCCTCCTTGGAAAAAACTCAGCTTTATGATTATTTTTAACACTATAAGAACAAAGTGAGATAAACAGAAAAAACACAATAACGGAAGGTAGGATTGCTGGCGTCAGACAAACAGCAAGAAGTTAGTTATTGCAGTTCTGGGTGCTGATTTGAGCCTTCATCGCCTGATTACAGCAACTGTTCAAAAATGGTTCCCCTCTGAATCATGACTCATTCATATGTAAACGTACATATTTTTAGATTTAGATGCTGACACATGCTGACACATCCTTCTTTGTTCATAAATCATAGAAAACGAAGCTACTTTGGCTTTTGGGGGCCAGTTCTCTACACCTATTTTGAGGCTCAGAATTGGAAATGACGGTATAATGAAAGATACATCCGCTCACTGAGATCTATGCAATGTTGAGCTATTGGTCAATGTGTCTGGACTCGTTGATGCCTCCTACATCGTAGCAAAGGTTTAGCCGAGTGGTGGTCATACTGCATTGGCTGTATGCAAATCAACCACGGTAAAAGAGCATCTCATTTTGAGGTCTAGCCGCTTGGGTAACCTTTAGAGGTAGAGTACGAATTACCAGAGAACAGGCAGAAGAACAAACTCAAGACGGGGCGCCGGTTGAGCTCAGTCGGTCGAGCAGGCACTCCACGTTCCTTAGTGGACAGTCGCCTAGTCTGAAGGAACTTGGCCCTGGAAACTGGAGGGTTGCCGGGTTCAAGTCCAATACCTTTTGGTGCTTCTGGCCCCATTTCCTGTCAATCATCAGCTGTACTGTCCAATAAAGACTAAAGGCCAAAAAACAAACAAACTCAAGACATCCAACCCAGACACAAAGGGTGCGACTCAGATGTACACCAAAGTCAAAGTCAGTGTTGACCTCTTTTAGGTTAAGAGCGACAAACGTTAGATAACGTGTCACAAAGGTCTTATTTTTAGCCACAGCACAAACCTTTTTTACACACATCATTTTGGTGTCTATATAAAACCAATCTGGACCATTTGGTGCAGACCTTTGACTGTATGACATGTTATATGCCTCAGTAAGGGCGGTTATTAAGAAAACACTAATGTTAATAGGTTGTATGACAGGGTAGAAACATCAAACATATTTGGTTGTATGTGGATCTTCTCCACTAAAAAAGTCTTTCTCATTGTGTCCCCTCAAGTTTCTTATCATGCAGTTAGAAGTTCATACATTCCACACAAATAATAATTAATAAAGTCTCATATCGCTGTCATATCTCTGAATCATTTTCAACTTTTGTAACTAAAGAAGGACTTTGAAATGACTCAGACTTGTTAAGTCAATTCGACCTTTTGAATTCAATAAATAGCATTCATTTTCTTTAGTCCTTGTAATACTACCTGGCAGTATGAAGCCTTTTAAAAACCAAGGCTGAAACTTTTACACAGAATAACTGAAGAAACTCTCCTGTTTCTTCAGTTATTTTACAACTGCCCCGCTGTGTGAGCAGCAGATAGAGCTCTGACTACAAGCAAAACATAACAAACATCCAGGTGAATATGGAGGGAGGTTGCTTACATTACACGCCACTATCTTAAGGTATAACTTAAGCCACAAAAATGTCACCTCTTCCGTCTTTTTCTTGCAGCGGATGGGTTAAAAGACTGGTGAGAAACCTCTGCGATATACATCAGAGGAAGAAGGTTGCTACATGACTCCCGCTGGCAGGCAGACAGAGAGAGAAGAAGAATGGAGCGCATGAAGGCCGAGCTCCTGCCTCGTTCTCAGAGCGCAGGAGGAGGGCTGCTCTCAGGTTTCCCGTCTCTTTCTGCTGTAAATCCCTCTCTGAATAAACTCACGGCGGGCTTTAAGGTTTGAGAAAATGCTTTAACTTGATAATTTCTGAACTCATGATTGATTTCAGCCGCAGCAGGATAATACCAGGCGGGGGTGTGTGAATGCAACAATCCAACCTGCGATACATTCTTATGTAAGATTAATAGAAAATATTCTAAGTCTGTTTTTCTCGACTTGGCGAGATGAGGCCACACATTGCTCAGAGACACAACAGTCTTGTTCTGACATGACCTCCCACATACTGAATTTTGACAGCCTGCAGCAACTCAGCAACTCTCGGTGTGCTGCTGTTGCTGTCGTTTGTTTTTTTCCTTCCGAGCTCCGCTTCAACCTTGTGATTTTTAAAGCTGTCAATAGCCCAGCTCTCGCCTTGAATCATTTGTCAAATGCGGCTATTACGAAAGCACAAAGACGAACTGAGAGACGCGCCGACTGTTACGAACACACACACAAAAGACAAACAAAAAATCGATCATTACTTTGGAATCTTACGTCTTTACTTTAAAGCCCCCACAGCATTCTTTTTGAAATTTGTTTAATAATTTAATTTGTTTTCGACACCGAGTTGAAACTATGACGGCTGTGGTGTTGATGAACTGTTCAGCATTATACAGAGAGGTAGTTCTGTTATTTGGCAAACACTCAATAACATAAAAAGGAACCCTTTTCATTGTATTATGTAAACAGTTCAAAAGCAGCACAAAATCTGCCTCGATACTAATCATAACATCTTATATGAAAATAAGATCCCCATGAAGTCAGGATTTGTTGCACTCTATTGAACTTTAAATACAGCACACCATAGACTGTATAAAAGGTTGGACGACATGACAGCTCCCTAAAAGTGACACCAAAACCTCTCTATCGCCCCCTGCTGACTGGCTTCAGTATAGGTCATAAAGCCCGCCTCCTCCATGTTAACAGATGGGACATGAGTCAAACTATAAAATCAAAATACACGCCAAATAAATATTTCTCAAACATGGTTTCTGTCATAATAGCTGGTTCTTATCATGCTAATTTACGTCCAAGTGTTCATTTTTTTGACAAGTTTAGTTTTAAGTAGTTATTTGATGCTGCAAAAAGGATGATTGACAGCTCTGTTGACAAATCCGGCTCCTGCAGCCGATCTGTTCTGGATTAGCAGAGTGGAGGAGGAACGGCGAGAGGAGACGTAACTAAAACAATCACTCACTAAAACAAGCTGTTCTGTTGTTAAATACACCTCCGTGCGTGATTTTCTCAGTAAGTTAAGTGTTTTGGTTAGCAGAAGGGGCGGGGCATTGTTACCGCAGCTCCACCCACCGGTCTCTGGCTCCAAATGAGGTCACCAGAGCAAGATGGCAGCGCCGGCCTCGGGTGTATTTTGGCTTTTAATTAAGTACAGTGAGAGTAGATGGAGATGCGTCGTCCAACTTATATATACAGTTATTGCACCAGACAAAAGCTAATAACTTATTATGTCCCTGTATTAGAGGTCATAGGTCCATAATTCTGATTAGGAAAACCAGACTGATGGATGTCAAATGAATCCAAAAATGAACTTAATTCAAGACTTAATAGATATAATAAAAAGAAGCATAATTTAGCAGCTATGTTGGTAATTAATGTTTTCACTATTTTTCTCGTAAAAAATCACAAATGTGATGCTTTTAACTTCTTGAGTGTTACTAATGGCTGCTTTACTTTGTCTTTAATTCCACTAAATTAAACATCTTTGCAATTTGCAAACTTAATTAAACATGAAAGGATGATTTGTAGACATCGATACCGAGTGCTGAGAGAGAGAGATAGATGTTCAAACACTTCATAGAATGAGTAATGAAATTAACCACGTATTAATTTATGATGGAAAGTTAGTTGCAGTTACAAACACGTCACGGGTGGGAAGAAGAGAAATATATGTTATTTTACATTAAAAACCCTTTAACGGTCCATCATGTGTGTAGTGGGACTTCTTGGCCCTGAGATCAGTCTCTCAGGCAGAGCAGCTTCTTCCCCCTCACCTTGACCCTCTCTTTAGAGGAAACAAACTCACCTCACAGATTTCTTTGCTTTACAAAATCTACTGAGGCATTTTCCTTAGTTCCTTTCTGCATTTCATTTTACTCTTTAAACACAATCAATATCCTGAATTATATTACTTCCTCCCTGGAAAACTTCTCATTTTACAACCTAGTTTTACATTTTACTGTTTCCTATGTGACTGTTGCTGAGTTACCTCGAATCAATAAGGTCTCTATGGAGCTCATCTCTACATTAAAATGGATTAGAAGCCGTCCCTACATGATCATTTAGCATCAAAACGTCTACATCCCTGTTCTGCAACCACAGAGAGGCCTACATTTCCCTCAACCTGCTTCCCCGTGCTCATATATAAAGATGAAATTGGTGACTGAAGCAGTGTCAGTATATCTTGCTTGCTAGGAGCGTGCCTTGGATTTGGGATATAGAAATGTGGAAGTGTGATGAGGAGGAGCTGGGGAGAATCTCCTGACACGGATGAAGCCGTGTGAAATCTGTAAAGCCTTGATTAGGAGGGATTGTCTCTTCCTCTAAGTGGAGATTAAAGAGAAGGGTTTTCTAAAAATGGTACAGAAAAATCTGTGAATCTGGAAAAGTAAGGGAAAGGGAGGTAAACTGTGATAAATGGGAGTCTCAGCAGCTCAGACGAGGATAGGAGAGAGCGCTGGGTTGAAGAAATAAGTCTTGCAGCAGGCGATAGATTCTGACTGGAGCTGGAACAGTGGGGCACACTACAGTAATCTTTACTTTCACAAACTGCTGCACTCACGCTCACCTCGGCACGCTGTGTTCAGGTGCAGAGCTGCAGGACATGGAAATTATACAGTCTTATAAATTCTAGAGTCTAAATTTAACACGCCTAAGAGACAGCTAACGGAATTTTGATATAATTTGCCATGTGAAGTGCTGACCTTTGAACACTCAATTAAATCAAAGGAAATAAATCAACTGAATCAAATTCAAACTTGAAAAAATATGTAACACCTAATATGATAAATTACATCAAGTTTACGTAACTTAAAGCCTCAGTATGTAATTTCTGCCAATATCTCTAGATCAAAACTAACACGACGTACAAGACGTAGCTTGACCACATTGTTAAGCAGCATGGGATCACGGGAGTTTTCATTGTTAAACTACCATCATTAGCAATGAAAATGTAACAGGACATTCAGGAATCTTGTGGAAAAAACTATTTTGTCATGTTTCATTAAGTTGCGTTCATTCACTTTATGTAAATTCATCTAAACTTAAATGTAATTCCTAAAGCAAGCTAATGCTAATGCTAGCTTAAGTCAGGCTTAAAACCTTTTTGTCATTTCATCTGAGTTTAATAGCCATTTCTAACGCTAGCTAAGTTAAGTCACACCTTTTCACTTTCTGTAAAATTATCTTAATTTAAAAGCTAAAGTTACTTAACGCTAGCTTAACTCATGCTTATTCCATTTATGTCATTTCATCCTAGTTTAATAGCTATTTCTAACGTAAGCTAATGGTAAGTTAAGTCACATTTATTCACTTTGCGTAAAATTATCCTACTATTAAAGCCATTTCAATAGCTAGTTAACGCTAACGCTAGCTCAGGTCATGCTTATTCCCTTAATGTCATTCCATTCTACTTTAATAGCCATTTCTAAAGCTAGCTAATGCTAACGCTAGCTTAAGTCACGGTTATTAACTTTTATGTAATTTTATCCTATTTTGATAGCCATTTCTAACGCTAGCTAATGGTAAGTTAATAATGCTTATTAACTTTGGGTAAATTCATCCTTACATAAAAGCCAGTTATAACGCTAGCTAACACTAATGCTAGCTTAGGTCATGCTTGTCATTTCATCCTAGTTTAATAGCCCTTTTTAACGCTAAGTTTAGTCTCGCTTATGCACTTGTCATTTCTTCCTTAATAGCGATTACTAACTCTAGCTAACGTAAACGGTTAGCCCACTTCCTTCCTCACGCTGATGTATAATCTGGTGTTTCCTGTGCTTCCCAGGAAGATAGCCAACAAAATAAAACACAACTTAAATAAATTTATGGATTTCTCTTGCGGTGAACATTGTTGTAAACATTTGGCATAATGTAAGAACACAACTCAACAAAAAATATAAATTGGGTCTACGTGTATTAAGAAATTTTAATGAGAAATTGTTCATATTGCAGATATAACTTTGTTTTACTACTACATATACAAGCAGGAGGCCAATAAATCGCATGTCTTTGCCTGATTGCTTATCCAACAGAGAACAAATGGCATGACATGTTTTTACGTGACGTGTAATTATGCTGCTATGTTTTCTGCAGAATGATTATGGTGCTGGGGAGAGTACATTGTGCCGCCGCAGCGCTGCGTGGGCTGCTTCTTCTGCATCTGTAGGATGGTGACACAAAGTGAGTCGCCGCTGAGCGTTAGCTTGTAACAATTTAATGAAGCTCGGAGAGAAGCTCAGTGGCTTGTGGCTGATGCGCGAAGCGCGTCAATCTTTAATTCAATTATCTCATGCAGTTTTTAACATGACAGATCTTTCAGAGTGATCGCTTAGTTCTGGTGCCTCCTGCAGAGGGTGGAGATAAAGCAGCAACTTCAACTATGACTGTGTTAAAACATTGATTATTAAAGTGTAGAGCTCAACACATTTTATGAAAGATTGTAAAAAAAAATCTGACAAATTCCCCCAGGTTTCAGCCGTTATTTGATTTACTGAGTGCTTTTATGCAATCAGTTTCATTTCTCTATGTGAACAAGAAGAGCAACACAGGGAGCGGCAAGAAAAAAGGTCCTTTCAATATAAAATGTAACATTACGCTGCTTCAAAGGACACAATAACTGTATATATAAATATATAAAAGATAATATGAGCATAAAAAGCAAGGCTTTATCCCGCCTTTTTAGATGTACTGAGATAATAATCAAAACAGCCTCAAGCACAACCACTCCCCGAAGAAATGTTTAATCTTTATAAGAAAGACATTTATTTTATATGTATTCATTTGACTGTTGAGTTATATATTCAGCAAATCGTTTGCAATTTTCCAACATTTACAAGCTATTGAAAAACTCTCGACACCGTCAGGATTAAAAGTGGAAAAACTCTTCTTTTACTTCCTTTAAAGGGCCAGTTCACCGATTTTCAACCTCAGTCCTATCCTGCTGTTATGGGGAGCTAATTTGGAGGGTGCTATCCGCTTCTCCAATGGGCCTTGGAAAACATCCAGCAGACTACGTAAAACACGTCATCTGGCGGAGGCCAGGGAGCTCGCTAAACTACACTTCCTCAATCTAGGACGCCCGCCTCCGATGTCATGTCTCGTTCAAAATCGTCAGGTTTGAAATGTAGACTGCAGACCTGAAGATTTTTTAGACAATCCACCGGTATATTCTCACTGTGTTTCAGATTCTATACCGCTCGGAGCCATTGCCTGCAGCAAAACGGTAGCGTTTCACTCCAGTGTCTCTCGCAGGGCCGTTCCTTCCAGAAGGAGGGGCGCAATGCATGCTGGGCGATGTAGGAATGTAGAATGGGCAAAACCACGAGCTGTTTGTACAACTTTCTCCACAGCTATGGCGCCAATTTCAAATATATTATCGCTTCTATCGATTACACCAGCTTTGACGGACAGAGGCTTTCTCCAGGGGCGAATTGCTCCTTTAACTAAAACAGTCACTGAACGTATAACATCTCGTTAAATCTGTATGTTATTACAGAATACAAGCCCTACTTGTCATTAAAACCCTAACACTTCCAGAAATACATGCTCAGAACATGACCTAACTGTCCCCAAAGGTAGCTACAAATGTAATAAATGTGAAATATATCCTACACAAGCAAAACGGTTGGAAGTTCAGAAGAAAGCTTCTGCAGGAATGGGCGAGAAAAAGTGTGAAGCAGACACCCTGTTGCTGAAAGTATAGGTATTTTGGAATGATGGAATTTGCCGCTAACCGGCACACTGCACACATGCAAATGTCAGATACCCAGTGTGAAAATACAGTAGTCCCGAAAAACTCCAGGTCCGTTTGATGCCTCACCTGAGTCTCAGATTTGCATAATCCCCGCCTGAAGTGTGAGGCCGATAAGCTTTTAGGTGGAGGTTTAGAGGTTGGGGCAGTCAGCAGTTTTGTCCCAGAGGCGTGTCACTGGTGTTCTGTGGGCCAACATAAAAGCCCAAACAGGACCGATAAAGGCTTAACATGCCAGCTGGGGGACGGCCTTTTGCATGCACGCAACTTTAAACAAGAGTGGAAGAAAAAACGGCAACGACAATCTGAGTGCAAGTGTTTTAAGTTTACGCTGTGTGCTTTCAGAGTGCTGATTCGTCAGTCTGGGAGCGTTCAGGCTTATCTGCCCTGCCTTTCACTCTGCATTTAGCCGTCACAAACATCTCCCCCTGAAAAGGAAGGGAGCTTTAAACTTTAAAGAAGATGAGATTGTAAAGCTAATAGCCTCAAGCAAACGGGTGGAATCAAACGCAGGCCGGATTCTTGAGAAAACTCCTCTATCAAGTATCGCTGCGTCTAAATCTCTCTTCCTGCTGTGTCTCGGTCTGCTAAAATGTGATTGCAGTTTCTCTCCCTGTGGTCCCAGGACGACTTCAGCCAGCTTATCCTCCTCGGGCCCACATGGGAGCAGCAGCCCCTGACCTCTGCTGTCAACCGAGGGCTGCGCTGCCAACTGAAGAGGCGGGTAATAAAGTAGACAGCGGGCAGAGGCTCTCACACATACTGGGACACACAACGCGAATGTTCAATGAAGGATCTTGAGCTGGCACAAACGTGCTATTTAATGTCAGGATTTGCAGATGCCCAATAAAGGCTAAATTCTCCATCATGTCAGAGGTGAGATTACAACTTTTCCCAGTTGTATCCATGGCCAAAAATAGTGGACAACCAATCCAATCATTACGCTCAGCTGCCTGAGTAAAACTCACTGCTAACAGGTACATACAATGGAGCATAATTCCACAAATTTGCATTGGAATCTGTCAATCTGGAGTGCACAATCTCGTGGGATACCATCATTCCAAGTCCATTTGTCAAATATCTGCCCTTTTCGATTTATAGGAGTTGTTATTGTGATGTGGAAATACCTGCAAGCAACAACAACTGCTGAGCCATGAAGCTGTGGAATGGGATTGCAGAGTCCTGAAGCACATAGCGTGTAAAAATAATTTGTCCTTGGTTACAACACTTGCCACCAAGTTTCCAAACCGCCTCAAGAAGCTACATCAGCACAAAAACTGCTTCTCCCCGGGAGCTTCATGACATGCGTTTCCATGGCCGCGCGGCAGCCCGACGAGTCTGAGACCACCCCGAGCGACGCCAAGTGGACTCCGGAGCAGTGAAAACATGCTCTCCAGAGTTATAAAGGCTAAATCTGGCTGTCTGATGAACGAGTCGTGTTTAGCGGATGCCAGGAGAACACTAATAAAGGTCTGCGGCTGTGTTTCATGGCTTGGACTGAACCCAAATGCCCAGAAAGAAAGGTCCACGAGGAAATGATTTTCCCAGTTTGGTGTGGAAGAACTTTAATAGGCTCCACTGAGCTCTGATCTCAACCCTCTGATCTCGACTGTAAGGCCGACTCACTAATGCTCTCGTGGCTGAATGGGAGAAAAGCCCTGCAGCTCCAGAAATCATGTGGAAAGCCTTTTTTAGAAGTGTGGAGGCTGTTCCAGCAGGAGGTGAATGCCTGTGGCTTTACAATGAAATATTCAACAATCATAAGGCTGTAAAGTTCATCCTTATACTTTTAGCCACAATACTTTTGATATGCATTATTGTGATGACTGTTGGGAAGGTTATTTTTGAAACATAATAGAATACAAAACTTGCAACCGTGTTAAAATGAACCTAATGTAACATTTGATACGTTTTTTAACACCACACTCAGGTTGCCCCTGAGCAGTTTGTATTGGCAGACAAGGTGCAAATTCCAACAACAGAACAAATCAAAAACAATGCTCAATGTTTGAGCGGAAAATGCACAATGAGTGCAGCTTGTCTCGACGTACAGAAAGCTATTTGTAAGGCATCCTACCTTGGATTGTGCTACACTGATATTTGCCACAACAGCCTTGCCGATCCATGTGTCCAGAGATATGCCAAAAGAAGGCATTCCAGCACAGCGACGAGATTAAAAGGGCCAGGAGGTTTTATTCTACAAAGAAACTCTTTACTAAAAATATATTGTGGTTGTTATTGTTATGTGCTACTCTGTTTATATATTAATTATTCTTTGTGTTTATTTTTTGTATTTATTATTATAGTATGAAGATAGCTGAATGTGTGCAGCATTTAAGTACAAGACATACTGGGAAAATATGGTGTATTGTCTGGAATTCTATCATATTGTATCATACTGTTTGTATCGTATTGTATCATATCAAATCTTAAGCGATTGTACCATATAGCATCTTATTGTATTGTCTCTTACCATTCAGTATCATATTGTATTGTACAGTGTCGTATTGTGTCGTATTGTATCTTATTGTATCATACCGTATCGTATCGTATCGTATCGTATCATATCAAATCGTATCGTATTGTATTGCATCATATTGTATCATATCAAATTGTATAGTATCTTATTGTGTCGTATCGCATCATATTGTAACTTACCATACAGTATCATATTGTATCGTATCATATCAAATCGTATTGTATCATATCAAATCATATCGTATCGTATCGTATCGAATTGTATTGCATCGTATTGTATCATATGGAAGCGCATCTTCTTGCATTGTATCGTATCGAATCACATCTTATCGTATTGTATCGAATCGTATCGTATCGTATCGTATTGTGTCATATCGAATCGTATTGTATAATATGGAATCGCATCTTACCGTATTATATCGTATCGAATCGTATCGTATTGTGTCGAATCGTATCGTATTGTATCGTATCATATCATACTGTATCATATCCAATCATATCAAATGTTATTGTATCTTATTGTATCATACAGTCTTGTATCGTGTTGTATAGTATCATATTGTGTCGTAGAGTTGGATGTAATCTTTTTGTAATCTCCATCATTCAAAGTAATAACTTTTATTTAATAAAATATTTTTAATGTCAAGTTACCACCAAACACTGATTTAATCAAGATATACATTTCACAACTTACAGAGTGGCTGCACATTTCCTTCATTAATGCCTTTGTAACAACTACTATATTTAACCCGCCAACAGTTTTCCTTTAGAAACTCTCAGCACAAGATAAAGGAGATAAGAATGAGTTTCTACTGACATGGAAAAAAGAGATAAGAAAGGCGTCAGAGAAAATGGATGGTTGATATTACACAAACAGGCAGGTCTATTAATATGGAGGAAGACTTTTTTTCATTTGATGTTGTGTCCTCACCTCACATGCATTATCTATCTGACACAGCCAGTCAAGTTCTCACACAAACACACGCACACACAGAAAACATGGGGACCTCCCTGGTGATTAGCACTTGCCACGCTGCTGTTTGGATGCGTGTCGGGGCGGCCTGTAAACACGCAGCACGTCATGTTACGAAGCCAGAAGGGCCTTTGATGTAGCTGCTGCAGTGGTGCTCAATGTGACCTCAATCCACATCCTTCATTGGAACTGAGAGGAATACTGGGGCGCTCATTATCCCCCTTCCTGCCTAACTTCTCTCCAAACAACTCACTCAACTGAAGTGTAACACTTCGAGAATGTATGCACCTTGCCATCACACACACACGGATATAAAAAAAGTTGAGAAGTACCGGGGAGTCTTCAAAGTGAAGTCATGGCTCAGCGTTTAGCCAGGAGATATTTTTTCTATTATTATATTTTCTTCACTTCAAAAGCTTTCAATCGCATGACAGGCAGTGTCATGGCAGTTCCAACTCTGTTGACTATCAACTCTTTGAGTCGAAAGATCTTTTACTCAGTCATTTTTTTCCTTCTTTACTTTTTAATATAGACTCCATTCTGAAACAATGACAGCTGCAAAAAAGTAGATAGAAAAATGAATCACTCCCTCTCAAAGATTTTATATAGCTGCAGCGCTCATGATAAGGAAACCGGCCTGTGATTTATTCCATATTTGCAAGCTGTCGTGGCTGTCATTGTCATGCACATCCTTCTTTCCCCATCATCTGCTTTAATACACAGAAAGTCACACTCAAACAGATGCACACTCTGCACATGCTCGGGGTGTCTACTGCACCCGCTGGAAGATTGACTGATCATTCTTTTTTTTAACAAACATCTGCTTCGATCTGCTTGAATAATAAAGGGCTGAACAGAAAACATTGTACTGCGGGGGATGAATAAATAACATGTCAGGGATAAAGGATGAAGAGAAAAAAAGAGGCTGGAGTGAGTGAGTGAAGGGGAAGGAGGGAGGAGGGGGCAGAAGGCGAGAAGGGGGGAGCGGCTCAGAGAGGCAGTGAGGGAGGAGATGATAATGATGAGCCCTGAGACGGGCGACTATTTTAAGACTTCCTAAAAGTGAAACGACAGCTTCAGTAGTCCGGAATATGATTGGATTAACATGCACACAGACAGTCCATTCATTGGTCTGCTGAACACTGGACGACGCCTGCATTTAGAACATTTATAGATGGTGTTTGCGCTGTATAAATGAATCCTCATGGACTGATATGGAGATCATTTAATGGATTGAACAGTGAATCATATCATATCCATACTGCGTAGTCTAAGCAATTGAATTTCAACCTAAACCCAGGCATACGCTACATGAAAATAAAGGAAATAGACCTTAAACCTTGAAATTATGTCCATTTGTGCTTCACCTCTTCTAGTTTTTTAGGTTTTCCACCAGGTTTTAGAAATTGTCTGGATGTACTAGCTCCTACAAAGAGTATTACTGGGGTCAGCCACTGATGTTGAGTGATGAGGTCTGGCTTGAAGGCAACGCTTCAGTTCCTCCCAAAGCTGTTGGATTGGACCGAGGTCAGGACTCTCTGCTGGCAAGCCAAGTGTTTCCTAGCCAATATTGGAAAATACATTTATTTCGTCTTCTCGCACAGAACTGTGAAATGAAAAAATGGTCCGATTCAACAGAGGAGCTACTGTAGCTCAGCTACTGCTGAAAAAGTTAATGCTGGTTCTGATAGAAAGGTGTCGGAACACACAGTGCATCGCAGTTTGGTGCGCATTGGGCTGCGTAGCCGGAAAACTGGTGAGGGCGCCTAAGCTGACTCCTGTCTACTGCCAAAAGCGCCAACAATGGGTTTTGGCGGCCTACACAAAATTAGGCATGTGCTACTGTTATGGCTGATTGTTGTGTATATTTGTGTTGAAAAGCGATTAAGTACAACGGTAGCAAGACAAACCTCAACACTCACCTGATGAGATGGCAGGGCCAAACCTGGGCAGGCTCAAATATCAAACACTTGCTCTGCGAAGTCTTTGGTTATCACGTCATCTATGGTCGTTGTATTGCTTTGATTAAAAGGTAGCTGAGAATGACGGCTTTTGTGACATGGTACATTTAAGTCGAGGTACCATACACTTAGCAGACAGCATTTCGCCAACAAGTGCCAAACAAGAACTGTCAAAAGCAGAGCAAATGGCGCTAACAATGGATGATAAACAAAATACTTCGGATTCTCTGGTTGATAATGAAAAATATGTTGGAAGGCCCTAATATAGAATTAGTCTCATTCAATTTATAATAGAAAATAAATAAAGACACACAGTTGAATCGTAACGCAATCCAAATTAAATCGCACCAAATCCCTCAATATTAGAATGTATCGTCCATGAATCGTATTGTAGCCCATGAAGAAAGGAAGAGGCGCACACCCCTAATTAGATCAGATGTTACATTAAATTAATTTGTAACAGTAGGTTTTCTTGTCTCATAAAGGCATGCTCTGCTCGTCTCAAATCTTTGGCCTGGTTTCACCAGTGGACGTCACACTTTATGTAATGTGTCCTGACAGGACCGTCACACCCTCTGGATTCACACACTACACACAACTTGGAGGCACACCAAGCTCCACATTTATATAAAAAATACAAACACACACACACTTTTTCATTACCAGCAGCAGATCCGGCGACCAGAACGTCGTGTCCTCATTGGGGAGGTTTGAGCTCACTTACGACAGACTCGGAATGACAAACAGGCTGGAAAACAGCATCGTCGAAAATGAAATGAGAGAAGATCTGTTGCAGATCCTTCTCCGCCAAATTCAACACAAACTGTTGAATTTAAAGCTGCCAATGGAGACTGAGGATTCTGCAGCCGTGCTAAATGTTTAGTTGGCATGTGTGCGGGAGATGCCTGGGTCCACGCTGGTCAAAGCCAGAAATAAATACAATGTGACTTTGCTGTTTGCTTAGTCACATCTCTCTAAGCAGTGAAGTGTGCTGATGACAAGGCATGCGAAAACTGTAGCTCCCAGTGGAGGAGAGAGTCTGTGGGGCTGCCTGCTCTTTGTCTCTGTTTGTTTTTAAGTAGTGTTTTGAGAAAGCAGTGTTTGTTACTTCAAGGTGCAGAGCAGACTGAGGCCCTGCTTGACCTGCTTCTAAGCCTGACAAAGTGAAACCACTCTTCATGTCTGGAGTAAATACTGAGCTCAGCACAATAAAGCTACTTCTGAGAGACTCAAGGAGAGGTTATGTTCAGAAAGAATTAGCCGAGTGAGTCATGTTTCCATCATCTTTCTACCCTTACAGAATATCAATAGCTCTTACTTGTGGAGAACGGAAATACTTTGCAAGTTTTAGATGTTATTATGAAAGAGAAATTCAATCAAATCTAAGCTCAAATTTGGATTTTGTGTCAGAAAATACACACTAAATACACACTATAATGACAACGGCTGTTATGGAAGCAAGTCGAGCACTGAACCTTTAGGCAGAAGATTTCCTTTTTGGTATGCTCGGAGTAGTAGCATCATACTGTTGCCTAGCAACATTGTTAGAGGTCCAAAATGGTCCAAATAGCCTTTGCTGTCAACTATGAACTATTTTAATTATCTATCACTTAACAACATCCAACATTTAAAGGACCGACCAGGCTATCAACTTTGCATCTCGAGTTCTCAGCCATAAGCTAGTTAGCCTAGCTTAATTACGTTAGCTCTGATTCCATCCTAAACCTCACTTTCTCTTTGTGTTTGTTTCTGGAACTTTTGTATCATTTGCAGCTCCTATACACTCATATTCTAGTCCATGCTGGATTAGACAATTAAGGGAGACTAGCTAGCATTAGCTAGCTATTGGCTGCAAAAAACTGGTATTTCAAAATACTCTTCTCATGTCTGATTTTTCACATCAAACGTGGCTAGTGTACCAATAGTAGCCACACTGTCCCATTAATTTACTCTCCCCCCTTCCCCAGTCTTACACAGTCACTTCCTTTGCAGCGAGTAGCCGTTAGCAAACAGGCTCACTTGTTGACGGTCACTCCCTCCGGCGGTGTCCTCCCTACGGGGCTTAATCCTCGTCGCCAGAAGATGTATCGTTTTGAAATAAATGTCAACAACATCAAATAGGTTTGAGGAGTTGGTTTAGCAGCTATATGTGTGATGCAGCACACTGCATACTAGCACTAAACACTGTCTGGGGCTAACTGTCTGACTCTGCCTCAACAATGTATGCACTTAAACCTGACATGCAGTGTAAGATCGCCCCTTACTGTGTCTGCTCGATAATAACACCAGGCTTAATGTAGACTCATTAGGAACAAGGTTAGTATTTCCATTAACTTGACTCACTCACTAGGATACCACATTAGCTATTAGCACACAGGTGTGTGAGGGCGTGTTGAAACCACAACTGGGACTTGGAAACGGTAACGATGAAAATTTGCCATCCTAGCTGGTTAACCACCTGGGCATCTGCTGCAGAGATATGACAAACTATTTTTAAACCAAAACAAACATTTTACCAATCAATTACTCGCACAGACATTTTCAGTAACATGTGCCACCGGGCATTGAAATGCTCAGGGAGTTAGGAAATTAAACCTGTAAACTCAATAGGTTAACACAATCCACACAGAGTAAAATCCATCTGATTTTAAGGTCACATAAACACAGCATCTCTCCCCCTTCTTTAACAGCCAGGTGCAGAATGAAACTCCTATTAAACCTGCCGCTGCAGCTGTCCTGGGCTGTTGCGTTAAACGCGGATAAATCACCAATATGGCAGCATGAGTAATAAACTCCTCAGCAACTGCTTCTTATTTACTGGAGAGGGGGTCTTATTTCCATCCCATAATTAAACTTTCAGAGTGTGTGTATGTGCAGCTGAGCTGCACGGTCTCAGTAAACATTTACAGTGTGGTTGGGTGCAAAGGTATTCTCATGGCAACTGACATGCTTTACACTCTCATTAACGTCACAGCGGCTGACCGGGGTCATGTGAGTCCACATGGATCAGCTGTGAACACCCTGAAGACTGATATGAGATTTCTAGTGCATCATCTCTACGTCGTCACGTTTTAACAATTGATAAGCATTTTTTAAGCTAATGAGCTTCATTGCTAAAGCTCAAAACCCTGGATTATAATTGGTCAGTGATACGACTAGATAAGTTAACATGCGTTCAAGTAGCTGAAATGAATCGCCGGCATGTTAAGTGATGGAAGTGACGGAAAGCTGATTCGAGCATCCGATGAGGGACTGCAGAGTTGTCCCGCCGCAGGGGAAATCATGTCAGGAACAGTTTCTGGAATGGACTCGTGCTGTGGGCTGTGGAGTATAACACAGTCAGGCAATTTTTCAGTCTCGACCAACATTCAGCAGCAGTGGGAACCAGAGCTGCTTCACCGTGAGCTCGGCCGACGAGAGCTGCATTCACAAGTCTCTCCCTCGTTCTCGCTCTGCTGCCTTCACCTCTGCGCGACTCATTTTTCACAGTTTTTTTCCCTTGTTTTCGTCGCTCTTCTGACCTTTCATTGCACTTTTGCGAACGCTGCAGTTGCTTCATCGTCTTTGATCTAGAGGTTTGTTCATTAATAATCCATTAGGACAAGAGCATTAACCTTAAGCAACATTTAGGGTGCTAGCAGCGGCTCCATTCTTCTTCTTAATCTGTTTTTAAAAGCAAGAACTATTTAAGATTATCTTAAAACCCCAAGCAAAGACGAAGAGAGCACAACTTCAGCATGTTTTTCAGAGGTCTGAAAAATGTAACAGCGCGGTTCAATGGCTCAGTCTTTCCTCTTGGCTGGAACAGAGCAATACAAGCTCAGCTGTGATGGAGACAAAGGTCAGAGCTGTGCAGGTCAGGACCAAGGGCGGGTCAGGAGGAAGGGGCACAGTTATTTTAGAGCAACATTGCACCTCCGTCACCCGGAGGTAGAGCTGCAGCTTTATCACACAACAAAAATGATGATGCAATAGAGGTATTGGGTTTGAGTGGAATTACAGTTTATATTAGGGGTGGGACAAAATATCGACACGGCAATATATCGTCCTGACAATTATCGATATTCAATATACATATATACGGTGCTCTGAACAGATTTCCCTGCGATTTAGACTCACCGCGTCGCTATCTAGAAAATAAAACAGGCTGGTCACCGTGATATTAAAGACCACGACATACCAAGCTGCCATTGCCCACAGTAATGAGGTAAGTTAAACCTGTTTCTATGTTTGTTTGGTGCTTTTGCATCTCTGTGGACACGAGTTATGATCCGTCGTTATGGTGGTGCCGCGTCGTAATCTCGAGATAACATGATAAATAAGTTGAGATCTTGAGAAAATGACCAGAAATAACTCACCGGAAAACGGAATGAATATAATTTATGGGTGCATGTTCACTAAGGCAGTCGTTCCCACCTACTTGACTACATGGACCGGACAGTAGCTGTAATATTTCTGACGGACCGGGGAGTTAATATAGGACACAGTTAAAGTCATGCTGTCATATGTCCATATGCTGTGTAGTTCATATATGTGACTGATAAACACAGAGCTGTAGAGGGGCATCAGGCTTCATGACCAAACAAAGTTTCATATCACGTCATGGGATGCGACCAGGGTTGCCAGGTCTGCAGTTTTCCTGCAGATGTGGGGGGGTTCCTGCACTTTGCACAGCCCATACGACAGCTCTGACTCCACTTTTGTTTGGAATGTCACAGACACCTACTGGGTTTCGCGGACCGGTACCGGGCCTTGGGTCGTTTAGTACCGGGCCGCGAAACCCCTGTGCTTAGGGCTTTCGTTCATACCTTTTGTGAGTTACCCTGCGATTCCCACCTCTAGTTCAAATGATTCAAAACTGCTGCTGTGAAAAGGTCCTCGAGGGTTTCCCAGATAATCCGGGAAAACACGGAAATAAAAATAAGACTGACAGCTGAAACAGAAAAAAATATCACGCCTGATTTGAAGCGGTGAAAATAACAGCAGCATAAAAGTAATAAAAGACGCTCTGAAGTTGTTTTAAAATGGATTCGGATATGGGAAAAGAAGCTGCAGATGGAAAGAGGAAAACCTCGGAGGCAACTTAACATCTCAGAGGCTGAGAAGAAACCCTATCTCGCACCTTCCCCCTGAGATTGAGCACTACAGGAAAAGCCATTATAATGAAATCAGCTAGCTGTATGACAGATGGTGTGATTAGCACCTTGATGCTTATAATGTGTCATAAACACCTTCAAGGAATTAAAACAAAAGGACAAATCCAGCTTAATTATCGCTGCTGGATTCATTTGGTTTGATTGTGAACAGAGCTCCTTTGTTAATAAAGACTGCACTGTGGGGTTCACTGTATTAAATAAAATGAACTGAATATTTCCTCATTCAATGAACATGTTCATTTAATCAGTGCACGTTAGCACGACAACCTCGCTCGCCCCAGACACTTCAATCACAGCAGCATACGGATGTGAGTCGTGACCGTTATATGGAAACAAGGGCAGAAACGAATCATTCCGACAGATACAGACGTGTAAACTACCAGCAGGATCACGTACTGTATAAACATGTGCGACACTCCCTTGTGCTGCGACTCGCTGTTCATATTATAAGCCTGCAGAGCTGCACATGATACACGCTGCAAATGACCACAGGAGCCCTGATAAATCCTGGAGATAGGATCGCCCAGGACACGTCGCTGCATGCATAACAATGACTGCTGCTGTACGCCTGCAGTCTATATTGACTCAACCTTGAGGCAGCTCGAGTGCTGTCGGTAAATAAAGGCTGGGAACACGCGCGGCCGTGAAATTACGCGTTCTGTTCGATTGTTGTAACGAAGAATCGGTCTGCACACTTGTTCGTATGACCCACAGGAGTTCTTCATTTGTGTTCTCCCCGCTGATACACAGCACTTGTTAGGGTGATTATAAAAGCAAGCAACAAACGCCGAGTTGTGTAGTTAAGGATGTGTTTAATCTCTGGTGAGATTTCTGCATCTTATGTATAAGCTTCCAAGGAAGATTTATGGTCCCCGCTGTCTTCCAGCCAGTCTTAACGTTAAGGATAATTAAGAAGTGTTTGGGGAATGGCAGGTGGCTGAATGGGAAGTCTGCTGCCGGGCGTCTCGTCACCTCCCAGGACGGATCATGACGGGGAAACATAATGGCTGCTATGTCCCCAGCCGAATAAAACGAGCTATCTGGGCTTCATTCTCCTTCCTTAGCTTGGCTCGGTTGAACAGATGAGTTAGAGCCCTGCATGTGCAACAAGGGATATAAGTTACAGCAGTAATCAGCGCTGAGAGGGGGTTGTTTGTGGTGATGAACGTCTGAAAACATGCCACGGAGGCGGGATGACACCCGTGTGTCTTGTTAATGAGGGGAGAGCGACAAGGAGGCAGGCCTTCGCTGCGAGTTATGAAGATGGATTTCCCAGCTCATCTACGTTTAAGGTTATCAGAAAAAAATGCTACACGTCAAGGCACGATCAACATCTATTTCTTTCTCTGTCTGTACTGATATCAATTTTTTATCAATTGTTTTTGTCATTAATTAAATATGTATGATTCTATTACCCTTCAGTTATTACGCTTGAAAGACGACGTCATGACATTAGATTAAATGTTTAATCACTGATATGAGAAGGGGGAGAACGTGTACACGACCTGGTGTGTCACAGACTGTGACAGACTGCCACACACACACACACACACACACACGTATGCACACACACTCAGTGCTTAAATCATATTAAAATCACCCGCGCATTCTTCAAACTGATCTTAATTATAAACAAAGCTGATTAATGTGCATTTGCATAAAAGTCACCTCCTTGTTACTCGCAGCAGCTTGTAATATTGTGACATTGAAATGCGACCGCACGCCCGACAGAACGGGCGCAACAAGTGGGCTCAATATCAGTTGTGATTATGTGACGCATAATGTGATGCAGAAGAGGAGACACCCAGAAGAAGTAAACTGTAGCGCATCACTACCCTTAGAAAAATGTAATGGAAATAAAAAAACTCTTCCAAATAAAACACAGTACATCGATTGTGGTGTTGGTTTAGCCCAGAGGTTAAATCATGGGTCCCATGTGCAGAGGCTCAGTCCTCAATGTGGTGGCCCTGGGTTCAACTCCCACAAGGAAGTGTGTTTTTTTGTTATTATGTGGGCGGGGATGGAAGGGTTTGTCTGCTGTTTCTGTCTTGTTTGTATTATATCTATGTTTAAAACAAATATATGTATGTGTGTGTTTACCTCCTGTGGCAATTCCTGTGAGGGTTGCCAATTTAGCGATGCTCTCTCTCCCTCTTGGCGACTTTTTTCTAAAAAGCGACTTGCGACAAATTTAGCGACTTTTTCAGACCAGTGAAATGTATTATATTGTAATTCATTCCCATGTGTGCTGCTCAGAGTAATCGCAATTCACGGCTCCTCTGCCAACAGCTCCGAGTTGCTCTCTCTCCTCTTGTCCTGTGCGCAGCAGCACTGCGCAGGCAGTCAGGGGTGGGCAGGCGGGGCTCAGGGAGCGGGCAGGACAGCGGCCAATCGGGCAGCTCGCTCGCAGCAGTGCTAGGACAACCGCTACACAGAACCATGCTGGCTAAAGATGGATAAGGACAATGATGGATTTAAAATTCAACTGGCACTTATAGGCCTGGGTTTTGTTATTATTTCTTTTAGTACATATAATTGAATTCCACTGATCAGCAGGTGGGGGTCGTACACAAAATGATGCTGCAACTCGCCAACAAAAGAAAGAAGGAAGACTTATCGCGAGTAAGTACAGATGCTAACAATTCAAGATTTAAAACACACGCTCCTATGAAGGTGCTGACAGATCACTATTTAATTCTCCATATTTAAGTGTTTCCTTACTTCCTTACTTATTGGTTGTACAGTGACAACCCATAAGTAGAATGCTTGTACGTCCTATGAGTCATTGTTGAGGGAACTTAAACTCCAGATAGCTTTTCCTGTGATGTCAGATGAGTACTAGTGCAGGAGTCAAAAACATCTTTTTAATGTTATTGAATGTTTTACTGGGATAGAAAAACATGATGAAGAATTCCTGCAAACAGGGGAGTGCATGCCCACGCCTGCAAAATAACTTGTTGTAGTCGCTTTGCCAGAGTAGAGGTGCCAGGCAGCACAAGACATACCGCGACAGTCACACTGAATGTAAACATAACTTCTGTTTGTCTTCAATTTGCACCTTTAATGTTTGCTTAAAAGAGACCACATTTAGTGAAAGTTTGTTCTAAGTTACTACTTCCTCTAGGTTAGGTAGCCCCCTTCATCATGGCTACAATAATAACTACCTGCTGATAAATTCTGATGTTATTTTGAGCCATCCTTCCACCCCAGTTCCCCTCGTCTGCAGACTTTGTGGCTTCATTAAAGTGTCACACCACCTCCTCCTTCGCTCTCTCGAAGGACGTGAGTCATAATTCCTACTGCAGCTGGAAGGCTTCGTCACCGACTGTCCCGGGTACTTAGTGTTTGCTCAGAGAGGCGGACCTACTAGCAACCACTGCAGATCATCAGGGACAGACATTAGATACTGTGTTAATACTTAATCTAACTTTATTTATAAGAGCCATCTGGATGAGATATAATTGGATTATCTTACAGAGGAAGGTGGGTCATCAAACATTTGACCTTGTTCTCCGTAGTTTAACTCATCAGTGTGGATGGCATGAGTCCTGTACACAAGGATGAACGCAGGAAAGTCACATGACCTTTACATAGTTTGATATATTATACTGCCCTCAATATTAGTGTTAAATTATATTTAAATAAGTGTAGGTCGCTGCACAGCATAAAGAGGCCAGTTATTTAGCTTGGAGCATTTGGCTCATTATTGCCTTTGTTTTCTTCTGTGTTGAGTTAATAAATGGAGTTACAAGACTTGTGCAGCACAAACTCTGAGTACTGTTAAATGTGCAAAAGTCCCCCCCCTTCCCATTTTGGTGGAGTATGATTCATCCCAATCTGAATTATTCACCACAGCAGCCACGTCACAAAGCATATCTGATAAATGGGCTAGGTCCTCTGGCACTTACAGCTCAACCACTGTACCAAGTATTAAAGAGCACAGCACCTTGTCACCACTGACAAATATATTAACCATGACTTAATGAATAAGGAAAAATATTGAACTATTTAATTAAAATTCTCTTTATCTACTAAGAGATTGAAGAAGATGCTGATGCAGCACCCTTGAGTTTGAAACTGAAAGTGGAGCTGTATCGTTGAGTTTTTCATTTTGACCTAGAAAAATCTGATGTGGTGATATTATGCAGTTCAACATGAGGGCAGCTGATGATGCCAGGAGAAGATAAAGGGGGGAAAAAAACTAATTCTGAAGACTAATTTGTCTGCAATGAGGCACAGCGAAGAGTGAAACCACAACTACAGTATACAAGCAACCTCATGAGACTGTAAGACTCATTTAAAAGCAGGAACACAAACTGCATGACAGGAATAATCTTGTACAACAGCAGCTGTAGGACTCTCCTTGTGTTCAATACAATCCCTACCATCTGCGTTTGGTACAACGCAGCACTAACAGATTACATGGCTCTGCTCAATATTTCTTCATTACTTATTTCAGTCCAGTAATGTCACTTCCTGTTTCAGAGCAAATACAGGAAAAAGAGTCTTTTAATAAGTCTGTAAAATCCGCTGTAGAGTAACCTGCACTAAGACTGCTTCATGTGTCAGCTGTGCTTTCATGCTAATGCAACACGTCGATATGCTAATTCTTAGCATGTTAGATTGGTAAGATGCTATCATTTAGCATGCTATTGTAAATTGGTAACATTTAGCGCTTAAGCATGCTTTTTTTCGCAGTGGCATACAGGAAGTGTGTCGTTTAGGAGGGAGTTTAGCATGCAATTGCGATCTTTGACGTCTATATGGCGCTAATTGAAACCCAGGTGATAAAACCTTTGCATTGTGATATGCTAACAGGTTTTTCTACTATTTTGCCTGCCCTGTATATTTAAATGAGAGTAGGCTAAATAACAGAAACACTTGTCAATAAAATAAAATAATGTTGAACAGGATCATAACTACCGTAAAATCTGGAATATAAGACGCAGTCTGTTTTTGGGGGGTATCCCAGAGGGAAAAAGGTTTTCCACAGATATTCATTAATAAAAATGTGTATACAAGTTATTTCAACACTATTTCAACTTATTAGAAAAACATTCAAAACACACGCAAATTACAGCCTACCATCTTTTTTTTCCTTGCCATGTCCAGTAAGCAATCCTGCCAGATACCGGTGCGGTAGTTGAGCTCAGCCTATACGTTAACGTTGATTGTTGTGAGGGCGCATGTCCATGACGAAGGCTAGATAATAGTGCCATCGCCTGGTTAAAATACCGTAACACAATAACATACCTCTCTGCATTTTAAACTGGTATATTGGTCGCACCAGTATATAGGACGCAGGCCACTTTTTAGATGAAAAAAAGAAGTATTAAAAGTGCTTCTTATACACCGAGTTTTACGGTAAATCACTCAAAATCCAAACATTTCAAAATCTAACTCACTGTTCAACATCAATAAAAACTGAACATTATAACAAATATATAGTATAGTATAGTCTTTAATATCCCGCCTCGTAAAATGTGAAACTTTTAACCCTCTGTTTACGGCCTTTGTGCTAAGCTAAGCTAATCGGCTGCTGGCTGTAGCGTAAAGGGAACAGATATGAGATTGGTAAATTCTCATTTAACTCTCTGCCAGAAAGCAATTCGGCATATTTCCCAAATTGTTCCATCGTTTATTTAAGGTTACAGCTGGCAGGTTTGGTTAATGAAACATTAAGAGCAGGTCAGTGTTCAGAGTTCAACTCTGATCACTTGCATGAATGCCAGACATGCTTCACGCCCACCAACCCTGACCTCACACCTTTACTTTACGCCTCGCTTCATCAGAGCGAATCACTTACAGCACTGGAGCGAAACATTGGCAAGGGATGTAAATTATAAGGTGCTGAATCTTCCAGTGTGGATGGAAGTCTTATAAAAAGATGGACAGCATTGTCCACAAAAAGCAGAGGAATACATCCACCCACACAGCCATACACAGTATCTCTCTTCATCTCCCTCCTTCCCACAACCACACATGTTGGATGAGCTCAGCCACAGCAGGAAAGAGAGGTTTGACAGTTCCTCTCTGATCACTCTGACGTGCTCCTGAGAGGACTGCGGCTTGCTGCCCGCCATTACAGCTCCGCCAGCCCGCTGGGAGGTGGAGGAGAGGAGGTGCCCTGCCCCACGGCTCCACGGGAATGATAGGGAGGCCTGGGTGGGGGGATGGCGTGATGTTCGGACACGACTGACAAAACACCACCTGTCACACATTCACAGGCCTGAAACATACTGACGGTTTGTGATGCTAACTCCCGCTGACAGGCTGAGGGGAAGAGACAGAGGTGGCATATGAGAATGAAAATCAGAGCGCAGGAGTGAAACCAAGCAGGGCGAAGGTGTGAGACATGAGCATTAAACAAGAAGGAGCAGGAGGGAAAATACACGCTGCTACCTGCCTGAGCAGAGAAATGTTTTTTTCCTGGAAGCAGCGACTTTCATAAAAGTGTGACAGAGAACAACTACAGCTCTTCTTCTAATCGTGTCATCAGGGATGGGAGGGAAAGAGATTAATAGCCGGCACATTTTTCTCCTCGTCCTCTTTAATTGTTTGCTTGTTTAAGTTATTTTTCATCTGCTTCATTAGCAAGTGGAAGGAAGTGTCATTTATTCTCCGCTAATTATCAGGCAGAAAAAAATACTCTTTAACACAGCCCATGTCCGCAGTGGTACAATGGAAACACAAATTAAATGTAATTTGTGTGCTGCTGATGGATACACACAACAGGAAATGAAGGATTAGTGCTGGGTTGGTGCCAAGCGCTGTACACAAGTGGACACCATGCATACATGTGATCATAATTAGCATTTTGTTCAGCAGAATTTCTCGTCTAAAATTGTAAAGATGTGCCAAAGACATCGAATCAACTGCCTTTCCATCTGGTGTGAGACTGAAGACAAAATATGAACGCTTAAGGTGACTGCACACTGTGCAGACAAACGCCAACCAACACCAAGTGTGCGCCGACGGTTGGTGTTGGTTGGATGGAGTTGTTTGAGTTTGACATACATACATACTGTGCGCTTTTCCCAACATGCTGCGACAGTCTGAGAATGTGTTCCCATGACAACTAGCCCACGTGCGGAACATCAGTATGCACGACCTTCGTCCATGTAAAATAAAGCTAAAACTTAAATAAGAGTAGACAACAAAAGTCTGTCCTGCCGACAGTTGGTGTTGGTTGGATGGAGTTGTTTGAGTTTGACACACAGTCGGGATTGGTGGAGTTGTGGAAAGTCGGACCAATGTGCGCCTTTTCCCAACACACTGCAACATTCTGAGTGCGTTCCCTTGACAACTAACCCATACTCGCGTGCAAAACATCAGTACGCACGACCTTCGTCCATGTAAAATAAAGCAAAAACTTGATTAGAAAAGGCAGCCAACAAAAGTCTGTCCTGTCAGCTGATATCTGGGCAGTGTGGAGCCGGCAGTTGGAACATTCTAAAGACGGCAACTTCAGAATGTTGAGGTGAGTTGGCCGTTGTCTGGGCAGTGTGCAGCAACCTTAAAAGTGACATATTGTATTAGAATATTCTGCAATCAAACACAAAAAGGCTGAAACTTTCTCTACTTGTCAGACAAAAGCTTTGCAGGATCTTTACACCGATGTCATTTTTGAAACATCAGATGCGTAGTCTTTTGTTAAATTATCTTTTATGACACACTCAGACTGCATCAGCTCTCACTGCACAAGTATAATCGGTGTAAAATGCAAGCGCGACCTCAGCAAATGATGAAAACGTCCAAGCTGCTTGCAGCTGTCGTCTGCTAAAGGAGCTGTGAAATCAAGCTAATGTGTAATCATTCCGCGTTTTATTAGCTCCGGTTTTAAATGTATGCAGATGAACCTTTTAATCCTTCGACCAGGGGGGATTTATTTCAAAGTGAGAGGAAGAGGGAGCAACGTGGGATAGAATACAACAAGCTTCCACTGCATATATTTAAAAACACATCTGAGGTTTGAGCATTACTTTTACAGCTCCTTTTCATGAGGGATGCATTCATGCAAGAGCAACCTGAACCATAATGCACAGGTGCATTACCAACCATGAGACTGGAGTAGGGCGATGTGGAGCACAAGAGTAGGAATCCAGTGAGGTTCCCATGTGTCTATGGTCGATGGTAACACGGCAAAGGAGAGGGATTCTCATTTTGCATGCATGACTTTGAAAAGTTAATTCCTTCCTGCGGTCCTAAATGATAACAGTGAAACTCTTGATACGTCCAGGTTAAGCCGGTAGAGGCTTTGCTCCCTCCCTCCAGGCTCACCTCAGTGCCGTCACACAGCCTGCCTCACTTTTCCTCCAGGCCGTTCCCCTCTTTGGGTCTCTTGGTCAAAGCGTTTAAAAAGTTGTCATCATCAGTGACGGTGACTCCTAGCTTGTCCTCTTCTTGTCCTCTATCCAAGCTTTTCTCCCCTCAGGGAGCAGAAGCACCTGTCCTTCAGTCGAACAGCCAGGTCTCTGCTTAACACCGCTGTCAGGCACTGCCCTTCTATCTGCAAATCACACTGCCTCAGGGGAAGCCAAGAGGTGATGAGGACCAAGGAGGGAAAATGCTGAGTGAAGGAAGGGAGGATGCACTAAATTCTGCAGGAACAAGGGTGTGCTAGTGATTACTAAATAGGGTTTACAGTGGCCTTTAAAAACGACACACATCGAAGGAATATAGTCGCTTTTTTTTTACTTAAGTGAAGCTTTAGAAACAGCAGAGGAGCATTTGTGATATTTGAGGTAAATACCATCTGGCCACCTACAAACACAAGCAGTATGTTGTTAGAAATACTTCATATTCAGTGCACAGACATGTTTTACCTAGTGTATGAGCAACTCTCTATTCTTTTCTGCATGTGGGTAACTTAGTCAGCCACAAAATTTTTAAGGACCTAAAAAGTGGCTTCAAATCTTAAATGTTGCCATTTTATGAGAAACAGGTGGTTATAGTGATGAATCTGCAAAGATTTATCACCCAAATCTGCAGCTCCCTTCTGCCTTACAGAGCTTCAGACCGACTTTCAGCTCAATGTTGCTGTTTTGCGTCACTCTCACTGTTCTCGTAGTCTCGTTTCCCGGCACAGCAGGTGGCCAATTTCAGAGGAAAAGCTCTAAAACTCACTGTACACTCCCCGCTCAGCAGCAAGCAGCAGCCGAACACAGCTAGTGACTAGCTGGTAAACAGAGTGGAGCATTTAGCAGCTAAAGAGTCACATATTTCCCTTAGTGAGTGGGTAAAAAGGGATGAGTTAAAAGGGAGTGAATGTTGGACTTACATGTATCAGGTGGCCAGAAAATATGACCACAAAAGAAAGATACGGCTGTATGTGTGACAAGAAACTGTTAGCCATAACTTAAAGAGTGGGTATCATGCTGTTTCACATATGAAGACATATATAATGTTGCAATATTGGATGCTCATACTAAACGTGGGTGAAGTTTCAAATCTGTAGGTAAAAGTATGTTGGAGTAATCCCCTGCTAAAAAAGTCTCAGCCTGCAGGCTGCTGTGGACGCTTGCTTTCAGACAGACCTCTTCAGATACTTCACTCTGTGATGTCACAAAGTGGAGGAACTGTATATTTGTGCATCTGCCCAAGACACAGCAGAACGTCCTACCCCTGGCACAGTTCAGGAACACGCCCACCCAGCAGCTTAGTCTGCCTCTGAAATTTGTTTCGCTCCACCACGCTCAAAGGCTCTGCTCGTCAAGTTGGTTCAGAATGTCTTGTTGTTTGTTTGGCTGTGAAGGAAGGACATCAGTGTTTACTTTTCCAAAGGACAAGAGCACCAGACAATTTTACTCTTTGCAGACGACTCTGTAACACGGCCACAGGGTATGAGGCGTGCCTAAAACACTGAGTTCTGCCCTTCATCAGGCTTCAGGGGGCTGGCCAATCAGAAGAAAGCGGGCTTGTAGGGGTGGGGTTTCTTAAAGAGACAGAGCTGATTGAGTCGTTTCAGGCAGACGCTGTATGAGGACCTGCACAGAGCACCAGTATGAGAAAGAGTTTTTTTAACTGTAAATTATGCTAAGCTACTCCACAGGTAAGTGAAATATGAAGCTTGATACCCCACCTTTAAACTTAACTTTTTTAGCTTTTTAGAGGCCTAAAAACTAGTTGCAGGTTAATGAAAAATATTCATCAATAAATGTGCAACAATATAAGTTATATTAGTCATGAAACTTTGTGTTGTATTGTTTAGGAAACATTTATTTCTAAAACTGGGCTAATCTGCTCAGATTTGACTGATTCAAGAGTTGCCAGATTCTGGTTGGTTTAATGTCACAAAAAAAATGTAACTGTTTAAATTTAGTTCATTTGGATCCCAATTGTTATAAGTAAAGAGTTCATTGAAGAATTGGTCTCAGGGCCTTCAAATGACAAACCAAACAGGCAGCACAAAACAGTCACATGATGTGCAGTTAAGTTGTTTGATGCCTAAACAGCACAATTAAAAATTAAACAAAGGCGATGGATTTTTTAGTCATGCCTCTTACACCACTGTTGCCCTTCAATCTGCATTTAATTTGTCATTGAAGCCTCAAATAGAAACCTTTGTACGCTTACTGTCTCATTGTTTTTTGGCGAGCAGTTGGGATCAATAGAGCCTCCGTGTATGCTTTACAGACTTGGAAACAAAACCTGACTTATAGGCAGCTTCCTGTCAGAAGAGGGAGAGGAAAGTATTTACATTTCAAATGCTTTTATGCTGATGTGAAAGTGTCCACCAGCCCTGTGTTCCCAGTAAATCATTTCGCTCTGTGTAACCAGATAACTCAGGCACCATGGCATGCTTTTGTTCTGCTGCTGCTGAAGATTTAATGCTTTTCAAAGACAAAAAATAGAGCCTGAATGCCATCTGCTCAGGACGGAAGTGATAGGAAAACTGCCTTCACCTTCTGGCAGTGGATACAGCAAGTGTGCATTGTCATAAGCGCTGCTAATATGGAACCTATAGCATGCAGGAGACAGTGATTTCAGCCTGACGACACAAGCTGAATGATTGTCGCCCTGCCTGACTCAGAATGGGTAACATGTTCTGATGCATCGATGGCTTTAACAATATGTTCATGTACTGTATGCACTCCTACGTTCTACTGTGTTTAGCCTGCATGAATGTATTCATAAGCAACAGTTGGCCTGGCTTTGCCATGTGTGTGTGTTTGGAGAAGCATGCTAGAGAGAATTACACACTTTTATGTAGTGTGACATAGATCTCTGCCAGTCTCGCGCTCTCTCCCTGCCTCATTTCTGTGCTTACACTGTCTACTTTTGCTAACTTGTTTGTGTTTCTCGCACACTGTATTCTATATATACACAGTCTGCTTAAATCTTCCTCTGGGATGCATGGTAGGGTTGCACAACATAGGTTTTACTTATTTAGCCCAAGCTACTTTTACCGTTTATAATGAGAGGAGGTGCAGATTTCTCCATTCTGAGAAGGAAAGCTGTGAAATTAATTTCTGTCTCGGAAATAGTCCTTCAATTTTCTGGCCTCCCACACACGTCCTGACCCACAGAATTACTGCGTCGCGCAGCAGGACATGTGCTAATAGGAGTCCATACCCCCCTCTGACTGTGAAAGATACATACAGACCATAGGGGTTTGAGTAATGAGCCAGCGCCACCTGTGCCCACGATACCATGAGAGACATAGACGATAATGCTGATGAGCTTCTGAGAGCCGCTGCGCCTCTTCACACCTCCACCTATCTCGGGATTGTTCTTCGCCAGAACTTAGCATCGCTAGAAAATAGCAGTCTTATGAAAGAGAGTCATGGGGGTCATTCTCTAAAGGGGGCACAATGGGAGAACATTTACAGCTGCAACGCTGATGTGGGCTGAGAAAGTGTTCTGCTGGGAACACACCTATTTCTGGGGATGGAATGAAAAAAGGCTTTCTAATTGTTGTGATTAGGGAGCAGCAATTAGCTTTCAGAGAATTCTGCAAATGGAAATTTCAGCATTGAACAGCGAACCACCAAATGTACCAAACAGAACCATCCAGAAGTCTGTCAATTTATAAAGGGAGTAGACTTTCTGTGTATGTTTCCACTCAGAGGCGTAGGAATAATCCCAAAGTAGAGTGAACTTGTCTCTTGTGTCCATCAATAAAACCCATCAACAAATCCCAATAACAAGTTATTTTTTGCAAGTATACCCTGTGTATCCAGAGCCTGATTGAGCTAATTCCTCTGTGCCATTGAGCCCCATTGTTGTCCATTTAAAACGGATCAGTGAGCCACGACGCTGCGTTGACTCAATCCAACACACACCGTCCTGTTGCCAGAAATACTCACTAGAGCACCAAATGAGGATTAATCCACCGCTGAAAATAGTCCATGTCTAACGTACCCTTTTCTCCAGTTAGATTAGGTTTGCTAAAAACTACAGCACCCAGCTTGCTTTAGAAAACTACTGAGCCTTTAAAAACTAGGATTACCAGCTTACAGTTGTATGGCTCTGCCGAAAGATGCACTTAACATCAGTGTTTCCTACAGAATGACAGTGTAAGTGTGGCCTCACTGGTCTCACAGTCAATAAAAGGAGGGATATAATACCAGAATGTCTCTCTTTCTTTCTCTCTATGTTTTTCCCTGCAGTGAATATGTTCGTCAGTAACACAGTACAGTGACCTTGACCTTTGACCTATGACCACAAAAATGTAATTATTTAATCCTTGATTCGAGTTGAATGGTTGCACCAAATTTGAAGATATTCCCTCCAGGTGTTCCTGAATTACAGGGTCTAAAAAAGTTGGACTGGCTGAAAAACACAACGCCTCCGTTGTGAGGCATAAAATTGAAACCATTTATTTTCAAGTTGTTTTTAAAGATTTACAACTACAGAAGGAACAAAAGGGCTTGACGTGCCATCGAAAGAGTAAGAAAGTCAGAAAGTATGGAGAAAAGGACAAACAGATTGTTGCTTTTGGTGTTTTTATGGATTCTGTTCAGACTTTCGAACTCCCTTAGAGCCCTTTTCTCATCTTAACTTAAAGACACAATACAATAGCCTTAGACATGTTCATAGTTATATTTTTGCTGTTTCTCAAACAGAGGCCATGCTGACTATCAGTCATATACTGATAGTGCTCATTCAATCATCTATTCAATATCTATACCGCTTATCCTGTTCAGGGTTGCAGAGTGGCTGAAGCCTATACCAATTGTCTTTGGGCGACTGGCGGGGTACACCCTGGACTGATCGCCAGTCAGTCACAGGGCTGACACATAGACACACAATGACACCAATTAACCTAACGAGCACATCTTTGGACTGTGGGAGGAGGAAGTCGGAGTACCCGGAGGAAACCCCTTACATGCAAGGGGAGAACATGCAAGACTCTACACAAAAAAAGCCCCGAAACCGGGATTGAACCAGGAACCTTCTAGCTGTTAGGCGACAGTGCTAACCACTGCATCACTTCCAAAATCCAACCTTGATTCTGTTGCCCTTTGAATATTTAGCTCTACTAATGATTGTATGACTCTTGTAATTGACTTGGTTGTCTTTATATGTAGTGTTTATGTATGCTGGGAAATAGGACAACCTTCGATGTACTAGTGAAACTACTGCAATAACCAGAGCACCAAAGACCAACAGGAATATTAATATCCACAAAATTAATCAACCCAAATAACACTTACACACGCGTCTATGTTATGAATATCTTTCAGAGACAGAGACCATCGGAATAATACATTATATATATTCACTAGAAATTGGTCAAGGAGTACAAGGCAGTCTCTTTGAATTTAGTCTGTTTGGCATTTTAGTGAAATCCACTGAATTTGAGTGCCACCCACTCTCGATATACACAATGGGAATTATTCACATGTTTATATATTTATATATACGACAGCATATGGGTGAGGAGGCAGAGCCAGATTAAAGCGTGCTGTCAAGTAGAGAGGATGAATTGCTGCGAATTGCTCCTGGTGTCTCCATTATTCATGAAGGTATTCACGTCTGAAGGAGAGGCACAAACACGGCGAAGCAAGAGACATTCAGCTTGTTACATTATTGACGGATCCTCAGCGTCTCAAAGACCTCTTTCTCTTTGATATCGCACAGGTGAAATCTGGCAAGCCGTTGTGCTCTTCGCCTCTTGATGCCCACTTCTTTTCCTGGTTGTTTCCCCTTTTGAGTTACAAACCTCCACCTGCTGCCCCCAAAACAAGACGTACTCCCTTCAGTCTGGCTGCGAGGGATTAAATATTTAAGGTTTGCTGAAATCCCAGAAGGCTAAAAGCAGAAAGGGAACCATATTCTGATTCCTTTAAATGACTGTAATTTAATGTGTAACGTGATTAAACGCACACTCCCTGCTATCTTCACCTCACAACACCTACTCTTATAGACTTCGTCTCTCAAGCTGGTAAGTTGGGAATCCAATACCGAGCTACTGACACGGGGAAAAGCTATAAAATAAGGATTAAGTCAGCCTTCGACAGAATGCACTCCAACACAACAGGTCAGGGAGGCTCAACGGGAATTCACCAAGAGTTCTTGAGACAGAACAAAACGTAGGCACCAAGGCATCAAGCAGAACCAGTATGCCCATAATAGAGACTGTCAGGAGAATATTCTGTTGGTTCCTCCTTCGGAGTCTTGGAAGGGTCAAGCAAGAACAAACAAACTCCCTGTTTTGTTCACATTTCGCCCGATTCACGCAGAAGAAGTCTGATCTGTTTGATCTGTAGGCTGGAGGAAGCTGCACACATGCTCTCTCAAACACACACACTCTGAGAACCATCCAACAACCAGCAGGAGTGGGGATTAAGTGCTTGCTGAAAGGCACAAAGGCACCTGTAATTGAAGGGGGGGAAAGCAGGCTTTTGCTGCAATTTAGACTCTGTCACCTTGAGACCTCTAAACTCTCTGATTTAGAGACGGAAAAGAAAACTAGCAAAGCGTAACGGGGAATCTGTTTTCCGCAGATAGCACCAGAAGCCGTAAAAAATAAAAAAATCCACCAGCAGGCATTTCCTGGGTGACACAGCAGCAGCGTTGCATGCAAGAATCTGATAAAAGCACGAAGAATGAGATGAAATGGCTGCTCCGTTTTTGCAGAGCTGTGCTGAGGAGGCTGACACCTGCAGCATTATGATTCAGGAGTCTTTGATCAAATCTGTTGTAATGCACGGCAGTAATGCATATTAGGGCATCAAGGGTGATAAGAAGATGCGGCAAGGTGAGATTAAAGCAGAATGGTTAATACATCCAACATGGCTGAATCAGCAGTTTTTGCCAAGGGTCCGGGAACTTGCGCCTTCGAATGCTGAGCTTTGTTTCGACTTCAGATTCCCCAGAGCCCGGCAAATCCCTGCGGACTTCAACCTACGCTCCGTAGAAGGAGGAGCAGGAAGCAGCCCTGGAAAAGGTGGAAAGCGTTCAGACTAAAACGGTCATACACCGTGTGAGCTCTAATAACCGCAGGCGACTGCAAAATCCCTGACAGTCTCGCATTCAGAGTGCGGAAACAGAAGTCTGGAAAGTGTGTGGGATGTAATGAATTGGAAAGATGTTCTTGGACTGATTCCAGTGTTTTAGAAAATGGAATGCAACTCTTGCCAATGCCAAATGAAATCCTGTGTACGTGCCTGTCAGTACTTTTGCAATTCATCTTTCATACAAGGCTGTAGATGCAGAAAAAAGAGTGAAGTTTCGACCGCCATAGGTACTCCTGTGAGAGAGGACGAGCTGCAAAAGTAAGCCAAACTATCTTCACGCTCATTTCATCTTACATACGTCTATGTGTGTGTGTTTGGCTCTGGCCTGATTGCCTTCCTGTCACATGATAAGGGACACCCATGAAGAGAGCCAGACAGAGCCAGCATCACACGCTGGGAAGCCCATATTAGTGTCAGTGCCGCGTCTGCTGCTGATTGATCTGCCAAACAAGTCCTGTGGACACAGCCAGCTCGGCTCACCAACCCGGCGCTTCAGTTCAAGCATTAACAGGTTGTTTATGTGAAGGTGCAGCGATCCTCACACACAGGCCAACCAAGTGCATTTCAGCTTGTTTTATTTACAGCCACGCTTCATAAAAACGGTCAGACTTCTTTGATGTCGATTCAAATCCCCGCAGAGGAGTTCAAGTAGACGCCATCGTAAACGCTGTTCCATATTAACTGAATGGGATATAACTACACTGTGGCTCAGTGGTAGTCGTCATCTCTTAATGGGAAGGTTGATGGTTCGATCCCTGACTGCTACAGTCACATGTTGAAGTGTCCTTGGACACACCCCTTTGGTGCACGAATGGGCATAGATCCTGATTGGAGATTGGCACTTAGACCTTTGCCATCAGTGTGGGAAAGGGTGAATGCGACATGTAGTGTCATTTACCGTAAAGTTAACTTAAGAGAAGTCAGACTAACCTAAACAAATTCAGCCAAAAGTGACGCTACTTAGGCTTGTTTTACAGTTGTGTTTTTCCTACATTTTCCCCCGTTTATAGCCGTTACACGTCTGATCTTGAATTCAAGAGCTGCCTTACCATTTCACTAGCTAAAGTGCCTCATAAAGAAAAAGTATAGGCCACAGTTGTTGAGAACTTTTCCTTCACCACATCACATGTAGACTCACCCCTCGATCCCACAGGATCCGTCTACACCGCGTTCCATCTACGCCGCGTCATCAATGTTGGCAGAGCAACACACAAACAACAGTTCAGTTTGCACCTCCAAGGTTGATTATCTGCTCATTTGGAAATCATTCTGTGATTTTTGTGCTTTTACCATGGAGGAGTACACTACTTAATTAAAAGTGTTCTTGTTTCGAGATTTCAGTGTGTTGATCTTAAAATAAACAGAAAAAAATGGGAATCTGTACCGGACTGAACATGGTGTTTTATTTTGAAATGACCGGATGCTATATGCTGCTTTCATGTGTGACTTCCTGTTTGGAACGATCTGCTCTGTTAAGCTTGACGCGTGTTTGAAGCGGAGCAGAGTGGAGAAACGCTTCTGGGACGCGCCAGAGACGGACCGCGGCGAGTGCTGTGGAATCACGATCATTGACTTGAATGGGCGCAATCGACTGCGGACGTCGTGGCCGCACTCTGAACGCGCCGGAGACGGATCCTGTGGAATCAAGGGGTTACTCAGTCCGCATTACCCTGTTTCTAGATGGTTAACTCTTACTTCCACACTGTTATTGTACTCTCTTCTCTACCTTATTAAGGCCTAATTCACACTATAATCTGATCACCATGCTTCCCTTCAGCCCCCCAACACACCTGCACCTTCAGGTCAGGTGTGATGATGAGGTAATGATGTACAGTGTTTGTTGTACTGTATTAAAAGCGGTTTCTTATATTGTGTCTATTAGCGTTTACACACTTCCCCTCACCAACACATACAGAGACAACACTGCAGGTGGGTGTAAGATGCCCAGAGGGAGTGAATACAGATTTGAAACGTGGGCGTAGGAAGATGCATATCTTAAGTACAGTATATATATGTGTGTGTGTGTGTGTTTGTGTGTAAGGGCGATGAGGCATGAGGGAATTCAGTGAATGATGAGGCGTAAGGTCGAGCACGCCATACGTACACTCTTTTCAAATGCTGCAAGCATTGCCTCCGTCATCTGTCATCACTTCTTTCTTACACACACAATAAACATATTTTTCTTCATAGTTCGACACGTTTTCTTTACAGTACGACACACACACAGAACATGTGATGCTTGTATCTGCTGTAATTTATGCATGCCCCTAATAAGGTGTGCTCCAGACTGGACTGAGGTTCAGCTAATGGTATTCATGGAGGACAGCAGCATCCATTAGCTTTCCATTTCAAACACTAACCTTTTACAAGTCTTGTGGTTTATGCATCAACGTGACCTTATGAATACTAACCAGGTATAATCTTTTCATCTGCATTCAAGGCTCACAGTACACCAGCCGATTATGGCGACTCGTAGCTTTGGCCTATGGCTGGCTGTCAAACAGCAATTGCATGCTGGCTGCATCCAGACGCTGTGGCGCATCAATGCCCGCCACCGCGGTCGTTCATATCCACACACAGCGCTGTTGTGGTTTCTAATACACGCTGGAAGTCTGAGCTCATGAAACCACTCGAGCCGTTTGTTCTGGAGAGGGAAATTGGATTACGGGTGCAGAGCACGGTAAGCACAGGGCCACCTGTGTTAATGAGATTGCTCTAGTCGGAGCCGCAGCTTACACCAGACTCCCACTCTTGTTTATTTCACACCAGATCAATAGCTTATGGTCGTGCTGTACAGAATCCCACTGAAAAGGTCAATGACAAACGAGAGGAGAAGAGACCCGCATTAATGCCCGGATGTGCTTAAAACTCACTCAGCGGCCCCTCCTGGCTCAGCGGTGATTGACCAGGCTTTGTGGGCAGCTTCACTTTAATAAGCCTCTGCCTGTCTCCTAATTGCCTTTATAAGGTTGATGTTGAACATAAGAGGAGGGGCGTCAACAGGTGGTGGAGAATATTTAGCTCTCCCAAAGCGCTGACAATAAAACTGCAAATAATTAGAGCTGTAGGATACAAACAAAAGGTGCTGCTAAGAATAGGTTAATGAGGTGGGTACGTCTACAGGAAAAGCTCTGAAAGCTCTGAAATATATTCCATAAACACATCGTGTCGAGCAGAGAGAGGCCATGTCTAATCAACTAACCTTTGTGGAATTGAATCACAAAGCTACCCAGTAATAAAGCAGGGCTTCCCTGCAAAAGGCCACCAGTCAAGGCCATGAGATTTGAGACTGAGTGACACAAGGGAGTGGTTAAAGCCAACATCCATGATCGTCGCTTTCTGCTCTTAACCCGCAGAGGCGACAGACGGCTAAACGCATCATGTGCAGAAGTACAAGGAAGAAAGAAAAGGACGAATATTAACACGCACAGGCAAAGATCAGATAGTTTTCATCCTGAATTTGACCCGGGAGAAAACTTACTGAACTTTGCATTTATTAAACTTTTCGCTTAAATGTCAAACTATTAAAAAAATACTCACCTGCACAGAATAATACAGTTAAATCTGCATGAAGCGATCTTTTGGCAACCTGCAGACGGGATAAAAAACCTGCAAACACAACAGGGACGTTTCAGCGCCTCATACGAGGATGTGACCTCGAAGTACCCCGAGTTGCTAATCAGACATTCAGAAGACAGAGCAATGTATGGCTTTCATTAGGAGTCATGTCCCTGGCCTACATATGAATGTAAGTCCAATATTAACTACCCTTTTCAATCCTGAGGGAAATATGTGTCTCGTTAGCTGCTAAACGCTATGCTACGTTTAGCTAGCTGGAAGCTGCATTAGCCGTTTGTTGCCTTTTTAGAGCTTTGATTCTGGTGAGATTCAAGCGGCAACTTTTCACGTTTGATAAATTGTGTCTTTTAAAACAAGATTACCGCAGCTTTAATGAAACATTAATAATACTAAACCCGACAAGCAGCCTTGCCCTTGTATAATTCACAATCCAGACACATACTGTGTTAGGAGATTTCTCTCGGGATAAAGTTGATACATTACAGTGGTCAGGCAAAAGGGTTCACTTTTTTTTTTTTTTACCCTGAGTGTGATTAGGTGCTGCTCTCCAACTCTGAGCACTGTTTAATTTGTCATTGCAGGCACAGCTATCTAGTCCTCCATGGAGCTTGGGAAAAGGTGGAGATGTGTATCTGTGCCGCTGAGAGCGGCTTAGCTAGCTGCGGTTTGATAAGGTATCAATTACATTTTTATTGAGGCTGGTTGAAACGGTTTCCCTGGCCTTTAGCGTCCGACTCCAGCTCTGTTATACCCCGCTGTTAAATTTGGCCTCGCCCCGGGGAAGCTGAGTATATCAGTATAGGGGCATGTGGGAGCAAAATAGACCACCATAAACTACAGCACGAAGCTAATAGATTTATTGATTAGCCCGCCTTCTACTAGTTCCCATTCAGCGTGATACATTAGATGCAAGACGTGAAATCCTGCTGCTGCAAGAGGTTGGTAGGAGTTATGGGACACATTTGTATTCCCACCCAGATGCTTTTTTTCCATACCATCTCTCTCTTCTAACCTCTAGCTGTACCTTCCCTGACAAACCACCCGCTGCTTGGCAGTTCAAAGCGTCCTCTGTACTCTTAAGCCTGTAATGCCCAACCTCCATTAGCATGGGATTTCACACTTATTCTCCAAGACAATCATGCGCGCAGGTTTACAATTTTTTTAGCCCAAGCAACACAGCTGATCTATACTTGCAAGTGTATGTGCTTGTGATCCCTGTTCCCCAGTTTAATCTGGCGGTAGCATCCTCTTTGGCCCTAGAGTGGCAGTGCTCTAAATGCAGTGATAATGAATAGGCCTCGGGGAGTCTTTGCTGACTTGCAGCAGCAGGCTAATGAGATTAGCAAACACACTGAGGGCCCGTTAACGGCATCAGACCCCCTTTGAGGTAGAGCAGGATGAGGAAGCAGGGCATATTTGTGGTTATCTGCAAAGTAAAACTACTACAAATACACTACTATAGAAAAACTCTTTCGGTTTACATGTCATTATACTTTTTACCCCCAATTAGTTGTCAATTTAACTAATCAATGGAGACAAAGCCAAATTGATTTGAATTGCTACACTTTCCCAGAGCAACAGCATGGCACACTGTAAACTTCACAACACCAGCCTCAAAGTGAAACTTCAATGTTCATAGTTAACAAGGTCTTCCTCCAAAACAAAGCGACCCGGTGATAAAAATGTGTAAAGACAGTTGAATAGAGCAGTTTTAAGTTGTCCTTGATGCTCTTTTTTTATTGGGTGCAAAACGTCAGGAGTGGCTGCTGGCATAACTGCCAAAAGATAATTAGTAGGTAGTTAGCTTGTTTTTAGGGTCTTCATCGTTAACAAGATTTTTAACGGAAGCCGAAATGATCTACACTGGTTTCCCCTCCAAACTAACAGGTTATTAAAACTTAAAACACAGAATCAAGCAGTTCGATGTGAAAATCACTGTCTCTTTGATGCTCTTTGGCAGCTGCAACCGAACCTTGGCTAACCTTTTATGAGGGCCAATTGTCACCTGGACAAATCTGATAAACGTGCGTCCTTAAAGGAGCAATTCTCCCCTGTAAAAAGCCTCTGTCAGTCAAAGCTGGTGTTCTCTGTAATCGATAGAAGTTATAATATTTGAAATTGGCGCCATAGCTGTGGAGAAAGTTGTACAAACAGCTCGTGGTTTCGCCCATTCTACATTCCTACAACACCCAGCATGCATTGCGCCCCTTCCTCTAAAAAGAAACAGCTCAGTGAGAGACGCTGGTGTGAAATACTACCGAAATATGACGAGAATATACCAGTGGATCGTCTAAGAAATCAAACCTGACAATTTTGAATGAGACATGACATCGGAGGCGGGCATCCTAGATTGAGGAAGTGTGGTTTAGCGAGCTCCCTGGCCTCCACCAGATGACACGTTTTGTGTAGTCTGGCAGAGGTTTTCCAGGCCCCATCAGTAGAGGATACCGTCCTCCAAAGACACAGAGCGAAATTGCATGTTTTTTTTCTACCACAACGGCATTAGCTCCCCGTAATAGCATGATGGGACTGAGGTTGAAAATCGGTGAACTGGCCCTTTAATTTAAGACAAACTGAAAAAAAGGAAAAAATCATCAAAGATTTATATTGAAAAGCCAAATTTGATTCAACTCACAAAACTTGGTGTCAGAAATAGCCGTGCATATCATGCATATCATTACTGGGTGCAGTAAGTTTGGGATGTAAATGTGGGAGACTGTTCAGACTTCAGTTTGAAGCAGAGCTGCAGCAGAATCTTGTCCTACACAGTCTTTCTCCCTTTGTATTTCTGATTATTCAGAGTATACAGATTGGTTGTTTAACGTTTGCACAGTTGCTTTTCTCAAAGGGCAGTCCCCCCCCTCCGCCCCCTGCAGCTCAATCCATTCTTAAACAACGCTCCAACATTATAAATACCAGAAAATCCTTCAGCTCGAGCAAATCCACATGAACAGCTTGCAAACTCAGATCATTTCACATTACAAGCTCCACAATGCTATTCCTCATTGCACTAGTGAATCCCCACCCTTGAATGCATCACCTTGACATCAAACACTGACCTACACACAGTGAGGTAACAAAGCAGGCCACATCGACAACCTTTCCAATGTTTGTATGACATCTAAATTCAATAAAAAACAGAATACATCTCTCTAAACTATTATGCATGCTGTTGCTTCAAAACAGTGTTAATGGATAGTGACGTGAGTGAATGCTTCTGATTAAGCTGTTCATTTGCATGGCAGGGGGTTGATGCACCTTGTCTTGTTATGACAGAGGGCAAAGACACAAAGGAATGCTGACAAGAAGAGCAGCACGAAAAACCACAGCTCGGAAAAACTCATGAAAATCATCCAGTGCGATCACGCTCAATGATAACTGCTGACCATGAGCTCGTAAAAGACTAATAAAACGCAATTTTTATACAAGGTGTTATTGGGAGAAGGGGAGCACTTCCTTGCTTGTCAGTCGCTGTATTGTCAGCATTGTAATTCTCTCCAAATGGCAATCACAAGTCTGTGTTTTGAACACTCGGGAATCCACTGATGAATGTGCCTGGCATTTGAGAGGTCAACAAGTAACCTTTTTTTGGCATAACAATCAAAAACAAGCGGGATTTATCTCTGCCTTGTGGGATATTTTTATATGGTAGAAGATTTTCATTTTGTGCCCTTTAACGGTCTGAAGCGGAGAAATCAACAGGCAAACAGAAAACAGTAGACGACGCTTCGTCTGCTGGAGCCAATCCCAACTGTCATTGGGCGAGAGGCAGGGTACACCCTGGACTGATCGGCAGTTGACCACAGGGCTAAAATAGCTTCCACATTTTTGTAAAATTTACACAGTACACATTTTCACCACAAGGGGCAGCAAACTGGTATTGAGCAACTCTTGAAGAAGAACTCATATACCAGTTTACAGCACAGTCAAACTGTTTGAGATTTTTTTATGTTGACGACTAAGGTAGACGGTTTACAAAGTACCGGACTCCCAATCAAATCTTGTATTCTGCAATAAAGGAACAGTCCAGTGATTTAGCATTGAACTGCTACAACAGGCTAAGACTAAAAATGGTGAGGTAAAAAAAATGTCACCTTTCTATCACACGCTGTCTTCTTCCTGGTCAAAACTCGGTACCTACTTTACCTTGAATGCACCTTGACCACGGTCAGTCCCGTCTTCCGGATGTGTTATGCTAGTAGCGGCTAATGTAGCCTTGATTTGCTAGCCTCAAGCAGAGATAAGGAGCAGGTTACAGATGAGCTGAACGCCGACAGTTATTTGTTATCTTCAGCTCCAACTGACTTCAGTCAACATTTGTAACCGGAGCCAAAACAGACTTCATGCAACCTGTTTTCACTTACACAGAAGTACTTTCCAACACCTGTAAACAGACTGTGATCTCTGAAATCCAAGGAGTTTCCCTATGGCCATTTGACAACATACACAGTCAGGTCTTACAAGCAACACACCCAATATATGTATGTGCTGCATTCAAATAAAATCAAAAGCAATGGTTAAAAAAAATTGCAAGAAAAAGTTGTAAAAGAACTTTGTAATGAAAATCCTGAAAATGACTTTCAAGTGTGAGAAGCAAACACCACAGTAGCAAATCACACAGAACAAACTAGCGAAGCACCAACCGCCGTGCACAACCTTTGCACGCAGGTATTCATCTGCCATTTCTCATTTCTCCTTCAGTCAGTCCCTGACTGCCAGGCCACAGTAAGAACATCAAAAAGAACAGAAATGGAATGACAAAAAAGGAAAAGTTAAAAAGACAGCTGAGCGTTACCACAGAGAAAACATCTGCCATGGTTCAGGCGAGCCAAGGGAGCATACAAGGAAGAGTGGGCACACAAATCCCCACTCCCACAACCACCCACACAGAAAAGAAGACAGATATGTGAGTGATCAGACGCAGATGCAGTAAACTCCTCTGGGGGGGCTGCATAGTAGTGAAAAAAAAACTTTTGATATGGTGCTTTTGTAGCTTTGCCTTACCACAAGCTCGTACATGACTCGTTTTACCCATGTTATTATATGACTAGAGCTACTGCTCATGGAATTTACCATGTAGTTTTTTACCATGCAAAATCTTAATGCAATTCTTGTCTTTGTTGTACAAGCCTTTATTTAACAAAATAAACGGTGTGGATTTTATTGACCTTGTGCAGTAATGGATTTTCTAAAGAAAGCTTTAATAGTCAGCTATGTAACAGGGAGTTACAGCAGCTTGCAAAGTGTGTTTTCATTCTGGTTTCTACAGGCTATACAACTTACCAGTAATGCAGGTTAGTCACAAGAGAATACCAACCTAGACTAAAGAAGGAATATGTTCCCGCATTATGCAAGACATAAGCTATGCCACACCACAGATGATGTTTAAATGGGATAACTGATCTAAGAAACTGAGTTTACATAAAGGTTCCAGAAAACACAAAAGAAGTTGGACTTACAGAAGAGAAGTTGTGAGCCCCACATGGTTCCCCTCTGTATTTGCATGAGAGCAGCATGTCATCCAGTTGGTGGCTCAGCCTATCCATAAACTCCAGATTGGTGCCCTCAAAGTTTCTGGGTGGAAGAAAGAGTCGGAAGTCTGACAGCTTCTTAAACCAGCCCTGACGGTCCTCTTGGAGCAAGTCCAGAACCATGGGCCTCACTGTCCGGTTAGCCAGCAGCAGGCCCAGCCAGTGGCCCGCAAAGTACAGGTCACTCTTGGTGAGCTTGTAGAGTCGGATTGGGTTGTTGTTGCAGATTGTGACTGCGGGGAAAGCAAGTTCTTTGGCCCATTCTGTGTGGACGCGTGTGTATGTGGGGAAGGAAAGCCAGTGGAGTAGGCGGTTTGACGACCAGGATAAAAGCAGCCCCAGGGAGGTGCACAGGGCCAGTAGCCAGAAGGCCCTGCGGCCCATGGAGCCACCAGGGACGCACACATGCCTTAGGCCATGCAGGCGTGTCCTTGACAGAAGAGTGGAAGTGACCCGAGCCAGAGTCGGCTTTGGAGCACGCCGCTGACGACCCTTTCTGATCATGGCCGGGGATCCCCGCCGGAGACAGCGCCCCTCCAGGGCCATAGCTGCCCACAGCGCTCCTACAGCCGCGGGAAAGGCTTCATTTCCCAGCCAGGCCTCAGGGGCTGGGGCCCACATGTAGCTCCAGGATAAATCCACTACTGTAATCCACACCTGGATATGTGTTTGGCTTTACAGATATTGACGACCCATGCAGTCTTAGCTGCAAATACCCTGTTTGCACACGTACGAATACCCTCAAGGAATTCAGTGTGGTTTGTGAAGTCTTCTCCTGGTGCTTGCCGGATTCTGACGAACTCAGCTGCAGCTACTTGTTGGTCATCTTTTCTTCCTGGTCTTTTGATCTGAGAGGCGTCCAATCATCCAACTCAGCAGGAGACGAAGAAAGAAAAAATAAATCAGCTAGGCAAATGTGCTCCAAGCAAGGTGGCTTCTACATGAGTGACTCCAGCATCCACCGCAGTTAGTGTGACAGTGAACAAGACAGGATGAGACAGAGAGAGCGAAGGCAAGAGGAAGAGGGAGGGGAAGAGAAGAGGAGAGAGGAGGATGGAATACAAAATACCAAGGGCTAAGCAGAGAGGACAAAAAAAACACAAATGAAAGAAGAGAAGGTAATTAAAATAATGAGTCGACAGCGGAGGGAATTGGTCGGTGTGGTGCGGTCGGTTGCATTGTTCCAGCGCTGTGGTTTCTCTTCCTCAGAGTTACGTGTGTTTTCTTGGCTTCACTGGCTTGCAGAGGCATTCGGCAGCCAGAGGCAGCAATCAGTTCCTTGTCACTATTAAGTACAAGCTTTAATTGAATTCCAAAAAGTCCCCCACGCTCATTTGTTTTCTGTCCCACTTTGCGGTATCACTTTTGATGCCTTGGACTTTCTCGTGATGTCACTACTTTCTTCCTTGTCTCTCCCTGCACTTTGCTTCCACTGGTGTTATTAAGTCCTGCGGGTAGCCACGGGGTAGCTTCATCTTGAGCGGACCTGCTTCACGGCGCCACAGCGAGAAAACATGCTACAACACACTTTCACATGGAGAAGGAGGCACTCATGCGAACGCAGGGACACACACTCGCAGCAGTTTCCTGCGGGAAACCAGAACAGAGATAATCTGTTCTGTCACACTCTGATCTCAACATCTCTCCCCCTTTTTCTGTCTCTTGTTATTCTCTCTTCTGCTTCTTTTGCCTCCCTCATTTTTTCTCCCCCACTCCAAGAAGACGGAATCTCTAATCTCAATATTCCTCTCATGTCCCCGCTCCTCCTTCTAAAAATACTCTCCCCAAATCAAATCCATCAACTTGCCCTCACGCTCCTCCTCCTCCTCTTCGCTCTCGTGTCAGTCAAGCCCCGTAAGCTCGGCCGACCTCCTGTCAGCCTCCCTCTCCTCCTCCTCCTCTTCTTCTTTTTCCACTTTCTGCACGCACTCCCTCACTTCTCTCCTCCGTCAGGGAAGGCTTCTCTTCGCGCTTTCTTCCCTCTGTGTCCTTGTCAGCTTCATCCAGCTTGTTCCCTCTCCGTGCTACGAATGACTTCTCTCCCCTCAGTGATCTCTCTCCGTTTTCCTCCCCCCTCCTTCTCTTGCAGTCTCTCGCGTTTTGCTCCTCTGTTTTGCTCCGGTTTTCTGGCAGCTCATCCTCCCGTCGCACCTCCTCTACTTCTCCTCCTCCTCCTGCGCCACAGCTCTGTCCGCGCAGCCAGTGAGCCCGTCACTGATGAGAGCGCCTGTCTCTCTCTGTGCTAACTCGTGCTGTCCTTCGCCCCCCTCTGTTTGTCTGCCGCTGCTGCTGAGCCACACGGCTTCAGTGCAATGAGAGACTGCTGTGTGCATGAACGTGAAGGTTTGTGTGTAGCCGAGCTAGACATGGCTGGCTCTCCACTTTACTTTCAGCTGTAGAGTCAGGATTTTTTATCAGCTTTGAGCAGATAAAATGTGTTTGTAACACACTATGTGAATCTAAGGGATTTGAAGGAGAGGATGTGTGTGATAAATATTAAAGATTAAATTTACGTGTATTCATTTTAAGTGCTCCCTCATTACTTTTCTTTTTACAGGCATGTTCTTTAACGTTTGCCACTTTAAAATCATTTTGGACGAAAATAATCACTTTAAAGAAATTGTAAAGAAGCACACATGAGAAAGCCACATGCTTTGTTAATTGTCGATTGGCATCCGTTGACACACCTCGGAATTCATCCCTTTGCCAGCGTCTTCTCTCACTAGAGCCAAATCAATACTGAAGTGACTGACTGAAACAATGTTACCATCACAGTTTGCTCACCAGGGAGCACTGACATGTTGACTTTTGATCTATAAAAATAAGACAAGAAAAAACTGGTCGGGCTAAGGGTCGAGGGATAAGCCACAAAATACGGTCACAGTAAGTTTTCCTATAATGATCACGATCGACCGATTTGCCAGTGGGGCCAGTTTTAGCAGTATCCCGGTCCTGAGAGATGTCTGAAGACTTGATCTCTCCACTGCTCTTCAGTGCGTCTAGAGGGGCCGTGAGCGAAGCTGGCGTAGACAACATTTGCTCACTTTTAGAGTTATTATTCTTTCAGTGTTCATTTACAAGACTTTTTTTACTGAGAACAGAGTGATCCGCCACGGTCTCCTGCTCTCCAAAACAAATTCACCCAGCTAGTTAAACCAACAAAAAACAGAATAAAGCAGTTTCACCTTGAAAGAAAGTTTTACTCTGGTGCTCCAAAGTGTGGCCCACAACAGCGCAACCTTGCTGCAAACTTTGGCTGCTTGTTCCTCTCTTGACTTCCAGATTCCCCTTAAAGGGGAGGGGGGCATGCTAATTTCCACCTTCATATTTCACTCTGTGATAACTGTGGAGGAGCTTTATTATTATTATTTTTCTCACACTGGTGCTCTGTGCAGGCCTTCATACAGCCGAACCCTGCCTGAAACGACTCAGTCAGCTCTGTCCCTTTAAGAAACCCCGCCCCTACAAGCCTGCTTTCTTCTGATAGGCCAGCTCTCCAAAAGGGGCAGAACTCTGCAAAGAGTAAACTTCACTTTTTAGTTTTGAAATGAAAGTCTGCTGCTCTTGCCCTTTGGAAAAGAAAACACTGATGTCTTTCCGTCACAGGCAAAGAAACACTTTGTCCAAAACATTCTTAACCAACTTGACGAGCAGAGTCGTTGAGCAGAGTGTTGGAGTGGGGAAAAAAATTCAAAGGCAGACTGAGCTGCTGGGTGGGCGAGTCCTTGAACTGGGCTAGAAGTCCTGCTGTGTCTCGGGCAGATGCCCAGATATAGACTTCCTCCACTTTGTGACATCACAAAGTGATGCTCCTGGAGAAGTCTGTGTGAAACCTGGCGTTCACAGCAGAGAGACTTTTTTAGCAGGGGATTTCTCCAACATATTTTAAGCTACAGATTTGAAACTTCACCCACGTTTAGTCTGAACATCCAACATTCCCCCTCTTTAACTAATATCCTTCATCTTGTTAAATTAAGTGGCAACAACCCTGATCTTTGAAGAGCGACTCTGACGTGAGTTTCATGTAAAAAAAAACTGCACACTAACTAGCTGTGGTCGCATTTATAACTGGTTTGTGAAAGGCTGTTCCATCAATATCGGGTAAAAATATTGAGATTTTGACATAACAGATTTGATCACAATCCTAAAACAAGATCATTTTATGGCCTAGCACCAGTCGGGTACTAGTTTTTAACCCTAACCTTTAACATATGTTATGTTTAATGAGCTTAAGTACTGTACATTTAAACTTAACAAAGATGAAAAACAGACAATTACAGGTAGAAAAGCCGGCAAGAGAAATAAATGCTGTGACCATGCTGACTGCAGTTGTTCCTTTTATCCTCCATAAAACTTGAAAAAGAGCACTATTTCAATCTCGCAGGAAGTCCTTAGCTGCTTTTTATGATAACCTCAAACACAGACACAGCATCAACACTCAAGTAGCCTGCGCAAGGACGATATACTTTTTCATTCTGTCCAATTTCCACCTCTGCTTTAACTGTGAACAGATAGGCAGACAAAGGAAGTTCAACAAGTTAAAAAGGATTCATCAGTACAGGAAGCCTCACAGTAAGTGCTCTTGATCACTCAATGCAAATATTCAGATTCAAGGCTGTACTCATTAGCATGCACCAGGGTTTTTCTTCCAATTACAGAGGAGAGAATATATCCCAGTGTGAGGGTATTTTTAATTTCCCCTTTTTTTTTCATTTTACATTTTTTAATTGAACTCCCGAAAGCTGCTCTCTGTTTCTGCAGGTACAGGTGGAGCGAAGCAGAAAATATAATTTCAAACCCAGAGTAGAGCTCGGATTCATTATCACAGCATCGGATAATTTGTGCAGTTGTATAACATGAGTCACCGAGGCGAGCAAACTTATTATAAAACAGTTTTGTAACAACACAGATGGAGAGGAACATCTATTCTGACTTGGACACACGATGCTTTTTTGTTGTTTGGCAGAACGGCTCAACACCTCCCTGTGATCTCATCTTTGAATACGTGATAAAAGGACATTTTTAACTCAGGAGCCCACACACGAGCCTTAAGAAACCTTTCCCACTGTCAAAGGAAATTAACATAGAAACCCAAAAACGGCATTTGCACACACGCAGGCAAATTATAGGCGCACGCACAATGAAAGACGCGTTCCAAAACAGCAGCGCTGTGAAAACGTTGAAAGAGTGAAACACATCCATGTATAATGCATACGCGGTCAAAACAGAAAGAATAGGGAAGGCAGTATTGAAATGTCAAAAGCATGCTTGTACACTTATTTTCTCTAACACCTACTGTATGCTACACTTGCACACACACACACACGCACGCACACACAGCCTGCAGCTAGAGTCAGAGGCAGCCTTCCAGAGCCTGAATCCACAGGCTGAATAATTAGCTCGGAGCTATAAAGAGGGTTTCTCAGTCCAGCTATGCAGTGAGTGTAAAGAACAGCTCAAAGGCTCAACACATCCAATTTGCAATTCTAAAACATAAGGGAAATCACTGATTAATTAGGGATATAGCAAACCCGTGCATCAGATACAATTACACAGCAGCTAATCGCTGCGATGCCGTGGCATGTGTTCCCCTGCAAAATATTCCTTGTTCGCTTTCATCAACAGCATTGTGTCTGATCAAAGGACACGTAGTATTAAACTGGTTGTGAGAGAGAGCGGTAAATATAAACCACAATTACACATTCATAGGTTATTTTTAATGAGGCCCGGAATGATCCGGAGAATGGACCTCAGATGGAAACGGCTTAATAGCACAACAGAGTCCGGCGCGAGGACGGAAGGCGACAGCTGGAGGTGATCCATAAGGATGCAAGCGCTGTGCCGGCCTCGTCTGAGGGAAGCACAGGTGAGGCTGTGACACCCGCGCCGTAGATGAAAGATGAGGGAGGTGAATAGAAACCGTGTCGGCCATCTTGAGGCAGGCCGCCATTCATCAAAAGCGCGGCTTGATTTAAAATGACAGTGATGGCAGGCAAAGCAATCAATGGCTTTTCTCTGCTTTACGAGGTTTCTATTCTTACTGCAGTAACTCCTGTCAGAGTCCCACACAGGGGAGGGAGCTGCACCTTCCGCCTCCTCCCTGAACCTATTGGATTTTAAATGAATAGAAAGGATAAATCCAGGGGGGGAGCCGCTGATTAAGTCCAAAGATTGATGGTCTCGTGGTGGCCGCTCATTTAATCGTCATTACATCTAATGGTGGTTGTCAGGGTTCATAGAATTATCTAGAAACTGATTCCTTTGTGATGAGATAGTGGAACTGTTTGTTGGGGACTGTCTTTGCTCTTTGAGCTGCTGTCATCGGTGATTACATGTTGCACTCTGGTGCTAAACACTCTAATGAAACTGGTGGGTTTTCAAAGAACAAACTATATATATACAGAGATAGAGATGATCGGCATTGTTTCATTTCTGTGCAAAGGATTTAACCTTAAACCAACTGCTGGCTCGGTCTGAACATCAAAAACCTCTTTGATCTAGTCTAACAACCGCCCTGCTGGATTCTCTCCAGTAGATGACAGTGTGTTAAATCTGATCAGTGGCGTACTCAGGCTCTTTGAGGGGCAGGGGCAAAAGGGGCACCCGCTGCATGTCAATGGGCACCAGCGCACAGAAAATTGTGGGAATTTTTAACTACTAACAAGTAGGAGTGTGTGGAGGCCAACACATTTTCTAACATGTATCATTAATCCACTGGAAGGGCCCCAATGAAATTGTATCCATTGGAAGGGCACTTGATCATATTTTATCTACAACAGGGGCATCCATGAGGGCATCTTTGACGCCATTTTTTCATGCATGGGTACACCACTACATTTTATAGACATGGAGCCTTTTATATTAAAATGTATACGAGTTGCAGAATTTGCTGTCAAGTAAAGTTATATAATGAAACTACTGTGAAAATGTATCGAGGGATTCACTGGCAGAAGCTAATGACTGCCATTAAAGCTATGGTGGTAAAACACTATTCTTCCTGACCATACATTTTCCACGCTCCCTCCTGCTCGCCAGGTGCTTAATGCCACTCATGGATGAATAACTTTATTATAAGTGTGCTTTCATGTGTCCATTAAGTCATTAGGAACATTACCACCTGAATGACAGAATGCTTTGACTTTAACAAAAGGATGAAGCAGCTATGCTGTTATATTGTCAAATGTGCTCCTCAATATGGGCGCTGGTTTGGCTCGGTCGGTAGATCAGGCGCCCACTGTAAAGAGGCTACAGTCCTCGTCGCACTGATCGCAGGTTCGACTCCCGGTCTGCCGATCCTTTTGGTGCATGTCATCCCCCACTCTCTGCTCCCCACATTTCCTGTCTCTCTGTCAAAAAGCCCAAAAAATAATCTTAAAAAAAAAAATTTGCCCCCCAATAAAAAAATTGCAAAGCAAAATGTTATTAATTAAAAACACATTGTTTATGTCTATGTTTGCTACTTAGACAGGTTATATTTTTGCCACATTAATGCTTACAGTTACCAGGGCAGCCGCACTCATGAATAAAGCTTTTGCTTTATTGTTCAACTACCACTTTTTTTTCCCCGCCACACTTTTATTCTATCCCCTCATATATAATCCCAATAATGACTAAGATGTAAGGGGAAGAAAACTTTGTTTCTTTCAACCTGAGAAATTCAAGTCCAATATGCGTTCCCTTTTAGCTATTATTTGGTCTCCACCACCTTCATTAAGAAGTTTCTGTCTCTTCCACTCGCTAAGGAAGTTGTTAACTTGGTCTGTCGGCTGTTTGATTATTGGCAGGTACAGCACAGTCGACTTTAAAAGCTTCTTTACTGAAAATGGGTTAAAACTAGTTCCAAAAAAGATAAAAATGTGCAGGCTCGGAAACCTAAACAAAGAGCTGAAAGATGCTAAAATGTCATCTGATCCATTCTTAACAAAAATAATGACTGGTGCAGCTTTGAATATAAAATAAAGCTGAAATTGAGAAGAGAACACCATTCTGAAAATGTCTCATTATTATGTGAATGACTAACTTTAAGTAAGGAAAGTTTGTAAATTATTTCAAATAATACAAAACGAGCTCAGAATCCATCCAGACAGAACTTTGCTAACTTAGGTCATTAAATTTTTGTAAAGATTGAGGTAAATGATGTTCACTGACTGTAGGGAATTTACAAAGCCAAAGACCAATTGTCCCATTGGAGCCACTGCAGCTTATAAAAGAGAGAAAACTCGACCTATTCACAGAAAAGGAGTTGTAGCATAAAGCAGACGCTGCCCTTTGTACTCGCCTGAAAACTCATTCTGTTGTACTTTAAAGTTTCCAATACTCACACGCACAGAACAAAAAGAAACACTGCAGAGTTCATTCCACCTGTAGAGCGCTGCTGGAGCAGGAGGGGACACGACTCAAAGGAAATTTAAAAAAGGACCTCTGCTGGTATAACGGAACATTTAGCCGTGATGGGGAGGCTCGGCTGAGGTGTAATTCAGCCTCAGGCAGGAAGGACACAATATCCATCAGAGAGGTAAGTACAAGTCACAGAGGGGACTGGTAGTAGCTTAAAAAACACACCGTGGTTTCACGACTTTCACTTATATTAATAATAGCAGGATTTATGGTGCGTTTATGCTGTAGCTGACCTCAGCTGCTCTTTAACGCAGCTGAACTTGCGAGGTAAGAGGGTCAAGTTTAGATTAAATCACGTTAAATTACATGAAGCATTAATGATCTCTGTGGGGAATTTGGAGGAGGATGAACGCATCAAAGAACTTGAAGTACGGAGAGAAGCGCAAAATTAATAATTGATAAAAAAACGTCTAATACGAACTAGCATAAACACTTTTTCTTTTTTATCTCACAAGCTAACATTAGCGTCTTTTTCCTATACAATTAGAGTGAAATAATTGCGGATTAGGAGCTCATCTGGACTAATGAAAAGTAGTCTCACTTCATTTCAGCCCAATCAATGGAGGTGAAAGTGCAGCGACTGCAGCCCTGCTGGAGTCAGGGTACCCGGACGTGCAAGCTGCTGATACAGCAATGTAAGCACAACATGTTAAATCTGATGCTATGGTTTTTTTTTAATTAATACGTGACAAACATTATTTCGTGCCGGAAAACACGGAAAAACAGAGACAGCTCAATTATAGCTGGCTCAGTGATGCTGAGAAATGTGGACAGACTCGAGTTAGTCTGGTAACAGTCACATCATACATCAGCTGCTGCGGCAACATTTCTGTTTGTTTTAATTACATCTCCCTGCAACATTTAGCAGAAGCTTACCATACATTCATCACTTCTTTTCAACTCAAGGAAGGACGCATTTGGTATTTTAATTTGCAGTGGATTTCATCTCATGGAATCTGGAAAAAATAGGGAATAAAAAGAAGTACAATGGAGGGAAAATTCTAAGCTTAATCCAAACGGCAACTGGACTTGGTTGAAGTTCTTGAAGACGTTTCACCTCTCATCCGAGAGGCTTCTTAAACTGACTGGTGGACGGAGCTAGAAATATAAGCCTCTAATGGAGGGAAAAGATTAAACCGATGCAGCAGCACCAAACATTTTGTCCTTTTTTATTCCCCGCATTCCTCTTCATTCCTGCAACTTGACCACTGACAGTTTGGTTGGCTATTGGTGTGCTCCGCGAGGAGCCTGGAGCTACTCGCCTCAGGCGGCGATGAGCAACGGGCAGCAAACTCACTTTCTTCTAACTCCACACCGACCAACAGATAAACTTGTGGTCTTCAGCCCTGACAGACATACATAAAATAATTTATGGCCATAATTAGTCTCAGTTTAATGTAGATTGAGCAGCAGGTTCTTATATCAGGGCAAAAGGAGGAAATATTATATGCATTATGCCGTAGGAACAAATAAAACTGTCTTCTTAGTATTTTTTTATGCTTTTAATAATGCTATATATGATTTATTTATGCTGACTACACACTAGATGGTAAACGGCAGATTTATGGTCTGATTTTGCCCCTCAAGGGATTTTGGTTGGGACAAATTATCTGCCAAAAAGACAATCACGCAAATTTTGAATTGTAAATATTACACTAATAAAACACTTTTGACATTCACAACTTGAAATCCTGTAGCGTGAAAGGAGCAGAGATGGAACAGCGAGCAGAAAACTACAACAGGAAATTAGATTGGAGTATCGGATGTTGCATGATTATGTTCAAGTTACCTCAAGGTTTTGCTGCCAATTGTTTAAAGAGGGGGTATTATGCTGTTTCACATGTTAAGACATATATATAATGTTACAATGTTGGATGTCCAGACTAAACATGGGTGAAGTTTCAAATATGTAGGTAAAAGTATGTTGGAGGCTTCTCAGCTCAGTGTGCAGGCTGCTGTGAACGCCAGGTTTCACACAGTTTTTTCTACATACTGCACTTTGTGACATCACAAAGTCAGGCTTCAGAGAGCTGGCCAATCAGAAGAAAGTGGGCTTGTAGGGGCGGGGTTTCTTAAAGGGACAGAGCTAGCTGAGTCGTTTCAGGCAGAGGGTGTTTGAGGGCCTGCACAGAGCACCAGTTTGTGAGTTTTTTTAACTGTGAATTATGCTAAGCTACTCCACAGGTATCACATAGTGAAATATGAAGCTTAAAATTAGCATAATACCCCCCCTTTAAATCATCATGTCATGACTTAATCTACACGTTTCTTTTGTCCGCTTTGGTGTAAAACATAGAGCTCACAAGTGCCACCAGCGAACAACAGTCTGCCTTTCTGTGAGATCCCAAATCTCTGCACAAACACTAACTGTGTTGTTTTGTGTTCTTCAGATTATAAATCTGGTATTTGTTGTGTCTGTGGTCTCCTACCTTTTAGAATCAGTATAGATGCTCAAATCCTCTATTGTGCACCAGGCGTGAGCATATGTTCATGCAGCTTCTATCAAACTGCCATCGCCATTTTGATTTAAAGACAATAGGAAGCATCTGCTTTGCATTAGGCCTCACACCTGTCTCACATTTACACAGATTAGAAGGACTGTTGGAGATGGAAGAGCGACGGTAAACAACACAAAGGGGGAGGTGCTATAACATATGTGTCAATGAAGGCGTAATTGGTACTTCACTTAAAATTGCGTGCTTTAATAAGTGTTTCCTTGTATGCTAACCAAATAATTAGCATTGTTTGTCCAGCTGCTCTCCCATCTCTATGATTATAACATCAGCTCTGGTTAGACTAATAATCTCCCCCGGCTGACGCTACCTAAACACTGCCTGACAGTTTGGCAGCGTCCCAGCCGCACTCTGCAACACTCTCCTGCCCTTTCCAGCTCCCGTCGGCCATCCGCTCAACTTTACAAACTCAGGTCACGTTTCAGTCAGCAGACCAACCTTTGAAAACCTGCACTACACATTCGTCATTTCACACAGTAAGCAGGGAGGCTTTAACACCGGATGTTATACTGTTGAACCCGATTTTAGTGTCAGAGCATAAGCAGTGAGAGAAAAAATGTGTTTAATGAAATACAGGGAGGTGTACTTGCTTTGAATTGATATAAATAAAGAGGGGCCGGTTGTGGAAGTGTAATGCCTGCTGGGTAATATGCAATAAAACTGGTTTAATTGCACCATTTGTGCAAAATCAATATGCTCTCAGCTTTATTTTTTGCTTCAAAAGCAGATGAAAATATTGATTTTCATGTTTAAATTATTCCCCAAAAAGTCATATTTATGAAAGATTTCTGTTGGTTGTGTTGAATTCTAATCCAATAGGGGAAAATTAAACGAACCAAACATCTAACTGAGCTGTTGTTTATGTCTGCAGTCAGTCACTTGATTGGGTTCTTTGTGTGAAGTGAAGAAGATAAGAAACATGATGAAAAGAATTGTCTATGTTTCACTCCACTTTTGCTTCTGTAAACCCTGAAAGCTTTGGATGAAAAAAGTTCCTTCTGAAAGAATATCTGAATGGCCCTGTTTGTGCCATGAAGAGAAATCAAACCAGGCACAAAGATTGACTGACCTGATGACATCCATTGGCAGGTCTGTTACTCATCAAATGACTGCCTTGGACAAGACACCGCTCTTAACCTCTGACCCTGACTTTGACTTGTACCCTATTCCCAACTGGATTCCTCCATTCCATGACGGAAGCGTTGACACACCTGTCTAAATAACCTAATGTTTTACCCCACAGCATCCGCTCAGCCATAACATTGTGACCACCTGCTTAATATTGTGTAGGTCCCCCTTCTGCCGCAAAAACGGCCCTGACCCCTTGAGGTATGGACTCCACTAGACCTCTGAAGGAGTGCTGTGGCATCTGGCACCAAGATGTGAGCAGCAGATCCTTTAAGTCCTGTCAGTTGCGAGACCGAGCCCACACAAGTCCGATCAATGGGACTTGTGTGTCCAGCACATCCAAAAGATGCTCGATTGGATTGAGATCTGGAGAATTTAGAGGCCAAGTCAACACCTTGGACTTGTTGTTGTGTTCCTCAAACCATTCCTCAACCATTTAAGCAGTGTGGCAGGGCGCCATATCCTGCTGAAAGAGGACACTGCTATTAGGGAATACCGTTTCCAAGAAGGGGTGTACTTGGTCTGCAACAATGTTATGTAGGTGGTACATGTCAAAGTAACATCCACATGAATGGAAGGACCTAAGGTTTCATTGCCCAAAGCATCACACTGCCTCCGCCGGCTGGCCTTCTTCCCAGAGTGCATCCTGGTGCCATGTCTTCCTCAGGTAAGAGATGCACACGCACACGGCATCCACATGATTTGAAAGAAAACTTGATTCATCAGACCAGGCCGCCTTCTTCCATTGCTCCGTGGTCCAGTTCTGATGCTCATGTGCCCATTGTAGGCACTTTGGGCAATGGAGAGGGGTCAGCACGGGCACCCTGACCGGTCTGCAGCTACGCGGCCCCATACGAAACAAACTGGGATGCACTGCGTGTTCTGATCGGATTACACGGGCCAGCCTTTGCTCCCCACAAGCATCAATGAACCTTGGCCGCCAGTGACCCTTTCTCCGGTTCACCGGTTTTCCTTCCTTGGACCACTTTTGGCAGGTCCTGACCACTGCAGACCGGGAACACCCCACAAGAGCTGCAGTGTTGGAGATGCTCTGACCCAGTCATCTAGCCATCACGATTTGGCCCTTGTCGAGGTCGCTCAAATCCTTTTATCCTGATCTGAGACATCAACTTTGAGGACAAGATGTTCACTTGTTGCCTAACATAATCCCACCCACTTACAGGTGCCATCGTAACGTTATATAATCAATGTTATTCACTCAAACTGTCCATGGTCATAATGTTGTGGCTGGTTTATAGTCCAATGTGTTCTTTTTACTCCCCTTCTGTGTGATGAGGGTAATTAATCTTATCTTGTTGAAGAGCAATATATTCATTTTCTGTTTATCTTGATTATCAGTTAATGATGAAATGAATGATTATATGTTAATCTGTTTTATCATAATATAATCTACTGATTTAGTTGCTTGACTTGTTTTTCGTCTTCCCAGAGAGATAAGGTTACTGACCTTGCCCAGGGCAAAGAGTTCCCTAGGGAGTGAACGGAGGACATAGGCAGACACCTTGGGAACAGTCGTAACTTTTCTGTCTAGGTATTAATCTCTGCGCAAGGCGATCTTTCTCTAAGGTATAACATGCACTTTGAACTTTGATTCTTTGTCAGTCTTGATCTCAGTGTTAATCAAACTCTGTGTGAGATACATTGACTCCTTTGCAAAGGTTTGTAGTGTAACTTTATCTGTTGGTTGATGGATATTTGACGTTTTCCAGCAGCCAGTGGTTTTTGTTGCTTTTTTGCCATCTGTTTCTTGGCAGGTCGTGTTTTATCTACCGATGTTACCCATACATGGACTTTACCAGGGGGTTCACCAAGGTATATTTTCCAACAAGTTTTAGCAATCCTCATCCTAAGTTTGTATTGTCCTTAGAGAACAACACCAAAAGTCAATGGTTCTATCACAAGTAGTATCTACTAATTGTGAATTCTGAGGCTGAGAGGATCTGAAACACAGGGAACTATGTTGATTTTTTCTTTTCACCACTTTTGTCACTTTTCATGCACAAAAGAAAAAACTTTGCAATTTCCATCTCCTTTCTTCTCTCCTTGTCTTCCCTCACAGTTAACTGAATAAAAGTGGGTCTTGGTCTCTTAATTGGGCAAAAAACAATTTCAAGACTTAACTAAAGGATTTGAAGAAATTGTTTAATTTTTCACTGATGTCTTAAACTACACGATTAATTGCAAGTGAATATTGGAAAACTGCCACGCTGCTGTTGTGAACATTGTTATATAACCGTGTTTGAGCTGGGAAAGGCTGGTATAAATATAGTTAAGTCTTAAAGGTGTCATGGGAAGGATTTAATGATGCTTGTGTAAATAACTTCCATTTTGCAATAAGTGTAGTGATAACTCATGACACAGTTGGGGCGCCATATATAAGAAACAACCTTTCCTTCATTGCCTACATCTTCTTTGTGCAACTTAGTGGATCCATGAGCTTACAGCTGCAGCATGTAGGCTTAAATAAGACTCCCACCATGTCCAAAGCTTCTTGTGTGTGTGTTGGACTGTGACTCACTACTTATCAGCTTGTTGGATAACTTTAGCAGTTGGTAAAGGGCAGCATGTCCATCCTGATGGCTCGGCTGACTGCTCATGTGAGACATCACCGTTCTGACGACTACGACGGAGAGGTTTCGCTTTTGAAAGGCTAATTTGAGCAATTTAACCACTTCACGGGCCATAAAGACATGGGTGAGGTGTTGGATTTTGTTGCTGCAATTACACTTATGCTCTTCTCATTCCCTAAAAATAAGCCTTTCTTTTTTTTTGGTGGGAAAAGGCAATCAGCGTCCAGGTGTTAATGTGTCACCATCTCTCTAATGACGCATAATGCTCTTCCTGCAGTTTTGTTTTGGCATCTTTCTGTCGTCATTTCTCTCAATAAAGCGTTCGTCCCAAGGCTTCCATGGTAACAGCAGCTCCAGCTGGGCCGACTTGCCTGGGCGTGGCTGCAGAGGAGCTGATGAAAAACCTTCGCTCGTCTATGATTTACTTTGTCTTCGCCGAGAATCAAAGCCAATTAAATTCAGAATGAACCTGTCCCGTTGTACTCTGTAAATTATAAAAGGAAGGATAAAGAATATCTCAGCGGGGGGAATAGAAAGCTCGGAGCAGAGACTGCCACAACAGTTCCAGCTAATGATGCTATTAGTGCTTGGTAGCAGCACAATCAATCAGAGGAGTGATTAGCATGAGCATGTACAGAGAGCTGGGCCATTAGTCAGATGTGCTGTGTATAACCTTCAAGACTCGACTGGAACACGGCGCTCACGCCTGCGCACTGAGAAACACTGTGTATAGTGAGTAAAACAAACTAATGGTCTTTATAATGAAATGTAAAACAGCATCATTACATTGTGTGCGGTATTGTGTGTTAATGGCAACGCAGTGAAAAACAACCCCTTTCAATCTAACAGAAGATAAAGTAGGGACAGTTGCAAGAATGTGGCTTTGAATCAATTATGTATTTATCTCACTCGCGCAGGAGAAGCAACCTTCATTTTTTTCCACCTAGCACTGTCTGACAGACAGCTTAATAAGAGCCTTCACTGTCGGCTCTATTCACTTTGTGCTGTATAATAAGGTATCTTAAAAATAGTTCAGTCAGGGGATATAAGAGAGAAACAGCAGCGGAGTGAGCTGACGCAGTGCCAGGCCAGACGAGGGTGCTGAGGTGAAGCAAGTGAAGAAACACAGAGGGCAGTTTGAATCTGTTGTTAAAATGCAATTATGCCAGTAGGACATTTCCATCTTAGGTTTTCGGCCTTCAAAAATCAAACATTCTGTAAGGAGCTGTAACTTCCTCGAGGATTGTAGATAAAAAGCTCCAAAGGGAACCGTGTCCGGCAGATGTAGCAGAAGTGTCTGACATTTTAAAACGGGAGGTTAAATGTCAGTGAGCTGACTTAATTTTCATCAGATGGGAATTTAATACATTTCAGGATATGCAAAGGGATCATTAAACATTGACTTCTTCATTATTGATGCAATTTTAATGATGTGGGAATTGAGTGAGTCAGAGTGATGAAATATGCTAAAGTCATTCGGACATTTGATAATTTCATTTGAATTCAAAGTAGTGATGCACATTTCTAGCTGGGGTCTACTTTTAGAGCACACAGAAGAATGGCAGCAAGTGGCACAAACTTTGTCCAGTTATCCTAAAACATGGGAAGGAACAACTGAAGGGATGCTCATCTGACAAGACAATATCAGGGCAGCTTACTTTCTGACCAATCTCCCATTTTCTTTATTAGTTTGCACTCTGAAAAATGTAATTGTGGCACAAAAGTCTATCATGTTATAAGGTTAGGAGAAACTAAGTCAAAATATTGAGATAGTCATCATTTTGAGATACTAAGTCAAAATATTGAGATACTAAGTCATTAGTTTGAGATACTAAGTCAAAATATTGAGATCCCAAGTCATTAGTTTGAGATACTAAGTCAAAATATTGAGATACTAAGTCATTAGTTTGAGATACTTAGTCAAAATATTGAGATACTAAGTCATTAGTTTGAGATACTAAGTCAAAATATTGAGATCCCAAGTCATTAGTTTGAGATACTAAGTCAAAATATTGAGATACTAAATCATTAGTTTGAGATACTTAGTCAAAAATATTGAGATACTAAGTCATTAGTTTGACAAACTTAGTCAAAAATATTGAGATACTAAGTCATTAGTTTGAGATACTAAGTCAAAATATTGAGATACCAAGTCATTAGTTTGACAAACTTAGTCAAAAATATTGAGATACCAAGTCATTAGTTTGAGATACTTAGTCAAAATATTGAGATACTAAGTCATTAGTTTGACAAACTTAGTCAAAAATATTGAGATACTAAGTCATTAGTTTGACAAACTTAGTCAAAAATATTGAGATACTAAGCCATTAGTTTGAGATACTAAGTCAAAATATTGAGATACCAAGTTATTAGTTTGAGATACTTAGTCAAAATATTGAGATACTAAGTAATTAGTTTGACAAACTTAGTCAAAAATATTGAGATACTAAGTAATTAGTTTGACAAACTTAGTCAAAAATATTGAGATACTAAGCCATTAGTTTGACAAACTTAGTCAAAAATATTGAGATACTAAGTCATTAGTTTGAGATACTTAGTCAAAATATTGAGATACCAAGTTATTAGTTTGAGATACTAAGTCATTAGTTTGAGATACTAAGTCATTAGTTTGAGATACCAAGTCATTAGTTTGAGATACTTAGTCAAAATATTGAGATACCAAGTCATTAGTTTGAGATACTAAGTCATTAGTTTGAGATACTAAGTCAAAATATTGAGATACTGAGTCAAAGTATTGAGATACTAAGTCAAAATATTGAGATATTGAGTCATTAGTTTGAGATACTTAGTCAAAATATTGAGATACTAAGTCATTAGTTTGAGATACTAAGTCAAAATATTGAGATACTAAGTCAAAATATTGAGATATTGAGTCATTAGTTTGAGATACTTAGTCAAAATATTGAGATACTAAGTCATTAGTTTGAGATACTAAGTCAAAATATTGAGATCCCAAGTCATTAGTTTGAGATACTAAGTCCAAATATTGAGATACTAAGTCATTAGTTTGACAAACTTAGTCAAAAATATTGAGATACTAAGTCATTAGTTTGACAAACTTAGTCAAAAATATTGAGATACTAAGCCATTAGTTTGAGATACTTAGTCAAAATATTGAGATACCAAGTCATTAGTTTGAGATACTTAGTCAAAATATTGAGATACCAAGTCATTAGTTTGAGATACTAAGTCATTAGTTTGAGATACTAAGTCAAAATATTGAGATACCAAGTTATTAGTTTGAGATACTAAGTCAAAATATTGAGATACCAAGTCATTAGTTTGAGATACTAAGTCATTAGTTTGAGATACTAAGTCAAAATATTGAGATACTGAGTCAAAGTATTGATACTAAGTCAAAATATTGAGATATTGAGTCAAAGTATTGAGATACTAAGTCATTAGTTTGAGATATTAAGTCATTAGTTTGAGATACTAAGTCAAAATATTGAGATACTGAGTCAAAGTATTGATATACTAAGTCATTATTTTGAGATACTGAGTCAAAATATTGAGATACTTAGTCATTATTTTGAGATACTGAGTCAAAGCATTGAGAACGTTTCTCAATATAACGAGTTACAGGATAGTTTTTTTTTTCATCCAAGTGGCAGAAACAGGCTTCCATACCTATACAAATGCTAAGTTTGTGCTAAAAAATATTGCTTGGCAAATTCCAAATCTGTTCCATTTTTCATGACTGAAGTTTAACAGCAATGTCCCAGCCAAAGAAGTCAAATGTAGCACAAAAATAGCTACATTTCAGTTTGGTAAAAAAGAGAACTTCAGCATTTACCAAAATAAAGTTTTTCATTTTAGTAATCTCACAGGGATTGGAAATGCCTGCAGTTAATATAACCCCCCTGATTTTTACTCGAGCTACTGTATAACAGTATCAGTTTCATTTCGCTGGGGATTTGAGTTCCACATAAGTCGCACTAAAACTAGTTATGACAATGTTTTGCTGCTCTCCAATGCTGTGAATTTGCCGTGTAAGTTCCAATTCTCTCAAGAAATAACTTCATTTTTCTCATTTTTTGAAGCCATAACTTAAAAATCGGCATGAAATTGCCACAGAGGAAGCTTTGTGAATCAAAGTCAGAAGCAACAGAGCAGCTGGAGAATCATTGCAGTACACTGTCAACACCATCAACCACCCTCAGCAAGCATCTGCTTTGATCTTAAACGGAAAATTAACTTTGAAATGTATGAACAAGTCTCGATGGCCTGATGGTGAAGTTAGACAGGAAGGACAGTCATTATTTTCCTTCAAACTCCACCAGTAAGATTGAATTTCTCCAAAACCCCAAACTAGGATCCATCTTGAGAATAAAGATGAATGTTTCACTAAAACACTGTATTTATCCCTGCAGAACATCCCTTCGCTTTCTACAACAGAAGATCCTCGAAACTTCCTAATCTCTGGGCTGCAATGAGAGTACACAGTATTAAATCTCCTCACATTCGGACAAGTGGATGTTTCTGAGCAAGAGGGAGGAAAAACATGGTGACACAAGTAGGAGAAACTGTGAAAGTCATTCTCTGGGAGGCCCGTGTCCAGCTGTTTCCCCAAGGAAACATTGACCCTTCTGGGAATCGCCTTTAAGCGGGGTGCAGGCAGGAGATTGCCGTGGAACAGAACTGTAAGTGCCTCCATGAATAAAAGATGAGCTCAAGTTATTCTTCTGCCTTGAACTGACTGGAACACATTTTCAATTAGCATTTTATTTGAAAGCCTGTAACCATCGTGTCCTTTCATTTGCAGGATCATACAGGACACGTATACAGTCATGTATCAGGCAACTCTGCACCTGACAGGCCCTTCCATGTGGAGTTTGCATGTTCTCCACGCGCATGCATGGCTTCCCTCCGGGTACTCCGGCTTCCTCCCACAGTCCATAGACATGCTCGTTAGTATAATTGGTAAATCGAACAAAGGTGTGAATCTCTATGTGTCTGTCTCTATGTGTCAGCCCTGCGATTGACTGGCGATCAGTCCAGGGTGTACCCGGCCTCTCGCCCAACAAAAGCTAGGATAGGCTCCAGCCTCCCTGCGACCCTGAATGGACGGAACATGGGTTGAATATGGATAGAGATATCGACCCTTTACACACTCACAACAAAACCCATTATTTTGAATTCCCCTGGGATAGGACTTTTCTTCCCAACAATAGCTCTGTCTTGTTCAAACTGGTGTGTGTGAAAGAGTTGAAAGAAGGTGTTGCTGCTCTCAGTGTCCCGAGTGTTACCAACACTTCTGTTTGAACAGTGGATGTGTTTGAAGTCAAATTTTCACACTTTTCAAGGCCACCATCTTTTCTCCCTACAGTAGCTGTTAGACCTAAAAGGAAAATGAGCATGTCTACATATATTTTGAAGGCAGATACAGTATAGCAAGCCATTGGTGCTCGACTGAAACTGTTAAATTGAAGGCAGATGTGATAAATGGAACTCTGTTGGGCTACTCCACCATTTTAGACAAGCTATTCCTATTATGGCTTGTCCAAAAACCTATGGCTAGTAAGCCCAGATTTGTTCCCTTCACAGACGGTGTCATCAGATTTTTGTATACCAGCTGATTTTTGTTAGTTTTAGAAGAAAAAGACTAATGGCCCTGTTACACCTACCTACTCTTGGTTTTCATCAGAACCAAAACTACAGGTTAGAAACCTCCCCAAGATCGAGGCCTGGGCCATATCAATAAAAGACAAAACACATCCAACGAAAAGAGGCTGTCTTGCTCTAGATCAAATTGAACCAGTTTTGTTCATTTCTAGTGCAAAAACAGACAACAATGCAGTTCAAGAAGAATCTCAAAGCCCAATTGGCCTCAACTATCTAATAAAAAAATCAGTCTCATTCAATAATTGTACACCCGTCATGGAAATGGAAGGAAATGTGAGGAAGAGAGAGTGGGTGATGACAAGCACCAAATGATCGGCAAATTGGGAGTCAAACCTGCGAGTAGTGCGATGAGGACTTGCTGCTATACATGGGGCCCATGCTCTACCAACTGAGCCAAACCAGCGCACCTGCTCCCCAAATTCTGAGAGGGAATTGACAACACAGCGATGGAAGTTGTACGCCTGTCAAAGTACAACCAGACGCAACTCACACGTCTGATGGCAACAGGAAGTAAGCATGTCATGTTCGATTCCACTGGCAATATTGAAATGTGAAACCAATACTAACCAAGTATGTGTGTATGGGAACATTGGTTTGGCCTTAAAGTCTACACCCATATTAGGAGCACTCTACCTTGCCCTTACCCTACCTCTTTGTTGTACATAGGTAACACTTGAGATAAATATCATCTTGCTAACAACGGCATCAACGGCTACCCTTTTGTAAGTAGCACAGCTGTGGCATCAAAGGCAATCCATCCAATAGTTGTTGATGGTGGTTATAGAGGGAGAGTTGGCAGAACTCAAGAGTCGATGGGATTTATACTGTGGAGTCATGAGGCCAAAGTGGTGGACCAATCAACCAGCAGTCTAACATTACCATCACTCTAGCTAGCATGGCTATAAACTGAGCATCCAACCAATTATAGCCACACAGACAAATAACAGTGCACAAATAGATCTGGATGCTCACTTAAAAAAGCTTTTAGAGCCGTTCCAGCTGACAGACTAGTGAGGGCACGGCACAGGATGCTCTACCATCATACCTCTTAGTGAGTAGCCTATGACCACAGCACATTGCCTGGAGGCTTCACTGACCCAAGCTGTGTGCTTAGAGAAGAGAAAGTGAGCAGTGCTACCGTTGCTAGAAACATCAAGAGTTCTTTCAGGTCCACGCCTGCTCTGCTGAATCCCTTTTATCTTCACCCAACAGGGGGAAAGGGAGTCAAACCTGAAAGAAAAACGTGGCTTTGCACTTCATATAGGGGGTAGTCTTTGTTATGCTGACAGCGAAGGCACCTCGCAAACCTGTGAGCTGACGAGCTTTCTCCACCCTCCACTCAGATCAGGGCAGTAGCAAGTAGTAGTCTTGTTGCTGGAGCCAAGAAAAGCAGTGTAACCAATTATAACATGCACCTACTTGAGGTCACCATGTCACTGCCACAGCAGGGGCTTTACCATGAAGCCTATAAAAACCTTAACAGCTGCCTTTCAATGGGGGGGGGATGGGCTTGTCTTGATGGCTGGAGCATGTATTGAAAATTCCAGGAAAATGCTGGAAGCATTATCACATTGATCTAGGGATTAAGTCTCTGTTCACACACTTGAATTCACACTGTAGTTTCCTGTGCCGCCTTACTCATAAGCGTAATCAAAATCCATCAGTGGTGAAAAATCTTTTAGCAAGAAGGTCATGCTGTGACTTATAATTAGGGACAGAGGATTTATACGGAAGAGACACCAGCAGGCACACAAATAAGCACACACCCAAAAACATTTCAGATGTGTGATTTTTGGATGGTGGAAAACGCTGGTCATTATCTCCTCACAGCGCATAACGAGATAGAATAATCAACTGATGAAAACAGCACCGAGCACTGGGGCTAACACTCAAGCATCACATCGTTAAATCTACAAACAAAGAGTAGGCGCTGTGAGAGAATATATAACATGTTTCCCTTTCCTGTATTTGCCCCGCCAGTCTTTTCTTTCCTGTTTGCTCTCTTAGACACACAGTAGATGGAGTATAAATCGCAAAGGTCAGACATGTTGGCACGGGGCAAATGAGTAATGAGATTTGTTGAAGGTTACCTGCATTAGATCAACACCAGCACATGACCTTTTTAAGTTGAAAATAGAAACAGTAAAACTGTTGCAGTGAGAGAATAATGGGGATTTTCTGTTTACCCTCCACTTACACTGACATTTCATCTAAACTGTATTGTGTTCTGCGGTATTTCATTACAACGTGCTCTCGGCAAATACAACTGTGACACAAAAGTCTTATTGCAGAATTAACTTTGGGAATTAACTGGCGGTCGAGGTGCACAGTGAGGTGTGAAATTTAGCTATTAACTGTTGTTCTCGATCTTGAATACGAAGCAAGACTGGAATGAACGGGTACATTCATGCAGGTATTAAACGCATATTTGTCCTGCAACTATGATGTTGCAAGGAGAAAGGTGAGCACCAAGTAACTGTCAATAGAGCTCATAAGGTCAGTAAACATTAACTATCTTCAGTAACAGTTTGTTTTACATTTTAACATAGGCAGCTCTGGAAAAGCAGTGTGACTGTGATGTACTTACTATATGCAAAACACAAATTGGCATCCACTATAGCACACACTATCAGGATATGAACAACTAAGGAACTACAGCACCTATGAACATTTGCAGGCATGGCAGCATGGGGGTACTCGTGTAATCACAGCATTGTTAATATTAATACATTTTACCAATATTACCGATTTTTTCATCTTTGCTCGCCTTATTTTTGTCTTAGTCTTAAATTCTTGCAGTCTAAAAACGTCCACAGTGCTCTCCGTTTAGTTGTTCTAAGTAGGAGTGGGAATTGCAGATTGCCTCACGATACGTTACGTGATACGTGATACGTGATACGTGACCCGCGATAACGATAATATCACGATACAGCGATTCTGCGATATATTATATATTGTAAGACAATCCGATCCCGACATCCGATTAACTGAAGGGTACAAAATGCCACTAAAAAGTGTGGGATTAATGTATGTAGTTCACAGATTTGACACAAACTGAGATGAAACAATGAACGTGTTTTCAGTCTGTAAATTACATCTACAGAACTATAGAACAACCCTCATTCATGTCATAAGCGCCATGGCGAGGAGTGACGTAGTAGTGATGTGGTGAGTCAAACTATGATATGATAATTTGGGACGATGATATATATTGCCGTATCGATATTTCGTCCCACCCTAGTTCTAACACGGATGTCTGTAATAGCCGCAGTGTCTTGACTCATTCAGTAACTGGCCTGGTTTGTCGAGTTTAGCCTGCAAAAGTTGATAAAACTTTGATTTGATGAGGCTTCTAAAGAAATAACATAAAAAGATTTTCAAAAAGCTGCAGTCGTCATGATGTGAGCCGAGCGTCATACTGCTCAAAAGGTCGGATCTTTAGTCATTAGCTTTGGTGAACATTTTGAATGAGGTTTTTTACTTTTGAAACAGAAGCTGGAAGGAGATCAGCTTTTGCCTCTTCTGGTGTGTTATAATGTTTTAGGAAATAAGGATGAAGAATTTCCAACTCTATAAAGAGCACTATTAAAATATTAACTTTGTTTTAACAGGACACCAGTAGGGAGTGATGATAAAATGTTGACCTTTGAAAAGGTTGTAGCTCTGGGTTACATATAAACATCGACATCAACAGTACTGAGCACAGAGCGGTGCGAGTCCTGCAGATGATTTTAGGCGTTAAAACTCTTTATAATTATCTTTAGCATTAGAGTAACAATCTGTAAACATTACTGTAACATGTTACAAAAATCTCATTAGTACATTAACAACAGAAAACAGGCGTTGGGTTTAGAGGAAGCTGTTGCAGCTGCCGTTGGTGAAGTGGCAGGGTGTAAACGACAAACAGCTCTGCAGGTTAGCTGCCTGATTTCTGAACCATTGCTGTGATGTTGACGTCTCTGCAGAATAATACTGGGCGAACGTTTTAACTAAGTTCTTCATATAATGAATGTTAAATTTGTAGATTTGTATGCATTTAATAATAACCCATCTTGTTATGGACTAGCATTAATGTTCTAAACCCGCATGTTGGGAACTCTATAACTAACTGCCTGTGTCAGTTGAAGCCAATAAATATGCTTTATGAAATGCTGAGAAACGTATCAAACACTTCATTGAGTCAAACGAGGCTTTGGAGAAATGATTAGTATGAGGGAAGCTGTTGTTATTGTTTGCTGTCAGCTAATGTCCTCCATATTTCACTCTGTGTGAGACAAACATTAGCGAACGCTCCGTACGCGTGCTATACAATTGTTTGTAATAGAAACGACAACAATATCTCATTTAAACATCAAGACAGAGAGCCGATTCTTGGCAGTGTTTATCCAAAATGTCAATTGATTGGGTTCCTTTTTGGGGTAGATGGTAGCTCAGTCTGTAGGGACTTGGCATGGGAACCGGAGGGTGGCTGGACCAACCATGGAATTGGGGCGAATCCCCTAATTGCATGTCCATAGACTCCTGTTTATGCATGTCCGTATTTCGGGCCTATGTTTGTGTAGCTCCTTTAACTTTATGGTCGATGCACTCCAATAAAAGTGTTTCAGAAAACCACAAGAATGAATTGCTCTGATGATTTAATCCACACTTATTGTTTGGCGCTGCCAGGCTTGGCCGCAGTTGATGCTGACTTAACAGTAAGCAACTTCATCAGTTAACGGCTGTGGTGGTTGCTCCATATTAAAAATGTCCTCATTGGACTATAAACTCTTAAGATAAGTATGAGAAGATGAGGAGAAGGGGCCAATGTTATTGGACACGCATCTGAAAGTCAAGCTGTGCCGGACTGAACCCCCTGCATTGAAGTGGGACACTTGTACCTTGGTGTATAGCGGAGAATCCAGAGCAGCACTTCTGGAATTATGGCCCAACATAAAACAAAATGACCAAAAACTGGAAGCTCCACTTCATCGCTGTCCAACAGAGCATCATGAAAAAAGGAAAATCCCCTTAAAGTCAATTTGAGAACATATGGCGGGTTTAAGGCGTTCAAGTATGAAGCAGACAGAGACGGATTTTCTTTTTTGTGCAACTTTAACTTTAATGTATTCTTCAGGCTGCTGTAATTACAGACCAAAACATAATTATGAGCCAAAGAGAAAACACAACACCCGCATGATATAGTGTTTGTGAAAGCGCACACCGTGTAAATGAACACAGGCTTTAACTTAATCAGTCTCACTCATTCGCTCTTTGCCAGCTTGCTGGGGCTTTGCAGAGCTCAAGTGTGGGTGTGTTTGCTCGCACCCTGAAGGGGAGCCACCAAACTCATTAACACACAGAGGGAAGGAAAAAAGCATAGCTCGAAATCTACAGTGGCGGTGATCAAAGCAAAACAAAATACCACTTTTAAGACCTTATAAATTCCTCTCTGTTCTCTACTTTAAACAGCCACCCTCAGATCAGATTTGCTGCACTTTTTCTCAGTTCGCTTTGATAACTTACGGGCCAACAAAACAGAAGGACACCCGAGTGCAAAGCAAGCAGGAGTCAAGGAATAAAACATTCTAAAAGGAACATAAAGCAACGTATTTCAGACACAGATCTAGGAATTCAGACCAAAACAAGCACTTAAAATAAATAACATAAGATTAGTTCAATAATTAATGTAAAATCCCCGAATCTCAGAGCACTTGATATGCACACATTAGAGATCAGGATCAGAAAATGGGTCGGTTGGAGTGGAAGACGAACTGCGATTGAACCGATGCATCATGTGAAAATCTTGAAATCCAATCCCCTGTGTTTAGACTGATTGATGTTGCCAGTTTCTACCCACAATGATTTATTATTTATAAGAAGGCTCTCTCAGCAGCAAAAGCGTTTCACACCTATAACACGCTGCGGTGATGTGCTGAGATGTCGACTTCAATAAATGTCAAGCTGTTCAGGATAGATGGGGGCTAATAATTGCATTTTTCAGACACTATCATAGATCATGTATACGTTGCCTTCATTTTTGCTGCACACTGCGAAAGCTCCTTTATATTTAAATAAGGGTTATTTGTGTATTCCAACAAAGTGCACTACTTTCTTTAGGGAGCACTAGATTTCAACATCTGCTTATTAAAACCATTATTTTGCAAATGCAGAGAGGTGTGTTGGTTCGCTCAAAGTAAGCTACTGCAAGAAAGCAAACATCATATCACATGTATGCTCTTTCAACTTCAAGACGGGATCTTATTTCTCCAATGTATCAACCTTACTTGACGTGCCCTAATTTTCTTTGTGAATTTCCTGAGATGATCGCGGTTCTATAAAACTTTCAGTCTGACTTGATGCTTTTACATCAGCCGGCAAACAGCTCGACATACAATCGTGTGCCAAATATAACAGAGATAATGTGTGTTCAACAGCAGTGCGGTCTTTGCCAAGTTGGACAAAATGGAAATATTGAGTACTCCCATGGTGGGGAGAAAAGCTTTCAGGAATCTAATAACTACCTGAAGAGTCAGATAGTTCAGAACTCATCTTATTTACTCCATCCTTATATTCTTAAAGAGGGGGTATTATGCTGTTTCACATTTTACGACATATATATAATGTTACAATGTTGGATGTTCAGAATAAACGTGTGTAAGGTTTCAAATCTGTAGGTAAAAGTATGTTGGAGTAATCCCCAGGCTTCTCAGCTCAGTCTGCAGGCTGCTGTGAACGCCAGGTTTCACACAGTTTTTTCTACATGCTGCACTTTGTGACATCACAAAATGCAGCCTCAGCTTCGGAGAGCTGGCCAATCAGAAGAAAGTGAGCGTGTAGGGGCCGGGTTTCTTAAAGGGGCAATTCTCCCCTGGAAAAAGCCACTGTCGTGATTTTGCCCATTCTACATTCCTACAACACCCAGCGTGCATTGCGCCCCTCCCTTTGAAAGGGACGCTGGAGTGAAATACTACCGTTTTCGCTGCAGGCAATGGCTCAGAGCAGTACAGAATCTGAAATACGATATACCGGTGGATTATCTAAAAAATCTTCAGGTCTGGAGTCTACATTTCAAACCTGATGATTTTGAACGAGACTACACACGTCATGTGTGTAGTGTAGTTTAGCAAGCTCCCTGGCCTGGCCGCTATCTGCTTGTCCAATGGGCCCTGGAAATCCTCCGCCAGACTACGTTAAACGCGTCATCTGGTAGAGGTTTTCCAGGGCCCATTGGAGAAGCATATAGCGTCCTCCAAAGGCACAGTGCGAAATGGCATTAGCTCCCTGTAATAGCATGATAGGACTGAGGTTGAAAATTGGGGAACTGGCCCTTTAAAGGGACAGAGCTGACTGAGTCGTTTCAGGCAGAGGCTGTATGAGAGCCTGCACAGTGTGAGAAAAATGAGGTTTTTTTTAACTGTAAATTATGCTAAGCTACTCCACAGGTAGTTTTAAAATAAAGTCTAAATGCTCCCTCTGTTGTAAATTCTGTGAGAATACGTGAGGTTATCTTCTTATTTACTGATGTTTTCTTTGGCAGTGTTGTCATTGTGATGTCCCTGGAATGAAACACAGCCATCTTAGATATCATGTTTGAGATTTCATGTCATTTTTATCTCCCGAGATGACACATGTAGGGATGTCATTGGCGTGCTTTTGGCAGAGGGAGACACCTGCTAATGTGCTGCTGGCCCAGTCCTAATGAGACACACAGGCCCTCATTAACTCTGCTTTTGTTAGCCTCCTCTTCTCATTAGCACCCTTCATTATCATAGAACAGTCATAGTGGGAATCCAGTGTTTGACGCAGTGACCTTCTACACATGCAGCCCTGGATCGCTACAAGAACACTCGATTCAACTGCAATCTAGAGCTTAGGGGATGTGGTTTGATGGGTACAGGCTCATTTGATTTTGTATGTCTCCAGTCAGGGACCCGTTATGCATACTGAGCAGTGACAGGTTGAGAGCAGCGAGAGCCCAGTGATCTGTTACACAGGCTGCACAATGAAAGGACGGCACGCTGTTTAGTTTTAATGCCAACAACAAAATCTGATCCACCTGTTGCCATTGTATTCACGAGGGTGTCTGCGTTTCAAATGGTAATCTAAGCTCTTTCAAAAGGATGCATCCAGTCTGATGACATTGACACCTGCTGGATGAAAGCAACACAGGGTTTTTGAGGCCAGCACTGACACTTATATAAGAGGTGCCCTAATAGACTGTTTAAAGGAACAAATCATGGTCATCCTGAAAGGTTTCCAAACCTATTGATTGCATTTTTGTCCTCAAAAAACTCTTGCAAAACTGATTTTTGAAGTATTTAAATGCTGCATTATGTATCTCAATGTTTACTATTTTTCAGAGTTTTTCTGAAACCATTGTCAGGAATATGTAAAATTAGTACAAAATTATTACAAAAATGCTTTTATTGTAATTTTTGTTCCCCTTTAAAGGGACGTCATTTTTAGGCAAATGTTTTCTTAAATGAATTGAGGGTCAAAGGTCAGAGGGTGGTGTATGCTGTACAGAATGTAAAGCCGTCTTAGACTAAATGTGATTTGTGATTTCTGGTTATAGAGAAAAATGTATATATAGACCTGACTCCATAGCACTCCTATAAGTCACAAACCTTTAACATTACCTTTAAGAGTTTAAAGCTACTATAAGGAACTTTCGGTTTGTGTTGACTTTGGCGCCCCCTGTGGACAAAGCTGTCTCTCTTTGCTGATTTTGTCCTGTACATGCTTAAGTGTTGGTTTTAAACAAAAAATGTCATCCTTCTTTCTTTAACAGTCATATGTCACATATCCCTCACTTTAAATTTTTGCCCTGGAAAATGTAAACAAAGGCAGCGTGCAGTTAATCGCTTCGTCTGAGACCTACCCCCCCCGCCAGCGGTTTCAGGTGTTCAAAATAACTATGTAGAAATAATCAATCTTGTCGCTGATGGTCTGGTTTGCTTCTGTAGCTCATATAGAGTCATCAGAAGTAATTTCAGTCTGTTTCATGACCAGCAAAAAACTCTTTATAAAACTCTATTTTTTTCCCCATATACAAACGTAACTTTTTTGAAACTTTCAATAAAAAATAAAATAATGTAGTAATCACCTCCACGAAGATGCCGTTTGATTGTCAGTCAGCAGAATTACGTGAAAACTATCTGTCCGATTTTTTTCACGAAACTTGTTGGAAGGACATTTAAGCCAAATGAAATTATTTGATGGTTTACCAAAATACTGAGGCGGGGTACACAACATAATCAAACCGATTTTCGGCTCGATTCCCCCCTTCTGACATAAGTAAGCAACGTCCTGATTTTTTGATTCCAAATATTATCTTGCCAGATTTTCCTGTGGTGCACTGGTGTATGTGTATGTGTATTTTACTTCCCCCGATCTGCTTGGAAGAACCTCATGGCCACACCGATTTCAAATCGTAAATATTGAACATGTTTAATATTTACGATCTGATATCCTGTTGCAAAACGATAGCCAACTGGGAAGCAAGCTGACTGAAGAAGGAAGCACAACTGCAACCATGGTGGCAAAAGCAAACACGAAGCATAAAGCAAACATTTACAGCCCATTTTCACAGCATCTCCACTCCATAGTTTTTCTTATTTCTTTGTGAATTTTCAGTATCATCGCCAATTCTTCCTGCCCCTTGTCCGCCATGTTTTTTTACTCTAAAGTTGCGTTTGTCAGTGAGAGATTTTGTGAGATTTCCAGTGTTGCGAGTAGAGGTTGTTCATGATTGGAATCTGTTAGTGTGTGGTGTGCTGTTTTGGTCATATTGTTGCTCTCCACACACTATAGGAACAAAACTGTTGACGTCATGTGAGCCAGCCTTTACCTGCATGCTTCCTGCCCATCTACAGACTGCACATGACCAGAGTGTTCCACGAGCTTAAGGTAGTCACACAAGAATGGAAGAGATAGGTAGTTAGATATGGTTATGGTTAAGACAGCTTTGACTCTCGCTGACCTTCCCTGCAGACAATGAAAGCTGTTTTTGTGTTGCTGTGTTTGGTGGCTTCGTTATATTTTTGGTAGGATGTTTTTTTTAATCTAGCCTTCTCTTGTGTGCATCTCCAAAGTTGCCAACCATATTTGAAACAATAGAGACAAAAGCCTGTATTGAGGCAAGGATTTTACACTTGAGAAACACATTTCTCTGCACTGGCTCTGGTGTGGATGGAGAGAAAGAGGAAAGTGTGTCTCTTTGTTTTTGCTTTGTCCCTTCATGGACTTTTTGAAAGAAATGTTTTCCTGGACCACAATGGAAGAAACACATTAGCAAAAATGGTTCTCTGTATATTTTGTGCCGTGTGTCCCTGAGGCGTAACAAACATTTTGAGTGCATTTCTTACCTCATAAAACATTTGCAAAGTCTAATGTTGTGTTTTGAAAGTTGCATCGCTTACATTGCTTGAGGTCCTCCACTTGTTTCTTTTATTGGTATATTGTTAACATTTTTCAACCAACAATACAATATTCAATATGCATTTATGCAACTGGTCTCACCCTATTTCATAGAGCATGCCAGTTTTCCAGTTTATGAATTTGCCACAAGCGTTGATTAACTTTGCTATACAGAACTAACAACAGCATTCACTTTAGATTTATACAACCCCCATCTGCAGTCCCCTTCAGCGCTACTACAGACACCCCTTCACATCAGAGCTGTCTTTGACAGTGCTCGGATAAGAGTAAACAAAAGAAAAGACTGGAAGTTGTGTGTTTTCACAGGGAAACTTCTCAACATGTTTCGTCCAACAGATGGATTTTAATGTGTTAGAATATTAAAACCCTGTTATTCTCCCTGTGTCCTTCATTTTAGTCATGTTTACTCTTCTCTTGTCTGATCTGTTTGGACGTTTATGACCTTCTGCGGTGCAATCCAATACCCAAGAGAGGATTTCAAAATTATTGGTAAAAAGAAAACACTGTCTGCATGCCAATTTCATATTCAGAGAGGGTTTTCATCACAATATTTTAGCTTTGGTTGTTAGGTAGTTTCCCACTACAACCAAATGACACTAGAATATACAGTACTACAAGGCTATTGTTGTTGTTGCTCTGTTTATTATTGTTTTCCTTGTCTGTTGTTTTTTGTGTTTGTTAGATATTTTTTTTGTTTTCTGTTGTTGTTGTTGTTGTTGTGTTTGTTTGTTTGTTGTTGTTGGTTGGATTTGAGTTGTTTTTGTTTGATGTTTATGATTGTTGTTTGTATTTGCTCTTATTTATTTTTGCTGCTATGTTTTTGTTTGTTATTGTTGTTGTGTTTGTTTTTGTGTCATCCATTGTTGTTTTTTTGTTTCTGGTGTTGTTGTTGTTTGTGTTTGTGCATGCTGTATATTTTTGGCACAATTTTTTTTTTTTGCTGTTGTGTTTGTTTGTTGTTATTTCTGCTGTTGTTGTTTTTTGTCATCCATTGTTGTTATTTGTTGGTGTTTTTGTTGTATGTTGTTTTGTTTTTATTTGTGTTTTTTCTGTTTTTCATTGTTCTCTGATGCTGGTGTTTGTTGTTGTCCTCGTCAACATCTCTACCACTAATACTTAAACCACCAGAACAGAAAGAAGGTGGTCAGGAGCTTGTGTGACATATCTAGTTGATAGTTTCATCACTATATTTAAATGCTGAATCTTACTATACTGTAAGTAACCATGGCAACGAAAGTGATATCCTAGTCTATGTACATTTGGTTATAGTTAAACTCACTAATTATAAACACATATTGCTGTTATACCCAAAAAAGAACTATTCAGACAAAATGAACATTACAGGAGGAGGATGTTCTTCATATTACACCAAGTAGTCTGTAATAGACATGCACATTCTGTAACTCTAACATTAAAATGTTCACTCTGTCCTAGTGGCTTCAGCATTTAAAAGTAAACTGAAAAATAGTAGGTAATTGTGGCTGTTATTATCACTGGTAGGGAGGTGAAAAATTATCTGCATAAGCACTGTGCAGAAAATGTTAAAATTACCTCATCTCCCTGGGAGAAAGGCAAACAGTCCAGATAGGTCTTTAAAAGGGTTGGATTTTCATCTGTCCTGTGTTTTTCTTCTCTTTGTTAAGGGGCCATTACACTGACTGCAATAATGGACTCTGAGATGTTCCATTATGGAAAATAACTGTTCCTTATACAAAAGTGATGCAATGCATTACATTATGTTGGGAATTATTGTGTGTGCTTGTTTTCATGTACATGCCCTCCCTACAGAACATTAATGATATAATATATATACATTTTTGTTTAAGAGCTACTCAACCTTACGGCCATTTTACTATAAAATACTACCTGTAACTGTTTAATTTCAAGTCTAACCATATTGATATAAAAGGGTTGTCTTCAGTATGTAATAATTAGTATGATAGAGGCAAAGATGGAAGACAGGTGATGTTAAAGAGTGACAAAGTCTGCAGTGGAAGGAGGTCAGAGCAGATGGATCGGTCCAACAAAACGAAATGGATCGTTGGCAAAGTACTGTATGTCTTGATGTATTTCATGGGGCCCAATCACTCTATGCGCTCTGCCGATCATACATCACACTACTCCCACATAAATTCATGATGTTACATAAATTATGTCTATTCTTTGTCAGTGTGATATACTGCTCGGGGATTAGATAAGTGTCCTTCACAAAGCTGAATAGACCTTGTGTCAAAGGAAAGTACTGTACATTACAGCTCAATATAGTCATCTCCTCTGGGGAAAATGTAATGTGTTCTGTGAAATTGCGCTCCACTGCTATCCATTTGCGTCAATGTTACTTAAAAGGACAGGTGTTGAATTCCAATTATAAGCATCCCTTTATGAAAAAGCCTCATAGAAGTTAACATATACAGTACAGTGGTAGCGTCAAAGCCAATCATTGCTCTACTTATGGCTGCTCAGAGTGTTCTAATCCCTCCAGTCCTGGGAGGATTTTTGTGTCTGTTCTAAAGATTAGACCTTCAATGGTAATAGAGAACAAAGACCACAAAGAGGATTTTTTTTCCCATTTTGGTGCCAAGGTAATGACTTCATTAAAACAGAGTAAAAGCCAATGTGAGGACGGATGTTTCCGAAAGCGCCAGAGCACACCTGACTTTTTAGTTCTGACCTGGCCAAGTACATTTCCTCTCCAAAGATTTCAGTGTATCACCAGGGGCTGCTTAAGAGTTGAAAGTGGAAAGTGATGTAAGGTGAGGAAATACAGATGCCGTGAAAAACACATTTTATAGTCACACCTCCTCACAGGGGGAAACAAGCTCCTCTTAAGCAGGGAGTCCATCAGTCGAGAATATAGCACAGTCTTTTGTTTCTGACTGTACCGACACTCGCACGCCTCCTGAATGAGCTTATGTAGCCGCACCTTTCCTGCATCTCCACTCCCAATACTGCGAGATTAATAGTGGAAGAGAAATGATTTAGTCATCAAGGTACGGTGGCCTCGTTTTCTGAGCGAGAGCGCTGCATGGAATGCCGAATTACTTTCACAAGCGGCTTTGATCTCATCGTATCAGGCAGAAGAATGGAGACTCTGCATTTAATCATCTTTTTTTTTTTTCCTAACGAAAGTAGAGGGAACTTGATAGGGCGTGCCAGTCACCCCCGAGGGGGACACATAATTGATTGAGAGAATGTAATCTGTGGTTACCTTTACGAGTGTGAAAGGAGAGCACCGCAGAGTGGGTGGCAGTGTGAGTGCTAAGTTGTTTACATTACAGCTAAAAAAAAAGAGAAAGAGAAATGGCAAAAACATCTCAAGAAATAAAATATGTTTGCTGGTTTGTGTGTGAAGTATGTGAATATAAAAATAGCTGATATACTGTGTTTGTTAGGAGATGCCTCTATAACAGAGATGTGCAACACAGACTCAGAATACACGATTAAAAAAGGATGATTATTAATGTAAATGCATGAATGATAGGGAGGAGGGCTCAGCAATTAGACTGGAAACATGTGAAGAGGTAGACCCAAAGGGCATCGCTAACTGATGCCTTTTGCAAATTGATTGGCAGGAAGCTTCTGTGTTACATTTAAGTAGACACAGTGAACACATTTAATAGAAATTTGTTAAGGACAGATTATTTTAATTTAGCAAAAGAGTGCTTTCAGCATAGCACACTGAGATCAAGCTGACAAACTAGACTGCTGATCAAATAAAGATTCTGTCGCGTTGCCTTTTTATAGCCTCAAATTTTTTGCAGAAAATGTTCTTACTGCACCGTTTGCAGTACACCAACTAGGGTGTTTAGGGGTTGAATGTTCTCTTTAGAAAAACTTTTTGATCTTACTGAATTTACAAGTAAAAAATATTAAGATCCTTAATCTAAGTCAAAGTGGAAAAACTACAATATAGAAAGTGGAGTCGTCTACGTAAAACTTTAGGTCAGCAACGATACAGAGGTATAATCGGCACAATGTACTTAAAGTATCAATTTTAAAAGTGTGCAACATGCAGAAAGGTATGGAAGCCTTGAGCGGACATGCATGCATACATTTTATTTACTCAATTTTCCTGTGATAACGAGTTATTTCTGGTCGTTTTCTCGAGATAACAGCGCGGCACCACCGTAACATCAAGTGATCGTAACTCGTATCCCCAGAGTTGCAAAAGCACAAAACAAATATGCTTGACTAACCTCATTAGTGTGGGCAGTGGCACACTATAATATCACAGTGAGCAGCCTATTGTTTTGTTTTCTAGATTGCTGGAAAATTATCCCAATATCACGAGAAAACAAACTTTGTTATCTCCAGATAATGGGCCGAATTAATCTGTTATAAAGGGAAAACCAGCTTTGTTTTCATAAGATAAGAAGAAAAATAAGTTGAGATCCCCAGAAAACAACTGAAATTAACTTGTTATCACAGGAAAACCAGCGTTGTCATCCAGAGATAACGGGAAAAATAAGTGGAGAAAACGGAGTAAATAAAATGTATGGATGCATGTCTGCTTAGGGCTTCCGTAGAAAGGTCCCTTACCTACTGTTGTATTGATACTGTGTGTATATTATATGCATTTTTTGTGCCGTACAGATTAATGACCATGTCATACTAGAGCAGATGTTTTTCTGTTATATCTTAAACTGCAAAGTAACGAGAGGAAGAGCTGTTAAAGAAATGTGGAGAAAAAGAAAGAAGTGTAGTTAAAAAATGGAAATATCTCTGTGTAGTCCTTGCAAACAAATACAAGTAAAGTAGGGATATGAAGTAAATATTACTTTTCAAACTTTCCATGCTTTCTACCACTGCATATGTTGTGACTTCTCATATGAACCCCTGACAGACTGCCACATATACGAGAAGAAACATACCATATTTCCTATTAAGTGATAATTTCCATACTTTTATGTACACCAGAAGCTGTCAAAGCTTTTTCATGTCGCCAAGCAGAACGAGTGCGGATGCAGTTGGAAGACTCACATTCTGCCTTCATGCTGCTTTCATTGTTCAGCCATTGTAGACTTAGCTTAGGCATCAGCATAACGCTGAACCATATGCTCCTGCAATCTGTTATTGGCCCGCAGTAAACAGCATATCGAGTTCTGTACAACCTGTTCCAACTGCAAACTTCGAATTGAATTATAATATTAAAAGCTGGGAGTTATACAAAGAGGCGCTGCTGTTGTTGACAGTCTATAAAAGTTCTCCTCTTTTTTTTGTGTCCAGGTTTAATTTGTGGTTTAGCAATTAGAAGCTTTAACAGATGCCATCTTATAATTCAAGGAAACAAAGGTACACTGTCTGCTCGAATTATAAAAAATGGATTTTAGAATCAGTGAATTGCTGCAATGAAAGATTTGAATGGGAAATGTTATCTTGCTTTGGGCCTTGAAAATATGAGCCAGTTTTGTATTCATGTTTAAGTCAGAAACAAACTCAAACTCTGCGAATGAAGCGAGAGATAAAAAAACGATTGCTTATGCAACACTTAAATATTTAAACCCCCGTTTTTCCTAATGTTTCCCATCAAACTCTCAAAGAGTTCTTTCTCTTGTTTGGAATGCCAACGTTTGCAGGCTGCCATAACAATAATTGCATCCAAAAGCACTGCAAAACCGCCCTCCTTACGCACCAGATGTCAGCTTTTCAACTCATCACAGGAAAAGGGCAGATACTCTGTAACGTCTGTGTGCCGCGCGTCTTGGATTGATTGTCTCTCTGCATATGAAATGTACTGCACTCTTGAACTCCTAAACTTCACCTTGAGAAGAATGCTGAGGTTTTACATTATTTCACGAACAGCACAGTGAAACATTTTTTGACTCTGATAAAAAACAAAAAGAGTTCAATACAAAAGAAAAAATGGCAGATATGGTTTCAGAGAATCAACTTTGGATGCCGCCTGAAGAGGATTTTAAAGCTAGAAACTTAACATTCTGAAGAGCTGCCTGTTAAAGCCTTATTATGTCCTCTTAGTCAATTCTTACCCTTTATGTGAACCACTGTTTCAGAAACGCACCGTGAAATACAGCAAGTCACGCATAATTCTTTTGGTTCTAATAGTTTATGGTGAACAACAGCAGAGTATAAATGCTGGAATAGTCTTTGAGTGGGTGTACACCTCTGACAGAAATGAATGGAGTGGGTCTCACAGAGGTTGTCTGCGAATAACTGGAAAGTAAAAGCCAGCTGGCCGACTGCCACGGGGGTGGGGGGGTGCTCCTGATGGGACCGCCAAACTGCTTAGCAAGACTTTATTCCAAATCAATCAATTCAAAGGAAAAAGGGAAGAAAATGAGGTCCATTTTTCAACAATGAAGGGAGTGATATTTTTATAAGTCGAAAGTTGAATGATCAGGTGTTTCTCTGGAGATTCAGGAGCAAAATGATGAATAAGACTAGCCACTGTTTCAGCTTAAATGATGGAGTATCAAGTATTCATGTCTCCTACAGCAGTGGTTCTGGGATTGGGGGTCGGAACCCTGCAAGAATTCATAGGATGTGAGGTTTTAAGCTTCTAAGTTATTTAGCTGAAACAATCTTTCTTGTCAAACTACTTAAACTAATGGGTTTGTGAAACCCTTGATGTGGCATCGCAAGAAGACAAAGCTTCAGTTTTATGTCTTGACAATTTTTCAGATTCTTTTCTTTTGGCAATAAAGGCCCTGGAAAGACTAAAACTAAAAATCAATTGCTTTTACCTAGAAGAACTGTCTGTGTAGGCAAACCCCAAATATGTGTAATAGAGCTCTGTTATTATATTATATTACTTTTATTTATTACTTATAAACATAACTGCTAGTGGCAGCAAATTCTACGTAGAGCACTAAATGTGTATCAATTTTAGCTGTTCCAACGTTTCATTACCGATACTCAGACTGTAGTGGCCGATATCAGGTATTTCTCTGATACTTGCAAAACCTGTTGATTTTCTGGGGGAGGGGCCCAATAAATGATGGTATTGGATCCATGCATTGACTGGTGTACTTGCTGATACAAGATATCACATTTTAGGTGGTAATGGAGGCTGACACCGATGCCGGTATCGGTACTTGTATCGGCCGATACCAGGTATTTCTGCGATACTTGCAAAACCTGTTGATTTTTTGGGGGGCCAATAAATTATGGTATCGGATCCATGCATTGACTGGAGTACTAGCTGATACAAGATATTCAATTCTTAGGCGGTATTGGAGGCTGATACCTATACAAGTATCGGTACTTGTATCGCCCATTCCAGGTATTTCTCTGATACTTGCAAAACCTGTTGATTTTTTGGGGGGCTAATATATTATGGTATCAAATCCATGCATTGACTGGAGTACTAGCTAAAACAAGATAGCACATTTCAAGCGGTATTGGAGGCTGATACCAATACCAGTATCGGTACTTGTATCGGCCGATACCAGGTATTTCTCTGATACTTGCAAAACCTGTTGATTTTTTAGGGGAGGGGGCTAATAAATGATGGTATCGGGTCAATGTATTGACTGGAGTACTAGTTGATACCAGTTACCGCATTTTAGGCAGTATTGGAGGCTGATACCAATACCAGTATCGGTACTTGTATCGGAGCAACTTTAGCATCAATCCACCGCTGAAAACAGTCCCAAACTAATACATTTGTCTGGTCAAGTACCCTTTGCTAAAAAGAGAAAAAAAGCTACAAGGCCAGCTGTTATTTTGCAAGGTGCTAAGTCTTCTAAGAAAATAAACAGCCTCAATTTGTGAACCAAAAATGTATGTCTTCAATAGAAACCAATTGGAATGGGGCTGACCAAAAATGTAAAGTAGGTCACTGACTACAGGGACACCGACTACTATATTGTTGGTTTTGGTCTTTTCACAGGATATCACAGAAAGATAAATGTAAAATAGTAGTTGCCTTATCCTTCGGAAGTTGCAATAAGTTAGGCAATAAGGTTAGGAAACAACATCCCACAATGTACGAGTAAAACCGCAAGGGAAACCAAGAAGAAAAAGGAGCGAGGAAGAGAGAAAGAAAGGAAAATTCAGCCACTATTGGGTCTCTGAGGTCTTAATCTTCTTCGGATCATTATCCACTCTGCCATATTAATGAAGAAAGCAGCAGCTCGCAGGGGACCCGTCCCTCCCACTGCCTGGACTCACCACCAACACATAAATCTATGAAGTCTGATTATGCACATGAGCACCAACGCCCACGCTCTTCCCTATCACCCCTTAACCAAGATCATGAAGACATTTCTTCCATTAGAGGCCTGGGAGTGTTGGACTAACCAACTGAAGCGAGATGGGAATTAGGCATGGCCGTGTGGTGGGAGGAGGCACGCCGGGAGGAGGCACGCCGGGAGGCTGCGCTACGTGGCTCTGGAAGACAAATAACACCGAGATGCTTGGGTAGCTCTGCTCCCACACGGTCAGCTCTGCATGAGTGTGGCGAGGCTCCTGTAGCGGCAACAGATGGCGAGGTCAGCGCGGGGCGACACATTTCTCCAGACTTTCTCTATTGCCATGCTAGAGCTATTGAAGCTCTAGCATGACCTTTTAGGTTTCTTCTGTTATATCTGATCCCTTAGAGAAAGCATAATAGGCCAAAAGTATTTAAAAAAACAAGCAGAAATTGTGATTTGCGCTGCATTATAAAATCCATTTGTACGTAACCAGAGTGCTCTTTAGAAAGACTCCTAGAAAAGATATGGCAGGGACGAAAGTAACTTACAAATGGAACCTATAAATTGAGTGGTTACGTCATTGTATTATATGCAGACAAATGCATCCCTGATGATTGATTCCATCAGCGTTACCCTGTTTTCAGGCCATTCGCCTACATTACGCTGTTTTACTACCCCATGTGCATGATGCAAACCCTGCCTCGCGTTTCGTCCCCCCCCTGGAACTTCCTCTGCTAGAAGTCTAATCTTCTGAGTCGGATGTAAGAGCATTACCGAGGATAATTGCTTGTTGTTTGTGTGGTGGTTTGCATTTTTCCTTCTTTTATTACAGACAAAAATAAGCCCCTGGTTTCATCAGGCGTCCTCTTCACCTGAGTGATTTACAGGCCTGGAGGGGAAAGTCGTAGGAAATGCATAGCAGCGAGCAGGAAAGAGCTAAAGAGCTAATTACTGTAACAACTGTTGGGACTGCCAGTCAGACTGCCACTTTTCTGCTCAGTTGGATCCATTTTCAAGTGAAGTGCTCAGGGCAGGAGGCATTAGGAGGCCCAGACTTGCTGAGCCTGGAGATGGTAGAGCAGCATACGCGAATATGTAAAATGTTTTTGGAGGAAATCGCCACCAAAGCACCACAACAGCTACACTACAGGAAGGATTGCTTGACGGTGGAAAGAATCGACTTTGACTTAGTGGCTGTAGAGGTAAGCATTTGCATTTCTTGTCAGTGGAAGACATGTAAAACTCAAGAAATACACCAAGAAGTGAGCGATCATTTAAGGGAGTAATGTGGCATAAATCAAAGCCAACAAGGCACCTCAAAATCTCTTTCTGCTCTGTATAATTTAATGACTACATTTTACTGACATAAACCATGGCCACTTTATTTTACACTTAATATCTACTATTCAGCGTTGCCTCTGTCAGGGACGTCTTTCACTACCTGAATACATTTCCAATATTCCAGAGGCACAAAGGAAAGCTGCGTAGGTATCCTGAGCGGCTGGTGTAAATGAGTAACTAGAAAGAAAAGATGAGTTATATCTTTCACAGTGTTGAAAGCAGTGTATCAACACTGTGGTGAATGTGTTTTAAAGTGCTTTCTGACAGAACGAGAGAAGGACGATTGATCCCACTCTCATATTTTTCTAGATAAGAAGGGAGCCGCTAAATAAGCTTAGCATCAATGCTATAAAGGTAGTGTTGCTCTAAGGTAGCAAATTCTGCCAACATTACCTCTGAAGCTCATTTATTAACACGTTCTATCTTGTTAGTCTAATCTCTTACTCTTTTAAACCAATGACTGTATATATAGATGGACAACACGTCTCCATCTGCTCCCATTGTACGAAATTGATGCCAGAATAGCCCCTGTGATAGGTGCTGCCATCTTGCGATGGTGACGTCATACGGAGCCAGAGACTGCGCAGTAGAGATCGGCGAGTGAAGCAGCTGTAGCCACTTCCGCTAACCCAAACACACACTTAATTTAGCGAAAAAACAGCAAGGATCCCGCACGCCGGCGTGTTTAAAAGCAGAACAGCTTCTTGTGTTGGTCTGAGGTTAACGTTCACAGGTATGGAAACTTCAATGACTGTAGTGATTGTTTTAGTTACGTTTCCACTCGCGGATCGTCCTCCGCTCTGCTTACCCAGAACTGATCGGCTGCAGGAGCCGAATTTGTCAACAGAGCTGCGAATCATCATTTTGACAGCATCAAATAACTAATTAAAAATAAACTGAACACTTGGACGTTAATCAGCATGATAATAACTAGCTATAATGACAGAAACCATGTTCGAGAAAACTTTATCGGGCGTGTATTTTGATTTTATAGTTTGACTCATGTCCCATCTGTTAACATGGAGGAGGCGGGCTTTATGACCTATACTGCAGCCGGTCAGCAGGGGGCGATAAAGATGTTTTGGCTTCACTTTAAGGGAGCTGTCATGTCGTCCATCTTTTTATACTATGGTCTATGGTATTTGGTTGTTATTGGCCATGTGGGACTACAAATATTGCGCATTAGTTTGCAGAGTAGATAAAATATCCATCCAACCATCATCTATACCAACTCTCCTGTTCAGGGTCGCGCGGGGGGGGGAGTCAATCCTAGCTGTCATTGGGCGAGGGGTGGGGTACAATCTGGACAGGTCGCCAGTCAATCACAGGACTGACACGTAGAGACAGACAACCTTTCACACTTACGGGCAATTTAGAGTCATCAATGAACCTAACGAGCATGTCTTTGGACCGTGGGAGGAAGCCGGAGTACCCGGAGGGAACCCCATATGCATGGGAAGAACATACAAACTCCACATGTTCTGAGGCGACAGCACTCACCACTGCACCCCCATGCAGCCCTGGATAAGATGTGTTTTGTGGGTTTTTCATTCGGCTTAGATTGAACGTAATAGCATGCACAACATCTGCTGATGGCGGTCAAAACATTACAGTTGGCCAATTCAAAAATCTTGTCAGCTTGTTTGGCTAAAACGTACCTAAGAAATAATTTGTTTTAAAGTGAATGAAAGCCCTGCAATTATGCTGTAAAATTGAGTTCAGTTATATCAATTATATTCATAAAGCGCCACATGGCGTCAAATATTTCTCCCACATTTGATTGCTGATTTAATTGGGTTTCACGGTTTGTGAGTAAGAGACAAAAGAAGAATGCTAAAAGTTATAATGAGCGCGAATAGAAAGCTACACACACACACACACACACTGTATGAATGAGCACTGCACATGTACATTAACATTTCCTCTCAAAGGTGATCCAGCTGGCAGAGATGTCCCTGTTTGCCCCCCAGGTGTGCTTTGTTCTCCCTCTGCAGAGATGTGACGCTGTCTGCAGCTGATGGATGAGTCTCTGTGTTCTCTTCATTACGAGGCTCGCATCCTCCAGCGGGCTGCCTAAATCACGGGGCTTACCTCGCTTCAGCGTTTCTCTGCTAACAGCTCTGAGGTGAAAATTACACTTTTATCATTCTGATACATCTGCCGCAGCTTGTTTCTGTCAATGTTGTCTTTTGCCGTGTTTGACCAGGATCAGAATGCCTTCAGGCTTGAGTGGATTGAGGTTTGTTGCTTGTAAAATTTACATTTCTAAAGGCTGATTAAGCCAGGGTAGTGTTTTGATTATTTCAGTCTTGGATCTGTTATGTACCGTCAGCTAGGACTGAGGTTGTCCTGGGGTACTCTGTCTTGACACCCGATAATGAGATCCCTCTTTTCATGATTTATTACTCATAAGATGCCGTACATATTCTCAGCCATGATTAACCTCTTGAATCTTGCTGCATAATCCAATAATGTAAACGTCTAACATCTAAACAAAGACCTTTGACCTTGTGCAATAAACATGCAAGAATACGTTTTTAATTGGCACATGGTCAGAGCTAGCCGTTAACAATTAATACGACACAAGGTCCTTTGATAACACAGGCCTAACCTGTTGTACAAGCAATAGATGATTAATTACAGGCCTCCCGGCTCTGTAAACGAGTTCAATATTTCTGGTGTGAGCTCACAAGGCGGATATCCAAGATCTTTAACCTCTGCCCCCATGTGTCCAATCATCAACCTCATGCACCTCATATCACACAACACCCCGAGGGCGTCAGCCGAGGAGCTTTAACAGTGGCAGGAAAGATGGCGTAGCGGAATTGAAAGACCATCCTCTAATCAATGGCTGAAATGTTTCACCACAGAACATACAACACCGACAAACCATTGTTTTAAAGACTCATTGATTTCTACTTATAGTGGTAGCAACCATTGAATTGATTTGATTGATATTCCAACGAGCACACGGGTAAACACGGAAAATGAAACAAAGTAGTTCCAATCAAAATGTCAATCATTGTCCTCAAAGCTTCTGTTATCGCCACTCTCTCTGTGACACTATCCACTGTCCTCTCTCTCTCTGTCTCTCTCTCTCTCTCTCTGTCGATAAAGGTATAATGTGTTGGATACGACCTCGGATCTTGGAATAACATGTTTAGTTCCATTATTAAAGGGCACTAATTAACGCTACAAAGCCTCCATTTAATGATGAATTCATAGCTTTGAGAGCAAGTATGGGATTTAAGCTAACGTTGTATGCCAAATGCTAACAAACTAATAACTGTGATATGGATAGCAGCATATTTTGTAACTTATTGTAGATTGCAGATTGATGGAAGGGCTTCTGCTACATCATGTGATTGTGAATCAGACCACTCGCTGATTGTCATGTGCAATGTGTTGGTGGGGGAGCCAGGCACGTTTATTTGTACTAATATTTTTGTGGATGTTGCATTCTTTACTTTGATATCATGTGTGCATTTTCATTGTGTGACCTTCCATAGATAATATTGTATGGCTGGATTTTTTTTACTTTTACTACAGAATATTGACATCAGTAACCCAGCTAGCAGGGAACGTTCCCCTAACATTGGCTAACATTACCTACAAGTTCTAATAACGTTTGAAAGAAAACGTTTTTAACCTAATATTCAACGTTTTAAAGGATGTTTATAATTTCAAATAAAAAGGTCTTGTAATGTTAAAACGTTTGAACTGCGACATTCTGAAGATGTTTTCAGGATGTTATTGAGGTCTGGGATGTCAGAATGCCTTTTATAAAATATTTGCTCAATGTTACATGAAAACAAAGGTAGAACATGCTCACTGCAACATTCTGAGGATCATTTCAGGATGTTATTGAGGCCTGAACTATCAGAAGGTGATTTATAAAACCCTCCTGATTTGAACATTCTCACTGCAACGTTCTCCCACGATAAAAAACATTGCACGTAACATTCTCAGAACATTCTTAGAACAAAACATTTCGAGCTGGGAATGCCTTAATATAAAAAAAGTGGTAACTTGAAACTGGTAAAGACTGGTTAGTATATCAGAGGAGCATAATGCATAATAATGTAGCATCATGTGATATTTAGAAGTACCAATTGGTGTTAACTCTGCTGCACTCAAGAATTACTGTGTCCATTGTTCGGTGTGCTAACATGTCGCAGCTCTCTTAAAGTTCACTTAAAAGATACGACTACAATCTATAGCTCAATAATTAACTTACTGTAGTCGTATACAGACGGTATATAGTGACACAAAGCGTGCCTAGACAACAGGTTGTAGACTAAACAGCAGTTCTATGTGTGCTTTCGAGGAGCGCCGTGATGTTGTGTTTGCATTATGAACACGGGGGAGCGGCTCCTGCCACCGATAAGCTTATTGACTGTCACCGCGGCTGATGTGAAGGACAGATAACACCCGCTAACCCCTGAGATTGCTGCTGCCACAGAGACGGAGGTGGGAGCCCTACTGCCTCCACTGCTATCAATCTATCAGCTCTGTCCGACCGCTGGTGTCAGGTGTGTGTCTGAGCGCTCCGACACACAAGCCGAGGCCCGTCACACGGGGAACAGAGTTTAGAAATTAACATTTTAGCTCCCCTGCCAAAGGGGGACATAAAAACACCTGTCAAGAAAGAATAATTCTCATGACCAAATAAGTAATGTGCCATTTCATAGGAATATATTTCCCCCAAAGGGTTTAAAAGCTATTCAATGCCAGTTCAAATACTTTCAACAAAGAAACAACAACTCAGATCAATTCACCGAGACATGTGATGAATCGTGGGGTTCTTTTTGAAAAGGGAATGACATTTAATTTGGACTAATGATTGATTCACTCTGTCACTCAGTGAAATCGCTCGTTTCCATGCTTTAACTTTTGATGTGCAGCACAACAAAGGCATCCAAATTTCAACCTGTCACCAAGTGAGCAGACGGCCTGACAGGGAAACTTTTATTGAATCCCTCCCCCCCAGGACACAAACTTTTCTACCATTGGACATACACTTCAGATCATCTTGACTCTGGCAGATTTCTGTTGTCTTCTTCGCAAGATCGCCGAGTATTCAGGACATGATTTGGTCGCTTTATTTTTGGCTACAGCGTGCTATTATCACTGCCCTTGCCTGCTGATTAATATTTGCAATGCAGAGGCAATTTTGTCCCCCAGTCTTTCCCCAGAGGTTGTCTATTATCACTCCAATTAACTGGGCACAGGCCATAATGTTGGCATAAATAAGATTGTCAGTCAGTGGGATCTGGGACTTGAATTTTGCGAGCAGTTCCACTTACTTTATGTCTGAGGCACACTGTTTAATGGAGTGGCAGCGTGACTTGTCAGATGACAAAATATACAATGTCCGCTACAATCCAAAAGCCAGATGGCCTCGTATCTTTATTAGTTGGCAGACATGGATGTCAATATTTAATACAGCAGCAGATCCAACAGATCCGCTGGCCTGAACAGTGTGCAGACTTTGCCTGACAACGGCTCCCCATGCCGTCACCCCATCATCGTTATTGTGTAAGAACCTCCTGTTAGCTCCCCCTCCTCATTTTACTTTGAAAAATAACGTGATAGACTCCTTCAGTTTGAGCGTATAGTCCCAGCCAAATTGTTGGCAGACTTTTAGGTGGTGCCAGACTGGACCACTTGCATTAATGTGGCCACGTAAAATATTAACTCGCACACTCAAAGAAATTGGCCAGTCCGGAGCCCTGCTTTAGAGAGGCCATATCTTTTAAATGGATATTGTCATATTTTGGGTTTCACGTTCGGGTGTTGTTCACAGTGAAAACTGCATAATTCCTTGTTTTTCCAGAATGACGTTTAAAAAAGTAACCTCTGATATGGGCCGTTCAGCACAGCTGCAGGTTTCTACGTAGAACGAATTCGCCGTCACTCGCCTCAGCCTGCCTTCCTGTACTCGCTTGTAGTCAAGTCGTTTTCACGATTTTAACTTTCCGAATAAGGCCGAATAACCGATCCTAGAGCAGCCACGTTTTCTACAACTTTTGGAGTGACAGTGCAGTGTGGATCGCACGTGTGGGAGAGGGGCTACGTGGTCAGCCAATCGAGGCTAAGGTCTGAACTTTGAACAGCCTCATTTCAGGAGGAAAGAGAGGCTCCGAAAAAATAATTAAATTAAAATATGTACACAATTTTTACCAACGTGATTCAAAAACACATTAGACTAATAGAAAATTGATTGCGGAGATAAAATATGTCCCCTTAATAGACCAAGACTCATTAAGATGATCTATTATTTACATTGAAGATTTGCTCTGTTATGCTGTTGACACTGAGGTTTTTAACACCCCTGCTATTAAAATGTGTCCCTCTGTGTCACTGTACTGTGACTTTAACATGTTTTTGAAAACCAATGGAGTCCTGACTCACAGCCAAAGATCTGACCCAATTCTTTATGAAATTAAGGGGAAAGAAAAATTGACACAGCTGTCACAAAAATGACCTTTTCATGTTGCTCTCTTAAATCCTGCACGCCTGTTCTTCTGGCCTGTGTTTGTGGAACTGTTTCACTTGCCTCTCTCCGACAGGCTGACTACGTTCGTCGATGACACACCTACCTCATGTCCTGCACAACATCTTCAAACTGAGAACATTTTGGGCAACACATGCTAAAAAGTGATCCAGCTCTGGGGTATTTCTGTTTCACGAAATGATATTCTTATTTTTTGGTCAAACATTAATTAATAAAAAGTCTGTCATTATTTCCTTTCAGACAAAAAAGTACCACAGTCTCTTTTGAAAAATACCAAGGTCGTTATTAATTCTGCATGCCGCTAATGCATTTGGCCTTCCCGTATTATTTGCCTGACTTGAACTATAATCACATCATTCTGTTCGACCCTGCACTCTTGGCTGTGTATTTTCAGCCTGAGAGAAGACTTAGATGCTGTGTAATTTAGCTTTTCACACTGTAGATAATATCTCGGTTTTTAATCACACACCAAAGTGAGACATTAAGCAGTCAGTGAAAGGCGACGGGTGATAAAACTACACATTCAGCGCACGACAAACGGTCACAGTCAAACCCAATTAATTTCCGGAATGTGCTGTATAGTTTGCATTACTGCTCAGTTATTGGGAGGGGAAGAACCCAGACAAGTGAGGCAGACAGGAGTAATATACTCTTCACAAGTGACTTTGTTAAATGAGGGTGGTCTGATATCTGTGTCATGGAGAACCCCAGACGTCGACAACGTGGCGGCAGAAGACAGCTAATAACTCTGGAGATAATGGTGCAATTAATAATCATATATTACAGACATGCTACTAAAATTAGCATGCTAAACTACAACAATAGCAGTAAACACTTAATGACAAGTAATTAACTTGAACGCTGCCACACACCAAGAGGGGGAAACATTGTATTGTGCTTGTAAGGTAGCAAATTATTAGTCAGTTTGTAAAGAGTGTCAAAACAACACGTGGAAGCACTTTGATTTCCAAAGCAATCACACTATGAATTATGGGTAGGAAGTAACGATAACTGAAGTAAATGAAACAAATATAGTCATTGATGGATGAGCTTATGTAAAGGCGATGTGTAAAGACGAGTAAACAGATCAAAACACACTTCCAAATTATTATTCAATTTCCGTATGTTTTTCTGTTATATAATCTAAAATGGTCAAACAGCCTGCAGAGTGCTGTCCAAGGTGCTGATTCCGAGGTTACATGAACAGTAGCCCACAAAAGTATCTGAGGCTGTAGGTCAGAGAGCTGTCCTTGGTGCTGATTCGGAGGGAACAAGGACTACAGCCAAAAACCTGTCACAGAGACTTCTTTTACGAAGAGGGCTGTAGGTCAGAGAGCTGTCCATGGTGCTGATTCTGAGCAAACTTGTACTGTCTGTGGTTCTTTTACTAAGATAGCTTTAGGTACGAGAGCTGTCCGTGGTGCTGAGTCTGACACAGCTATTACTGAGGGTGCTGCGGGGCTGGAGGGTTTTCACATCATTGACATTTTCCCTTAAATTACAAACTGATAGCACCATGGACAGGTTACCGGGGTGTGCCGGGACTCGCTCCAGCACCCTGTGACGCCTCAAGCAGATATAACAAATGGATGAATGGACTTTATAGACAGATAATTATAAGTAAGACAGATGTACAAAATCAATCATTCAGAGTTCAGGAAATTTGTTCTGTTTCATGTTAAGTACTTTTCAGGGGAATTTAATACAAATGCATAATGCTATTTTTAATTAAACTGACGAGACCTGTTCTTAGATAAGTGGCAGGTGGCAATTAAAAAACAATCTGGAACATTAATATTACTTATATGAATTTCATATTCAAGGAGGAGTTTTTCTAACAGACAAATGAAAATAAACTTCAATTTGTAGCTTGAAAACAGTCTCGTGGAGCGAGCAATAAGACAGATAACATGTTCCAGGGACTATAATAGCACTCTGAAGCACTTTGAGTAAGTACTGTGCTTTTTCAATCATCTCTGATTTTTGCAGGTTCAAGACATCCTTGAAGCTCTTACTTTCTCGATACATATTTCTATCACAGTATTTGCTCATGATGCTGTTTTGTCAAACATTCTACCTTGTACAAAAAAGTGTTGCTTTTGTGATTTTGATAGATGTTTTGGTTATTTGTGCAACCAGTCGATTTATTTGTTAGATCTAAGCCATGCTAAAAATCTCTTTAGTTAAACCAATGACTGTATATGTAGATGGACAACGCGTCTCCATCTGCTCCCATTGTACGAAATTGATGCCAAAATAGCCCCTGTGATAGGCGCTGCCATCTTGCGATGGTGACGTCATATGGCGCCAGAGATCGGCGAGTGAAGCAGTCTATGAGTTAAACCAAACTATTGATGTGAAGGAGAACGAGCTGCCAGTCAATAGTTCATTTATTCCCCGTTGTGTACTGATTGTTACTCCTGCTGTGTTTCCTTTAGAGCTGTTTGTAGACAGAGGGCAGAGATGTTTTTAGCTGTTAGTTTTAGACCCTCTTATCTGGTGGAGTGTCTCCATTTTTGTTGTTATTTCACAATTTATTGCTAAATCCTTTTATAGCAGACATAAGCAGAGACTGAAGGAGAGAAAGAAATGAAGTACAAAACAACACTCTGACACAGAATGCATTTTTTATCAGTGCTTTTTTTTAGTCTAAAATACTGAACCAACTGGCAACTAGCACCCTACACAAATTAAATAAACATGGGCGAACGCTAATGAGGAGGCAGAAGCACATTTAGGTTTAAGGTTCAATGCAGCAGACTTATGCAAGAATCAGCCATCTTTAGAAAATGTTACATTTTAACGTCTGAACCATTCTGCATTGAAATGTTGTGACAGGACCTGAAGCATGCAGTGAATGCTCAACAGCCCAGAGACTGAGCTGAAGCTGCTCGACTGGGAACATGAGCTATAATTACTGCACAGCACTCACAGAGTGTGATTAATTACTTTAGAACATATGTACTCGCCCCTACTGATCAAGGTGATGTAACTGTGTGTTTCACAGGTACATTAAAAACGGGGTCAGGATTTATTGTGAACTGGGTGGGGAGAAAAGTTTCTGATAAGGAGCGAACAGGTGATTTTACACAGCGTGTTTAAGGCTGGAATGTCGCCTGGCTGAATCTGCCTCAGACACAAGAAGGAGGAGAAGCAGAGGAAAATGGTAGAAGAAGAAGAAGGATGAAGAAAAAACAGAACAGAAGAAGAAGTAGCAGAATAAAATGCTAGAAGAAGTAGAAGGGAAACGGAAGGAGGAGGAGGACATAAAGATGGACAAAGGAAGAAGAATGAGAAGAAGAAGCTAGAAGAAGAAAAAGCTAGTAAAAAGAAGGCGCAAGAAGAAGAAGAAAAGGAAAGGAAAGGAAAAAGCACATGGAAAAGAAGAAGAAAAGACTAAAAGAGGTAGAAAAAGAGGAAGAGGAGGACAGAAGAAGAAAAACAAGCTAAAAGAAGATGGAGCTAGAAGAAGAAGAAAAAAGAAGTCAGAAAAAATAGACACAAGAAGAAGAAAAACAAGAAGGATGGGAAGAAGAAGAGACAGAGGCTTCATCGTGTTTCCAGTTTTGCCCTAATGGTTGAAATGTTGCACACAGTGTTGTTTGAGTGTCCTAACATCCAGCAAAGAGTCCCATGAATGCAGCTGTAAATTTGGAGATACAAAAATAGCCGTTCTCATGTTGTTGTTGGTGACAGTGATGGCCTCTACACCCACGACGGCCCGGTCATTTAATTACCTCAAGTGGTTTGATGGCGGAAATAAGCCAAAGCCTGCACGACAGCTGTTGTGATGCCAGTGGGGTTTACAAGAGGCGCCGACGCCGTGTCGGAGATTGTGTTTGGAGCCGCAGACACAATTGTTGGCGATTAGCAGTCAGCTGGGAAATAGAGAATAAAAGAACTGTGGGACATTATGCAACAGAGCCAGCTTGTTTTCATCCAAGTTTATACTGCATGAATACGCACCAAAAAAAAGTGGAGGTTAAATAACGTACTTGAAAGCACCGTTTTCTCCCCAAGTCGACGAGACTCCGCGCTGGTGCCTCTTTTCTGTTTGTGTCGCCTGTGATCTGAGATTTGTCACGATCGCAGCTGTCATCGGTACCCGTCAGGAACTGTGTGTTTACATCCCGCCTGGGAGATGTCAAGGTTGTGTCACATTTACCTTCCCTGTTGAATTGCGTGCATACAGCATAGGTAGCCTCTCCCTTATAGAAAAACATAAGCTATCTTCTGAAGACCTTTTTTTCTCTCTTAGTTCTCAGAGGCAGACTTCCACTTCAAATCTTCTTCCATTGTCAGTTGTTTAGAAGCCTGCGGGCGACTCAGCAGCTTCTAAACTGTTTTCCTTTAAAGCTGTATTAAAAGAGGTTTATACAGGAAGCACAGGGCAGACGGAGCTGAAATCCTTCCTCACCTTTCGTGGCCTTAAACGTACTTGTTTGTCAACACGTCGCCACAGCGACGGCTGCTCCCTCGCCGCCCTGCGTTCTGCTCCCTGGGGTCGCCTGCCTACATGCCTCAGCGATTACATGCCTGCCAAGCAGACTGACAGCCAGTCGATTGGATTTAATTACTTCTTCCTGCCGCCATCTTTCAATATATGCCAACAATCTGCTGCACTTCATAATGCTTTCATACATTCTAATTGACTTCTCGTCAACACAGGCAGAGCGCCTTGTATAAGCCATGCTCATTGTGTGGGTTGGCCCGTGTGGAGGCATGTCATCTTCCCTCACCTATTTGATGGCACTGCCTGCTCGCAGAGTATATCTCATCTTAGCCTTACATCTCCACGGATGTCATTACGGCGCACCAGAAGCTGGCTGTGTAGCTCCGGCCTCTATTGACTTCATTCAGTCCATAAAAGACAAGAGCCGCGGCGGGGCAAGGCAGCAGCAGAACCGGGCCAGATTCCATTTCACACATCACTGACCGAGTCACAAGCGACACCGGACAAAAAAGATAACGGTGACAAGCGCGGCAAAGGTCGGGAAGGGTTCAAATTCTCGGCCCACGGTTTTAAAATATAGAGCTGCTCGTGGAAACGGCAGCAGCATACATACAATACAGAGATGAATGTCCGGGAGAGCATGAAATGTTCAGCAGAGCAAACAAAAGGCAAACCATCACGGCTATAAACGTTATGTAAGTGCCAGAAATACGAGCCGTGTTTGTAATGTATGTCTGCTCAAATGTGATGCAGCGTCTTCTATTCAACATTTAAGCTCCTGTTTCTAACACCTTCAATTCAAAATGTTCCAGTTTAAGAAGTCAAAAATACCCACGAACGGAGAGAAAACATGCTCTCATTTCCTTCTAAATATCATCTATATTCCAGCCGGTGTATAAAAATATAATCAAACTCTACAGGCCTGTTATTTTAAACCAAGTAGGAATGAAAGATGAGCCCACCGGAGACTGGAAATGTGTGTAATTTTCTCAAAGAGGTTTAAATATTAGTTTCCACAGCAGGATATTCCCCCAGGGATGAGGGGATCTTTGAAGCGTTCCCACCCCAGGATCCAAGGCCCTAAATTTAGTTCAGTGAACATTATTTTACCCCTTAAAGTGGCCACTCTCAGGGGATAGTACTTTTCAAAAGCAGAGGATCTTTGGGGGCGGGGCTTGCAGTGCTGAACCTTTCCAATTGGTCGAGTAGATGCTGAATTTTATTTCAGACGCCATTTCTTAAAATCTGCAGCAACGAACAAGTTGTTCATTGTGCTTCATCACTGACACATTAGTATAGTAGCAGCAGAAGGCAGACAGACCAGGGACACATTTAGGGGGAGATGATTCTTTACTAAATCCAGCACTTGGCTACAGTTGCCAGCTGCGATCCGCATTTGGTCTCCACCACTCAAGAGAAACCGGAATACGTTTTTGACCCGTCTTTTAAAAAGTCCTCCAGTTCCTTCTTTCGTAGTGACGGTCGCTTCTCCGTCGGATGCTTCTCCGTTTTCACCCATCGACAGGAGGAGCTCCTTTTTTCTCTCTTCTTGATATCGAACACCAGGAGGAGCATCATGTTTACGTAAGCTCCCGGTGATGAGGAGCAGGGTGTCGTCAGCGTGTCGTGCCCAGGACGTTTCAGCTTGCTATTGTTTGATGAATGGAAACATCGCTGCAATATAACGGATATTAAAACCTGCCTTGATTAACTTGTTGGAATGCCGACAAAGAAAGGTAAATGAATGGATCACAGAATCAACAGATGAACGGCGTATGGACAGCGGTTTATTTACATCCCAAAACACACGTCCGAAACGTGAAACTCGTCTGCGCCTCAGTGGCTTATTCAGATATATTGGTTTGTTTGAAAGTCACTACAATGATTAATGTTGGGTTAATATTTCAAGAAGCTCTTATTTACTGGGCTAAGTTAAAATGAAAAAAAAAAAAAGGCCGTCGATAACCATGGCAACGATTGAAGCTTCGAATAATTCCGGCCAGCGATAGACAAATTACTGCCTATTACTATTCCTGGTTGTTTTTACCGCCGTTGAAACGCAGACTGAAGGAACCTTTCAGTTCTTTGAATAGTAGCTACTGGGACTAAAAAGTTCTGGGTACTTTTGGTGGAAACATGGCAAATGTTTGTGTTCTATCGATGCAACTTCTTTAGATTTTAATACTAAACATTAACATTACGCCTGTTACAAAATGTATTTATATGTCTTCACTGCATAAGAAACCAAAAAATGGCCGTTGTAATCCCATGATTACTTGAGGTCTACTTTGCACATTTGGTGAAACTGCAAACACAAAAATGTGTTGCAGGGATTTCAATCATGTCTTTCTTTAGAGGAAAAAAATGGAAAAATCGAATGAACAAAGTCCAACTAATGAGTCAATCTGTACCGACGTGATTTGTGTTATGATGAGCTTGAAAGAAGAACAGCAATAAAATAGAAGTTGATTTGAGATTGTTTGAATAAGCGCTGCTTTGCAAGGTCGAGAGTGAACTGCGCACGACAAAGCAGCGCTTTCATTGTTCACAATGATGTAAAAAAACACTGAAAGTGTGCCTGCACCAAAGAGAGAGACGTTTAGCAGATATAACAAACTAGTGCACATGCATAGATTGATGCAGAATAATTAGGCTCACTTGTGCAAACCAGATCGCACCTAACAGCTGCCTCAGAGATGTTGGACAAAGAACGTGAGGTCTGTAAATGAAAGAGTTTGCCCTGAATAAGATGGAAACTCTTCTTAAGGTTTCAAAGTCAGCTTCTGCCACGTTATAAAATCTTCCTGATGAGTTGAATCTTCCTGATCGTGCTTGAGATAAATCCCATTTGATTTTTGCTCTTTCACAAAAACAGATGAACAAATGCGACTGACACGCACACACACGCGCGTGGACGACAGGCGACGGTGAGGGATGTGAGGAAAGGAGCCATTATCGCGCCGCGCTCCCAGAGCACTCAGCACAACCTTTTAACGGCCATTAAAGATGGAAAAATTACATTCCTCTGGCGCTAGCTGCAAACATGCTTCTACATGTTTAAGTGCGATCTTTAGGGACTGACACGAGGCAAAGTTATTAATATTAGCCTCCTTTAGAAGCTTTTCTATGCAGATGCTCTCCCCAATCTTCACACGAGCATCAGGTCACCAGTGATGTATTTGACACCAGCTCAGGAGGCGCACTGGAACCCAGTTTAATCCTCAAAGCACATCAAAGCTGAGCGCGAGCAAGTGGTTCACTTCCCCTTTCCCTCCTCTCTTTGAGGAAATAATCTGTTTTTTTTTACATTGCTACTGAAGAACAAAACACTCAAGTTTAACATTTGTCTCATGAGATTTGGTTTCACAAAGCTGTTATTTTGCTTTGATGTTTGCTAAAGTGAAAAAAGCTTTAGAAGTGATGCAACTGCTACACAGATAACACAAATGTCTGTTAGGACCAAAGAGACGGTGGACTTTAAAATGTGTATTCCTGGAAACGTTTAAAAATATGGGCTCCGTTTTATATTCAATAACAGCGATTGATCGCTACCAGATCAAATGTTACAGAGTGATAGTTCAAAGGCAGGGCCGCTGTCAATCAAACCTCAATTAGACCACACAGCTCTGATGGAGCAGATGAGTGAGTGGTGGAAACAAATAAGAACTAAGGACGTTTTCTTTGATCTCTAACATTTGACCTTGATTATGAATAATTCATGTCGAGAACTTTTCTCAATGACTCCAAGCTGAGCTAAGCTTAAGCAGAAAATTATGTGAAACAAATCAAGCTGCTACTTTACTGTTGTTCTGAGCTAAACCAAAACTCACCTGTTGCTCATTTTTCATGACTTATCTACAGGAAAAGTCCGTCTGATATCACATGAGTGCAGCTCTTCAACAGAGCACAGAGCGGACTGACCGCCGTGCAGCAGAGTCTGTGCGTCACCTGCCTGTAAACTGTGAACAAGCACGCTGCCGTCACAGATGATGTCGGCGGGATTATCGAGTTTATAGCGTCGTGTGTTTTCCTGTTATCAACGACATCTCGTCCCAGTGCTGGTTAATGCTGCAGCTACATAAACACACCATCACCAATCATTTAACGTTCATACTCCCTTTGCTTCACTGCATCCTCCACTGTGTGTTGTCTGCACACACATGATGTTGGTGTGTGTGCAAATGCATGAACCAACTGCAACATATGTTTGCAAGTAAGTCAAAGCTTGTTCAGGCTGTAGGGAAAGTTTTACACAGTTGTTCTTTTTTTCTCTATTTTAATTCTGTAAAAAAATTGGTTGGGGTTCATCTATAGTCAGATTTCAACCTAAACAACTTATAGGCCTACTGGGATTCTAAAAAAAATGGTATGCTTACTGCTATACTAAAATACAAAAAAAATTAGGCTATAACTCGCTTTTTTTGTTACTTGTGTTATACTAACTTTGTAGTTTATACAACTGTACTTCTGTGACTGTAACAGCAGAGTAGCTTAGCTGAAGGTCTTTAAAGGCCCTTTATTTCTATGTGAGAGCCATAGAAGGACTACAGCCCCAGCATTGTGCTCCGACAATTCCTTTATTCCACCGCAACACAACGCAGATCTTCTAGTGTGGCACAATGGTCACACTTAGGCTCCGAACTAGTGACTTTCTGTCCCTCCATCAACAGTTTTTCAGCCCTAAAGTATCCAGTTACCCCGGGGGTAGAATCCGCCCTCACTGTTACTCATACTAAGTCTTATTTTTCTTGTGTTAGAGGCCTTCCGAACTATCATCTGACAACTTTACAGCAGAAGTTGATCAGACTTTCTAATCTCAGTCACAGCTTGCCACGTGGAAGCATGGCGGGCCTGAAACGACCTCCTTACAGGGTAAACAAAGAAAGGGACTATTTTTCTTGCTTCAAGGGCTCAACAGGAGCGCGAGTATGTAACAAAACAGACTGAAGGACTAAAACCAAAGCTGCTTTTCAGCATAACATTGAATTTAAAAGAAGCCTATAGGTAAATAATTCGTACTGGAAATTGCTGTGTGCTACATGTTGTTTTCTTTCTTTTCAAAGCACGTGTATCCTACCAAAAATCCATTCACTTATAACTATTGTGCAGCTGTTTTGTCACATGTCACGCACTTGCTCGTGTGCTGATTAGAAAAGAGAAGAAGTGTGACTGCAGCACACACACACATGCACACGTACTTCGAATAGTTAACAGGCATATGATTTGAAATGCTAATTGGAATACAGCAAATGTGTTCAATAAGTCCCCTGCATATATAATTTGTCTGATGGCGTATTTCCTTGGTGCACATCTTCTCTATGCGGTGCCCTTTTCATTTTCACTAGCAATTATTTTAGCAAATTACACATCGCCATCTGTTGCCTGGATCAAACATGTGCTTTGGTGTGATCAGACGTTCGAAATCATTCTATGAAAACATTTAAAAATTGCAACACAAATTAACTTCTGCCCGTGTAGCCTGTGGGAAATGAAAGCAAGCCACTTTAGTCGATCATTCACGCAGCTTCCTGTTCGTTTCTATGGACAGTTTGGAGCAGCACAGCCTATAGTGCTGTGTTTTTATAAAAAAAAAACTGGCACACAAAAGTCCACTCTTTCCCAGAATGCAACCACAAGAAACTGTATCAAATTGGCAGACCTCCAACACGCTTCCACAGAAATGTAGGGTGGGTGAATTGGGAGTAAAAATGAGGATGCGGGACAGAAGCGACAGAGCTTTCTGCTCCGGTTGAGCCTCATTGAATCAAGAAAACAGCCCTATAAATCATGAATAAATTACACAAAATGGAATGGGATTAATTCTTAATTCGCTCCTTCTGCAGTTTTGCTACACACTTCATTCTCCGTCCATTAGGATTGATACCCGGCCCTGCAGCCGTGATAAACACACATAAAGAAGGCGCCACGTCTCAGCTGGGCAAACGTGTGTGCAAGGCAGCGGCTTTGACATCTGGCGAGACGAAATCAAGCTAACGCAGCGCCATGCTTTGGGTTTTCATTTCCAGCTAACATGACGGCCAGTGACCTGACAGAGGATGAAAGCCTCGGGGGGGCCGCAGTCAAGCAAACACCCCCGCTCGCCCTCATTATGTAGAGCTGTCAGCGCAGACTCCGGCCGGCTGATACAGTACTGCTGAGGAAACAGGAAGTGAACTGTTTGTCCTCGGACCTGACCCGGGAAAGAGAAGCACTGTTCGCTCTTCCAGCCGTCTCATCTTCATTTCTCCTCAGACACTCTAATTAACTCGGAGTTAAGAATTAATTAAAAAGTTCAGCCATCTGTGAACGGAACTGTTACATACTACACAGGCGATGTGCAAATAAAAGCTTTCAGCGAAATGTCAAACCCGCTTCTGAAAGGACGAGACGTTCCGATTCTGAAAGATGGAAAGGTCTAATCGAAGCTTTGACTGAGGGAGCTTATTAAAATTCGAAAAGTTTACAAAGATTTCAACTGATAAAATATCTAAATAACACAAGCCTATGTTTTTTCGATACACTGACTGTTTCTGGATTATATTTGAAGGCAAATTGCATCAATGCAGATTCAAGCAGTGATGCATTTCCCCCTAAATGGCCTCCTGCTGAAGCTTCTCCAAACGCTCATTTCTGTCACTGTAAATGAACTCATGCACTCTCTGTAATCACGGATCTAATTTCAAGGGGAACTATTTCTCAGAGTTCATTAAAATACCGACTGTGATGCAGCCGACCTCCTGCTGATTCTAAAAATGGTGACAATTTCGTGTTGCAGATCCAGGCAGACGAAGTCATTCAACTCCAACGCTTTGTTTCACACATTCTTTTTCAAGTTGCCACTGTCATATTGAATACTGGTCAACGTATTACACCGCCTCTATTGTCCGGGTTTATGCACAGTATGTGCTTTACACAATACACAATGTGCAAGCAGCATATTCAATATTATAAAGTAGGCTTTTTTAGATGTTGAGAATTCTGTCTATTCATAGAATTTACCATTAACTATGATCCATCCATGCATCTATAAATGGATGGTAAATGGACAAAGCTGCTTTTACGCGACATGTCACATTCACACACTGATGGCAAAGGGCTAAGGGCCACTTTTCCAATAAGGATCTATGCATTCATGCTCGATGGCTATGCCACCAGGAGCAATTTGTGTGTGTGTCAGTGTCTCGCCCAAGGACACTTGGGACTGTAGCAGTCAGGGACCGACACTACCGCTGAGCCACAGCCGTCCCTGCACTGCTTATCCTGTTCAGGATCGCAGGGGGGCTGGAGCCTATCCCAGCTGTCATTGGGCGAGAGGCGGGGTTACACCCTGGACTGATCGCCAGTCAATCACAGGGCTGACACGTAAAGACACACAACCTTTAATGCTCACACCTACAGGCAATTCCTGAATGAAGCTAACGAGCATGTCTTTGGACTGTGGGAGCAGAGAACCATGTGGGAACCCCACGCAAACCCCACACAGAAAGGCCTCCTACGTCCGAACCTGGATTCAAACCAGGAACCTTCTAGCTGCAAGGTGACCTTTTCTGTGTTGTCATGTTTAGTTCAGAAGATTTGACAGCATACTTAATTCGGTAACGGGGAAAGGCTCTATTTTTGAACATTTCCAGAGCCCAAACGGCAAAAGTGAACAAAGTTTTATGGTTTTATAAAAATATGAACATTATTACACATCCTGTAGACTTTAGCTCATTTATACTGTACAAATGTTACCATAGCTCTTCTGTGTGATTCCCTGCACTCCCCTGAATAAAAAGTATAATTTTAAAAGCATAAATGGAGCTCCAGCAGAGTATACAGACCGTCTTTCTTTTTAGCAGCACTGACATTTAGCGAAAGTTCCATTTCATTTCTAACAAATCACCACGTGAACTTCCCTTACATTGTGTCTGTGGAGCTTTATGCTGATTGGTGGATAGAAGATAAACTGTTAGATATTCGCTGCTTCAGATTTATTGGCTCCTGGACTGGAGGAAGGGCATATATACAGTTCAGCATTGAACTGGGTCGCTTATTTTATGGCAGTAAATCACTGGCGTAAACAGGCGATGGGGGTTGAATTGTGACTGTAACCGTGCATGTGTGTGTGCACGTGTGTCAGGGTGAAAAATCTGCTTTTGTCAGAGTAATCAATGACATGGTCTCGGCCTTTAGCCACAGCTCTGTGCCTGAATGCTCTTTTCCAATGTTTATTAATTGAGAGTCAAAGGTTCAAGGTTTCCCTTTTGCACAGTTCCTTTTGACTTTCTGCATTCTGAGCAGCTTCCTGTTCAAGTCCCTGTACAATTACGATTTTCAAACACGGCTTTCATCTTTGAAATTGGCCTCAAAACATCTTTTTGTTGCTCCAATGCCTTTTTGTTGATTTTGATGTTGCGTGGGTTCCATCAATTATACTTTAGTAATTATCTTCTGAACCTGTGCAGAGCTCTTTGTAGGCTTAGAAGCAGAGCAGGCTTTTACTTCATTTCAGTTTTTCTTGCACAAAAAAAGAACAAGTACAGCCTGTTTCTAGCCAACAGGTGAGAGTGTGTGAGCCAGTGACTGTATATAAAGACAGACGACGCGTCTCCATCTGCTCTCATTGTACAAAATTGAAACCAAAATACCCCCCTTGCGATGGTGACGGTTGAAGCCAGATTTGCACAGTAGAGATCCGGAGGTTGAGCCACCGTAGCCACTTCCGCTAACCAAAACACACACTTAAATTCCCGCACGTCCGCGTACTTAACAGCAGAACAGCTTCTTGTGTTGGTCTGAAGCATACGATTGTTTTAGTTACGTCTCCTCTCGCAGTTCCTCCTCTACTCTGCTAACATAGAACAAATCGGCTGCAGGAGCCGGATTTGTCAACAGAGCTGTCAATCATCCTTTTGACAGCATCAAATAGTAAGTAAACTTGTCAGAAAAATGAACACTTGGACGTAAATCAGCATGATAAGGACTAACTTTAATGACAGAAACCATGTTCGAGAAAAATGTATTTGACGTGTATTTTGATTTGATAGTTTGACTCATGTCCCATCTGTTAACATGGAGGAGGCGGGCTTTATGACCTATACTGCAGCCAGTCAGCAGGGGGCTTCACTTTTTAGGGAGCGTGAGCATGTCGGGACACAAAGCTGGTTTTCACAAGGTGCAACATAGGATCTTACAACTTGGACATAGGTAAAGGGCGTCGGCTAAAGGTCCAACCAAATGGTATCATCAATTCCTCAATGTGATGCAAGACTTCAACAAGCAATGTTAATTGTGACCCAATAGGATATCAGTCAAGTAAAGACTGTACTTATAAAGCGCTTTTCTCGTCTTCCGACCACTTTGACACTCACATTCACACATTGATGGCAAAGGCCAAAGTGCCAACGTCCAATCAGAATCTATGCCCATTCATACCCGATGGTGATGCCTTCGGGAGCACTTTGGGGTTCAGTGTCTTGCCCAAGGACACATCGACACTTCCACTTTAATTCACATCATTTGTTAACCTGTTGTTATATTTCGTCCTTGTTACCATGGTGCTGTGTCTTTGCTGTTTGATACTGTTTTTGACTGTGCTGTTTTTATTGCCATTCTCAGGACATTTTACCTCCATCCTGAGAGACTATCCTGATAAAATGAAGGGTAAAATTCACGAAACGGGTACCTCAATAAAACAATGTTGATTGAATTAGAGTATTGCTTACACTGGAGATGCCAGCTGATTAGATGTTCCGGCCTGCAGGCATTACGAAATAGTTCTTTCCTGATTCTGCCCAATAAAGTTACCTTTTCACAGTGTTATTCAATTATCCACCAAATGCATGCTGGGAAAGGCGCCAATCCTCCCCAGAACCTGCATTAAATAAGTAAGTATGAAATATTCATGTTCATTAGATTCAACTTTTTCCACATTCTGCACAAACTCCTGCAACACATCCACGTCTGTGTGACAGATTTCCTCGTCCCAATCTTCCCACAGGTACTTAGTGTTCACAGGATTACCAGTTGTAAACACAAAATAAGCTCGGAAGTTATTTATAGAGGCTTTTATTCCGACTAGAGATAAATTGGAGCATTGGGATTTATCAGTATATGTGTGCAGGCTGACGTTCAGACATGCAAGAGTTTCCCCCTCAGAAGTCTTCTTAACGTAAAGTGCTCCAGGCTGTGACTCTTACGTGAAACGTCTTACAGTATTAGTGTCAGCATATTATTTTGGATAGGGATTAAATTTAGACCGTATTCAACCTTCTTGAACTGACATTGACTGTAGCAACATTAAGGCAACCTCTTAGGCCTCAGATCATGTCTACACTACGCTGACACACTTAAAGGATAGGGCTGGTATAAGTCTCTTTGTTTATATTCTTAACAATTTATACAGTTTAGAAGCATCTGGCTTCATAGACAACAATTGATAGAAAAACACATTCATTGTGAATTTTAAGGGGCGGCTGTAGTCGTTAGTCGTCCCTCAATTGGAAGGTTGGTGGCTCCAGCTCCAGCAGTCTACATGTCGACGTGACCTTGGGGTAGCCGTAGCTGTAGGTGTATTATTTGGCTATATAAGCGCAGTCTATTTTCCATTTGTTGGTGTTAGTATTTTCAGGAGCTTTTCAACCAAAAGTACCAGGAACCTTTAGTTCCAGGAACTTCTCTTCAAGGAACTAAATGGTTCCTGTTACCCATTGTTGTCTGCGTTTCCACAGCCGCCTAAAGTCCCAGGAGGAATATGCAAATCAGGCTAATGATGTATAGAGAAGTAATAAAAGTAACTGCACTACACCGCCAGTCCAGTAGGTGGCGGTAAGAAGGAGATGAAGGCCATACAACAAAGATGCCGCCATAAGCAGCTGCAGTCTTTTAAACATGGCAGGTGAAATAAAACGCTGCGTGTACTCGACCAATCGGAAACAATCAGCACTGCAGGCCTTGCCCTAAAAGTTCCTGGACTTTTGGAAAGTACGACTCCCCTCGAGCAGGAGGGGGAAAGTACTCCCCACCCCCCGAGAGTTCCTCAAAAGGTTCCTAGGGAGATAGTCCTGTTGTCGAAAAGCACATTTATAAAAATCTCTCGGCTTCATCCTTTAGAACAGTGGTTCTCAACTGGTGGGTCGGGTCCCAAAAGTGGATCGCTCTTAGGTATTAAGAGCGACCCACTAGTAGTTTTGCTCTTATGCACTGCCACCCGCTGGTCATTTTAGTTGACCATTATACTGTTCGTCAAAGAAGGCCAGGGCGATGCAGGTATCTCGCCAAGAGCCCCCCTGAGGGCAGTTCTCACCACCCAGGACTGCAGCATGAGGGTCGACCTTAGCAGAAAGCTCCAGTTCCCCACTAGCAAGAGCCTCCGCCTGGACATAGTGATGCGGTCCAGCAGCATCAAGACCGTGCTCCTCATCAAGCTGACTGAGCCACGGGAGGAGGGGATCGAGGCTGAAGTGTTCGGACCTTGCTGCCGAATGCAAGGAGGCGGGCTGGAGAACCATCATCTATCCGGTCGAAGTGGGATGTCGCAGCTTTGTCAGTACATCACATACATCATACATTATAGTCACGAACCAGTAAACCATGTAGCAGTTATAGCACATGTACTGTACCATGGCAAACACAGAGCCAATTACAGGAGAATTTATTCTCATCGAGCTCTAACTTCATGAAGGTTTGCAGATACAGTCAGGCCCAATTGGAGCTTCTGCGAGCAGGATAAATAAATTGAACCCTCAGGACATATGGAACATAATGGAAATGCTTCACACATGCACACATAGAGTATATCTTTAGGGCTTCACATATTAGATTGGTGAAATGTGTGCGTGGCAGCTTGTGTGTTGCACATCAATGTGCAGTGTAACCATGTTACAAATGGAAGCCCTAATGGAAAGGCCCCTCATGACACAGTCATCACTTCTGTGCTCCGGAGCACAAAGCGTTCTGGACATTTTGAGGCGAAAACAAACAATGAGGGGAAAATAAACCCTCTAAAATAGCACACTTACACACAATGAGTAACAACATTTTCAAAGAGGCGTCAAACCCGATCAGCGTCAGGCCCATGCATGACTCGCCTCCCTCCGCTGGTGTTGTAGGGCTTCTAGTCTAAAAGGCTAACAGTGACTGACAACACCCCCTGATTATTTCATCTCCGAGTAAGGTGTGCTGAATATAGCACTGACTTCAAGCGCAGCAGCCTTTCAGCAAGTCAAAAGGCAAGTTCCCAGCGTGTAGCCTCATCTGCTAATGCTGACTCTAATGATTTAAGATAAAATGTCGTTTAAAAGTTTAAAGTTTAAAAAGTGTGTCTCTCCTTAGGTTTGCTTCAGCTATGCACCTTCACAGGGTGTCACAATTGGGTCATTATAACTTAACCAAAAGTAAAAACAACAAAACTTATTAATCATCCGTTTCGCTGTTGAATAAACAAAGTGAAATTACGATGCACCAGCCGCCAAGCTGCGCCGGCGTCTGCAGAGCTGCAAATTCCTTTTAATGAATAAACGAGCCAAGAAAGAAGGTGTTCCAGTCAGACAGCACAAAAAGTGACTCATGTATAATTGATGAGTGACTCAGTGTCGGGAGTTTGATGCTGTGGACGGGTGGGTGTTATCCGCTGGAGCGCCAGTGCAAATAAACAGCGGGTACAGACACGCACGAGGGACTGCGAGAGGAGGCATGCAGGGATTATGGGTAGTTTGGCTTAATTTCTGTTGTGACATGTATGGCATTGTTCCATTTCTTAATAATATCCCTCCCCGGCGTTTGTGAGAGAAGCACACTGAATCTCTAATTGCCATCCTCCCTTTCGCCTAACAAGCCTTCCCACATTGTCAAACATATCTTTACATCTCGTTCTAGGTGTAGAATTCCTCATGCAGCTATGGAAACAGCTGCTGCCCACCTCACTAAATCAGTCAAATGTATCAGGAAAAAATATCCTCAAATAAATGTTCCCTTATTTTCACAGGCCTTTGAATGCACCCTCTGCAACAGGATATATGTCTTCATGTAGCACAGCTTGCACATCTCTCTGTCAATATTTTGCACATCCCTACACAAACTGCACAATAATTTCATTATAAAAACAGATGATGTGCATGCTTTTTATATTTTTTCAATACTAGTCTTTTTTTAAAATCTATTTCATGTTCAAACTTATTTTGAAATTACTTTATATTTCTCTTTTTGTGTCGTTCTTTGCACCAAAAAAACAAAGCAATTTCTTTTATTGTGAAAAACTACTTGGCAAAAAAACCCTCTCTTTTGTGATTCAGAATGAGCAGTTTGCAATAATTGATCTTTCAGACAGTGACCCCCCCCCAAACACCTTCACACAAACAAACAAAAAAAAGAGATAAGAGAAAATGCGCGGCAGGCTGGATGATCTGCTGCACCGAACAACGCTGTATTTGGTGGAACACTGTATCTTATAAATAGCCGATGATTCATGCCGTGATAATCTCCTTATTCAGAACACGCTTTACGCTTCATAACCAGTATTTCTTTGCTAATCTACACAACATAAACGCTCTTACATAAATAGGTTAGCACTGATGTCATTCATTACTTCCCTGAAAGGAATAAAAGGGCAAAGGCAGAGCTGTAATCTATATTATATCGCTTACTGTGATGAAACACGTCAATGCTGGTATTAATATTGACAAGTCTTACCAAACTTGGTAACACGCCCTGAACCCCCTGAACCATTCTTTCTTGCCTTTGCATTATCGGCTCTGAAAGCTCCGGCTTCAGGCATTAGTGGGGCTGGAGCCAACGGCTCGAGCTGATAGGGCTCAGGACCACCACGGTCCTCCACCATACTAAAGTGCTCTTCAGGGGACTCTGGAGGGGAGAAGTGCTCCACCTCAAAAGAGCTCACTGTGGCATGCGTGCCTTGTGACTCTCCATTTTTCTCTGGCCAGGGGAGGGGACGTCACTGAGCTACCGGACACACCCACCCCCCTCAAGCCCCCCTCTCAGCCCCTTGCCCACTTTGAGCATGTTTTAAAATTGGGTGGGTGGAGTTGGTCAGACCTGTGGGTGCAGTTACACTGTAATAAGACTTGTATTGTGAAACATTTGAAGGAACGTGTTTCTGGAAAATCCTTTGACTCGTGGTGTTGCTATTAGGCACTTGAGTTGCAGCTACTGCCACCCTATGGCCATTGTGCGTTACTACAAATTACAGTCTGGCTGAGAATTTAACACACAGACAAAAGCATTGAAATAAATTGAACACTTTGAGTAATCCAGAACAACACAGTGTTAATGATAGCATGATTATAGAGTAAGGTCTTCATCATCGACTTTCAATTTCCTCTTGAAGCTGCCTAATTTATTTTCTCTGTCTGCAATTATGTTTGGCAAAACTGTGGAAGCTGCTAAATAGTAACTGCACTTAATATCTGCCTGGTGCCTCCGACAACAAAGACATATTCTGCCAATGTGTATTCTCATACGAGAACAAAGTGCAGTTGTAAGTTATTCGCATTTTGATTTAATTCTACCATTTCACCAGGACTTTTTTCCCCTCTGGAAGCTGATCTGACGTATTATTATAATTTACTCAGACAAGCAGCCAGTTGTTGGGAAAAAAATTCCTGGCCTCAGAATGTGAGCTCTGCCTGCCAACTTTGTAACTGGCCCCGGGCTGTTTCAGGCTCCTGTTCACTTTTCCCACTGCCAAAACCATACTTAATTCACTTCCAATCACTTGTTACGGCTGCAGAAGTCCATCAAATATGAAAGATAATTCAATGCTGGTGTTTTTGAACTGGCTTAGGTCATGCGATATAATTGATAACCATGTTTTTTGTTAGATCCATGTATGAAGATGAAACGATCACAGGTGACTCTCTGTGTTTAGTCGATACTTTTACACTCAACACTACATCAGCGTAGGTGAAAGAGCAGCAGAAGCTAACAGACTTTAACTGTCAATATTGCACAGGTTAAACTACGCCGCAGGGACGTTTGGCTGTTAAGCACGACTGGGTGCAGCGCTTCCACTGTGCATTGATGTTATAATGTCTTTAACTGGAGCAGATGGTTGCACTAAGTTGCACTAATTCTTCTAAAGTGAGTTCCACTTTGATTACTCGTTCTGTAATCTGTGCATACGTTTAAATAAGAAGCTCTTGTGATGAAGGCGTCAATGACAGTTTCAGTGTATGCCTGCTAAAGATGCTTTGATGATTTCCTTTGAGCTAAATGACAACTGGATGCACAGTTGTGAAACCATGTAAAGCAGAGGGACATCTGCAGTGTCTAATTTGACAGATGTGCTGCTCATTTTAAAAGAGCCTTACGATTATATAATGTGATTACCTAGATAATGCTGTGTGCAGACAGCAGCTGTATAGCTGTAGTACAAACCCTTTGTGCTTTTCTGACATACACCTAATTAGGAGGCTGGGAGGAATTTCTACAGAGCAAATCCACTCTTTATTTTTTATCTGCATCCAGAAACTCTGCCTCAAGTGAAGGAGTTTAAGTAACTCTGGGTGTTGTTTCACGAGTGAGGGTAAAATGGATCGTGAGATTGACAGACAGATCGGTGCAGCATCAGCAGTAATGCGGGTCTTTCACCATTGTGGTGAAGAAGGAGTTGAGCTTGATGGCAAAGCTTTCGATATACCAGTCGATCTATGTGCCACCCCTCACCTACGGTCATGAGCTTTGGGTAGTGACCAAAGAATGAGATTGCAGATGCAAGCGGCCAACATGACTTTCCTTGGTAGGGTGGCTTGGCTCAGTCTTAGAGATAGGGTGAAGAGCTCGGACATCCGAAGGAGGCTTGGATCGCCTTGAAAGGAGCTAGTTGAGGTGCTTCGGGCATCTGATTAGGAGGCCTCCTGGGCACCTCCCTTTGGTAAAATGACTGCACTTATATAGCGCTTAGTCTTGCAACCACTCAAAGCTGCCTACTACCCAACATGTCACATTCAACCATTCACACACTGATGGCAGAGACTGCTACATAAAGTGCCCAACTGTCAATCAGTCATCACATTCGCATACCAATTTGGGGTTCATGTAGACTGATGGAGCTGGGGATCGAACCACCAACCTTCCGATTGAAAGACGACCAACTCTACCACTAAGCTACAGCCGCCCCTTTGGAGGTTATCCGGGCGTCGTCCAACTGGGAGGAGACCCCAAGGCAGACCAAGAGCTCGCTGGAGTGATTATATATCCCATCTGGCCTGGGAATTACTCGGGATCCCCCAGGATGAGCTGGAAAACGTTGCTGGGGAGACGGACGCCTGGGTCACCTTGCTGAGCCTGCTGCCGCCGCGATCCGGCCCCGGATAAGCGGAAGATAATGGATGGATCGATGGATGAACTGTAAACTGCATTATATTTTTCCATGCAATCGGGAAAAGCAAGAGCCCAACCAACATAATGGAACTTCTATTTTGGTATATTACACATTATACATAAAGGACATAAATATCTTCCAAATAACTAAAGTCAGGTGGTAAAAAAATATAACTGCTATCTTGGGATTGCGTTTTTTTTTTTTCCAGGCAGAATTGCTTGTGGGGACAGCATTTCTTTTTTGTGAGAGCAACAGTTTTAAAAACACTTTGTAAATATTTGATAAGGTTCTGGTTATAGTCCCACAGCTCGCATTTCGTCAGGAGCTAAAGGAAAGAAAAAGAGTCTTTATGACTTTCCACAGCGCTGTAAACTGTGAATGTGTACGCCGTAGTTCTCACTGAGTTGTAGCCTCATGATTAATGCATATTAATACATGCATTACAACACCGCATTGGCTGTTTTCAGAGGTAAAATATGGCCTTAAACCAGCTTGAAATCATTAATGCTTCATGCTCACAATCCAAACATGTAGGTGGTGCTGAGAAAAACTTTTTAGCTTCCCCTGAACTTCTCTTAACCCTGAGGTTATTAGTGTTTAATTGATTTTCCCTTTGGTCCATAGTTATTCTAAGGTTGTGGTTATTAAAAACATAAGTTACAGAGTTTGTTCTCAAACTATAATGGAAGGTCGGTAACAATAATTAATCAAGCAGTCTCCATGCAAACTCCAATCTGAGCCGAACGAACTGGCTCCTTCTTTGAATTGGTTTTAATTGCAGAAGCCTGCTGTCCATCCGTTCACCAGTGGGTTTAATGGGGAGTTAATCACTTTGTTTACTCCGCCATTATAACACTGAGAGGATATCGTCATATTAAACAGAACACTGAGTAGCTACCAGAGCGTGAACTGCCGTGCACACATCCTGCAGAGAGGTCCATCACATCTCCATGCAACTTGTCGGAAGTCTGCTGGTGGCGACGGGAAGCGCACACTGTTTTCTCAAGAAAATGTCTTATTAATGATGTCATACTAAGCACTAATCAGTGTTAAGCTCAGGGCATACGAATTAGCTGCTTTCAGGGCTTGTAAGAGCCGGAGTGGAAAATCAGGATTAATAGCCGCCGGTGCTCTCATTAAGGAGTAATGTCACCTTTGCTTTTGACCTTTTTACAACAGAAATGATAACAAAGAAAAACACACAGAGGGCTATTTGTCCTGCAGGGCTCATTTCACAGCAAAGAACACACATTTTGGAAGGCTGACAAATAGAGAGAGTGAGATTGTTGCATTCTTGTCTAATAACCTCTGTGTTTAAAATGTGCTGTATAAATAAAGCTGCCTTAGCATTACCCAGAGGAGGCCATATTATTTCTTACATTAAAAAGGGGCTACATTCTGTACAACGGGCATTTAAAGTCCCGATCTATCGCTGAATGAGGTAACACAATGGTGATTGAGCCTACGGCCCACTGATGAAAGCCTTTGCATTTGCAGTATTATGGACTGGTCTGGGGGCGACTTTAACAAGCGGCGCCCAGTTAGTGACGCGTATTCCATCACCCAGCAGTGGTTGGTCTGCCAGAGAGGGTAGGCCGAGCTAAGCGGCTGCTTTTACGGTCTCTGCAAGTGTTGTGAGTAAACAGTAATCTACTATGGCTGAACAAACAAAGAAAAGATGGATGACTACAGATACAACTTCAAAAATAAGTGAAAATCCAAAGAAGAAGAAACAAATTCGATGCTCAGATGAAGCAAACTGTCTTAAAAGGAAAGCGACCGTCAGCGAGGAAAATCAAGAGTTACAACCGGAGCCAACCGTCGACGTCACACATGCAACACTGTCTGGTGTTTGTCTCCACAGGTGCCGCCAAAGAGAGCGAAACTGAGACCTTCGAGATTAGCACTTTAAAGGATAACTTTGGGATTTTTCAACCTAGGCCCTATTTTCCCATGTGTTTGTGTGTAAGTGACTAGTGGAGACAACAATTATTGAAATCGATCCAGTATTCAGGGAGGGAGCACCAGCCGGAAGCAGCGACATGAGATACAGTGTAACTAAACGGGGCACCACGCATACACCAATATACAGCCACTGAAAGCGCTTGTTTTTGCTACTGACAGGCTCAGATCGTTATAATAAGTGTCTGACAACACTGTGGCAGCCATGCTACTTCACCTTATGCTCTCTGTTGTTGTCTGTAACCAAGTTTCGCTCACGGAGGAGTCTTGCGCTGAAATCTCGCGCGAGACCGTAGTTGTTGCAGGAAGAAGGAGAGAGGAGTGAGAGAACGGCACTCCTCCCTCTTCGTCTTCGATTTCAATAATTGTTGTCTCCACTAGTCACTTACACACAAACACATGGGAAAATAGGGTCTTGGTTGAAAAATCACGAAGTTATCCTTTAAGGACAATAATAATAATAATCTGATTTGGCGGAGCTCAACAACAAGATGCACTTTTGCGATACAACTAATCACGCTTCTTTTACTGTTTATCTGTATTCATATAGATTTATCATATGACACAACCATTCTAAAGTAATGATGTGATTCCCATTTTGGTTGTCTGACATTAGAGACACAAAAATACATAAATGAGCACAACAGTTAAAGTGACCGCTGTAAATGCAGCAGGGACAGAGCGGGGGTCCCACAGGCCGACGCTCATTAGAGTACCACGCTTTCTTGCAACCTTCTGCAGATAGAACTTTTTTTTTGCCACAGCAAGCAGGAAGCCTCATTTATTTTCTCATCATCCTGGAATTATATCTTATTTCACATTGATTTAAAAAATGTGTGTGTGTGTGTGTGCACCACGTGGCTCTTTCATTATCTCTCAACAGAGCGCCTCATTTTTCACTCGCCTTTCCGACGCCACAAACCTCATTCTGCACATAAATAAAAAACAAAAACTACATTCAAAGTTGAAATGTCATATCAGGCTGTGATATTATTAAAGTTCAGCTCAAACAATGGCTTTTTTTTTTAGTCCTTTCCCCCTAAAGGTAACCCGCTTCAGGCTGTGGCTTTATAAGCACAGTGTAGATATCAGAGCAGCGCGGATGTTCTTATCAGACTCTGAGCAATAAAGCCAGAACGAATTATTTCCCAATTGTATTATTATTTTATTCACAGTGGAGCTGATGCTGATGGGAATTTGGGAACGTTTTCTGGAGGTGTTTTTCATTAATATAGCCTGCTGGTGGCGTCCAATAAGAAGACAGAGGATCAATGAAGCTATTAGGTTTGATCTTCTTGGCAGCAGGAACATCTGTGCTGGTATCAAAGTGTTGGACCTGCAGACAGACGGACTGATCAACACTGCCATCCCTTGGCGCACAACTAAAATGTCAAGGGCAGAGACAGGTCTGTGAGTTTGTTAGAAGGTAGAAAAAACTCGACAATAACCTTATCTTCAAATGGGTCCGCCAACCTTGAAACTCCTGTAAGAACCTTACATGTATCGTTATTACAGAGGAGAGGATGTGTGAGGAGCTGCTTCTACAAGATTAAGTGTTGTTGATTTAAGTTTTAAATCCCCCGTCTGTTGGGTTTCTTAAAACATACAACTCTCCCAAAATGTTCTGACATTTCAATGATCAACTACTTTCCCTTATCATGAACCAGCCTCTGTTTACCTCGCATTACTTTATCTGTTAGAGTCCGTTCATTCAATCACATAACCGCCAAATGCTTGTGCAAATACATCAGAGGTGTCGTAAAGGATTGTTTTCAAATTACAGAAATGACAATGCATCAAAGTGATATTAAGTGACAGGGTATTTCAGAAGAATTGTCACTTTACAAGATAAGTGGAGGAAAGAGAAGCGCTTCGGAAAACTTTTATCACTTACTGAGCCGTCGCTTGGAATAAATGAGGCTTTTACAACTGCAGGGATGCAGCTAAACTTACACCGATCAGCTATAACGTTATGACCGCTGACAGGTGAGTAACGTTGATTATCTCGCTTCAGTGGCACCTGGCAGTGGGTGGAATATGTTAGGCAGCAAGTGAACATCTTGTCCTCCAAGCTGACATGTTGGAAGCAGGAAAAATGGGCAAGCATACGGATGTGAGCGACGTTGAGTCGTGTAGCCAAATTGTGATGGGGTCAGAGCACCTACCAAAAGAGGTCCAAGGAAGGAGAACCGGTGATGGTTCAGGAATGGTTTGAGGAACACGACAATGAGTTGAAGGTGTTGACTTGGCCTCCAAATTCCCTGGATCTCAATCCAGTCTGTGGGATGTGCTGGACAAACACGTCCGATCCATGGAGGCCCCACCTTGCACCTTGAAGTCCATCATTCAGGGCTGTTTGATCTACACAATATAAGTGAGGCGGTCATAATGTTATGGCTGATCGGTGAACATATGTGCTGGCTCGACATGCAGTACATGTGTTAACATCAAAGCACTAGAGTAATGGTGTCATGCACCATTTTAATTTCCCCCCTCATTTACTTAAATGCTGCCTTGTGCAGTAAACTGAGACGCCCACCGCAGGCTCTCAACGTCATAAAACTGATGCAAACAGACACCATGTGCTTCATCTGCCAATCAGCTGAGAGCTCTTCATTTACGAGTCCTTAGTGTGGCTTTCATCCAGCCGGATAAACAACAGGAGATGGTACATAAGGATGCACACCTTCTATGGATGGATTTGTTTCTAGTGGAAGTGACCGACAACCATAGAAAGAAAGATATCTATAAGGAAGGGAAGCAATTAGTCGTCTAGTGGATTGAATGTTGCTACCATTCGCTAGTCAGCGCAAGAAATATGATTTGACTCGCCAGCTGCCACATGGAGGGGTTACCGCACTGATGCCCGGAAGTTAAACCAGCATTGTGTAAATTGGGTCAAAATTCACGGCTCAGAAAACCAGCTTGTTCAGCCAAATAAAAATAAGATCGAATGAGGGATGTGAAAGAATAAACTGGCACTTGACCGGACCACTATGTGAGCACATTCAGCACAAGCATCTGAATGGTCCTAACCAAAGCCAAAGATAACACCTCAAAACAATGACCCAATATATTCTTTGAATCAACTTTGTTTAAAGTAGAGGCCTCGAAAAATTTATATAATTTATTGAGTCAAAATGCAAAAGGCCTGGGAGCAGAAAGGTCACATTCACATTGCAATGTGGCATGCTGCATTTTAGCTACATTTTAAGTATGGTTATAATAGTTTCAAAGACAATGATACAGCTACGCAGGCAGCTCCTCCCCTCAGGAAGACGATACAGGGTTCCCTTAGGCGGGCACACTCACACTTAACCTAGGCTGTAATGTGTAGCTGTACTTCCTGTTGTTCCTTGCAGCTTTTATTTACATATTATCTTTTTATTTCTTACTTTGTGTGACCTTTTATGGCGATGTAAATGTGCCATTGATGTATTAATGTACTGCTGTGTCTTTTGACTGTATAAGAGCACTGTGAAGTCCAAGGCAAATTTCCCACTGGGAGAATGACAGTCTATCTTATCTTAATCATTAGGGACATCCCTTATCTCTACCTTATCCCATATGAACTTAGGAAGATGTAACTATGTTTGGATTGTGCAAGAGTCCTTCTTCTTCTGATGTATTTTTATGGTTGTACACAGGTTGCAAGATGGAAACAGGTGAGGTCTTCTTATAAATAGCGTCTCTGGGTAATGTCTGGATATGACTATCGGCTTGCACTGCATGTGTGAAAAGGACAGAAAATGATGAAGAAAGATGTCGATTGGCATTCTGAGCCATTTTACTGTCAAAAAATGTTGATAGGCTGAGAAACTGACAGATTTAGAGCCAGAGGCACGGCTCAAAGACCAGCAGGCTTAGATAACTTACTGAAGTCTGGGGTTAAAACCGAGCAGGCAGATAAAGCAGGCCAACTTATCTGAAGAGGGGTCAGGCAGGGATAAGTCTAATGGTCAGGCAGCAGATCAAGCAGGCAAAGTCAGGCAGGCAGAACAAAAGGCTGGGAGGCGAGGACATAAGCAAACTCGACAATCTGGCGGTGCATGAGTGGAAATGGGTCGGCTTTTATACTGCAAGGCTAATGAGGGAAATGGGACAGAGGTAAGCAGGTGGACGGGAGAGGTCAGGGGATGGGAATGATGGGAAATGGGTTAGTGCGGGGCAGAAGGGACTTGGGACAGTGACAGTGGATGTTACTGCTCCTATTTATAGTCTGTGTCTCACTTCTTGCTTCCTATTTGGTGGATAATCAGGCTCCTGATTCTGGAAGTAACATTCAGTGATGCTTTGGGGGATGGAAACAAGATGTATAATGTGACCTTGGAGTCAGTTAGCTTTGGGCTACAGCTGGAGGCCTAGGTTTTAGAGCCTGTGTTTGTTTACATTAAGACAAGCTGGCATCAAAATGGCGATCTGGAAGATCTCAGTTTGTTCTCTTTAGCGGCACCATGTGGTGATAAACGGTAATTGCGGGAGCACACTTCCCAGATATCAAGACAGTCGCTGACGGTCGCTTTCCTTTTTAGACTGTTTGTCTTCATCTGAGCGTCGATTTTGTTTCTTTTTCTTTGGATTTTCACTTATTTTTGAAGTTGTATCTGTAGTCATCCATCTTTTCTTTGTTTGTTCAGCCATAGTAGATTACTGTTTACTCACAACACTTGCAGAGACTGGAAAAGCAGCCACTTAGCTCCGCCTACCCTCTCTGGCAGACCAACCACTGCTGGGTGATGGAAAATGCGTCACTAACTGGGCGCCACTTGTGAAAGTCGCACCAGACACCCAGTCTGTAATACTGCAAATGCAAAGGCTTTCATCAGTGGGCCATAGGCTCAATCACCATTGTGTTACCTCATTCGGCGATAGACACATTTATTTTAATAAAAATCTTAGAGATTATTACTTTTAAGTGAAAGCCAAATTGGCTAAGAAGTCCTTGTGTAACGTTTTCTTTAATCCTCTAATGATGTTTTTTGTGCGTGCGTGTTATGTTAAAGATTTTATAAAAAGCGACAAATGAAAGCTATTTTTAAATATGCAACCTTGCCTGAAGTATGTCTCGTGACCTTTTTAATGACCTTTTCCATGCAGCATTTGTAATGAACACAGGAAGGATGAGTCATGAACATTTAAAGAGTACGTGACTGGAAGTTTTACGCATTTACACTATATAGGGTCTGACATTTTAACAGAAATAATTCTCTTCTATAGCCTAAAAAAAAAAGAAACTGTGCGTCAGTGTCATTTTAATTAATTTAGCTGGAAAAAGAACATAAAAAATGGATTTTACAGCCACATTTTTTGTCTCAGAATTTTACACGTCGTAATGTTTTCACAGCTTTTATCGGTTTGCTTTAAGCTGCAATGTGTAACTTCCCTCCTGTGGATTTGTCAGAGGGCATGAGAGAGGATACTTGTTTCACCTATTTGCTGCTGGTATAGAGAGAAAATATCTTTGAACAAACCGGTCACATTCATGCAAAAGGAATTGGAACAGTCTACGGACAAGATGCAACCTAACAGACTGGTTTAAACTGTGGTAAATGGATGGTTTCAGTGCAGGAAGTGGTACACAAAATATGAAGCTAAGCTAAGTCAACATAAGTAGTTCTTTAAACCATGCTGATATATGTAATGTGCATGTGGGCTAAGATTAGAAGCATGAGAGAGAGGCCTGCAAAGGCTGTGTCAGAGTTATAATATGAAAGACTCAGTGTTCGCTCCATCAGACAGGCAATGGACCGGTGTTATTGGCACCGCGATGGCTCTCTAACCTGATGACAATTATGAGCAGGCGATACAGGCAGCAGGCAGAGAAGCAACAGAAGGAGGAAATGTGGCAGAAGAAAAGGACACAAGGGGAGCTGTCGGCCTCCTGATAAGAGTGCGCTAATGGTATCACGGCTCCGTCTTATTACCAACTCAAGAAGACAAACGCCGAGGCTGATGAACAATCACCGACAGGCTAAAGAGTCACACGTCATAATTGCCTTGTCAGACAACAAATAACAGTTATTAGCAGGTGGAAAGGATTCGCTTCAGAATGTGTTAGACATAATCGCTTGGTTTACTTGAAAGCCTGGCTGCATGGCATCAGAAAATATCAAGATAATATTTTCAGAATAAAAGCATGCTTTGGAGTGTATAATTTTGGTTGCTATATGATTTACTCTTTCAACACGGTAATAACCATCAAACCATCAATTCAGAATACATTTTTGTCACTTCATTTTTTAATCCTACGTATCTCTCTTGGCGGACTATTTTGATAAAGGGCAAAAATAATTGTGAGCTTTTCCAAAGGACAAGAGCACCAGACAATTTTACTCTTTGCCAACAGCTCTGTAACCCGGCCACAGGGTAGGAGGCGCGCCTCATACAATGAGTTTTGCCTCGGCAGGCTTTGGACAACTGGCCAATCAGAAGAAAGCGGTGGTTTCTTAAAGAGACAGAGCTGACTATGTCGTTTCAGGCAGAGGCTGTATGAGGGCCTGCACAGAGCACCAGGAGTTTATTTTTAACTGTAAATTATGCTAAGCTTCTCCACAGGTATCACAGAGTGAAACATGAAGCTTGAAATTAGCATAATACCCCCCCCCCCTTTAAAAAGTCTGTTAATTTAGCAAAACTAGAGCCAGAAACTCATCAGCTGGAAGGTTGTTAAAGTCAATTTGAAATGAAAACAAAAACCCAAGACAATTCATCATTTAAAGTCTATGTTAAATGTCGCCATTTCAGATTGCAATATACATCATGATAGGGGAAAAGGTAATAATAATACCTTAAGGTATCTAAAGAGTTGAACTTGCGATGCCATTATCTGATCTTATCCTGACATCGTGTCTTTCTTCAAAACGAAACACATCCAGTTCGACGAGGCACTCCACTTCCCATAAGGCTCCACTGATTTCTGGACCTTGGTTTAATCTTGGTTGCTCGTAAACACCCCCCTAAATTTGTTTACCAGTGTGTCAGCTGGTATCGTCATCTCTGAATGTGGGAACATCAAACGGAAAGTGTTTGTACCTCAGGAGCAATTCTTTCTGCCTGTAAAATGGATGTTACATCAGCGTGCAGAGCAGGCGTCAGATATGATGACGAGACTCTGGCGCACCACCGTGTTATATTCTGTATTCTGTAGAATAAAAGAATGAAAGACACCTTGTTATAACACGTCACCTCTCATTGATGGTGAGTATTGATTTCTTGTATCAGATGAAGTGCCTTTACGTGCTGCCTTTAACTCAGCAGGTTCTCTGAATGCCAGCCCTGTCGTCTTCCCACCATTGAGAGGCTAATGGTGGAGGGTTTCTATTGTGATTGTTTCAGACAGTAGATGTTGGCAGGTGGCTGTGACTGGGGAACATTTACTTTAGTGTTAAGAAACCCTTACTTTCTCAGCTTCTGCTTAATGATCCAGAGTGTATGTTGCTTATGTTTCAAGGATTTTTGCAATTGTTGGTCTAAAATGCCTGATTTAGTGGCAGCTTTTTGAAAAAGTTGCAACGCAGGTCGAGATGTTTTTAGGCCTTTTTTTGAGAGCCACTGGGCAAACCATTTTGCACTGCACGTGTGCTTTACAGTGCTATCCATGTGCAAGGGAGAATCTACACATTATTTATTACATTACATTGTTGTACTTATAGAATTGATAAGAGACGGGGGGATTACTATCTCAAGAACACTCTTTGAGATCAGCCGTGACTCACATTTGTAACAAGCGCCGCTGGTTGGTGGAAGGTCAGAAACAGCCTCTGAATGGTCATTAGTCTCAACACTCAGGAAGAGGCCAACTAACACGGAAACATGGATACATGATCACAAGGAGACATTAAGTGTTGGATATATAATTATGGCTCTACTGTATGATGTGACTATTGGGTGATTAGTCAAATTTGCTGAAAAGTTGAGGGGATTGACGAAAATGTGCAAGGAATGGTTGAATTTGTGCAATCGCAACTTCCCAGAGGGACTGATTATTGTGTGTTTCTGCAACCAAGACACAAAATACAGGATTTGGCCTATTAGGACCTGTTTCATGAAGCCACAGGCAAGAAGCAGACCTTTGAGGCAATAGTTTGAAAAGGAAGCTCTTGGAATAAACATCCACAAGCTACCGTGCATATTTGACATTCATTTCAAAAGTATTCATTTACAAAACAAAGAATTTTGCAAATTGGGAAATTCAGATGTGGTGATGGTGTAAAATGGAATAATGAGGGGATCACCAAAGTTATTAAAAAAGTTGTTGTTAGGGACATGTGTGTACCAAGTATCCTTGGTAACCATCCAGTAGTGGTCGAGATATTTCACCACAAACCTCAAAGTCAAAGGGGACCTTCTCTCGCTCTGTTGCACTCCTGAATAATAATCTCCACAGACTGTTGTTTAAATCACTCAAAGATCCACTACTTGTGTGTTTGGAACTCCAGTTCTCTGAGCTTCTAGGCACATGTCCCCCAACAACCCAATCATTGAATCAAACAACGTCCCCCTTCTGTATTCTCATTAACCTTGCATGAAAACTGTTTCCGTCCGGAAGATTTCTGTTCAGCCGTCCTAAAAAAAACAGTTTGGTTGTTCTTGTCCCTCGAGTCCCCTCAGGAGCTGCTGCTACAGGACAGCTGCTCCTCCTGATGGAAACAGCTGTAAGGAGGTCTGAACTGCTGTGGATTGAACGGGTGGATGACTCAGCTGCGCCACTCAAGTCTTGCTTCTAAAACGGATCCGCAAAGCTTTAAGCGTTCATCCGCTGTGAACCATGAGTAAGTGGAGAAAGGTTTGTGCCAATCAATCAAGTAGATGTGGAGACATTTCAGTGGATAGGCGGAAAGGTTGAGCTGCTGGTGGCGATAGAGGAAAAGTCAGGGGATCACAAGTCACCAGGATACATCCTCTGGGAACCTTGAATCCTTTTAGAAAATTAATGGCGAACTGACTGACACAGCCACAGCTAGAAAGTCCTATTAATCATGATATTATTTAAATATGATATAATTAACATAAAATGATTATCAGACCTCATTAATGCAGACTCATGCAGCTGATGATTGGGATTTAATCATTCAAAAACTCACACGCAGAGCCATTTCAGCTCCGTTTGAGCCCGTCTGAGTCGATGCAGACGTGCATCTCTTCGTATTAATTTTAATAACTTTGCACAGAGTGACAACAGTCATCACAAATTCATCAACGGGGAACCTAACAGACCTAGCTTTTGTTCCCTGTAGCCTTTTGTAGCTGACGTCTCCTCTCTGGAGGGAAGCTAAACCAGGTCAGCTCACAGCGACGGCCTGGAAATACAGGACACCAGGGACCCAGAAAGACGCTCTCCCTGACGTGCGAGAGGAGGGAGCAGGATTGCTACAAGTCGATGAACTCCATGCCCCGACAAACAAACCAGGTGACATAACCTAGAGATGAATAGTGATGTATTTGTGGCTGTATTATCAGATGTGGAGCCAGTTAGCACAAATTCTTACAAAGCCTTTTTTCGGAGGCAACAATCTTTTCTCTCTCTGTTGAGAAGCCTGTTGAAATTTTGACACTTAAAAAAAATGTATTTCTTTCAATTAACAGTGACTCAAGAGAGTAAATTAATGTTGAGCGCACACGCCTAATTTAAACTGTAAGGTTAGCAACTTTTCTTCATTTACTTCGACGAGAAATATTAAAGAACAAAGAGTTCTTTGTGAACAACAGACTTTCAGCAACAAACACAAGGCCAGTCACTTCAGGCTTCCCCAGATTCTGAATAGCTCAACATGCGGCTCAGTAATCAATGTTCCCTTCAAAATGAAGCCTTTCAGTGACATTTAAAAGAACAGCATCTTTCTGGCGCAGTGGTCGCCTTAGTGGCATAAAAGTAGGGAAAATCATGCAGTGCCCAAACAGTGGGTAACCATAAGTTTGTCTTTTATTTTGTGAACAATAAGAGCTGCCAGCGTATATTTACCTCAGTGGCAGACAGAACCAGGACAGGGCCAAACAATATATATCCATTAACCACCCAAAACAGAGAGTAAGTTGGATATTCAATCCAACCAAGCCCCTTCCATTATGTTAAAATGAATCAATCAATCTGAAAATAATAAGCAAACATTGTGTTACACAGTGATTACAGTGTACCGGCATAGAGTTACAGAATATATACCCCCCCATTATTTCATACACTAATGAATACAACAGCAAATACACCACTTGCACCATTTGCAATTAAATAAGACCACTTTTTGCACATGAACATGTATTTAATTTGTTAAACAGCATTTTCCATAGGGCCCCCAAAAAGCTAAGAACGGCCCTGCTCGCTGGTGCGTCTGAGCCACGGCAGCCTTACACTTACGTACTACTACAGAGAGTAAGTTAACTTTAGTAACGTGGTTTGAGCTACGTAACGTTAACTACCGTATTTCAGCTCACTCGCTGTAAATGGAAACGCCTGCTGCTTACTAGTTTACAAGTGCAACTGTAACATTAGCGTTAACCTCAGTCTGATGTTAGCTAACTGGCAATGTCCAGCATTCCACCACGGGACGCCATTGTTGCTGAGAGTACGATGACAGGCCCATGTCTGAAAGAATTTCGCAGATCTAGCTGTGCTGTGAGCGCGTGCTCATGTTTATGTTGTCAATGAGGTTTAATAACAACTATATGACAACTGACAGTTTCATCACCGTTCACTGTATGGTAACAGCTTTAGTCCCATTTTCATCCTTCCAGAGGTCCTTAAGCACGAGCCCTGAACCAGGCCCTACAAGAATTAGTGATGCTACCATCAGTACGTGCATACTTTTACTGTACGTATTTTTCTGCAAACCATGTTCATTTTCCAAGAAAGTCCTCTATGAACAGATATATGCATGTGAATGCAAGATTTTTGACTTCCAAGAAAGTTGTCCATTAGTGTCTGTGAAGGTTCTCACTCATCCAGGTCATGGTAATCCAAAGCTTAGTCTGAAAGGGCAACTGGACTTGGTTAGGGTTAGTTCTTGAAGATGTTTCACCTCTCATTCGAAAGGCTTAAGAACTGAATCAGAGGTGAATCGTCTTCAAGAACTAACCCTAGACAAGGCCAGTTGCCCTTTTGGACTAAGCTTTGGAGTTGTCCATTGGTTCTACGCTTAATCCAAAAGGCAACTCGACTTGGTTGAAGTTCTTGAAGAATTTCTTAAAGAAGTCCGGTTGCCTTTTGGATTAAGCTTAGAATTACCATGATCTGGATGACTGAGAACCTTCACGGACTTGTCCGTTAGTGTTTCAGCAGGTTTTGGTTGTGTGCAGGAAGCTCTCAATGTCTAAAATTATACAATCACAGAATCCACCAGCTGTCGTCTGACACCTCCTGAGCTTATTATTAACCTCTATAAACAGAAATCTTGATGTAAGTGCGGTTTGAAATCCGGTTGTGGGTGTCTTCTCTCCACTTCAACTAATAAATGAGTCTCAAGTTGCTAATTGGACAATAACCTGCGAGCAGAAAAGGAAGTGTTGCTCCCCGAGATTCTGAATTGCTTGTCTGAAAAGTGCTGGAAGCCTTGAAAATTTGTCTGTCCTTCCTTGAGGCTGTATTGTTGCCAGCAATGAATAAACTCTTCTTTGAGTATAAGTTTTGGCTTGGTATTTTACCTCTGTGCTGGCCATGCCCCCAGCTATTATTGAAACACTAGCATTTATATGAGAATTTGCAGTATACTTAAAATTCAGACTCTTGAGTCACGACAAGTTAGTCAAGAATCAGAGAGGGACTGGGAGCTATTTGAATCACCAAGGACGAGATCGTTGGCTGCAGAAAGTCAACAGCAGCTCTCACAGAAAAAGCATCCTTAATAAGATCATTATGTAAGACAGTCAGCTGTACTTTGGTGCGTTTTTGGTTAGATTTTGCGTTACACAGCTGGACTTTCCTCGACCTTTTCCTGACAGAGAACGCGGCAGTCTCGCAGCACCTTCTGCAACCCACTTGTCGACTTTGAGAAACGCCGATATCGTGCAGAAATCCTGTAATTAATTTCTGACTGAGCGAGTGTTCACTTTAAAGTTTGAAATCAGAGCAGGGCACTTCGGTGCAGGAGAGGGGGAAAGACTTTTCCCGTCAGACATATCGAAGCAGCTCAATCAGTCAAAATCCGCTGGAGACATGCGAGGAATAATTCATGGCTCACACACAAACGCGCAGGCAGAAAGCTGATGTCAGAATCAAGTTAGATTGAAGTTTGATTTTCCAAACTTTTCAATGTAATATATTTTTATCAAGGTTTGACTGTCTCTAATAAAATCACATTGCGCTTTTGTAGTCGCTGCAGAATGCACAGAATGTTAAAACAGTGGTTGGAAAGAAATCAACACAACTTTTCGACTTGTTTTGCTTCATAATTATAGATTTTGTAGGCTCGCTCTTCATCAATCATACTCAAAGATCATGCAGTGCAAAGGGCAGAGAGATTATCTGTTTATGCTGCCACAAATTATGCAGTCAGCTCCAAACTTCTGTCTGTATGTCTGGCTTGTTCAATGAACTCCACTGTTGTTTTGCCGTGGATAATTCATATTCAGAATTCATGCCTCATGCTCTTTATTCTGTTCCCCATTGCAAATGAGGACGAAAACTTGTCACTGTCTAAAACCAAGGATACGCAAACAACAGACACAGCACTCTAAATATTATTTTGTGTATTAATTCACAAGAGTAAGTCCTACTTTTTTGGTGAGTTTAAAGTTTGCAAACTTTGGGCCTGAACACAATTAGGATTAAAAGTTTGAAGCGGCGGCTTTAAATAAGGATCAAAACCAGCCATGGGAGCAATACGGGGTCACAAAGGTTAGAGGGGCTCTTCCTATGGGGACCATAGACTGTATAAAAAGATGGATGACATTACAGCTCCCTAAAAGTGAAGCAAAAACATCTCAAGCGCCCCCTGCTGACTGGCTGCAGTATCGGTCATAGAGCCCGCCTCCTCCATGTTGACAGATTGGACATGAGTCAAACTATAAAATCAAAATACATGCCAGATAAATGTTTCTCAAACATGGTTTCTGTCATTACAGTTAGTTCTTATTATGTTGATTTACGTCCAAGTGTTCATTTGTCTGTTTATTTTTAATTAGTTATTTGATGCTGTCAAAAGGATGATTGACAGCTCTTTTGACAAATATGGCTCCTACAGCCAATCAGTTCCGGGTGAGCAGAGTAGAGGAGGAACAGTGAGAGGAGACGTAACTAAAACAATCACTACAGTCACTGAAGTTAAGATATCTGTGAACATCTGCTTCAGACCAATCTCGTCATCATCAGCTATAGTCTGATGACAATATAGCCTCTTGGCACAACGGTGAACATGTCAGGGCATGTAGCCGGTGGTTAGCGATAAACGGCTTCCTTTTCTGCTGAATTGTTACAGAAAAAGAACCCGTTTTTCTCGCGACTTACTTTAATGAACGAGTCTTACCTTTGCTGTAATTTCAATATGATGCTGTTTGGACTACAAGCGTACTACAATTGAAAACCAGAACACTTGCCATCCTGGAAATCCACGTCCCAACAATATGTAGAGGGATGCAGGGATATTATATTCTAGACTAAAATGGTGAGTTCATAGGTCAACCAACATTTTTATCCCTATAGCCTTGCCTTAGCCTTTAAAATGCACATTTATGCAACTAATAAACCTATAGTACTGTAAATATAATGTAACTTTAAATGTCTAATCTAATGTTAACAGCAACTGATCAGATCTTTTTCTACATCGGTTTCTGTCTGGGTTAATGTGGCTGCTACACAAGCAAAAACATGTCAAAAAAACAAGTGATGTTTGATAAGCACTTACATGTTTACAAGGCAAAATTGGGGCAAATAATATGGCTGCTACACTGATTTCCACGGAGTGACAGACGCCAGCGGATGGCCCGTCACTCCTGGAAACCGCCTCCTGCTCCCGATGTGCAGCCAGCTCATCAAACACTCCAGCCAGTGATGAGTTCTCACCTTCTGTACCACTCGTTCCTCCCTCTCCCTATTCGCTCACTCGCACACACAGTATATGTACAAGTGTAGCAAATGGCTGGAGAGGGAGGCTGGAAAGACGACAATCCAAACACTAATGAAAAACAAATCCCCGCTGAATCCCACCTGAGAGGAATTCCAGCCAAGAATTCATCATTCACTGCTGGCTGCAAATCCCCTTTTGGCATTTAACCATCTTATTGTTTGCAGCCATTCCTGTGCATGTTTTCTCACATGCACTCTAAACATCCTGCTGCAATCGCCAGAATATGAGCACGGCATGTTGTCAGCCGAGTGAGGAGAAATTCCTGGATTTTTTTGTACCTAATTGAGACCAAAAGCTGCAAAACAATGTTCTTAAAAAGTAATAAAAATCTGACTTTGTTTGGGTTTAACAATCAATCAAAGTTCAACCGAATAATTTTATGAGTCAGTTCCAAATGCAGTTCATAAGTAGATCTTTATATAGCTGCTTTTATATTATTCTTCCAGCCCTGCAGTCACTGGGGGCGAGGGCATGAAACACACTTGGAATGTGAAAGCCATACTAAGCAGCAGGTAAAAAGCCACAGGGCCGAGCAGGTGCTGCTATTGAAAACATGCATCATCATAACAGAGTCACTGTGTTCCTGCAGAGCTTTAACAATCACACTATCAGGGGAGGCAAAGTCTGAGGTAACGTGTGTGAACCACAGAGAAAGTCATTCCTGCCACAAGCAGCTAAAAGCAGCCACTGGTAGTCTGAATCTGGGAAGTAAGTTAGAGAGTGAGTTTTTAATTAATTGTTGTGTCATGTTGAATTAATTTGCTGTATTTAAAATGAATTATTTAGACACTCTGGCCTGCTGGTTGTTCTCTGTCACGCTTGGAAACAGCGGTAAAAAATGATGAGCATCTGTTGGATTAACAGAATTTAAAGCTGAATAAAGGCTGCGGTGGGTAGCGCTGTTGCCTGTGGAGTTGGTATGTTGTGTCAAGGCATGTCTCCCCATACATCGAGGGTTCCCTCTGAGTACTCCGGCTTCCTCCCACAGTCCAAAGACATGCTCGTTAGGTTCAATGGTGACTCTAAATTACCCGTAGGTGTGAAAGGTTGTCTGTGTCAATGGCTGCGTCCCAATTCAGGGGCTGCATCCTTTGAAGGACGTATATGAAGGCCGATTGTTTCACAATAGCGAAGGCTGACGCATTTTGAAGGCTCCTTCAGATGCGATCCCACAAACGCCTCTTCCTTTGTCTGGGCCCCACCCAACGCATATTGAGATTAATTGTGCACCAATTCAAATGAGATGGCAGACTCTCAAGCGTCCGAGGAATACACTTTTAAATGTTTTTGGCCTCAATTCAATAGCTAGCGATACATGTTAGAAAACAATGAAGGGGGCCTTGAAACTTCAAATTATCTTTAAAATAATACGTTAAGTTACCTAGCGTTGGTATGTTAGATAGTTAGGCAGCTAGTTGCCTGTTGCTAGGCGGCGGGAGCAGCTGGTGACGCAAACAGGAAGTCCTCTGTAGACTACCTCCCCCGAATTGAGACACAGCTTACGTGTCAGCCCTGTGATTGGCTGGTGACCAGTCCAGGGTGTACCGTGCCTCTCGCCCAATGACAGCTGGGATAGGCTCCAGCCCCCCCCCCCGCGACCCTGAACAGGATAAGGTATAGATAATGGAATGATAATGTTTCCTCATCTAGCTTCCCAATCTTAAGGGTTTGCTGATTTCTTTGTCTTATTCTATAGACAGTCGATATCTTGGGTGTTTAAGTTTTGATGGCATCACCTTGGGCGTTTTCACACCAAATGATTAATTGAGAATACAATAGGTGGATAAATTCATTTTTAGTCACAACCCTAATGAAACTAGAGCAGTGAATATGTACAATATGCTGATTTAAGCATGTTTTCATCTTTTAGCGTCCGTTATTGACTTGCCCCCCTTTTCCCCTTGTGCACTGAAAGCACCTGAAACTAACTGAAACCAAATACTGCCATTCAGCATTCTTGTGGATGTACAGGCTGCGGAAAATTCAATCGTGTTATGTGTGAGGGTTTACTGTCAACATGTACCTAGCTGTGATTCAATGTGCCGAGTCAACACTTCCCGTCGACAGAACTCTGAAGTGCACAAACTATCATCTGCAAGCATTTGGCAAACACACACTTTCACACTGCTTATTATGTGGATGCAGCTCTATGAATTATTAATAAACACAATAAAGAGATTGAATAAAATACAATGAAAGTAGGTGTTCAGCAGTGTGATTTGGGGATACCCATTAGAGACGAGTAGACAGTGACAATCCCCTCATTATCCCATCGCCTCTCTCTCTCCATCGCTGCTCCCTGTCGGTGTTGTTCAAAAGCATCCTCTCTTTGAAAACTGGGTTTCTGTGCCTCTTTTTGAAGGGAAGGAAAACACATTCCAGCGCCGAGTTCGTCTTTGAAGAAGGTCTGTTTCATACCGATGTAGCCGTTGTAGCGAGTTCGGCTTTTTCCCTCAACACTCTTTGGACTGATGGTGCAACTTTCTGCCTCTTGTAGGAGGAAATCAGAAGGAAAAGTTTGTCAGTCGGGTGGATAGCTGACAGTTTTGTACTGTATGATGAAACACAAGATAGATTTAACTACTAATGGGAGCTAGAGGCTAGACACATAAAATCCTTGTTTAATTGTCTTCTCTTTACTTGCATCTCTTTTATTTATTATAGCGGAAGAACGTGCCGTTCCACCTCTTAACTGTGCACTGTGAAACATTTGTATAATGACTACTACCGCATTTGCAAGCGTGTTGTTGGCGAGTAAACAGAGACGCGTGTCTATGAATAATGCAGGAAGAGACGGAGCACACGACCGCGTACAAGACCTACCTGCCCTTATTTTGAAGGAGCGAAGGGGAGCAGGCATTTTTATCTTTCCTGACAAGAAGGTGCTGCGTTGCTGCGACTCTTGCGGCAACTAATTTCTTGGATACAATAACGTCGACGATTACCGTGGGGCTTTGGTAAAGAGCAAATGTTTATCACTCCTAGAGAGGCACAGGGGACATTTCCACACAGCTTATACTAAGGAGGAAAACGTTAGAACATTACTTTACTGTCTTCTCCTGCTCTAATTATCCTTGTTTAGTAATGTCTGGTCTCCTGCAGGGTAATATACGACTGCGCAGTATATTACCACAGGGTCACTTAACTTGAGAGTTCATAAGAAAAGAAGAACTCGTATGAAATCCAAGTAAACTTCCTTCTTAAAAAAGTAGTCCAACTTCTCCTGCAGCAAATAGATCTCCTTTATTCACACTCTCACTTCGCCCACGCATTATTTTTCTATTAGCATTACAGAATATCACCCTTGCCAGTAAACAAAGTCAATGTTTTTTTTTTCCTAACGCATCACAGGCGCTGAAGTTTCCTGTCAAGAAACAGCCGCGAGTGGCTTCGTTGCACGTTGGCAAGTCAAGTGCATAAACACTTGAGTGGTGTGTAAAGTAGTTCAGCATCAACAGAGCACTTTAACTGACAGTGTAATGATGGGCTTAGTGTTATTATGTGCTGAGTAAAGGGAAGTCAATGGAACGTGAACATCTGATTATATTAATGCACTTGCAGCTAATACAAACCTGATGCATCAGACTTTTTTCACATTTAGAATAGACTCAGTTAGAAATACCACTTCCTGTTAGCCAATGTTACATTTTGATTGGACACGTTTTTTTCCTCCCTTCTCCTTAGAGTGTTTTTGACCCTGTTCGACATGCATGCATCCACTAACGCCCCACCAAGGACGATTCGACAAGTGATTGCGATTTGCTACCCAATGAGAGCACTACTGCCAATCAGAGAGCCATTTCCTCGTCTATATTTTGTGGTGCCAATCAAACCCTCCCAAGAATTTGGCCTTGACTGAGTAGCCGAAACAACAATTGTAGCTGTTAAGGACTCCTTGTCAGAAACTGCTCATTACCAAGAATGTGAAAAGGTCGGCCATTTTTAGATGTGGTTCTCTTTTTGCACGGTTATTTAGGGAAATTACTTTGTAAAGCGGTGGAGGAAAATGTGTGTGTGTGCCTTTTTAGCAACTCTGTCCGTACCGCTCTGTGGATGGAAATTTCAGTCTTTGGTTGGTTGATCGCTTTGGTCTACACTGAAATATCTAATTATATATAATGCCAATATTGGATGGATTCTGCTGAAACTTTCGACAGACATTTGCACAAGTACTTTGTGATCCTCTGACTTTTCATCTGATGCATAGACTGTATGCACAAAGTGGAAATAGCCTTATGGGTTTAAAAGTAATGCCAAAGCGGAAGTGCCTTTGGGGCGGCTGTGGCTCAGTGGTAGAGTCGCTCGACTCTGGATTGGAAGGTTGGGCGTCCGATCCCTGACAGCTACAGTCACATGTCAAGGTGTCCTAGGGACAAGACATTGAACCCCAATTTGCTCCCAAAGCCATTGGCGCATGAAAGGGCATAGGATCCTGATTGGAGATTAGGCCTTTGCCATCAGTCTTTGTATGTGTGAGTGAGAGGGTGAATGTGACATGTAGTGTAAAAGTACTTTTAATGGTCAGAAGACGAGAAAAGCGATGTATAAATACCATTTACCTTAAACCTGCAGTCTTCTAATGGCCAGTAGGGGGCAACTCCGCTGGTTGCAAAAGGCAAATCTAATTGTATTGAAGCCTATGAGTAAATGACTGAAATGGTTTCATGGATTCATATTTCCAGCGGAGGTGGGGTGCTTTGGTAAGGACCAATGCTCATCTCAGTGGGAAATGTGACTTTTCTGTGGGAAGGTCAAAGGTCAAACATTGTTTCTCCTGATCTGGTTGATTCAAACAGGTTAAAAGCATCATATCAGTCTCATAATATGAGGACACAAAAAAATCAAATAGTCTATGTTTTTATGGACTAAAGATCAGTGCAGGTGTACCTCGCCTTTCGCCCAATGACAGCTGGGATTGGTTTTAGCCGCCACATGACCGTGAGCAGGATAAGCGATGTAGATAATGGATGGATGGATGTATTCTGTTTTGATCATTGTTTTCGGTATTTTTTGGCCAAATTGGCTCCATTAAAGTGCTAAAAGCCAAATTAGCTTTTAGCAGAGGTGGAAATGGAAATGAGCGATAATCCTCAGAATGTTTAAGTAACACAATACAGGTTTCACATCCATGTGAGGATTTAGGATTTATGAGTCATGATTCCCATCAAGAATACAATTTCGACTCAGATTCACCACCCCGTAGCATCTGTACTTAATGTCTCTCCCTCCTCAGCTTCCTTTCAATTTTCCCACAATCCCCCCCAGGCAGGCTTATGGCTTTCTCTTTTGGCTTTGTCCTGTTGGTGTCTATTATAGACCACATCCTGTGATTTTCAGCGGGGAAAATGCCGCCTGAAAAGATAATTTAAATAAAAAGTCATGATCATAAATATATTTTGGGAATGACTGTCACATATGTGCCGTAAGCTGGTTTCATTTTCTGGCCTTGTAATTATTTCTCTTTCACTACTGGCCAAGGCCGCCTAAAAAAACTACCGCCTAAGCAGGAAAGCATTCGCTTAACACATTTCCTCCACTTCACACAACAAAAAAGTCAACACTCTCAGCATGAAATCTCCTTCACGTGGCTTATCCTCTTTATCTGCTCTTGCCCTGGAATTCTGTGTGCATGAATCATTAAACTAACTTTACCAGCTCTTTGTGTAATTTAACAGAAAATGTGGAAAAACGGCAGCGATTGAAACAAACCAGCGTTGGAAAATGTTGCTATTGTTTTGAGAGGCATATGTTTGCAGAGTCACAAACAAATAGTAGAGACGGAATTTAAATTTGTTTGTCTGCAGCCCAGAAAAGCAGCTTTAGGAGAACAAAGAAATCATGCTGTGCTCATGCATAGTCCAATCAGCCAGGCAGGAATTATTTAGTTGGTTTTTTCACTGAAAGAATTCCCTAATTTAATCGTGTTTTTCATGGACGATTGTCATTTCCTCGTCAGAGAGAGTGGCCACGGATTAAGACAGAATCCAAACATCATCTGGCAGACCATGAACCCCTCTGGTCCTTTGCTGTAGAAAACACTCCCTGTCTGGGCACAGAAGAGGAGTCACATACAAATGAAAATATGCATGTAATTTAACACTTGTCACCGCAGCAGACATCCTCACTTACAGCTCTGTTAACTTCTCATTTCTCTCTAGTGCGAACTTTGCAGCAGGTATTATTCTTTCTCCTTTACCTCGGCTTTTCACCGGCACTGACGTGCGTTTGACAGGCTGCATAATGAAAGCGCCGCTAATGACAGGCTTTCTCTCCGGAGTGTTTATACAGATGTAGGTGTTGTATTGTCTTTGTCTGGATACCTGCAAACTGTGCCTGCTTATTGGACTAATTCAAAGGCTTTAAAGTGATGAGGTTTCATCAGACTGATGGATCCTGTATGCAAACACTGCAGTGATTCAGATCACAGCACGTCTCTGAATTAATAAGGCATTGTTCTTCAGCAGCAGGTTACAGGAAACTCCCAGCAGCTTTGTTTTCCTTTCAATTTGTCTGGGTATTGGTTGTGAAAAGACAACAATACACTCAACAAGTGAGTTTATTGTTGAAACGCAGGGTAACTCACGATAATGATACTATCACGATACAGCGATTCTGCAATAAATGTTATCTAACGTTATCCCGCTGTCTTCTTCTTCTTCTTTTATCCTGTAAACTTCTTCGGCCAATACATTTCCATTCAAGTTACCCTCATTCATGTCATGAGTCATGAAGTAGAGACAGGTGAGTCAAAATGGCTGTGTAGAGCGCCATAAATTTGTAAATTAAAATATTGATATTTGGCGCCACCCGTAACGACGACAACGATATATTGCTGTATCGATATTTTGTCCCACCCCTCGCCCCCAGTCTGAAAAAAGCAACCATGTCTCCACAAGATTGAAATTAACACCAATTGGTTTTCCCAATTACATAGTGGCGACCAATATAATCGTTGGCTGGATTGTGTTTGCAGGCATTTTTTTCCCAAGCATATACAGCGCTAACTTCATGTACCACAGGCGGATGGTGAGCCTATCAAAAGCAGGATGTTAACACTAGAGTTTGCGGTTCACATCCACAGCATGCAACTCATGTCTCATAACTATAGACTTCTTTTGTTGTAAAAGTGAAGAGTTTATCAAAGCTACAAAAGGTAAGCACTGTCAACCCATGTCAAGGTCACTAAAGCTTAACAAGCAGAAACATCATGCAGTTCATTTCGCCTCCTCCAATAGATCCTGAGGTGGCGGCGATTTTATTGAAATGACTCGCTGCAAACCTTTAGTGGTTATTTGCATAAGTGACAGAACTGCTACTAATGAATGTAATACATGATGAACTCCAGCACATTACATGACAAGTTTGAAATTCAATATGCAGTCACACAACAGTCTGAGGTACTCAAGGGTGCATATTTTACACTCTTAATCAGTCATTGGCCACTTCATAACCAATTATCAATTAAACTTTAAAATATGTAAAAAGCATCCCATTCAAAATGACTGGGCTTTTTTACTACTACAGGAATAAATTAGGATAATGAATTACTTTAATAAAAGTAATGCAACTATTTAGCATTGCTGTTCCTGTTCTGTCTGTCAGCACTCATGGCAGAGTCCAAGAACATTGTTCTGTGCAATTTCAAAATGTACCCAATTGTGTGTTAGCGTCGGTGGCTCTCTGACAAAAGACTTTTGACCAGAAGGACCAATTTACTTTCCTTTTGAGATTGATATCCAGGCAGGCTATGCTAAGAGTGAACAAGTACATGTATTATGTGTAACAATGACGAAGATAGCAGGCAAATTTTTGGACCTCAATTGTTTACACCATGGAGGTATAAAGACTTCTCTCTCTGACGGATTAACCACGGCTGGGTATTGGAAAACGCGTCATTAACTGAGGGCCGAATGCAATTTGCTAATAGGAAACACTGTTTCCAAGAAGGGGTGTACTTGGTCTGAAACAATGTTTACATAGGCGGTACGTGTTAAAGTAATATCCATATGAATGGCAGGATCCAAGGTTTCCCAGTAGAACATTGCCCAAAGCATCACACCGCCTCCACAGCGCATCCTGGTGCCATGTCTTCCCCAGGTAAGAGACGCTAACGCACCCATATCCAGTCATCCACATGATGATAATAAGACCAGGCCACCGTGGTCGTGAGTCCCCATGAGTCTTTCACCGGTTCACGTGTTTTCCTTCCTTGGACCACTTTTGGTCGGTACTGACCACTGCAGACCGAGAACACCCCACAAGAGCTGTTTTGGAGATGCTCTGACCCAGTCATCTAGCCATCACGATTTGGCTCTTGTCAAAGTCGCTCAAATTCTTACGCTTACCCGTTTTGTCAAGTCCTGTATAGGTGGACACGTTCTGGTTCAGAGCAACTTAATACAACAAGATTATTGCTTGTTATATCAGATTTACAGCTCGTCCCTTTAAACAAGACAAAGTAAACCAATAAAAGAGTAAAAATGGTCTTTCTGCAGATACACTGTGGAGTAGGTCCTGAGGTACTGTAAAACATTATTACTCATATTCCCTCACCTTCACAGAGGCAGGACAAATAACTTAATATTACACTCGTATAACCGGGGCACACATGCCCTAGGATGAGGAACACAATGAACTAATGCTGCGCTTTACACATCCATGCAGAAGGTAATATCACCTTGGGTGCAATGTACCAACAAGCCTGGAAACAACAATAACAACTCATATGACAGCTCGGGAATTACATCCTGTGGATAAATATCTGTCACGTCTGTTCCTCATCACTGAAATCTCCCCGGTGTTGTCTTCCTGCCCAGCCGGACAACACCCAGGAGGCACAGGAGAGGTATGGATGGGTAAATATTGTCATATATTAGGTTTTTGAACAATCATCACACGTACACACACAAGTACAAAATGGTTTGGCAGGAAATGGAGAACAGGTGCTTCGCCCAGGGGCAGCACTTCCTTCTGCACCCCTCAGTGTGATTTTTTATGCTTCTGCTGCCAAAATATGGGCCTGGGTTAACCTGGAAAGACAAGTGTACATTTGTTCTTTTGTTTCAGTTAACAGACCTGGACGCCTGGTGGATTTTTTATGTGTGAAGTAGCTGTTAACTTTTAACTTTAACATTAACTATTGGCAGATCGAGGCTGCCATAAAGGAGTACCTTTATTTTACTGTAGCAGAGGCGAGATTTGGAGCTGGTTGGACTACAAATGGGTAGATTAAAATGCACTTTGTTTTACTGTATACTGCGGCAAACAGCTCCGAACTCTTTTGGCCCCAATAGTTCCCAATTTTAAATAACTACAGTTGGCACAGAGAGGTAAAATAAGTAATGTTGTTGACTTTCATTTAATCAGAGAATTCCAGATTTATTCTAATCTTGGGAAAGTTCTCGGACTAGTTTAAAATGATGCTGTAGTTACTTAAACTAAGGCGTCACATTTACATTAGCATTAAAAAATCCCTAGTGTGGAATAGCTGACATTAAAAAGTTGACATTTTTAGACAGGATGCAGATGACAGATAGCAAAAGTGGTTCGTCTTCCAGCTCATCATGAACATGGTGACTGCTGCCATTAAGCTTTGTGGAAGGACAAGGCCCACAGAGCTGACGGTGTTTGTTAAGGCAGATCTTCCAACTGCAGGAGTGGCAAAGACGTATGCGGAAAGTGCAGTGAAATTGACTGCTAAGTGCCGATAAGGTAGCCATTACTGCAGACTCATGGACAGCAATTGAAGGCCGCTTACCTCTAGACATGCCGTTCTCTTCGCAGATATCCTGGTAGGCAATTTGAGAGTAGCTGCAGAGGAGTCAGGAAGAAAGTATATATTTGTGTCCAACCTTAGTTAAATGGTGTTAGCAAACCATCAGGACCTAGAGTACTGTAGTACTGGGTAATGTACTGTAAGTGGGTTGTTATAGCAGAATAAACGCCAGACAGGGTGATGCTGGATTTCTCTCACCCTTGCTTTAAATTTCTAAAAGAAATCAGGAATTGGTGAAAGAAAATTTACTTAAAAATGATTTTATGGATTTGAAAATGATTTTATTTCTTCAGCTAGAAAAATAGTTCCTTGGACTTTACAATTGGATCTGCTTCAATTGCAGTGGTTATCTTTAGAGCCTCCTTAAAATAAGTCTACTTAGCTGTTATAACTCACTTAAACTGAACATTTGCTGGTTGATATATTCTTTTCTAGTCACTAGTCTTTTAACACTCTTGTATCCAACATCATGTTCTGTTCATCATTTCCAGGATAATTCATTGCCACAGTCTGTACAGTGCTTCTAAGACACATATATTACATAGATACCACAAAGGAACATAACGCAATGACACACACTGTATAACAGCATTTTCCCTACCTTAGTTCCTGGGTGGTGTTGTCTAATGATGCTATGGCGGAGGGAACATAACTCCTGCCATAGCGTGACCTTTTACAGGCAAGAGTCCGGTATCTGCGACCTGATGGAAGCAGTGTAAAGGATAAAATTGAGGGGGTGTCTGGGGTCATGTGCAATGATATGTGCTGTGTTTGATGGCTTTGCTGTTGAGGTCTGAGGGGTTGGGAGTGGGGACGCAAAGTGGTACCTTCGTGTGCGTTCTTCTTCGTCTTACAGCTCTGCTTCAGAAAGCATCTCCGCTCTTTTTGCCATAGTAACAAGGCCGATGTTAAATATAGCAAACTTCTTTCTGCGGATTGATATGATTGGAGTTAGTCCTCCGGAGTCTATGATGGTCTGCTCTTCATAGCAATAACTGACCAATCAGAATTGAGCCTTGAACGCTGCCATGTAATAAAATAATCTAATGCAAGTACTCAAATCATTAAAAATGGCCATCTCTAGTGTTGACACATGCATGACTATAGTTGATAGATGCTAAAAGGGGAAATCCAAACTGGTTCTCAATTTAGGACTGTTTCTTTAAACCTACACTAATCCATCCATCCATCCATCCATCCACTTCCGTTTATCTGGGGCCGGGTTGCGGTGGCAGCAGGCTAAGCAAGGTGACCCAGCATTGTTTCCAGTTCCTCCTGGGGGAGGTGTTCCCAGGCCAGACGGGATATATAATCCCTCCAGCGAGCTCTGGGTCTGCCCCGGGGTCTCCTCCCAGTTGGACGTGCCCAGAAAACCTCCAAAGGGAGGCGCCCAGGCGCTAACCAATCCATCTGCGAATATCTCCAAATCCCAGTGTTAGAGTCCAAAGACGTGGCTGCAGGCAGGTGTGTGAATGGGTGATGAAATAACATTAGTGAGTACATTATTTGTTAATCTATTATCTACACCATAAAGTGTAAAAATAACCATCTATGTGACCTTTCCCAGCCTCTTCAAATATGTTATATCTCTACAAGCATCAACAAACATGGTCACATCTCTTTACCCGAGGCTCCTCATCTATCCTTTCTAATGATGTCATCAGTGTGAGATGCAGTCCTGCAGGGCCGAGTCGCTCTCTGCCATTCCCCCCCATCTGCCTCAATCATCACCCCCTCTGCAGGGTTCAAATACGAGCCACACTTTACCAAACAACTCCTCACAAATGGCACGTTGGCACCCGAAGGCGGAGCTGTGATGCTTTTAGTGGAAGTGGAAAGCGAATAACACCTCGGGGCTCGGGTGGGCAGGGCTACCGTTGGAACGCAGGACCAATCTAATCACACCATTTAGTTCAAACGCCAACTCACACTCTCTTGAGAGACAGGATGGCAGTGGCTGGAGTATTAGATGCATTTGTTCTCCTCTTCGCTCAGTCCAGGCTGTCCCCTGAGGCGCCCTTAATCTACTAGAGAGAATGCAAGCGATTGGCAGGGCCTCCGACACCTCAGCATGGATGTAGAGAGAGTGGGATACGGACTTAGGTTAGGAAATTAAAGAGTGGGAGGACAGGAGAGAGGGGAGAACTCATATCAGATCACTGCGGGAGTGTGTATTGAATGGCTGCAATCCCGATGTGCATCACTTCATTAGAGAGCTGATGGCTTTTGGAAGCTGAGGTCCGCGAGGAGCGAACATGCTCTTGTACAGTTTGTGACTCTTTCCCAGCGTGCACAGTATAAATAAAAAACCTCCCTCTGCGTGGTCCCCTCACATACATCGCTATCATGTAAATAACAGCCAGGGTAGCAGCCACTGCAGCACACTAATTCAGATCCAAAACCATTTTGTAAGATGTGAGAATATATTTGACACTGCAGGCCAAAATATTGGTTTCTTTACTCCCGCTCTGCCAACGCTAAGAATCTCTATGATTCCTCGCTTTTATTTGCTGTAGCACCGTAGGGAACAGGGAACAATGGGCTGGAAGTTTATTTTAGAGAAAGAATTTATTGATTTATTTGCTCAGTGGCCGAGCTATGAGCAGTGTGATACCTGTTTTATTTGCATGGAAAAAACAAAGACAGTATGTGTTTGTGCAGATGCGAGAGTTTGCCCTTACTTGCTTTGAAATAATAAAACATAAAATTGCTGTGCTTGTCCCCTACTGCTAGAATCATTTCAGCAGTATCCCAGCCTCCCCAGTCAAAGGGCTGGCTCTCTGTTGGGAGGATCCTCGGGACAAATGTGCACCCGCTAAACTAACAGACTCTCCATGACGCCTAAACACACACGAACGGATGCCACACTCTCTCCCCCAAATTCCTCTTTTTCTGCCTCGGGGGGATTAAACAACAGCGTGAAGTTTTTTTTTTTTAAAGCAGCAGCCGGGTGATACCAAGAGATTCGACACAGCGCTTCATTTGGTGCTTTGGTCATGGCAGATAAGGGGTGGTTTATGGGCGCATGAGGGTATTGCATCAGTTTCAGGAAGAACACAGACAAAGGCCTAATTATGTGAACGATTAATCTTATTAAGTCGATTTTATTCCTCTGCGCTGTATCATACCAGCAGATTGCTCATGCTCGAGATATATTCTTCTGGTGGAGCAAATGGATTTCCAAATGGAAAGAAATCTGAATCTGCAGACTCAGCGTTGGATCTTAAAAGCGGAAGAGGGGGAAACAGTAACTGAGTCACCGACAGCCCTAAAATTGTTCGTTATGACGTCATTAGCCTCCTGCACAAAGCTGGTGGAACCAAAGTCCTACCTGATACAAGAAAATACAACGACGGAGTAGATTAGTTTAGAATGAATGAAAATGTTTGGCCAATGAGGTACCTTGGTCATTTATTTACTGTTAAATACAGTCTGCCTAACCATTTAAATACAAACCTACAAGGCCAAATGCTAATGCTAACATGCCAATAATGACAATGCAAATATGCTGATGCTGATCAGGTGGAATGTAAAGCATGTGCAAATGTGTTAGCATGCTAAGCTTGCTAGTTAGCAAAAAGTACAGAGTCTGATGGGGATGTCAATAATTTGTAGGGTATTTGGTCGCTAACCAAAGTATTATCCATCCATCCATCCGTTATCTTCCACTTATCTGGGGCCGGGTCGCGGTGGAAGCCTACTCAGTAAGGTGACCCAGGCGTCCCTCTGCCCAGCAACATTTTCCAGTTCCTCCTGGGGAATTCCGAGGCGTTTCCAGGCCAGACAGGATATATAATCCCTCCAGCGAGCTCTGGGTCTGCCTCGGGTCTCCTCCCAGTTGGACGTGCCCGGAAAACCTCCAAAGGGAGGCGCCCAAGAGGAATCCTAACCAGATGCCCGAACCACCTCAACTGGCTCCTTTCAACGCAAAGGAGAAGCGGCTCTACTCCGAGCTCCTTACCCTATCTCTAAGGCTGAGCCGAGATACCCTCCAGAGGACACTCATTTCGGCAACTTGTATCCGCGATCTCTTTCTTTTGGTCACTACGCAAAGCTCGTGACCATAGGTGTTGGTTGGAACATAGATCGACTAAAAAAAATCGAAAGCTTTGCCTTCAGGCTCAGCTCCCTCTACCAAAGTATTAGGCAAATTGAAATTTTGACCAGATCATGGAGCGAGGTGAAGAGTCAGAGGATAGCTTACATTCTCCTAACTGAGACATAGATATATGTAGCAATGTCATGGAAGTCCATCCAATTATTGTTGAGATATTTCAATCAGAATCAGCGTTCAACGTTTTCAGCGCTTAACGTCCAAAGGACAAAAAAAAAGGTGAGCTGTTTTTTGCTGCTGCACTCACAGAGCTCTCAGTTGAAAATAGTTCAAATTTTGGAACACCACTGTGCTCGTCAATGTCACCTCCTCACCTCACCATCACAACCAATCAAAATCAAGAAGGGGCGGACTTACTATTTCAACTCTGTCAACAACAATGGCGGAGGAGAAGCTACGGTCACCACCAAGGGGAGGGGAAGTGTAGTCAGACAACTTTCGTAACCTAGCAACAGTAAGCAGCGGTGAGAAGCGAAGTGAGAGGTTGTGGGTGCTGCCAGCGCAAAAAACGCCTTTAGTGGACACAGGCCCTTAAACATCCAGATCACAAGATCATCAAGTAGCAACAGCCAAAAATAGCAGTTGGTATCCTTCTGCCAAGTCCCCATTTGGCAAAATCTCCAATTGGTCATGGTAAACCATCCACTGCCATCTCTAACCCTATCCACATACAAGTATTATTGAGCCATTGTTCACAGCTCTCGATCGTCAATCCACTTTAACTCTCTGCAGCATGAGGAATTATTTATACCTGCTGAACGCTGCACAGCTGATGCTTTTATTACATTCTGTATAATAAGCCTGAAATCCAATTTTCTTCAACCTCACCATGCTGTGTTTTTTTCTCACATCTCAACCACTTGTGCTCTTGCATTGTGGAGAAAGTGTTTCTACAGACAGCGGGATAAAGGAAAGCTAAATGCTTTTCCGGGGAGAAGAAAAAGAGAAATGAAGCAAAGGCGCACGAGATTCCGCTGTTTATCTTCCACTATCTGGAGTCCTGAGAAAACAATACAGAAAAATAAGGGCGATTTTATGAAACCACATCTTTCAATGGTTGTTTAACAGATTGTTTGTGAGGAATGAGCAGACAGAGTGGTAAAGATAAGAGAGACTTTGTCCAAAGCATAAGGGAGATACATTTTATATTCTGCTTTTACCTGGATCCCCATTATCTGCTGCCAACATGACCGCAAATCTTCCCTGGGTAAACACACGAGATAAATATTTTATACGACAAGAAAGTGAACAGACACGAAGCTAAAGCAGGAGGAAATAAAAAAAAACATGCAGCAAAAATAGGAGATACTGCGGTGTAGTCATCAATAACAAATTCGAGCTGGCTGCCTGTGGAAGTGAACTTGAACAATTATAAAAATCTAGGACAGGTTGGAGTACAGCTCTGCGAAGTGTCACATCATCCGTTTTGCAGATCACTGCAGGGATTATTTCTGCTCTTTCCTCGTCTCTGCAACAATAAAACCATCTTACTGATGAGTGCCTGCAGAGGGGAAGACTAATTCAGAAATTACTTAGTTTGAAAGGATGTTTGAAAGAAGCTTACTTTGCAGAGTATTTCAATGTGCACATATCACATGTCTGGCTATTAGACTTCCTTATCAAGCGTATACTTCAGTTCTCTTACTCTTCTTATTCTGTAGCGTTGGATGTTGTAGACAAAGCAAAACCAAGGGCCAGGGTGGACGCTCTTCAGGGGGCAAAGTAACAAGGACAAGAAACAAATTGTGGTCGCACAGCAAAATGCCAAAAACATGGTTACCTCTGGTCCCCACGGCCTGCAAAGGCCAAATTAAATTTGTACACAGCTTTATACGATGTCCCCCAGTGCACCATCAGTGTCACAATACCACCTGATAAACTGGATTATATGTTTGTACAGGCTGGTTTTGTTAGCATCACATGTTCTTTCTCTGCCTTGTTTCATAAGGTTAATCCGTTTAAGGCACGTCTGACAATAAAGGCAGAGAAATTTAAGACCATTGCTCCCACTAAGACTCACCATCTACCCCCATGCCATAAGCTTTCTTAAATTTGGGGACTTTTAATGTGTAAACAGGAAGTATAGCCATGCTAATGGATGGATGGTTGGTTGGTTGGTTGGTTGGTTGGTTGGCTTTGGGTTTGGGTGGTTTAGGATGGATGGGTTAGGGTTAGGGCTGGGTGGATGGATGGTTGGTTGGTTGGCTTTGGGTGCATTTGTGTGGGTTAGGATGAATGGGTTAGGATTAGGGCTGGATGGATGGATCCTAAACTGGGAAATTGTATTTTTGCCTATATTTGATCACATCAGTGTAAAGCTGCACCATTAAAATAGTGCAGAGTAAGTTGTTAGCAGTTCCTCTTTGCAATGTTCCAATAGATTGGTAACACTGGTAATGACTTCAGGAAGGAAAAGGATTGCTTTGAAATTGCAGCAAGCTGGGTTTAAAGAACCTTTATTGCCTACATTAGCTTTATGTCACACTGCCTTTACTACAGACCGTGTAGATAGGCCGCCAAATCAACAAGCCAAATCACGCTAATATACCCCCCATTGTTTTGTTCCCTCTGCACACCGCTTTTGTCCATCTGTACCCCTCAGGAAAGATACACCTCACAGTTGGAAAACCTCCTGGTACGAGGTAAAAGACAGGATTGTGTTCAGCTCCACACTTTAAAACCTGGCTGGAAACAGAGGACTCAAACATGGACTGTGCTGTGCCAATGTATTTGTACTATTTTGTTGCCTTATATACCTTATACAGATAAAGATAAAGGGTAGGAAGGATGTTATCTACCGTATATTGTTCAAGGCCAACATTGCTACCCGAGTTTTCCTCATGACTGCTTCAGTGGATAAGAGCACTCTATTTTTATCATACTTGCACGGAAGCTAAATCAACAGCAACAATCAAGCTCATTGTGTAACATCATTTTCAGACTAGGGGACCTATGTTATAATTGGCGCCAAAGTGGTGCACAGAACAGACCAAGGACACGCTCACGCTACCTCCTTCCTTGCCTGCCCGGGCCAGAAACTCCAGCCTGAGACAGCCAGCCAGCTCTTCCTCATGTGCACTGTGATGCACTCTTAAATATATTACGGGCCTACCAGTGCCTCCAATAATCATGGACACAAATGTGAAAAAAAATAAATAAATAAGATAAATATGTTTATAGACTTAAGGCTTCCTGTAGTTCGATTTTAATTATCATTAGCATTAATCAACATTTGCTTGTGACAAATCCTCTCGGCATGTGTGGAGATTTAAATAACCAAAGAAGCTACACCGCTGCACCTTGTATGTAAATGTGCGCAATGTCAATGTGCGACATACTTGTTGTTTCTGCTGCAGAGATTGCTGCAACTTCAATCTGCTCATTACAATATGTAATACAGCAGCCTGTGTGTGTTCTGCATGTACGCGGGCACAATGGAAGGACAGGCGTTAATGAGCTTGTGTGATCCGAGCCCAGCCTGTCGACGCACACGTGTTGGAGGAGAATAGGGGAAGAGACACCAATGGTTTGATTCATGTCACGCCCAGAAAAGAGTTTACACAATCCCGACCATTCGCGTCACTCTGCGCCCAAACGATCCGGCTAAATCAAGGTTGGACATGCCCTTAATGCACTTGCTCCATGCGCTATAGCTTAACTTGGGGATTTAGCTATGTAATAAGTTTAATATTTGTTGGACTCTCCTTGAAAAACTTCTTTAATTAAATGTCATAAATATTCTCTAAAATCATTGGCCACTAGTGTTACTTTTTAAGTGTGAGATACCTTGTTCTCTAGGAGACTAGATCACGTTGCAAACGCTGGCTTGTTTATTCCACTGAAACATCATTTATATTCTGAATTTATGAAGAATTCATATTCAGAAATGTATCTTGTGATTTAAAACAGTAATAAAAAAATACACATTCAAAGCTCGTTGACTTTTTGTTTTCCACAAGTAACAGTAAATATTGCCGAAAAATAACATGTTTTTTTTCTACAAAGCCCCAGGAGCACACACATTTCTGTAATGCATCAGCGTTTAATGTTTACTGAACACACAAAAACTTTTTCTGCTTGTCTTAGTTCTTCATGGAAAAACTGCAAAAAAAAACTCTCTTCTCTGTTGCCAACTTTAAATGAACCTTAGTGTGAGTGCTGATCTGATCCAGGACTGAATCGCTCACAGCAATGACCACATCTCCTTAAACTCCCACAGCACCGCCTACAGGAAGCCTCCAGGCGTACAGGATGTGGGTCTTTTTCCAAATCCACAAATCAGACGGAGAGGGGATTAGCAGAAGTAGGGCGGAGGAAGTGGAGAAAGTGTACTTAGTGAAATGTTTTTTTAAGATATTGTGAAGCCTGTATGGATACATTTGTGGATTTAGATGTGGTGGGTAATTTGTGAGCGTGTTCCTGTATTTTTTGGGTTCTTAAATTTGACATTTACATTTGATATTTGGAATTTTGTCCAATAAATAAATAGTAATGAAGGCTTTCACTTCCCTACCAAATTATTTTACCCTTTGCGCAAGAAGAGGACTTTGGAACACTGTCATCATGTTAAGATATAACATCAACAGAAATGACAAAATTAAGACCTGACTACACCTCAGTTAAAAATACTGTACGATACAGATAAACGCTTGAACCCCTGAATATTACAGTACTTGTACTAGAAAACTTAAAGAAGGTTATTATGCTAATTTCAAGCTTCATATTTTACTCTGTGATACCTGTGGAGTAGCTTAGCATAATTTACAGTTTAAATTTTTTTGGTGCTCTCTGCAGTATACATACATACAGCCTCTGCCTGAAACAACTCAGTCAGCGCTGTCCCTTTAAAGGAGCAGTTTGCCCCTGGAAAAAGCCACTGTCAGTCAAAGCTGGTATTCTCTGTAATCGATAGAAGTAATAATATTTGAAATTGGCGCCATAGCTGTGGAGAAAGTTGTACAAACAGCTTGTGGTTTCGCCAATTCTACATTCCTACAACACCCAGCGTGCATTGCGCCCCTCCCTCTGACAGGAACAGCCCAGCGAGAGACGCTGGAGTGAAATACTACCGTTTCGCTGCAGGCAGTGACTCAGAGAGGTACAGAATCCGAAATACAAATATGATGAGAATATACCAGTGGATCGTCTAAAAAGTCTTCAGGTCTGCAGTCTACATTTGAAACCTGACGATTTTGAACGAGACATGACATTGGAGGTGGGCGTCCAACTGAGGAAGTGTAGTTTAGCAAGCTCCCTGGATGTTTTCCAGGGCCCACTGGAGAAGCGGGGAGCGTCCTCCAAAGGCACAGAGCGAAATTACTTTTTTTTCCTACCCAAATGGCATTAGCTCCCCGTAATAGCGTGATAGGACTGAGGTTGAAAATTGGTGAACTGGCCCTTTAAAAAACACCGCCCCTACAAGCCCAATTTATCCTGATTGGCCAGCTCTCCAAAGCCCACGTTGTGACATCACAAAGTGCAGCGTGTAGAAAAAACTGTGTGAAACCTGGCATTCACAGCAGCCTGCAGACTGAGCTGAAAAGCCTAGGGATTACTCCAACATACACACATCACACAGTGTAACATTATACATGTGTCTTAAACTGTGAAACAGCATAACACCCCCTCATTAATGCTTCTGATCTATATTAACTCCTGAGACAAATATCTGCAAGTGCTTAAAGCTGCACTTGTTAGCCCACTAGTTGCTAGCATGATCTGTGTAGTGCTGTGCAGGTATCTTTTTGGTGACATCAGCTGCCTGCCGAGGCTTGAAGCAATTCTGATGTGAGCAGAAAAATGAACCAAAACAGTAAAGTTAGCATTTTAAAACCATAACAATGAGCTGAAAGACACTAAATCGCTACATAGATGTGACATCGTCATTACGGGGTCTATCTTTCAAATTAAACAGAGTCATCTGATCCCTTGTTATGAAAAGAAAACATTGATTAGCTTGACCTTAAGATAAAAACACACCTTGCAGTGCGAATCCCCTTAATATACCCATTACAGAACTATAAAAAGTAAGGCTGAAATGTTCCTAACTCCAACCCTACAGAGTATTGTTTAAAAGAGTCGACTAACTAGACTGCATAATTGACATCATGCTGTATAATTAAGTTAGTGCTTAAAAGCTGCACGCACAAATTAGAATTTGGTCTCCTCTTCAGCTGCAGGCGTATCAGCTCTCTTGTGGTGGGATCCATTACAGTCAGTGACCTTTCTCAGGTCACGAGCAGCACTAGTACCAGTGCTCATCGTTATCATAATTATCTCTGACTCTGCCTGCGAACAGGAACACTGATTAGCCCGGACATCGCAGCCTTGAACCTCGGTTTAGGCTTTTGTGCAAATTAGCAACCTCAGAAAGCCCTCTCACTTCTCCGTGCCAGGAACATGTTGAATATTACCGCGAGAGAGAGAGAGAGAGAGAGAAAGAGAGGGAGGGTATTTTTGATGCAGGACTTGGAGCTGGTATGTAAAACAAAAAAAAGTTTTCCTGCAGCAATTTTGAAGCTGCTGTCAGACTGTTTTTTTTGGACTCTACTCAAACTCACCGTGTTCGCACTGGATGAACTCGACTGACACTTTTTTAAACATAAACCCCTCTAAAACAGGAGTCAACAGCAGGTCAGCTCTTCAGGCAAACTGAAGTGATGTCAGACATAAAAGGCTTCCGTTAGCTTCATGCTAGGTGGGAAAAAACACTTTCTCTCTCCTTTCCTGATGACACCCACGGTCACGTAGAGGCTGCTGCCAAACTAGCATCCCGATAGGATGCAGATGTTCCTGCTTTGCTACCGTCCTAAGGTCTGACATTCCCAATTACTTTTTCCTTACCCTTTAACCCGCGTCAGGTCTCGTTACGGCCACTCTGTGTGTCCACACACATATCTCACAATCCTCACATCGTAAAATCACCGTCAGAGCTGCTTTCAGGAGCGTAACCTCAGTGCAGCCGCTGTCAGCAAACACAGGGGGGCACAGAGGCATCTGACAGCTGTTAATGGTTATCTGCACACACACATGCACAAAACTCACATGTGCACAATGGTTTGACTTTGACAAAATTCGCCCCTAAGCTGCAACAATGAGAGGCATCACAGGGGAGCAGAGACAAAATATTTACTCTCCGTCTTCTGAATAAAGAGCTGCTTAATCTGATGAAACCCTAAAACACACACACACACGCTGACAAAGAAGATTCCCCTCCTCTCCTCCAGCAGCTACTGTTTCACTCCTGACTCTGCTATACCATCTAGTGGATCACGCCGGTAGAGCAGGAGAGAGGTATGAGCTGCTCAGGATGAGATCTGAGCATCGATCAGGATGGAAACGCCACGCTGACATCCAGCTGTGATTGTGCATCGCTGTGAGAAACTTCTCCCTATAATGCTCTCTCTCACAGCGGCGGGGTTAAGGTGGGCGGAGAGGCCGGGGGGGACGCCCGACTGTGAGTCCAATAAAGGGCAGGGGAGAGAATCTCTGCAAGGGGTTTGACTGTGGTGAGATATTGCAGCATGAATGCCATTTATTAAGGGAGCGCACACAATGTGGACACTGCGTTAACATCAGCACCTGTGCAGGGAGGCACAGTGAGGCTGTCTGTCAACAAGCAGTTCAAACACCAGCAGAGGGAGCAGTGATCAGGTGTGACATGCTGGCCGTCCTGTCAGGAAAGTCAAGAGGAAGGAAAAGGCGGCGCTGCATTGATCCTGGAAATATGACGTGCATACCATGTGTGTGTGTGCGACTTTGCAGGTCATGAAATCCGCTTGCACCCACACGTCAATTTGTGCTGCTGTCTCCGAGGTGTGCGGTGCATGTGCACACAACCCAAGCATATCAGCTGATTGGTATGCGAGCATATGATCAATGTAGGATGCATTAGGTTTTAAAACATAAATGCAGATACAGGGTTAAACAGCTTAAAAAGGACATAAACTAAACATGTGAATCAATCAAAACGTCAGCATCAATCATCTCAGGTATCGTCAGCCTGCAGGAGAGCTGTTCCCGTTATACTCCTCCTTACCGGATATCACTCTTCACCTTTCACTTTGATCTCAATGGGCATTAAGATGCCTCACACAGGGTACTATTTTTAAAGCTGCCTGGCTGGTACTCTGCGTACGCTTCTATAAAAGCCTGTGAGGTCATGTCGGGATTATCATGTTTTCAATTTCCTTGTTTTCAGCTCTCGCAGACATGACATGATTACGCCCTGTTGTTATACCAGATTACATGTTATTTATTTCCTGCGCCCTGATAACTTGTTCATGTGCCTGCTACATAAATACATAATTGAGCAAACACAAATAAAACGCGTCGCACGTCCTCAGTTAGGTCAGTGTGTCTCTACAAGCGTGTTTCACTGCATGAGTTGTGCAGTATTAAATTGATTTGGACAAACTGTCCTGACCTCCACCATGAAAAGAGTCCCCACTCAGCTCCACAGCCAGGGGAGCAGGCGGGCTTGTGAGTAATACTTTAAAGCAGAACACTTACCTGAAACAGCAGGAGAAAAGAGCCGCAGGTGAGGTGGTGGAGCCAAGAGGAAAGGCAGGATCCAGGTGACGGGGAAGGTTACCCAGCAGGAGGAGGTGGCGAGAAGACGGATCAGCCAACATGGAAAAGAGAGACACAGAGAGAGAAATATTTAGAATATGCAACAGCAGAAACAGTTTTCCACTATTGGTCACACAAAAGAAGGCATCATACTGGTCTCTTGGTAGTTGTTAACAAGCATTTCTCACAATTTGTGACATTTTACTGCCTCAAGACTAAGTTCTGCATTTGGGGAAAGGATATTTTTGTGTCACAAATAAACCATGGTGCTTGGGGAGCCGGTTTAGCTCAACGGTTAAATCGCACGGCCCATGTACCCGTATTCAACTCTCACCTTCAGCCCTTCGCCGCGTGCCATCCCACACTCTCTCTCCCCCCGTTTCCGACATTATCCACTGTCCTCTCGCTCAATAAAAGCATAAAAAGGCCTGAAGGGACTTGGCTTGGGAACCAGAGGGTTGCTGGTGCAAGTCCCTGTATGGAGCAAGAATGGGAATTGGGATTGGTAGCTGGAGAGGTGCCAGTTCACCTCCTGGGCGCTGTCGAGGTGCCCTTGAGTAACGCAAGGCGCCAAATCCCCGACTGCTCAGGGCACTCATCCGTGTTCAGCCCTCTCACTCTCACATCTCTCCATTAATGCATGTCTGTAGGGTGCTGTTTGTGCATACAAGCCTATGTGTGTGTAGCATGTTTCTAATCCTCGGGGATTTAGAAGTGTATCTTTTTATTCTTCAAAGCCAAACATCAGAGAGTGAGCGTACCATCCGAAGACAGCTGGGGTCACCAACATGAGATTATTTTGCCTTTTGATGAAATAAAATCTCCCGCTTTCCACCTGAGAAATGGGCGACAATTTAAAGGCCCTCATTTGTGATTCCTGCTTATCACCCTGTGATGATGAATAAGATAAATGTGCGAGTATCGTCACGACTTGGTTGTGTTGTTTGCTGTATGTTTGAAGGCCACAATGGTAATGAGTAAAGAATGTTTACCTCTGAGCATCAATAGTCACATTCTGTATTTATAATCATCAGATAAAATTCAGTGAATGCTCAATAAAAAAAAAACTCAGTGAAGTGAAGTTTTCCACTTGAACATTATAATTGCTGCACAGCAATACAACAATCTTTGCATTCATATTCTGGAATATGTCGCCAGTCCTTCACACATAATCACTCTCAGTTTGTATCGAAACAAAAACACACAAGTGTTTACCAATGACTGTATAATATAGATGGACGACGTGTCTCCATCTGCTCTCATTGTACAGAATTGATGCCAAAACAGCCCCTGTGATAGGCGCTGCCATCTTGCGATGGTGACGTCATTTGGAGCCGGAGTCTGTGCAGTAGAGATCGGTAGGTGACGGCGCGATAGCCACTTCCGCTAACCAAAACACACACACTTAACTTAAAACACAGCAAGGAACCCGCACGTTGGCGTGTTGAACAGCAGACCAGCTTCTTGTGTTTATCTGAAGCAGACGTTCACAGATATGAAACTTCAATGACTGTAGTGATCGTTTTAGTTACGTCTCCTCTCACCGTTCCTCCTCTACTGTGCTAATCCAGAACAGATCGTCTGCAGGCGGCGGATTTGTCAACAGAGCTGTCAATCATCCTTTTTACAGCATCAAATAACTAATTAAAAATGAACATGTCAGAAAAATGAACACTTGGATGTAAATCAGCATAAGAACTAACTATAATGACAGAAACCATGTTTGAGAAAAATGTATTTGGCGTCTCATGTCCCATCTGTTAACATGGAGGAGGCGGGCTTTATGACCTATACTGCAGCCAGTCAGCAGGGGGCAATAGAGATGTTTTGGCCACACTTTTAGGGAGCTGTCATGTCGTCCATCTTTTTATACAGTCTATGGTTTATGCGTCCACTGCCCCAGTGCATGCTGGGAGGTTTTTCTTTATAATTTTGACAGCATGTAGACGCCATATGGTTGAATGGAAGAGGAATGCAGACAACATGCACCGCAAGATGGTAAATGGACCGTACTTATATAGCTCTCTTCTTGTCTTTGTGAGCACTCAAAGCTGCTTTTACACTACATGTCACCTTCACCAATTCACACACTGATGGCAAAGGCCTAAGTGCCAATTTCCAATCAGATCTATGCCCATTCATACCTCAAGGCTATGCCACCAGGAGCAATTTGGGGTTCAGTGTCTTACCCAAGGACACTTCGACATGTGATTGCAGCAGTCAGGGATCGAAGCCCCAAACTTCCGATTGAGAGACAGCCGACTCTACCACTCATCCAGGTCATGGTACATCTAAGCTTAACCCAAAAGGCAACTGAACTTGGTTCATACAACACAAGAAACAATTTGAAGAGCCTTACTTAATAAGAGAGAATTGAAGCAATGATTCGGTTTAAAAGCCAAGGACTGCGTTGAAGTACTAAAATTTTAGTTTCATTAAACCTTTTGATTCTGCTCAAATATACAGAGCAATAAGTTTTCCCTCCATCCCTGGCACAGAGGAGTTAGTCTTTATTGTGTTCTTTTTCACTGGCTCGCCACATTAAATAACTCTTTTGCGGGAAACCGTTACTGTAGCTTTATTAATCTCCCAGGTTAATATACCTGAGCTCTCTCAGTATCTGTCACTCAAACCTGCATTAAAAACAGCGTGCATAATGGATTATTAAATTGCAGTCAAAATGAAAACCCAATACAGGCCATGAATTAAGTATCAATTTTAGAATAGTAGTTATTAGAAAAAAACTGGAGTTTGAAAGTCAGCTCTCAATTTATATGAGGCAGAAAAATCGCAGAAGTGAACTGCTCAACTAAACGATCTGTTAGCTGATGTTCAGCAGGTGTAATGTTAACATGTTCACCATCAAAGTAGACACAAAGTACTGCTGAGTCAGTTTTACATGTATCAACTGATCTGTACGTGCTTTTATATGATGGAATAATAGGGTTAACATCAACCATTGCATGATGGTCAGTGGCCACAAAAAGTAAAGCATTGCATTGTGTGGCCACCAACTTAACCTTAACCTCCACCAACGCAAGAGCTCCACATACACCATTGTTCCTTGAAGCTAGCCTGAGCGACGGCCGATGCTCTGGCTCTTGAACCTTCCAGGAGCAAAAGAATGATTTAGCATGTGTAGCAGACACATTCATACAGCAGCTAGACTCTGAGCCCTCTTACCTGCTGCTGTTTTCAATTCAAGAACTAAAAAAATACACAATATTGTCCTCTCTGCCGTCGACTAGCCCCCTGTTACTGCTACAGCAGAGAGCATTAATTAGAGCTCAGGTTGGGAGACTGAGGCGCTGTTGGACTACATGCAATCTCGGAAAGCATCGGCTATAGTCTGACGATGGTGTAGCCTCTGGGGACGACGGCGAACACGTCTGAACGCTGAACGACTTTTCCTGACACTGCGATTAATAAGAAGCTAAATCATCGTCAGATCACACTGACGGGAGCCGGGATGTCATTACGCCGCATTATGTTCGGCCTGCTTTTGCTCTCCACACCGACTGTTTTTCCTGCATACACCGCAGCCGGCTGATACGTGATTGGTCAATACTAAGCGTGCTACAAACGGAAACCAGAACACTTGCTGCAATTTGGTGTTCAGTATCCTGACCAAGGACACAGAATTGCCAACTTCATACTCCATTAGCAGCTGCTGCTTTGCCTCTATGAAGACTTGTTTATTCTCTCCTATGTGGTCAGACTCAAACTAAAGTCGACTTGTCGCTTGATAATTTCATCATCTCATTCAATAAACTGTATATTAGCCTTTGATTTATGATTGAACATCATATTCCCAGTGTTGGAGGAATGGTTATGTAGGTTTAAATGGTTTCGTCGGCTCTGAAGTGTTATAATAATATCCGTTGGAAGTTGCCTAAGCACCTTGTGGAAGCAGTGACACAATGGGCCACTTCAGGGGCTTGAAAATGGGGCTGCTTTTAAATCCGCCCTGAGCCGGAGGAGTATAATCTAACAACACGATTATTAGGTTGTGTTGTTCTCATGGTAACGGTCCCCACTTCCCTCCTCTCTCCTGCGCGCCACCATTTGTTAGAGCAGACTTGGCCGGGGACCAGGAGGGAAAAGGAAACAAGCAAAGAGAAATACTTGTCCGAGCAAGACAGAGTAGCAGGGGGGTGCAGGTAATCCCTTTAGTGGGAGCAGGACTTTCCGGGGCGTCTGACTTTTATTGCTGATAAAACTTTCACTCACTTCTTTGCCGGTGCTGGGGAAAAAAGGTGGACAGAGAAGCAGAGGATAAAAAAAGGCAATGTAAGAGACTGTTTGACATTGGGGCAGTCAAAGGAAAAGACGTTAACATCAAAATTAAATAAATATCAGAAGAAAAAAAGATGACCAAACTCTCTCTAAATATAAAATGTAACATTGTACCCCTCTTACACTTGCCTGGCAGAGTCACCACAGAGAGAGAGAGAGAGTGATTACACATGAGAGGGATCGGCTCTCATTGTCTCTTTTTTAATTGCCTTCCCCACTTTAATAGGAACCATCTATCACTGCCTCCCTGCCTGCGGAAACTCTCACACCTCAGAGGGAACAGAGTGTTTAATCCTTCTCACAGCGCAACATCCACTCCTCAAATCCAGCCATCCCTCAACCACACACACACGCACACACACACGTCTGGCCTGACTGCTGTCACACACTCTGAGGATCAGGCTCTCCTCATGCATTTCAAACGTTTCCCTTCCTTAAGACAAGAGGAAACTTTCAAGAGTCAGCATCTCCGCTTGTCCGGAGGTCGATGCGATTGTCTTTAACAGCCAGCAGCACACTGCAGCCAATCTATCACACGCACCACACCCAGTTTGTTTGTGACACCACACTTGTTTTATCACTGATATTAAATGTGTTCAAGGCAGTTTAATAACCTGATGTGTGACTATAAACCCTGCTGCTTGTGTTTTTTGCTTTATTTTCACAAATAACATGCTGTTGAGGAGCAAGAGGAGCAAGAGGGCCTTGGCAACTGTAACTGTGAACTCAAGAGATTGACATTTTGTCATCAAATATTGTGCTGGAGTTAAGTATGTGACAAAAACCTGTTTTGCACATTGTGTTTCTGCCTTTTTCTTTCCCTTAAGCAGCTTTAAAGAAGCCAAAGTTCATACATGTTATGATAGCAATAGCCAAAGAGCTTTACAGTGAGCAGGGGCGATTCCAGGGGGTGACCTGGGGTGGCATGGCCCCCCCCTGAAATCTGATTGGCCAACCCAAGAACTATGATTGGCTATCTGTCTGGTGAAAGGCGGGGCTTAAGTTCCAACCGCTTCATTGGGCTTTGTTATAACTGTTTTTCTTCTACTTATACTGTGACTTCTGGAGATACACTTTTTTGAGCCTTTAAATTAGTGCCAAAGATTTATTTGCTGCCACTCTGCTGTGTTATTATTTTTGATTTAACCCAGTTGGGCCACTCCAGTCCAAAAATTGTGGACACACCCCTGACATTGAGTTCAAACTAAGTGTGCGTCTATGTGACTCACAACTTTATCGCTCCCATAGTGTTTGTAGGGGCGCCAGTTTCGCTCATCGGTTAAAGCGCACACTCCATGTATAGAGGCACAGCCAACTCCGACCCTCCCTCGGCCCTCTGCTGCATGTCATCTCCACTCTCTCGTTTTATTCTCATTTCCGACTACGTCCACTGTCCTGTCAAAACTTAAAAAAACTAAAGTGTTATTTTCAGTGGAAAACCCCCCCCACACTATATTTCCTGCTCAGCACCAAACAGCAGACCGGTTTTTGAAGAGCATAAAGCAGCTAAAGAGGAAGATACTTCCCTTAGCAGGTGGTGGAGACCAAAAGAGAGCTAAAAGAAAGTGAATATTGGACTTGACGTTGATTCAGAGATCTGTAACTTGACTCCAAAGGAATTGTAATGTTCAGGTACTTTGGTGTACCAATTTTGTGGACACAGCTTGTTTCTGCTGCCTCCAAGTGGCAAAAAAAAATCAGCTACTGCCGTTTTAAGGCTGAGAATCACTTTCCGCACATCTGCTATTTTGTCCTAACTCTTGTTTGCTGCAGATCTTTTTTTAAGGCTGCACAACTCTATCAAATGTGAATATTCTAGGTTTATTCAAAATGGAAAAAAGGAAATATTGTGTGTTTTTTACATCTGGAATGGACTGGTGTTTGGAATAAAGGTCAGTGAGTTGGAAGAACGTTTTGCTGCGCATCAAGAGTTTCTAATTACTGATCCAGACAGGCCAGAGGGGATTTAAAAGGTAACACACTGATTTAATGATTTCCATGGTGTATTGTTATAATACAAGAATCCATACCATATTGTTTGAGCTCTAATGTGACAAACTGAATGAAATATGTAAAACTATATGAGTGAAAGAGTAATGAATAAACACATCTTGGTTGACCTGATGGTTGAATTTTTTACACACTAAAAATATAAACCAGTCTCCACTCCCTCTTAGAGCTCACACTGAGTATGTGTGGTGTCATGGCTTAGTCTGAGTACCTGTCCCTCTGTGAGCTTGTGTCTGCTTTCCACATTGATCCTGAGGGTTAAAGGATTTAGAGTCATGCAGCATTGTCACCACAGACTGTTAATACCTATTTACCTGCACTTGTGTGGAACAAATCCCTCTGTACTTTTCCACCGACCATTAAGGTGAATCACAGAACAACAGCAGCCTGTCACAACAGGCTGAGCAATGAGGCCCTAACAGGCTATCAAAGCCAGGACAAGGAAACAAGAAACAGGGCAATGACACCCCAATTCCTTAAACGAGATGCTGCAAAATACTGATTAAAAATACCTGCAAGTCACAACAAGAACAAATGTTCCAGACTTCAGCTGAACTCCCCAAGCAGCCTGAATGGTCACTTGATATGAAAGGATCAAAGATGAGGTACACAATCTGATTTGACCCCATCCAGCAACGATAGGAAAAATTATTTATATTGATCCCAATCATGATTTTGGCTCCCCACGACTAAATAAACGTGATTGAGGACGATTACTGACGTTTAAAATGTGTGCTCCGCCCATAGAAAACTCTGCTGCATATCAAATCAACCGCTCCCTAAACTAACAGCCACTCCACCAGGGGGCGAACGAGAGGCTGTGGCTTCACTTTTGAGGGCGCTGGCATGCCATGTCATGTGCATCTACCTTACAGTGGCAGTTTAGAGTGGAAGAGCAAACAACAGAGACCGATCTGGTGAAACAAAATCAAATGTCTGAAACAGAAGACGACGTCATTGGTGGTTTGGAGGTATTTCGGGTTTTGGGCAAGTGATGTTAAGCAAGAAAAAGTAACATGCAAAGAGTGCGTGGAACCTGTGTCTGCGCCGCAAGGCAACACAACTAACTTGTTCAACCAGCTGAAAGAAAACAGCACAAAGTGCAGCATGATGAGTGTATGAAGGCCAAGAGGGATATGGTCAAGTCAGACATCCATAACAGCAACACTGTACAGCGCAAAGCCCTATCCAGCCAACTCCCAAAGACAGCCTAAAGAACACAATTTTAATTGCCTCTTGGAGATGCACTGAATTCCTGTAAAGAACCAAATTTTAAGTCTTAGTTTGATGCAAAATGTGTACACTAGCCCAGCGAGCACAAATTAATATCGTAATAATCATTTTTGCCATAATCGTGCAGCCCTATGTAATCATGTATATATGTAATTAACAACAAATCCAGGTTTCTCTCCGCCAATTCCCTTAAATTAACACAACCATTTTTTTTATTTTACCAGGTTGTTATTGGTTCAATTTTTCCCCTTTTGCATTCAATCTGAAGGAGACATGAACATAAAGTAATACACAGTTGACACTTCATAACACATGTACATGTATGCACTCAAATGTATTATTGATATACATAAAGTTACATTCACGTATAATAAGAACTTTTCAACTACTAACCTTAAGGGCCTGCTTTGGTTTTGTGTAGAACGTAGGCACTGCCAGCCGTAAAAAACGCTGTTAGTGGACACAGGCCCTTGTGGTTTAAGCAGCACATTGACTTTTGGGTTTTGTTGGTACTCTGCATCAAAAACAGTTGTGATGCTAATTACAATGCAATTATAACGAGCCCACTTTCTGAGTGAGGCACGGCAGGGTTCGTTGAGCGAGCAATACATCACATAACATTATTTTTGACAAAAAAAAAATCCAACATGTCTGTTAAACATCAGTTATAGGATGCAATTCAATATACCAAGAGTCGGTTGTTAATAAATTGATATGATAAAAAGAACAAATCCATCTTAACTGCCTTTTTTATTGCCTTTGTACAGTAACCACAGTTGAGTTTTTCTCTGGAATAGTGGGATTTTAAACTTTGATTTCATGTCTTCAAATTTCCATATTGTATAAAGTTAGCCTTTGTAGTTTTTAAATGATTTTTAGCAACATTTTGCAACTTCACTTTTTATATTTCATGCCCTGCTGCAACACTGAATTAAAGTGCCATGTTGTAGAGAAAATATGTTATTAATACATTTCTAATTATCATACAGTTGGTTGTCAATATCCACAGACTGACCACTAATATTAAAGCCACATTTATTGAATAACACAAGTCAAAGTAATAATGTACTGTTCAGTCTGCTGCCAGCAGTTGATCATTTGATGACTGTCCTGCTATTAAAGGTTTTGGAATATTGATTAAACAGCACTTCATAAAAGCCAAGAGACATGAAGTCGGATATGTAGATGAGACTGCTACGCTCTAAAAACAGATCGCTGTTTATATTCTCTTTCTGACTCTTGGCCTTCACTGAATGAAAACAATGAAATGGAAAATAAAGCCTTCGGGACACTACGGGGAGCAGACACGCGTGGTTTGTTTCACTGCGAGAGGTGACCTGTGATGAGCTGATTGTGAATTTTCATCTTCCCCCGGACACAAACAAACGCTTTGTTTGCATTACAAAAAGCGGCCGCACACGATGGGGACGGAGAAAAATGCAGGTGGAGGCTTTAACGCTGCTCCGAAGGACGACTGGTATGAATCTTACTCACATCAATGTCAAGAAGCGCTTCCACAAACACAGCTGCCGCCCACCTCGCCTCCGCCTACGAGCCAAAATACACGCAGTGACAAATCCCATTTCCCCGAGCACAAATAGCCTGGATGTTAACTACAGCCCAAACAGGAAATGAAGCCTGATGGAGCTGTAGTTTATTCGGCACATCATCTGTGATGACAATGAGCCAACATTTTAAATCACCCTGTGGACAAATTGATCCTCGATGTTCACTTTTGGGGACAAAAGAAATGAGCACAACAGCTCAGAGTGACTGAAATGTCAAAGGGAGACAATCTGTGTCGTTCACTAATCTCTTTCCAGAGGAAAACTGAGGGCAAAACATCACTAATGACTCAGCTTATCACCAGCAAATGACTAAAACCTCTTCCTCTGCATTCAAGTAACCATTACAAGAGTCTATTGGAAGTCATGTCAACACATAATGTACATTTTGCCTCTCCCACAGGTCCAGAGAGTTAAACACACATACAGCAAGCATCATTTTAGTCCATGAATTCTGTGTAGTTTCACACTCCTTCCTAAGCAAAGCCGAATGAGTCACCTTCTTATCCAATATTGATTCCTTGTAAGAGAAATCCAGCAGAAAAAATATGTTTTAAATCTGCTGACATGTTCATTTACACTGTGAGGAAATACAAAGCCGACCTTGCTGGGTGTGTGGACATCAAACAGAAGATTTAGAGGTAAGTAAGCAAAAAAGGACATCTGGACAAAGCAAACTTGAGAGTTGATACTGTGCAGCTGCTGAGCCTTGCTGCGAAATTAACTATCGCAATAAAAAGAAAGACTCTGCCACATTTAAAACACTTTCCCCAAGGAAGATAATTATTTTAAAGGGGGGGTATTATGCTAATTTCAAGCTTCATATTTCATTCTGTGATACCTGTGGAGTAGCTTAGCATAATTTACAGTTTACAAAAATTTTTTTTCTCACACTGGTGCTCTGTGCAGGCCCTCATACAGCCTCTGCCTGAAACGACTCAGTCAGCTCTGTCTCTTTAAGAAACCCTGCCCTCTCCTCAGCTCTCCGAAGCCTGCTGAGACTAAACTTCATGATGTCACAAAGTGCAGCTCGTAGAAAAAACTGTGTGAAACCCAAGCGGCAACCTCTAGCCAATGCGGAAGTGCGAAAAACTACAGTTCCTCAAGTGGCCACTTGAGGCTGGCTCCAGAAAATGAGACATTACCGCAAATGGGAAAATGCCCATTTTACAACAGAAATAAACATGTGTACAGCCTGGTACAAAAAACAGATAACTGTACAGGGGGTGAATTATTTTATAACACACTGTTTTTATTATATTAAGCCTTAAATCATAGGGGACTGGTCACTTGATTGACAGGTGGATACTGCGGTCTGTCTGCTAGACGTCAACACAGGCCAACATGCGGCCCGCCCATAGTCCTCAGCCATAGGCTCCGGCTCGTTCGTGCTTCGCCTCATCGCCTCTTCGCCTGCCTCTGGTATTTCCAATATGGCGACCACCAGCGGCGCTGTAATTCCGGCTACAATACGCTTCTTGAAAAACCTATAGGTGACGTCACTGAGACTACTTCCATTATTTACACAGTCTGTGGTGAATCCTGGCGTTCACAGCAGCCTGCAGACGGAGCTGAGAAGCCTGGGGATTACTCCAACTTACTTTTACCTGCAGATTTGAAACTTCACCCACGTTTAGTTTGAACATCCAACATCGTACAATTATATATAGGCCTATGTCTTAAAATGGGAAACAGCATACTCGCCCTTTAAGTCCAAAAAGCAGGCACAATTAGCATTCGTGACCTTTCCCACCGCCTACATAAGCTGTATTTTTTCATGCAACACTATATCAGTGTAAACTCAGTGTGTTTGGAAAGACACTATAGGAGGGAAAACTGGTTCAGCAGAAGTCCAGATGGAGTAACAGAATAAAACTTTAAAAGGCTTATGAGACACCAACGCACTGCACAGCGGTTTGTAATACTCACAGGGAGGATTTTACAACACTGGAAAGTTATGACAGCTGCGTTTTATCTTTCAGGTTGAGTCAGACATCCCTGGGTCGTTAAATTTTCTCAGTCTAACTGTAACCCATACTGAGGGAAATAAGGAGGGAGAAGAACACATTTCCGGGCATATTGGAGAAACTTTTATTGGAATGAATAGACATCATGTTGGTATTCAGTGGCAGGCTCTTATAAATATTCATGGAGGCTACAAAGCCCTGTGCAGACTCGTGCCCAGTCACATCCACAACCAACTTTGGTTTAATTTGAAGTTTGTGCATGTTATTTTTGCTTTTGGTGGCGCATAATGATTTTTATTGATTTTTCAGCCAATGCATCGTAACATACTAATCCTAACTTTATGGTTATAATACCTAATTTGATTCATTTTCTTGCTAGATGTTTACCTGGAGGGTAACATGCATTTGCTCATGTATGTGTGTTTGCGTTTAATTCCATACCCAACATGTTATGATTTACTTTAAACTTAAGGACTGTAAAAGACAGATAAAACCCGCCAACATCTCGACTGTAATTGAGCTGTAGTTGTGTCAAAGTCCGATCCGCCATCAGACAGTGTTTCCCGTAGAGATGTTCTCTATGGTGAGATAAAGCAGGTTAAGATGGAAACCGAGATTGACACAACACCAAGAATGAGACTCCAATCTTATTTGTCCAGGAAGGTAGAGGGAAGATTTTCATTTTGTTTGGATAAAAACTAAATGTTCCACTCTTGCTCTACACACATGCTGGTTCTAGTTCGGATGCACAATACTATCGGCACGTTATCGGTATCTGCCGATCATGGCTTGAAAATGACACATCAGCATCGGCAGACATGTCGTTTTTCTGCCAATATTTTCCAGCGATAAAACAATGCTAATTATGCCTCAATGCTCGCTGAAAGCTTGACCTAATGCTACGACATCAACTCGGCGCGAGTGTGCGTGCGCACTGCCTGCACCCCGCCTCTTCCGCCAAGTGCGAAGAAGGGTGCAAGATGTTTGTGATATGGCAGTTGTTCAAAGTTTCAGAAATGGACAGCAAGGTTGCTGTTCGCAATGATTGCTCAGCATCGGTCATGCTAGGAGGGCCCAAATCTCATCATCCAAGCCTGTTGAAGTTGTATGAATGTTAGTTTTATTTGAAAGAAAATGTTACAGACAAATACATATGCATTTTATACATTACCTCAGTTTAAGTAGTTTTCTTCAATTACCCAGTGAATGTGTACATTCAAGATTTGTGAGACTCGATGTTCTCTGCAATTAGGTGGAAAAATACATGTGTCTAATATATCGGTATCAAAATCGGTAAAAATGGTTGGAAAATATCGGCACATCGGATCCAATATCCCATCCCTACTAGTTTTGTTATGTGCCTTCTCTGCTGCTTGCAAACACTGCAATATCCGTCTTTATCCAACGTTCTGTTTTGTGCTTACTTACTGCAGCTGTAGTTCTCTTGATCCACAAGTTCTGGAAACATTGAGCAGAGTTTTGGGCGCATCCTCCAAATCTCCAAACATCCTTGAGTTCTGTCTCAACAAGATCAGCACCTAAAGGTCACTCTAAAAATGTCTCACACGGTGCTTCCTGAAGTGTCACCTCTTGAATTAAGCACTTGTGAAGTTTAGGCAATCGAAGACGGTCAGGAGAGGACTGCGGTCATGATTCTGTTTTTTTATAAGGTCAGCCAAAGATCACGTTTATGTGCAGAAAACCAACATTTACTGTCCGCTGTGCAAAGTCCAACACTTTGTACTCCCATCTGTGCTTCTGACTGTGAGCATACAGACGGCCAATTTAAGCTGTTTGAACAAATGATCAGTGCTGTCACTTCTTTCCTCATGAGGGGACAGTCTGCTGTCTTTGTTGCCGATACGTGGTGACAGAGCCAATTAGAAAAAAGAGGGGAAAGAAGGGAGGAAGAAGAAATGACATCCCCTTGAGATCCAACAGTAAGTGAACCTTGATGACGGTGCTGACTCTCCCGCAGCAGTAGATCAGTGTGCGTCTGTGGGGAGGACGTTAAGAGGATCCTCTCACCTCTGGATACACACACACATATACACACACACTCACACTGCAGCAGACTGTAGCGAGTTGTGAGCCTCTTTAATCTGCTGCTGCGTCCTCTCTGGAGCACTCTGTCAGCACTGGAGGTGGGAAAGAGCAGGATTACGAGTCGGAGCCTCTCAATTTATTAGAGCCCTGCCGACTCCTGATACTCGACTCCGGTTTTCCACTTTCACCCTGACGCAAATCGGCGTTCCGCGTGGCAAAGCGGTGGGAAGAGGAGCTGACGATTCAAGGAAATCAAAATACAATAAAGATAATGTGAGGAAAACGTGAAACAGAGAGGGCAGATACGAGAGGAAGGTCACATATATGAAAGGAGACCAGATAAGACGTGAACAAAGAGGAAAAGAAAAATGGCTCACCAGACAGCTTAGTTTATATTTCTTTGTTATTGAGACATTTCTGCAGTTGTTAGCAGACGGTGCTTTATCATTTCTAGCAGCGCCATTAAGGCTGGGATGATTTTCAGGCAGTTCTGGTGTCACAGTATTGCTTTATAGCTCACTTTGCAGCTGCTTTCTGCTTAAGTTATTTCCCTCCCTGCTCACTCTCTCTGATACACAGTGGGGAAAAAAAAAACTCGAGCCGTTCGTTTGAATTATGGTGTTTGTAAAAGCAGACTCAGATCCGTCAGTATAAATGAAAGGGTGCACTATCTGTCCGCGGTGAAGCCAACCTGTTAAATTACATTTAAATGACAAGGTAGAAGTTGTGTCTCAATTCAGAGGCTGCGTCCTGCGAAGGACGCGCGCGCGCTACAAAAGGATGCGTCATTTGTAGCTCGTGTGGACCGCTACGGCCAAACTGTTGAATGATTTACTCCGAGGGGAAATTAAATCTTTTCACTCTGTTTTTTACTCATTGACGTGCATTAACGGAGAGATGTCGATGAGAGATGAGTGAGGGGGCGGCACATGGACATGCGCCCCGAGCAGTGGGAGATTCGGTGCCTTGCTCAAGGACACATTGACGGACGAAGCCCAGGAAAGGAACTGCCACCTCTCCAGCCCCAATTCCACACTTAGTCCGCACCGGGACTTGAACCGGCCACCCTCCGGTTCCCAAGCCAAGTCCCAACCCCCTACCGTCAATCCCTCTCTCTGTCATGAGACTGTCTGGTCTAGGGAGGATTTCCCGTTCCTACCCTTACCCTTGCATCACACCGCTGCTGTCGCCTAGCAACAGGCAGCTAGCTGGCTGACAAGCTAACATAAAAAACTTTATTTTAAAGATAATTTGATGTTTAAAGCCAAAAGACCAAAGACCTTGGCCACTTGAGAGTCAGCCATTTTGTTTGAACTGGCGCGCAATGAATCTTGGGATACGTTTGGTCGAATCTAATTGGGTTACCTTTGACGCGCCGCTTGTGACGCAATCAGCCTTCGACAGGATGCAGCCCCCGAATTGGGACACAGCGTTCTCATCACAGCTTTAAAAGAACTTTAAGCTAAAAAGAGATACACACTGAGAATTTGTGTGCTATGTTTGGACCGGGTATGGAAAAGATCAAAATCGAATGTTAAAGTAATCACATTTGTGGTTTGTTTTCCAATATCTTGGTGTTCCCAGCTGCACGCCTGTGTCCGCATCACTGCCTTGTGCTGTAGCTTGTCGTCAATAGTCAGTAAACATCAGCAGTCCTTGAAGCAAACTTGAACACTTGGAAACAACCTCAGTGATTTGCTCATATCATCCTCAGGGAACATCTATGCCAACTGAATGTATAATGTTTTGAACACAATCCCCTCACCCTTGCTGTATGAAATCTGAGCCATCACTGAACTTAGAGATGCAACGGATCAAAAAAGTCATGGTTATATTTTACAGTATAGGAAGAAGCCTGCACACATAGGATAAAGGTAGCTTATAATAAGTGGGATTAATCGATTGCTGTTTGTAGGCACATCCTTCAAAGTCCCCTGCTGAACAAGCGAGAGCACTGGTGGTCGAGGGAGGTACACAGCGAATAAAAAGACAGAATCTTTAATGAGAACGAAGCAAAAAAATCTGATGAATAAAACATTATGTTCTTTTTTTTTACGCCGTTGTTAAAGCTCCTGTGAGGAGTTTTTATCTGGTTATGAAAGAGGCTGAAATTAATTCTAATTACTTGATATGAGCTACAAAATCAAACCAGACCATCAGCGACATGATTGATTATTTCTATATAGTTATTTTTAATGCCTAAAACTGCTGGCAGGGGGGTAGGTGTAAGTTTGTTGACATTTTCCAGGGCAAAAGTGAGTGCTGCATATGACTGTTAAAGAAAGCAGGATGAGGTTTTTTGTTAAAAATCACCACTTAAGCATGAACAAGACCAAATTAGCAGGAGATAAGGCTTTGTCCACTAGGGGGCGCCAAAATCAACATGCACTGAAAGTTCCTCACAGGAGCTTTAAGTTCAAAAGCAAAAATGAATGCGCACACACCTGTTTTGACTTCTAACCTGCACTAGAAGTGTATATCCATGTTCAAACTAATTAATCAGACGTTCACGTGCCTGCAGAACTATGGGGGCTGATCTGTACTGATCACATACAGTATAAAGTACGATAAGATATGATACCAGGGCTCTACATAAGCACTGGCCCGGTGGCCAGACGGAGTGTTTGTAACCCCCCGGGCCAGTAGATTAACTATTTAACTGGCCCGGTGTGTCAGTAGGATCTACAAGCTCACAATGTAAACAATGTAGTAGCCCTCCCGAGATTCACAGTTCTGATGAACGGGACTAATTACTCTCTAAGCAGAATCCCGCGGTAATCTCCGTCTGATATCCGCTTCACTGCAGGTACTTTGGCTGCTGCTGTCAACAACATGTTACACGCTACTCGCTGCGCTCGCTAATTGACGTTAGCAAGCTACCGCAGACTAGTATAAACACACGTTTTAGTTTTCATACACTCGCGAGGGAGATTTACCTCCCCCAACGCTGGTGAGCCACTTAACACCCATAGCAGTGTTTCCCACTCATAGAACAACAGGAAAAGTCTGTCTGACATCACATAGTGCAGCTTTTAATGAGAGCACAGAGTGAACTGACCGCTGAGCATGCAGAGTCTGTGTGTCAGTCACCTGCCTGTAAACTGACAACATGCACGCGACACTCCGGCCATCACAGATGCACCTGCGGGATGATCGAGGCAGACGTGCAGTTACGTGAGGTGACAATAAGTGTGTGTATTCCCGTTATCAGCGCCACCTCGTCCCGGTGCACGTTAGCGCTGTGGCTACATAAACTGACCGTTCACAGAGCGGATGTGCCGCGGAATGTTTACCTTTAACGGCCACAGGAAGTAGGAGACGGTAAGATTTTGTTTCAAAAAGTTACTCTAATGGGCTGATTACGCTAATTAAACATACATTTGAACAGCGTCAGTAATGGTAGGTAACATACTCAATCAATCTATTACTACTTAGTCATGCAGGTCTCAGAGGTTGCTGAACCAAGAGTGGTAAATGAAGCCTCTTTATACCCATATGATTATGTTGGCCTATTTTTATGAGTTTATAATAGTTCCACAATTGAACACAATAAGAACCCTTACAGAGAAACAACTTCTGACTTTAAAATAATTCCGAAATAACAAATTATTTCAGGGCCAGTGAATGTGTAAAGTTACTGGCCCAGAGTGCCAGTGGAAAATTGTGCTCATTGTCGACCCCTGGATACGATACAATACACTTTATTGTCGGAGATGGTATTGACACAGAGAGAAGATGGAAAAGTTCTCATGAGCATGACTTAGAGGTTTTAAATTTTCCCATTAAAAGAGATAAAGACCTTCTTATACTGTTATCTGCAAGTTCATTAAATTATAAAATTGGCTGGGTAAACTGACACCTCGAAAATGAATGATACGTTCACTTTCATTTAAAGGAGGTGGATGTTTAATAAGTGTAACTGATGGTGCCGTCGAATTTAAGTGCCTCATTCTTAGAAGCTCTTCCTCCACTGACCCTTCTTGAACCTGAAGCCGTCTGATTACATATTTGTTCGGAGTATTTGAGGCAAAAGCACAAACACGTCAGGTTAATGGTACATCATAGTTTCAACTTTAAATGGATGTACTTGAATGAGAATGTGTCTTTCAGGATTCAAGGGCATTTTTTTTACTTGTGTGCTTGTCAGCGAAGTCAAGAAGATCTGAACTCGGGGCTGCCAGAAAGCAACAACCTTGAAACACTTCATGGCACACTAAAGGAAAAAGAAACAGTTGTTTGACAGCAGGAATGCATTGATGAGTGCTCTCGAGAAGGCAGTCATGTCAGCCTGCAGAAAAGCAGAGACAGTTATCTATCCTCCTGTCAGTGAGCGGACAAGTACTCGGATTGACACGCTAACTCAGTGCTAAAATATCAAATCCTGTGTACCTTTTGAGCACGTGACAGTGAATAAATGACAAGAGAGATCCGATAAAGTCCAGAGCTGATAAAAACACAATGAGGGATAGATAGAGTTGTGATGAGCACAGGCTCAAAAGGAGCATCTGAAGTTCCTGCACAGTGTTTTTATAGAAAATGAATACACCACAAATACCTCTGCTAAGTGGTGCCTTAAAGGCGCAGTTTGGAATATATTTAAAACTGCTTTTGAATTACCACATTACCCAAGCGGCCTCTGTTGAATTGGCAAATTGCACTAACAACAAGCCCAAAAATAACTTTCTCATCACCCAAACCCAGGGCAGATTCTTGGCACTTAAATGACTGCTACTCTAAAGTAATGTCCCAAGTGCTATCAAAGTACTGATCAGTAATGGGTAGAGACAGGTTGAGGTCAGGACACTATTGTTAGTATTAGACTTAAATGGGCGCTCCATCAGTCCGTCCGTCCATCCATCCATTATGTTCCGCTTATCCAGGACCGGGTTGCAGTGGCAGCAGGCTAAGCAAGGTGACCCAGGCATCCCTCTCCCCAGCAACGTTTTCCAGCTCCTCCTGGGGGATTCCCAGGCCTTCCCAAGCCAGACGGAATATATAATTCCTCCAGCGAGCTCTGCGTCTATCCCGGGTCTCCTTCCAGTTGGACGTGCCTGGAAGACACCCAGGAGGCATCCTAATCAGATGCACTAACAACCTCAACTGGCTCCTTTCGATGCGAAGGAGTAGCGGCTCTACTCCGAGCTCCCTCTGGATGTCTGAGCTCCTTACCCTATCTCTAAGGGTGAGCCCAGACACCCTTTGGAGGCAATTCATTCATTTCCGCTGCTTGTATCCGCGACCTCATTCTTTCGGTCACTACCCAAAGCTCATGACCATAGTTGAGGGTTGGAACGTAGATCGACTGGTAAATTGAAAGCTTTGCCTTTAGGCTCGCCATCGTGATGAAAAGGGAGCTCCACCAATGAGTGCTCCACCAATTATAAACATTAAGTTCAATTTATTCGTTAAAGGGAGTACAAAAGTGACACTAGAGTCAGTCCGGTCCCCATTAAGGAATATTGGCATACATAGGGAGTGTTAAATTCTAACAGCTTGTTTCTGCTATGTCCATTTAAGTTTCCTCATTTTCTTCGGAATGACATGGGAAGACTTCCAACTAAGATGTCAATGCAAATCATTCACTGTTTGTAAATGGGGGCAGTGGCTGCAGTCACTGTGACTGCCACATTAAGGGAGTGCAGTGGGTGGATTAAGTTTGTCAGCCCTACGGGCGCCCTAACAGCCACAGGCTAAAAACAGTTGCTTGCATTGCCTCTTCACAAGCTACAAGTTCAAAACATATCTCAGCCACTACTGCTTTAATATCCACCCTTAATATTATTCACTAATCTGGCACCATGGCCCTATGGATGGCAATGCCAAATGGTTGATCAACCACTTGGGAATATCTTGACAACTATTCAGTGGCTTGAGCAGCAATCGGTATCCCCAGATACTTCACACTGACTTTGGTGAGTCTCTAATCAAAGTAATTGTGGAATAATTGCAATGAACGTTATTAGAGACAAACATCCATAATCCCCTCAAGATGATTTGTAATAAATTTGGTGATTCATTACTCTGGAATAATACTCTGTAATAAATTTGGTGATTCATTACTCTGGATCTAGTGCCACCATCAGGCCAAACGTTTAGTATGTCCAATACTATGGTTAATGACCAAACATCATTGGTACCAGCTTCAGTCACACTTTGACACTTGATGTTGAATGTGGTAAACATTCAACAGCTAACATCAGGTTGTTAGCATGGCCATTGTGAGCATTTGAGCATGCTGATGTTGGCATTTAGCTCAAAGTACCACTGCATATAGGGAATCGAGAACTGGTTTCATTTGACAACCATTTCCAAATGGTCGCATCCATGGGAATCGCATCACTCAGAGAAGATTAATTCCTTTTGTCAATGCCGGTAGGTTTTCTGACATTTGCACATTGCAAAAGAATGACACCATACTCGTGTCTATTCTATTGGAAACTTGCAGCAAGAAAGATGTGATGAAAGATCTTTCTATGCAACAATGGCTCCAATTCCAGGAAAGACATGGATTCGACATACTAGGTGTGGTAGAATTTTCCTGATTCAGATGTTAGAGTAAGAGGAGATGTGTGAGAGAGCATCCACTGAGGCCTAGAGAACTCCGAGGTCAGACCAGATGTGTTACTGTGCAACAGGTTCAAGATGACCCCTGGCAGCATCAGTCGTAAATCCCACTGTATGCTAGAGAAGATATGCACCACTTGCTACATGGCCTTCGAGTTATCTGTTATTGTGGACAGGATGGCACCAAGCCCACGTCTCGCTTGTTAAGTTCCCCTCCCTACTCTTATTCTTGTTTTCTGCCTACTGCGGTTACACGTCTTATTTGTCCATAGGTAAGATTGAAAATTCAGTACTTCTGAGATGAGACACGGTTTCAGCAAATGTCCTTTTAGGGAAGATAGTACGTAGACACCATAGTGTTCGAGTAGGTTAAATACTGAGCTCAAGGACGGGTCTGTTAGAATTGACTTGGCATTACACTGATGCTCTGAGTGTATTGTATCGTCACTTCTCCTTGATCAAGTATATAAACTCTTCAACTTAAGACATCTGAGTCTCCTGAGTCTTCTTCATCTTCTGGTTCATCAAGCTCAAGAATTTCCATCACACTAGGTACGGGTATAGTGCTACCCAACCAAACAGCAAGTTAACTGAGGGTGAAACCCATTGTCGTAATAGACTTAGAGTCTCGTAGGCAGGCTAAACCAACATGAAAAACCTCGGGGGATTAAACCGCTGTACCAATTTTCCCCCTTATTTGTCTATTTCAATATGTTGATGCTGAAACCAGTGTAGGCTTCATTATTTTTCCAAACAAAATAATTGCTCATGAATCAATAGGGGTATTAACGTTAGTATCAATACAATCTTATCGATTCCCATCCCTTTCTATGTCTAAGTACAGCCTTACATCGCCATCACCATGGATGTACCCTCTCTGGCAATGTCCCCCCAACTTTGTGAAAGTACAACTTGAAATCGGAGCAATTTTCTGCCTTCATCTTTCTGCACTAAGTGTTTCACCTCTAATGGTGGAAAACCTGCTGGGCTTTCCTTACAATAGAAGAGAAACATTTATTTGAACTGAATTATATCGTGTACCAGAAGGCGATGATGGTTGTAATCTTCAAACACTCTGAAGGAAAACCTCTGTTCACACTCAGATGATGGAAGGAGAAAATGGCACTATTCTGAGATATAATTGTTTTTCTGCTTTGAAGGATGAATTGCTTTATCCTCTTTTCGCTGTAATATGATTGGTTTCGGGTTCTGCTATGCTTGTTAGTTCACTGAATTTTTTTTTTTTAAACTCCGCTTTCTAGTTTTACTTCAACTTCAAACGCTTCGAGGTTCAGGGATGTCAAATAAACAATAGTCTTCCCTTCTTTTGCGCCACTGTGTCTGTACCAACAAACCAGTCCTGCCAGCACAAACGTGTTTCGATCTGAAGCTACAACCATAAATCACATCTCTCCGGCTTGTTGATCTTTACCTGTTTAGTTCCTCTGGTGTTCAGGAGGTTAGAAAGCAATCTGTGCAAATTTAATCAAACATAGACGTTCTCAAGTTGTTTTCTCAGACGCTTTCTGTCCTCTTGACTGAATAGGAGTCTCAACACGGAATGCATAATCGAAACAGAGTAAACACTGCTATTCAATAAACGTATAAAATCACATTGCTTGGGAGTGGGCTTTTATCAAATCCTCATACGTTTGTCTTTAATAAAAGAACTGTCGGGAAAAGAGAGAAGGAAGGCCAAAAAGTGGCAGCAGCAGTAGGTAATGTATCACCTCTGCAGCCGGTGTTGTGTTATAGCGAGATGTACGATGTCCCTGAATGTTAACTACATTAAAACAGTACACTGGCTCTAATGAGACAGGACAAGGTTACACCAACTTCAGCTTTGTATACGTCTAATGCTATCTTTACTTTTTACTTTGAGGCACCATTCTGAAAGGTGTGATTAATCTGGAGGTCACCTGGACAGGTTGAAAATGTGAATATACTACTGTAACGTAGATTGGTCTTATTACACTGACTCTTTCTAGACTACCACCTTTTTTTTTTTTTTTTTTTTTACAGCTGCAGCTTTTCAGAAGACTATTATGGCACAAAGCAGCTCTGATGGAAAAGTTTTAAACTAGTTCTTCAGACAATCAAAACACCCAATGAGTTTTTGCACTATTTTTCCAGTGAACGGCATCACTATTTGATCAATATCTGTCACCTTTTTTCTTAACAGCTCCCGAAAAAAATGAAGACACCACTTCTAATGTTCCTTAAATCAGCATCTCTTCTCTACATGTCATGGCGAGTCCAATCCAGATCTGAACCCCACTGAAAAACTTCTGAGAGCTTGCCGAGATGCATGAACACTGTAATTAAAAACCAGGTTATTCCACCAAATATAGGCTTCTGAACTCTTCCTAAGTTAAAACATTAGTATTGTGTTGTTTACACATGAATATGAACTTGCATTATTCGAGGTATGAAAAACATACTGTTTGCCTTATTTGGTTATCTTAATCATTTTCTGCAAATAAAAGACCTACATGACAATATTTTATTTGGAAGTAGGGAGAAATGTTGTTTATAATAAAACAAAGGCATATTTAACAGACACACAAACCTATAAAAAGTAGGACCAGAGACAAACATGAAGTGACAATTTTAGGGCTTCACTCATTATTTGCACACATTAGATCACTGCAAGGCTCTACAGTCCGTGTTCATGTGTCCCGCTAAGTCATTGTACAGAACTTAGCGTCAAGCTAGCAATAGCGTGGGCTTGAAGTACTAAAGCTACACTGCGTACAGATTGTTTTTTTATTACTCTTTATCATTCTATGTAGATGTCAAAATTTAAAGTGGTAATCTCGAAGATCTCAGTTTCGTTCTCTTTGGCGGCACCTATGGTGATAAACGGTAATTGCGGGAGCACACTTATACCAGATATCCAGACAGCGTCGCGTGTGTGACGTCCACGATCGGCTCCGTTTGTAACTCTTAATTTTTCTTGCTGATTTGGTCGCTTTCCTTTGGGAAATAGTATATGTAATTCCTCAGGATCCGTCTTCGGTGTGTTCTGTGTGCGCCGCGACCTCCGGAGACGATCACGGCCCAATCAAGTCAATGCTCGTGATTCCACAGCACGCGCCCAGAAGCGTCTCTCCGCTCTGCTCCGCTTAAGATACGCGCTGAGTCTATTTTTGACAGAGGCTTCAAGCACACGTCCAGCTCAAAAGAGCAGATCGTTCCAAATGGGAAGTCAGACAGAAAACAGCATTCAGCATCCAGTCATTTCAAAATACCATGTACAGACCGGTAGAGCTCTCGTTTTTTACGTTTCCATAACAACACACTGAAATCTTAAAAAAAAAATGAACGAGCAGATACTCAACATTGGAGGTGCAAACTGAACTGTAGTTTGTGTGTTGCTCTGTTTAACATTGATGTTATCGCATGATTTCGCATTCGCACAAAACACGCTGAAAACGGATCCTGTGGGATCGAGGGGTGAGCACAACTACTGATAAATATAAGTGATGACTGACAAGTATGTTAGCCCTCCTCAGCACTCTCAGATAAAACCTATAATGATAATAAGTTTTCATGCTGCTACACTGGTAACACTATATGATATAGGTGTCCTATGTAAAAAAAAATGGACAAAATCAAATCCAATACTAATTTTGAAAGACGATTGACTTCATCAGACGATATATCTTTGTAAGCTGAAAAATAATCAGGTCTTTTCAAACAACAACTTCTAGGATGTGAACTGAAAACATCTCAATGATAAAAATATGACTCATAGGATTACGGGCTGCGTCATCACTCCGTTACAGTGGAATAACCCTGCAGCAATATGCTCCCTCTCTTCCCATCAGTGTCAGCCTGGCCTCCTCCAGCTGCTTGACTCTCACTTTCCTCTGCACTGCATAAAGACTGAAGAAGGATGACAAAGAAAAATGGTTCAGGATACAAGAGGGCACATGTCATCTTGGTCAGCACCATCTGGGCTCTCCGGTCTGGAAAAGACTGGGAACGGTGTCAAGAACAAAGACAGATAGATGCGGATTAGGTCGTGTAATCTGCGCTACCAGAATCGACCAGTCGGTTAATACGCTGCTTATGACACGCCAGCACACTGTGTGCAGCGGGAGCTGAAACCACCAGGCTGGAGCTTGGCTGCCAGACCGTCATATATTTCTGTCAGAGTTTCCAAAGCTCCTCGCTCTGAAATCCATACTTCTACAGAGAACAGCCGGAGGGCAAAGAAGCAGGATGCAGAGAGGAAACGGAACAAACATTTGCACATTTAGAAAGCTGACAGTTTAACAACTGAATCGGAGACGTCTGACGTAAGATGTGTCACAGGGTGACAATTTGTCAATGCCTACCTGTTTCTTATTGCGTATCATTTACCTGAACTAATAGCGACATTTTTCTTATGAGTATGGAGGCCTGGTTGTCTGGTTTTTTTGTTTTGCTTTGATATTGATTCTTGAGCGTGGTGTCCTTTTAGTACGTTGCCGGCCAAAAGAGCCAAATGTTCCGTTTGCCGTTGCCGTAAAAGTTGCTCGATTGACATCAGGTGATTGTAGTCTTTAAAAAAAGGGCTGTCAAGTTAAATTAGTTGTTAACAATAACATTTAGAGCTGTCAACTGTCAATTGTAATAAAAAACGGATATTTGATTGTTAAAATTAATATTCGATGCGGAAAAAACTCACTAATGCGGCTGTCGCGCGAGTTCTCGTATTGTGACAGTTTGACTTTTGGTGCCACTGTTTAATTTTGTTATTTTGTCAGGGGTGCCAGCCAGGTTCTCTCCTAGCGTTTAAGATAAGTCAGTCAGTTAGTTTTGTTTGAATCAAACCTCACAATGGATGAACACATAAAATGCACACCCACAATAAATGACAAACAACACAAACTCAAAATCCTCCTCAAATTTGATAACAGAGTACGGACCCTCATCAGACTATATTTTTGTCATCTAAATGTCAATATATTTTAGCACTCTTTAGTTGTTCATATTTTCCAGTATAATGCTAAGGTGGTCACTTTGAGAGTTTGTCAACAGACAGGTAGCAGTCAGTAAAAAATCTGCCGAATGCGAGAACATTAGGCACACAACAGTCAGTGTGACGCAGGGCGTAAGGCCCCGTAAGGTTTTATTATTACTCAATGCAGATGTTAAACTGTAACCTTATTTTTCTCCCAACATCTCTAAGACACTGCCACTGTATTCTCATTACATGCCCATGATAAAATGTGCATATGAACATAATTAGTAGTGTGTTACATTAGAAAAAAAAGGATAATCAAGGCAAATAATCTAACTTGATGATCGGGATCACACGACCTTTCAACATGATTCAGTTTCCAAGCTTATTAAAATCATCAGTGTCTTCACTGCAGCTCCTTCTGACCCTGGTTTGAACTTCACTTGTACACACTCTGCTGAGCAGCCACCATGCTGGCTTTACACAACACCCCGCTAGGTCCAATTTGCACTGCTAAATTAAGTAAGCTTAAGCAATCAACAACCCACGTTACTCTGCATATCCTTAACTTCCAATCAGGGGGCCTGGATTTAAATACAAACAGGAAACAGACTTAAAAATAAAAGGTTAACAAAAGACACTTTGACTATCACCTGTCTGTTGCGTGTATCACAGCAAATAGAAGGAGGCTAATGTGTCCTATTCACCAGGCTGCAGCTCAGAGTTGAACATTTCCTGGCTGTGAGTGAGCAGGTGGACGCCCCAAACAGCGGGGGGATGGTTGTTGAACAGCAGAAAAAATTGCTGCTCTGTGTTTGCACAAAAACGCACATCCTCTCTGAACAAAAAAAAGTCCTTCAAACCGGTGAATCAGAGAATGTGCCGGTCCTCTCCAGCTCTCTCATCACGGGTCAGTCAGTCAGTCATCAGTACAAGGAGGCCTGGAGCCCGCCCAGGCGAGGGAGGGGGTTTGGAGGGCTGCCGTCACCGCGGAACAGCAGATTCTGGCAGCACTACACTCACTCTTCCCTCCCACAGTGATCCTCCCGGGCGGAGGGACAACACGCTGGGATGTGCTCGCAATCTGTTGACGGGTTGGCAGGGATCAGTGGAAAACCTGATCACTCCCTGCTGTCCCATCATGCATCAGTAACTGTCGATGAGGAATCTGGGGAGTCGACAAACCAGTGCAGTGCCGCTGAAGAGCTTGTGACGACTCAAAAAAATGTGCTGTTTCTCTCAATTAACGATATACCTCAAAATCCTGCGATTAGCTCTCATTACACGAAAGATCGATTAAATGAAAGCGAGCATGTCCCATCTGTTGGGTTTAATCCCGTTTAATTCTAGTTTGGGGCTGAGACACCGGGAGATACTTGTGTCTTTAAGGAATATAGCTGGTATGAAATCTTTTCTCTTAATTCTGAGATAATTAACTCGTTCATTTGGGGGGGGGGGGACAGCGCAGATTTTCTTTCCCGTGCATGCTGTCGTCTTTGTGTGATCTGTGCTTTCACGCCCACAACCAGTACTTTCCATATTAAACTATGAACATCATGAAAACTAATTTTTCTGCCACCAAAAGTGTAATCTCTATTTACAGGTTATACACAGAAATATAGAATCTGTAGGCAGGGACGTGGATTTCAGGGAGGGCAAGTGTTCTGGTTTCCCATTGTAGTCCGAGTAATATTGACCAATCACGTATCAGCAGGCTGCGGAGTATGCAGGAAAAACAGTCCATGTGGAGAGCAAAAGCTGGCGAGACGTAATGCGCCATAATGACATATCGGCTCAGCATCATCTGACAACGATTCTTATTAATCTCTATAAACAGACATCTGCATGCTAACAATCAAAAATTCAACTTCAGACAAATTTCCTTGACGCTGTGTCACGAAAGCCGTTAAGCGTTTAGATTTCCCGACTTCTTCGAATGCATCACAAATGATCGATCCGACCTCCAAGCATTTTAAAAGTAGTTTTCGTCTCCTCTCGAGGACAGACCTGAAAAAGCTTCATTTTGACTTTTTACTAATCTGCATCATGATGTTGAAATTTCGGTAAGACCTATTAATTTATAAAAAAGTAACAAAAAAAACGGGTTCTTTTTCTGTAAACAATGCAGCTCGCGGAAAAGGAAGCCTTCACTGGAAGTCGTTTATCGCTAACCGCCGGCTACACGCCCGGCATTATCCGAGATTGCAGAAAGTGAATCATGACCTCAGTGGACACATTTGGTTTTTACTGCAAATATTTAGTCATCTTAATTTCAGAGGCATCTCTGTAAAAATATTCCAATGCAATTACATAATCATTTGCGTTATGAAGAATAAACTCCATAATTTAAAAATGATTCATTACTTACACGGAGCATACGCTCAGCTTCAGCATCTCATTTCCCCCTCACACCATGCATGACTATATTCAGCTATAAATGCAGTAAAAGCTGCTTTCACATGCATTACTGCATTTATATTGCATTTGCAGAAATGTAGCATTTGCTATTGTTTTACTGTCACACGCTGTCAGCCTAGTTTAAAAAAAGCATAATGAAGCAGCTCTGCTTGCACTTTCTAGTGATGATAAATTACCTGCGCAAGTGAACGAAGCATTCTGTGTTCAGACGAAGGCAGAATATTCAAAGTCAGACAGAACAGCCGGCTCGCTCAGCACTTAGTTAGAGTTAGACACTGCTTTCCAAAAAAGTTTCAACAAAGAGGCCAAAACTGACACGGATCCTCTGAATGTTTCATCCATTTAAGCCATTTAGTCACTCTCACAGTGCCATGTCAGACTTATTTACACACCCTGCATGTGGAAAACACTCATTTGCACAATGTTGCATTCACAGAATGATGTATGCATCGCTGCAAATTCCCAAATAGTCATGCGGGCTGCAACATATGTGCTCAGACACACACACACACTCACACAGAGCCGATGCCCAAAGCAAAGCGGCTCCATCTGCTTCAGATTCTGTCGAGCTCTTCCTCTTTGTCTCAAAAGTGACCAATGTCTGCGAACAAGTCCAATCATTTAACCTTCCTTTGTCTTCCACGGTGATGAAGATTACGAGACTATTGTACAGGAATGTGCGTGCAGGCTGTAAGAATTACAACCTCCATCCGAGCATGTGTCTGAGTCTCTCACACTCTCTGCCTGCTTTGGAGAAATGAAAGGAGAGTCCCTCTTAGCACAATTACATCCTCTAAAAAGGCGATTACCGACAATAGTAGGAATGTTGAATGGGCTATCAGTCATGAGGTCAATAAGTAGAGCTCAGAGAGGTCAACTCTTTCAGAGTAAGTTATGCAGCAACTTTGAATGTGACTACAAAAAAGGATATCCACCATAACATTATGACCACCTGCCTAACATTGTGTAGGTCCCTCTTTTGCCGCCAAAACAGCACTGACCCATCGAGGCATGGACAACACTAGACCTCTGAAGGTGTGCTGAGGTATCTGACACCAAGACGTGAGCAGCAGATCCTTTAAGTTCTGAGGTGGGGCCTCCATGGATTGGACTTGTTTGTCCAGCACATCCCGCAGAGGCTCGACTGGATTGAGATCTGGGGAATTTGGAGGACACTTGCCATGTTTCTCAAACCATTCCTGAACCAATTTCTGCAGTGTGGCAGGGCGCATTATTCGGGAATACTGTTTCCATGAAGGAGTATACTTGGTCTGCAACAATGCTAAGGTAGGTGGTAGGTGTCAAAGTAACAGTAGCTCTTCTGTTGGATCGGACCACACAGGCCAGCCTTCGCTCCACCAATGAGCCTTGGCCGCCCATGAACCTGTCTTGCTTCCTGCTTTCTTACAGTGCAGACGCTTTGCTGCTCGCTCTCCTGCTGATATCTTTTTTCTCTCCAATCAAACTAATGGACAGTAGATCCTGGACAATTATAAATCACTGGGACTGTAATTTCTAATAGATATAAGGGGTCTATTTCAACAATTTTATGACCTGCGCAGGGCTACATGACTGTGGCCTAACGACAGCACAAGCCTGTGCAGCAGCACTTGGAACATAGTACACAGCTAAAGCTAATTAGCATCAAGATGCCTCCCTTCTCTACGGATGACAAACTCCTACAAAAGATTGCAGCGCTGGAGACCAAAATTCACCACCTAGAAGTGAATGTGGAGAAATGTGCTATATAAATAAACTTGCCGTGCCGCTGGTTCACCGGTTTTCCCTTCTTGGACCACTTTAGGTAGATACTGATCACTGCAGACCGGGAACACCCCACAAGAGCTGCAGTGTTGGAGATGCTCTGACTCATCCAAATATGGCCACTTCTGGCTCCACAAAATAACCAAAGTTGACAGCAATTATGCCGTCAAAACGCAAACCATGGTGGCTCCACTTTTTTTTTTCCATTCCATGGAAATAACAGTAATTTGAAAAGACGGAGGCAGGCTCAGATGTTAATAGAGAAAGGGGGTTATGGAAGATAAGACACAAACACATGAGTAATTGCGAGAAAATAGGTCCTCCGCGGAGATGAAATTGAATGGAGCGTGCAAATGGATCAGTTACGGTGACACGCAGAATAAGAGGGACAATGAAGGAGAAAATGTAGGAATAAAACGGAGAGGCAACAAATCAGAATTAGGGGAGAATGATGGGCTTCAAATGAAGGAGGACGAGGACGCAGAGAGGAAGAGAGAAATATGGATGTCATAAAAAGGCATGCGTCTAATAACGCAATCAGACAACTTCTTTATCCGCTCTTCATTTCTCATTTCCTGCTCAATTGTGGGCTCAATTGCTTCTCAAGTCCTTTTTCGACCTTGTGCTACGTGCTGCCCACGATTTAGACACTGTATCTACACCTCACGATGGAATAAAGATCGAGTTTAACAGAAGGGTACCTGAATCCTTTATTAACGATCAGCTTCAGAGACAAAAAACCTCACGGTGCGATATTATCAGGTGTTAACCATCCTGACGTTTTAAGAATATTAACATGTCATTAAAGAGGTATAAAAGTGTGAACAATTAACACCTCTGAGAACTCCTCTACAATGCAGACATGTGACGACACTGCCAGAAATCTGCATGATTATTTAATGACCGACTTAAAGGAACCCCAAAACTGCTCAGACGCACTCGTATTTCATCCACAGGCCTGAAATGTCAGACGGCAGCTTTATCACTTAACCTCAGTAGGTATTGACCGGTTTGAAGTCAGACATAAAAAGGGCCCCAAAAGCCAGAGGTTCACGCTTTTTGGTCATTTAATTACTGGCTTATATGTTTGGGAAAACGCATGAGTGAAGTGCATTATCTGCATCACTCTTACTTAATTGCGTGGCCTCGTCTTGGGCCCTGCGTCCACTGCAACTATCATGGCTCACATGGGGATATTTTAGATGTTTAGAAAAACAGGAATTATTCCAGTATAGGGGAATTAGTTGCCGTCTAGGTTACTGTTTAAATTATAAGTAAGCTAGCATCTAATGTTATGTGTGCATTGTACTAGATGGGGACTTGGGCTTGAACCCAACAGCATACGTCTGCCCCAGGGAACCGTTAACAGGTTCATCTAACCTTAAACAAGAGGGTCACATACGTGCTTTCTGCTCGACTCCACTGTGGTTTGGAGTTTCTGCATTCAAAGGTGAGAGTTCGGGTCGTCGGCACGTTGTCAGTCATATTTTAGCTGTGTCATTGTACTCAGATAAGGAGCAATGGCACGGCTGTAAACGACACAAAGCGAGGCATTTCAAAACGAGCAGTGATGGAAGCTGCGACTGATGAGTCACAGCAGCGCAACTCCACTCTGCTGGCTGCCCCGACACACTCTGCTCAGGTAATCACTGAAGCCGGCTGAACCTCTTTTAAACGACATGGTGGTAAAACTTGCTTTTCCTGCTGTCCACTGTGTATGACTCTTTAGGAGACACCACAGTCAGCAACCCTGCAGAAAAGACGTTCTTTGGAGCACTTGAACTTTATAATTGAATATGAGCAGGAGACCACTTTTACTTTCTCTGATGCGTGGAAATCTTATGGTTTTACAAAACAGATGATAAGACAGGGGACTACAAAAATCCTTTCCAGTGTTATGACCATAACAGAAGCCATTCTTAACTTTTACATCACACCGAGGCACAGAAATAAAAGCTTTCTTTGAACTGTGTATACATGTGGAGGCGTGGGAATTAAGGTAAGGAAGAGGGAGACGTACGTGGAAAAAAAACTGCTGTATTTTTCTGTTATAGAAAAAACTCCACAACGAGGTGGATTACATTTATCCAAAGAAGGCTTCTGCTTCATCCAGATTGTACAGTCAGTCATAATGTTGTTATAAGTGTTGTCACGATTTCTCGATGAAGTAGAATAACTGGATTAGTCGTATTTGGTAAACGTGATCATATCTTGTTTGTTTAATCCATACACAAACCGTATCCGTACAAACAAATTAGAAGAATTAATTAGGTGTAAATATTTTCACAGCTCTCGCAGCCCCTCAGACTACAAGATTCAGATACTACACTGTGACTGGTTTGAAGAAAGAAAGTATGAGGTCGAGACTCTCTGCACTGCCTCTCCTCAATCTCGGGTCCCGTCGGCTATAGTCTGAGACGATGTAGCCTCTGGGGACACCGGTGAACGTGCCGGGCGGTAAGCAATAGTCGACTTCCCGTCAAGACTTCCTTTTCCGCGTGCTGCATTGTTAAGGAAAGAGAAACCGTTTTCTTGTGATTTACTTGTTATTAACGGGTCTTACCTTCGCCGACATTTCAACATCATGACGCAGATTTGTAAGAAGTAAAAATTCAAGCTGTGTCAGGTCTGTCCTCAAGAGGAGAAGAAAGGTTTAAAATGCTCGTTTGTTGAACGGAGGTCAGATCGATCTGATGCATTCGAGGAAGTCGGGAAATCTGAACGCTGAACGGCTTTCGTGACACAGCGTCAAGGGAATTCATCTTAAATTGAATTTTAGATCTAGAACGGATTGTTAGCTGTTAGCATGCAGATGTCTGTTTATAGAGATTATTAAGAAGCTAAATCGTCGTCATGCTGATGGGAGACGGGATGTCATTACGGTGGATTACGTTCTGCCTGCTTTTGCTCTCCACACGGACTGTTTTTCCTGCATGCGCCGCAGCCTGCTGATACGTGATTGGTCAATATTACTTGGACTACAAGCGTAGTACAAACGGAAACCAGAACACTTGCCTTCCCGGGAATCCACGTCCCTACTTAATGTAGAATCTAGATTAGTCTCTCCTTTGCTGACGCTGTCCATGGTCCTGAAGCATTGTAGACATCTATTAAACACTCTGCCTGTAAAATGTGTTCATTTTGAACCTCCATTAAGCAAATGAACTTTCTTTAATAACAGATGGACTCGTCTGGCTCATTTAACACAATGTAATTGTCCTTTTTCAAAGCACAGAACATCTCACCAAACTTACATAACTGCTGCAAGAAACTAAATATGTCACTGTCAGCTTGTTTTATTTCTTACCGTGTTTACGTTTCCTCCCTACTCTGACCAAACACACCTTCATGTTTCCTTCCTGGCCTCCGTTGTTAGAGATGAAAACAAAGGCTTAGGTAAGAATTTTGAAGAAACAAAGACACAGTGTAATAATAAAGATCTTTGTATGATAAGCACGAACATTTTAACGTCATCCCTCCTTTTTAAATTTATCCATTGTCACGCAGCCACAGTATTAACATGTGTCTGTGCGCCATCAGATCAATATTCTTATCATTATATCGGAGCGTCATGTCACATTGGGATTTGCTCTGCAGCGTGGCTTATCAACTGCTTCACTCATAAACAACTGTCTGATCCTTTCTATCTGATTGTTGCATCTGAAATTAAAGCAGGTATCAGTCCCTGTCTGGAATAGTAAAATGTCGACTGTTCTTTTACGGATGCACGAGAATGTTAAGCAGCTTTGTCCTCCACAGTGGAGACATTGTGACATTTATCTAAAAAGAGAGTGTAAAATATCTTATTTAGTATTTACACTTGCTCAGAAATACAGCAAATGTATGTACATGAGAAGCACTATAAGGAATAAAAGGACCGACTCACACACACGTGCTACAGCCTGATTAGAAATGGGAAATGAGCTATGTAACACTGAATTATCCTTCCGCAGTAACATGAATGAGGTCATCATTCTTTCATGTATTATTAAAAAATAAAACACATGATGAAAGACCAATATCTGTAATATATTCCAAGCATCATTCCTTTAAAGTTTATGCTTCCTCTTACACTCCGGCTACTCCGTGTTTGTTGAATGCCTGAGCAGTTTTTATGGATAAATCCATAAATCCAGCGGGGTAATACGGTCGTATTTGTTTACTGCACATCTCTGTAATTTGCTTGTTTACATTTAGCATCATCTGAACTGGAACCAGGCCGGTATGGAGTTCTAATATATTAAATTCCTCTCCAAGTAAGTGCTGTTACATATGACCAAGTACAGTCTCTTTCAGAAACATTGTATATATGCCCACTTCACACATTTAGCAGATAACAACAGTAGAAAAGACAACAGTAAGTTCTATTTGTAGTCTACTTCAGTTGAAGAGGGCTGACTTATATGGAATTAGATTTGTGCCAAAATAATCAAACAAAACTTTTTAAATATTAAACAAAAATACGAATTTGAAAGAGAATAAAACTCACCCAAGCAATAAAAAAGTCATCTCAAAATTAAAACTTATCACTTGCAAACAAATTATCTGTGTAATTGTGTAAAGTATTGGTCTTTTACTCTTTTCATAACATATCATTTTGTTTACCGTTCCCTTTGTTTCTTTCTCACTGCTGGCTTTACGGTTGCGCTCCCAGCTGTCTCGTTTGCGCTCCCTGATTTTTTGTTTGGAGTTCTGGCACAAACCTCTCGGGTGGGCAGGTTCTTTAAGGGGCTGCATCCCCAGTGGCTAATGAGTTTTTGAGTGACAGCTCCATAGCTGGATAGCTCACTCAGTGCCCCGGAAGGGGCACTAACGTTAGCTAACGTTAATTCAATAAAAACTTACTAACCACAACAGAACAAAACAACAAAACGTCTAGTAAGACACAGACAACATATATGATCGATACTTAATACTTAATGATCATGTAGGACTCTCTCGTTGGTTCGTTTACGTGTCTCCGTTGGGCCAGAACCTGGTGCGCTGCTGAACAACTTCCGGGGCACTGAGTGAGCTCTCCAGCTATGGAGCTGTCACTCAAAAACTCATTAGCCAATGGGGATGCACCCCTTAAAGAACCCGCCCACCCGAGAGGTTTGTGCCAGAACTCCAAACAAAAAATCAGGGAGCGTAACCGTAAAGCCAGCAGTGAGAAAGAAACAAAGGGAACAGTAAACAAAATGATATGTTATGAAAAGAGTAAAAGACCAATACTTTACACAGTTACACAGATAAGTTGTTTGCAAGTGATAAGTTTTAATTTTGAGATTACTTTTTTTTTCGCTTGGGTGAGTTTTATTCTCTTTCAAATTCGTATTTTTGTTTGATATTTAAAAAGTTTTGTTTGATTATTTTTGGCACAAATCTAATTCCATAGACTTACATACTGTAGCTGCCGAGCGAAAGGCTAACATGCGATCCAGTCTGGAAAATGCTAGAGGAAGTCAGTCACAGAAGTTCCAAAAGCTTGCGAGCTTTAGTTTGTAAGCTAGATTTTTAAAGACAACATGTGGATGAGCTTTGCTGTACCGAATCCTGGTGTGACCAGAAGCATATAAACTGAGCATATTGAGCTTATTTCAGGTGCTTTCTAACAGTTAGCTTCCAGTTAGCCAATAAAAAGTTGGCTGAATGATTTTAAAACAACATCTAATTGCGATTATTTTGACTTATACACCAGTTAGTTCCGACCAAGTGATCTGATCCATGAGTGGCGATATAGAGCACAACATCACTGGAACTTTTCACTCCGTGTATCACTCCGCCTCTGCCAGGTGTTCAGTTAATTAACACTACAGCAGACCGTGTATGTCTACATTGATCAAGCTGGTACCTCTGAATCACACAGCAGACTCTTATTTCACTGGTTGATGATAAATTAAAACATACAGACAAACTGTATCTACAAACCTGTAGACACAGAGTGCAGGAGAATGTTTGGGTTGCTTGGCAACAAAAAGTTCAGTTTCAGTTAAGCTAGTAGTTCAGTTGGTGGAACAAAAATAAATTGTTGTTAATCGTTACTGTTTACTACTATTTACTACTACTCGTGCCTACGACCAAATCACAGCCGTGATGATATTCAGTGCAACATCACTCCCTCTCATGTGATATTGCTCAATTATGTTGCGATTTGATTTGCGATATTAAATTGAATGATCATTTTTCTCATTTTCATTGAAAAACACATTAAAATGATTACGCTGTGTTTTCTGCAGGGATCTGTACCAATCAAAGATATTTGATCGTTGCGTCTTGTTTATGATGTGTACGCCAGAACATCTCTGGAGCACAATATTTAAATTAAAATGGTATTTTGACACAACTTTAATAAATATTGCACCTCCTGCAATTTAAAAAGTGCAGCAGGCCATATTGCGATTTCGATTAATTGTTCAGCCCTACTTATGAGGACTCTTTCACTGATGGGTTTGCACTCAGGAAAAGGAGGATTACATGTAGGCTGTTAGATGCATAGAGTACATAGTATTTAGTATCATCAATAAAATTTGATTAAAAAAGCTGCTTACACAATGTGCCGGTATTTATTTGAAGTCTTGGCTAGCTTCCTGGACTCTACATTTTCTGCTCCCTTAAGGTCACGTTGGTGGTCTGAGTGAAATTGCATGAAGTAATCTTCAAACGAAAATATATTATCTATAATTCCTGCTCTGAAATGCTGGTTAACATCATATTAACAAACATAGTGTCAGTGATTCTTGTGGATTAGATCACAGTTCTTTTTGTCTACCTCGGACCGTTTCTGTCAATGTCAGTGTCATCACTAATCCCGCCTCTGAAAAATCCTATCCACCTCCCATCTAAAGTGTTTTTTCCCCCCCAATAGAACTCCTGCGTCTGCCTTCTTGGAATGCCTCCTACCAATCCCATGATCCTCAGCGGGCCCTGTGTCTCTGTGGCTCTGCTGGATCACATTAACATCACGCTCATCGAAGCTGACAGGGCAGCAGAGCCGGGAGAAAACCAGCAGAGAGCGGAGGGATTTCATAAAGTGCGAGGACCCCGACACACCTTGAGTCCCGCAGTGGACATACACACAGATAGATGCATCCAGCAGTGCTGACATTTCTACCAGCGCTCCACTTCTTCTGCCTCCTCTGTCATTTCTTCCAAATCTGCTCAAACCTAAAAATGCCCGCTGTGCTTCTTTGTGGTTTAGCGTTCACGTCGTGAGGTCTGTCAGCCTGTCAGTGACCAAAAATACCAGCATGCACTTTAAAAGTTCACAGTTATCCCCTGCTCTGGTCTCTAAGGGTTTTTGCTTTGGAGGCTTGGTTTGTGCAGAGTGGCTACAACCACAGAGTTATAAAGATGATGGTGTACGGTTTCTGAAGGGAGCCTCAATACAACCTTCTGGTGAAGAGGAAATGTATCATCTTATTTATTTTTATTTGTTAGACTAAAAAAATAAAGTCTTAAATAAGACATGTTACAGGTTGTTCAAATTAATAAAATATAAAATAAGTAAAATAAAATATGTTCACTTCAGATTTAAGGGAACAGCTTCTTTTAGATGTGGCAATATGTAACAGAAAATGTGCCATATGGAGTGCCTAATCGCTTCACATTCATTTCCCTAAATACCAACATCCATTTCTGTAAAAAAAAAAAAAATAAAAAAAAATAAAAAACTGACATGCATATTTGAGATGCCACAATGGCTGCTCAGCATGTTAAAACTCCAGGACAATATTAGTTTAGGAGAAAATGGTCTGGGCCCTTAACTAGAATACGATTTGATACAATAGGATACAATATGATGTGATAAAATACAACACGATACGATACGATACAATATGCTTTGATACAATACAATAGAATATAATGTGCAACGATGCGATACAATACAATATGATACGAGACAATTTGATGTGCTACAATACAATGTGCTACATTATGATACAATATGATATAATACGATACGATACAATACGGTGTGCTACATTACGTTACGATATGATGTGCTACGATAAGATATAATACGATGTGCTACGAGACCATTTGATGTGCTACAATACAATGTGCTACAATATGATACAATATGATATGATACAATACAATTCGATGTGCTACGATACAATACAATACGATATGATATGACAATGTGATGTGCTACAATACGATATGATACAATATTATGTGCGACGACACGATACAATGTGATGTGCTACAATATGATATGATACGATACAATGTGATGTGCTACAATATGATATGATATGATACAATGTGATGTGCTATAATATGATATGATATGATACAATGTGATGTGCTATAATATGATATGATAAATACAATGTGATGTGCTACAATATGATGATAAATACAATGTGATGTGCTATAATATGATATGATATGATACAATGCGATGTGCTACAATATGATATGATAAATACAATATGATGTGCTACAATATGATATGATATGATACAATGTGATGTGCTACAATATGATATGATACGATACAATGTGATGTGCTACAATATGATATGATACAATGCGATGTGCTACAATGTGATATGATACAATCAATGTGATGTGCTACAATATGATATGATACGATACAATGTGATGTGCTACAATATGATATGATATGATACAATGTGATGTGCTACAATATGATATGATATGATATGATATGATATGATACAATGCGATGTGCTACAATATGATATGATATGATACAATGCGATGTGCTACAATATGATATGATATGATACAATGCGATGTGCTACAATATGATATGATACGATACAATGTAATGTGCTACAATATGATATGATATGATACAATGCGATGTGCTACAATATGATATGATATGATACAATGCGATGTGCTACAATATGATATGATACGATACAATGTGATGTGCTACAATATGATATGATATGATACAATGCGATGTGCTACAATACGATATGATACGATACAATGTAATGTGCTACAATATGATATGATATGATACAATGCGATGTGCTACAATATGATATGATACGATACAATGTAATGTGCTACAATATGATATGATACGATACAATGCGATGTGCTACAATATGATATGATACGATACAATGTGATGTGCTACAATATGATATGATATGATACAATGCGATGTGCTACAATATGATATGATACGATACAATGTAATGTGCTACAATATGATATGATATGATACAATGCGATGTGCTACAATATGATATGATATGATACAATGTGATGTGCTACAATATGATATGATACGATACAATGTAATGTGCTACAATATGATATGATATGATATGATATGATACAATGCGATGTGCTACAATATGATATGATACGATACAATGTAATGTGCTACAATATGATATGATATGATATGATATGATACAATGCGATGTGCTACAATATGATATGATACGATACAATGTAATGTGCTACAATATGATATGATACGATACAATGTAATGTGCTACAATATGATATGATATGATACAATGTGATGTGCTACAATATGATATGATATGATACAATGTAATGTGCTACAATATGATATGATATGATATGATATGATACAATGTGATGTGCTATAATATGATATGATATGATACAATGTGATTGGTTTTGGAGCGTAGTGATGCTGCAATTTTCATGATTTTTTCATTGTTTTTCTGCCATTTACCATGCCTCTTTCGACTTATTTTTCATTCCAAACTATCATCCTTCCTTATCCCACACTGTGCGCCCTGACTGTGTTGCACGCCCACAGTCACAGAAAACCCTCCGTCAGTCAGTGCACTCTGCACACTCGACTGCACTATGAGTTCAGTGTCTTGATTCATGAAAACAGGGCCCACAGAGAAGAAACAATGTCACATCTTATCTCAGAAACTTTACATATATTGTTGTTGATATTTTGGGGAGAAAAGGAATATCAAACGCATCTTTTTTTCGCAGCTGCTGAAACCTCCTTCTGTGCCTCTGTCAGAGGTGCTCTTTCTTTTGCAGCAGTGAAATGTATTTGCAAATGTCAGACACAGCAGACTTCCTGCATAAAGGGAGTACAAGACTTCAGAGCCAAAGCCTGTTTTTGTTTTTTATGTCTAGTGTCATTTTGTTGTTTTTAAAGACGCTGGGAGGCTTCAAATGTAGTCCTAAGTCACAATCTTGTGCAAACTGTGTTCCAAATCTGTTTCTCTTTTATCGCAAGTTTATTCTTCCAAATCAGACAAATAACTTCCACTCTCTCTCATGTTCTTGGTAATGAAGTGAAGAACAACACACTCTGTAGCTGTGGGAGGTTGTCACATCTCAGGCGGAGTCAAAGCTCATTTTAATAACAACTCATTTTCCCCACCGCTGCTAAATTCTTATTTACCGTTGGCACGCGTCACCTTATCAGCAACGATATTTCACCGCGAGCCACTTCAGCAGTCTGCGAGAAAATAACAGGAGTGTGTGAGGCAAGGACACATATTTCAGAGCATTAAAAGCAGCGCGGCTTCGACCTTTTTGCTGACAGATAAAGTGCATCATTTTGTCTGGAATCAGACTCCAACTGAGCACTGTCACTTCACAGTTATAAAACAAGCAGCCATGAAGGCACCCAGTTATTCTCTATTTATTTTACATGGTGAGTGTTATATGTGCATGCATCCATGTGCACCGACTGTAAATGGGAAGTACAAAGGGTGGCGTATTTGCATAAAAATCTGACTTTGTTGTCAGAATATTATTGCAAAAACTAAAAATTGTCAAGATCACAAGCAATTTCTTTTGATGTTTCACATTAAAAGCATCCTCTCTTATCTCTGAGACAGGTTTGATGTTTTTTCTGTAACTGACTTGAATAGTGTGGGTTAATTATGTCTTTGAATACACTGAAATTTGAATGGATTCCTCCCTGGTTTCGATGCATATCGCTGTTGCGTGTAAAGTAGATTGGCACCTTCTGAACAGGACAAGCATCAAACGCTTTGTGGGAATGGTCATGGAGAGTAATGAATTTACCCAGAAGACACTGAACATCCAGACAGACATTATCAAAGGGATTTTTTTCCTCATTTCGCTGTCGCCCGGTCAGACAAATGGAGGGGAAAGTGACAGCAGGAAACAAAGGCAGAGAGATGCAGACAGATGCATCCAGAGACTGTAATGACTGTTGTTAACTGTGTGCCAAAGTGGCTGCCAAGAGGGATTTGACTGGCCTTCGTTATTAGGCTACAAGATAATTAGCTCCAGCTATTGAGGCACAGCTCGAGTTATCATCTTGCGTGCATTAGCTTAAAAATCTTTCCGCTTTCTTTTCCGACTAATATATTTCTGCGCCATCCAGTGAAATGTTCTGGTTGTGTGCACACTTAGTGTTCAAACAAAAGGATGAATGGAAAAACCCTCATTTCTTACATTGAAGCAGTTTCAACAGGTCAAGCCTGTTTCCTCAACATAGACTTTTACAGCTAGCTTTAGATGGCTTGATGATTTGATTTCCAGAGCTAAAAGAGAATGTTCCAAGAAACGCTGTCAACACTGTGCTACATTATATAACACAAAACCCTACAAAACATACATTTTGCAAGTCCATACATTAAGAGAGATACCTGCTAACAACAGTAGCAGTAATGATTCTGATCGTGTCAGAAAGACCAGGAAGGAGACTAAACATTTAACAACTTCTCTTCAGGCTGTTTTATTGAGCTTTTGCCTGGTTTGTCGCTGCCTACTTACTAACCAGGGAAGTACGGTGATAAGAAGTATGCAAAATTATATTTGGTTAAAGGACAGGTATTCGTCAATATTTTTAGCTGGTATTGACTTCTTTGGGGGAGACTAGATACTTTCACTAGTGTATTAATAACCCTCTACATTAATGCAGAGAGCCTTCTACAGTTCAGTGATGACAATTTGTATTCAGCATTAGTGAGCTGAAATGAGTTGATGAGTGAATGAGTGCAAAAGGGCCATTATTTGCACGCATTGCAAAGTTCCTGACAACAAAGCAACAAAAGTGCAATACCAGGAATCCATCATGATACACTTTAGGGTCTCAAAAAAGACTTTTTAAGAGGCTCTGAAATTGTATAATTGATTTAACAGTTATTCCGTATCATATCGTATCGTACTGTATTGTACTGTTTTGTAGTGCATTGTACCGTACCGTACCATATTTGTACCGTATCGTATCATACCATATCGTATCAAATCGTAACGTACCTTATCATATCATACTGTACCGTACCGTATTTGTATCGTATCGTACCGTACCGTATCATATCGTACCGTACCGTACTGTATTTGTATCGTATCGTACCGTATGTGTATCGTATCGTACCGTATCGTATCATATCGTAACGCATCGAAACGTATCATATCGTACTGTACCATACCGTATTTGTATTGTATCATAACATATCGTACCATATCATATCATACTGTACCGTACTGTATTTGTATCGTATCGTACCTTATCGTATCATATCTTACTGTACCGTACCGTATGTGTATCGTATCGTACCGTATAGAACTGTTACGTATCGCATCGCAACATAGCATACCGTATTGTACCGTAACGTATGGTAACGTATCATATTGTACCGTATCATGTCGGATTGTATCTTAAAGAGCTGCATTAACAGAATTGATTTGATTAGTTGAACGTTAAAACTTTATTTTACTGACTCAACAGATTAATCAACCCTAACTCTAATCAGAGAATTTAGGTATTCGCTGCTAATAATGTAAGTCCATGCTATTGTCAATGTGATTTATAGATAAAATGTGTATGGGAATACACCGCAGACTGAAGTCTTTGACAACCAGATACGTTTTTCTGTGGTGTGATTAATTACCACAAATTAAATAAGTGCATCATACAGTATTTAACAGTAGGCATTTACAACACAGGGTGTCTGGAGTCAGTCCAGAAAGAAGTAATCAGAAAGAAATGCAAGGATGGATGGATATTTCGAGATGTGTAACATATTTAAGGTGTTATGCTATTTTAAAATCAAGCAGCTTGTAGTTTAGCTTGCTTTATTTAACAGGAATGAAGGGGAAAAAGTCTACTCAAGAACCATCTTCATATCTATATTTGCTCCTACCATTTTATCTGCATAAATCACTACACACCATAGAGAAAACCTTTAATCTTAAAGCCTGTCTGACATGAGGTGGCAGTACATGACATAAAAGTGATTAAAATCAAAAAGAGAAAATGTGTGGTTTTTAATCTAAGACCTTAAAAAGGTCATATTCTGACATTTTTGTGAGAGCCGTGCAGGTGGCACCAGACCAGAACTCTTATTTAATCATCAAAGTGTCGGACATTTGTTGAGAAGACAAGGTGTCGGCCTGCACATGCTGCAGCACTCAGCAAGAAAACAGCTACTGCAAGGATTCAAATATTCATCTAAAAAAAGAAAAAGGGCCAGGACTTAGAATGCTACAGCGTGGGTGGTTTTCGGCCCAAGAGGGAAATGAATGGATAAAAAAAACACAGAGGTTTCACCCTGGACACAGACACGAGGCTGCAGTAGCATGAGCAGAGGTGAATCTCCATGAGGGTTCACCATCAAGAGGCTTTAGAAGAAACAGAAACACAAGGGTCGAGAGCTGTTAAATAAACAAGACCTTGCTCGATAAAACGTAGCCATCGTGTCAACCCTCCTTTCTAAATTTAGTGTGAACAAAAATCACCATGTTTGAACTCCGTCCACACAGCACAAAATGAAGCAGAACTTTGCCTTGCTCTTTATTTTCTTTGGCCGTCAATAACACAGCTAAGATGAGATGCACAAAGGGGATAAAATAAATAACTGCATAAACTGAGCATTCCCATTTGATACTGTGCATTGGAACTGGCACCTTTGCCACTGCGAGTTTTCTTCTTCGCTGTTCACCTGACAACAAACTGCAAAATCCTCCCACACAGCAGCCCTGTCAGAGAGAAAATGAATCCAGGCGAGCCTTTTCCCGCTGCATTCGGGCCAGGAGAGCTGGATTTACAGTCAGGCATTAGGAGCACAGACACCTTGACAGGCTGGAGGCGTCGGATAGGGAGCGTGCCGCCGATTCCACAGTGTGACTGATGCCCTGCAGTCGCTCAGATACGCCCCGATCCCCCCCGAGAGACTCGTCTCAACACGCTCCACCTGCTGGGAGAAAATGTTGCAGAGGGACTGTTCAGGAAGAAAGCGCTTACGACGCTTACAGTTCTGATATGTTTGCAAGCCACACAGGGGGTGCACACTGTATTTCCCAAAACTAATCCCAACTGAATCAGGTGTGTTTGTAACGTGGAGGGTTGGGGTATTAAAAACCTGAGAGGTTTAACAACATCTACAAACATTAGAGACACAGAGAGAAAGAAAAGAGAAAAAAACAAGCAAATTGGCAAAATTGAATATGCAATAAATATTGATGCACAGTGGATGTAACTTGTACTGCTACAAAAATAGAGATTTTGTCATGTTGGGACACATCAGCACAAAAAGTGCACTCTTGCTTTTCTGCTGCTGTTGTTTGCTATCGCTTCATAAGAGTTTAAACTGTAAATGCGTGGAAGTTGTTTTTCTTTAAAACAGCTGGTAGGCATTTCAAATGTGCTCGGCTGGTGTTCTGCGCACTCTGTTTGGGTCACAACCCTCAGATGTGTGAGCTCAATTCAGCAAAACAAGTGAAAACACAGCTACAGCGGGATGGCTGCGTCGTCATGGTCTTCACACTGGGTGCATGATGTGTGCTGCAGCTACACAAGGCTGCTCCTGCCAGTTTCACCTTAAAGGGGGGGTATTGTGCTGATTTCAAGCTTCATATTTCACCTACCTGTGGAGTAGCTTAGCATGATTTACAGTTAAAAAAAAAATCATTTTTAAGAAACCCCGCCCTTACAAACCCACTTTCTTCTGATTGGCCAGCTCCCCGAAGCCTGCTTTGTGACATCACAAAGCGCAGCGTGTAGAAAAAACTGTGTGAAACCTGACGTTCACAGCAGCCTGCAGACTGAGCTGAGAAGCCTGGGGATTGCTCCAAAATTCTTTAACCTACAGATTTGAAACCTTACACACGTTTAGTTTGGATATCCAACATTGTAACATTATATATATGTCTTAAAATGTGAAACAGCATATTACCCCCTCTTTAATAAAGGCCATACACAGCTTGAATGTCTTTATAAATGATAAGGAGCCTCGTAAGGGACTTTATCTACCAAACAACTTCCCTGGAAAATCTTCAGAATAAAAGCATCGTGTACAAACGAGGGGAGTCTCTCCACAGAAATGCCAGATCAGGCTTTTACTTTGAAAAGCATACTGGAAGTGTTGACGTGCTTTACTTTTCATGCCTGTGACAGAAGCTGACAGCACTGAAATGCAACAAACAAACTGTATTTTCCTAAATATAGTTGATCTCATTTCAGGGTCAATTTAACACATTTATATAATAATTCCTAAATTATTATCCAGATCCCATGCAAGCGCCTTCTTCTGATAAGCTAAATCACTCTTTATCTGACAGTAAGAAAGGCAGATAAGAAATAAAGATATTCTAAGGGGAAACTTCCCAAATACACTGTAACTAAAGTGTGATTTTGTCCACAGTCGCGTTTGCACTAAAACTTTATTTCAACCACATCACCGTACCAAACTCCAGTAGGTGTGCAGGCATAAAAGAAAGAAGCTGTGAGAGAGATACACCGCAGATAGATCGCTTAACCCCACGGTCAGCAGTAGAACTTTATAAAGCCAGAAACTACTTTTTTAGTGGGCTGAAAAACATCAGATGAGTTGCCAAAGACCTCTAACAGAGCTGTGGGGGATAGCTGCTAGCTCATTGGCTACAGAGTGTGAAGTTGAAATTAGAAGGTTGTGTCTATGTGGACTGCAGAGCCAAAATATCCGGCATCAAAGCGTAGATATTCAAGTCAGCACTGGCTGTGTAGTGGAATCTAAGTTTGCAGTTCAACAAGGCCTGATCCCGGCTGCATTGTTGAAACAAAAAGTGAAATAACAGGAAGTTAGAGGGCATGTTAGGGCGCAAACGGAGGTACAACCTTTGGCCTACTTCAGGCATGGTAGGGCAACACTTATGAAGATATGATGTGATTTTTAAGGTTATTCACCCATAATATTAGGAACATAAAAGTGGTGCAAGGATGTTCTTTCATGATGAATTTTACATAAGAATGTGTTATGAGAGTGCGCTGTACGTTTCATGGTACAGCTTAAAGAAAGAACCAGCAGCGACCAAAATCCAGGAATAAGCTAAACAACAGTCAAGCAATAAATTCACGATCCATTATGTGTGATTATCAACAATTTAATGGTGTAAAAACTAGGGCTGTTAATAACGCGCTAACGCACACTCCCTTTAATGCCACTAATTATTTTAACGCGCGAGGAACGCACGTGCCCTCCACCCACCTCGTAGTTTGAGAAATCAGGAAGCGATGCAGCCGCAATGTTGTGGATAGCATGCAGAAACAAACGTGAGCAGAAATGGAAAAAGAAAAGGGTCTTTTAAATGACAAATTCAGCCTCAAAGCCCTGCTCGATGGATCTCTGGACAAGACAAAAGTTAGTTGTTTTTACTGTTGATGTGAACGGAGTTACCACCGGCAGTGTTTCCGCTACATACATTTTGCCGGTCGTTCGCCCGCTCTCCTTCTTGAGGAAGAGCACTGAAACAGTGACTGGAGTCACAGGACATCAGGACGCTCTCTGTCCGCACACAATCATATGCAGTTCTGTAACGCAATGTAAACATTCCTACTGTGTATCTCTGTATGTCCCTATTGTAAATGCATTGATTGTCGCTGTTTATAAAGCTTATAAAAGGTGCAGATGTCATGCGGTAACTATCAACCGTATTGATCGCTACGTCATTAATAACGTCCCTTGTGCTGTGAGAACTGAATTGAGAGAGAATATATTTAACTTTTGTGACTTAATTACACAGACTGCTGATGAAGACAGTCAACACAGCAGACAGAGAGACAGACAGATAGAGGGGGCGGGGCCAGCAGCTATGCAGAGGTGCAGGTGTGTCGGGGGGACTGAAGAAAAGAAGAGTGATCAGATCAAAGTAGTTTGTGAATTAAAACGTGAATTAAGGTGAAGAAGAGAGTACAATTAAACTGTGGAAGGAAGAAATAAGCATCTAGAAAGAGGGGAGTCAAGACACAATAAGTCTACATGTGATTTGATTTCAGCATATTGTTTGAGCGTGCAGTACCTTTGAGGTTATTCTGTAGAATATTCTGGACAGTTTTTGTCATTGGTTTGGAATATTGCAATAATAATAAACATGCATTTGCATAAAGGAAGCATATTTGTCCATTCCCATGTTGATAAGAGGATTAAAAACTTTAAAAAATATCTCAGTAAGGTAAACAGGTAAAAAATGTGCGATTCATTTGCGATGAATCACGAGTTAACTATGGGCAACCATGCGATTAATCGCGATTAAATATTTTAATCGATTGACAGCCCGAGTAAAAACCTGTTAATCTTAGCATTGCATAGCAAAATATAGCATAGCCTAGCACACACTAACTTGCTCTGCCTTCCCCCGAGTTGCTCTCTCTTCTCCTCTCTTCTCTCGGGAGTAGCGGGAGGTACAGCGTAGAGCCTGGCCCGGCAGGGGTGAGAGATAGTGCCAGACAGGGCACCTCTGCCTTCCCCCCCCCGTCTTCTTTCTCACACACCTCTCCCTTCAAATTCAAATTAGGTAGCATCAGCGCTGTCAATACATGGATGTGGTATGAAAGGAGCATGGGTGTGTCTGTTCGGAAGTTGGCAATGCTGCTTGGGTTGCGGTGGTTAGGTTAATTAAGTATTGGGATGAGGGAACAAGGGGAGGGGACTTATCCTTATCATTAGGGCACACGTGTCATTGTCATGGTCATTAGCAGCCTTTGACATGGACAGTGGTGAACGAACCATATCCCTGCACTTCAGAGGAATTTTGCTTGAGAAATCACCGCTTCAATTAGAAATGTACGACATTACTCTGAAAAGTCTTCCCACAGGTGGTTAGTCTTAAGTACTATTATATATTCTGTAAGATTCTTTAACGGCCTGTGGATTAATGAGTGGGGCAAATATCCACATAATTAAAAACCCAGTAAACTGAAGTCGATCCATACTCAGAAAGAGAAAGATTTCTTTTTAGAAAAGACAGATTTTCATAATACAGGCGTGAATTTTTCAGGCCATTAATATGAGACAGGCCGGAGGAGGACTAATAACCATGACAGCTAGTGCAATTATCCACAGATTAATTCCTTATTAAACTTTCCACTGCTCTGTTTGCATGCATATGCATGCATGCATGTAGTAATGAGAGATCATGGCTCCCCTTACTACTACATTATTAATCATCATTAGACAGAGACGGGTAGGAGCATGCTGAGGAGGAAGGCTGCGCTGTATAATGATCAGTCACAAGTAGCACCGGGGCTCTCAGTAATAGCTGGCAGTAGAGGTTCACAGAAATCAGGCAGCAGCCGGCAAAGTGACACGCTTGTGCTCCTTTTTTTTTCTCTCAATCTCTCCATTTACTGCAGTTGTATAACCATTTGATGCAATAATCTTCTCTGTCCTGATCTGAGTCATACACCCTGTCAAAACTTGAAACAGCCTTCAAAGGAGCCGCCGGCAGTCACTCTCCTGCCACGATTACGGACCTGCGTTTGCTGGTAAAGGTCTTCTTGTGCAACACAAGCTGGAGGCTTTTATGTCAGCTGTTATTTTCACTGTGATTCAGATTGCTTCTAACATGGACACAACATAAAACTTTACTTTCCACTGAGTTAAAGCGGTGCTTAATTATCTGTTCTTTAAAGAGCACCTGTCAAAGTGTAAATGCCCTTCATTATGCACAAATGTTCTTGACTACGGCTGCATTTGATTGAACAGTTTCTTCTTCCTTCTTTCTAAATGACTAATCAAGGCCAATTATGTCCTAATTACAGACTTTAAGTCCAGACAAGTGCGTAGCTACTGTTTTGCTCTCTGGAGTCCATTTGCTTATTTACACTTTATTAAAATCAAATTAGAATAATTGCTGAATAATAAGTCTAAGTGAGAGCCATACACACATTAGCCCTGATGGCAATCAGAAAGGAAAAACAGCCAACTTGCACTGAGGAAGATTGAAGACGCCATGTTAAAAATATCAAGTTAGTGCCTTGTTGTAAGTCCTGCTGCATGCACACCTTGTCAGCCACAGAAAGGAGGGAACATAAACAACACAGATCGAACCAAGTGGACCAAAACGAAACTAGAATTCGGGAGCGTAAAAGCTAGCAGCTAGTTGCTGATAAAATGAGAGAAATGTCACAAGAGTGCCAAAGAAAGAGAGAGAGGGAGACCAAAGAGTCAAATGGGGAAAAAAAAAAAAAGAAGAAAAGAGATTGAAAATGTGACAAAAGGCTGGGGGGATATCTCGTCCACCACATGCAGGGGCTGAGTCAGAGGCTGGACGGGCTGAGCTGCACTGCGTTGGATTCTGGTGAACAGAAAAGAGTGATGTATGAGAGGTAAAACAGAGGCTATAACACTGCCATTTAGCATGTCAGCTCATTGGTTTGTTTCCAGGCGTGGAACATCCTGACTGACAGAAGTTGGACGTTCATTTTACAGTTTTTCTGGCATCGACTAAAGCCATGGAAAAGATGATAAAGCTGTAATGTGTTGATGTGTACTGAACCGACATGGCATTGAGGCTCTTTGGATCCAACGGTTAATCCAAAAAGAGATGATGATAAAGGTTTAGATACACATTATTGGTTTTCAGAGGAGTAATCTGAAGACTTCGCTGGTCCCCTGACTGTGTCTCTGGCGCCTATATGGTTTAAACCCTATTTCAGATGTGATAACAAATATCGATTAGATTACTTGCCGTAAATTTGCTCCGCTTTTTTATGGGCCCCAATAGTAAAAATCCTGATTGCCTTGGCGATCCCTTGGAATATTTTTAGTATCTATGACGCTGTAGAAATGAAAGTGAAATATCACAAAATGTACTCGCCGGTAGGGCTGCACAATTAATCAAATATCAATCCTGGTCACGATTTTTTGGCTTCCCACGGTTGAATAATTGACTGACAGCGATATTGGCGTGGAAAATGTGCGCTCCACTCGTAGAGAACGGCTGCATATCAAATCAAGTGTTCCCTAAACTAACAGCCACTCCCCTAGGGGGTGATGGAGAAGTTTTGGGTTCACTTTTGGGGGAGCTGGCATGTCATGTCAGACAGCGCGACACCAAAAAATCGATTCACTTAAGTATCGCGATTCTTTTGTTAACGATTGTTTGAATCTTAAGAGCTTTGGAATCTTTAAACCATGATTAGGTAGAGTAGGTAGTCCGAAAAATGTTGATTAAAAGAGGACAAAATACTTACACTTTTATTTTCACGTTTTTATATTTAGGGGATAGAGATAGGCCGATATGGTTTTTTCAGGGCCAATACCGATTATTAGTAGTCAAGGAGGCCAATAACCGATATTTGGAGCCGATATTCATTTGCAGTAAAAGTGAAAATATTGGAGTCAAAATTTTGAATAATACAAACTCCAACACTTAACTTTGTTTAAATGCCTTTAAGCATATGTTTATTAAACAAACAAACAAAAAGCGCAGGGAGTTCCCAGGGTCAGCAGCATCTCTTATAAAGTTAACTGAAAATTTAAATAAATAAATAAATAACTTCCTGAAGTTTTATTAAGTAAATAAAACAAAGTTAAATACAATTTGCAAAGAAATGAACTTTTTCTCCTCTCCGCCGTGTGTGAGCACTCTGCACTCTTATCGGCCATCAGATAAAAAAAAAAAAAAAAAAAAAGGCCGATGCCGATATGCGTCAAAATGCAGAATATCGGCGCCGATAATCGGTCGATCCCTATTAGGGGAATATCCATTCAGCTGTCATTGGGCGAGAGGTGGGGTACGCCTTGGACAGCTCGACACTAAGAGTCAGACATCCTTTCATGCTCACGTTCGAGTCACCAATGAACCTAACGCATGCACGGGGAGAACGTGCAAACTCCACTTAGAAAGGCCCACTTCGTCGGAACCAGGAACCTTCTAGCTGTGAGGCGACAGCGCTAACCAGTGCTGCCCATTTTGGGGAATATGCTCACTAGATTTTGGGATCAGCACTCCACTGGTCATCTCTGCCCTGTTTAGCAAAATATATTCTTGTTTACGATGAAACACGCACGTCTTTTGATGGTCAACATACTTCCAGTCAGTGTCCTATGAACTGGGAAAGGAATTTGGGCGGCTTTAGAACATCACACAGAAACTCATCTACACATTCACAAATGCAAATCTGTCACTTCATTCTCCCTGGGTGACATCAAACGGTCACATTCAGCCAAAGGGTAGCGCACCTATAAAAGCAATGACCTTTCAGCACCTTGTACCCACACCTCAACACACACACACACACACACACACACACACACCAGCGTGGAAACACACGACGCTGCGTGCAGGAGACATCATGGGGTAATTATGTTCCCGACATGGCTGAAAAAAGGCAATTAAAGCTTGAGGGTGAGGAAAAGTAGTCAGAGATGTTCATGCGCTGCACCCACACAGAGGAGACACTGCCGGAGGAGTCGAGCATCACAGCGGGAGACGGACAAGTGGAGGAGAGTCAACTTTCTTAAGTGGAAAAACTTGAAAAGAACCTCTAATTGGACTCCATCAGCGCTATATTTGGCATACTTGTTTTGGGCAAACACGGCAGTCAGATTTCTATTCAACTCACTCTCAAATGCTCTCCTGCATTCAACACACACTCGACAGACCGCCAGGCAGCAGCAGGAGGCAGAGCACAGCGCTTCAACACACACTGCGAGGCAAGAGCGCCGTTTTTCACAAAACTTTGCTCGCATATTTTTTAGATTTTGTCAGCCATCGCTTTCCCCCTGTCCCAACCTCGCTGCTTGATTTTCTGAAAAAAAAGTACAACAAACATTTTCTTTCTTAGATAGTGTCTACTTTACCAGAGAGATGTTTCCGCTCACAGATAGATTTGAGAGTGTACTGGTGTGGCAAGAAACATAAGTACAAAGAGGGAGGTTGTGGAGCAGACAGAAGAGAACTTGCTCACATGTTCACACATACACAGAACACAGCCTACAGTCATGGCTTTTGTTCTTCCGTCATGGTTTTCAAACACAAAGCAACACTTTGGCGTCACTGGAACGTGTACGCCTTGGATCACCGCCACTGACTCGATCTCTAATTATTTTGCCATCTTAGTAGTGCACAGAGATTACAGATGACAGTTAAAAGACTTGATTGTTCCTCTCTTCTCTCCGGCAGCCTGCGTTAGCACAGCAGCAAGTCGTCATTGTGGCTCATTGTGGGTCCTTGTGTCAACATGTGTATAAATAATCATTCATCTTAAAAAGAGGCGTCTACAGTTCTATTATTCACTCTTTACACTGCTGAACCACCTTTGTGTTCATTTTGGTTTGATTAGCTAAACATGTAGGACACAAAGACCTAAAAGTTAAAGATGCAGATCAAGCGATTTGATTGGCTAATAGGCATTCCCTGAGTGCGGATATAGAGTACAAACTAGGGATGCACGATATTATCGGCACGTTATCGGTATCGGCCGATATTGGCTTAAAAATGAACTATCATACATCGGCCAACACGACGATATCCCCCAATATAATTAACCAATTAAAAAATGGGCTGCTGCATACTTGATTAAATGCCCGACCTCGGCGCAATGTCCCCGACGCGAAGAATACCTGCGTGGCACAGTGTGATGACGTCACGTTGTCTACCTGCAGCATGAGAGAGTTAGAAGCCAAAATGTCCGTGGTGTGAACGTTTTTCAAAGTGTCCAAAATAGATAGCAAAACTGCTATTTGCAATGACTGCTCAGCTTCGGTGATGCGAGGAGGAGCCAAGGCAAAGTCTTTCAACACTACAAACTTGATTAACCATCTCAAGACCCGTCACCCCGACCGTTGTAACAAATGTGATAAGAGTATCACCATTATACTGTATGCTAATTCCAATACAGAAGATAGTTGATGATCTCTGCAAGTAGGTGTGCGGGAAAAAAATATCGGTATCGGTAATCGGCTAAATGAGTTGTAAAATATCGGCATACCAGATATCGGCAAAAAATCCAATATCGTGCATCCCTAGTACAAACGCACGGCGGCTTATAATAAAATGTATCACTTTGCGTCATGTATTCCCAATACCACAGATTAATGTAACAGCGAACAGTCTGTGCCTTGGTTAGTCAATCGCACATGTTACCAAAGCTAATGTCAACAGACTATTTTACTGGTTGCACAACGTATAGGAACATGCAGATAAATACATGAAACTAAGTAGCTGGTCTTGGCTGAAATCCAGTTCTAATCAAGTTGCGGAACTAGTTGTGATGGCGGAGCAAAATGAACGATAATAATCTGTTAGCTGGTTAGTTTTTGTGTTGATATGCCGCATGTAGAACTGTGGTATAAAAACAATATCGCACGAGAGGCCGTGCTGTTGTGCTGAATATCAGCACGCTGTGATTATCTAAAGCACTCGGACTGCGGCCTTGTGCCAATCACCAAATCCTAGCCGTTCTGATATTCACTATGATGACACTCTCTCACAGTGATATTGCTTAAATTATTGGTATAAAGTAAAAGTTAAAAGCATGCCAGAGCAACATTTGACACCAGAGCAGCTTCAGGGAGGAATTTGTGTTTGACTCTGAAATGCAATAACAAACACAAACAGATGTGTGTCGTAATTGATGCTGAACTTTCCCTATCTTGCTGTTAGTACTTGGTAAGACTGGCTACACCTACTTTATAAAACTAAACTACAGTTTTATGTTGTTTTGAAATTATTCTGAGCATTTGCTCGGGCAGCCGTCACACCATAAGTGTTTTTTTAACCTGATTATAGTCTTGCTGGTTTGATATTTTGCACTGTATTAGATTAGATTACATTAAACTTTATTGTCATTGCACAAGTACAAGTACTGAACAACGAAACACAGTTTAGCATCTTACTAGAAGTGCAAAAAAGCTTTAAGGTGCTGAGTGATGTGCAAGAATAGAGTGATACAGTATGAACAGTAACTGGGCAGATATCGAATGCAGAGACGCTGACAACATGTGCGGCTGTTTTAAGATATTTCCTGAAGGTATGTTAGGCCTTTCTGGAGTGATACTGTTGCTGCTAGCTTAATGTTGCTTACCTTAAGTGCAGGTTGAGTATTGCTGTAAATTGCACCACTACATGAGCTTAGCCTTGCATCAATTCATGCAGGAGGAAAGCGAAAGGAGGAACGCGATTGGATGTTTCGGACGTTTATGTACTGAAGTCAACATAATGCAGTGAAATAGAGACCGACACATTGAGAGAGTTGTTTATGTTGTTAACAGCTTTATTTAGGATGTAATAGCTTCTGTTTATTAACCATAGGGTGCTAAACATTTACATGGCGTAGTTGTTCCTCACAGGTCACTCTTTGAATATTAACACCAGCTTTTAAACAAATATGCACAGTATGCACCCACCTGCATTACAATAAGATCCAGTTCACTTTGTGGCCTCGAGTTTGACTGGCAGCACGAACAGTCATCAGTGATTCCCTCTCATCTTCAGCCCCAGTTCAACCTTTAGGGACACTGTGGTTTAAATCAGCTCTAATCTGGATGCAGCTCACAAGCAAAGATAAATCCTTAAGGAACAGAGTTTTTAGAAGCCGACTAAAAGTAATGGCATTCCTATGAAGAAGGCATGCAACATCAATGAGCGTGTTGAATATTTCATCGCGCTTGTAGTGTCTAGGCAACCGGGCCTCTTCAAAAGTCTGCTGAAACAGCCTGAATTGATGTTAATGAAAAACACCCAGAGAAGGATTAAGGATTAACTGAAAGATTCGATTTTCCTCCACCACATTAAATCAATGTGAGAGGTCCGCTGAAGTAATGTGGAGAGCTTAAACATTTACAAAATTTAGAAAGTCTGCAAAAAAAGTTTTTCTCCTTACCTACTAAGCATTGTTAGAAACCAAACAGTGAACAATGAATGTCTCTTATGGGTTGCAATTAGGGGTTGGACAAAATACTGATATCACAATATATCGTCGTCTATGCAGTGAATAATACATTAATTCTGCATTTCACTAGTTAATCAGATATTATGATGTATCATTATATGATTGTCTTGCAACATATCAATTATCGCAGTATCGTGTATCGCTGTATCAGGATATTATCATTATCGTGGGCCATGTATCGTGTATCGATACCCTGCGATTCCCACCCCTAGTTGCAATATTGTGACTGTTTTGATTCATGAAACGGGCCTGAATCAACATGCAAGGAATTATCTCATGTATCACAAAATAATTGAATAAGCAATTGTCAACTTGATGCATAAAGCAATAAATGCTTTTAATGTTTTACTTGTTCAGTGGGAGAAATCCAGCCTGCTCTGGGCTTGAACAAGTGCATTGAAATCTGGCTGAATGTCTGAGGTGGATATGTGAACGACAGCTGAGGTGGTCATCAGTGATAGAGGATCTGTATCTGGATTTGTTCAACTGTCTGTTCACATACGTAGGTAGATCCAAAGACGACTAGAGTCTTCTGAGCATGCCTCCTCATGTGGGGAAAGTTCTCCTCTTTGAGGGAAGAGTAGAAGTCAAGTAGTGAGACTGAGCTAAAGTGCTCTGCCAGAAGTGTGTCAGACTGCAGGTCAATCAGTTCCATCTGAACATCACTGGGTGCATTCTCCACACTGCAGGTGAAGGGAGAGGAAAACATGTGCATTTCACTCTCAACTGTGCTTCTAACATGGATGAGGACTTGTCGAGGTGATCAGCTCATTTTATGGCTTCCTTCAGTGTTGGCAAGAGGGTGAGAATGTTGTCCTTCATGTGGCTTGAGAGAGGCTGTGACTTTCTCATGAAAGCCTTCACCGCGCTGTACATTTCATGTACAAAAAGGCCTCTGCACTGCAGTTTGACATTTAGTTCATTCATTAGTGCAGTCACATCTACAGCAAAACCAAGGTCTGCAATCCTTTCATTGACTGCATGGCTGCCAGCTCCTCCGTGATTTTAAAGTCCGTAGATATCCCACGTATGAAAATGAGTAGCTGGGCAGTGTTCACGTACATCGCAGCTCTCATCCAAAGCCTGGGAAAAATAGTCGAAGCTCTGTTCTTCAGCTGAAGTTCCAGGTTTCCCGCAATGTCCTCAACCCTCCTCGTTACAGTCCGTCGCGAGAGGGGCACGTTCTCAAAAGCTCCCTTTTTCTCCGGGCATATTAGGGCAGCAGAGTCCCACAAACACTCCTTAATAAACTCCCCGTCAGAAAACGGTTTACTTTTTCTAGCGATTTTGTGGGATATGACATAACTTGTCTTGACAGCTGCATCTCTGGATGTGCAAAGTTTAGTAAAAAGTCCTTGTTGACCTTTGACTTCTGTAAATAAATATTTAGCAGTCCATGTCTTGTTGAAAACGCGGCATTCGGTATAGATTTTTCTCTTTTTGCCGTGGGCTGACATGCTGAGGGCTAGCTTACCAGCATCACATGTAGCTGTTCACCTACGCATGTGCGTCACTATGTAATTAAAAAAAACGGCAATCTTTTCAAAATAAAAGCAAGACAGCCGTATTGCGTGCACAGCATAAATAGGCCTTTTTTTTTAAATTTATGTTCTAATTTACTTGACCTCACGCGGGTCAGACAGGGACAGCCAACGGGCCAAATGTGGCCCGCGGGCCGTAAAATGCCCAGGTCTGCCATAATAGGTCGGATGCAGGAGGAAGACTTTTGACTTTGATATTCATTTTTTCTGGTTATCAGAATCCTAATTTTCTTATCAGATTCCCCATGAAATAAAATAATTTTAAAATATGCTACTTAATAATGATAAGACAACAAAACAATACTACATGTGGTGTAGAATACGCTACCTTATCTTATTATTGTGTTAGTTATAAAGGAATGAGTATAAAGGCCAAGCTTACATAAAATTTAAAATTTAAATTTGCATGTATGGAATAATGTTAATGTCAAGAATAAAGAACAACTTCAGTTCTTGTGCCAGGTGTTAAAAAAAACTGAGGAAAAAAAACAGGAGGAATTTTTATTTTTTTTTTTCTCAGCATAGAAAGATTTTTTTTTTAAAGATTTTTTATTTTACTTAAACTTTATTTTTCATTATAAAAAAATTCCCTCCTCTGATTAATTTTGTCGATGAAAAAAGCAATCTATCATTTTTTTTTTTTTGGGCTGGCCTAAATTCTTTAAAAAATAAATTGAATATTTTTTCCCACAACTCAACTCCATTAAAGTAAAAAAATGCACCTCATGCCCTCATCACTTCTGTTGTAAATAAGAACCTCATTTAATCTTGGAAAAAAAGAAAAGAAACAAACAGTACAGTCCAGGTGTTCAGTCAATGTGTTGCTGCATTTTACTACTGACAGAAAGAATAAGATCATATTTAAAATTAGCTTTGAGTGAACGTACTGCTGTGCAGAATTCATCCTTGCAGGCTATATGTGGAAAACCAAATGTTATGACTCATAAAGGTGGAGGAGGTTTTTTTTCCCAGACACCGAGGGATTTATTCCAGGTAGAACCGTTCAGCTCTGCACAATATGTTATCAGTCAGAACATTAATCTCATAAATGAGCTTGAATTAGCATTTGAATTAGCCAAGAAGTAATGACTGATGGAGGAGAAAGGAGCAGATGGAGAGGGGAGGAGACAGAGGAAGCAGACAGGATGAAAAAGACAAGAGAAACTGCAGCAAACTTTCACTTATTATCAAGCTGTCCGTCTCTGCTGCGCCCTCTCCAACCGGCAACCAACCTCTCAGTCGGCTTGTGAGGGTTGAAAGAGAAAAACTCCACAGCAATTTTGTCTCTCTGAGCTTAAAGTCTCTTAAAGAACTAAATCAAAAATAAGTGCGTCTCAGAACACATTCAAGTCCAATTTGCTTTAATTTGGCTCTCGCAATTTACCACAATGAGGAAGAAATAAAGCTTCTTCATTTCACTTACTTTTTCTACTTGTTTTGTTACATAACACAAATTTAAACCCCAGACATTAACTTTCACGGTAATCTTTATAATCCTCCAGGGGGATTTGTTTCACAGCCAGCAGTAACGCAATCGTCACTTCAATCAGCACCCAAACAATTCACACAAATATACAGACATAATGTTACTTAGGAGACCAATGGGACGAATGAGTTCTGAGATCTATTGGTCCTGCATCTTGACAGATTACATGCGGTTGATGATGCGAAAGATAGAGAGGAAGTTTATCGCCTATGCTAGTGGAAGAAAAGCCATCACTGCTCAATCTGATCTTAAAAGCAACATTTGTAACTTTTATACGATCAAATTTATGGCCATCTGGACGCCGACCCACACGTTTTTCCATGATTGTTATCAGTTCGGAGATACTGAAGGTTGTTTTAAGACGGTCTTGGCAAACACCTCTCAAAGTTAAAGAGAAAGTTCTTGTTTCCAGGTGTTTCGAGAAGGATTTAAAGGAGACAGCCAATAGGAGAAAGTAGCCAGCTATGGAGGTCTGTTGGCGCGCCCCCAGACACAGAATCTGGCTGCCCAAATTTAATGGCCTCTGGCGCACTTTAATACCACTATTCATACACTGAGCTTAATTAATGTGTACTTTAAAAGTTTGCCTTACCGATTGCAAACATGTTGTGAATTCTTGGAGAATTGATTTAGGCTTCTTGTGCATTGGAGCTCACACAGTGTGCACTGACTACGTGGCCTATTTTAATATGTGTTTGCAGTAAGTGTTAAAATGCTCACTGTACGTTAAGATAATTCATTTGTGACCTCATTACATCCTGTGTGGCATATATGGAAAATGCATTGCTTTCATTGCTTTACCAACACACTAGGGCTGTCAACGAATATTCTAAATTCGAATATCTAATTGAATTGTAATAAAAAAATGGATATTCGGATATTAAAATTAATAATGACAAAAAAACCAGCACTACCACGGCTGTTTGTGAGCTCGCAAGTTCTCGTAAGTCCTCACGCGCACTCTTGGTTACAGAGCATCCTTGAATGCATCACAACGTCACTATGATACATTAATAATCAACTTTAGTCTCGCTGAAACAAGCTAAAACAACAACCGTGTGGCGTGCGGTAATGATGTCGGAGAATTTAAATCCCAGCCCGGCCAGACAGAGAGATTCTCACCCCCAGCATAACATGTAGGATCTTTTAAAAGGCACGTTTCTGTTTAAATCAATATATCTTTGCAAGTAAGTTTGTTCCCGTTGTGTTGGTATGTGCTCTTGTGGACATATTGTGCAATATACATATTTGAATAGTTCGAACATTTGTGGGGGGTTTTTAAGGAATAATCAAACTTCATTTTTGGCCAATTTTGACAGCACTACAACACACTGCCACCAGGTTGTTTTTTTAAGTTGCCTGTCTAATGAGGAGGTTCCCTCTCTGTGCAATGGATCCAATTCTTTATCAGCTACACGCTTCAAAGTAAATATGCCGTGTCCAATGTATTGATACCAGATTATTAAAAGAGGTATTCTCGTTTTGTTGTCTTTGGCGGCACCTATGGCGATGAACGGTAATTGCAGGAGCACACTTGCACACACCTGCAGCACGGTTGGCTTCGGTTGTAATTCTTGATATTCCTATTTGCCTTCATCTGAGCGTCAAATTTGTTTCTTTGTCTTTGGATTTTCACTTCTTTTTGAAGTTGTATCTGTAGTCATCGATCTTTTCTTTGTTTGTTCAGCCACAGTAGATTACTGTTTACTCGCAACACTTGTAGAGACCGCAAAAGCAGCCGCATGGCTCCGCCTAGCCTGTGATTTTTTTTCAGCGAATGTCACCATTGTGTTACCTCATTCGGCGATAGAGAGTGACTTAACATTTATTTAAATGAAAATCTTTGACTCCTTTCCTAAAAGAACACATTTTTGTGGCACTAATAGTGAACCATCTGTCAAGTTACAAAGATAGAAACTACTTGTAGTACATTTTTCCTTGTTTATCATGTCGGGGCACAAGGAGTCATTTTTACAGCCTCACTGCTGAAAATAATAAGAATACTGCACACTGTACCTAGAGGGGGTTGACGAGGTTATCAATCAATAATGATGACTCAACTGTTTCTTCACCAAGTAGTTTTCAAAAGTGATTTTCTGACCCATATTCTGTTTTCGAACAAAGCCGTCTCCCTGCTGCAGCAGTTAACAGCTCAGTGTTCGGGAACAGAGCTACAAGCGACTGGCTTCAAAGCACATTTTGTTCTGAAGCCAACAAAGACGGGCCAAGGAGCCGCTCGAAGAACTGCAGCCTTCATTTTCCTGCTTCCACACTCCCAGCCTTATCTGGTAAGAGACTGATTAAAGGTTTAGGGGGCAAAAAGGAAACTTTGTAGCTACTTCTGGGAGTTTAAAGAGAAAGGAAAGAGTCATCCTGAGATACAGAGAGAACTGATAAGTACAGTATGATGTCTCGGGGATAGATAACGCTGAAACAATGCTTTACTTTTAAGAAAGTAGACCTGCACAGCAAAACTTTACCTACAAAGTTTCTACATTTTACAAGGTAATTGAAAGGTTGAATGTTTATGCACTGCTGGAAAAGCCTGGTTATGGACTTGTATACTGCTTCCTGGAGATGGAACTGAACTCAACTGTCAAGGTGTGAAATTGTCAGCTCCCGTACTTCACTGAGAACATCCATCAGAGGGTGTCTGAATTAAAGTGAAAAAAAGTTTTCCAGCATTTCAGTGCACTTTTTCTACTATACAGTTCACAGGCCAGAGAAAGAGAGGGAGAGAGAGAGGTGATATTACATACAACACATGTCTCGGGCCTCAGTCGACCACGGCTGTTGCTGTATTTTGTTTTGCATATTCAATAACTGGAAAGATGTGACCGAAACGCAACAAAATTCCCCCCGCGCAAAGTCTGGTTTACTTCTACATGTTTGAAGAGGCTGAAAGGTACAAAGTTATCTCAGCATCTAGCTACACAAGAACACCAGAGGGTCAGATCTGTGAAAAACACTCTGTGAAATGAATAAATATATTCAATAAATAACACTATTGTTCTTGTAACATGTAGGAGGCCTTTTTTGTGCCAGCAGGTGATGCCTACCCTTTGCATCAGCCACCACAAGTATATTTTTAGGCCTTTGGGAAGCACTGTATTGAGTGTATTGCAAGTTATGACTGTGACAGCAGTTGTAATAAACATGTGCAGGCCTGGATGACTAATATTAAAGAGCTAAACGGGGCCTGAGTGAGTCTGTGTTTAAGTAATTTACTATTTGATTCAGATGGTCTTCTCTTAGATCCAAAATGCTAACAATAATTACCACATTGAAGATGCACAGTTCCTGCAGCCTTACCGTGTAAGACATGTTAGTCATAGTGGGGAACATTGCGCACATAATTATGTAACAGCCAGCAGTACAGTGAAATGTCATGACAAAGTACACCTCACAATATAAGCTCTCTCCACACAATAAGAAGATCAGTACTTACATTATTTACAATGCTATTTTAAAATAGCTTCCACATCATGTCGCAGAACCGCTTGCTTGGAATGAAGGGAGCCATTGTAACCAATCACAGGCATGGCTAACCATTCAGGTGACAAAGATTCATAGAGAGTTAGGAAGACATGCTTTCCATTACTCTGAGCCACATACGTGGAATATGCGTCGGAAATTGAAAAGACTTAAAGGATACGTTTAGACCATTGTTATTGCTTTAAATATTCTACATGTTTGTATAGTTAATTATTCTACATTTGCCTTTGAACATGGATCATTTCACCTTGGTTTTAGCCATGTATCCATCCTTCATCATCACCGCCAAGCTTTTTTGAAAAACTTAGTTGGGTTGGCACTATTCCATTTTGTACCTTGGCATTAGGGCTGGGCGAGATTTTTGCTTGGGCTCTGAGTCCTGAGTGGACTGCAAGGATTAGAATGTTAAGTATTGTCAAAAGTATTCAAGTATATATGTATATCATATTAACCAGCCCTACTTGGCACTACTGTCAACTGTACGCATCCCCTTTGCTTTATGCTTTGACGAACCATTCAATTAGCAATTTACGACCACCCCATCTGTTTCCAACAGAACAACAGTCGAACTTTGGCATGGACGGGAGAATATATGAATATTGTTAATATTTGCAAGAATTCAGTGTTCCAGAAACAACCAATGACATGAATAGCCTTACATTAAAGGGGAATGGTCAAACTACAATCATGTACAGGAGGAACTTCTTCTATCTCTTTGCCTTTCTCTGCAGAGCATGTGATTGTCTGTAGACCCTCCTAGCAATAGCAAAGCAATAAGGTACGCAAGGAGAGATGGTCCACTTCTGTCTGATAGATAAAACAATCAATTAAAAATAATATAATAAAAACAAATGGGAAAGACAGGAGGTCACAGTGACTTCAAGTTTTGACCACCAAAAATCAATTTGATGTTTGTTCCAAATACGAAGAAATTCCCTGTAAGCCTTCCTGAGTCACATTCAGAAGAACGGGACCAGATTCACGGCCAGAAGTGTTTCTTTAAGACTCAGTATGATGTCACAATCAAGTTGACCTTTGACCTTTAATAATGACAAGACTTTGTTAATAATGTCATGACTTCATCATTTTATCCTATCAGACATGTACTTTGAACTGTGCCTTAATAGGCTTATCAATACTCGAGGAATGATCTATAAGGTTTTTGAGAGATTACAGTGACCTTCACCTTTCACCTTTCACCACCAAACTTTAATCATTTCTTCTTCGGCTCCAAGTGGACATGTTTGCCAAGTTTGAATATGTTCCCCCCAGGCGTTCCTGAGATAGCGTGTTCACAAGAATAGAATTTATGAATAAAATGAATAATCCGTGCATGTCTGATGTTAGAGCCTTGTGTGTCTGATGGTTCATCATCAAGCAAACACGGAGCGTCCCTCCTTTCATACATACTTAAAGAGCATGCAGCTGGCTGATGTAATTTAAAATACGTAAGGGATTATTTGTCCGACCTGATGTGAGGTTTTTTTGTTTTTGATTTTTGTGTTAGAAGGAGGGCGAAACATCCCCTGCACCCGGCAACGTGCTTAGCATTCATGTACCGTAGCAGCAGAGCAGCAAAGCCTAATGTTAATGCTGTAATAAGCCATGTATGGCAGCATGGCTGTAACCTGTAGTAAAATATGACATTTTATGATATGGTTGGCTGCAACCTTTGCCGGAGGGGAAACTGCAAATGGCAGAAAAGCAGATAAGGAGATTGAAGCGAGCAGTGCAGGAGATAGAGTAAACCTGCAGAACTTCTCATTTTGCGGTACACACACACACAAACACACACACACACACACACACATTCGCACAAACAAATCAAAAGAGGTATCTTTATTGAGTCCGAGTGGCCGGCTCTTTGCAGTCAGTAAATGGCCATCTGCCATGGCTGCTGATCAGGGTGCAGTCGCTCTCTCACATTGAGATGTGTCTGATAGTCACAATAATAAAGGTGGAGCAAATTAACCAGGCCGGGTTTGATCTCTTGTTACTCACAGCTCGCCTTCAGACTTCTCCGACAGATAAGAGCTCACTGCAGGCAGCCTGTGAACCTCACAAATGTCTAATTCAGAGGGAGAAAAGGGAAGCAGTATATGATGCGAGTAAAGGATGATACTAATAAGCCTGTCTATAAATACATGTTATTTCATTATAATGTGGCTTATGTATTTGCGCTCCAATAGCAGCCTTAAGAATACATTAAGATATTCAAATGGGACTGACATTTATAAAATCATTTTGCAGCTTGCAAATATCACAGTGTAGCAAGCACCAAGGCAGTAAAGTTTATTAGAATGCAAAGGCACACATGCACTGTGTTTTCAAGGCCTAGAATTACTGCAAAATCATCACTGGTGGACAATTTAGGTTGTTTTCATTCAAATCAGTTTCACCATATTTCATCTGAAGTTAGGATTTCTGTGACTACAAAGGCAACAGTCATCAAAGGCTGCCTCTGCTGCCTCAAACACTAAACTCTGAGATAAATCTCGCAGGGATTAAACCGAACAATCCACATCACAATGAAAACACACGAGCCCGGCAGCTTTAATCTCAGCAAACATTCCTGGAAGTTACTCTGCTAACCCCCCTCTGGTGAATACGGCACTGTTATATTCAGATCAATGAAGATATGAGGGCTCCTGTCACTATAGAAAAACTGACTTCCTGTTTGAGCAAAAACACTGATTCTTACACTGGTTAGTAGGTCAAAAACAAGCACCAAGATTATTACATTGCAGTTCACTTACATATGTACACAATAGATTTTTAATGGACGCTTGTATATGTCGTTTTGCGATGATGGTTGCTCATAAACTGAAAGTTAATGAAAAAATATCAGCAAGTTTCTCTCCTGCTTGCAAAAATAACATTGTTTAATCTATATGTATGTCACTGCATGATTACACTGATATTGCACACTTCACCCTCCACTGTAAAGCCCCTGAACTCAATCTCACAGTGCGTTGCGCTGAAGCACAGCTGATACATTTCTTATCCCAAATTGTATCCACTCTCAAATCCCTAATTCAGTCTATAAATCTGCTCTTAGATTCATAACTGATAATCCCTACAATACTCATCATTGTATTCTGTATAATAAAGTAGGTTGGTAGTCTCTGGCACTATAAATTCCTAATTGGACGTTCGCCATATTTATAACATCCATGCTGAACTGGACCACTGGACCCTACCTAACTCGCTCTTCTTACTGTCTGACGCTTCAAGTCCCTCAGGGTTACTCAAAAGTTGGAAAATCCGCCTTTAGCTCTTGTGCTCCATACATGTGGAATTATGTGGAACAGACTCCCAAACCACTTCACATCATTGTCTTTTTCGATTGTTTTAATTGTGCTTTTTGTATCTGGACAACATTGTAACTGAGGGAAACCTCATGATTTTCAAGGCTTAAATAAAGGTTTGAAACAATATCAAGAGGCAGGATGGTCCGAAGGTATTTTATGTTGTTTATTTATAAGTCTCTACTAAAACATATCTCAGTTACCTTCGTTCTTAACCTTTTAATGAAGTACTTAAAATGGTCAATAGTGCAAAGTTCCAAGGGTAACGAATAAAGAAGTACGATAGGGAACAGTATCATCAGCGTAAAAGTGTATAATGCATGTGGTAAGTTACGCCAAATGCCATTTACACACAGAAGATGAATGCAGAATTTACAGATCAAGCAGGTTTTACAATTCTCTCATTGATCAGACCTGAAAACAGCCTCTTCTTCTGACTTTACCACTTGTAAATAAAATATCTTCACCGGGTAATCAGCCTCTGTTGGTGTAGGTGTAGGTGTGTGTGTGTGTGTGTGTGTGTGTGTCTGTTTCCAGCTTAGTGAGAGCATGAACTTATCCCATTATGTTATCCTTCAGTGCGGCTAATGAGCTCCAGATCGCACTAACTCCATCCCCGCAGTCCCTTCGGACACAAATCTTACAAAGTAAACACACAGACGAGTGATGGAGAAACAGGGGAGGGGTGTTATTAGTTTGTGAGGGAGAACGCTCAGATTATTCAGAGTTTGCAGATAAATAATGATATCTGATTCAAGGTTATCGGAAAATGCCGGCAGTGTCAGAGTAATGAACAAAGTCATTGGTAGAGATGCAATCCATTCACACACACAAACAAACAGAAACAATACATAGCTATAGGCTGTTTTGCAGCTGACTGACCGGAAACATAAAGGAAATATAGACCTGCTATTTACAGCTGACATGAAGCTGCAGCTCTGCATGTGTCTCGCTTCACCTGTGTCCTTGTATTACAATTCATTTCATTCATTATTCACTCTAACCAGACAGTGATATTTCCATTTTAATATTTAATACCCTTTTTATATGGAGAAGTCTTTATTAAGACATGCTTCTCTGCTCAAATTGATGAACAAAGAAAGGCACCTCTTGCTAGCCTTACATAATATCAATGTATTTTGTATTTCAGGAGCTGTTTCAGATTATGTATTCACTCTCTCACGTCCTGTTTACTGTTGTTCACACCATCTGCCTGGTATTGTATTGTATTGACAAAAGCATTTCCTCGGAAAAAAAAAAACAGTCATAAACTGATTTTCTTATTATTCATTCAGAAGTTATTTTTCAGACAATGATAAATGGACAACTGTGTAATTGCTTGTATTATCCAGGCATTGGTAAGAAAAGCTGAAGGATTTAAAGGGCCAGCGCGTACGATTTAGGGAATTTAATGACATAAATTTAATATCGCATGGCTCAAAATAGCATATAATCCCCTGTATATAAAAAGTGTTGTGTTAATAATGAGCCTCTTGTTTCTACAGAAGGGGTGGCTCCTCAGTTGGGGTTGGTACAGTAGCCCTGAATGGACAAACTATGATCTGGCTCAAGAGCAGAGCCATATGACTCTGGTGATTGCAATAAGGACACCTCACAAACACAGCTCCTTTAAAGCTGCACCATTCACATGAAAATTGGATGAAATGACCATGCGTGATGTGAATGCTCAAAGTGGACTTTTACAGGAAAATGATGCTTTAACTGCTCAGCTCTGCTCAATTTTAGTGTGATTACTTTTGAACTCATTGATCTGGTAAATGGTAAATGGTCTGTACTTATATAGCACTTTGTAGTCTGCCGACCGCTCAAAGTGCTTTTATACTACATGACACACATGCATACACTGATGGCAGAGGCTGCTATGCAAAGTGGATGCAACTATCACACACAATAAAGGGAAAGTTTGGACATGGGCAATTTCTGACACAAAATCATCGTCCAAGGATTTCACGTACTGCGCCTTTTTTTGGCACCATTTCCTCTCTTGAACAATCCAGTATCACTATGCCTGCAGCAGGCCGGTTTCTCAGGTGACACGATCCATCAGCTGTTTCTAAGACGCTGGAATTGGTAACTTTGTTGTCACTGAGGAAAATATGTGATCCAGGTAGAAGCAGATGCGCTGGCTTCCTCTGAGATTGAGAGATCTTGCAACTGCGGCATGACCAGCTCCCATTCCAAACAGCAGTAACTCTCCAACTCTGCCGGCACTTCCCAAAAGTGCACCACCAGTATTCATGCAGTTCATCTCTCCTTCCAGCAGCTGCCGGCCCATCTTGTGCTTGCACAGCGTTTCTCTCTCTCTGCTTTCTCTCTCTGCCCGTTCTATGTCCATCTGACGAAGTTCAGCATCAGTATATTCAGGTTCAGACAGATGTCCTGTTGGATCCGTTGTAAAAGGTAAATCTTCCTCATCACTTTCATAGTCCGACATGTTTACTTCAACGATGGCGTGAATCAGTTAAAATCACCGTGAAACAGCTACTACGTCGGCTTAAACCGGCCTGCCGCAGGCGAAGTGATACTGGATTGTTCAAGAGAGAAAATAGTGCCAAAAAAAGGCGCAGTATTTGAAATCCTAGGATGATTTTGTGTTTGAAATGGATCACCATTGCCTGCGTGATGTTTTTGTAGGGTAAAACGCTTTGGTTTCATGACCCTGGCATATCCTGCCGGAACGACTACTTCTAAGTTCGGGACCGGACAGAAGTCCGACCACGGGACTCGGTGAGTAAGCTAATAGCTTTGCATCCGCTACACTACTAGCAAGTATTTCATACAACTTGGTGTCCAAAAATCCGAACTATCCCTTTAATTCACCAATTGATCGTGAATGATTTGTTGAGTGTCTTGCCTAAGGACACTTCTAAACTACAGGAGCTGGGTATTAAACCGCCAACATTCCAATTGAAAGATGACCCACTCTACCACTGAGCCATGTAACTTTACTCTCAACCTCATTTTAGAGAAGTTAATAACTAGTTGGTGAACTCCAGTGGATTTGTAGCTGAAGAGCTAGCCCATCAGTGTTTACGAACACCAAAGGTGTAGCTAAAGGAGAGTGAATACGTAGCAAGCAGTTAGCAGAGCAAGATTAGCAATGAAAGTTAGCTAACGCCATCTTTGAGCTCATCTACTTTACAAGGTTGTAATGTGTAAATGTGGTTGTTTTTTAGCTTAAATCAGTGATACAGCTCTAAAGAATTGATTTAAACAAACAGTTAAGATTCTTACTGGCTTATTTTTGCTAAACTTGTGTATGAAAACTTTTTCCTGGAGTCTTTCACAAACTAACCGAGCGAGATCCATCTCCTCAGTGGAGAGATAGGAAAACTCCAACATGTCTTTGGGCTGCGTTCAATTCTGATCTGATAAGAACACTGCTGCGGAGACATTTGTATCTCTGCCCGTTCTCACGATGGATTGCTGTGTGTTTGATTTCAGCGCGTCGATACGAAAATGGTTTGTTTGGAAAGATCCCCCCTGTTCTTTGATTCGCTGGCACTGACATCAAAACTTGACATTTACTGTTCGTGTTTGTCGATCAATGAGCTCTGCTCTGCTGCTGCATTTTAAACTGCCGGAAATATCCTAAAGTGGAGCAGTGCCTATATTTGTATACCGCAATAAGAAAATAACGTGGAGCCAGAAATACACATCTAAAGCACTTTTATCATAGCGGTCTGGTTAGATTTCTCAGTTTCTGCAGTTTAATCTCTCTTTGTTGAAAGATATATAGAAAATTCTCCTACAAAACGTGGATAGAATACTGTCATCCTTCAAAATCTGCCATTTTCTTCCTGTCCTTGCTCTTTGAAAATGCATAGCTTCCCTTCTGATCGAGACACAAAGGAGGAAAAAGTCAAGACTTGTTCTCTTAAACCGTCTATTACAAGCCCTAATGCCTTGATCTCTAACACACACACACGCGCACACAGGGGGGAGGACACAGTTGCTAACCTCTGATCCACTCATCGTCCCTCTGCACAGCCCACATCGACAACAGGCCAGAGGGATAAAACATGAGCAGCACGGCTGAACTGCAAAATAAGGAAAATGAAAATCTGTCACAGTGAAAGGAGACACAAGAGGAGCTGCAAACTACGAATAAATAAATCTCATCAAAAGCTATCATGTCTGCCTCTTTCAGTCCTTGTCCACAGGCTAAAGGGGGCAGCGTGAATATTCATTTGAAACTAAGCAGATATATAATGTCTGATTTATGCCTGAAAGGTGGCTTGAGAGTCATCGAGTTTGACAGTTGCTAAATTTGTCCTCTGAGTCATATCATCCTAGAGAACATGAGCGAGTGCGGCGGTAATGACGGCTCAATTAAATCATTTTGATGGGAAGTAATACATGGCCAGAAGCCTCAGAGGAGATTATAATAATCAAGCTTTTCATTGGTCAAAAGGGTTTTCTGTTATTCTCACTGTCGTTTGTCCAAAGTCAGCGGGAAAAAAGAAAAGTAGTCGCCTGTTTTGCATCCCAAAACATGAGTGCCGAGGAGTCATTTATTCGAGGTGAGTATGTGGCTGAGAAAACGCACTGGAGCGGGGATGATACCGCTCTCTCACACAATGCCTCCTGGTAAATGTAGGCTCCTCTGCAAGCATGCAGGAGAACTCGGCTACCACATACCCAGGCTGTTGCAATTTTCTGTTGCTTAATATCTCATTTATTTCACCAAAAATCTCAAGTTCTGCACACCATTCCCACCCTCAAGAAAAATAACTATTAAACATGACTCTATAAAACACTTGGAACATGGTATATAATGGTTTTGGACCCGTGGCACTGACATGCATCGTGTTTCAAGAGGATCATGGTATCTTGGCGAAGGAAAGAGGTGGTTGTATTGTTTGTCCCCTCTCAGTGTGCTTAACTCGAGAGCGGCACAAACAATGCTAATAATAGCACCACACACCTGGGCACTTAACACCTCTAAGAGCCCGAGGCTTGGCTGGTACAGACTGGCTCGGATCGGAGAAATGCCATGGGGTCAGTGGTGAAAAAGAAGGACTGTGAACTAAGTGAGACTGAGAGTGTATATGAGTCATATGTTTAGCAAGAACTTCAGTAAATTTAAATGCCGTGAAATTCAATGTATAAGTGGGCTGCGACCAACATACTGGTATAAAATGCAGAGAGAGGTATTTTATTGTGTTACGGTATTTTACCCAGCTTTGTCACAGACATGCACCGTCATAAATGCCAGCGCAGCCGCCACACTCACAACAATCAATGCTACCGTAGGCTGAGCTCTACTACTGCACTGGTAGCTAGCAGGTTTGCAAACTTGAAATGGTGAAAACAAATGGTAGGATATAATTTGTGTGGAGTAGCTTTGCATCATTTACAGTTAAAATAACTTTTTCTCACACTGGTGCTCTGTGCAGGTCCTCATGCAGCCTCTGCCTGAAACGACTCGTCAGCTCTGTCTCTTTAAGAAACCCTGCCCCTACAAGCCCACTTTCTTCTGATTGGCCAGCTCTCCGAAGCCTGCTGAGGTCACAAAGTGCAGCGTGTAGAAAAAACTATGTGCAGCCTGGCGTTCACAGCAGCCTGCAGACTGAGCTAAGAAGCCTGGGGATTACTCCGACATACTTTTACCAGATTTGAAACTTCACCCACGTTTAGTCTGGACATCCAACACTGTAACATTATATATGTCGTAAAATGTGAAACAGCATAATACCTCCTCCTTAATGTCTTCATTTATTGAAGTGTCAAAGTTAAAGAAGGCTGTGTTTGATTGGGGTACAATGCCTTTACTGTATTGTTTTTAAGGACATTTACATTTGGGCTACCAAAAAGGGACTTTTGGCAACCAAATTTTGTGCCTTGTTGACCTGTGGGGTCAATGCTTAAAAATCTAAGCATCTATGAGTGATGTTGGATTCTTTCCAGCGATATTTGGCATTATGTTTCTTTGTCAGAAAGTGTCAATTTGTACATGTAAACATGAAGTATGTTTAAAGTTACATGTCAGATAAAGTTGCACGTCAGATCACACCCAACATGGGTGAAGTTTCACATCTGTAGGTAAAAGTATGTTGGAGTTGTCTAAAAAGCCACAGGGTAGGAGGCGTGCGTCAAACACTGAGGTCTGCTCCTCGGCTGGCTTCAGAGAGCTGGCCAATCAGATTAAAGCGGCCTTAAAGGGGCGGGTTTCTTAAAGACACGGAGCTGACTGAGTCGTTTCACGCAGAGGCTGTATGATGGCCTGCACAGAGCACCAGTGTGAGAAAAATGAGGAGTTTTTCTCAACTGTAAATTATGCTAAGCTACTCCACAGGTATCACAGAGTGAAATATGAAGCTTGAAATTAGCATAATACCCCCCCTTTAAACAAGCTGTTTGTTTAACCCGATTTCTCTGACAAAATTATAACAGACATATCACAGAACATACCTCCACAATAGCTCAGTCTCATTATCTTTCACAGTACTAATAAGCTGTCAAATATATATTAGATTAAAGTACAGTATAATTGCTCTGGGAATTGGTCTTACACTACATCTATTATAATACTTTTCGTGACTTAACGTCTCAAGGGGGCTGAAATGTTCATTTGGCTTTCTTTCCAACATTTCTGACACAACTTAATTTAGATTAAAGAGACTGTGAAGAGATCCTGCAGGTCCTTAAGCAAAGATTAAGACAAACTCAAAGTGGATGAAGATGTGATCTGAATGCTGCGTCTCACTGAGTGCATCTCAACAGCTGATGACAGCCTGCCTGACAGATACACATGCAACGTCTGCTCTGTTCTCCTAAACATAAGGCTTGCTAATGTAGCAGACATGGCATATCATTACTTCCTCTTTTCCTTTCCACAGCACAGACTGCCAACCCCCACACACCCCCCTCCCAGACTGTCACCAACCCCACTCAGCCCCCACAACCTCCCATCTGCTCACCAGTTCAGTCGGGGACGAACAGACAGAGGAGCAACCAGGGTGGAGATTTAAACACCCGGCGAATATGCTCTGCATACACGGCAACACAGGCTCAACTGCTACAAGACTAAACGATGCATTTATACCATCTAATGAAGCCGCTTGTTTAATCGCGGATGTGCGAATCACACAGACACCGCATGTTATCTAATCAGGTGGGAGACAAATGTCTCTTTGGTGTTGCAGTGCTTTAAAGCTGCAAAGTATAATAAGGGTAAAACAAGGACAAACACATCTATGGTAACATCTTTATTTTCAGTCTGTGATGTTCTGTGTTGCTTTCACTTCCACTTCCTGTCTCTCCAATGTACTTTCAAAGTCGTCACGCTGCAGTTAAATAGATGTGTCACTCCTCACTGGAGAGTTCAATCCTTTAACATTCACACAATCTTCACGTCAGAAGGAGATGGGCAGCGCGCTCTCTGCAGCTGCTCTCACTGTCAGAAAGAGTCATGTTTGTTGTGGGACAACGTTGATTTATCTTGATATGATACATTTTCTGGAAATGTAATTGAGATGACTGTTTTTTTCTGTGATACAGAAATACCTGAGAGGAAAGTCAAGTCATCTCATTGATGCAAAAATGCAACCGAAGGTCTTGGGTTGGCTTGACTGTCCATACTGTAATTATTCAAAGTTGGTCTATTTCGTCTGCACAGCATATTTTGCATGTGAACTGCCCGAATAGAAAACTCTGGCAATAATTGAACCATGCTCCAAAAATGAAGCGCTCCATGGCAGATTTTTTTTTTTTTAAGCAAAATGAGGAGAGAGAGGAGGCTGGCGGGAGAGCCAATGAGAGGTCCTGACTCTCTTGGCACTGATGATGAAAGTGCAAACAAGGCGAGACTGAGTCTGTACCACTTAGTGGTGCACTGAGAAGGTGGATCTGCACACTATTTGACAGTTATCCCACCCTGCAGACACATCAGATTCGTCTCTAAATTAAAAGTTACTGTGGATGCTGGAAATTATTATTCAACAGCTGTAGCTGTAGTTGCTGCGATAAGCACATTAGAATGTGAAGCTGGTGGGGTTAAAAGTCAGGAGCTGTAAGTTATATGCAGCGCACCATAAAGTTAAGTGTGTGAACTGGAGATGCAGTCTGCAAGTCATTAAATATAACAGAAAGCTACCAAAGCTTTTGCCCTGTAGGCTGTCATAACTGTACGTTTCAATTACATGGTTGCTGTATACAGATGGATTACACTCCATTGAGTTTTCCAAGCCGTCATTGGTAGGTTGTAAGAGGCAGCTAATCTCTATTTACAGATTCTACATAGAAATCTGTAGGTGGGGACGTGGATTGGTTTCCAATTGTATTACGCTTGTAATCTGAGTAAAATTGACCAATCATGTATCAGCAGGCTGCGGCGTATGCAGGAAAAACAGTCGGTGTGGACAGTAAAAGCAAAAGCATCCCGGCTCCCATCAGCGTCATCTGATGACTATTATGACATCTGCATGCTAACAGCAAACAATCTGTTCTAGATCAAAAATTCAACTTGAGATAAATTCCCTTGACGCTGTGTCACGGAAGCCGTTCAGTGTTCAGATTTCCCGACTTCCTCAAATGCATCAGAAATGATGGATCCGCCCTCAACAAACGGGCTTTGTACTAATCTGCATTATGTTATAATTTCAGCTAAGGTAAGTGCCGTTAATTAAAGTAAGTCACAAGAAAAACGGGTTCTTTTTCTGTAAACAATGCAGCACGCAGAAAAGGAAGTATTGACTGGGAGTCGCTAGGCGCTGGCTACACGCCCCGGCATGATCATCGTTGTCCCCAGAGGCTATATCGCCGTCAGACTACATCCGACGGGATCCGAGATTGAGAGGCAGCACATGGAATTGGAGTGGACCCAGTAGTAAGTCAACAGAAGAACTCCCGGTTCTGTCGATGATTACACAGATCTAATAGAACAGGTTTCATGTAAAACCAACTCCTGCAGGCACCATGAACTGTGCCCAGTTAATCGTAAAAAAAAAAGCATCTTAATGTCAAATTAAAGGATGCAGCTAATCCTCACAATACAAGGTTATTGACTGATACCATGCCTGTCCCAAAAAAGCTTAAAACCAGTTCATGTGCTGGCAGACGTACAGAGAAAGTTGGTAGCACCAGTGCTCCCAGTGGAAGAGTTAATCTGGAAGTCTGTAATTAACCTTAATTAGCAACAGCTGATCCGACCTGCTGCCAGTGAGAGCGTCATCAGCGCCAGCTGGAAATAAAAAGCTGCTACCCTTATGTTTTAGACTCTACTCTTTACTAACAGAGTAAAAACTTAGCAAACTCCTGTGTCTGAACCACAGACTGTAAAATGATGGACCACATGACTGCTTCCCAAAAGTGACTGGCTGGGGTATGCTTCTTAAAGCCTGCCTCTTCTTTGTTCAAGATGGGACATGAGCCAAACTAAAAAATCAAAGTCCACATGTGCTCAAGAGATTTTTCTGTAAAGGTTGGTTCGAATTACTTGGAATAACATCATGATTGACAGTCCTGATTGACAACTGCAGCTCCTGCAGAGCTCTAATAAGGACTTGCAGAGTAAAGGAGAAAGGCCAGCAGGAGGCGTTACATTTACTTTAACGTTCCAATAACCGTGAACGTCTGCTTCTAACAGACACAATGAGCCACCCTGCTGTAAACTGTACTGACTGAGGAATTCTGGGAGTTATTACCGAGCTAGTGAGCTAGCTAAGACACGAGGCAAATGAGCAGTTGATCTGTAAGGCTAGCTGGCAGTTTGTAATTCTAATTTAATTTTTAAGAACTATACGGTGAAATTCAAATGAATTTACTCCTTCTTAAAGACCCTAAAAATCCTCCCGAGCCATCTCCTCCTTTTCCCCCATTAAAAATTCCACAATCTGCATAGGCCCCGCCCACTATGCACATTTACAACCGCCCCCTCTGTTGTGAAAACAAAACACGTCTCTGCCATCGTTCAGTGGCAACTTGTTGAAACTTAGCTAGCTTGCACAGAGTCATTAGTAGCAGTAACATTAACGTTAGTAGTCAGTAGTGAGTTTGCAAAAGTTACGATGGCGTTTACAGCTGGCTCGTGCATCGTCAAAGTGGTTGCCATAGGTTACACATAATGATATGCATAGCGTCACCCCTTCCATTAACGGGATTGGCTCCTTAGGTTTGTGACGTCTCAAACCTGCCAATCTGAAAACGTGTTGTTCAGGCTGTCCTAGGTACACTGCAGTTTAAGAGCAGACAGGCCCAGCCATGAAGATGACTGCTTATGTTGGCATTGATATGTCTTGTAGCACATGGAGATGTTTGCAAGGTTAAACACTTGATGTTCACTGGAGGGGGGGGCTTTTAAGAAAGAGTGACACTATTGTGCTTGAAATTTAATTTAAAAAGCCAGAAGCGTAGTTACGATACAGCTGTTATTTCTGCATCAATGGCTGTAACAGTGCTGGCCAAAGCCATTTTTAACACTTGTAGCAATTAGTGTTATGCAAGATAGTGAAACTGTGTGATGAGAAACAGTCAAAGAAAAGTCATCTGACCTGCCCCAGCACTGTTGTAACTTTAACATTCATCACACTCAGATTACTTGGTATTCTACAGTAAGAGCAAAAAGCTCCACTTATTATTCTGCTTCCTGTGAATTGAGCTGAAATGCTCTTTAAATATGTAGAAGACAGCGGAAACGTTACATTCTACCTGTCTCCTGATGTGTGGGACTATAGGCAGCAGCCCGTGGACAATGCATATATAAAGATGAAAGCGTCATGCACCAGTGCGCCAAAATAATTTTCACATTCACACACTCTAATTTGGCTCGGATGTGCACTGAGTGCTGCACTGTAGGCTGTCTAAGAAAAGAGCAGAGCTGCCACAAAGGCAGGAGAAGGTGGAAAAAATTGACCTCTTATGATTTGAACATCACACAATGCCTTTTGTGCTGCGGGTGCTTTGTCAGCAGTCTAATGTGGGACGAACACACAGAACTCTGCTTCCAAATCCCTTTACTCAGATCATGCATACAATATATTCCCACGACAGGGAGCTGCGCTACCCTTGACGCAAACTTTATGCAGTAAAGAGCAAAGTTCTGCGACAGAGGGCAAAGTTTGAAGATGATCCAGCGAAGGTTGAACGAGTTGGATGGAGATCAGGAGGAGGAAGAAGAGAGCAAAGGATTAAGTGATGTCAAGGAAGAGGAGAAGAGGAGGGAGTCTCTTATGGATGAAGAGGAGAGACACATAGAGAGTGAGGCACACTTTGGGGAGGAGAAGGAGAAGAGGGGGGGGTTGTGGGGATTGCAGTGCCAGCTGATGATGGATTTGCACACGCTCTAGTCAGTCGGTAATGGGGGCATGCGAGCTGTAAGAGCATGACTCAGCGCCGGAGGGTCACACGGAGGCCACACATGGACAACACGGCACCTGGAGGACGACTCCGTGACGACTCACAACACCAACATGTGACACTCGGGGCGTTGTGATGAAGGATGAGACTGACGAACGGGCGGAGAGGTTTTGTTTTATGGAGGCAGACCTAACTTTTTTTTTTTTGGCCACTGTGCTTGCTAGGTCAGTTAAAAATAGTACAAGTCTCTACAATGAGGCTAATCTTTGCAGATGGGATGTGTGCAGCGTGGCGGTGGGAGCAGCAGGGATGAATGTAGTCTCAGGCCACTGCAACAGAGCGTGCATCTCCCTCCTCCACACACACACACACACACACACTGCCCAGAAATGTCAACCTCAGACTGTTTTACTTTGCACTGCTCTGTGTTGCTTGTCTCACTCAGTCACTTTGCACTTTGTATCATATCTCTGCACGTTCATGCAGGGGTAAATGGAGTTGCTAAGCAACTTCACTCCACACAGCCACTCCTGCATGTTTGTACCCCTTCTAAAAATGCACTCCCTGTGTGTATCCCCTTACCTGCCCTCCAGCCAAACACATTATTTAATACAGAGCAACTTTATTCAGCAGTTTTCAAAGGTGGAAGACAGAGAATGTGAGGCCATGATGTTTCTGCCCTTTTGCTTGGATAAAGCTAAGGATCAACAGTTTTTACAGCATGTGTTGGCAGATCCGTGCACCTCTGCCTGAACAGAAAGATAAAGTCCTTCCAAAACTCATCAACACTTCCACACAATAGTCAAAGCTAAAAGAAAAACCCATCCTCCAAAAGTCCTCCAATTTAAACTCAAACAGTTTGTGCCCATTGGGCTGGGCAAAACATCAAATTCTACTTTTTTAATTACGAGTTTGGCCTCCGGTGATTATGAAGACAGGATAATCAAGATAAAAGGATTCCTGTGCCACATTGTGTTCTGCAGTGATGCTCTTGTTTTTGTATTGTGTTATAAATCTGGGGCACATCTTTCCTTCACAGCGTTGCGCTTTGGACCCCAATTAACATGAATCCAGGCAGCCGGTATAGACGGCAGACGGACAATACCTTCTGGACTGCACAGACAAAACAAACGAACAGCTCCGAGGAGTGGCAGGACGGCAACGTTATTAGCTTCTTGTTGTCCAGATCGCCCATGTTTCTCCCAGTGCAAAGGAGATATACGACATCCACTTGTTGATTGTGTTAAGGCGGATGGTAAAAAGTGAAAATATTTTAACCTTGGACGCCAATGCAATCTGCCGTTACAGCGGCCTCTGCCTTCTCACCTACTGTTAGCGTCCTGCTCTTAACCATTAAAATGATCCCCACATGTCCACGCCCTCTACAACAGCACATACAAGCATATCAGATGCTACAACATACAGTATCGGAACTTTATACAGCTCCGGAAAAAAATAAGAGACTCTGCACAAATGTGTTTTCCTCTGGTTCTACTATTTATAGGTTTCTCACTATTTCCAAATCAAATATTCTCATTTAGGTCTTTTATTTGTGGAACATGACGACTTGTTAAGAGAACTAAAACATCCAGAAAAAAGAATAAAGCAAAGAAAACAAGCTCATGTTCATGTTAAAGCTCCTGTGAGGAACTGTGTTTGTGTTGACTGTGGCGCCCCCTGTGGACAAAGCCGTACCTCTTACCTCTTTACAGATTTTGGTGGTTTTTAACAATAAATGTCATCCTGCTTTCTTTAACAGTCACATGTATCACTCACTTCAAATCTTTGCCCTCAGAAAATGTAAACAAAGGAAGCGTGCAGTTAATCGCTTTGTCTGACACCTTCCCCCCGCCAGCAGTTTCATGCATTAAAAATAACTTCAAAGAAAGAATCAATCTTGTCGCTGATGATTGGGTTTGCTTTTTTAGCTCATACAGAGTAATCAGAATTAATCTCAGTTTGTTTCATAGCGAGCAAAAAAACTCCTCGCAGGAGCTTTAAACAACATAATACTCATGTTTGAACTCAGGGAGAGTTCAGAAATCACTATTTGGTGGACCAGCGTTCAGGCGTCCCGGCGTGCTCCCCACCAGTTTCAATGGGGTTCAGATCTGGATTGGGCTTGGCATGACGTGAAGAGAGAGATGCTAATTTATGCTAATTTATGGAACATTTGGAGTGGTCGCTAATTGTTTTCCAGAGCTGTATGTTATTTATTGATGTTACAAGGCAATGGTTACAGTTAGGTAGGTGAAGGGGAAGACCATTCATTTGGATTCAATACCACTTTCTAGAAGTTACCTGTCAGAAGTTACCTGGCAAAACTGCCTTCTTCCACCTCAAAAACATTGCCCTTCATCACCTCTCGACTGGACTATTGCAATAGCATTCTTTATGGCACATCCTCCACAATCCTGAATAAACTCCAGTACATCCAAAACTGTGCCGCCCGTCTGCTCACCCACTGTCGCACAAGAGACCACATCACCCCTGTCCAACACCTCCACTGGCTTCCCATCAAATTTCATATACAATTCAAAATCCTAATTATCACCTACAAGGCCCTTCACAATCTTGCCCCCTCCTACCTCACTGACCTCCTTCTCCAATACACCCCCACCCGCAACCTAAGATCGACTGATGCCAACCTCCTCACCCCTCTCACCCTAACCAAATACCGGACCTGGGGGGACAGAGCCTTTTCCACTGCTGCCCCCTCCCTCTGGAACTCTCTCCCCCAACACCTCAGAACCTCTCCCTCTCTTCCTTCCTTTAAAATCGCACTCAATCTATTTAAATCTGCTTTTAACCAATGACCTGTTATTTGTGCATTGTATATGTTCTTAATGTATTTAATGTATTTTGTTGCTTCTGTTCTTTCTTTTATGTAAAGTGCCTTTGAGCACCTTTTAAAGCACTATATAAATAAAATGTATTATTATTATTATTATTATTATTATTATTATCATAGTACAACAGCAAACACAGAATTACAGGCAGGAAATGATTGTGGTCATTTTTTCAAATGTTGGCGAACACCAGTCTAAAGTCGATTACCTGTTGACCCATCTGTTAAAATTAAAATCTTTACTGTTGTACATTCTTCTCTCAGCGTAATCTCTATTTAAGCACGGGACCGGATATGAGAACGGGATTTGTTCTGGTTTCTGTTTGTAGTGCGTTGAGTAGTATTGACCAATCACGTATCAGCAGGCTTTGGTTGCATACAGGAAACGATTGCCCTGGAAAAACATAAAAATTAAAGCAGTGTGTACAAACAAGGGGAGACTCACAAAAGTTGAAAAGCAAGCTTTAACATACTATATTTTTCATGCCTGTGACATATTCTACAGATAGACACTTAACCCTGAGATGGAAAGAATTAAATATTTGAATCTTTTACCTCGAGCGTGTTGAAACCTCTGTAAATTCATTCAGCCGCCTTCCCCTAAAGAAGAACCTGAGAGCTCCTCTGTACATGTACAGTATGTCAATGATGTGGAATCACCACTCAGCCCTGGGTTAATGCTAGGATCTGCAAACACGTAGCGGTTATTATAAGCTACTGGTAGGGTATGTCAGAGATTCAAAGTGGCAACAAGACTCCCCGAGGGGCTTCGCACCAGAATGTTCGAGCTAATTTCTAATTAGCATCCTCAGCTGACTGCAAAATAACAGCAGATTTGGCCCTGTGTCATCGTAATGAATTCAATTACCAGCGAACGCGGTGTGGAATTAAAACCACATACAGCCAACCCTCCGAGCTGCAGCCGTGTCCCAGAGGAAGGTGGAGCAGCGAGATTACAGCATTAAAAAAAGGCTAAGCTGCACAAAATGCTCACATATCCACGCTTACGCTCACATCTTAGATGAAATAACTGATTATACACGAATGACACCTTTGACGGGGGTTGTCATTACATCCTTAATTGTTGCTTTGATGGTTTCAGCGTGGATTGATGTGTCTTTGTCGTTTACGCGATCGGCTTGATTAGCATGTATCTCTTCAGAAGAGGACGTTGTCAGTGTGCTTGTGTGCGTCGTTGTTGTTAAAGGTGCAGTGTTTTCACATCAACAATACCACGTTAGTTTGAAGAGATGAGTGTAATTATTGCATACAAATGAGAATGCTGCCAAGCACACTTGCAGCCTCCACTCTGACAGAAACATGATTAGATGGCGATTCTGATTTGGCAGAAAGTGTGCTCAATTTCTGAATGAAGCCAAACAAAGATGACTGTGAGACAGTGCCTCTGTCCAAAACATGTGTATCCTCTTTGGCAGAGAGGACACTGTCTTACCATTTTTACAAGGCGTGTTTAACAACCCTGACAGGCCAATAGTGGGCTATTAACCTGATCTATGACAGGCCAGCGGTGAGCGTTCGTGGCCCATGGTTGTAGTAATGCGGCACAAGTTGGCCCTTGTTGGTGGCTTCCTCGCTGATTGAGCACGTTGATTAGAAATCACTGATTGACTTTTCAGCTAAGTGGATCAAGCACGAGAAGAGAGAGTGGGATTGAGGAAAGAAAGCAAATGACCAGGCAAGAGTGCACATACACAGACTGAGCGCCACAAGTCCCTACCCTGCTGGGAACACAATCCATGGCTCTCTGTGGGATGCAGGGCTGCACAACAAACTGCCCATGCGCATGCCCATTAAACCTAGACTTTCTTCTTTGCATGACTAAATCGCCGCCTGTTGGTGTGGCATTCTCATGACAGCGTTTCTGTTGTGTTTTTGCATTTTCGTTTGGAAGGGGATTTTTCGTTTATAACGACAATAACGTGCTTGTGTGGACAGGGGGGGGGTTTGAAAGGAAGGAGGGAAAAACGCAGTTTTAAAAAATACCCATGTACATGTAGACATGGCCATAGATAACGTTAGGCTGCATACAGTAAGTGTTCTTTGATTCGCTTTTTGATGTCAGTTTGGCGTTTGCTGTCTGATCACGTGACTACTTGTGTTTCATACCAAGTTGGACTTTTTTTAGGATTGTAACCATGCTCCCTGATCTCACCAGTGCATTTAGAGGAGTAAAATTGTATTAATACTGTGAGAGGCAAAAAGGAAACCGACAGAAATAAGTTGCATGAAACTCAAATCCTGGTACTGTCAGTTCAAGCCGCTTCCCCACTGGTCAAAAAACATGCGGCTTTTTTGCTTAGTGGGGAAAGGTTATAATCGGCATTCAGACCCGGGTCAAATGACTCTGCAGTAGACTCGGGTAATCATCACCTCGGCTCCAATGGGCATCGATGGAACCACAAAACCCGTGTCGACATGCTAACCTCCGCCCCCTTTTCCGGCGTGATGCTATGCTCCGTCTGTAACTTCTGCGACTCCTTGTCATCTCAGCCAGAAATCCCGCCTGTCTCCGTCCAAACAGCGCTCAAACATCGTTCCAAATTCATCGGCGCCGAGTTTGATGAACAGATTGAATGAGTAATAGATACAATAAAGACCTAACCACAGTAACATGAGCATGAGCATCTATACGCGCGTCTTCCCGGGTCTAAAAAACCTGCGTCAACACTCTAATTTCGGTGGGAAGTTGGTATTAAACCGACAAAATCCTTCCCCTATATTCTTATTTGTTTGCATGTCTTCTGCCAGGGTGTCACGGTTAATAAACTCATAATATCTTGATGTTTAACCTTTTAGCTTAAGTTTACCACTAATTAAATTTGCCCTTAAGCAACTGCAGAGTTTTCTCCCCTTTGCGTGTAAGACTCAGCCATATATTCTCTTAGCCTCGATCAACAATTCAGTGTAGCAATTTGCAGCTGGTACCTCATAAAACATTCAAACCTCAGAGACCTTGTGCTAAAGACTGAATAAGTATATGAAATGTAAATATTCTGCATATTTGTGCATTGATTTATAGTCATTTCATTGGGCTTTATCCTGGCATGCTGGGTATGTCTCTAAGCGTTTACATCGCGACTAGAATTTAAAACAAGTCTCTGTTGGTTTTAATAAAGCTCGGCAGCACAATGTGAGGCTTCCTAAAGGGGGTTGGGAAGGTTAGAAGGGATTAAATAAGATACGCAGATGATCAGTAAGTGCAGTTAGTTCAAGCGTTCAACACTTTTATATGTGAAAATAAAAGAAAAGAAAACACAAATCAGCTGTTTTCATTTCCTTATGTTTGTCAGACAAGAGAATCGATTTGAGGACATTTGGCTCTGGAAACGTGGTTGTTGAACTTGACATTTCTTGTGTTTATTAATTTAAGCAGGTTGCAGCCCTTGTCAGTTCACCTGTATTTTAAATAGGGCTGGTTTTTCATTGATTTTCTGCATCATGATGTCAGTCGTTTTTGGCTCGAGCAGCTCAAGTCAACGCAACACATGGCGGCGGCAGCAGCAGAGTCCGACTCGGTTCAGAGTGAACATTTCCAAAGGCCCACGGCTTCCTTCAAATGATCACAAAACAAAAAGGTGGTTTGTATCCTGTACAACGTTTCGCTGGCGTACCACAGCAGCACTAGTGCTACGCACGAGCACTTGCAGAGAAAACGCACAGGCACTATTCTGGATGATGGACCGCCATAAAAGGCAAAACCACCGCGAGTGTTGTCTTGTCATTAACAGGGAGAGCTTTTTATCATCTTTTGTCTTCGTAGCTGTTTAAAGTAATAACCTTGCAGATTTTCATTTAAATAAATGTCAAGTCTATATATCACCCAATGAGGCCCACTGATGAAAGCCTTTTCATTTGCAGTATTACAGACTGGGTGTCTGGTGCGAGTTAAGCGTTAAAAAAATCACAAGCAGCGCCCAGTTAGTGACGCGTTTTCCATCACCCAGCAGTGGTTGGTCTGCCAGAGAGGGTAGGCGGAGCTAAGCGGCTGCTTTTCTGGTCTCTGCAAGTGTTGTGTATAAACAGTAATCTACTATGGCTGAACAAACAAAGAAAAGATGGATGACTACAGATACAACTTCAAAAATAAGTGAAAATCCAAAGAAAAAGAAACAAACTCGACGCTCAGATGAAGGCAAACAGTCTAAAAAGGAAAGCGACCGTCAGCGAGGAAAATCAAGAGTTACAACCGGAGCCAACCGTGGACGTCACACATGTGACACCATCTAAATATCTGGGAAGTGAGCACTTTAATGCACTCATAAAGACAGAAAGTCGTCTGCCTGCTTCCTTAAATATTCCGTGGAAAAAATGTTGATGTCAAAATAAAATTAAGTCAATTAAATGGAGGAAAATCAATCGTTTAGATAAATCGAGTAACATTCAGTAATTATGATTAGGTCATTAAGAAGCCCGATGATTGTTTCATAACTATACCTGTAATACTACATCCCTTACAAGCAGGCCAGAGGTCAGAAGAGACTGAACATTGACTCAATTACCCATGGGTCATTTACATTTTTCCATCTGTTATAAATGTACTATAATGATGAGGCTTTATGTAGCTGTATGACTAAAGCGTGCAGCTGCAGGTTCGTGTAGTCAGAGGGCACACAGAGGCCACAATCAAACATATGTAAAACAGCAAAGCAAAGGTGATGAGGAGAAACAACATGACAAACATGTTTATATGAGTACACAGTAATCTAAAAAAATAAGATGTTTCTCCATAGGGCCTTCCTTCACTTTTCTCAATGTTATGCAAATCTTTGTGCTATACAAATGCTTTTCAGCCCGCCTGGCTGCGAAAAACAGCAATCATCGCTCCATACCCTGTGGGCACGTGTGTGTAATGAGAACAGATCTACAGCAATAACACAAAAACGTGTGCCTGAGAACACACACAGAGCCCTTCATGCAGGTTTCCGGAGGCATGTTTTGGTGTGTTTGTATTCGCATTCTATTTCTCTCTGTGCCAAATGAGGCAATGCGACGCGTCCCAGGCGGGGGGGAGTGGAGGGGGAGCCACAGGGGGGGAGATGGAGGAGGCAGGAGGATGGCGGGAGACAACCTGTGTGTCCTCATCTGAATTTCTGATTCAATGTAAAGAGAAGGGGAAGACCAATGTCAGAAAACTTGACTCCACTCGTTTACCCTGGTGAAGATGCCTCACTGTGCTCCTGTTTACTCGACGCCTTTCAGCTATGCAAACAGAGAGCGGCATCATGGGAGCAGTAGTATTCTGAGCAGCAGGTTAATGGAGCTGCAGGAACTGGGACAACAGGGAAGGAGAAAAAGATGGAGGTGGAGAAAATGATGTTCCACAACACCACCGTGAAAGGCCCAGAGGACGGCGGCTCAGGAGAGGAGAGCGAGATTGAGAAAACGCCCCTGTGCCACCCACTGCTGCTTCAGGGGGAGATAAATGACGGAGGGAGGAGATGGAGGAGGAGGGCGATGATGAAGGTTTGAAGGAGATGAAAGATGAAAGCCAGGGTTCACACCTCACAGGAAGCTGCGATATGAGATCAGAAAGTAAGTTGGTTACACCTCCGTAAATCGGCAGATAGAAGATGATGAATGACAGACGGAGCTGCACGCCGGTCATATGAACCTGCGTCTGGCTCTGTGTAGGTTTGATGGAGCAAAGTGGTCGCAGCGAATGTTAGCAGCTGAGCATGTCCTGAGCCAGAGCAGCTTAAATTCAAGCCTGGGGCGCAGCAGCTCCACTGGCTCTCCGTCTAACCAGCTCGCTGACTGCACTCTGGTTCTGAATCACTCACCGCGCCGAGCAAAGGGAAGAGAACAAGCAGGGCTGCGGACCTCCAGGCTCACACTGGAGGCGGTGAGACTCTATTTTATGGGATAAGTTGAGGACAACAGTCTCCTGGGCGCACTCATCAAGCAGTTCGGCTTCGCATCTCAGCAGGCCACCGGCTGACACTCCACACATAAAGACGGGGATGAATGGAAGGCTGTAAACTGAAGACTACACGGCTCGCCGGCAGCGAGATACGGCACATGTCAGTCAAACATCCTGCTGACAAAAAGAGGGAAGAGTTTCTTTGCCGCGCAGGTCTTTTGGTGACAAAAGCAGCCCAGGCTGTTTGTGCCTTCAGAGAGACGATAAGCTCCACAAAGCCCGGGATAAACAAGGTTACACCGCAGATGCGTTCAACAAGCGCTGGTGGGGATTTCATGAGTAAACCCCTGTTGAGCGACTGAACTATTCGAGGCTTGTGGAGGATACTTTTAATTAAACATTCAAACTGTTTGTCACGTCTAAACCCCGGAGGTGACAAACAGGTGTTATGTTGTTATTTTTGACTGACATAATCGACAGCGCTGAGAGAGGAGGCTTAAAAATATTCAGCCCGACTGTGCTGAGAAATACTCAACAGAACTAAAGAGCCTCCAACATAAACAAAACAGGTCGTTTATCACTGCCTCCGAAACGAGCCACAGGAGCTTTTTGTCATCCAAAAGTTATAAAGTTATTTGTCAGTGTCTTCCAATTTAAAGCTGTGTCAAAAATATGACTTTTTAGTTCAGTTTTTCATTGAATAAGGTTAGGGGAAAGAGAAGAGGATGTCTACATCTATTGGTATAGGAATCTCAGAGAGGCCAAGAGAAGGGATGGGTTAAATCGATTTCTCCGATTCGAATCGATTCTCATTTACATAACCCAATATCGTTTAATAAATCCTGAGATCGATCTTTAAAAATGTGTAAAAATGTGTCTGAAATAATAAATTGTGTCTGATATGTTTTTTCTGCAAAATATGTTTAATTATCTTGTAAAAATCCTCCCAAGGCAAATGGGAAATAGTAAATGGAGTGTACTTGTATAGCACTTTTCCAGTCTTGCGACCACTCAAAGCTGCTTTTACACTACATGTCACATTCACCCTTTCACACACTGATGGCAGAAGCTGCTACCTTAAGTGCCCAACTGTCACTCATCACATTCACACACCGTTGGCTATGCACATCAGGAGCAATTTGGGGTTCAGTGTCTTGCCCAAGGAAACTTCGACATGTAGACTGAGGGAGCTGGGGATCGAACCTCCAACCTTCTGACTGAAAAACGACCGACTCTACCACTGAGCCACAGCCGCCACAGGCATCTCCTCCTTCTTCCCAAATCTGCATAGTCCCCGCCCATTATGCAAATTTCAAACCACCCCCTGTCGCGCGCCTGTAGCTCACCATTTCTCCTTTCGTAAAATTACAGTTGAAACCAAAACACGTCTCTGCCATCGTTAAGTGGCAACTTGTTGAAGCTTAGCTAGCTTGAAATGTAGTAATTAGTAGCAGTAACATTAACGTTAGTAGTCAGTAGTGAGTTTGCAAAAATTACGATGACCCTTACAGCCGACTCATGCATCGCCAAAGTGGTTGCCATAGTTTGCACATAATAACGGGATTGGCTCCTTAGGTCTGTGACGTCTCAAACCTGCCAATCGAAAACGTGTTGTTCAGCCTGTCTTTGGTACACTGCAGTTTGAAAGCAGACCAGCTATGGCGATGGCTGCTTGTGTTGTCCCTGATAAAAAAAAAAACAATTTGATTTTCACTGGAGGGGGTCTTTAAATCGTAAAACAGTGAATTCAGAAATAAAGAAATGAAACAAACATAATTAGGGAAATAATAAAGCGGCATTTGGAAAATAATCTAATTTCATTGGGCCCTAAGCGTTAGTAGCAACAAATCTGTCCCCTCTATCCACCAGGGGTAACAATGAGTAGTTTGGGTCAGTATGTGTTCACTTTCCTGCCTCTGTTTTCTCTTTCCAGCCTCCCTGGTTACCTGGCTCCTCCCACCTCATTGAGTGATTGCGTTCACCTGCTGTGGCCTTTAAAAAGCTCGGGGAATCCAAGATGGCTCTCTTCTTCCTCCCTCCTGGAAGGCTGGTACCTTTTAGGCACCCAGCTTAGCTTTTGTTTGGTTTTGATTATGTTTAGGTTAGCCTTGGTTGCCTTGGTGAATATTAATCAATTGCTGACTCACCTTTGGTTGATTTAAACTTAATAAATCATTTTGTTTATTTAAAAACGCTGCTACTGAGTGGATCTCCCTTCTTTGGTGTTTAGTCGGAGCAACATTCATGGACAATCTCCTTAAACCTCCACAGGCCTTTCTCCCCATCTCTACTCAAAAATCCCATCATCCTCTCTGCTCTGTAAGTCTTCTGCAATCCTTCTTTATGAATGTAATTACACAAAGTAAAACAGTCTCGATTGTCTGCTCTTCTATTGTCTGCTTTCTTTGAGTTTGTCTGATTAACACTGTGTCATACGTAAATGTTTTTTTTACTGTATATGTGACTTATTATGTTTTTGTGTAGGCTATTGTGATGAACTGTGAATGTGTGTTTTGTATTGTCACCATGTAAATTGTGTTGACCTGAAGAAGAATAGCTTCTGCTAAGCTGAGGCTAATGGGGAGACAAACAAACATGATGCATTATAATTTTAATGCTAGCTATTAGGGACAACACAAAGACCTGATACAACAAATATGAATTAGGAACGCATAATAAAATGTGTTTAAAGACTGTTTATTAGACATGTCATTTACCAATTTAAAAATATAAAGTGTATTTTTTAGACAGCAAAATCACCTGTTAGTCAGAAAAATAATTAATGGCCAAAAGATGCAAATTTACTTTCTAATGAAGTTGGTTGTCAGACAGTCTGACCTCACACCGCACACATTCACACTGTTGTATGTTCCTCTGACAACTTTATATCCAACTTCATTTTGGCGCTTAGGGGTCTGAATATTTTGCCAAAGCTCTTCCCGTCTCTACATTTTTCTCCCTGAATTCAATCTATCAAAAATCAAACAACAATATGTTCCTGTTAGAGCCACTTCCTGTCAATCACATCCTGCCATCAGGCCAAAGTTGGCAATATACTGTACAAACTAAATATTGTACTCTATCTCAAACTAGGAGCAAATTTATGTGGCTTTTTAAATATTTACAAAAAGGACTTGAATTCCATTCATCCATTATCTATGTAGCTTATCCTGTTCAGGATCGCAGGGGGGCTGGAGCCAATCAAAGCTGTCATTGGACGAAAGGCACGGTACACCCTGGAGTGATCGGCAGTCAACCACAGCGCAAACACCAATAACTGTATATATAGATGGTTGATGCGTCTCCATCTGCTCTCATTGTACGAAATTGAAGCCAAAACAGCCCCTGTGATAGGTGCTGCCATCTTGCGCTGATGACGTCATTTTGGAGCCAGAGCTGCGCAGTAGAGATCGGGGAGTGGAGCCGCCGTAGCCACTTACGCTAACCAAAACACACACTTAACTTACAGAAAAAACAACAAAGATCCTGCACGTTGGCGTGTTTAACAGCAGAACAGCTTCTTGTGTTGGTCTGAAGCAGACGTTCACAGATACGAAACTTCAATGACTGTAGTGATTGTTTTAGTTACGTCTCCTCTCGCCGATCCTCTTCTACTCTGCGAATCCGGAACAGATTGGCTGCAGGAGCCGTATTTGTCAACAGAGCTGTCAATCATCCTTTTTACAGCATCAAATAACTAATTAAAAATAAACTTGTCAGAAAAATGAACACTTGGACGTAAATCAGCATGATAAGAACTAACTATAATGACAGAAACCATGTTTGAGAAAAATGTATTTGCAGTGTATTTTGATTTTAAAGTTCGACTCATGTCCCATCTGTTAACATGGAGGAGGCGGGCTTTATGAGCTATACTGCAGCCAGTCAGCAGGGGGCGATAGAGAGGGTTTGTCACTTTTAGGGAGCTGTCATGTTGTCCATCTTTTTATACAGTCTATGGCTGACACATAGAGGCAGACAACGTTTCACACTCACATTCATCACCACAATTTTAGAGTCACCAATTAACCTGACAAGTCTTTGGATTGTGGGAGGAAGCCGGAGTACGCATGCCGGGGGAGAACATGCAAACTCCACACAGAAAGGCCCACTTCATCTTAACTGGGATTCAAACGAGGAATCTTCTAGCTGTGAGGCAACAGCGCTAACCACTGCACCACCGTGCAGCCCCAGGACTTAAATTATCTCTCAATATTATAACAGCTGAAAACTACTTGAGTAAATGAGTAAAAACTCACATCACAGTGGCTTGTTTGGCAGAATATAAGACCCTTTAGCGGTCCTTACTGAGTGTATTTCACATATTAGTTTGCAGGGTTATTGATTAATTTAGAATAATAGAGAAACACTCAGTAACCAGGCAACGCAGCAGATGTTCGCTGGAACAAACAACTTCCTGGAAAAATAACCCTCATGGATGTTAAGATAATATATAATCCTGATAAAAATACGTCAACGAGACATGCTGTTAACCAAACTGTGTTTCCTTCCTGAAAGCGTAACATGTCAGTTTGATATCCGAGCAGAATGACACCCGATACCATCCATACATTCTGATTAAAATAAATTAGCTCATTAGTTCGCTTCCATCTGCTGCAGGCTGCACATAGTTTAGAGAAATGACAGAAAACAATCAGCGACCGTGACCAAGAAGCTTTATATCTGGGCTGTCTGGCACATAATGGTGTCCTGCAGAGAAAGTGGGATATAAATGAGAGTGGGGGTGACAGTGATTGTAGCAGAAGGAAGGTAAAGGGGGAGACGGAGAAAGAGCGATTTGACGGCAGCATCAGGGCTCGTGATTTAAGCAGTGCAGCAGTCATTACTCATAACTAATTTTAAAAGTTATGTTATTACTTTTCTTATTACCCCCCCGGAGCAATAATTTGTCACAGTACTTGTAAAAGTATGCGCACTTTAAATCCATAACTTGGTACTTGTGTTCTCTCTAAAACTTTACTCCTCTGAATGATCATATCAGCCGAACAATAAAGATGCGTAATGAGCTCGATGCAGTGTATTTGGGGGGAATATTTTCACCCTGGGGATACTAAACATGTCCGCTATTTCTCACTGAGGATGGCTCAGATTGGAATGAAGACAGCTGAAAGGAAAACTGAGAGGTATGTTGCTTTACACCGAGGTAAGAAAACATCAGTAGGGTGACAGCCACTTCTCAGGAACGTAGTAAATCAAGTCGTGGTTGACTAAACTTCTGTGGGACTGCTGTTCAGGATATAAATCATACGTACAATATGTATAACGACAGGGGCAACATATTGAATTCTCATGGCTGCCTTTGTTCCCCTCAACTGCAGAGTGAGCCAGGCCTTGACTTAAAGCTTAGAAACGAGCCTTTATTTCTCAGCCTACCTTGCTGTTTTTTCGACCGCTGTTTAGCTCCTATAGTAACAGGTCCGCCCACACATATGGCTGGGCCACTGTCAGGTCGTTTATATAAACACAAGCATCTTCAACATGACCCCTAACATAAAGTCATACATTTACATGTACAGGCACCTCAACATTATTACCATCAGAAAAGCCAAAGTTCAAAACCTAGTGTTGGTGTGAAATAAAAAAAAATGTTCCTATAAATAATACACTGTTTAGGTATCACGATCAATGCGCTGGTCCTGTTATGTCAAGGATGCATTAAATATAGCAACCCTAGCAGTTCAGAGCAAACACTTTTGGAATCAGTCCAGCAGATGGTTTCCACCGTCCTGTTCAGATAACATCTCGCCACCCGCGAGATTTCAGTGCGAGACTTCTCCTTGAGCGAGACTTCCGTTTCTGGTTACACAAAAAGGATCTTACTCTTTAAAAGAAGGACGCTCTTTGTAGGGATCGTTTCCGTAATGTTGTCAGACACCTGGAGTAACACTCTGACCCTGTCAGTGGCAAAAACAAGCACTTTTAGTGGACGTACTTTGATCGGGCACAGTTGCCCCAGGGGATTATGTTGCAGCCATTGCGGCCATATCGTGGCTAGAGTGGAGGCTATCTACTGCACCGATTGCAAAAGTTTTTGTTCCTGTGAGTCATTTCAACACCCAAATTTGTAAAAAATAGGGCCAAGGTTTAAAAATACCAAACTTCTCCTTTAAGGTCATGTGTGGCCCGTCTATGATGTAATTTGACATGTTGACATTTTGTGTAAAAAAAAAAGGGAAAGGTGCTGACATTCTAAAACAGGCTACACTTTATTTAAAGGGGGGGTATTAAGCTAATTTCAGGCTTCATATTTCACTCTGTGATACCTGTGGAGTAGCTTAGCATTTACAGTAAAAAAAAAACCCTCATTTTTCTCACACTGGTACTCCGGGCAGGCCCTCATACAGCCTCTGCCTGAAACGACTCAGTCAGCCCGGTCTGTCCCTTTAAGAAACCCCGCCCCTACAAGCCCGCTTTCTTCTGATTGGCCAGCTCTCCGAAGCCTGCTGAGGTCACAAAGTGCAGCGTGTAGAAAAAACTGTGTGAAACCTGGCATTCACAGCAGCCTGCAGACTGAGCTGAGCAGCCTGGGGATTACTCCAACATACTTTTACCTACAGATTTGAAACTTCACCCACGTTTAGTCTGGACATCCAACATTGTAACATCATATATATGTCTTAAAATGTGAAGCAGCATAATACCCCCTCTTTAAGCAACAATAAAAAAACTAGTTTTGTTGTATATAAGAGTAAGGGTGAGTATTTAGATTTGAATTGAAATGTTGTTATCATTGAGTTGACCCCTGAAGGCTTTCCCCTTTTTCCCCTCTTATGGGCGGCCTACCCAGTTATAAAACCATACACTTCCTACACGGGTATTTCACATTAAAACCCTCCACGAGGCTCACACAGCATAATTCCTCCTCCTAATTGTCGACCTTGAACGTGAAACATCTGTAAATAATGTTGAGTTGCACTGACAGTGGCACAGAAACGATTTAAAAAGCCAAGTAGAAGTTATTTGGATTCATTGAGGAATGAAACACAAAATCATTACTCTTCTGGAAATATATATTTAGCTAAAATAACCTTGTGTTTCTTTATAGCACACTCTTATCAGTGTCTTTTCAAAACAACCAGACTATATTTCCTTATAACGGATTACTATTTGAAAAACAGTTCATAGGAAAAAGTGCAATGTATCTAAATTGGAATCCGATTGAATTCTCATATTTGTAACTGCTTTTAATTGGCACATAAGAATACAAATTATACACTTACAAGTCAGCCACCGCATAACCTTTCCAAGCCATTTAACAATTGTGTTAGTGGAACTGAATGGGTAATTTGTTTCATTACTGTGACAGTTGGGTTTGATTGTGCGTACTTCCCTCGTCATGCTCTGACTTAATTCTCACCTCTTTGTGCTCGGATGAAATTAGGATTTCATCAGGACTTTCACAGGCCCAATCATGCAGGCACTAAATGATTAGAGGAGGAATGGGAGGGCTGCTGTGGACTCCAGCTGTGCCTGTGTTAGAAAGTCTCTCTCTGCACTCTCCATCTCAGCAGCCTAAGAGTTAAAAAACTGCAATACAAGCAGCAGAAGGAGCAGGATCCCCGGGGTGGCCGACACCCACAGTCAGCAGCAAACAACTGGCTCCAGCAAATCAACTTTATGGTATGAACGCAGAGCGCTTATTGCTTATTGATATATCACACCTGCAGAGAGCACCTCATCTTTATTAATGGATGCAGAGATCAATCTGGTCAACGAGATGTGTGTGAGGGTTTGGTGTGTGTGGGTGTAGGCAGTGTTCATTAAGGCTTAAAGAAGATTGCACAACTGTGATTGAGAGTTTACAATGTCAAAGTTTACCGCAGAGTTAAACATGTCTTTGTCTCTATAGCAAGCTCCTCTGTTCATGGAAACTGTGCTGGAGTTTCGTTAGGCTTAAAGTGATGCACAATAAGGGCATGCTCGCTGTCCTCTAAGTGTCACCTCAGACATTTTTGTCTTGTTGGTGCCTTTGGGGATTTTCGCACAAATAATAAGGCTTGCCGTGCAATTTATTGTACCGCCAGTCCAAGAGTCCGTGCTCTATTTTTCAGGCATCAGTTTTTGCCCTCGCCAACAATGCCAGCACTGACTTAATTGTGGTGCCAACTGAATCGGAAGGATTGTTGTCGGCTTTCCCCTGCAGAGAAGGCGTCTGGCCATGGGAATGAGAAGACCAGTCGTTTTATGCTACACAGATCGAGCTGTTCCCGTGCTGCTCGCTCTCCCTTTGGAGACGTGTACAAGCTGAACAGGCTAAAGATTTGGCGTGGGGCTGTGACGGTACTGAATTTTTCTAACCACAGTGAAACACTAACGACTACGGTTCGGCGGATAACCGAAACATATCAGTGCATGTTTAGTTTGTTGTTAAATGTGTAAGCCACTATCTAGCACAGAATAAGGTAACACAATGGTGATTGAGCCGATGGCCCACTGATGAAAGCCTTTACATTTGCAGTATTACAGAGTGGGTGTCTGTGGCGATTTCGCGGAACAAATCACAAGCAGCTCCCAGTTAGTGACGCGTTTTCCATCACCCAGCAGTGGTTGGTCTGCCAGAGAGGGTAGGCGGAGTTAACCGGCTGTTTTTCCGGTCTCTGCGAGCGTTGCGAGTAAACAGTAATCTACTATGGCTGCACAAAGAACGACTACAGATACAACTTCAAAAATGAGTGAAGATCCAAAGAAAAAGAAACAAATTCGACGCTCAGATGAAGGCAAACAGTCTAAAAAGGAAAGCGACCGAGTCACAACCGGAGCCAACCGTGGATGTCACACATGTGACGCTGTCTGGATATCTGGGAAGTGTGCTCCCGCAATTACAGTTTATTGCCATAGGTGCCGCCAAAGAGAACGAAACTGAAATCTTCGAGATTACAATTTTAAAGTGTTGCTTGAGAGATGGAGAAAAAATGTTACCACATTATCGTTTTTTACTACCATCTATAAAGCAGCACAAGCAGCAAATCCCTTCGTGTCGATTTCTAAATCCTTCATCCTGATCGACTGACGGTCAGAGACTTTGAGCTGCAGTGCTCGCGCCGTGCTCATATTAGTGCTGATCGTTTACCTTCTTCCTCCCGCCGCTACGCATACCGGCCTTCTTACTGTCTTTTTAGGACGTAGGTTTGTAGGTGAATCACTGCTGCATCTTCTGCTAACTTGAAACCTGACAGCATTCAGGTCCCACTGTTTTCTCCGTGCTGCCACAGCGACCTGTAAATGTGACATGGTGTTTGAGCGAAGGGGGAAAAACGGTTACGTTTTCAGATTTTATTTCAGTCTCAGTTGATTTATTGAACCTGGGATTCCAAGTAGGCAAGCTATAGATCACATAACAGCGGTACGCGGTCATGCGGTTACCGTTCGCAGACCCAGTAAGAAAAGAACAGAAAGAATGAAGCCCCTTAGTACCAATTAGTCATTCTTTAGACACCACAGCCGACTTGAGCATCGCTGCTGACCATATCCACACGCCATCTCACAAAGCTCAAATGCTCTCCAACCTGTTTCTCGAACATAGGAGTTAACTGTGGCCTGATCTCACCAGATCTCAATCCAACACAGCACCTTTGAAATGTGGTGGAACGAGAGATTTACATCACTGATGTGCAGCCAACAAACCTTCAGAAACTGTGTGATGTTATCAAGTCAACATGGACCAAAAACCTCTGAGGAATGTTCCCGGCACCTCGCTGAATCTGTGCCCTGAAAAATTGAGGCACTTCTGAGCCTCTCAGTGTTTTTGACGTGGATTCATACCAAGTTGAGCGTCCTCACCAGTCCGCCCGTCATCAGTCACACTGGGTTCCAGATGGTTCCTTTAACCGTCTGAAATATGAGCTCATCACAGGACTAAGATCGCAAATCAAAGTGAGGATGGAGCAACAAGGGTAGATGAGGGAAGAGACGGGAACGGCAAAAAGGGAGGGAGGAGAAAGCTGGCAAGGGAATGGATTCAAGTTGAGTGGGCGACGGATGACGAGGAAACATCTAGAAACAAAATGAGGAACAGGAAGAGCTGAATAACTAGTTAAGACGGCGATAAGGGGGTGTGAATAATCACTGATGTATCCGAGGCTGAGACGAGCATTAAGTATGTGTCGGAGAGAACCCCAATCAGCATCGACCCGATGGATGGATATAAGGAGCAGTGCGAGACAGACTCAAGAGTCTAGACTGCCTTGAGTGATTACAGACTTCAGAGCTGTCTGGATCTCATGGAGGTGTACATGAATAACGAGACTATCTAATGACACATCTAATTAAATATAAATACACTGTCTGAATGCACAATCATGCATGTATTAAAGGCCTGTCTGCATCCAGGCTCTCATATTTAATGCACTTTTTTTTGTTCTTAAATTCCTCATGTCAGCAGGAAGCCACCTTAAATGCACACTTCCTGCCGCTCACAGGAAGTACATTTATCCCGAAGAGGAAGAGGAAGATTCTAGCACTGAGGAAAATTGTATGAGACAAAAAGGGGGTAAAATAAAATACATCTTTCCTCATGGAGGCAAAACATGTTGGGATGCAGCCGCTCCTCCTACAAGAAGCCATAAAAACAAAAGCCCTCTTACAGAGCAGGCACTAACCATTAGCATCCCGCTCTGAATTAGTCACAGCGAAGAAGAAGAGGTGTCACCCAGCACTGCAGCGAGCCACGCCGAGATGACAGCGGCGGAATAAAAACGTCATCTCCAAAAATAATGTTGTAAACAGCCACTGGTCCAGAGAGACGTCTAATCTCAGCTCTGCAAACTGCAACTCACACCTGAGCTGCCGCGGTGTCCTCGCATCCTCTCTGCACAGCTCGCTTTAGTATTCAGGTATGAGTAAGTCAGGCATGGATCAACAGAGCAGAGGCCAAGGGGCGCACAGGAGCATGTTTTTGGCATGTCTGTGAATAGAGGAGGCCTGTACACATGTCTGTGTTTAGCCCTCACAGTATCAGTCAGATTAAAGTAGGTGGCATGACAAGTGTTTTACATACATGTGCCAAAATATTACAGAGTTTCACTAGTGATAAAAAATAAATAAATAAACATCTGTATGCTCTTAAAATTGAGGTATTAAAAAATGCAAACAATGAGTGAAGTAAAGTCTGAAATCAGCTTGCAGTCTTATATTGTGAGGTTAAAATAATATCAAAGAATACAAACGTGACAAACGAGACAATTCAATGTCAAATTTCAACAGTTGACAGTAATAGCCGCTGTGTTTGGTCCGATCCAGTGCTTATTCAAGTTGTTACGTACATACTTGTTAGGCGTCGATTACATTTTTCTATAAAGAATAAAAAAATAGTCACAAGAAACAAAGAACTGCCTGACTTCACGTTACAATCTTGCGAGCTGGCACGTGACGTCTCATTTAATCTGGTTTGAATGACCCGTCCGGCTCAAAGCAAGCAGCTCAAAACAATTAATGTTGTTATTATAAGTCCTTTTACAGCTGAATTCCAATTACTATTTAAAATGTGCCCCAAACAGCAGTAATTTAAAGTTGTAAAAAATTAAATATGTTAAGTTTTGATAATTTTATTAAATTTGCTAATCTAAAACTAGTTCATAAATGCTTACATCATCAGGCTCCTCAGGTGCTCAGTGACCTTGTGGTGCCACTGAGACTATCAGGCTCTATAACAAGTGGAGCATCTAATGGAGATTGTAAGCTGCCCTTTCGTAAGTTATCACTTGGACAAAGCGCTTTTTCTGTTCAGGGGATCAATATATGGAATGTATTACCTGCAGAGCTCAAACTGGATCCTGACTTGGAGCATTTTAAACTCAAACTGAAACAGTTTTTGAAGAGGGCTCAGTCTTGTAGTTATGTATGATTTTGTGCTTCCTGTTTTACATTAAGTTTTATTGGAGGAGTGTATTTTGTATCCTGTATTGTTTTATCTGTCTTATTGCTGTGGAGTCTGTTTTGTATTGTCTCTTGTGTATTTGTTCCATCTAGGGACGGGCATTGCAAATTTGCCAAGGCTATAAATGCTGTAGTGTGTGGCATCGGTTTACTTGCTTTATACTTATACAAATAAACATTAAAATAAAAACCTTGAAGATCTCAGGTTCATTCTCTTTGGCAGCACCTATGGTGATAAACAGTATTTGCAGGAGCACACTTCCCAGATATCCAGACAGTGCTGCATGTGTGGCGTCCACGTTGGCTCCGGTTGTAACTCTTGATTTTCCTCGCTGACGGTGGCTTTCCTTTTTAGACTGTTTGCTTCATCTGAGCGTCCAATTTGTTTCTTTTCCTTTGGATTTTCACTTATTTATGAAGTTGTATCTGTAGTCATCCATCTTTTCTTTGTTTGCTTTTCTTACTGTTTACTCGCAGCACTTGCAGAGACCGGAAAAGCAGCCGCTTAGCTCCGCCTACCCTCTCTGGGTGATGGAAAACTTGTCATAAACTGGGCATCGCTTGTGTTTATTTACGCTAAAGTCGCACCAGACACCCAGTCTGTAATACTGCAAATGCAAAGGCTTTCATCAGTGGGCCATAGGCTCAGTCACCATTGTGTTACCTCATTTGGCAATAGATAGTGACTTAACATTTATTTAAATGAAAATCTTCCAGATTATTACTTTAATTGTTTAATTTACTATGTGTAAATATCTTGTTATAATGGGACACTAAAAGGGAAGGTTACAGAAGTAAGAATATTTTTGACAGCATTCTACAAGCACGTCTCCGTGTAAAAACTATGCCAGCCTATAAGCTACATGTTTTTTCCCTAAAGGATGTGAAGGTCAATGTAGGAAAGTAGAAGGTCAAACCCATTTAATAACTTAATGAGGCAGGTTTAGAGACAGCCATGAACAAATGCATCGCTTTATAGAAGCATTTCAAGCACACAAACATTCCTCACTGACAGCAGGCATCTGTGCGTCTCCATCGATTTTACGTCTCAGCTTTTCAGGAGGAAAGGACAAGACGACACCTGTCAACCTGAGTCCTTTAAGTCGGCTATGTAATTGACGTACACATGCATCTCTTGTACATTAGCATCGGAGCTAACAAAGGAGCGCTGTCATTTTATGTAATCAGGAGGATTTCAGAGAAGTGGACTGGATTCCTTGAAGTTTCACCAACTCTTCTCTGACCATGTTTTGTAACCACAGACCTGCACATAAAACCCACACAGCCTGTTGGCTTTCTTCATGCCCGGCGTTGTGAATGATTTAACATATACTCGCTCGTGTCCCGCAGCAGGGAAAAAGGAGAGGAAAATGCAAGTTTCATTACATCTGTGCTGAGCTGTAGGCAAGTAATTACAGTCCAGTAACGGCTGATTTTCACCTCAGCTCCTGTAAGGCCGGGTTGAATAGCTGAAGTCATGCACCTACTCAGCAAAAAAAAGGACTTTATTGTGAAGGGCCTAAGGTGCTACAATAGTCTGAAAGTATATTTTAAAGTCCTTTATTGTGAAGTTAACAGAAGTCGCTTCAGTCTGAGCGGAGGATGCAGCACAGAGACTCAAATAGCGCAGCTGTCTGAGTGGAGATAGTGAGCTGTCTCTTTGCTCCTAACATGAGGTCAAACTTCTCTGGAAGGTACATCCGTCCGGATTTCTTCCCACGGGATGCGATGCCAACAGGCAGACAGCCGCTGAGCGTGCTGCGCTCTGCTGAATGCAGCTGAAGGGTTCAAGGTCGCCGCTCAGACGTGAGGGTCAGCACAGGCAGCCAGGTCCAAAGATTATATAATGGAGGGGAGCATGATGGTATTCAGGTCATCTTGAAGTTTAAATTACCAACCTCTTCCTCAACCTTTTACAAGACTTGTAAATTACTTTTCAAGAGGAAATAACAAACAGTTATGCTTCCATTCTCTGTGGATTTTATACTCTTCTTTGTTTTTTCTGTGATGATAATGAGTCTAGTTTTACAGGTGCATAGGGCTGCACAAAAAATCCTTAAACCATCGCAATTGTGATGTGTGCATGTGCAACAGTCACATCGCAGGAGGTGCAATTATGAGGCAAATTGACTTCAACACATCAAGCTGCTACGTTAATGTTGCTTGGTGCAAAAGGAGTACTCGCCATTTTCTCATTTTCCATCAATAATCTACAACAAAAAGTCCATCGCATTAGTGCACAGAGCGAACTGACCGCTGAGCTGCAGCGTCTGTTTGTCACCTGTAAATTGTGAACAAGCACGCAACGCTGCTGCCGTCGCAGATCATGTCGGCGGGGTGGCGGCTTTTTTAGTGTGTGTATTGCAGTTAGCAGCGGCACCTCGTCCCAGTGCTCGTCAGCGCTGTGGCTACATATAGGGGCTGGTGACAGAGCGGAGGTGCAGCAGAGTGTTTACTTTTAGCGGCTACACCTGCAGCGCACACAAGTCACACAAGAGAGAGAGAGAGTTGCGACATCGCAGTGGTGGATCATGGAGCATATTGGACCTCCACTGACGCGACTCTCTGTCTATACGGCTCTGGATACTTTGTTCGGGGAGTAGGCGGGGCTGCTCCTCCGCTGCTCGTCCGCTGTCCTCACCTACGTCCTCAGCGCGCACATGCTTTCAAACACGTTGTCATCGACCTCATAAGGACAGTCCTTGTAACACATTGCTCATAAAAAGCGCACAATGACCTGATGCGGTCAGCCACATACTAGGTTTTGACCGAGTCTTGTTTTTTAATATGGCATGAAAATATCACAGAACAAAAAAGTTATCGCAATGTCACTTTGCTTCCAATATCGTGCAGCCCTACAGGTGCATCTGTGAAGGCAAGTGGAGGAATGTATACTGTGGTTCTCAATCTTACAAAATCAATTGGAGGTTTTGCAAGATGGTTAAAAAGTTGGTAAAGAAAGCAGCCAGATTATTGTATTTATATGATGGAGAACTAATGAATATTGTAATTGTATGTAACGTCATGAGTGTTCTTAAATTTCAGTTTTACCTTTTCAAGCATTTCAAAATAATAAAAATCAAACTATCTGAGAAGGTAAAGACGCGTACTTTGCTTGCAGGAAGTGCTCAATGAAATATGTAACCTTCAATAAGAGTGGACGTGTTGCATTATTTGAAAGGGTCACATGGGTGAGAGTCCGTGCTTCTCTAATAACACTGACTCTCTGTGTGCCTGCAGCAGTTACTTGCAGCAGCTTGAAGCATTACCGAACTGTGTTTCCTTTTGTTTGTGTACCTGCATTAAATTGCCCACATGAGTCATTTTAATGTGTCCAATGGGAGGCTAGTTGGTATTCTGTTTGAATCTGTGTGCCGACAATCTGTTAAGTGCAAATCCTTCTATAAATTACAGTAAACAAACTAAACAAAAGGGTGGTATAGGTGCTGTATTAATTTGCATGGATCATTACTTTCGTCTTCCACTTCTGGGTCGACATGTACGGAGGCTAAAGTGGAAACATTGTGTGCAAAGAAAAACAAGAAGAATAGCAAATTAATCAAAACACAAACTTTAAAAAGGACAATAGCATTGTTTTGCTTTGTATTTTTCATTAAAAAAACCTCTTTGTGCTGTTCTGCATAAGCGTTCTCCAAGGGCAAATCTGGTCAGTAAATGAGAGTTAAACGCAGACTTTAAGCCCATTCAGAGGGGATTAGTGTTCCAGAGAGTGCCGCGTAATGAAATATTTGACAAGCTCCACTGTTACTAAACTCATCATTCCTGGTGGCATTTCCGCTGCTGAAGAATAACAGGAGGCAGGTGTTAATTGTCCGAGATATTTCAGGGGGAAATGACTCGATACATGTCACCAGAGGCTGCAGATCTCTGAGATGAACTTTAAAGAACAAGGTGTCTGTCTGGGTCAGATGTGGAGACTGATGCAGTAAGGTATTTAGAACTGTCACTTTAAGAGGGGTAAGTGGAGGGGGGGAATCTGTCATGTGCACTTTGGATGGATTTTAAATTGCTAATCAGAATATTTGGTATTAAAATTATGCATCATACGCATGAAAAAGTCATGTCAAAATGTGAATTTGCTATTCCATGGAAGTGCACCACAAAACACAAACAAGGGGAACTGCGAGAGTCACCTTCAGTATTTTAGTTCGTCATGTGCTTGTTTTTCATTGGTTCATGTTTTAACTGGGATATTATGTTTTCATCAATATCAAACATAACTATTTTATATCTTTATATATATTCTTAAAGTAGTAAACACAAAGATTTCAGGTTCGTTCTCTTTGGCGGCACCTATGGTAATAAACAGTAATTGCGGGAGCACACTTCCACGATATCCAGACAGTTGATTTTCCTCGCTGACGGTCGTTTTCTTTTTTAGACTGTTTGCTTCATCTGAGCGTCAAATTTGTTTCTTTTTCTTTTGATTTTCACTTTGAAGTTGTATCTGTAGTCATCCATCTTTTCTTTGTTTGTTCAGCCATAGTAGATTACTGTTTACTCGCAACACTTGCAGAGACCGGAAAAGCAGCCGCTTAGCTCCGCCTACCCTCTCTGGCAGACCAACCACTGCTGGGTGATGGAAAACGCGTCACTAACTGGGCGCTGCTTGTGATTTTTTCTGCAAAAGTCGCCACACACACCCAGTCTGTAATATTGCAAAAGCAAAGGCCATAGGCTCAATCATCATTGTGTTACCTCATTCGGCGATAGATAGTGACTTAACAGACATTTATTTAAAAGCAAATCTTCATGATTATTTTTTTGTGTTATGTCTTACGTGAAGAAGAGTGGCATGTTGGTGCGATGTTTAACACTGTCATATCACAGCATGAAGATTACTGGTTCAAATCCAGGTGCGGACGTAGTGGGCCTTTCTGTGTGGAGTTTACATGTTCTCCCTTTGCATGCGCGGGTTCCCTCCAGGTACTCCCAGCTTGGTGGGTTAATTGCCCGTAGGTGTGAATCTGGTCAGGTGTGTTTAATGCCAATGTTCATTATCTGTGATGTAAAAATATCAGATTTGCACACAGTCAGAGAACCTAAAAGAGTGCGTCCATGTATCAGTTCAGTTATATAATTCTAGCATGCCACAGAGCGTCTCCTGCTGTGCTGATTGCTGTCAAAGTCATCAATTTGACACCTCTAGAGTTCAGACTGTTTTACTGCCCTTCGATTCTGTTAAACATCTCTATCCTCACCACCGTTTATTTAATGGTTAAGTCCTTCACTTGAAGTTGAGAGCCTCCTGTGCTGTTGCCCTGCATTAAAAAATGTGGGTCATGTCGAGTGATGACTCATATCATCAACTTTCAGGGGACAGTACTGGCTTGATGGTAACGTCACTTAGCAGTGTGTTACAGTAATTCCAGAAGTCTGTCGTTTAGTCACTTGTGGAAAATGTGACAAGACGTTGAAGGTGTTTTAAAGTCTGACCTTAATCGGCCTGTTGTTGAATATTTCAAAAAGTCAGTTTAAGCTGAAAAATTGAAGGAAAAAGACACTAAAGAATAATATTGAGGTCTACTTTTTCGATCAGCAATCCCAGAAGTGAAGTTCAGGAGTGACGGTGGACACATTGGAGTTATGCAGATGTAGAGAGCAGAGGTCATGAGGCCGGTGAGACACTAATTATGGCGAAGTGATTTGGACTAATAGGATGTGAGCTTGTGCACAGAGGTCAGCTCCTCTGAGGACAGAATGATGATCAGATCAGAGACCAGACAATACGTCTCCCTGCAGTCAAACCCCCACCTCTAATAATACCATTACGCAAATGTTTCTCATTTTGAATCCCTCAGCCATCCTTCACTTCCATCACTCCTCTTGTTCTGCTTCTCCATCCTCGTCCTTCCCTTCTTCCTTTCTCTCTCATTACTCCCTTCCCTCGTTCTCCTCTTTGTGTTGCCTCTCACGCCACCGGCTGTTGAATTATTGATGGGATGTGGAGCTGGTGAGATTTCTCCTGCTGCGGACTTGTTTGCTGGTCTGGCTTTGTGTTGCTTTCTCTTTCTGTTGTCACGCTGAGCCTGTGTGTGGATGTAAGTATGCATTTGTGTTTGGCTAATCAAACCTGCTGGTGCATCACTGCAAGACTTTTTAATCACTGAGTGCTGATTTAAACCTTTCGCTGCATCTAAGGGAGAACAAATGTGTGTGTGTTACTCATGCAAGTCACAAAGAAGAAAGACAGCAGTGTGAATATAAACGTCTCTGTTTGTCTGCATCATATCAGTGATAGAGCATGGGCAAACACACCATTGTGATAATGCTCCTCTTAAACGTCAAATATCCTGCTACTACAGCCAGCCTGAGCAAGTTCAGTATAAAATCAGAGCAAGAATCAAGATTACATACAAGATATCAACATCCCGGGTTTGTGAGTTTGCAAACTTGTTCACTTGACTATAGACCAGTGATGTTGCTAGGTACGCATCCTGCGTCTGACACATTAAACTCCATCGATCACATTCCCTCCCGCAGCCTCCGCTCCTCTGATGCAAACCTCCTCTCTCTACCAGTCAGAACCAAGCACCTAACTTGGGGCGACAGAGCCTTCTCCATAGCTGCCCTCTCCCTCTGGAACTCTCCACCCCAACACATCCGAGACTGTACCGACCTGACCTTATTCAAATCACTCATCAAGACCCACCTTTTTAGAGCTGCTTCTAATCTCTGATTTTATTTCATTTTCATTTCGTTTGATTTGCTTTTATTGTGTTTCTTTTGTTCTTATTGTGTTTCTTTGTGCCTTTGAGTATTCTAAAAAAAGATGAGTACTTAATAATATCATTACAGTTCTCATAACGACTTTAAAAGCAGCTGCAACAGTTGCTGACATTTTAACACTCTACTCTGTTTTACTTAACAAACAAACATGACACTGTCACACATTTTACTTTACGTGTAACCTATAACACATTCAGTGGATTTCAGTATAACACAACATAGCGCATATAGTGTAAAAAAGTCTTGTGATGAGCACTCCCATTTCCGAGCACACCTAAATGCAGCACGACTCAGCGCATCCCCCCTGAAACACAGTGAGGGAGACATGCCCGGACTTGTTTGCTGCACCTACTACGGAGACATCAGCGATCGCAGACAGACTCTTTTTATCGCGTGTGCGTCCGTGAATATGTGAGTTAGTTGGTGCTGCTAGTTTAGCCGCTTCAGCAACAACTAGCCCGTCACCACGTATGTACTTTATAAAGTAGATCAAGTTAACATTTCAATTACATTAGCTTGTTCTGGCAGGCTGAAAATGTAATGTAACCGGCTGGTTTCTAAACAGCATCCACTGTATGTAATACACTCACTATTGATAAGTATACAACCCCGCTTCAAACAAACCGAACTATCCATTTAAGCAAAAAAATAGATGTTATATATCTGTCATAAAATCATTGCTCATATCAATTCAATATCGTGTTGTATCTCTCACTGGTTTCACTGTGTAATTTAATGTCCCATTTGTATGAAGCAGCAGCCTCGCTGAAAATTACCACTGAGCAAATTGGATCCCTCCCATTTAATCCCAGCTCAAACATCAGCTGATAATTTACAGAACTGCATGATATTCTCTGCTCTGTCTACAAATCCCAGCGGCCACACAGGCCGGCTTCAGAAAGGCCCACACTCCCGGGGAAGCACTATATTTAACAAGGGCGAGAAAATCCGCTAATTTTGTTCCCTGTCTGTACATCACGCTACATTTCCCACACTTAAAAAAACTCTAAACTCCTCTGTGATTAAATAATGCTTTTCCCCTGATAAATATAAGAGCACACTGTCATCAAAGCGCTTTGAGGATATAATGAAGAGTTTATGCCCAAAGTACTCGCTTGTACTTAAAGAACAACCTACAAAAAGTAAGTTAATGAATTCAGTTAGCCGAGCAGCCCTCTCACTCTGAGGGTTTCCTTCTAGCATCTCGTTTCAGCTAACCCACCTGCATTGTCAGGCACACAAATCCAGAGCTGAAGCAAGGCTTGTTTTTACAGCCGAGGCGCTGGACATGAATATGCAAAAACTTTAGGTCTGAAGCTATTTAAAAAGATGGATACCCACAGAACATTTTTGAAGAAAGATGCTTCAGGGGCGTTGAGCTTAAAAGAGACCTTGAAACATGACGAAGCTCCAGGGATCCTTTTTTTCCCTTCAGCATTAATTACCCCACACTCTCCTAATGATGACTAACTTGGAGGCTGCAGTAGCTGGGAGACGATGGGTGTGATCTTTGGCTGCTGAAAAGAGTTATTAGTGTTTACTTGAAGGAGAAGCTTTACTGTGCTGTGCTGCTTGAAGCCATTTACACGCTGAGAGAGACAGTGAGAGCCCTTTCACGCATGCACTGCACTCCTGATGGTTTTAAACCCGTTTCCATCCACTCCAGGAATACATCAGATGATCAGCTTGTATCCTTGCGTCTTTTGTCTCTTAGCAACGCGAAACACATAACAAAGCAGAAGTTTCAACTACATTTTTCTCCTTTTATATGTTGCTTAGATTTCCTGTCATGTAAATTTGCAGCAACCGCAGCCTGCAGTCAGCTATTTGTGCACTTGGACAGGGAAACACCTCTGTATTAAGAAAATAGAGGCAGTTTTACTCTACTCTCATACCTTTAATAATTAATGGTGTGGGCCGCTGGTTTAGCTCCGTCAGTCAAGCAGGCACCCCATATACAGAGGCAGCAGGCCTTGGCACAGCAGGCGCAGGTTAGACTCCAGCCCTCGGCCCTTTGCTGCATATCATGCCCTGCTCTCGTCTCCCGATACTTCCTGTCTCTCTTCAGCTGTCATATCTAATAATAAGGCAAAATGGGCAAAAAAAATCATTCTTTTTAAAATAAATAAATATTTAAAGGCATGCTTTGGGGTTGTAAAGTTCGTCTAACACTAGAGCTAAGCTAATATAGCAACCGTTTTTTCAAACCTCAAAAGCTTTACTGTCATTGCTCATCATTGTAACACTGATAAAGACAGCTTTCTTTGCATTTATCCGTACATGCGCAAAAGGAAAAAAAACTTGTCAATAAGTATGGCAATCACATTTATTGGCCACATGAACACACCATATGCTGTATAAAAAGATGGACGACATGACAGCTCCCTAAAAGTGAAGCCGAAACATCTTTATCGCCCCCTGCTGACTGGCTGCAGTATAGGTCATAAAGCCCGCCTCCTCCATGTTAACAGATGGGACATGAGTCAAACTATAAAATCAAAATACACGCCAAATACATTTTTCTCAAACAAGATTTCTGTCATTATAGTTAGTTCTTATCATGCTGATTTACGTCCAAGTGTTCATTTTTCTGACAAGTTTATTTTTAATTAGTTATTTGATGCCGTAAAAAGGATGATTGACAGCTCTGTTGACAAATCCGGCTCCTGCAGCCGATCTGTTCCGGATTAGCAGAGTAGTGCAGGAACGGTGAGAGGAGACATAACTAAAACGTTTAACCATTGCAATTGTGATGGATACGTCGCTCAGCCCTTGCATATACATATATGTATGACAATTAACATCTGTAGACAGCAAAACTATAGTGCAATGGTCAAGAGGTCAAGGGATGCTGATGGAAATATGATAAACAATGCAGAGGTTGATAAATATATACGATGTAGGGGGATATGATATTGATGGTACAGTATTAACAGCATGTATATAGGTGTGTTTGACAGGGAATATATTTACATTGTTCAAACAGGGTTTACATAAAGGGAGGGAAACAATGCAAGCCAGTTTTGAGGCATTTCCTTCCAAACCAGGTGGATCAGCTGGAGTACGAAGAAGCCAGACCCTGCGCTGTGATGTCTGCAATTCCACATCACTTTACAAGAACAAAGCAAAAAAAAAAAATCAAACCAGATCCCTGTCTTCAAACGTGCTATAAGTGCTCCGCTCTCCACTGTTTGAAAAGCAAATCCCCTCTCTTTGCTTTGCTGCATGTGTGAGCGCTCATGAGAAACTGAGGGAAAAGTCAACAGCAGGAGGAAGGCGGGGTCAACACGAGATTCCCATCAGTTAATTTCACTGGGACACACTAAACTGTCATTAGCAGCATTATAGAGACGTGGTCGTGTGTCGGCTTGTATTGGTTTTACCATTAAGCTGATTATACGTAAGGCTTTCAGAGACATGTTTTTTTTATGCCAATAAGGCTGTTTGGATTAGGCAGGAAGCCAGATCATCTGCTCTGTTTCTTATGCTGGAACAGTTAAAACAGACGAAACCTTCCTCCTCTTTTTTAAAATATCTGTCCAAACAAAATCGACAAGCTTCAAGGGTTTGAAATCACTAACTCATGATTTTCGACCCAAGGCTGCGAGAAAGAGAGAGCAGGAGAGAGCAGCGGTGGTCCGACCAATTAGAGAGGGAGCAGCGAATCAGAGGAATAAACAGTCATGTTCTGATTGCTTCACAATGGTTATGTTCGAAAGGAAGCACGCACACACCATCGCAAAACTCACACAGCCCTGCAGGAAGTAGCCGGACTTTGTTGAATGAGAAAGAAGAGAAACAGCAGACCGTTGTCATTGTCAGCGACAAAAGCGGTACACCTGGTGTTGTGGAGATTGTGATCTGGCCATGTGTGCGTCTCTTTTGGAAGGAAGTGAAAGACAGACTTCTTTTAATACTATTCTTTTTAAACAAAGCTGCCTGCAGAAAGCATTGGAATTAGTTAATGTATCTACTGTGGCTTTGTATGATTAATATCTGTAATATGCAGCAGATGAACTTTGTTTCACTGTTCATACACCTCATTTAACAGACACGGTTAGGCTAACAGAGACAGTTGCTTGGTAATCGTAACTTTGCAGATGATGCTTAACCTATAAACATTCCCTCGTAATGTACGACATGAATGAGATGATATAGGTCAGTTGTTTCAGTGTCTGCGCAGCCTCGTCTCTCATAGTGTTTCATTACTAAAATAGATACCAGGAGGAAGAGGGATCATGCAGGATTAATTTCAGACGAAGACGGACACATGTTTTTGCGTTCGCTTTATCAGTTTCCCTCTTCTACTTTTTTTCTCTTTGCTAATTCTGCCCTGAAAACACGTGCATGTTATTCACATTTCTTCTTCCTTTCAACTTGCTTACATACTACTCGCTGTGAAACTTTTTGCCAACAAGACTAGGTCATAACCTAGTATATGCCTGACCGCATCAGGTCAATGTGCGCTTTAGTGGGCAATGTGTCACACTCATGACAACACGTTGCGGACGCAGGTGAGGACAGCGGACGACCAGCCCCGCTACTCCCCGAACAAAGTATCCAGAGCCGTATAGACAGAGAGTGGTGTCAGTGGAGGTCCAATATGAGGTCCATGATCCGCCATTGCGATGTCGCGACTCTCTCTCTACGGCTGTGAAAGTACCATCACTCACTCACTCACTCAGTCACATACAGACCTGTGTGTAGGGTTGACCCCGGCGGTAAGCCAAAAATACACTCTAGGAACTACACAGTACCAGACCCCTCCCCCGGCCTGTTCCATGGCAATGTTAGGCCCATGTATTGAAACACAAGAACATCATGGTCCATGGTCATTGCTCCAAAATGTTGCTACAGGGCATTGCCAGAATCCAACCCTATGAATGTGCTGACAGGCACTGAGAGAAACTGCACAGAAAAAGTCGATCTCCGCTTTAATCGTCTGCTTTTGCTCCTCAGGTCATTAAGAGGCGTCCGTATTACATAAAGGCTATTTCATCCTTCTGATTTAGATTTAAATCAGCAAATCTCTGCATATGAATCTGATAAAACCACATTTATAATCCAAACCCAAAAACAACAACAGTAAAATAGAGGTGCAGAGATACCAGTTTCCACTTCCACGGCCTCGGGACGTGTCCGGAAAGTTCCATCGTGGGATTAACAGAGTCGAGTTCCTAACTACAAAGTCAATCAAAAAACATCAACTGATTATTTTAGTGGTTTTCAGACGTTGAACTGTACAAACGTAAGCTGCAAACAGCACGTTTCTGAGCCATGTGATACATTTGCATGACCTATTCAAGGTACATACACTTAAATGAAGCTCTTCCTGCAAACTGACATGTGGGGAAAAAATGAAAAGGTGAAAAATGACATGGTGTTGCATCAGACGCAGCACTTTAGAAAACTCTCTTGGAACCTATTTTTCCATTTCCTGTAAATATGTATTCAGCCACTCTCTTTGGATTTTCCCCCTCTGTCATTCTGTAGAAATCTACCTCAGAAAATCTCCACTTTCTCCCCTAAACCTCCGCACTTATGGCCAGAATACGCAGTGAATCACAAAACACCTGCAGGCGTTTGTGTACACACACATCCACCCACAAAACAGAAATCCCTCCATCTTCTGCTCACAACCATGCTCACCTTAGAGGCTAATATTCAGGGGTCCCTTTTAACCCGCCCAAGTCTAATATGCCACCTCAATTTTGGAGCCCGGGCCCTGTTTGCCGGCTGTTTTATTGGGTTCACAGCAGCCGTGGAGCTCAGATGGACTTTTCAGGGACTGGCTGAGTGATTGTTGAGGGATTCAGACATGATTTGTTTTATGGTGGGGACATTTTGACAAGTTTGTCAAACAAGACGAAAAGTCCAAGAATCACCACAGCAGAGGGTAGACTGATAGACTTTCTTTACTGGTTAGTTTTGTATTTATCGATCGTTTACAGGGTTGGATGTTGGCACTGATCTTTAAATTTGATTACATTTTGATAGACAGTCTGTATTTCATTCATTATAATTTGATCCCTTAAGATTTGAACGCATTGGTACGAAACAATACAAAAACTAGGGGTGGGAATCGCAGGGTAACTAACGATACGACACACGATACATGGCTCACGATAATATCACAATACAGCGAATCTGCGATAACTGATATATTGCAAGACTGACATTGCAATCATTATTTTTATTAATAGGGATCTTTAAGTCTGTTTTCTTCCAACAAAACAAAACCTCTCTCCTACTTTTACCACACTTGGTTCAGCGACTCTGACACCCACATGAAAAAGTAGAGAGAGTTCAGGTGGAGCGCAACTTTCCTTATAAAACAAATACAAATACACTTATCTGGTCTGTCATCTACTATTTCAAATGGTGTTTTATCTGACTTTTAGAAAGCCCACCGTCTCCTACTTCCTGTCAGCACACACAACCTAATGATGTGTGTGCGCTGCAGGTGTAGCCCAATGACTGTATAGATGGATGATGCGTGTCCATCTGCTCTCATTGTACAAAAGAAAAGCCAAAATAGCCCCTGTGATAGGCACTGCCATCTTGCGATCGTGACGTCATTTGCAGCCAGAGTCTGCGCAGTAGAGATCGGCGGGTGGAGCAGCTGTAGCCACTTCCGCTAACCAAAACACACACTTAACTTACAGAAACAGCAAAGATCCCGCACCGCGGCGTGTTTAATAGCAGAACAGCTTCTTGTGTTGGTCTGAAGCAGACGTTCACAGATATGGAAACTTCACTGACTGTCGTGATTGTTTTTGTTACGTCTCCTCTCACCGTTCCTCCTCTACTCTGCTAATCCGGAACAGATCGACTGCAGGAGCGGTATTTGTCAACAGAGCTGTCAATCATCCTTTTTACAGCATCAAATAACTAATTAAAACTAAACTTTTCAGAAAAATGAACACTTGGACATAAATCAGCATGATAACTATAATGACAGAAACCATGTTTGAGAAACATTTATTTGGCGTGTATTTTGATTTTATAGTTTGACTCATGTCCCATCTGTTACCATGGAGGAGGCGGGCTTTATGACCTATACTGCAGCAGCACGTTTGCTCTGTGGACGATCTGTAAATGCAGCCACAGTGTTAACCAGCAAGGTGCAGCTGATAATGGGAATACACTCACTCCAGAGCCACCTCGCGTGAGTAGGAGTCTGCCTCGATCATCATTGTTGCACCAAGGATCAATAAAGTAGCTGCCTCACTGACGCACATCCTGCGATGTGACTATTGCACATGTGCACATTGCAAACAACTGTGACAGATTGAAATGTTATTAATTTTGTAGGTATTTGCAGTAGACCACACTATTCAATAAACCAATAGCTATAGAGCTGGATACTGGACTGGCCTAAACACCAACATACATGCTGTCACTCCATCAATAGAGCCAAACCACTGGCATGGAAAATTTAGGAAAATACAACCAACACAAATTGTTTTCTAGATGGAGACAGAAAATATTTGGCATTTTGCTCTGTTTAGCATGAAAATAATAAGAAGAGAACTACTCAATTAGAGGAGTAAATGTAATGTGATCTTTATGCATTACTTCCCATATTTACATAGCAACATTCACAACAGGCCCACACTCTAATCATGCAGGGTCTCAGTTGCAACAGTTGAAGCAGCTAACTTATTAGAGTCCATATTTCACTCACAGACAAGTGTGTAACTGTATGTCAGCACTTGAAAAATAACAGCTCCTCTGAATACTCTAAATCGAGGAGTGAATTACACTCTAACCCTCGTTCTGACTGCGTTATTCACACACTCTCTCAATCAACAAGGGTCGAGCAATAAGACCCTCGTAGACTAAATCTGTCCTGCATGATTAAAGTAAAAAACTAATTTCCCTTCTCACACACACACACACAGAGCCGCATAGTGATAGCACATAACCCTAAGATACGACGGTTATTAGAGGATAGGCAGAGTACAGGCTAAATGCACAATATAAAGACTGCCTTTTAAAAACAGCCTCTGCGTCTTCATATAGTGCTGCCTCGCTCTCACAGCTTTAAGATACGTCTTCAGATATTGCTTTTTCAGAACGGAAAACTATAAATCAAAGTTTCAGACGTTTTTAACGATAAAGGATGAAACCAACTGTGAGCAGACGAAGGCGCATGCTGCCCTCAGCTGAGCCGGCTGCTGGAACCAACGTTTCAAAGGAAAGTTCAGTTGATTTTACACTGGCATTTAACGGTATGAATGTTGTGTGCAGTCAAATAATGGCACTTTTAGTTGTCTTTTTAAGTGCCATCATTGTATAATATTGTATATGATGTCAGCGGTCTGGCAGGAGAGGCCGTCTAGGATGCGCTCTTTCACTTTCTCTGACAGCGTTCAAAAGTGATGTTTTTAAATCACAGATGATGGAAATGTATGACAGACAAAACATGAGACAAATGTAAGCAGATATGTAAGAGATAATGTATAGTGAGCAGGTTCTCATTATATATTATATTTTTACTTACGAAATGTATTATTTGATACAATATGTTGATTTGGAAATTATTTTATTAGCTTAAAGCTCCTGTGAAGAGTTTTTTGATGGTTATGAAACTGACTGATATTTATTCTGATGACTCTATATGAGCTACAAAAGCAAACCAGACCATCAGCGACAAGATTGATTATTTCTATATAGTTATTTTTAATGCCTGAAACTGCTGGCGGGGGGGTAGGTGTCAGACGAAGTAATTAACTGTACATTTTCCAGGGCAAAAGTTTAATGTGAGTGATACAGCTGACTGTTAAAGAAAGCAGGATGAGATTTTTTGTTTAAAACCACCACTTAAGCATGTACAGGACAAAATCAGTGGAGATAAGAGGTACGGCTTTGTCCACAGGGGGCGCCAAAATCAACACAAAAACGAAAGTTCCTCGCAGCAGCTTTAAAAACTGTTATATTTCTGTTTAAAAATAGTCTGTTACACTCACAGTGAGAGCTGTGTCCATAGCGACGGTTAACTCTAGCCTTCCTAAAATGAGCTAAGCTAGCTGATGTTTAACATTAAATGGAAACATTTCTACTGATGGTGTAAGTAAGACAAGTTGATCAGGACCGCATGAATCCTCGCAGCACCTGATTGAGGTTTTCTGTCTCGTCACCGTCAGAGTCTGTTGACATTTTATATTTCATTCCACCGTCTTTAAGCACCGCCATATCCCGTACTGTGGTCTGTTCACTTCATGTGCAGTCTTCAATTTTGTAGATCTCTCTGTCGTAGCCGACAGTTTTTGCATCGTTTACCTTTATTACCGCGGATTTGTCTCTTTTCTATTTTTCAATGTCAATTTACCGGACTTCTTTCGGCGGATTGTTATGATTACAGTTAGCCCTCCTGTTTGTGTGATTAGAGCCGACTCCCTAGCAACGGTCCGTTCTTTATAGCAACGGTCTAGCAGACTATCAGAATCAAGTATGTAACACAGATGTGTAATAAACAGGAATAATCTTTATATTGGTAAGGAGTGGAAAATTACACTAACATGTAATAGTTTGAGTTTATATGTGAGTTTTCTACCAGTAAAACTTCCACAGCATCAAATTGAATGGAAGGAAGTCACAGTTTGCAATTTAACTCTATTTTGTACACAAGGACCTGAAAGACAATTTTACTCTGGAAACTCATTTTGTTTATTTAGCCTACCTAGAAAAACACTGCGGTCACACCATGTGGACAAACACACAAACATCACACTCGTAATTGTTGCACATCTTTTTGGAAAAGTTAATCTGCTGCTGTGGGCTTATTTCACACCGGACATTTTAATATCCAACAGGAGGAAAAGCACAGGTGTTACTAATAACTTTAACGATGGCTCTGTTCTATTCAGGTGTCTGAGAAAGCCATGACCGGCAGTCAGCATGCACACAACCAGGGCCATGAAATTGAAGCAGCTAAATGGAACACAGCCATCATCAATGCTACTATAAACACCCGCGCTTTCCCTCCTGTTGGATGTAAAAATGTCCGCTGTGAAGAAGGCCTGTAACAGCCTCTACAGAACTTATCTGGGAAGGTGTTCCCGGTTTTGGTTAGAAGTCAGGTCTCTGTGCAGAGCCGTCAAGTTGTGCAACATGAAACCCAGAAAACACAATCTGTACTGACCTTGTTTTGTGCATGTGTGTGCTGTCAGAAGAGCTGAAGAGCTGACACAGAGTTCGAACCACTCTATTGTTTAATATTGTGGTTCCTGAACTATTTCCTGTCTTTGAAATGTGGAGACAAGTCAGGGGGAAAAAAGCAACAAAACAGCCACAGGCCAAAAAGTACACATGCAAATGCAGGCAGGGGTGTCTACTTACTTTTGGCTACATTCATTGAGTTTAATCATTAAAAAATACATGAATAAATATCTAAGATTGTTCCCTGTGAGGTCCTTTATCTGTTTTTTCTTCCTCCACATCATGGCCACCCCTCCCTCTTACATGCTTGTTTTCTCTCATCCTACCTCACACATTCTCTCTCTCTCACACACACACACACACAAATACAAACACACGCACACACTGTAGAAGCCGTCTCCTCCTGTCCTCATTAGTAGGCAAGGCCTCGGCTCGTGTTTGCACACTCCACTGTTCTGACTAAATGAGAAAATTAATGAGCTGGGGTGAGCTAGAGGGAACACCACAACCTTCAGTGTCCACCCCCCCCTACCCACTTACCTCACCCCTCCACTCCTCAGTCCACCTCTGCCTCGCTCGCCCACCTCCTCACTCCATCTCCTACATCTTTGCTTAATTTCACACTGCGGCCACAGCTGATACCTGTCTTTGGTAAACAAGGAAGGAGCTGTACGACTTGACCCCTGTCTCTTCCGTCGCTCTCATCTCTTGACGCTCGATAAAGACGGGGACAAGGGAATACCAATGATCACAGAAGAGCGGCGACGCATTGGCAAAACTGCTCTTCGATATACAAGCAGTTTAATGAAATAGTAAAAGAAGCCCGCAGGCAAAAAGTGCACACAAAAAGTCCTGAAAATTTCATTCCTTGAACGCAACTTTTTAAAAGGACTCATTTACATAAAATACTCCAACACAATGTAGACGCTGAGTCATCGAACACCTACACATTGTTTACACACACTTGTGGATAAAAGGAATAAAGGACATAAAAAACTGGCCACCTGGCCGGCAGATTAGATTAATAATGGATCTGTCTGGTGTAAGTGGGCGCTTTGGAAACACACGGATCACAAACACAAAGACTGACAGCGGCGCAAACATTTGTAAGCGAGCTTTAGGGATGTGGGTGACTGATAGAGCGGATAAAGTCCTCCTCGTACTGTCTGCTGCCTCAGCTGAAATGGATACTTGATTCATTACCTGCCCAGAGTGTGACAGAGAAAAGCACTGAGCGTCTTTAAACAGAGAAGTTTTTATTCTTATTTCTGTCTCAGTGGAATACAAAGAGCACGAGGCTGCAGGAAATTCAGTTTACCGATGGGTAGTTCATTAATCTCCCTTTTGTTTCTTCTGCTAAGGCAGACAAACTTTCAATTCTAGCGCTGCATGTACGCAGATCGACCGCTCAATGTTCTTATTCATTTGAAAAACAGTTCTCCTTGATTAAAAGTTAGACAATTGCAAACTTCACGAGTGACGTGTGATTTTGTCAGCTGAAATGATCAGTGTCAGTAATCTGAAAACTCTCCAGCTGACATAAAAATGGGAACCTTTTATGAAGGTCTTAAGGCGCTTTTCGACAGCAGGAACGAGGAACCTTTTGAGGAGCTCTGCATTTCGATAGCAGTAACCAGGGTCTATATTTGGTTCAGGGGTAATTGATTAACCCCCTGAAAAGTCCCTGCTCAGAGGGTACTACTTTCCAAAAGTCCAGGAACTTTCATGGCGGGGCCTGCAGTGCTGATCGTGTCTGATTGGTCGAGTCCTCGCAGCGTTTCATTTCACCTGCGACATTTAAAAGACTGCAGCTACAAGCTCGCAGTTATCATCGTGCTCTGAGATGGAGCCAGAGAAGAAAGCCTACGACAGATGGACCGACGACGAGGTGCAGGCCTTGCAGAGCATTTATGCTGAGGGGGACATCGAGCGGGAATTGGACTGGCGGTGTAGTGCAGTTACTTTTATTGCCTCTCCATACATCATTGGCCTGATTTGCATAATGTTCCCGGGACTTTAAGCGGCTGTGGAAACAATGGGCCACAGGAACTATTTAGTTCCTTGATGAGAAGTTCCTGGAACATTTGGAAATGTGAAAATCTCTGCTCTTGTGTTTTTTGGTTTTAAAAAGACATTGAAAAAAACACACAGGGCTTCAGACGTTTTCAAAGTATTGCTTTGCTTTCTTGACCCACAATCACATTGCTTTGTTATGTTACAAAAATCAACAAACTTGGCTTGTCCCAGTGGCCAACAGTGGTACTGCAACAAAGACATCCCTTGAAGCCCAGAAAAGCGCTATATAAGTGCAGTCCATTTACCATTACTACAACTAGGAGGCCAACGGGAGGAAGAGGGTAAAGTTCACACTCAAGGTGCGAGGAGCTGGGTTGCAGAGGGTTCGCAGACCTGTCCCTCTGCAGGGCTTACAGCATGCTTGGCATCACAGGGGCAAGTAGGCCCGGGTGGACCATCAAGGCACAGGTAGCTTCAAGGTGGCTGTGGATGAGGAGAGGAGAGCTGTGGGTGGGGTAGTGCTAGCTGGACACAAGCTGATCAACTCTGGCTGGGTCGCCTGGGGGAGGGTGTATGATTGTTGACAGACCCGAAACACCCAATGACTCCAGGTAACATCTCTGATAATGTGTCCAGATATAGACCACAAGATGTGTCTAAAAAGTTGATAGGATGAAGAAGAAGAGTGCACGTTGATGGACAAAGATGGACTGCAAACGCAGACCCCAGACGCAACTTAATGTGGTCATGCACCAGCCAAGCTATTTCCATTGGAATAAATGTGGACCACATTGGAGTCGGGTATCCACTTCTAATAAAAAATCCAGTTAGAGATCTCACTTACGCAGGCCTGCTATGGCTAGTTTCAGCAGCTAAGCAAAGTAATTCTGTTTCAGCTCAGGCACAGAGGATGAAATTCTCCAAATCCCTCCTGCCTAACGTAGTTAACGGCCCGAGTCCGGTGTCTTGTTTTGTTCTTTTTTAAACTTGAAGGCCTTTGAACCCACTGCTGCTCTGTGGTTATCCATATGTGAGATTGTATAAATAAGCAAGGAGAGGAAAAGGCCAGAGGCAGCACCATTAGAGAGCTCTGTGGTATTTTTTTTATGTCTTTTCTAATAGCTGAATGTGTCCGGGGGGAGGCATTGCTCCGACACCAGCGAGCACACCCAGGGTTTTTAATCAGCCTTTAAAATAAATAAACCATGATTGCATCCCTTGCTGTGTCTTTCCATTCAACTCAAATTGCCCACAGGAATCAGATCAACTGATATATTAGCTGAGATAAGATCCTAATACATTTTAAATTCCGGGGGAAGATGGTAGAGAGGGGGGAGAAATTTATTACCGAAGAGATGGAGGAGGAAAACAAACTAACCGCAATAGAGGGGCAGTGGGGCAGAGCACGGCGCCAAGGCAAACACAAATAAACTACATGAAATGGACCGCTTGGCTCACACATGATAATTTCCTTTGCTCTGCAGCAGTAACTCATTAACAGCACTACCTAAAGCCAGATTCTAGCGCTGTGTTACGACAAAGCCTCGGGGAGGGAGCTTGAAGATGCTCAGAGTCTGTAAATAATAGATGCAGTTTAGGGAGTTAGAAAGAGACGCACAAACACACACACACACAGTGGATGTCAGGAAGTGAAAGGAGGGAAAATGAAGGGGTGGTTTGATCAATCACGGAGGCCTGATAGAAGTGTTCTTTGTTTCGGTCGGCTGTTTCAGACCCTCTCCCATTTTTATTCTCAGAAATTGAACACAAAAGGCAATTCATGCTCAATTATCCAGACCCCCCTCATGAGCCGTGTCACTGGAAACAACAGAGGGTTGTAATTATTGGAAAACACCCCCAACACTGGATCAAAGCTGATACTCTAAGTCTGCTAAATCCCCGGGGGACGCAGACAGAGAGACGTGAGAGTCTTTTATTCTTTTGAATTGTTCTTCAACAATTATTCAAATCTCAAAGTTATGTCAACAAAAGTGAATGATTTTAAGAGAAGAAGAAGATGCTGCCTTTCAATGATACACGACATCAACATCCCAGAGCTGTAACACTGTTAGTTATTAGTGCTGCACGATACATTGTTTAAGCATCAACATTTCAATGTGTCACGTGTTATAGCCACATTGCAGGATGTGCGATGTAACGCAAATTAACTCATGGATGTCTTGTCAATAAACGTAGACGTAAACGTGCACATGACGCTGCTGCTGTCATGTCGCCTGGACGCTCGAACCAGGAGATCAGTTACACAAGTCGGCCACATGTCAGTGGCGCCTCTTCCCAGTGCTGGTAGAAGTTGTGGCTACTTACGCCGGTCGTTTGGGAAGCAGCCACTGTAGGTAGGGTAGGATTGTTTGAGTCACATGCAGTACGAGACGGTGAGCTGGAGGGCGGGTCCAGGCACGCAGATCGAACATACTTTTGATTGATTCAAAGTTTCAGGAGCAGAACACCTCAACCGCGCCTCTTCCGGTATTCCCATTAATTCAAACCCTCTCCTCCTCTTTCCCTCTCGTATCCTGCACCTGTCCCTCCCATCCCTGCTCTCTTTCTGTTTCTTTCTGTCCTCCTATCCGTAGGGCCCTAGGGGGGTTCGTCGTGCCCGGGTGCTACGGCAGATCCCCAGTGACGTTTCTTCAAAATGCTGAACTTCGACCTCTCCACGTCCAAGCATTATTATCATCAATCTCATTAATCAATAAATTGTTAAATGTTACCCTGTTGATGGTGTGGTCCTTGCTAGTTTTGAAAAGTTTATTAAGAACCATGTCGTATCCACCTGTCTACGCCTGTGTCAGAGAGGACTGAACCAGGTGTGGTAAAAGCAGGAAGGTGGCTTATTTTGTTCAATAAATAAAACGAAATGAAATTACCAATATGTCTTGTTTGTTCCTTGTTACTGATAGAGTAAACTGTTTTTCAACGGGAGGGAAATTTGGCACATTTTCCCTGGGACCTCACCCACTTCTCAGACGTGCTGGTCATCCCACAAATGCATGATCCAATGGGAAATCATTGGAAATGGAAATAGGATAGGATCCTCACTTCACTGGCTTTAACATCAATCCGTGCTTCGACATGTATCAGACGTCGACTTTAATGATAGAAAAGTCGACCTGAGAAACTCAGAAGTCGTGCAACCCCTAGTACCCAAACAAGAATCAGAACCGAGTCCACTTAACTTTCAAAACACGATTCGTTGTTGTTAATTCTTTTAACAGCTGGGTATGAGCATCTGTCTCAACGGCAGTTCCTGCATTTGAATAATTTAGGCTTTCCAAGAGTTAGTAACTCGCTAACTACAAGATGTCAACTTCTGTCGACATCCATAAAATTTAGCATTTCGTGGTCATGTCCTGTAGCTACTTGTCACTCAACATGATCCACTTTAGAGTTGTTTTAAGGGGAGCCACCTGAGTGCAAATTCAGAGTCTACAAAAGAGTTTTAAAGGTGGGGGATCACATTAATACGACAGGGCGATACCCAGGACGGGGGTTAAAGGATGCCCGACGCTCCTGCTTGGTGCAGTCAGCCTGCAGTCGGATTGATTCTTCGAGTGAAGCAAAGAAAAGAGGAGAGTTAAATGGGGAGGCCATCCGGTCGTCCCCTATATCCATCAGTCTATCAATACCATTTGTCACCTGTCACGGCCTTGCCCCCACCTCCCGTCCGTCTTGTCCTGAACCTGTGATTCATTCTGGCGTTTCCATTCTGGCACACAAACCAGGCTGCAGCATCTGCTTCTCAACCTTGAGACAAATCACCTGAGAGAGTCTCACTGATGGATGCTTTCCTGGAAGCAGCGAGGAGCAGGATCTCCCAAAAACCTCGACATCGGCTCGGCCACGATTCATCATAATCATCTTAAATATTAAGAGGCGGCGTGTTTAAGAAAAAGTGTGGGAAAAGGCAACAAGGACGAGGCTATGTCAGTATGTTTCTGCCCTGAAGCCTGAGAATATGTCTTCATTACGTCCTGCCCACTCTCCCAACACATTTCCGCCCAACGCTGCAGCTGATTAAAAGAGAAGCAGAGCTTTTTAACCAGCTCCAGGTGAACGTGGCATATATGCTCATACGCTGTATTCATCTCATTTAAGCAGAATGCATAGTTCATGTGCAGGCATACCAGTCACATTCATGTAGTAATGAGGGCAGCCCAGGCTGAAACCCAGCGGTTCAAAGACCTATTCATACATTTCACGTGACATATCAAAGCAAGAGGAGCCACACAGGGCCTGAAATGATGAAATTGGCGAGGAGGAGGTGAGTGTCAGTGCTCTGATGAGAAACGGGCAGGGTAATGAGACCGATAAGAAAGGAGGTATTGTTGCAAAAAACGATGAAAGAGAAGAGAAAATATCGAGAGATCTAGCAGGACAATGCTCTGAGCTCAGTTGGAGTTGGAGCAGAGCTTTACTGGAGAAGTTAAAACATGCTAATCATCCTGGATCAACGTTGTTACGAACAAATCGCAGCCCTTTATGCTGTAGTAGGTAGAGCTGTAGCAACCACAAGGTTAGCAAGCTGGCTCTGCTAACCAGGTATGCTATCAAGCAATCTTTCCAATAAGCTACAATATTGCTCAAGAAAATCAAAGGATAAAGATGCTATAAGAGCCTTACATTGCTTTGGTTAAATAAGTCATAAAAATGATCAATAGCGTTCTGTTTTAGCCCATTCAAACATTATTCGACCCTTCAGGAATTCACTGTACTTTGATCCAACCACACGCTTCCCAAGGCTTAGTGTTGTTCAGCAGGGACTGAACTAGCAAGACATCCATCCGCTATCTATACTGCTTCTCCTCAGAGGGTTGTAGGGGGATGGAGCCGATCCCAGCCCCCTCATCGCGAGCCCTGACAGAGACAGACAACCTTTCACACTCGCACTCAAACCTACAGGCAATTCAAGATTGACCATTTAACCCAACGTGCACATCTTTCGACTCTGGGAGGAAGCCTGAGTCCAAAGACATTATCGCCACTTAACATTTCCACTCAGGCTTGGATTATGAGACATACTGGCTCGGAACATCAGAAGGATGAATGTGTAAGAGTCCATTCTTTATTCAAAGCTCGGATTTTAATGGTAGCTTTTCTCTTTAGACCACACCATGTTATCAGTAACTGGATGGTTATTTAACTCGCGCACTTGTGAGTTATGTCGCAGGGATTTAAAGGGCCAGCTCAGCGATTTTCAACCTCAGTCCTATCATGCTGTTATGGGGAGGTAATGGCATTATGGTAGGGAAAAAAATGCAATTTGGCTCTGTGCCTTTAGAGGGCGCTATCCGCTTCTCCAATGGGCCCTGGAAAACCTCCAGACGTCATAAAACGCGTCATCTGGCGGAGGCCAGGGAGCTCGCTAAACTACACTTACTCAATGTAGGACGCCCGCCTCTGATGTCATACCGTCTGGAAAACGGTAGTATTTCACTCCCGTGTCTCTCACTGGGCCGTTCCTTTCTGAGAGAGGGGCGCAATGCATGCTGGGTGTTGTAGGAATGTTGAATGGGCGAAACCTTGAGCTGTTTGTCCATCTCTCTCCACAGCTATGGCGCCAATTTAAAATATTATTGCTTCTATTGATTACAGAGAACACCAGCTTTCACTGACAGTGGCTTTTTCCAGGGGCGCATTTATCATTTAATTGGCTGGGAAGCTACATGTGGGATCATTTACAGAGCATGTAAGTGGTCTCGGAGTATACTGGTCTTCTACAATAGTGCTGTATGTAATATAATGCTAATATAATGCTGTCTGGAAAGCAGCTCGAAACTCTGCCATATTAAGATGTTTGCAATATTGTTAGTTGTCCATAGAGGATTCTCCTTGAATTGTACATTTAATTGTTTTTAAGTGTTGGGCTATGGTATATATTTTCCATACTATACTGTATGTGGTTTACAGGATTTGTATGTGTGGGAGAATCCTTGACCTGTCTATACAAATCTCCAGTGCATTAGCACTATGCAATAAAGAGAGAGCTGTGGCCAGATATAAATGCACACAAATCTGATCTGCGTAATACCAGACAGGCAGCTGTGTGGTCATTTAAAGCGACAGTGCAACCTGTCTTTGTTTAATGGCTCAATAAATTCCTTTTTTGCAACCTTTTCATAAGCGAATATAAGCGTCTTATCATTCATTTTCTGGGCTTGCTAAACTGAAATCAGTCCTTCCTCTAAAAGGTGTCTCACAGAAAGCAACCAGGAGGTAATCTGCATCGCTGATTTCAGGATGAGCCGCTCTCCCTGTAAAACAGAAGCTAATTTAGGCCAAATTCAATGAAAGCGCAGCGCAAATCTGCTCCACAATTTCAGGTACATTACTCTAACCCTCTGTAAAACCTTTTATAATTTGTCCGTGGGCGGAATCATTACTGCATTTAAATCAGTGCATGTGATAGGAAGTGTGTGTAATATAAACTTGAGGATTATTTTAATCCTCTTATGCGTGAATAATAGTTTCCTACACTTATTTTAATGCACTTTTTTTTGTCTGATGCATGAGCCCTACATGTCCGTCTACAGTACAAGAAACACGCATGATCAATTGACAACAATTGAACTCTGAAAAGTGGGTGTGTCACAGCAAACATGGCAGAAGGTGAAGCCCCGACTGAAAACGACGACGTGATAGGATTATCTGTGAGAAAGAGCGAGAGACAAAGTTGAATAGTAGTGAATTAATTCTATCCAGCGGACGCATAACCACACAACCAGCATTTTGGGGTTAACACAACAAAGGTTTGAGGCAGTAAACACAACAAGACACAAGGATGTTGTGGAGGTGGGCTCGGCTGGCATGCAACTGCAGGAGGGAGAGGTGTAGGGGTGGCTCAGGAGAGCAGCGCCAGGCGAGTTGATTTGCACAGCTGGTGCTTGTTAGCTAAACTGCTCTGCCCTTTTCATGCAGTAGCGTGCTGGACCTCGGGCGCGCTGCCACACACGAGGAAGGACATCGCATCTGGGGATGAAGCTCGGCGGCGCGATGAAGTTAATGATGTTTAGTTGAACTGTTAAACTGTTTTCCATGAGTTGGAGATCAAGCCGGGTGCGCCAGGGAAGCCGGGCAGCGGAGGCGCGTGGTGAGAGAGCGATGTGTGACGCAGCAGAAAAGAGACCGATAAGAGTATCCTCCACTTGCAATGGGAAAAGAGACAATCGGCAATCATTAGTGGGTCTTCCTGGGTCTGAAAAACCTGCGTCTAATTTTGCGGTATGATTAATCCACCTGCTGTGTTTGTGTGTGCGCTGGGGAGAACTCACGATGGCATATGACGTGCTGTAGATGCTAGCTAGCTAACTTAAGAGTCTTAGCTGCCTGTGCCGCTAAAAGTGGTAGATTCATGTCATGATTGGTTGGCTATGGTAGGTTTAAGCAAAGTAGCACACATTATATTTTGGTTAACTAGAAGAAAATATGATTGATTTTATAAGAACACAAGAAATAGATTTTCTTGTTATTTGGCATATGTTTTGCACAATATGACGGGGGATGTGATCCAAAAGGGTTAAAAGGTTTTAGGGTCCCTGCAGCAGTTCTCTTCAATAGATTACACTGTTAACATCGTGGCCCTGACCACACTGACATACAACACCCCAAACCAAACGCAGTATTACAGATGCACAGCCCACACACTCTCCATCCCTCTCCCTGCTTCTTGTTTTCTCGCTGTGTCTCGCTGTTTCAGGCCTCCAGCCCGGCTCAGATGAGTGATTGGATCAGACATCAGCATGCCTGCTTCTCACAGCAGCAGACGCGGCAAACACAAAGAGGCACAATGCACGGATAATCACGCACGCAGCCGCGCAAATAAACAAGCTTTGGAGAACGCGCACTTATCTCGCGTATAGACACACACTGCTGCATAATGAAGAAGGCATAAGTATCCAGTGGATTTAGTGGCTCTTTAGCCACTTGGCATGACCCCTGGTGAATCAGCATTTCAAGTTTAAAGGGGAGTAGCACCCGGTTTAAAACATTCTTTGGTTATCCAAAGATAGCTGCGTCAGAGGGGGTGAGCATCAAAGCACAGAAGTGGACTCAGTATGAAAACCCCGGAGGTGCTTATCTAACACTGAATTAGAGACGGACTTTGGAGTTGTGATCTTATGTTTGAGTATTCACTAACATGTCAGTCATCACAGAAACACAGCAGACTCACTGGTCCTGTCTCAGTGGATGTCAAAAGTAATTCATTACTATTGGAGAAGGAAAAATACAACTCTTTTTACTGATCACTTTGGTAATTAATGTGCAACATTAAGCTTTCAAAAATACATGGTATATTAATGCTATGTATCGAAGCTGGAGCTAAAATGATCTGTCAGAAAACGCAGAAAATAAATGTGAGGATTTTATGCTTTTCTCACTTTGACATCAATGCACTGAGAATCTGTAGGTTTTGGACTCCTTCCTGGACGCTATTTCAAGACATCAATTTGGGCAGCTCTTATCTAAGCTGCGTCTAACTTAGTCGTTCCATGAAATCTGCACTTGTACTTCCTGGAAGCTGCAACACCCTGAATTATTTTTAGCTAGTGAGAGCACACAAGTCGGACCAATTAAGTCAGACACTTTTCAAAATGTCCTTTCCCCAGCTTCTCCTTCAAATTCTGATCTCCCTTTGACTTTTGCTGCCGCTCTAAATATCTCTCTGTCAGATCGATGTTCCAGTGCTACTGTAACTTTTGAACATTAATTTGTTCCTGCTTTGTAAAAGTTAAACGGGACCGCATATAAAATGTTCCAACTTGTCTTAGTGGATATAGCGGCCTTACTATGCGACAGAACCAATCCATGTAACAAGTGCAAGGCGCTTGAGGTGCTGATAGTCGACATATTAGATGATCCTATTTAGGATGAGTGTAGAAGGAACATTTCTATTATTATCCTTCAATACCAGACGTCATTTAATACAGTTGAAAGTACTCGATTAGGTTCATTTGTCCAAGGACAAGATGAGTCATACTGTGGCTGACATTGCATTAACTAAGAAGTAAATTCCCAGGGACGGCATCATTTCCTCCCTAACATACTTGACCTTTGTATTGTGTAACACTGCAAAACTGTAACATTAGCTTTCAGCCACTACCTGTCATGTCTCGTCAGTTATGTTAAGTTTGATGTTTTTAGTCCTGTCTTCCATGATTGTCATGTCCGCTTTTATTTTGTAGTAACTGTCCCCTCTCGTTTCAGAAACTTTACTTCCTGCCCTGGTGTTTCCTCGTCAGTGTGATTGCCTGCTCCACCCCTGATTGTGTCCACCTGTTTCCCATTCCTCATGTATTTTTAGACTGCGTCTACCTGTGTCCTGTGTCAGATCGTCTTGTCTCTTGTCTCGTCCTGATCCCTCTCGTCAAAGTAAGCTTCATTCGTCTTAGTGTGGTCTGTGCTCTTGTCTTTAGTTTCCAGCATTGCTGTGATTTTTTGTTTTTTCAAACCTAATCTTAGTTTTCCTGCTTAGCAGTGATTTTGTGTTGTACTTTGTGTTTCTTTTGAATTTTTGTGGATTTCCTTGTTTCAATAAATCCTTTTTGATTTTCTGAATTTTGAGTCATGCTCTTGGGTCCTTTTTTGGAGTCTTGTCACTACCTTGCTAATGGTAATACTATAGGCGGCTAAATGCTAACATTAGCTTGCTGTCTGACCGTTGCAAAATCCCACTGGATTGTCATTTGTCTTTACAGTCACTGATCGTTTAGGAAGCTCTAACATAACAATGATTTGTCTGATTCACTCCAGTAATATGATACACAGCTTGGAACGCAGCACTTGAACATGACACCAGCATTTGAGCTTCCTACCCTGAGTTTGACGACAGAAGAAAATAGCCACCATGTGAATATGGCCAATGGCTCGAAGATCCTTTTTTGGTTATGTTACACATCCTACCGTATTTTTTGACATCCCTGTTAAAGTTTTGCGTGAAGCCAAATTTTTTGTAATTGAGCACCTTTAGCTTCTCAAAAAATATGATTTACTTTGGCAAAATGGCAAAGAAAATTGCTCCGCACAGGCCCTAAGAATGATTTAAATAAAGCGGATTTAGTGTTGAGTTACTTTTTAGGACGAAATTATTCACGAGCCCTTGAATGTCAGATGTCTTTTTTTCCCCCTCTGCTGTTGTTGTTGTTGTTGTTGATGCTGTATGAAGTCTGACTCTGCAGCAGACTCTCTGAAAGTCTTCAAAAAGTGCACTTGAAGCCTCTGAAGACTTGATGAGTTGAGAGTTTGGACAGCCCTCAGCACTCCAGACGTCTGCGAGCGCGAGGAGGTTTAGAGATTCAGATGCAGTCAGGGAGTGATTTGGACACAGCCGATGTGTCACAGTTTCCTCTCATGCCACAGTAGTTACGGACAGCAGCAGTGAGTTTTACATTCAAATAGATTAAAGGAAAGACATTTTAAACTTTTGAGGATGTTCTTCTTGGCTGCCTTCCCCTTTATAAGTATTTGAAATTCCTCTGCCATCTTCTTATAACACGTCTTATCTCCTGACAAACACGTCCAACTTTTCCTCCACCTAAACTAGAGAGCGGAGATTAGACAGGGGTGGTGGAGTTCATAAAGATGAATGCAATGCAGGCAGTTGCAAAAAAAAAAAAGGACCTCTGCAGCCTTTGAAAGTTTATCACAAGATGTCAGAATAAGACAAATAGTGAGGGTGAGAAAACGCACGATAAGTCAGTCATTTCCTTTTGGGGTTCAGTGCTCTGATGTTGTCATCATTCGTTACACCGTATCTTAACTGACATTTTCTATCAAGATGTTTTCACCCAGCTGCTTCCACTGTTGATAACCACTCTGACAGAACAGTAGTCGGAGAATATGGAAATTTGTGTTTTAGAAAACTTTTGTCGCCACTGCACAAGCTTTGGAGCAATACATCATCTAATCTGCCTCTCGTTTTGAATTTTTACTGATGTGTGAAAAAGAAATGCCTTTCAGGAAATTAACTCTCCTCTGCCTGCTGTAATGTGCAAGGAAATAAGCAATTTTATTTCTCTACAGAGGTTTGCACAAGCACAGGCTGCCAGCCGGATGGCGGGACATTAAAACATTTTTAGCTCTTGCTCTTTCAAGTTATGTCACCATCACGTTTTAGACACTGGTTGCTTTTAACTTCTTTAAACCACATGAAACATTTCAGTCATTGGGCATTTAGATCTGAAGTTTAAAAGAAACAAAGACGCCGTGCTAATATTAAAGGAATAATCACAAAGTCACTATCTCTCTGGTGATTGAGCCGATGGCCCACTGATGAAAGCCTGCACATTTGCAATATTACAGACTGGGTGTCTGTGGCGACATTCGCGGAAAAAATCACAAGCGGCGCCCAGTTAGTGACGCGTTTTCCATCAGCCAGCAGTGGTTGGTCTGCCAGAGAGGGTAGGCGGAGCTAAGCGGCTGCTTTTCCGGTCTCTGCAAGTGTTGCGAGTAAACAGTAATCTACTATGGCTGAACAAACAAAGAAAAGATGGATGACTACAGATACAACTTCAACAAGAAGTGAAAATCCAAAGAAAAAGTAACAAATTCGACGCTCAGATGAAGCAAACAGTCTAAAAAGGAAAGTGACCGTCAGCGAGGAAAATCAACTGTTACACCCAGAGCCAACCGTGGACGTCACACATGTCTGGATATCTGGGAAGTGTGCTCCCGCAATTACCGTTTATTGCCATATGTGCTGCCAAAGGCAACGAAACTGAGATCTTCCAGATTACAACTTTAACGGCAGCTCTTCTGATGTTCAGCGTCTGCTGAAGAGGGTCTGAGAAACACATTTTGAATGTAAGACCTCTTTATTCAGTGTTAACCTGTATTAATAAGGTGTCCTTGAGAGCAAGGCACCAAATCCACCAACTGCTCGGGGCGCTCGTCCATGTGAAGCCCCCTCACTCTGTAATCTCTCCAATAATACATGCCCATAGGGTGCTGTTTGTGCATGTGTGTATTTCGGGCCTAGGCGTACCACGTTTCTAATAACGCAGTGAAAAAAATTTAAATTTAATAAAGTGTATTTTCCTTCAGACTTTCCTGAGATATTTCCATCAAGAGAATGGGACAGTTGAAACTTCACATTTGATAATTAAAATCAGTTCATCCTTTGGCTTCTAAGTCATTGTGAAGCAGTCCCCCCCTTATTCTTCCGGTTTAATATTATATAAACTACAGACAGAGCTCTCCACTAGTACATACATTATGCATAATGCAATGTTCTATACAAGTAGTGCTGGAGCTTCTCCCAAACACTCAAACAGAAAACTTCAAGCCTCGGATGATAAGAAACGCTTCCATGCACAAGGCCGCCACAATGCCGACGAGGCCTTCTCATTGTGACGTTTTTACATCACCCCATTTGACCAACTCCACTGGTGGAGACTTCAGTCAGAACATATAAACTATCTCACAACACAGCTGCCACAGCCTTGTTCCGACATGTCACTTTTCGCAGAAGTGGCCTCACTTTCAGACGTTTTTTGTCCTTTAAATGAAGTTTTAATTTGATGGGCGTTTTAATAATTGATGTTTGGAGGTGGGGGTTTTTTCACCCCTCTGCGCCTCGCAGTCACGCTAAAATAAGGTTCTGCCATTGTACTCCATCTTGCATCCAAACAGGCCTGCCTTATGGGTGGTGCAGAAATATAATTACTAGAATGGCATCACTGATTAAAAGCTATGGCTGGATGCCCGCGCACACCTCCGAGTCACCATTTAGTCGTGTGATTAATTTACTTAGATGAGCTGATTTTCAATTCTATGACCAGGAAAAATAGTAAACAGGGCAGTGCAGTCAGAGAGCGGAGGTGAATAGAAAGAGGAAATAAGAAGAGTAATAAAAGCAAATGGGACGTGCATATTGCTTATTGCTCAGCCGGGGCCTGATAGAGAAGCGGGAGGTGTATCTCTTAAGTCGGCTCATTATTATCCTGCTGCTGACGCTCTATCTGTATTATTTATCCGTCTTTATGGGCCCTATGATGTCTCAGGCGCCGGGTGGGTGCAGTGCCTCGGGTGCTAATTGCTCTGATCTTAATCCCGCCTCTGATTTGCCTCCTCCGTCAGTGAGGCAGAGCTGCCGCCCAAAGCTGATGAGATAACAACTTTAGCAACTGGGATCGATCTGCGCTCGCACGGCTGTGCTTCTCAGCAGGTCGGCTCGCGTTTATTCACATTTCCGCAGATTTTCAAGGATGAGGCGGTGTCGGTGTCAGCGAGCCGGGCTGCTCGCTACGCGCTGGATGGGTTACATGGTGATAGGCTGTGCCTGTTTTAGCACGACTGCACCAGGACCTCTGGAAACATCACATAGGCCTAGCTCCTTCTGAAAGACAGCAGAGATTAACACGGTGTAAAGCACGAGACCGGCAGGATTCTATATTTTTCTTATTGCGAACACATCTCGTGAAAAGACATTCTGAATTCCCTACGCTGACTGTGGCACTCAGCCCGAGTCTTCTTCTTCTTCTTATTGGAAATGTAAATCTTTAAAAACAGGTCACGGCCAGACAGTAACAGTCGCCAGGTTTTTCTTTTTCAGTACCTGGCAACCATTTCTTTGCCTCTTTAACATATAAATAGGAACAGCAAACGGCAACACATGCACAAGGAAATAAATATATTTCAAATATGTGTTGCATCGGTGGTTAGGGTTAAATAAATTCATCTAAATATGGATGAACGAGCAATCAACCTCTCGCTGGATTCATTTTTGAGGGATCTGTAAAGAGCACAACAGCTGCACAACTTATTAGTATTAAGTTGATGTAAAACTGCATAGCAACCAAGGATGAAAATAAGTTTCATCATGTCTAATATTAAATAGATTCTTTGAACAATGATTGTATAATATCGCAGAGTCTGCCACGGTTAGACTGATCCAATTACATTAGGGTTTCAGACATTTCAGACAATAACAAACAGAGCATAAATGCAGACGAGGAAGTGGCTTGGGAATTGCATTATATTGGAATGTCAATCATTCAATTAATACATAGATTCAGATCAATGGATTGTTAAACCCTGAAGTCAGTGAGGCTGGCGGCAAATATCGATATTGTAATTTACAAATATATACTATGAGTCTGACTCACCACGTCACTACTTCATGACTCCTCCCGATGGCGCTTATGACATGAATGAGGGTAATGTGAACAGAAATGAATTGGCAGAAGAAGACAGCAGGATAAAAGAAGAAGAAGACAGCAGGATAATGTCAGGGGTGACAAGAAGTTAAGAGATGCACCAGACACTTTCAATTCGAGAGTCCTAATTTGTTTTTACAGTTTAATAGCTCTGTTCACCAGTCACCAAATTGCAGTAAATAAAGACATTATTCCTGCACTTCCTTGAACTTAGGGGCACTTCAGAAATCGTGATATTATCGTTATCGTATCATGTATCACAGGGGTTCCCAAACTTTTCCATTCCAAGGCCCCCCACACAGCATTAGCTTCTGGCCGGGGACCCCCAAACCCACAGACAATGCTACAAAATATGCTCCTTCGGTCTATTTGTTGTCAAAAACCTGTCCATTTTGCGCTAGCTAGCTACACACAAGCTTGAGGAGCAGAGCAGCTTGATAACAACCGCCAGGTCTACACAGATTATGACGTCGTCATGCCGAATTTGCAGCTGAATTTGAGAATCCGAGATTACGGCAGTTTACGTGTTGTACGGTTCAGGACAAATGGTTATTAAAAAAAGAAAAAAAAAAAATATATATATTTTTTTGTATTTTGCATTTTTTTTCTTATCTTCCCTCCAATTTTCTGAGGCCCCCTAGCTCCCCCTGGCGGCCCCCACTTTGAAAACCACTGATGTATCATATCGTGAGTTACCCTGCAAATCTCACCCCGTAAGTCGGTCAAATTCTTTAACAATTTAGTGTTGAGCCATGCAGAAGATTAAAGCATAGTTTCTACTGGCTCTTTTGCCTCTATTATTTATGTGACATAGTATAAAGTCTTGAGACAGACAGAAATGTGGGGACAGACGTGCAGCTAATGTCCATGGCTGGACGTTAATAAGGAAAACCGCCCTTCCTCAGAGCACATCAGACGCCTCGACCATTGTGACACCCTGATCGCTTCATCTTAAACAGCTTACGGACATCTGTGGCATATGACTCATGCCAAGAAGACACCCACGTGCATTTGTGAAAGCCCACACAATGTCAGCGTTGTGATAAAGTCAGTCCACTCTGCTATTCCCCAGAAAATCAGCTGTTTTATCATATTTGCTCCCTGTATTGGCACGCCGTGGCTTCTGTGTGATGCATACGGTTTGCGCTACAGGCGTTATATGATGTGACACTTCCAGACACAGCCGATGTGTGTTGCACTTAGGTCATTTTCTAAAACAGTAGGGCACTGCTGTTTATAGCAACATTACTCACATAGCAAATGAATAATGCATTTGTAGGAGACTATTTTCAGCCACGGCTTTGGTGAGTATTTGGTTTGGTCCTTAAATAAACTACAGTGCCTGTGTTCATGGTAATGACGTAATATATCATCAAATGTAATTTTGTAGCTCAAAAATATTGTATCTGTTGAACAATAGGGCTGAATTGCTCAGTAAAATACACTTATTTAATAATTCATTGGTGGGTTTTGGTCTTGTCGACCGGCTACAGTGAAGAAAATGTAAAAGTTTTGTATGTTTTTTTCTTTCAAAGTGTGAACAGAGACTGCTGAGCAGCATGTTGTTGACACATTTACAGATGTTCTGCCAGCAGCTGTTCTAAAAGCTGGAATTAAAAGTTCTCAAAAGAGCTTTTTTTCACGCTGACTGCAACAGTGGAGCAACTGATATTGATTATTTGCAAAACTAACAGCACAATTACAGTGAACTCCAACAGCTCGCATAAATTGCACCCTACTGGGACTGCAGGGAGAGCGGAGTAAAACATTCTGCCTTACAGCCCAAGCCAACACTTATTCTCAAGTAACATTTTAGACACGAGAGTAAATATTGAAAGTAACCACTTCAGGCTACTTTGGTAATACTGAGGCCGTGTCAAATTGACCTCAGACTGCAATCATCTGACCTTTTGTGCTGTGAGCAGAGAGGATAAGAGTGTGGTCTTGAGAAGTGAAGACTAATTGCCCTCGACTTTCTTTTTTCCCCAACACTTTTGATACAGATTTCCAGAAATAGGCGTGTGCTCGGCTCTCAAAGATCAGGACAGAGTTATTAAAGTTTTAAAAGAGAAGACAAGAGGGACGGCCTGCTTTTGGTAATAGGCCATCATCACTTGTCATGTACTTTTCCCTGGAAGATTGCTTTGGGAAAGTTATTTTCAACATTACATCACTGACCTAGATGAACACCTCAGGGTCCTTCACTGCGCTGAAGCATGGACATGTCTGTATTTACTTGTAAGACAAAGATGTTGACTTGTGAGGCACGAGTGTACAATCAACATTGGGGACAATGTCTATAGGCACAGTAGGCCTGTCAAGCTTCGCGTGCTGAAGTGGTGTGCACGGGGGCTGTGACAAAAGACACGCAACATTTAGAGGGCTGGAGGTTTTCTCTCAAATAACAAGCAGGCAAAAGTTCAAAAAAAAGTGTATGTGTCCTTAGCTAGAATCCCGAGCATGTCTGGCAAACTAGCACTATCTGCATTGGTACACATGTGTTAGCTACATAAAGGCAGAGGAGCACTTATTAACAAGCAACTTAAGTTCTCAAGGAGCATGCTTCTTGTTGTTTCCCTGCCTTTCCCTGGATGCTATCAGAGTTTAGGCTAACTTAAGTAGCTCTGCCATGCTCTTTATTGGGTTCCTGCAAGTTTACACCTCTAACTCACCAGCCTAATACTGTTTCTATTTCACTCCTTCTGACCACCAGAGATGCTATGAAAGGTTGGATATGCATCGTGTTGCATGCCCAAAGGTCAAGACATAAACCCACAAAGTCACCCATGTGATTTATATGATGCAATCTGATAAAGGGGGGCTATCATCCAGAAGTTATCTCCTTTTATCTTCTTGCTTAACGGTAAATCAGTGTGTTACCATCGATTTCAGTCGCCTCGTAACATAATGGTTGGAGCTGTCTGTCCTTAAGACGCCGGTGCTCATCTCCACCTGTAGTTTCATCAGAACTCTGACTACAAAGCACTCAAGGTAAGTAAAGTGAATTGCTCACAGATTAGCACCTCCTCTCACTGTGGTGAAATCAATGTTGTAGTTACTATTGTGATGTATTTTAGCTTGTGGTTTCCACCAGTCTCGTTGAGGTGTTTTTGCCTTCTTACAAGGACAGTGTTGACGGTCGAGGGTGTGCAACAGAGATTGTTTCCCCCCCCCCCCCCCCCCCTTGGGTGCTGACAAAAACTCCTAGCAGTGTAACTTGTTCTACCGTAAAATTTGGTGTATAAGACACACTTTCAATCCTTTTTTTTGGCGTCCTATATACACGCGTAAATTGCAGATTACCCAGACGATGGTTAAGTGGTGACGTCACACCTCCGCATTAAACTGTTTCCGGGTCCAAGCCGCTACAACGTCTCCCATTTACAATATGCCCCAGTGCTGTTTTCCTCGCCGTTTTAAGCAAGGAAAACAGCCGCCACCCTCACAACAAACAACGTTAGCGTAGGCTGCCAGCTACTAGTAGCTATAGCACCGGTGGCTAGCAGAATTGTAAACTCAACATGGTGAAAACAGATGGTAGGCTGTTATTTGTGTGTGTTTGAATGAAATATTGTTTAAATAACTTGTATACATGTTAAACTGCGTCTTATATTTGTGTGCGACTTATATTCCATATTTCACGGTAATTGTCTGCAACACTAGCGGAGTTAGCTACCTTCACTGTTAGCCTCACGTTGGAACGGATGCAGTACATGCTGTGGAAAGCATGATCAGTTCAGTAAAGCAACCACAGCACACAGTGTCTGTGCATGCAAGTACATACATAGCATGGATACCAAATCCTATTATTCAGACACACATGTGGTATGAGCTGGAATATATACCTTCAAGCGAAATCTCATGTGGTTTGAAGCTTTCTTTACATGTGGAGAAATCAGTGGATTGTTCGCTGGTTATCCCAAACAATATTCCAGGTCTTGAGGGAGCCGAGCCTGTCAGAAGCTTCTACTGGACTTATACATTATAGACTTACAGCGACTTACAACTGAAAAACACCCTACTGCAGAATCTGTGGCTCTTTTTATTTCAAGTTTTAAATGTCAATCTGGGTTTTGTGTTTTGTGTAGTCTTCACGCGCGTCTCCATGGTGAAAAATAACCTAATAAAAATATATTATTCCTGTGAAGGATGAGCTCTTTCGTGGGAACACAGGAATAATTCATCACATGTTCTCTCTGCTGTCGCTGAAGAATAACCATTGATCCTACACGTGCATTGATCTGTGTGAAAACATACACACACACAAAAACAAAGAAAATTCATGGTAGATGTTCTTTTTCAAGGACAGGGCTGCTTTCATTTAGCGTGTAATGATACTTCCTAACAACTGAACAACCACATGTACAAACACTGCGTGTACTGGAGGCGAAAGGAATGAAAGCATGTTGATTCAAGCAATGACAGCATCTGCCTCTTTTGTTTTCCCTTTTCTCTGGTTAATATAGAACTGATGAATACAATGAGATCTCTAAGCGGGATCACAACCTCTTTCAATTAGAAACATGCACGAGCAGCATGCTCACCCACACAACGCATCTATACACAGAGACACGAGGGAATAGTCGCTGTTGACAACCTGTTGGCAAGAAAATGTTTTCATTATAGATGTTTTTATGGCAAAGTCATTTTTTAAAAGCTAAAATCTATACATTTATACTTCCACAATTTAAATGTGAAACAATGGAGTATGGGAATTAGTGAGTAGGTGCCCAGCTTTGCACCAATGGAATAATACAATCGTACAGTAACAAGGAAACTGGAATGAGCTGTGAAAGAGAAAGTGAAAGTAAAAGGTCCCCATATCACAACTAATTAATCTAGTACACATATAAAATAGTGAGCCCAACAGTAAATTAAGATGTTGTAACTAAGAAGGTTTTATTATCACCACATTACCTTCAGAAAGCTAGAACAATGGCTTCCTGGGAATCGACAGCGACACTGTAGCGCCAGATAAACATGCGTGACATATATGCTTGCGCCACAGCAGCATCTATTTTGCAATGTACGCCGGCTGCGACTACAGCAAAGATGAGTCTCAAAGTTTGTTGCGATTCCTGGCCATAAATAGGGGGGGGAGTGGCGCCAAAAAGTGTGCCGGAAACAGTAGAAGAAGACAACTTTGCAACCGATTGTTAATTGTGCATAAATTGTGTTTTTATGTAGGATGTAGACGTCAAATGAGAATGAATTTTGCCTGTTCATCTAGCCTATCAATAACTTCAACAGGAAACTGAAATGGAAGTAGGACAAAATGAAGAGATCACTGATGCGTAGCAGCAGGGAAAAATAAACTTGATGCGTGAAATGAACATAGCAGCAGAGAATTAACCGCGTACTGCGCCCGCCTCCCGCGCAGCATACGCGGCTGGTGGAGATTGCAGCATTGAATAACATTGGAGCGGTTCTGTCCCCGGCACGCATGTCAAATAATACGTCTCAAATATTTGCCGGTGTAGATTCCCCGTCAGAGTGCTCAGGGTTGCATATCCTGCAACAAAACGTGATCATAAACAGATACTTGTGCACATGTAAAGGTACTCAAGGTTTGGTATTGACAAGTTTTTTTGCACAATGTAATGGCTATAGAATAATGTCCCCACTGCAATAAGACTGGTTCCTGTATCCCCTGCTTTCACGACACAATTATGTCTCCCCAGAGTAGGATCTCTCTGAAAAATACAGGTGCAATTCACAGCAGTAGAAAAAATGATCAGGGGAACAACTGGAGTATCTGTTGTAACCTTACCCAGCAAAAACAAATAGAGCCCTGTTTATTGTGATAAAAGCCAGGGTCAAACAGGAACCAAGTGGTTCAAAAGTAACACATTACCGTAACAGTAAAGTCTCAGATAAGGAAAAGGACTAATCAGAACTGAAACACCAGACAACCTCTAATAATCTTAACTTTAACGAAGGGGCGTTCACTAACCAATGAGTGACGGTGGCTACGTCCACGTCTTTTATACATCCTGTGGGTGATTAAGCATCGTTATCTGCTAGACAAGAGATAGTTTGTGCATATGTCCCCTTTCCTATAGGTGGCACAGGTTGGATCGCAGGATTGAATTAGTGAATGATGACTGTGGGTTTTGTTTCGAGTGCATTAATGGCACTTTAACAGCAACAAATAAAACCCTCTATTAGCTTTATAGCTAAATGGAGGCCTGTACATGAAAGGAAAACAAGCTCTTTATGGGGTTGGCCACTCGAACATACACAGCAGACAGAAATTACAAAGCTCTTTCACCACAGACAGTCTTGGCTCATTCTAGCAGCCACTTAATGTGATTTAATAATATTCCAGTTTTTTCTCCCAGGGGGACCGGCAGTTAAAAGCATTTCCGTGTACGTGTCCTTGAGAGCGACCATGCCGTCATGGCTTTTAACTCTGGCTGCCCTCGCCACATTTCTGTTACTGCACTGGCCTCAGCCTTCAGTTGTCCTGCAGGACTGCCCCACTAATACTACTGCCTGTACGGCCTGGACACTGACCCAGATATACTGACTGCTTGCACACTTCACTCCGTGTCCCTGCCAGGCAAACAAAGATCGCTTAATGCAACATCTCGTAATCCCCACGCTCACTTTGTTCTGGCCTGATTGTCCCTCAGTGGGTGCCCTTTGGAGGAGTGGATCCTCAGCATTTCTTGTGCATATATGGATAAGGCTGGGACGTAACCTCGTTTTTAAATCCCAACATGCGGTCGGATGATCGTGCTAAATGATAGGTCAAAAGGTCAACAAAAAAAGGCTTTCTTCAGGGCTGTCTGGCACCCTTACCCTCATGACTACAAACAACCCGCATCCAGATTTATCAAAGCATCGTCTTCCTGCGTGTTCCAATAAAGTGACACACTCAGTTTGAGATATTACACTAACATCTCTAAAGTAATTTAAAAATAATTTCACCTTTAACCAGCTGGCATCCACTGATATCCCTGGCATCTTTCCATGTACACTGGACTTTGGACTGCATCCATAAAGGCCAGAGAGGAAACAGCAATCACACCAACTATTTGCAGAGTTTCTCCAAAGACACGAGTGAGCACAGCTTTTATTAGCACCAACAAAATGTCCTCCTTACTTATTTCAATTACATATAATTAAACGCGGAAAGCTGCCTACAGATCATCCTTAAAACGGCATTATATAAAAGTATATTCCCTAATACAGATCTTTACATGTGTATGCATCTCAGCATTGAGTCATCTACCGCTACTCCTTGAGTTCAAATGATGCTATTCATACCTTGTATAGACAGTCAGGGATTGTCACATCAAATTACAGAGGCACAATGCCTAACCTTAAATTAAGTGTTCCTCTGCTAACGTCTGAAATAATTATTACTCTTAATTAAATTAAGCTTCCAGGATAAATAAGCACCGACAAGACCACTGCAAAGGCCACACAGTCAGTGAGCGAGGCAATTATTTTAACTGTCATCTACTAATTCAATTTACAAGGAAGTGAAATACGTCGGGATTTCTGTGATTCAGCTCAGCAGGTGATTTATCACGTTGTATGTTTGACATAATTCATAAGAGCAGCGGACTGCAATGTTGGGGGGGAAAGGAAGAAGGAGAGTAAAACAGCCCAAACAGACCATAATCACAGATTTGGATCCTGCATCTCCTTTTCTGCAACTCAAATACTAAAGTAGACCCTCTACACCGCGTTCCAAATTATTACGCAAATTGTATTTAAGTGTCATAAAGATTACATTTTTTGTTTTTCAATTAAACTCATGGATGGTATTGTGTCGCAGGGCTCTTTGGATCACTGAAATCAATCTCAGACACCTGTGATAATTAGTTTGCCAGGTGAGCCCAATTAAGGAAAAACTACTTAAGAAGGGCGTTCCACATTATTAAGCAGACGACCATTTCCAAGCAATATGGGAAAGAAAAAGGATCTCTCTGCTGCCGAAAAGCGTGAAATAGGTCAATGCCTTGGACAAGGTATGAAAACCTTAGATATTTCACGAAAACTTAAGCGTGATCATCGTACTGTTAAGAGATTTGTGGCTGATTCAGAGCACACACGGGTTCGTGCAGATAAAGGCACAATGAGGAAGGTTTCTGCCAGACAAAAACATCGGATTAAGAGAGCAGCTGCTAAAATGCCATTACAAAGTAGCAAACAGATATTTGAAGCTGCTGGTGCCTCTGGATTCCCACGAACATCAAGGTGTAGGATCCTCCAGAGGCTTGCAGTTATGTGTAAACCTTCTATTTGGCCACCCCTAAACAATGCTCACAAGCAGAAACGGCTGCAGTGGGCCCAGAAATACATGAAGACTAATTTTCAAACAGTCTTGTTCACTGATGAGTGCCGTGCAACCCTGGATGGTCCAGATGGATGGAGTAGTGGATGGTTGGTGGACGGCCACCATGTCCCAACAAGGCTGCGACGTCAGCAAGGAGGTGGCGGAGTCATGTTTTGGGCCGGAATCATGGGGAGAGAGCTGGTCGGCCCCTTTAGGGTCCCTGAAGGTGTGAAAATGACCTCTGTAAAGTATGTGGAGTTTCTGACTGACCACTTTCTTCCATGGTACAAAAAGAAGAACCGTGCTTTCCGTAACAAAATCATCTTCATGCATGACAATGTACCATCTCATGCTGCAAGGAATACCTCTGCATCATTGGCTGCTATGGGCATAAAAGGAGAGAAACTCATGGTGTGGCCCCCATCCTCCCCTGACCGCAACCCTATTGAGAACCTTTGGAGCATCCTCAAGCAAAAGATCTATGAGGGTGGGAGGCAGTTCACATCCAAACAGCAGCTCTGGGAGGCTATTCTGACATCCTGCAAAGAAATTCAAGCAGAAACTCTCTAAAAACTCACAAGGTCAATGGATGCAAGAATTATGAAGCTGCTATCAAATAAGGGGTCCTATGTTAAAATGTAACTTGACCTGTTAAGATGTTTTTGATTGAAATAGCTTTTGATTTCAGTAAATATGACCTCCTAATGCTGCAGATTCAAAAGATGAGCATTTTCAGTTCATAACAACCTATAAAATGTTATAAAACTCTGTCGTGCGTAATAATTTGGAACAGTGCATTTTAAGTTTTTTATTTTTGAAAAATACTGTTATCATTGGGAGGTTTGTTCAATAACATTTGAATTCATTAAACTAACGGTTGATGACTTGAAAATTATGCTGACTGTCATTTGCATCGACTATTTAGGAAAATCTGAGAAAAATATCATTTGCATAATAATTTGGAACACAGTGTATGTCTGTTGATGGAAAGAATCTTAAAGGGCCAGTTCACCAATTTTCAACCTCAGTCCTGTCATGCTGTTTTGGGGAGCTAATGCCATTATGTTTAAAAAAAATGTCTTTGGAGGACGCTATCCGCTTCTCCAATGGGCCTTGAAAAACCTCCGCCAGACTACGTTAAACGCGTCATCTGGCGGAGGCCAGGGAGCTCGTTAAACTACACTTCCTCAATCTAGGACGCCCGCCTCTGATGTCATGTCTCATTCAAAATCGTCAGGTTTGAAAGGCAGACTGCAGACCTGAAGATCATATATAATCGGTATATTCTCATCTTATTTCAGAGTCTGTACCTCTCTGAGTCATTGCCTGCAGTGAAACGGTAGTATTTCACTCCAGCGTCTCTCGCTGGGCCGTTCCTTTCAGAGGGAGGGGCGCAATGCACGCTGGGTGTTGTAGGAATGTAGAATGGGCGAAACCGCAAGCTGTTTGTACAACTTTCTCCACAGCTATGACGCCAATTTAAAATATTATTACTTCTATCGATTACAGAGAACACCAGCTTTGACTGACAACGGCTTTTTCCAGGAGTGAACTGCTCCTTTAAGGCGTGGTTAGACCAAATGCAAAGTCACCATCCCCTTGAATAATTCACACAAGTTTGACTGCGGGTTCATTTCTTTTTGCATTTGCTAAACATGAACTGCAAATATAAACCCATTTCAGATGTGATGGCAAGCTGACTTACTGCGGTCGTATAAACCAGAAAATGAGATGTCAATTCAGAAGAATGCCAATGGATGCTGATCGATTTCTCTGCCAGTTAGCGGCAGTGAAATTGTAGTTCAAACTCAACGTCTTTGAGGCAACTTGTTATGTTACAGGCTGAGCCTTCCTTGTTAAAGGAGGTGCTTGTGCATAACGAAAGCACTTATCGGCTGGCTGATGTGTTATGGGAGGCGAGTTTCCCCCTGTGTGCAAGCAAAGAAAAATACAAGATTAACCTCAGACACAGTGGAGCACATGCTTTCAATGGAAATTTGATAAATCCTTCAAACCTGGTGAAATATTAATAGTTTGAACTGTAATGATTTGATCGAATTTAAAACTGAAGCACAGCAGATAACGCTTGCCCACGAACACATTAGTTATCTGCTTTCCAGTGTCCCAGAATGCTCTCATGTTTAAAGTAGTGTGCCTTATATTCTAACGGATGACAATAATACGCTGCCTGCTACAAACCAATGGAAGAAACTAACGAGCCAAGCTGTTGTGAACCCTTCCTGCTTCAGCATCCCGACCGCAGTCAGAAAGCAAAGGGGAGACTTATTGTTGTTCTGCTGCAGGGCCGAAGCTGTAGCGCTAACTCCTGTCACTTTAATAAGCCAGCGGTAAGCAAGACACGGGAGCGTGGCTTGAGTCTTTAAGAGCCACAGGCTTTATTATGCACAAACAACCTAAACCAGGGGTAACCCTAACCCAAATCACACCTGATTTGAATGATCTGCTCGTTATCAACCAACAGAAGTGTCTCAGGGGATTGGTAACGAGCGAAACATTCGAATCAGGTGTGTTAGAGTGCGTAGTACTCTACGCTACTTAGTTAGCATTAGTTAGCGGCTATGGGCCAGGATACAGCCAATTGAATCAGCCTAAAGAAACCAGGGGTCTCCCAGGTACAATGTGGAGGACATAGCTACTAAATATTACGACCTTTTATTTTCTATGTGATGGATTTAAAAAGTTCAAATCAAACATCATTAGCATGCGATGACTTAGGCTAAGGAGTACACCAAAGTTACTCTCTTAGTCCTGAGTGACACTTCCCATCACAAGTAATCTCATTTTAACGTGTCAGGGTCCTTCAGGTAAATTAGAAACATGATTTGTTTTTTAAACCAAAACTGCTCATAGCATAAACAAGCAATGCTGAAATGAATCAGCATATTGCTTGTAGCAGATATTAACTTTTTCACATTTAGCCAAAGGACAGACTCTTTTTTTACAGCATCTTAAACGCCAGTCCTTTCCATAAGAAATCCATCACACCCTGTTTCACCAGTCCTCCGACACCCTGAGCTCATAGCCGCCTTCTCTGTTTCCTCGGCTCATAACCGCCTCTTGTGCTAATCCACGGTGCCTGCTGCACTTTTAGATGAAGATAAATGATGCCTCTGTGCTACACCTGCATGTATGCTTACAAAAGTGCACACGCATGCAAGCATTTACAAGGTGTTGAAGAAAATTAATTTGCATGCACACGCTTAGAAAAGGACCTGAGCCTTCACACTGGCTCATAGAAACCCTCACTTACAGTAACACCTGTATGTTTCTGAGGTGAAAATCTCGCACAAACTCACGGAAGAGGAAGAGAAGTGCATTTGTGCAGCCTGATGTGATAATTGTCTGTCATCGTTTTGCCTCTAAAGTGAGGATGATGTGCGCATCGGCAGAGAGGAAGAGGTGGAAGTAGCGGATGACAGGTTTATCACCAGCGCCTGAGTCACTCAGAAAAGCCCCCTGAGCCACAGCAGGCAGCTTTTACAGACATTTTCCTCGTCCCCCCCCTGAGCCTCATCTCACTCACATTGCATTTGTTCACTTGTATATTGTAACAGCCTCTCTGTGGTGCTCTGCTTTCCCCTTCTCTCCTCCATGCCTCTTCCCATGTTCTCAGCCATCTATCTGCCGCAGCTATTCCCTCCATGCGGATGGCCTGACTGTAATGTCACTCTATCACACTTTCCATCTCTCCTTTTAGACGCTTTCTCTCGCAGTATGGGTGTCGGAGTCACGCTGTCGTCCTTGATGACAGTCCCTCGTCTCATATTTCTGCAGGTTTTGACAGCCAAGACACATAAAGAACACTGAGGGAAAACATACTCATCATCTCCGGGCTCTCTAATTGTCTAAATCTACATGTATTTCATTTTTTCTCACTCTTGCTTAAGGTGCTTAATTCATTCACTGACTAGAATGTATTTGCGGTGAGCACAGAAGGCACTTAGGGAATAATTATCATCACTATTTGCATGACAGACCACATCAGGCTTCAGTATTCCCTTCACATTCTGCAGTCTAAGACAAGATTAATTTGAGGTTTCTGTTCTATTGATTTTGTCTGATAATGACAAACCGTCCAAAGAAAGGGTATCAATCAGCCATACTCTCTGCTGTCTCTTGGGTCTGTCTGATTCACAACAAAGAAAGAACAAACAAAAACAAAAGGTCGCTTTCTCCCCACGCTCTCTAATCAGGATGTTTTTTCCCTATCAAAGTCCTTGTGAATGTCAAAATGAATCTATACATTTAGACTGGGCAATGTAGGATCAGGGGATGTGACGGAATATTTCGTTAGGTGACACAAAGTTGTCAGTCGATACCGTTTCTAGCGAGGTAAGTATCCCTTTAATATTTAAGTAAGTAATGTGGGATTGATAGCAGGCCGAGATTAGAAGAGCGGAGAGGACGAGAAGGCTCTTTTACAGGAAGGCAATGGGGCCGATGACTCGTTCTAGTTAACAATCTGGCAGCTGCATTTTCAACTGTAAACGGTTGAGAGATGATAGGCTGAGGCAAGTGTAAAGGTAATTACAATAATCCAGGCGGGAGAAAATAAAGGTGTGAATTAATAGCTTGAGATCTGAAGAGGAGAGTATTGATCTGATTTTTGCAATATTTCTTAGCTGCAGGAAGCAGGACTGGACGAGCTCAGTGATGTGATGGTGAAAAGACATACACTGGTCGAATATGATTCAGAGATTCTTAGCTGTAGGTTCCATGTTTGATTGAAATGGTTGATTCAGCTGCAGAGGTGAAGCTATCAGGTCCAATTAAAAGTATTTCAGTCTTATCAGGATTTAAATGAAGAACATTTAGAGACACCCACTCTTGGATAGCAGCTCAACAATTATGAAAGGAAGACAGTTGGTTCAGGTTATTTGGTGTTGCAGAGATCATAACAGCGGTAAGATGTATCATGAAATTGGCTAATATGTAGTTCTGCATGAATATGTTCAGAAACACAGAAATTATTACCGTAAAATACGGAATATAAATTGCACCGGAATATAAGAAGCAGTCTGTCTTCTATAGCGATTTAGTAATACAAATGTGTATACAAGTTATTTCAACACTATTTCAATGTATTTTCATTTAAAACACATTCAAAACAAATAGCAATTCTGCTAGCTCTCTGTGCGGTAGCTAGCGGTAGATGGCAGCCTATGGTAACAGTGATTGTCACGAGGGTGGCAGCACATGGTACATGGTAAATGGACTGTACCGCTTTTCTAGTCTTTGCGACCACTCGAAGCTGCTTTTACACTACATATCACATTCACCCCATTCACACACGCATTTATACACTGATGGCAGAGGCTGCTACAGTGCCCAACTGTCAATCAGATATCACAGTGTCTTGACAAAGAACACTTCGACATGTAGCCTAAGGGAGCTGGGGATCGAACCTCCGACCTTCCGATTGAAGGACGACCGACTCTACCACTGAGCCACAGCCGCCCCATCAATCGAGTTAGTTTTCCTCGCTTCAAACAGCACTGTGGGATATTGTAAACAGGAGACGTTGTAGCGGCTTGGACCCGGAAACAGTTTAATGCAGAGGTATGACATCACCTCTTAACAACCAGATAGCGCCATCGCCTGGGTAAAATACTGAAACACAATAAAAAACCTCTCTCTGCATTTTATACTGGTATATTGGTCGCATCGGTGTATAGGCCGCAGCTGACTTTTTAGACGAAAAAAAAACTGTTAAAAGTGCATCTTATACATCAAACTTTTTGTTGCATTTGAGGTTCCTTTTTCTGTACGTTAATGTTTTTTTTAGCCAAATAATGTCAGTGATCAACAAGTTAAAAATATTTCCATGTTTGTTCTATGACATGAACTGTTTTAGGGCTGCATATAAAAGTCTGTGGCTAATAAGCAACTCAAAGAGAGCACTCACAAGAGACTCAACCCACATGCTGATTATGCCAATCACAGACCAGTTGGAAGCTAATATGGAATTCATGCAACCACGGTGCAGTTAGTCTGTAGCCTAAGGTTAGCTTCTTACTTTTATTGACTGCATTAATGCTACGAAATCCCCACATTTGTGTGTATATGTGTGAACATCATCTCACTGCTGATGAAAATTGTATCATAAACTTTTATTTGCAACAGAGGTAATTCTCTGCAATCATCCAAAAACTAATAAAAACAATAAATTGGCTTTCTGTCCAGAGAAGCAGGGAGGTGCTAACAACCAGAGAGGCCACAAAATACATCATCCACGCAGCACTTTATTAAAGGTGGACTTCTTAATAGCAATGTTGGATCTCTAGGAAGTGCTTTGTTTTGTCAAGGATTCAATTAAATGGAGGCCTAAAATATAGACGGGCTCTGATTATATCAAAACAAATAACAAGTTTGTGAAATAACAATAACTTTCAGATCAAACAATAAGAGGCTCTTATGTATTATGTATCTTCATATAATATTACATCATCTTCGACAGAGGATTACGCCCATGTTGCCTAGTTACTGATTAGACAGACTCTCCTTAAATACATCATTAATTGTGTACTTTGAAGCAGGTAGCAGTTTCAAAGAAGCCAAACAGTACAAACATTTGCTGCTCTGTGCTAACACAGAACTGAGAGTTACTAATTTCCCTCTGCTGGCCTGTTGCTCTGTATCTGTGATGATATCAAATATTCATTTATATTTATGCACACAGTGCAGGGTTTGGAGCCCTCTTTAAGAGAGCAGATTTGATTATGCTGGGAGTATTATTGCCTCAGAATGACTGTGGAGCAGCTGAGGAGCAAAGAACACCACCGTGTCTGACTGGGGAGGAGGTGTAAGTAAAAGTGTAGATGCAAAGTAGCAGATACACGCGCCAGCTTTATCAATGTTCTCAACCTGGAGGCTGGGAGATATACTGTATCTGCTGCTGTCTGACTCCAGTGACCCCTGACCTCAAGCCTTTTTGTAAAGATAGTACGGCAGCTTAAGGGTCACAGGTGGAGTTTCGCTGAAGAGCAACCAGGTGAGAGCGTAAAGGCGTGTGTAGGGGAATAGGGGGATTAAGAACTATGAGAGTGGAAGGGAAGTAGCTTAAGGTTTTAAAGTAGGATAGGAAGGATAGCAGGATGAGGCGAGTAGTGGAGAACAAAGGGGCAGAGTACTTAATCTAGAGGTATCTGTGTCTTGAATTTGTTGCTGTACACACAATGTTTGGTCATCTTGTGCACAGAGTAAGTGATACTATAATCCTTGCATGACTTGTGCATATATGTTCTTCAGGTATGGCTGCTGTAAGCAGTCTAATTCCCTCTTGTTTTGGACCTCAATATGCAGGCCTGTCCTGACGATATTAAGCAGTTATACAACAATGAAATCAGTTGCAACTATTCTATTAATGGAAAGCGACATTGCTTAACATTTCCTGATTCAAGCTTCTAAAATGTGAGGATTTGCATCTTGTTTTCTGACATTTCTAAGTCAGAAATGAAAAGATTTTCTTGTGCTGCACATTTTGCCACTTCTGACGTTTCAGAAAATAACTGATGGATCAACAAAACAAAGATTAGTTGCAGCCCAGCTCCGCGGCGCATTCGTACGCAGACAAAGCACTAAAATGATTGATCACAATGGCCACAAATAAACCCAAACCCCATCCTCAGATAATACAAGGGGAAATCACGCAACTAATGACACGACATGACTGACAGAGAATTCTCTGGGAGGTGCAGCGCATAAACATCACAGCAGTGACAGCCAGGCACCAGATTTATAAGCTGCAATAATGTGCCGTGATTTTTTTATTTACACTTTTTTGGGCAATGATGAGAGAAGAATGTGAAAGCAGTTTGTTTGATTAGCAACTCGTGGCAGGTTATATGGCCCTGAGATGAGCTGGTGATCAGTTCTCTTTTTATGTTTGTTGTTCCATTTGAATTTTTTACACTATTCATCAATTTTCAGACTTGGATATGACTCAAATACGCCGTCATTGTTACAAATATATTCTTTTAGAGAAATGTTCTTGTCAGGAGGATTGTGTTCCTCTCCTGCAAACACTGAGTTAAATCAGAATAGGTAATGATGTGCGTCATTTATCCAAAGCAGAGTCCTTCTACTTACAACATACGATGCATTCAAGACATTTTCCTATTTTAGCACAAGAGGTTTTTACATTCAGTAATATATACACTCACCAGCCACTTTACTGGGTTCACCTGTTCAACTGCTCGCTGCAACTCAATGCATTTAGGCATGTAGATGGTTAAGACGATCTGCTGAAGTTCAAACAGAGCATCAGGATGGGGAAGAAAGGAGATATAAGTGACTTTGAACGTGGCATGGTTGTTCAGTGAGCGGCAGGCGAAAACGCCTTGTTGATGGCAGAGGTCAGAGGAGAATGGTCGGACTGGTTCGAGCTGATAGATAGGCAATAGCATCTCAAATGGGCGGCAGTTTGGCTTAGCGGTTAAATCGACCATATACAGAGGCTATAGTCCTCACTGCGGCGGCCCTGGGTTAGACTCCCGCCCTCGGCCCTTTGCCGCGTGTCATCCCCACTCTATTCCCCTCTTTTCGACTCTTTCCACTTTCCTCTCTTCAAATAAAGGCATAAAAAGCCCCCAAAAAATTCTTTAAAAAAATAAAATAGTAACTCAAATAACCACACATTACAACCTCGGTATGCAGAAGAGCATCTCTGAACACACAACACGTCAAAGCTGATGGGCTACAGCAGCAGAAGAACTCCTGTCAGCTAAGAACAGGAAACTGAGGCTACAGTTCACATGGGCTCAGCAAAATTGGACAATAGAAGATTGGAAAAACGTTGCCTGGTCTGATGAGTCTCAATTTCTGCTGCGACATTTGGATGGTAGGGTCAGAATTTGGCGTAAACAACATGAAAGCATTGACCCATCCTGCTGCGGCTCAGGCTGGTGTTGGTGGTGTAAGGGTGTGGGGGATATTTTGTTGGCACACTTTGGACACCTTCGTACCAATTGAGCATCGTTTAAACGCCACAGCCTACGCGAGTATTGCTGCTGACCATGTCCATATCTTTATGACCACAGTGTGCCCATCTTCTGATGGCTCCCTCGCGCCATGTCACAAAGCTCAAATCATCTCGAACTGGTTTCTTGAACCTGGCAGTGAGTTCACTGTACTCAAATGGCCTCCACAGTCAACAGATCTCAATCCAATAGAGCCCCTTTGGGATGTGGTGGAACGGGAGATTCGCATCATGGATGTGCAGCCGACAACTGCGTGATGCTATCATGTCAATATGGACCAAAATCTCTGAGGAACGTTTCCAGCACCTTGCTGAATCTATGCCACGAAGACTTCAGGCAGTTCTGAAGGCAAAAGGGGGTCCAACTTGGTACTAGGAAGGTGTACCTGATAAAGTGGCCGGTGAGTGGATATGCTAGCTGAGGATTTTTCATGACAGTGAAGGATGTTTGTGAGCAGTTTATCAAACCCCGCGTGAGATACACACATGCCAAACAAAAATATTACATTGTGCAGAAATGGAAGGGAAATGATCAGATAGCGTTGAAGCGTATAAAACAAGCAGCCAGTTTATCACCAACAATTGTCACATTATGAGTGGCAAATGCCTGAACATCGTAGATTACTTACCGCCGAGAAACATTAGCATGCACACTGCTGCGGGGATGTCTCCTTGTTTTATTACTTCTTTGTTTTCAGACAATTTGGTTATGATACATCCAAATGATAAAAAGCAGACATATAGGGGATCACACAGCGGGTTAGTGGATCAGCAGAGATAAAATGAAAGGATGGTGAAACGCCGTGGCTGTTTCTGTGAGGAGAAAAAGTCCTTCGCTAGTGACCTTGTAAAGGGAGAGCCAGAGAGCTGAGCCAGCATCTTGAGCATTAATCTGTCCAATGTTAAGGACCTGCTATTGACTCGGGGCACCAATGTACAGTTAATATGAAGGCCACCTGAATGCTGAGCGTTTTACATCAGGTCAATGAAAAGGATGGTAAACTGCAGGTTCTGTCATAGTTTTAATTGAGTGAAAGCACTACGAGGGAGCAGAGGAGAATCAATATGTGCATACTGTAGCTAATAAAGAAGCAACCAGAGGACACGCACACACACACACACACACACACACACACACACACACACACTATTTCAATATTTTCTTTTAAATTAAAATGAAATCTTTAATGCATCTTTTCCCCGTAATTAATTTGCAGTCATCATCCATCAAATTCAACACCCATTTGTCATTTCTGTTCAAGAGAATGAAAAGCTCATTTTCAGCTGAATAATGCACTGGTGCGGATCCTTTGTTTCCTATTTCTGCAAAACAACTCAACATTACTAAGAGGCTATAAGTTTTGCATCAAAAGCAGGATGCGAGACATGATTGTTTAAATGCATGTTTGTGTCCAGACAGGCGACAAATTACAGGAAAAACCTGAAGTAACCCCTACAGTGAGGAGATCATGTGGGTGTGTTGTGCTGTGGGGGGCATTTTGGTGTCTCTGTCCGGGTCAGAAGCTCTAGCTATAATGGAAAGAAAGATCTAATCTCTTTAAGGGCTGGGTTTAAAAAATCGATTTTTTAAATTCAAATCGATTCTCATTTCAATGACCCAATATCAATTAATAATTCCTGAGATAGACCTTTAAAAATATGCATAAAAACGTGTCTGATCACTCATGTTTCTGAGCGCTCCTGAAGGCAGCATGACTCAGCCGGAACACGGCAGTGAGGGAGACATGCCCGGACGTGTTCACTGCACCTACTACGGAGATATCGCTGATCGTCGATGGACTCTTTTTATCGTGTGTGCGTCCACGAATATCTAAGTTAGTTTTGCCCTGACGTTTATGTTCCTCTCCGTCAGCGTCGGCATTGGCCGCGAGTGTATTTTCGGCATGTTGTACAGTATGCCTTTCCCCATAACTCTAAGTCTCTTGTGGTTTTGTTCTTCGCGCTATGAGATCTCGTGGCCAAATCTCGCGCAAGTTGAACCCAAGACAAAAAATCTGAAACTGGAAAAAAAGTTAATTAGCTGTCTAATTCTGTCTAATATTAAAATTATTAATATTGTGTTGGCTGTGTGTACATCACACATATTGTAACTGCTTTGGGGTCAATTCTTCTTGTAAACATTTAAAATGTAAATATCGAATTGAATCGAATCGGAAATCGAATCAAATCGGGACCTTGAGAATCGGAATCGAATTGAGGAATCCTTATCGATACCCAGCCCTCTTTGGTCCCAACGTTTTTCTAGTATTAGTGAATTTAAGCTTTATACATACAGGTTGTCATTGTGTTCACATTAGCAGATTTCTCTTTGGGGTAAGCAGTATTTTGTTTTGCCTTGCCCAGAGCAATCACTACCAATTTATGTATCTGTCCAGCAGACATCATTTTAAGTTGAAGCTGTACAATAAACGATCTAATTGATCAAAGATGATCAGCCATAACATTATGACCACCTGCCTAATATTGCATAGGTCCCCTTTTTGCCGCAAACAGCCCTGACATGTCGAGGCATGGACTCCACTAGACCTCTGAAGGTGTGCTGAGGTAATTGGCACCAAGACGTGAGCAGCAGATCATTTAAGTCCTGTAAGTTGCGAGGTGGGGCCTCCATGGATCGGACTTGTTTATCCAGCACATCCCACAGAGGCTCGATTGGATTGAGATCTGGGAAATTCGACGGCCAAGTTAACACCTTGATTTCATTGCCGTTTTCCTCAAACATTCCTGAACCATTTTTGCAGTGTGGCCGTTGTCAAAGTCGCTCGCATCTTAACGCTTGCCCATTTTTCCTGCTTTCGACACATCAACTTGGAGGACAAAATGTTCACTTGCTGCCTAACACATCCCACCCACTGACAGTTGCCATTGTAACGAGATAATCGATGTCAAGACTCAAGACGTTTATTGTCACTCCGGTTACACAAGTACAACTGTGTGAAATTCTTATGCTGGGAGGCTCCAATTAAAGAATTTCACACAGTTCTACTTGTATAACCAATGCTATTCCCTTCACCTGTCAGTGGCCATAATGTTATGGCTGATTGCTGTATGTCTATGTAATAAACAATTCTGTACAGTGCATGGACTAACAAGCCTGACATTGAGAGACCAATTTGCAAACGCGAATATTTCTGGAACCTGGCAGAGCAAAATTCCTCTGGCACTACAATTAAACAGAGCAATCAAAAGTATTATGTAGCGGTAGGCTGCTATACTAGGCGGCTAGCACCAATATCTAATTCATATTGCCTCCAGTGATTTGGCATGACATGATGTAGTAGGCAACATTTTTAATAACCATTTACGTAACTACAGTCCAGTTTGTGTAATACTGAATTAATAGCAGAATCAGAGTGTTCTTTGTCAGCGGTCGCCATCTTTGTTCATCACATTAAACCTTGACAAATTAGACAAACCGTTGTGATTGGCCTGACCAGGATTTGGTCTTTGCCTTTACATTAGGTGGACCAGACACATTTGCCAGAGCAAATACAAAATGAACTGGCAGATTCATCTTTGGCAATGCCATGGACCCACAACACCTTGTACAGCGTCCTCAATCTCATCAACACATGTCCCAATCTTACTTTCCCAAGTTCCTTTCATTTATACATTTTTACATCACCATATCTCACCAATAATTTCTCCATTGGAGTTCCTGTAGAGAGTTTTAATGTAGCTCTTTTAATGTCAAAGAAATCTGTCCATCAGACCTCCAGATTTGCAACCAAATTCCTCCACATCAGCACCATGACCTTTGGGATATATTGAATAATTCAAGTGAGCGGTTCAATCTTCCACCCATGACTCTACTTAACCAGTGTCTAGACTAAAGAGGTACCCAGAACTATCTCCTATCTTTATGGGCCTGCTTTTGAAGACTTGCTTTAGTTGAATTTTGTTTGCCAAAGTTCTGGCGATGCGCTAAACTCCCATTTGATCTCTCCTTGCTGAAATGAGAACATCAGAAAAAAAGGGGAGTAGCAAAGCAGTGGGTTAGTGAGCAGGCCGAGCAGGCTGGCTGCTAAAGCTTTCCATTTTCTGTTTATTATAAATCTGAGTGTGAGTTTGTTTGTGAATTGCTATGATTGTGATCATGCAGATAAGATAAGAATAGGGGAAGCAGTTAATATCAGGCTTGCAGGCCGATTTCTTGGCAGCTGTTAAAGCAATTATATTTAAATGAGTGGATGTTTTATTCAGAAAGCTTATGAATGTGTCTCTTAGTGACAGGGATGTGATTATAAGGAAAGATAATCAGATTTATTGCGGTTGCTGTTGTGTAGTGCAGGTGGCACAGATGTTGCATGTCATGTTAAACATTAAACATTTTATTTTACCCCTTTCGCACCGAAATTAGCGCGTTGACGCTGGTTTTTCAGACCCGGAAAGACCCCGCTTATAGATGCTGATTGTCTCTTTTCCCATTGCCAGTGAAGTATACTCCTGTCGATCTCCTTTCTGCTGCGTCACTGTCTGACGTCACAAATGCGCCTGAAACAGGGTAAGTAAACAATGAAGATGTTGCAGTGGTTAGGTCTTTATTGTATCTATTCCTCATGCAGTCTGTGTATCAAACTCAGCGCCGACAAATTTAGAACGATGTTTAAGCGCTGCTTGGACCGAGACGGGCGGAATTTGTTGCAGGAGTTGCCGACTGCGCATAGCATCGTGCTGGAAAGGGGGAGGAGATTAGCGTGTTGACACGGGTTTTGTGTTCCCATCAACGCCGATGTTTGCGTTTTAGTCTTTCATCATTGCCAAAACCAAAATCACAGATGAGCTGTGTCCAGTTGTATGTGCTTTAAGTATTGTTGTATTCAATTAGGACACCAGAGAAAGATGTGAAAGTCAGAATGTTTGGTTTCCGAAGGTTTGGACCGTAAAAGCTGCAGTTAATCAAGATATTTGTCGAATAAAATGTCCTTCTGGGTGTTGTTATTGGCTTTTACTTAATTGGAATGTAATTTAGCTATAAAACAGTAAGACTTTTAAAAGTCCAAATGATAAGTAACTCCCTTAAACTCTGAAAGATTTTATAATTTCCTGTGCAACAACCCAGAAAGTGCACCTACAAGGCTGAATAATATATTTCCGTTTATTTTAACACTCCCTTAACTTTCAAGACTTCCTGTTAAAATTGCTTCAGGGTGCAAGTGTCAGCTCATTATGTAGCTAAATGGCCTTTTCCTCTTGTTTTGGATTTTGTGAGTAAATACCCTATGACACTGCAGTGCAGTTTAATGAGCGTTAGTTACATGTGCACCAAGAGTCTTGTTTACCGAAGACATCAGAGACCTCATGTAAATGTAGCCTTAAGGTGTAATTGATGTGCAGAGTGTGCTTTCTCAAAAATGAAGTATAAGCACAGACAGTTGCAGAAGAAATAGGAGGAAAAATAGCTCAGAGAAAACACAGTGAAAATGTGGATTTCACTGCATGTTCTGAGTGTTGGAAGATCTACAAGAGCCGGCTGTGTTATTCCTACATTCCTCTTGGTCAGTTCAAATCAGGTAACAGCGTGCAGGCAGAACTGGGTGCATGGCGGTCCTTACCCAGAGAAAATAAATGATGCAATATTCAGCAATATATTATGATATACATACAATTCCATATTGCCTGCTTCACAAATACAATTATATCTGCAATGCAAATCCATTTAGAGAAGATTGGTTATAAAGCTACAGCTGAACTGGATCCTGCAAACACGGTAAAAGCTCTAGTTGTTAATCACAATACATGTAAAGCAGCATGAGTGCAGATGAGACTGTGCTGGCCCCACGTCACATCTGCTCCACTGCCATTAAAAGCCCAGACTGAGCAGTGAACTCCCTCTTGCACTTTGAACCTCATAGCTAAGGACATGGCTGAGGCTTCCTGTCTGTCTGATTTTTCCTCTGCATCTCGACCTGGAAATATCAAATGGGAGGCAGTGTTTGCAAACTGTAACAGCTTGCTGCTGTAGGATTCACACAGTCCTCCTTTACTAATATTAAATAGGATGCTAGGCTTTCACAAGTCAACTAGCTCGCAAGCCAGAATGCTAAACAACAAGATTAAGGGATGGCTAGCTTAAGCTGGTAGCAGCCAACAACCTTGAAAAGAGAACTATGCCTATATTTCTCCAATTGCACTTAAAAGTCTGCATGTCTGAATTAGTAATTCATCAATTAAATGCTCTACCATCAACTTTCAACACATCCTTAAACTATAGGGACAGTTAAGATAGGAGACAGTGCATTTAGAGTCATTTCCAGTGTCTATGCAGCGCAGGTTTTGTAACTGCATGAAGTCGTGAGTCTCTCAAGTCAAATGGGAGTAGTGAATATTAGCAGTTCTTTCTCCAAGTTGTCCCACAAGTGAAGATTCAATCACAAGAAAACTATCTTCCAAACATTCAGAAACTGAAATGTCAACTTTCAGGCAAACAAATCAGGAGAAAATTAAATTGTTTTGAGACCTTTCTCAGTCCCAGCAACACACTCTTGTTAGATAAAGACATATCTGTGCTGCAGAATATTGTCAGATTTGGCAACGCAGAGATATCTGTTTCCTCTTGTGCCAACTTCACTTTCCATTAGGAAAAAAAGACATTTAGGGAGACTTACATGTGAAACAATGAATCAAGTTTTGACTGAATTGTCTCTTTACCCCCCTTTAAATCCCAAGGCTTCATGTAGGCTACAGCTGACTTTCAGAACCTACCACAGAACAGCTTGGACTGCATAATGCTTGATGGAATAATCACATCAACAGTGTAACACAATTTACTCGTCAGCCAAAAATCAAGTGACAGCAGGATTTTATTTTGCCAAGAAAAAAATACATCACCACTAAAACGTTCTCATGGATATAATGCTTTAAATGAGATTACCCTCTTTATTATGAAACATGAGACATTTTATTTCTGCAAATGACAGGTCGATGCTGCACTTCAGTAGATGCTGATGCAGACAGTTACATCATCTCGTTTTACAATAAAAAAGGTCATTTTTCAATAAACTGAACTTCTGACTGGTGAGTAAAATTGTAGCCTCGGCGATAACTGAGTCTAAGTTAAATATGCAGTATAGTTTATAAAAGATGATCACCGTGCTGCAGGTCATTCCATCAAAAACATGTTTTCAGAGTTAATAATGTAATTCTGCTCTCGTTCAAGGAGACAGAGCTGAGAAAATTCAGGAATCTTGCCAGGCTTTTGAAACCAAATGTGAGAAATGTTGCATTGCATTGCATTAGTTCTTTCTAAGGAGCCAGTGTTCATCTTGTGTCTGCAGGGATGAAGTATAAAGAGTCCAACAGCAATGCATCGATATGGTTTAAGCAGACTTTGGATGGAGAAAAGTAACAGTAACAGGATATAATGTATAATAACATTGTCCAAACTATAGACTGTATAAAAAAAATGGACGACATGACAGCTCCCTAAAAGTGACGCCAAAACCTCTCGAGCGCCCCCTGCTGACTGGCTGCAGTATAGGTCATAAAGCCCGCCTCCTCCATGTTAACAGATGGGACATGAGTCAAACTATCAAATCAAAATACACGTCAAATAAATATATTTTGATTTACGTCCAAGTGTTCATTTTTCTGACAAGTTTAGTTTTAATTAGCTTTAGTATTAATATGCTGTAAAAAGGATGATTGACAGCTCTGTTGATAAATCCGGCTCCTGCAGCCGATCTGTTCCTGATTAGCAGAGTAGAACGGCGAGAGGAGACGTAACTAAAACAATCACTACAGTCAAAGGCTTATGCACTTTTCACCTGCCGTAGCGAGTCCTCAATGGCTCGACTCAGCAAGTGCGGTATGCTGCTGCCCGAAGACAAACCGTAGGTCCCACATTGCCCCGATCCTTTCCTCCCTTCAGTGGCTGCCCGTTACATGCAGGATTGATTTTAAGATTCTTTTAATAACTTATAAAGCACAACACGGTCTGCTCCCACCTCTTACATTATAGAGCTAGTGACATCTTACGCTCCAAACCGTGATCTAAGATCATCCAGAGTACCTTTATTCGTTGTATCTCAGTAAAGGTCGGTAACCAAGGGCAACCAGGTGTTTGCCATCAGAGCCCCTAAGCTCTGGAATTGCCTGCCCGAGGACGTTAGGCTGGCAAACTCATTACCTGTTTTTAAATCTTTAATTAATACATATTTTTATAGGGAGGCCTTTTTTAATGATTGATTGGTATTTCATGTGCTGCAGTGATTTATTTAATTTGCCCTTATTTTATAACTTTGCAACATGTTTTTTTATCCCATGTATTTTGCGAAGCATTTTTAATCCGTCTGTTTTAATTTTGTTTTATTCTATGTATTCACCAGTGCAAGAATGCAGCGCCTATCATGGGGGGTATTTTGCCTTCAAGTTCATACAGTGAGAGTAGATGGAGACGCGTCGTCCATCTTTATAAACAGTCGTTGGTTCAATCAAAAAGCAGAACAATTAAAAGCAGCACTCTGCTCTCTCTTTTGCTTTCTCGCCACACTACCCTCTCTCTCTCTCTGCAATGAGCTCTCGGGTGGTTTGACGGAGAATTGGTGGAAATTAGTGTCACATTAAACCTGATGAGCTTTATAGAGACTTAGCTTATGACCCATGAGAAAGAGGGAGGAGGACACGGCTGACACCCACGGCACTAAAGCGGGAAAGCTCACACCTGACACAAGCACACACGGGGTGGGATCGTGTGTAAGCAGCTGTGTGATCCTGTTCAAGGAAAGCCGCGAGTGTTTGTATTAAAGGGAAGTGTGCATGTGTGTATATTTCTCTCTTTACATGCCTCGTAATTCAAAAATTCAATCCAGGAAGGAAGTATTCAGATATTGATTCACAAGTTTCAAGGCTTATCAAATGTCGATGCACTGCACAATAGCCGGGGCTGCAGCTAGGATTGTATTAATCCTTAAGTAGAACACTTTTATTTGCCAACATGAAGAAGAAATGCCGTTTCAAAGCCCTCTCCACTCTTTCAAAACTCTGGTGGAGACATAATATGTATCGACATTTTTTGCTTCCTAAAGGTTGTTAAATTTGAATGTAACACGCCTGAAAACACCGGAACCACGTGAAATGTGTTCAATGTTATTACTGTGAAATATGGAGGTTGCTGAAATCCAAAATTTGCAGGAATAACACATTACATGACCTTGGGTTCGTTTTTGGTCCTCCCATCCATATACGCAAATATGTCTTCTATTTATTAAATCTGACACGTCACATGAAGTCACAAAGTCTGGGTTTTATTTCTTTTCATTGCGTATTCTCTCAGTATTTCTGACTGTGAACTTTTGCACACTCCCTTGGTAATACCGTGCACCTTCCTGCAGAAACTGTACAGCTCTCTCAATGCTACTTGAAATAGATATATTGTTCATGCTTTATAGAATATGCTCTCCTATTTTTATTACTTAATTCCATTGTAGTGTCTTGACTGTACTGAAGTACTGCTCTTGACTTTATTTCCACTTTTTATTTAATCTCTCGGTTAATTGTTCTGCAACAAAACACCAAGGCAAACTGTAATAAACCGACTCTGATCCTGATATTACCATTTTAATTTGATTTCATGCATTTATGGAGGAGTTTCATCCTCATTTTATGTAACACGTAATGTCCCCACGCTTGTCCCTCTGTATTTAAACTCCAGCAGCACTTCAGAATCAATGCTAATGTTGGTTCAAACAAGGCGTGAAAACAGCAGCTATTTGATCGTTAGCTTGGGCTCTCGGAAATGATGGTGTATTTTCAACTTTCTTTTGACACTATAATTGAAAGCTGAAATCATAATTAGATAGTATTTTCATAATCAATGTATTGCTTAAGTGAGTGTTCAAGGAGAAAAGCCAAACACCGTTTGGTTTTCAGCTTCTTGAATTGGAGGATTAGATTTTTTGCTTTTCCTAAATGAGGATGATAACAATATTTTTTGATCGATGGCTTGATAAAACAAGGTATTTAAGAACCGACAAGGTTAAAAAGTACTTTTTGGATTGGATAAAAGTCTGGGACTAGGGATGCTAATTTAAATTTAGATTTTTTTTAGAATTGAACATCATTTTTAGAAAGAAGCTCTCCATCATGCACGCTCATTCTTTAATTCATATTTTCATCCTCAGACATGACTACCTTTGGTACCGACAATCGTGACAACAGATATTAAAACACTGTCCAGTGTCCATTACGCACTGGAGAGTACAGCTATGTTATCCAGCAGCAACATTTACAGCAGACCTTTCTATGATGGTCAGCACACAGCACTTTATAAAACATAAGTTACGCGGCTATGCCTCGTGCGTAAACAAACTCAAAAACGGCCAATACGTTAACAACAGGATATGGAAACTTAAAATAAAAAGGCCATTTTGCTCTCCTCTCAGGCTCAGCTCAGCTAACGACAACAAAACATGTGTTTCCCAAATATTTTATTGAACCGGTTAACCGGATAAAATTCTTAACGGTCAGTTAACGGTTAACCGGTTAAAGTGCACGCCCTTCTTGGACTACATTATCTGAGAAAGGGAATTTAAGTACATCCTAACATTTAAAGAGTGATCGATTAATGGAGTAAACAATAGGCAGCCTTAAGTTTAACAAATAACGGTAATAACTTGGTTGCAGGTACCGTATTTAAAGCACTTTGTGGTACACTACAAAGGTCTTATATTTCTGATTGAACTTCCTCACACTCAGTTTATCACTCAAACAACATAAACTTTCACTGACTCCATCTTCTCCACTCATCCTGCCCTTATCATGCAGTCAGTCAGGCATGCGACAACACCACTTTGGGTGTCAGAGACCTTCCAGGCCAGCTGTAACATTAACGCACACGTACAGACTGAGTTCACCTTCTCTGCTCCTCGTTCCCCTCCCGCCTGCCTGCCTGCCTGCCTGCCTGCCTGCACTGACAGTCTGACAGTCGCCCTCACGCTGAGTAAATGTCCACACCGATCCCAGATAAAACACTGCCTCTGCTGCCCGCCTGCTGTCAGTACATATTCATTACAAGTCATATGCTACAACAGCCGACCTCAGCGCATCACGGCTGATGCTGACAATGAGCTGGCACATTAGCTTCACGGGGGAGGCACTCATCTTGTCAGGAGCAGCAGCCGGTATCACCAGCAGCGGTATGGGAAGTGTTGTTGTAGCATGACATGATAGAGACAGTTACTAATGGTACTAGTTACCCTACAGTGCTGCATGTGGTATCTCAGGATGGAGTTTGGATCCAGATCCGTGGACATCCAAGCAACCGCTCCTTGAATAATGAATGGGGAGGGAAAGCGAGGCGGCAACTGCCAAAGCAGAACTGAGTGTGAATGCTGACGAGAAAGTAAAGAGGGCAGAGCAGACAGAAACTTAGCGAGATGTGATTAGACTGAGAGTGAATAAATGAGAGGTGAAAATGAAGAATTTACAAGGTGAGAAGTAAGATAAACAAGTTAACAAGCTTGTTACCGCTGCTTGTTTGTGTGGATTTAAGGAAACAGGGGAACTATTTTTATGTTACTGATTGAATGAGTCTCTCCATTTAGGAAAAAAAGTGTATTTTAGACGTCAGAGTTATTAAAAAGGTTAAGCTCTGTAAAATGAGCTCTCAAAACGACACTCCAAGGGCTGGTGGATCCCCGAAAGCACACTGGTCTATTATAAGAAAGGTCAGAAGTCTTGATTCATGTGAGGCAACATCTCTGAGGTCTTTTGTTGTGTGTTTTTTCCAGGATGTTCTATAAACGCACCAGCATTTTTACCAAACACATGCCTCAAACTCAATGTCATCACTGCCTGGACTACTTCTTCTCTAAGTGAGGAAATGGGGGCACGCTGTGTGCTGCCTGCGCTTTCAGATTGTGTTGTCATGCTGCTGTGTCGTCTCTGGCGTCGCGACGTTTAAGGACCGCTCAGGAGGGACTGCGGAGACAGATGATAGAATAATAAAAAAAAGTCAATTCATTCAGCAGTTTCTAATTATAAAGACAAACATTAAGCGCACTAATGTTCGAGCAGCATGTGCTTTATTTTCTTCGCAGTGCAGCTGACAAAACCAGAAGCAGCGAAAACAGCTGGATGAGAGACATTACTCGGTCTCAGCAGAACTAGATTTTAATATTTAAAGTAGCAGTGAACATCAAGTTTTGGGGTCAGGCTCTTACAACTCAAAGAGTTAGAGACAGAGTGCAAAGCAGATACTAAGAGCCGTGATTATTTCTGAGGGACTGACCAGGAGGCAGCCACAACACGTGTGTTTTAAATCTGGGTATTTAGATTAAAGCTACAGAAGGCAACATTATATCATAAGAACTTTGTTAAATGATCCGCCCGGTCTGAATCAAACACCAATCAGGGTTAGCTTTCCACATAACAAGCCAATCACAGCGACTCTGTACAAACTAGTGTCATCCGGCTTCTACGTGACTTGTGTCAGCAGGGCGCACGCAGAGGTCATGTCAGTCAGGAGCTATGGCAACTTGTGATAACTTTCCTGTACTGACAACGGCAAGGAGGAAGACCATGGAGGAGAAAAAAGCTACAACGACAGCCCTAAATTAAAAGAGGGATCAGACGAGTGCGGGTGTAATGGGCTGAAGAGCGAAGCAAAGCAGAGGTTTCCCTGTTCCTTCTTGACAGGTAACAGTAGCTCTTACAGTAACAGCTAGCGTTAGCACAAAGCTACAATACCTGGAGGTAAAAAGTCTGTCCAAACCAAGAATCGTAACTATTAAAATAACTTTAGTAGTAGTTTTGGAATAAACAGCATCTCTCCTATGGCGCAGGGAAAAGGTCAGCAGCCGATCTATTGGGTTGCTAGCTTTGGCGTGCTAGTTGCCAGCCTTGAAAGCTAATGACCAGCCTAGCCAGTCGCTGAGCCATTGGGTTGCTAGCTTCGGCGTGCTAGTCGTTAGCCGCGGAAGCTAATGACCAGCAAAGTCAGTAGCCAATCCATTGGGTTGCTAGCTTAGGCGTGCTAGTTGCCAGCCTCGGAAGCTAATGACCAGGCTAGCCAGTCGCTGAGCCATTGGGTTGCTAGCTTAGGCTTGCTAGTCGATAGCCTCGGAAGCTAATGACCAGCCTAGACAGTAGCCGATCAATTGGGTTGCTATGTTAGGCGCATGACTTGCCACCCTGGTCGGATGAATAGGCGGCTTCTCATTTACCACCGCCGGCCTCTCATTTACCACTGATGGCCTCTCAATTGCCAGCACTGGCTTGTCATTGGCCAGATCAGTAGCTGGCTTTGGCAAGGATGTAGCCTCCCTCGGCCTCTCAATAGTCTTAACTTTGTCCTTTTTCCCTGAGGCATACTCTTCTCTCTCTCTCTCTCTTCGCCCTGTTGCTGCACAGAGACGCGCCGCACCACTGCGCTGCACACACCAGTTGCAAAATGCGTGTGCATGTTTGGTGTAGCAGAGTAATACAGAGAGGTGGAATGTTTTTACATTTGGAACGTTCATATTGCTTAATGCCACTTTAGCACAGCTGGGAATATTCACACAGATTTCATCATTGCACGACTCTAAAAAGTACCATTTCCTTACTGTTGACAATTTCAAAGCACTTTCATAATTACACTGCAATATACTGTCTCTACCATCCAAAGTACATCAAAGGAAAGCAGTCACAAACTGCAGTTTGTATTAAAAGCTACAAGCCTTTTGGAACTCCGTACCTGTCAGTTCAAAGCAGGTTCAGAATTATAAAACACTTTCTACATCAACAAAGTCCTGTTAAAACGTGCCCAGATCTGTAATCATGACACCGACTAGATTATTTCTATACTTGAGCTGCTTCTATAAATGTTTTGTTTGTCTTATTGATTGCTTGTATGTTTTTTTCTTTCTCTTTTGTCGTTGCTGTTTTTGTTCTCAGTTACATATCCACTGATTTTAAGAATCCAAACTGTTATATGTAATCTTCAGAAGCACTCACATTCCTTTGGATTTGTGTTTTTGGCCATCTGACAAATGCGAGTCCAAGAAGTATTTCAAATTTACTGTACTTCTTCCAACACTTCTGAGGGAAATGTCTTGTTAAATGTTCCACTGTGTTCGCCGTGGGCAGGGTAGGCAGTATTCAGTCAGTTTTGGAGCGCTTTCGCTCTAAACAACTGTCTGCTGCTACTCATGAAAACTAGCTTGATTAGAGCAGCGAGCCAAATACGACATTTTGTGGGCCATTTAACCGAAACAATAAGCTAATAGCTGTTACAATGCCGCAGACAGCTGTTAAATGTGGTGATAACTGGCCATTGTTTTTTATATAACAGTTCTATGAATCCTAAGTAAGAAAAAGAAAATGTTCCAATCAGATTAAAACACATTAATTATGCTTTCAGCCTGTTATCATTCAACAATGAGAATATAGCCCAACACACTGTATCTGTCTGGTCAACAAAGAAAAGGCGAAGACAGAGAATCAATCTAACTTTGGCCTTGTGGGGCCGATGTCTGTGACTTCACGTCATGCTGTCCTGCACACAAGCGTCATTTTGACAAAAAGAGCACACATCGTCCTGACACCGATGTCAGGTCCTTTCCAGCTTGACAGAAGCCGTACCTGGAGACAGAGACGCCAGGCGCTGGCAGGTGGAGCTGCTGAAGGGATGTCTTGATGTTTGACGTGTATTTAGGGCGTTATCAACCTCCTTTTGCTATTTAAAGGGCCAGTTCAACCTCAGTCCTGTCATGCTATTATGGGGAGCTAATGCAATTATGGTAGAACAAAAATGCAATTTCGCTCTGTGCCTTTGGAGGACGCTATCCGCTTCTCCAATGGGCCCTGGAAAACATCTGCCAGACTACGTAACGTGCATCTGGCGGAGGCCAGGGAGCTCGCTAAACTACACTTCCTCAATCTAGGATGCCCGCCTCCGATGTCATGTCTCGTTTAAAATCGTCAGGTTTAAAGTTGAAAAGCAGCTTCTTAACTTTTTTCCACAACATGAAACATCCAAACATTAAGTGTACGGTTTCACCGATTAAATAATTAACATTATTAAGTAAACTAAAGTCTTAACTTGCACTCGCAGAACGTGACAACTGTCTAGTGTAGCTGATGAAAGACACACAACATGTCAAGGGATCTATTTCATCAGTGGACACTTTCCATTAAAACCACCTTAATCTCTTCACCCCAGCAGACAGACCAGAGAGGCCCAGAGCACACAGCTCTCAGGTGAGTCTGACCGCCCGGTTCACACAGATTACACAGAGACCGACAGGTGGACAAAGAGGGACTCTAAAAGACTCTGTCAGCCTGTTTAAGGAGGCCATGTGATTTTTCCACAGCAGCATGCCAGGTTTGAGCATCTATCGCTCAGCTCACACACTCTGTGGTAAATTATGGAGAGGGAAAGACCGAGACATGAAAGGTACAGAGAGTGCAGGAGGCGAGGTATCTCTGCAGACGGCATGAAATCACATGTTGGACGGCTGTGTTGATCAAATCCACAGAGCTGTCTGCAAGCAGAGGAAATATTGATGTAATCATCTGGATTTACACAGCAGAGAAGCTGATTGTCAACCACATCTATTCCTGGAGACACTTTTCTTTTAATAAACACTCAACATAATCAATCATGTCGTTCCTTCATACACTCCACCTACAGTCCTGCACACTTACAATCAGTCATAAGCTTTCTTTCTTTCTTTCTGTCTTTCTTTGTTTTCAAGAATTTCCCTTGGGCTGAAAGCTGCAGTTCAAACTTCAAAGTTTCAAAGGAAGTATAAGAAACCTGTGTAACCCCAGGTTATCCGTTGAGTAAACTTTATGTTCAGGAAGGATGTTTTGACATCTGATCGAGGAACCTGACAGTACCAAACACTGCTAACACTCCGGAGCTGCAAGGAGCATCAAAATGTGATGACAATCTCAACAAGTTACACAGGCACAAACCAAACATGTTCTGACAGCAACAGAAAACACTTTACGGATTTGCATCAATGAAGTGTGTACCCTATAATTCTGAATTTTCCTGGCATGCAATTTAAAGGAGCAATTTGCTTCTGGAGAAAGCCACTGTCAGTCAAAGCTGGTGTTCTCTGTAATCGCTAGAAGCAATAATATTTGAAATTGGCGCCATAGCTGTGGAGAAAGTTGTACAAAGAGTTTGTGGTTTTGCCCCTTCCACATTCTACAACACCCAGCATGCATTGCGCCCCTCCCTCTGAAAGGAACGGCCCAGCGAGAGACGCTGGAGTGAAATACTACAGTTTCGCTGCAGGCAATGGCTCAGAGCCGTACAGAATCCGAAATACGACGAGAATATACCGGTGGATCGTCTGAAAAATCTTCAGGTCTGCAGTCTACATTTAAAACCTGACGATTTTGAACGAGACATGACAGCGGAGGCGGGCGTCCTAGATTGAGGAAGTGTAGTTTAGCGAGCTCCCTGGCCTCCGCCAGAGGACGTGTTTGACATAGTCTGGCAGAGGTTTTCCAGGGCCCATTGGAGAAGCGGATAGCGTCCTCCAAAGGCACAGGACTGAGGGTGAAAATCGAACCGAGGGCGAACTGGCCCTTTAACATCATCATCTTTAAAATAAGTGCCCTGATAGAGATATTACAATTGTACCACAGAAAAAGTGTAATTGCTATAAAGACCTCATTTGCATTGTGTATATTATCAAGTTGACTGTCCGTACAGCGTGTCACTATATTATCATCATTCCCCAGGACGCAGCTCAGTGGCTGATTTTACATGTAAACAAAAAGAGGATTTCCTCAGCAGATAAATAAAGCATAAAAACTTCATTTTCATGCAAGACGCAAAGTTTCTTAGAAGCTGACTGCCGGTGCAAACAGCTCCCATTTTTTACTCATCCAAAAAGATCAAAAGAATTCGAGTTAACCAGCCAGTTGACCTTTGATTTCACAGCCATTAGTCAGTATCTGCTGAAAGCAACTGATTGCTCATGCATCAAGCAGCTGCAACACACGTACACACATGCAAAGTGAAGCAAAACTGCCTGCATGAAAATATAGTATACATGAAAATATAAACATACCCTGCAGCACGTTAAAATAAACACACACAAGCACACACTCTGCCCCCTCCTCCTCCTTCTGTGGCCATAATGAAGTAGGTCTCCAGACAGGCTGCTGTGGTAATGGGCTGCTCTCCTCTGCTCTCTACCAGCTTCAACATCCAGACACAAACCATGACTTCATGCCCCGCTTGTCCTCTCCTCAGTCACTGACACAGCTCTCCGTCTCGGCCGTAAAGCTCCCATTTTCTGCCTTGTTTAAGAGCAAACTAGGAGATAAACTAGGCCAGCAAATTAAACACACATTACTGATGTACTGCACCCAAAAACAGCATTTTTAGGATGGATTGGTATTGACTGTATAAAGCCCTCTTCATTTCCCAACCAGTGTTCAATCACACTGCGCTCTGTTAACTGCACAGTGAAGTAAGCGCACAAAATAATTTAAAGCTTTCCAGCAGAAGGGTTGTTTTATGTCTTTTTCTGCAACACTTCAAGGACAACCGTACTTCTAAAGTGTAGCTATTGGTTAAAATTGAATTAGAACTTTGATATATTGCTAGATTATGTATATTTGGGGTATAAGGAGAGCCATCCTGTTCATAGTTTGTCCTGCTAGAACTTATTCAGTAAGAAATACTCCAGGAAACTTTTGCTTTCTGGCATCTAATAAATGGCACATTATCGCTTCTGAGCACTAAAAATGTGAATACATTTCTGTTGTGACTTCTTTGCAGTTTTGGCCCTATATTAACGGACTCAGATCATGACCTCATGGGTCAGGAATGGTCGTAAAAATCAGGATGTAACAGGAATGTAAGAAAATATTGCTAATCATAAGAGATGGCAGTATCATTTTTTGTGATACTGTATCAATTTTCCGGAACATTGTATCGATCCGTCATTGTTTACATTCAAAGATCTGTTGCAGTGGTTCTTTTTGTGTTGTGTTTTAACCCTGACACTAATCCAGGGAATTACTGGAAGTTGACAAGCCGCCATTAATGTGGTGGCGTCTCCCTACAACATCTGCATGTTTGCAGAAATGAACAACTTTCTTCATTTACCGCTACTTTCTGTGTAACTTTACTTTTGACAACGATTTTAAGGACATGGGGGAGAACCTGTGGAGTTGATCAGCGGCTCTAACAGTCGCGACAAACTTTGACTTTGGAAAAAAAGTGCACAAGCATTAACGTCATGATGATAGACAGAAGGGGAGAGATACTTTATTGATCCAGAGGGAAATTTAGGGACGGAGCTACTGACGAGGCTGCCACTCGCGTCAGCGCCGGATGTCAAGAGTGAAGAAGAGTCCCCCCGGATGAGACAGGACACGCTGGACATATTATAATAACAATAATTTTGGCCCCTCTCTGAGTGGCCTGTAGATGTATTTTGATGTTCATCGCCAGGTGACTAATGAAATCTAGCTAGCTAGTTAGCATAATCAAGTAAGAGCTGCATGTAATCATTACAGAGCAGCTGTATTAGCAGGAAAATAGAAAATAGGTGCTGAATGAATATCTATTTAAAAAAAAAGGATTTGAAAAGGATTAAATGCAGCTGTTAGTTGATTCAGCTAACGAGTAGTATTTCATCATGTGATCAGGCTGCTGTTGTAACCGATGTGTAACAATTATGTAAAATCTAAATAATGTTAAGATCGCCCGATTTAGCTACCTTCATTAGTAAAGAGAGGCAGCTGTCAGGCAGCTAACATTCTTAATCCAACTAACCGGATTAGTCTATAAAGCATGGTTGTAATCTATCTGCTGCTAATTGATGCTTCTGCTCCAGTGGAACAAGGCAGCTGAAACAGGAAGTAGAAGTATGATGATATGGTAGTGTAATCACAAAGAACACAGGCTTTTGAGTTATGCATTGCACAATATATTGCCTTTTTAAAATATATGCATCGTATCACCAGATTGCTTCATATAAACATCCCTTATATTATTACAAGTTTTAAATAATGTACATCCTCACATCTACTCCTCTGAGCTCCCACCTGAGTTAACTGTGCAAGACCAAGCCAAGCTTTGAGAGGTAAGGATTTGTGTATCCTTTTCATGATTAAAATATGAGAATGGATCAAAGACTGTAACAGAAAATAAGCAACGTGGAGGTAATCTTAAACAGGAAAGAAACTGCATTACTCTGTTTAAACACGTCGACCAAATTAAACATTTCATTAACCACTAAGCTGATCATTTCCAGTGCCGCCCAGAGCCATTATCGGTTGTTTGAGGGAGAGGAAGAAGTCCACAGGGAGCGATCGCCTGCTCCTTTAAGCCTCACCACAACACGCGCTATATCATCAGGCTACCATAATCCACAACTGCAGACAGCTGCAGTGTCTACCACATAAGCACTATCCACCCTGAGCTGTCGGTCTGTGGCTGCACTCCAGATTTTCCTCCAAGCTGGTTAAATAGCACAGGTTGCTTCTGCCATCTCTTTTGGAGAGGCGGGCTTGTGGGTGGCGGCGGCGGCGCTTTCCATGCCCTTTAAAGACACTCAGACATCATGCCTGCCGGGAATGTAAAATGCCATGTTAATGCCACATTAGTGATTAATACAGTACGTCCACTAAAACTTAATATGATGCATTGGGCTTTCAAATGTTAAGAAATTAATCTGAGAGTGATAAAATGTGGTTAGAGGGATGCAGTGGCCCGAGGAGGAGAAGGAGGACGGATTAGAAAGCACAAAATCCTCCCTGATGGGTGACAGACAAAACAGAAGTCCTGTGCTGCTCTGCTGGCGAGAGCGAGGAGAAGCTAGCTGTGCAGTAATCAGCCAGTGAAGTGCTAAGGCCACAGGTTGTGTGTAATAGCTAATTGCTGTAGCTGTAAACAGCCAGCACCATTACATTTACAGTGCTGTTCGTACAAGGCTTTGGTCAGAGGAAAAAAAGAGTGGCTAATTAGTGTCTGTGTGATACGGGGCTGAGGCTGAGACTGATAGGGCCCTCTCCCTGGCTTACAGTGCTCCAGGGGTGTTTATATATATATATAACTGAAGCATGCAGCGAGTGCGGGATGGGCACAGTGAGCTGATTCACTCTGGCAGACACTGATGTGGCTAGTCAGTGTGATCAATCAGCATTTAATCATGGTTGTAATCACACGCGGCAAAACACAAACAGGCAGTGGGAAGTCCAATGATTCACGCATGCAAGTCATGGTGACATCATCAGGCTCTCTAAAGACTGGGTGATACGGATAAAATGAGAATCACAACAGGACAATAGGCAGCTGAAGTGATAAGGAATACAGATCCTGACACAACTCGTCTCTTGAATTAACTTAATACATGATGACAGATGATCACCTAAAGGAGGCAGGCTCATTTAAAGTGAGCCATTTGGCCTTTGCTGTTTCAAAGTGTATTCATTTTCTATGATGTTAGAGGAGGTGGTTATATTTCAGGGTAAGTTGGCCGAAATCCATTAAAACACTGTAAGAATAAAAATCTAATAGGATATAGCATAACATTTTAAATGTAGGGCACAAAGTACTGAAAACTGTTGGCACTGCTTGGGTTAAGACGGCATACACCAGTTGAGAAGTTTGGCCTCTTATCTACACTGACGTTAGATTGATACCAAATCCTGAATATCTTCAGTTGAATAAATGTCGGCTAAGTCACGCTATTTTGTGAGAAAATGGTTTGATGCCAGAAAAAATAAAGCAAACGCAGTACCCAGCGTAGAGCCGCCCCAGAGTGTACATAGCGTTACATAGCGTTCCAGCGTTGCGGAAGCTAAACGTGTGTGAGGTGTAAACAAACAGTGCAAGCTTCGTATACACAAACATGGCGCTGTTCCGCCCCTGTTAAAACTGTCCCGCGTTTTAAGCCCCTTTTTACACTGCCAGTTCAAGGCGGGATTATTACGCCTCTGTTACGTTGCATCTTCTATGTAAAACGCACAGAGGCAGAACGGTGGGGCGAAGTCGTTCCACCTCTGAGCCGACATCAGAGGAAGTAACAGAGGCTTTACGTCAGCGTTGCTTGGTCCGATGTAAAATGGCAAAGGCTGCACGACGGCGGAGCTTCGTTACTGCGCTGAGGCGGAACCGCAGTGTAAAAGGGGCTTTACACAGAAGGCGAAACATCGCAGAGGAGCAATAATCCCGCCTTGAACTGGCAGTGTAAAAGGGCCTATTGATAAATACTACTAAACTACAAAAACAACTTCAAATCCAAAAACAAAGGTACAAATTTGACATTCAGATGAAGACAAACAGTCTAAAAGGTGAGGGATGATAATGTTTGCACCTCTGTTAGAGTGACGTCCAAAAACACACCTGCAGGTAACGTTTATTGTCAAATGTGCATCCAAAGACAGCAGAACAGAGATCTTCATACTATGAGAGTGTGAAACAAACCCTGATCAATACAGCCTGGCCGATACTAGATTGTTATAGCTTAATGGATTTAGATTATTCCTTTAAATCCCTAAAGGATCTGTGCTGAGCTGAACTTTAGTCAGACAAACAGTTTAACAGTGTTACTGTTTTAAATCTATCTCAAACATATTATTGGCATTTCTGTAGGGGGACAACTCTTTTTGTGTGTGTGTGTGTGTGTTTTTAACTTACTTTTTCCGTGAAGCTTGAATGATTAATTGCTTAATTACCAACAATTTAATTCCTCACAACTACTACCAACTATTGGTTTAATTAGTTTTTTAAGAAAAAAAGGAACACTTCCCATATTGTAGCTTCTGTAATGACAACATTTTTGTCCCTTTTGACAGTAAATTGAAGGTCTGTTGGTTGTGGACATAATAAGACGTTAGAGGACGTCACCTTGGGCTTTAGGGAACACTGACAAACCCCCCCCCCCCCCTGTTCTCTGACATTTCATAAACCAAACAGCTGATCACTTAATCATGAAAATAATCATGACATGCATCATCAATGAAAATAATTGTTAGTGGCAGCTTGAACTTGAAGTCTGCTTGGCATCATTCATTTGGACGTCAGAATTTGGTATGGCATCTTCAGGAATAATTGATGATATCATGATACTATTCAAGTGGAGGAATACACTGAACTCCATTTAGCACAAAATCACACAGATCTGAAGTTTAACTCTTAGACTACTCAGTGTCCTTGCAGCGATGCTGTACTGAAAGACTCTCTAAGAGTAACACAGGTTAAAAGCATGCGTATTGTTCACCAGCTCTGCTTGATGGAAGGATGCTGCATTTAGCTCAAATAAGTCCTTCTTTTTGGCATCCTTAAGAGGTACCAAGGTGCTTACCTAAACAGAATCCTGTCAAGTGGGCTGCAGACGTGCTCAAACATGAACATGAATTAGGAAGATAAGCCGTCTGCACATCTGAAAAATGCCAAAAACTATGTGAGGCGACACAAAATACATGCACATAGGTGGAAATGTGCACACTGAGGCGGTTTCCCTTTTTGCGCGGCTCTGCTCCAGTTCCATCAGTCACATCACACTGACTCCCGAGTCCCCACAATCCTCCCTACGGTCATTCATCACAATGTCTGTCAAACGCTGACTCTGGTCCCTTGAGTTTCATGCTAATGTTGTCCCTGTGTGCATGTGCACCCATTCATGTATGTGTATATTTTGGCGTGTGCGTGTGTGTTTGACTGCATGCATGTGTCTGTGTGCACTCATGCATGTGTTTTTTTTCCATTTTTTGAGGGGGGGGACCAGTGTGTTTTTTTCTTTTCCTGTCTTTCCTCCCAGAGGGCGCGTGAGAGATGAAGGTGTGCCGCTGCAGTGACAGAGAGAAGAGACGGAGCGAGTCGACAGAGAGGAGTCGGGAGAAGTCAGCAGGAGCTCGGCGGCAGCAACAGGCAGAGGGCAAAGAGGATGACAGTGCCTTCTAGTTGCCTCTCTGTCAACATGATTATCTGTGAACCCGGTTTGAGGTCAAAGATGTGTCGCAGAACATGTAAGACAGTTACTAAGGAGAGTCAAACAGACTCAGTGGGCTGCATGGCAAGACGGTGACAAAGCCGCGCTAGCTTTGCGTTAACTCCCTGAAGATTGACGGAATGAAATTAGGAGAATCACGTGTTCTCCTGGCAGACGCGAGCAGGGAGCTGCTCACTTGTAGCTTTGCTGCGGCTTACTCGGATATGAATCAAAGCAGCAGGGGAGGCATCAATCTATAAGCATGAAGAGAAAATCACTACGGACGAAGTGTGATCTACTATTGTTTTTCCAATTAGCATCACAGCATTGAGTATCTCTCAGCATGACGCATTAAGATATCAATCGACAGAGGCACATCTAGACGCTTTAATTTCTCAGACCACACAAAGCTGAGGTGCAATAATGCTGCTGATGGGATGTTAATGACAATAGAGTCTACTTTCTGCAGAGCTCATAACAACAGATCAGATCCCAGAGGCAGCTTCACAGTGCTGTGTGCGTTGGGCATGAATAACTGGTCAGATCTGAGGCCCACGACCAAAAAAAAAAAACATCTCGTTAATACAGATCAGTATCAGCCGCAATCTGTGCCCGAGCTTTAAAAAGGAATCAGGCAGCTAGTTAGACAACTGCTCATTACACGACCTTGTGCCACAATACAAACTGTGCAATAACCCTGCTCCGCTAAAAGCTGACCGCAGCTGTGGTCCTGAAATTTTAATGCTTTCTGCATTTCACGGAGTCACTGGTTTAAATTCATTTCTGTACAATAAAAAAATCAGCAGAATCTCAGAACATCGAGCGAGCTTTATATTCTGTCACAGATATGAGTGATATGCATTGGGATCCAGCACCTGTTCTGCAGAACTCAAATAACAGATTTGTTATCCATCATCGTGGAGGGGTCTCGCCCAATGGCAGCTGTCATTGAACACTGAACAGCCTGGCCCAATCACAGGGCTGACACATAGAGACAGACAACCTTTCACATTCTCACCTAAGGGCAATTTAGAGTCACCAATGAACCTAATGAGCATGTCTTTGGACTGTGGGAGGAAGCCGGAGTACCCTGAGGGAACCCACGCACAGGGAAAACATGCAAACTCCACACAGAAAGGCCGCCTACGCCCGAACCGAGACTCGAACTAGGAACCTTCTAGCTGTGAGGCAGCAGCGCTAACCACTGCACCACCGTGCAGCCCCACAGGTTTGTCAACCAACAGAAGAATAATTTATTTGCTGCTGATCTATGAGAAATGTGATAGTAAATTAAATACCTTTTGTTTTTTACTTCTGGTCAACAGGAGAGACATTTAGGCCCTGTCGAGATGCAATGAGCCCAGCAATGAGCAATTAATCGATTGATTAGTTAACTGATGAAATAATTGGTAGAATAATTGATGAAGAAAATAATACTTAGTTGTAGTGCCCTATCTGACACAAACAAATCTATTATATCTTTCCTATCTTTTGGGCACTCAGCTGTACAAAACAATCAGGTAACTTTACAAAGCTTCTCTTTCTTTTTTTCCATTATTTTTTTGGCTTCTTGCCTTTTTTATTAGACCGGGCAGCTGAAGAGAGACAGGAAATGTGGGGAGTAGAGAGTGGGGGATGACATGCACCAAATGATCGGCCAGGACTGTAGCCCCTGTACATCAGGCGCCTGCTCTACCAGCTGAGCTAAACCAGCACCCCCCAAGGCTTCTCTTTCTGAGCTGGCAATGGTGGCAGCTTTTACCAGCTGAAATCACAAACATCCTTGGTTGTGGAGCTTAATAAGTTCTTAACTTGCAACAAAATTAGACTTTTGGCTGCCGTCTGGGCGATGTACTCTCTTTAAGCTGGCGTCTCTCCTCAGCAGCAGACTGATATTCCACAGCTACATTTCTGTCACAGAGAGGAACTCAATGTGAAGATTTTAAAGTAAGCTGCGGCACAGGAATCTGACTGAGAATAAAGTTTGAACTCAAAAACACTATATGAAGAAACATTACTCTTGTTACACAATTCCCCAATCTACAAACTTATAATGTTAGCAAGTCAAAATGTCTTACTTACAGGCTGATTGTCAACTTAAGTGAACCAAGGCTTCCTGTATTACAAACTATAGTACTGAAACGAATAAGTTGCAGAAAAAAAAAGGTGTGAAAAGTACCTGTAAGTAGACAACATCTGTTAATGTAGTGTGTCAACTGTGCTCATTTCACTCTGGTTGTAGAAGTGCAGTGTTTACTTCTCAGCCAACAGAAGGTGTTAATTACAGATCTTTAGGTTCGAGCTATTTATAACTTTTGTGACTTGTTCATATTGAAAGATCATTTTCATTCAATAAGGTATTTGACAAGATTTAAACTCTATAAAATGCTATCAAACTCCAACACCAGTCACAGTTACATTATTAATATGAAGTAATGCAGTCAAAAATCAATCTGCACTTAAACTGCATTAACAGGCAATAATAATGCAACACCAACAAAACAAATGCAGACTAATGCATCTCAGGGCTCTGCCAACAGTCTCTCAACAAACAGCTGAATAAATAAATATTTGAAAGTGTACAGCATGCAGCAATGCCATGATTTGAAGGATATTGTTTTACTGGTATTTTACGGTTTCCAAAGGTTTCTTTGAAGATCTGAAAAGTCTTTCAACATCCTGTTAGTCACTGAAGAAAAGAGGCACACGATTTTTAATCACAAGGTCGGTTTGTCAAGAGATATCAAAGCTTTAATCCTTTTTTCCAGCATCACATACAGTTTGCAGAGTGCTCTTCAGCTCCTCGCTGACGGACCTAATTAACAATCAGCCTGAGCGAGTCTGAGCATGCAACAAGTGGGTGTTACAGAATAGTGCTGTAGTGTCAAAACCAACTTGTGCCAGAAATTGCTCGCTTTGATCAGCCAAAAAAGAAAGAAAAAAACATGGAGAATTTGCTGAAACATTAAACCCTTAAATAATTAGCATTTTAGTTTTATCAGTGCAACGCAACAGGCTACATTCAGCAACATAACAACACCTGGCACCGGTCTGAATCTCCAGTTTTATAAGCCCAGTTCTGACACAGCAACGAAAAACAACATCAAGCAACAAGCAAGCCAAATTAGAGGGAGAAATTAACACTAGCAACCATCCAAAAAATTGAACATTTTGGCTGTGTGTTTCTGCTCTATCAAACAATCTAACAGGTACAAATCATCCTTTGATTTCTCTGATTTACTGTAAAATGAAAGAAAACTCCTTGGCTGGAGTTTCAAAGGGATTCAGGGGAATTGACTTTTCTCTAAGGCACAAAAGCAAGCAATAACTTTCCTTCAGTCACTGAAATACTGACGACCTGTTGCAGAATTGTACGTGCCAGTAAGCACAATGCTATTATGTAAAGGCTGAAGACGACAACAAGGCAACAGCAGAGAATATATTTGCAGAACAAAGCTTAAGAGTCAACCTGTGCAGCCAAACAGGAGAGATCCAAGGAGAAAACCCAGCAGGAAACTCTCAGAGCAGCAGCGTGGGAGGGAAAGAGCAGCTATCAGCATACATCAAGTCATTTCACTGGCAGAGGGAAAAAAAAATCATCTATCTCCGGAAACCTCACAAGACCGAGAACACGCAACCCTGAACGCCTCACAGGCGGACTCCTCCGAGAGCTCGGAGGCTGCTAAAAAGGCTTTGACCCCAACTGATCCAAGAGCAGAGCTGACATTTAAAAGAAGACCTGAGTGGACTCACGGTTTTGAAGTCGCTGTGGCTGCACTCCTGGCCTTGGTAGCGGCAGTAGAGCATCATCTCTTTGAGGTCGTGGCCGACTCTCTCGATGAACTCCTTCATGCTGAACGCCTTGGGCTTGTAGGCGGTGAAGTTGGATTTTTCCTCCAGGAAAGCCAGCACGTCAGGCTCAGCGAGTTGCGGCTGGGGGATTGTCAGGTGCACATCCAGCAGGGCTAGCAGCTCTCCCGCGTGGTACAGGTCGTTGCGGGTGAGGCGGCTAAAGCGGTAAGTGTTGAGGTTACAAATGGTCACGGCAGGGAAGACGAGGCTGCTCGACACCACAGCGTCCAAGCTCGTCACGTGAGGGTAAGAGAGGAAATAGGCCAGGCGTTCTGCGCTCTCCAGAGCTAACAGTCCCATGCAAGCCAGTAGAGCAAGAGCCCAGAGTAAGCGGCGCGCGCTGGGCCGACCATAAGGGAAGATGAAGCGCAGGCCGTGCAGCGTGCTGGTGTGAGCGAAGGCCTGCCAGGAGGTCGGGTGCAGGCTGGAGCTCTCTTGACTCCCCTGGCTGCCACAGCTCTCCTTTAGATCCATCATCAGCCCTCCAGCTCCACGCCCAGGGAGCCCCTGGTGCACTCACACCTGCACAGACAGAGAGGGAGTGTCAATAAGCGACTTAGCTTCACAGCCATAACTGAACACATTGATAAAGCAGGAGAGGAGCCACAAAAAAAAGCTTAACACAAAGAGGAAAAAGTCACAAAGCACAGAAAAAACACCAAATCTTAAGCCAAGCAACTGAAGCGAAGAGGAAGTACTGTTAGAAAACACAGACAAAACATGAATTTTAACACGAGCAACAACTGAAAAAGAACAGGGAGTAAACATAGGGAGGCAAAGATCTCCAAAAACCCAAACAACTACTACGGAGAGTAAGAGACAGGAGGAGAAAGATGCTCCCTCAGGGCATCCCTTTACTCTCCACCTCCACTCTCAATGACTCCCTCGAGCAGAGAGTAACTGTGGCTGCCAGTCTGCCTGTGGCTACTGTTACACCACCAACAAACACACACTTCCAAATTCCCAATCTGCCCCCCTCCACTCCATCCTCTGTCGCCCTCTGTGACTGCTCGATCTCACTGACAGAAATCCCAGGGGCAAGTCCTCTGTGACACCCACAGTGAGAGGTGAGAGTCACTTCAACCGCAAGCCAATCAAAGCTGCCTCTGTGTATTTAACATTTCACCTCATCTCCATTCAAAAACACACTCACTCACTCATGCGGTGTCTCTTTCATGCACGAGTGTGCATGCACAAACACACAAACACACGCACGCACGTCCAGGCTTCTCAGGATCTCCCGTGCCCCCGACTAATGACAAGCCTAAGCACCTCTCTCGATCAGCCTAGCGAGAAGACATCCAGCCAGCGCGACTGTGTTCGAGTCTGAGAGCGCACGTGTGTGTTTGGATGTGTGTGTGTGTGTGTAAAAGAGAGAGAGAGAGAGACACTGTGAAAGGGAGAGAGAAACAGAGAGAGGGAGAGTCGCTGATGATCAGAGCCGCCGGTTAGTCTTGCATGCCGATCCAAACTCCTCCCGTTTTCCTCTGGCCAGATACATCCGCTTTCCCTCCTCTTCCCAGCTCATCTGTGGCGGCGGCGAACAACAGCGGAGCCGGGAGAGACCGGAGACGCACACACCAACACACATGCTCGCACAGAGGGAGAGAGAGAGAGAGCGAGAAAGGGGAGAGAGATAGAGGGAGGGGGAGAAAGAGAAGAGAGGAGGGAAGACGACGCTCTCCTCGCTTGCTCTCTCCCCACAGCAAAGTCTCTTATTGAATATGTTTCCTCCCCTCCTCCTCCTCCTCCTCCTCCTCCAACACCGCCACCTTCACTCTCATTTGTCTCTCGCAGCTTTCATATTTCCACCTCTCGTCAACACAAACAGAGTGATAGATGGATGCAAAACGGGAGGCTGTCTGAGAGACAGATAGTAGAGGGAAAAAACAGTGGAGGTGGCTCGGTCGGGGAGTGGGGGGGGGGGTATGTCATGGGAAGTGAAGCAGAAGTGGAGATGGAGGAGTAAAGGGAGGGAGATGGAGGTTGAAAGGACGGATGAGGACAAAACTAAAAAAGAGCGAAAAAGGAGCGAGCGAAGAAGTGTGCTCGTGCGGGGCAGGGCAATGTCACGCAGAGGATAGTAATTCAGACACATTAACGTCACACGCACAGGAGGGGTACACAGATGTAAAGGGAATAATAAGTACACTGTGTGTGTTTGTCACGCTTCATAGAACACTGAAACTGTGAGCCTATATGTGTGATTCGACGCGTTTTATCTTGGGTGCGTTTATCAATCAAGTGAGAGGGAAAACTGCCAGCTTGTGAAGAGACTGGAGGAGACAGGAGGAGGAAGGCAGTGAGAGGGAAATAAACGCAGGGTGTGAGGGTGATAGGTGGTAAAAGAGAAGATAAAACTGCCTCGGTGTCTATCTGGACGGGAAGGAAATATAAATGGCAGGTTGTCAACGTGATCTTAAAATAATTTTCATCACTTTCAGGTGAGAGAAAAGCTTCAAGCTTAATCTAGTGGACTACAAGAGATACGGGGAGAAATGTAGGAGAATGTTACTGGATGTCTTTGGCTGTTATCAACACTTAAATGTAACTGTATGTATGTTAACTATCAGCCTATATAAAACATACACTTAATAGTCAAATGACTGTAAGCTAGCAGGAAGTTTTGACAAAATAAACCTGTCAAAAACATACCACATACAGTAAATATAGAAGAAAACTGAAGCTGTACATATGCATCAATATAAACAGCAACAAAAAACAAATATTTACGTGTAAACACAAGTAATAAAGCTTGAATAATACGAATGACTACAGTAATCGATAAAGTGTGCTGTGTAGGCAAGCTTATAATATGTTTCTATCCAGTCTGAGTCAGAGGTAGTTTGCAAAGTTCAGTCAAAAAATTTGCATTGGTAAAATCTCAACATGCTTGGAGTCAAATTATAAGGCAAGCACCACTAATTAAGAGATTAAAAGGAAACGAGAAGCCTACATCAAACAGCCAAGTCAGAAAAGTCACAACTCAAAGATTAAAAGATTCATTACATAAGTTTCAAGGAGTGCAGGGAATAATTAAGACATGTTGCATCAGCTGACAGCAAATAATAACAATTATGAAACCTAGATTGATGAACGATATAACCAGTGTTGGAGCATTACTAAGGTGGTACGTTTGAGTATTTCTCTTATATGCACCTTATTAGAGGACTGCAAGTTAACAAGCTTTTATTTTAGCAAGCTGATATCTGCTAGCTATCCTGGTTCCCTTAATGCTCTTTTTTAGCAAACTAAGCTAGCTACTTAACTCTAGCTAATTTGACGTTCGTCATGAAGTACATTAAAACTAAATAACAAAAATACTCGTTTTTCTGGTATTCGTCGCGGTGTTTTAATTATCAGAACGTGTTGTACCTGGGTAAACGTCTTTTTTTATTTCTACCTCATGCATACCATCGAAAACATTAAAGCTAGCTTAGCAAACTGTTCAGTTTGTTAATTAGCTCACCTGATGCCTTAGTTACGCAGCTCAGGGTTTTTTCAGCTGGTTGGTGCCGCATAAGTCGCTTTTTAATCCTCCCTTTTATGTGTTTTCCAAACAAATGAACCCTTAAGCTATGCGCCTTTGTGTTTGTGTAATGCTAAGTTTGTAAACAACTATAAAAAAGGGCGAAAGGCGACATGCACACGCTTAATTAGGAGCTTGCAGCGTCAACAGTCCTTACACCTGCGCGTGAAACCTACAAACTGGTGAACCGATTCAAAGATGGCGGAGAAAATTTAAGTAGCCCACAATTGCATTTTCTTTCCTTGACGATATTTTGAAGGTTAATAATGTACCTTTTACCTATTTATCTCTCAGCTCTAGTAACTTCTTACGATACATATTATGATGTTTGTATACAATGCTTTGTCAAGTTTATAAAATAATGTAGTGTTAAGTAAAGTAACCAAGTAGACCTAAATACTAGCATTTTAACAACTTTCCCAAAAAGATCAGACATTTCTGTAGCCAAGAATATCACAATTACATCCATGTGTTTTACTTGTCAGGCTAAACAATACTGAAAATTAATTTCATAATTGTTTATTTCTAATCTGTATTCATATTATGTAGCCTCTACTGTCAGCATTCTGGTACAAAGTGTATGAGGCTATTTTTAATGTGCAGAGAAGAATGCCTGAAGAGAGTATTTCAATTTTCTGTCCCACACACACTCATTTACACACAATACGCGCCTACACCCACACACACTGTCAGTCGATCACACGCTCTTTCTCCCAAATGAAATTTGCTGTGGTCTCAGACAGCTGCAGGGCTCGCTGGTTTCTTAACAACTTAATTAAGCAAATCTCCCCTTTTTCCACCGAGGTAATGAGCGTAGTTTTACAGGGATTAAACAGTCTCCAGAGTTGAAAATAAGGCTTTATGCTTTAGCCATCTTATCTGCCTTAATCCATCCAGACAATTTTCCATGCACTGGATTAATGTTAGCCTTACCATATTCTTCTCCTTTAATTTGCAAGGTATAAATGCTCAAGCTCAAAGTGTAACATTCTGATATATGAGTGAAGGTATTTGTCGGCCTTCTTGAGTTGGATTGACAGCGACGGCATATAATCAATCATACTGTTAAGAGGTGTCAAAGCAAATGTATCCATGCAAATGAGCAACATATAAAAGGCTGTTTAAATTTGAATCTACGGCCCCAACAATGGCTCAGAAACATCAGTGGTACTGTGTCAAGATACACGGAGCTGTCCATGGTGCTGAAGTAGCTGATGGATTTGTAATGTTGCCTTTATCTCTCAGTCCAGCCCATCTGTATGTTTAATCTACGATCTAAATATGATCAATTTAATCCTATATTATATTATTATTATATATTGATGTCACTTTCATTATCAAACTGACAGGTGAAACGTGTAGACATGAAAGGATCTTCGAGACACACTGCTGCCTGTAGTATTCCTACAATATTCCTGTATATTTCTCTGATCATTCAGTGGTATTGTCCTGCTAAAATTGCTCCCCAAGCTACCTCTTACATAATATTTTAAGAGAGACATGACTACAGCAATACACACTCTTATGTAAAATATGAAAACTGAATGTAAACTTGCAGTATGCCCTGAATGTATTATGTTCATCAAAGTAGAATGCATTGTGGAAACTACAGTGCAATGGCAGATTGAAACTCCTCTTCAGTCTCACAATACATTTTCAAAAAACTTTTATTCAAGTTCATTCTTAGCCTTCATAATAACGAAGGACAATACTGAAGTTGTATTGGTGCTTGAATCATATCACTTTTTTAAAAAATCATTGAATGGAGGGTATTGACATAGAGTTACAGTATATATCCTTTTTTTCTCAGTTCAGTTCTCTGTTTGGATGCTGCTGTTTCAAGGGACAGAAATGAACTTTGAGCTAAACTTTAAAGCTGCTGTGAGGAACTTTCAGTTCGTGTTGATTCTGGCGCCCCCATGTGGACAAAGCCATAGAAATAACTATAAAGAAATAATCAATCTTGTCGCTGATGGTCTGATTTGCTTTTGTAGGTCATATAGAGGTATGAGTATTAATTTCAGTCTTTTTCATAACCAGTGAAAAACTGCTCACAGGAGCTTTAAAGTCAACAAAGACAGCAAGTCCAGTAAGTGTCTTTGACCAAGGCAATCTCACCTCAAGGTTCATTAAATAGTAAACATGAATAAAGTGATGAATAGAGCGATTCTTTGATGAACTGCATACATTTTATTTTGTATTATAACAAAATTATTGATTAAAAAAAGTTTCCTCCAATTTATTTAATTTGGAAACTTTCCACACACTGTAAATTGGAGGAAACTTTTTATAATCATTGATTCTGTTGGAGGAAACCTTGGAGAAATATTGTTGTAAATTTGGAGGCATTATAGCCTGACAATCCTATTAGAAAATGTACTCAGAACAGCCAGGATACAGAAAAATATGGTACTGACGGTACTTTCAGAGCCATAGAGAGAGAGAGTTGCGACATGTATATGTAATAAACCATCACATGATTAGTTTAAACAGACATGTACTTTAACTTTTAGATTAAAATGTGCCTTGTACTTCCTGCTCGCCTCAGAGTAGAGTAGGAAGCAAAAAAGGCAGCAAAGCCATCAGTTTAAATCCTGTGTGGATATTTGGCTGAAAATACAAAACCTCAACAGCCAGTAGCTAGATGCTGTTTCTTACAGATAAACTTCTTTGCAGCTGTCTCACCTTCAACGTCCATGTTGGCTTTGTTTGAATTCTGTGGGAGGCCGGGCAACCACCATTTACACTTCACAAATGTCGCTACGAACAATGGACGAGTCCCACGGGAAAGTCTGCAGCGAACTCACAGTAAGGGTGCAATTTGGTGTGGAAAAGTCATCATCAGGGCCTTTATGCACTTGACATTTTGACAGTGGGACAACCCTGGCATTTACCTTCACACAATCAGCAAGAACGCACCTCAAAGTCCATGAGTCTGTGACTTTGGAGTTTGGGATCAGGCCATTGTCATATTTTCTTTCTTTGGTTGAGCTTTGTGCCGGTTTGCATCCATAATTATTGCATTACCACCAACTTGGGCCATTGTCACTTGGCCATTCTTGCTTAAAAAAAGGGTTGTGGCTGTAATTCAGTCCATTATAGTTGATGTGGAACACTGAAAGACATACAGTCGGATTTATTTGTGCATTTTGGTCATTATACATCTTTTTTTTGAACAGTCAGTGGATCTGAGCACATTAAAGGCTGAAAAAGTTAATACATTCATTCATAAATATGGAAAGATTTTTGTTCATACAATTTAATTCAGGAGGGTTTTCAGTTTGGGGACCTTCAAGTCTGAGTCTAGACGGTGCGGCATCAAGAGTAATGCAGGTGTTGTACCGGACCATCGTGCTGAAGAGGGAGCTGAGCCTGAAGGCAAAGCTTTCCATTTACCATCTACGTTCCAACCTTCACCTATGGAGCTTTGTGTAGAGACCGAAAGAATGAGATCGCAGATACAAGTGGCTGAAATGAGTGTCCTCCGAAGGAATTCTGGGGCCTTAGAGAGAGGGTAAGGAGCTTGGAGATCCGGGGGGAGCTCGGAGTAGAGCCTCTTCTCTTTTGCATCGAAAGAGCCAGTTGAGGGGGCTCGGGCATCTGATTAGGATGCCTCCTGGGCGCCTCCCCTTGGAGGTTTTCCGGGCACGTCCAACTGAGAGGAGACCTGGGGCAGACCCAGAGCTCGCTGGAGGGATTATATATCCCATCTGGCCTTGGGAACGCCTCGGAATCCCCCAGGAGGAACTGAAAAACGTTGCTGGGGAGAGGGACGTCTGGGTCACCTTGCTGAGCCTGCTGCCACTGCGACCCGGCCCCGGATAAGCGGAAGACAATGGATGGATGGATGGATGGATGGACAATTGAATTCAATATGATCAAAAGTTCCAGAGTAGATGGAAGTTTTTCATCACTCTTCAAGTCAAGTTTCTCAAAGTTGTTAAAGGCACATGGATAAGATGCTGAAATGCTCAGAATAAGCATTTAAATATGAACGTCTAAAGTTCATTGAGACCTCGGCAAGCTTCATCTTCCAATAAAGATCATGTGATCTGATCAAACGCTCCAGTAAAGCTTCTTCATTAAAGGGATAAATGATATAACCATGTTATACTTAAGTGCAAATAACTTGTCATGTTGCTTTTCTTTCTCTTCTTACCAAAATAAAATTATTTTTTAAGATTTTTACCTACAAGAGTAGATTTTTTTCTCCCTTTATGCGTCATCATGCGCTACACCAGAGGCTGAACTTGTTAAAAGAGATAGTTGTTGGATATTTCAGGCTTCTCTTTCCAAATCTCAGAGAGTTAACGGTACTTTACATCAGAGATGAGAAAGTTTTTTATTCCTCATAGGACTTTGAACCCGAGTAAACTAGATCATTTAAAAAAATCTTTTTTTGGGTCACATTTTAAACTATACGCATGACATAACTGCAAGAGTAATTACACTTTCTGAGTCTTAATGGATAATAAACTTCTCTTACCAAGAGGTAATTAGGATGCGTAAAGCTGCAGAGACTGGACCCAGCTGATTGCTACCTTTAGCGAGAAGCGACTGACGTTAAAGAGCGAATTATTGAGTGTGATCTGCTCACTTCCTCAAACCGACCCCCCTTTTTGTGCTCTTAATTGGTAGATTTGCAGATAAAGGAAGAAGGAGCCCCCCCCTCTGCACACACACACACATAAAGATAAAGCGTTTCAAAGAGCCGTGTTCTGGTCAGATTAACTTTCCCTCCAATTAAGAGTTTTCTCATCAGGTCTCTTAACTTGGTGTTGGATGTCTTCACGCTCTGATAAACTCATGAACTTGACTAATGATGTCCACAAGGACCTCAGCTGCCAAACAAGGGTGTTAAATGCTACCCCCTGCTGGCATTAAGGCTGTGGTAACAAGAAGAGCAGGGTCTTTTTTTTTTAAAGTAGAGCTGTTTACTTGTAAGCCTTATCACAGGTAATGGCCTGTCTGTGGATAAAGGCTGTTTGCAGTTTAATTAAAGAGAGACTTTCCACTCAGATCGTCTAATTTGAAGGATTTTAAGAACTCCAAAGAGGAGACCGTATCACTATTTCTCAAGAAAGACAATTTAGAAAAAAAAAAACTTGGTTCTCTGCTACATAAATTAACACTTAACAATTTATTTCTCATCCACATTTCTGCTACATTTTTTTCCTCACTTAATCTTGACTTTTTGTCTGAATGCAACGTCTCTCTAGGTCTCTTAGAAACTTGTGATGAGGGGGTTTTAAAAAGACTCCATGCTGGAAAAAGACCTAATAAGTCCCAATACAGGTACGTCAAAAGCTCCAGATATCCAGTTTTTAATTTTCCTGCCTGTTGCTTTGGCAATTATGGCCCAGAATCCTTTGCACAGCAGACAATAAATCGACTGAGCGGTAAAGTGAAAACAGCACTGAATAATGTTCTATTTTTTCAGTGTACCTTTTGTGGTACAGTCTGCAATGAATGTGCAAGAGGGTAAAGGTGGAAGGAAAGTCTATGCAAGGGCAGCTGCAGTACATACATACTATATTAAAAAGAATATGCAATTTGGAATGCAGGGAGAGCAACGAGTTTGGATATTGCACCCAACTGATAACGGTCCCCTTCCTCCAGACTCTCCTTCAAGTGTGTAGAAGAACCTACGGTGGCCACGCGTTTTCCATCACCCAGCAGTGGTTGGTCTGCCAGAGAGGGTAGGCGGAGCTAAGCGGCTGCTTTTCCGGTCTCTGCAAGTGTTGCGAGTAAACTGTAATCTACTATGGCTGAACAAACAAAGAAAAGATGGATGACTACAGATACAACTTCAAATATAAGTGAAAATCCAAAGAAAAAGAAACAAATTCGACGCGCAGATGAAGGCAAACAGTCTAAAAAGGGAAGCGACCGTCAGCGAGGAAAATCAAGAGTGACAACCGGAGCCAACCCGAGCCATAGGCCGCCAAAAAGAACGAAACTGATCGTATGATTTTTACATTTGAGACAGTAAAGATGAACACTGGGTGAATCAAAGTTGGGCTATTTAAAAGGACATAAAAACACCTATATGCACATAGCCTCTTTTTTCCCCAGTATGTGAGGCACCATGTGAGATGTCTCGCACCACCCAAACACGGCGGAGGATTGTGCTGCTTAAAACATTATTAAAAACTACACTTTAAAAAATTCAACAGCGACATCTCTTTCTAGCAACGATGTCCCAGTTACTCTGGCTAATCCAGCGAACATGCTGACAACAGTTTTCACTTATCTACAGAACAGGGTAGCTTCAGTGGAAAAACTGTTCACAGTGACAGGTGTGGATTATTTACAGCAACCAGGGGAGGATTTTTTGGGGGGGGAGTCAAGTTGTGCTGAGTTGACTTAAAGTAATTTCCCATTGTTTTTTAGAACCACAGGTTTAAGTTAGGAGACTTTAAAGTTAAAGTAAAACCGCTAAGGCGAGATAAGACCAAGAGTTAAAGAGAAATGATGATGAACTGTCCCTTTAAGAGTTTCAAGAGCAATGTTTTTCACAGTTTTGGAAACACTTTTCACCTCCTTTAAGGATGTACACATTAAATTTCAGCCTTGAGTCAGCACTTCACCCACTGACTCACTGCACAGCTAATTTAAGATCCAATGAGCGGGAGCACAGAGCCAAAACAACAGGGGATCTACAGTCTGTACTCTAAACTGTTCATATTTCTCTGTTCTCTGTCTTTTGAACATAAAGCAGGCAATTTAAGCAGCTGCATTAAACACAACATAAGAAAGAGAGGATTAAGGATCTGTTAGAGTTAGTGGAGGAGTCTGGATCTGGGTCTCGGATCCTGTTGGGAAAGCCTCCGCACAGTAAAGAGCCTGTTAGTCACAGTGCAGCTCCACCCTGATGGCTGCGGCTCTCTGCAGATGTTGCTGGGTAAACTGTGTTTTCAGGTTGGTGAAACGACACGGGACGACCGTGCCTGAGATCATCCGGTGCTCCTCTTAATGCAAAGGCAAACAAGCCGGGGTCACAGTTTATCCAGTCCGCTCAGAGGAGGGGAGGAACAGGCCCGAGTGATAATGAAAGGCAAGGACGAAAGCTAAAAAAGCAGAAGCGTCACCTCGCTTTCATTTAGCATAATTAGTTAATCAATGCGGTTTGGATTAGCGCAAAACTTCAAGGTCACTGAAGGAAACTGCAACGATGGATACGAATGGGAAGAAGAAAGGGGATTGAAGCATTTATATACAGAAACAAAGACGTAACGCTGAAACAAACGGCTGATTTTTGGAGCTCTGTAGTTAATTAACAAGTGTTGTCTTGGAGTTACTGCTTCCTGTAATACATCCGTCATCAGTGATGCACAGCAGCGACACAGAAACAACAAATGATCTATTCTCAGTGGTGTTTATAACCTGGATGTTGAACACAGTTGCCTCACAAGTACAACATCTTTACAGCATATACAAAAGGATGACATCTGATGTGTTCAGGGAGTCAGAGGAGACAGTCTGTTCAGGGTGGGTGTAAAATGACATCAAAGGCTGTAGGAGTCCTCAGGTAGCTCTCCAAGGAGATCATCCAGGTCATCATCTGCACGAAACACAGACACAGAACATGAGACGGCTTGTAACTCGCATCAAAATCACTTCAATTCAACTGGAAGGGTACAAGACCTACAGCTCGCTACCTGCCGGAGAATAGTGCTGCTAATCGCCAAGAAACTATACTTTTTAAGATAAGGAAAAAGGGCGAAACATTTTTACAGTTTGGTCTGCAGTCTTTAACTGTTGCTGGGGACGTATCTATCGGTAAAACTCAGTAAAAATCAAATGGAGGTTCCTGTCTAGTAAAAACACACTTGATTTTGTAAAAACAACTTGAGAAAAAACGCCAGGATTATGATTATTAAGTGTCTTACATATGAACTCAAGTGTTAGTGAATTCAAGGATGATAAATACTTTCTTTGGGCATCTGGGACAACTGTTTTTTTCCTGAAGTAGAAGAAGAAGAAGGAGAGGTAGGAGAGGAAGAAGTAGAAGAAAAGGAAGAAGTAGAAGGAGAAGAAGAAAAAGAGGAAAAAGTAGAAGTAGAAGAAGAAGAAAAGGAAGAAGAACTCGAAGAAGAAAAAGAAGAAGAGGAAAAAGTAGAAGAAGAAAAAGAAGTAGAAGAAGAGGAAAAGGTAGTAGAAGTAGAAGAAGAAAAATAAGTAGAAGAAGAGGAAAAGGTAGTAGAAGTAGAAGAAGAAAAATAAGTAGAAGAAGAGGAAAAAGAAGAAGAAGAAAAGGTAGTAGAAGAACAAAAAGAAGTAAAAGAAGAAGAAGAAAAAGTAGAAGAAGTAGAAGAAGAAGAAAAGGTAGTAGAAGTAGAAGAACAAAAAAAGAAGAACAAAAAGTAGAAGAAGTAGAAAAATAAGTAGAACAAGAAGAATACAGACATGCGCAAACAGGAACCCATTGACATGCATTAATGGAGAGATGTCAGAGTGAGGGGGGCTGCACATGGACATGCGCCCTGAGCAGTTGGGGGATTCGGTGTCTTGCTCAAGGACACCTTGACAGTGTTCAGGAAATGAACTGGCACTTCTCCAGCTACCAGCCCCAATTCCCACGCTTGGTCCGTACAGGGACTTGAACCGGCCACCCTCCGGTCCCAACAGTCCCTACAGACTGAGCTACCCAATCCCTAAATACAGTGATATATAAGAGAAACAGTTTTCCTATGAGCCTAAAGACTAACGACATAATAGAGTTTACTGGTTGGCACCTGAACATCTGGCTGTTTAACGCCCTTTTGTGTATAAAATACGGTTCTGAGTGGCGTGTTTATCCGAACAACGCTCGGTCACTATTTCAAGTGATCAACTTTTTAAATCACCGTGATCTGCAACTGAATTTCAATTACGAGAGCTGTCCAGACGCTCCTATCCAGACAGCAGAGGAACATTAGTCACCTGTTTACAGAACTCATCAGCTCTAATTTGGAGCCTTAATTAAATGTTGGGGTCGATTATCAAGTGAAAGGAAAGAAAGGGCTCTCGGTTTTAGTTTGAACAAGTCTACAGTTATGTTTTCTGCCTGAAAGCAAAGGTCAATAGTGGCTTAGAAAAATATGAAAAGTTTAACTTTGATGGGTCAAACATGTTTTTAAAGTGTTTAGCATGTTAGCTAACTTTAGCATGAGTGGAAAAACTTCAGTACAGCTGAGGTTGAAAGCTTTCACTCTAAGTTTTAAAGGTATCCTGGACATTGCACTGATTAAATACTAAGACGCTTATCATCAAGAGTGTTATTTCATTCAAGGGGCCTCACCTGCATCCCAGCCTGAGTCTTGTAGTGCTGATTTCCCAGCAGGCTCTTGGGGACCTCTGCTTGAGCCGGCTCTAGTGTCTCCTGGGGCTTGAGGGCCATCCTGTCCCTCCTCATCCTCGTCGTCGAACAGCAGGTGCATCCGAGACACGGGCTCCCGGAGGACTCTGCGTGAGCAAGCGGGTGACGGCAGCATCGTCTCCTGGACGCAATCGGAAAATAAGAGGAAAGGAAAACAGCTGACGGGCTGACAGAGCGTTTGTGGATGACAGATCCAATATTTGTTGGATTGTGCTGTGCTTGTTTCTAGGTGACAGACGTCACGCTCACCAGGACGATCAGGGGGAGCTGAGTGGAGGACAGACTGAGTCCATCGGGGGCGTATATCCTCAGCAGGTTGTTGGGCGTCACGTTGAGGTAGTGGTTACGATGGGAGGGGGAAAACACGCCCACCTGTTCACAGAGACACAGGACAAACAATTAGTAGATAAATAAACTGCAGCTATCATTAACGAGTTTAAAGAAGCAGCGAGTCTTACTTGTTTGAGCAGCAGCACAGCTCCGACCTTAAGCTCATCCACTCTGTCCTCAAGGAGGCGCCGATGCACCGTTCCCTGCATCTCCCCTTCAACCAACAGAACAATGAGAGTGATTAGAAAGAATGCCAATGGAGCTAAACAGTAGATAAAGGGATAAAGATGTAGATTATGTTTTGAGTTTTCATTTAGTTTTTTGAAAAACGCTCATCACAATTTTCCAGAGCCAAAGGGGACGTCCTTAAATTACGCTTAAACCCAAAGAAAAGCAGGAAATCCTTCCATTCGAGAAGCTGCAACAAGCCAAGTTTGACATTTTAACTCAATGAAACAGACTGAAATTACTTCTGATGACTGTACATGACCTACAAAAGCAAATCAGACCTTCTGCATAAGAGCTAACTATAATGACAGAAACCATGCTTGAGAAACATTTATCTGCCGTGTATTTTGATTTTATAGTTTGACTCATGTCCCATCTGTTAACATGGAGGAGGCGGGTTTTATGACCTATATTGCAGCCAGTCAGCAGGGGGCGATAGAGAGGGTTTGGCTTCACTTTTAGGGAGCTGTCATGTCGTCAATCTTTTTATACATCTTTTTTATACAACGCAGGAGTGACAATGTAATGGATGAAAATGGAGGCAGCAGAACCCGAGGTGTGTGTGTGTGTGTGTGTGTGTGTGTGTATAATAACCAACTTCCCCAAAACCCAATGTGACGTCTTAAAATTGCCTATTTATTTGGGAAAAACCCTCTAAAACCTCTGATGTTATAAACTACAACATTATGAAAGCAGTCATTTGTCACTTTTAAGAAACAGAAGGTGGAAAATGCTTCTTATTTGTGCTCGATGACTCAAGCCAATAACCTGTTGATTGTTGCTGCTTATTGACTAATCAACATGGGTACATAGGTAGTGAACAACAGCAGCTCCTGAGAGCACACTTCCTGCTGGAGAGAAAGCTGCAAACCTTTCAGCAGGTGGGAGGCACATCACTGACAGAGCGCTCCCTCGTCGAGTCAGAAGCACTTAATACCCACCCACTGCTGATGCCAATCTGCTGCAATTGAATCACTAATAAGCACTTAAGTCTGGTGTTGAGTACAACGTACACTCCTGAGTGTTAATAATCAGCGGACCTCCTGTGGCGGCTCTCTGGGGGCCATGGCAACCGGCTCAGCTTAGAGGTGGATCAGAGGGAAAAAAACAGGGATGAAGATGGAGCAGGGGGGAAGAAAAGACAGCTGTAGGGAAAACGTGGAGTGTGTTCTGTATATCTGTGAGGGTTTAATCAAGCATGTTACAGTGGATGAACTCTGCTCTCGTACCATGCGGAGCGCAGTAAGGCGAGCTCTCACTGAGCAAATGTCAAATGTGAAGCAAACAGCTCAAAAGCTCTCCCGACAACCTCTCTCCTCTCTCTCTCGTCGCTTCACACGCCTCCTTTATTCCACCACAGTGGACAGTTTCTTTAACGCCTGGAGCTTCAAGATAGTATAGGGTGAAAGCGTGTGTGTGCGCTACCTGTCGGGTCTTTAAACACAGCCTTGGCATCAGCGTGTGTGTGGACGATGCTCTTCAGGAGCACGGCCATGTTGGGCACCTTGTTTCTTGCCAGCTGTTTGAGCACAGCCTGTGACAGAGAGGGAAAACAAACATCATATATAAATTATATTATCGCACTTGGTGTGCAAATTTTTCAGAGCTGTCAGGAGAGCTGGAATAGTAAATAAATCTGTTAATTATTAGTGCCAGGTCAGATAAAATCACCCTTTATTGATCCCGAAAAGGGGATATTCAGTTGGTAGAAATGGGTACTGAAGCAAAGAGAAAGTTACAGAATATTTGTTACGCTCTAGTTTATATTTATTATATATTTTACACAACTAAAATTAGCCCCATATTTCCAAAAACTGTTTTAAAGAGTGCTACATTCATCTATTTATATTATAGACTGTATAAAAGAAGTGGGCGTAGCCCTTCGGTCTCAAGATTAAAACACCAATTGGAAGTGCTGTAACCCTGCATTCTTACTAATGGACAGAAGGGGGGCGATTCCACTGGTCAAAGACGTCAGATTGTAGCTTAAAGAGCAGCTGCAGTCATGTTTTAAGACATATAAAACGTCTGCTTGAAATAATAAATTGTGTCTGATATGTTTTTTCTTATAAATATTTTTAATTACCGTCCAAAGGCATCTCCTCCTTCTCCCTCATTAAAAAATCTCCCAATCTGCATAGTCCCCGCCCACTATGCAAATGTACAACCGCCCCCTCCGTCGCAAAACAAGTCTCTGCTGTCGTTTAGTGGCAACTTGTTGAAACTTAGCTAGCTTGAAATGTAGTCATTAGTAGTAGTAATGTAGTTTGCAAAAATTACGATGACGGTTACAGCTGGCTCGCGCATTGCCGAAGTGGTTGCCATAGGTTACACATAATGATATGCATAGCATCACCCCGTCCGTTAACGGGATTGGCTCCTTAGGTTTGTGACGTCTCAAACCTGCCAATCTGAAAAGGTGTTGTTCAGCCTGTCCTTGGTACACTGCAGTTTAAAAGCAGACATACAGCTACAGCTTATGTTGTCCCTGATATGTCTTGTAGCACATGAACAACACCACATGGAGATGTTTACAAGGTTAACAACTTGAACAACTTGTTCTTCGCACAATACAACAAGAACAAGAACAAGAACAAGCACATCCTCCAGGTTTGGTACATTAGCAGCGGTGAGCAGTACTTCCTGTTTGGATCATCTTCTCTCCATCATGTTAAAGAGCTGCAAATGACTGCATGTGAACAAAGAAGAACCGGTAAATTATCACACATAGGTGGAAGCCGGAGAGAGCAGACCAACAGCAGAGTCTCCATTAGAGTGACTGATGAGTGGTCGTACTGTTTATAATTACAGAACACCTCTGGTACAGCTCATTCATTTGTCCTGATTATACCGATAGACCTCCAGCAGGGACACTAAGTCTGTTATGATGGAGGGGAAATAAGAAGAAAAAGCTTGACCTACTTAAAAACACACGTCGCACAGTATGAAGTGGACTGAAACAGTTACTCACCTTTCGAAGCACCATAACGACGCTGTAAGAGTGCAGGAAGCATGAAGGGTTCCTCTCGTCCAATCCCATCTCGGCCTTCATCGCCGCCCAGGCGCCACCGTTGAAGTCGTCTTCCTCAGTCTGCGAGCTCGAGCCCTTTAATGCAAAATCAAACAGTTTATACACAGACAGAGACTTCCTATGTTAATGAGATGTGTGTTGTTTTACTTTAAATGGCCTTTAAATACACAGGATGTCATTTCTATCACTCAAAACAATAACATAAGAGTTTGACGACATCCTGAAGCAGCGCGGGATCATGGGAGATGTTGGCTTCCTTAATAAAAAAAACACCACTGCTGATGAAAATGTATATTTCATGACACAGACTGAAATCATGTACTTAACTTTGATGCATGTTCCATTTAGTCATATATATTACCGTTAGCTAAGTAAGTAATGTTAGCTAATGGAAACAGTTTGCCGACCTACTTCCTCTCTCTCTCTTACGTATCATCTGGTGTTTCCATGGGAGACCACATGAAAAGCAAACATTAAAGACCCCCTCCAGTGAAAATCATGTTTTTGAACCTTGTAAACATCTCCATGTGGTGTTCTTCATGTGCTACAAGACATATCAGGGACAACAACAGCAGTCATCTCCACGGCTGGGCCTGTCTGCTTTTAACCTGCAGTGTACCAAGGACAGGCTGAACAACACGTTTTTAGATTGGCAGGTTTGAGACGTCACAAAGGAGCCAATCCCGTTAGTGGACGGGGTGACGCTATGCATATCATCATGTGTCACCTATGGCAACCACTTCGGTGATGCGTGAGCCAGCTGTAACCGTCATTGTACTTTTTGCAAACTCACTACTGACTACTAACGTTGACGTTACTACGACTGATTCCTACATTTTAAGCTCGCTAAGTTTCAACAAGTTGCCACTAAACGACGGCAGAGACGTGTTTTGTTTTCGCGACGGAGGGGGCGGCCGGAAATTTGCATAGTGGGCGGGGACTATGAAGATTTGGGAACTTTTAACGAGGGAGAAGGAGGAGATGCCTCGGGAAGATTTTTAAAGGTAATTAAATGTAGTTTACAGAAAAAATAGACACAATTTATTATTTCAAGCAGAGAATTTTATACGCCTTAAAACATGACTGGAGCTGGTCTTCATATAAAATTAAGGAATTCTTCCATTTTGAACAGTTAAAAATGTGTGCAAATGTGAGACATAACTCAACAAAATGTATGACGTGTCTAGTTGTTTTTGGACATCCAAATCAACAACTTCCTCCTGGGCTCTTCGTCACCATCACTCGTGCGTGACTCGATGATGTTGAGATCAGGGCTTCTTGTTATTCTTTACACTGAAGATTGTTCTGTGCTGTATGTTTGGGGTCGTCGTCCTGCTGCAGAATAAATTTGGGGCCAATCATACGCCTCCCTGATGGTATTGCATGATGGATAAGTCTGCCTGTATTTCTCAGCATTGAGGACACCGTTAATCCTGACCCACCATGCTTCACTGTTGCCTGCAGACACTCATTATTGTACCGCTCTCCGGCCCTTCGGCGAACAAACTGCCTTCTGCTACAGACAAATATTTTGACACATCAGTCCAGAGCTCCTGCTGCCATTTTTCCGCACCCCAGTTCCTATGTTTTCGTTCATAGTTGCGTCGCTAGGCCTTGTTTCCATGTCAGAGGTCTGGCTTTTTGGCTGCAACTCTTCCATGAAGACCACTTCGGGCCAAACTTCTCCGAACAGTAGATGGGTGTACCTGGGTCCCACTAGTTCCTGCCAATTCTGAGTTGATGGCACTGCTGGACATCTTCCGACATTTTTCATCTGCTGCACTAAGTTTCCTTGGCCGACCTCTGCATCTACGATCCTCACGTTGCCTGTTTCTTTGTGCTTCTTCAAAAGAACTTGAACAGCACATCTTGAAACCCCAGTCTGCTTTGAAATCTTTGTCTGGGAGAGACCTTGCTGATGCAGTATAACTACCTTGTTTCTTGTTGCTGTGCTCAGTCTTGCCATGGTGTATGACCTGTGACATGAAACTCACCTTGGTAGCAGAGTTTGGCTGTTCCTCCCCCAGTTTTAAGCCGCCTACACGCTGTTTCTGTTTCAGTTACTGACTGTGTTTCAGCCTACATGTGAAATTGATGATCATTAGCACCTGTTTGGTATAATTGGTTGATCATACACCTGACTATAATCCTACTAAATCCTACTTTGTGCAAGTGTACCTATAAGAATTGATGCTGGTTTGAAAGCAAAGGGTAGTAACACCAAACATTGATTTTGTTCGCACACTTATCTTTTTGTAAATTGATAAAAAATAAACAATTATTATTTATATTTTTGAAGCATTCTTAGTTTACAGCATTTTTTCCACACCTGCTAAACTTTTGCACAGTACTGTAGCTCTGCTCTCATTTCACACAGGCTGGATCACTTCAATACAGAGGAGGATTAGGGCCACTGGAAAAAAAAAAAATCAAGGTCCAATATATTTCTTTTTTTTTTTCCGGAGAAAAATTAAAAAAAGATTTATTGGACCTTAATGTTTTTTTTCAGTGGCCCTAATCCTCTTCTGTACTTCAATGATTGGTTAAAATAAAACAAAAATGAAAAAAACAGCCATTTAATCACTCGTGTCAGAACTAGTTTAAGCTGTTGCAATCACTAAACAGTAGAAACTCCACCATCAGAGGTTTTTCTCTGAGCTCTTGCAGGCGGACCTCAGCTCAGTCTCGTCAGCTGCAGACAGAATAATTATTAGTCACTGCTTCTCTGTTTCACGTATAAAAAACAAGGAAATGCACTTGCGCCGCATGTTTGCTCATGTATTGATTCTCTTGTTGTGGTAACTTGAGAAAAACATCCATTCTGCGAACGCACATCGACCCAGGTTCTGTGTGCAGGGAGGTGGAGCCAATCCCAGCATGCACTGGGTGAGGGGCAGCTCCTCTTGTTCACATTGATAATACATGTTTCTCTTGTTTCAGAGGGAAAAAAAGACTTTCTAACTCTTAGGGAGGGAAATTTCCCAGGGGAAATTGAAGGCAACACTGGGTGTAGTTTAGTGTCTGCATGTTAGAGCTGAGAGCAGCAGCTATAAGCAGGACGAGTAATCTCTACCGGGCTACAGAGGTGCTGTGTTCAGCAGTTGTAACAGGATGCATTAACTCATTAGTCACTTCGGTCAATTGACAGAATCTATTTCCTGTTGGTTTAATCATTCGAGTGATTTTTTAAAGTAAAACTTGAAGTAAAATGTCTCTTGTTGCAGCTTCTCCACAAAGAATATGATGGATAAAATTGGGTTTTTCTTTAATTGTATTAAAAGGAAAAATTAGAGTCTTTTAAGCAGACAAAACAAGATGAATTTTTCCACTATGCACGACTCAATTTGCGCATAAATCCAAAAAATACTCTTAAAAGAAAGACAAATCGATCGATTGTGTGTTTTGTGCAGCTCTCTGTCTCTCTGATTGTATTACCTGGCTTGGTGGCCGGGCCGCAGCGCCGTGAGCAGGAGCCACGGGAACAGAAACCACTATTTCATCCAGGCTCGGGCCCTGTGGCTGAAAGAGAAGAATTCAATTATTCCACTGCACCATGGCGGAAAAACAAGCAAATAACTAATAGATTTCCTCGACGGTGATTTCGTTAGAGCTTTGAGGAACAAACCCACGGAGCAGCTGTGGCACTGTTATGAGACTAAAAGAGATTTTGAGAGAGAGATGACATAAAAAAAATCAACACGCTGTGAACAGGCAGAAATTCAGATGTTATGAGTTTCAGATGAAAGGCACAAGTGCTGGGTGAGACTAACCTGCTGAGGCAGGAGTCCAGCAGGGCCGGGGAAGCGCCGCGTCCTGGGTCTGTGAGGCTCAGAGCGAGGCCTCTTCTTGGGAAGCTTATTGGACGCAGATACGAGCTGGACCAGGCGGTTTGTGAGGACCGGCGTGTGGAGGGGATGCGGGCTCAGAGTGGAGGGAGAGGGAGCTGGGGAGACTGTCTCAAAGAGGCCATGTGCCTGAGGGGAACGTCCTGGAGTTGCCCACTGTCTCTGTGGCGGCTGGGGTCTGATGAGTGTCCTGGAAATGGGGCTGGGTGCCGGAGAAGTACCAGTAAAGCGAGGAACAACTCCATGGCTCTGTGGAGGGGCTGACGGGAAAGGAGCGCGGGGATTTGGAGGTCGCAGATGAGGAGTGGATGGCGTCTGAGGAGGTATATTGTGACTGGATGAGAAAGCGGTCGGGCGTGCAGTGCTGAGCTCTCTCAGGCTCAGATTAGGTCGTGTCTGGATCCCGCCGCAGGCCGGGGGTCGCAGTGTTTTGGCTGAAGATGCATGATTGACCGCTGGCGCACATTTTGCCGGAGCAGATGGTTGAAGCGGCTTCCCCATCTGGCAGTCCAGCTCATCCAGGTCTGCCAGGTCAACATCCCAGTCATCAAAGTCATCCTGAGCTGTGCTGGGCTTCACAGGCCGCTCAGTGTTAGCATGACTCTGTTGTATGGCCAAATTAGGTGCAGAGTTATTGATTGATGGAGGAGGGAGGGACTGTGGCTGAGCAGAGGAAGAAGAGGAGCAAGAGGAGAGCTGTCTCAAACCTAAAGCAACAGTTTGTCCAGCAGCAGTGTGCGTGCTGCTCCTGGATGCTGTGCTGTTACAAGGAGCAGCTGATCTCTCTCCACTCTGCTTAAGGCAATTCTTCTCCGGCTCTCTGTGAGTAACAGAGGAGGCCCGCAGAGCACACGATGACACAGCAGCTGCCACATCGGCTGGTCCAGACGCTGAGCGGACAGCCCAGTCTGTCCCCAGCAGGTCCTGGGAAACACACACACACACACACACACACAATGTGAGAGAGGATGAACAGAAGGTGGATCATTCTGTCACAGACAGTGCAGTTAAGTAACGATTGAATTCAGGTGTGTTGGGTGCAGGGGCTCACCTCATCATCAAAGTCCTCGCCAATGCTGAACAGGCCATTTAATTTGCAGGTCTGCAACATAGATTACAGCACACTGATGATGTGCTCTAATAAACATCCAGATGTTATTTATCAAACCAAGATGGCCTAAAAAACTACAAAAGCGTCATAAACAAAAGTGAACTTGTTGTTAGCATGCGTTAGCTCAGTTAGCTCCGACTGTTTATAGTTTGCTGTTTGGCTCACTTACCATCGCAGTCATGAGATATCGCAATGACAACTTATTTGATCACTTTCTACAAATACACCAAACTCAGTAACACAGTGAAAGCCACTCAACAACCGCCCGTCAACATAATTTGCTGTTTTTACACTACTTTGACAAGCAAGCGTTGCTAACCAGCGAGCTACATGAAAACTTTAGGTGGGCTGTGCCTCGATGCGCGCCGCCTCGTTCAAACACGACGTCATGACGTAGGATATGCCTTTACAAAGATGCTAGGAGCAGAGCGAGAGTACTCCCTCCTAATCACATCCGCATCCGTACGACACGGTATTTACTGTATTTATCCTTAATTTAAACTGTTATAACTCCAAGGAGCATACGTTGAATTAAAAGTTGGCAAGGGGCTTTTTTAAAGTGGCCACAATAGTCAGTGAGGGTTTTCTGGAGCAGAATCCTTCTAATTAAAACAACACAGCAATAAAATGCTAGCACAAACCTTATGACCTCAAAGTCCAGTTTTTGAGGAAGGCCAAAAAAGCTGCAGAACTAAGAACAAAGAGGCTGAATTAAAACACTATACTATGTGATGTTAAACCTAAAATGCACTGTCATAAAAATAAACAAGAATAAGACATCCTAAATACATCCTTTGTCCAATAAATGATCACATTACTACTTTAACCTCAGGCTTGAAATTCACAGTCATTAAAAGTTGCAAACCCATCATTTTGATAGCCCTAAACACATTGTAAAAGCTGTGATATTCAACTGACATTTTTTTAAGCTTAAGTCATCAAAAACTTATAGCTGACAATTCACTTTTTTTGGCCCTTATTATTCAGGTCTTTGAAGTGGGTTGGGATGCAGTCTATCTTGATATGACTCGGTTCTTTGTTTCAGAGGACTGCTTTGTGGACATAAATACTGGACCGATGCTGCCGTTTGGTGGCCACTTGCGGTAATACAAGTATCAGCTTGCATTCTGATCTATTAATAACTACTGTAGTGTTGGAGTTGTGTTTGAGCAACAATCTTGTGACTGTGACCACAAATGAAGGGCATTTAGTTTGGAGTTCTGCGTGTGATATTTGACTGAACAGGAATTCAAGGCTGGTTTAAGTCATAAGAGTTTTTACTTGACCTCTGTTTGGACTCCTGTTTCTCCAGTAAAGGGTGAGTAGAAGCTGAGTAGAAGCTGCATGATCACCCAGTGAAGGGTGAGTAGAAGCTGCATGCTGACCGTTCTCTAAATAGTACGGCCGAGTCTTTCAGAGAGAAGTCCCTTAAGCTTTGGGGAGTTTACTGTGCGGACTTTAAGCTTAAATCAAACAGGACAATGGCACAAAAAACACTCTCAACTTCTTTGTTAAATCCCAGGTGCCATGTCAAAGGAAACATTTCCATTCACTTCTACCTCGCTGCGCTCTCTGAGACTGGAGCAGGAGTTCCAGGAGTGGGAGGATGCTCGACGAGCGTTGGCTCATAGGAGATCCATGACCAGGGCCCCTCTTCCCCGGGCCCCCAGGCCTCCTCCCAGACAGCAGCGTCTCCAGGAGGTCCGGGCCCCTCCACCCCAGCTCCGGTGCAGAGACACGGCCATCCACAACACCTTCATGTGCGGGGACATGAAAGGAGTGTATGCAGTGCTCAAAGAGCCTGGCATGGTCAACGCCCTGATGGAAACGGTGCATGAGGAGATGGTGTGGGCTCCAATGATGGGTATGACCTTACGACCTCTTTCTGATGATCTTGCATGAATGAAAACTTGACAACCTCTTTGCTCCTGTGCCAGGCATGTGGACGCTGAGCTCTAAGGTGAAGCAAACTTCAGCGCTACGTCTGGCTGCCAGCAGAGGACACACAGGGTGTGTGGAGGAGCTGCTGTTTAGAGGCGCTGAGGTGAACGCTGACCCCGGAGGAAACACGGCACTACATGACGCGTGCGCAGGCGGCCATACTGTTTGTGTCCAGCTGTTGCTTTCTCATGGAGCAGATCCTGAACTGCTGTCTGCAGACGGCGGCTCTCCACTTCACCTCTGCACCTCCGCTCAGTCATTCCAGTAAGTGATACATCCACTTTAGTTATATATTAATAATCTGATGTTAGAGAGAAAAGACTCACTATGTTTAAGTACTGTGTGAGAATATGAGCCCTCTATTCAGGTGTGCTGAGTTGCTGTTGAAGGAGGGCGCAGAGGTCAACGTGAGGATGAAGGAGTCCAGGCTCACACCGCTGCACATGGCCGCTCGGCGAGGCCTGGAGGAGCATGTGGAGCTCTTCCTCAGCCATGGAGCAGACGTCTTGGCCACAAATCAAGAAGGGGAGACCCCTCTGAACGCTGCGTGCTCAGGCGCTGAGAGACCATCTGAGGCCGGGAGGTATTTACGTGTGATTCAAAACCTGCTGGGCGCCGGAGCTGACCCCCAGACCGCAGGCAGGAAGCAGCACACGCCCCTGCACAATGCCTGTGCAAACTGCAGCCCACGGATTGTGGAGATCCTCCTGCAGCATGGAGCCAAGGCAGACGTTGCCAACTGTGCAGGATACACACCAATGGACTGTCTGCTACAGGTAGCTCATAAAGGCTGCAAGAAAAGATATTATTTTTAAAGCTCAGGCAGTGGGGTAAAAACTTTAGTGTTTGTTCTTTGTAGGTGGTTGAAGATTACCCGGACCAGCAACCCGAAGCAATAGCTCAGTCACTTCTGAATCATGGAGCGAAGCCAGTGTCACCAAAGGTAGGATAAAACAACCATAAAGATTAATGAACCCATACATTCTATCCACTTTTTTCTAACACAGTTTGACTCAACTGTATTTTGTTTTATTTTAAGAACAGTTGCACAGATATGACTCTTTTTTCATCTGTCCAGATGATGAAGGAGTGCGTCCTCTCTCCTGCCACACTGGAGGTGATGCTGAACTTGTATACATGCATCCCTCCCTGCGATTGGATGGACTCTCTGTGCAGTGAGATTTATGAGGTGAGCCATCTGCCGTGTTAAATGATCTCCTCTTCTTTCATTGTATGCAGTCCAGTGCTTTAGAGTTTGTTTTTCCTTCCTGCCTCAGGAGCATCGCTCATTCTTCGACTTGGTTCGTCAGCGGAGCGGTCAGCCACGCTCTCTGCAGCATCTCTGTCGATGTGCTTTACGCCTGCGCCTCGGAGCCCGTTGTTACTCAGCAGTCAGTAAACTGGACATTCCCAGCTCTGTGAGGGATTACCTGCTGTTGTGTAATGATGGGACGCTCCTGTGAGACAGTATGGTTCCTCTTTGAACATTACATTTATTTTAGATTACAATAACCTGTTTCTTTTTATTTAAACCAGCACTTATTTGTGTCAGCCTGGAGGACGTCCAGATTGAGTTTCTGTAAGAGAATAAAAATATACACATGACCTATAGACCCCCTGTTGGATTATCATTTATATGGTTTTAATTTATTTATGTTGTATTAGCTGGTTTAATTGTTTTAACACTGATTTCAGCAACAGGCTGTGACACATCAATTTAGAAGGAAATACTTTTGCTGCACTTTGGCAAGACAAAAGTTACATCTAACTTAAAGATATTGAATATATAACAAAAAAAACAGTGTGTACGTTATATTATGATCAAATAAAATAAATAGAATATTTTTTATTAATTGCACCAACGTAAACGCACATATTAACCTGCCACATCATTTATTCATGTCTGAGCAGGAGGAGCAACAGGCGTGACCCAGTTCCAAAACAAGCGCCCCCATGATTACGTGATGACGTCACGCCGTCTCATCGCCTCTGTGTTTATCATGTTAAGAAGCAGCTGCTAACTAGCCAGCCCTGAGCCTCTTCTTTAAACATGCTCTGATTTCACAGCTGGCAGGTAAGATATTTTTCTACCTGTACATTTAGGACACGCAGAAGTTTCGTATGACCTCTGTGTTCAGTTAGAAAACACCTGGCAACAGAACAAATCGAGCAATAAGAGGCGTAAAACAGCCGAAGGTCGTTTTTCGGCTAGCAGAATAGGCTAGCATTGCAAGCTAACTTTAGCTAGTTTACTAGCGACGCTAGCTTAAACTGCAACATAACAAGTTAGCAGCGCGGAAGCTTTTGTTACATAACAGCTAATAATTGGTCTTAAAGTTTTAAAGTCGAGTGTAATGACTAACGTGGGACGGGGAAACAGGCTTGGAACAGCTGGCTGTTTGGACATAGCTTCTTTACAGCTACAAAAATCAGCTGTTGACCAGCCGTTATAGTTGCTACGGATCTTTATGTTGAGTAATTCGTCCTATATAACGTTAATGACTTTACGACATGTTAACACCTCGAAGAAAGATAAAACCTTTTCAGTCTGTAGTCCTATTTGTAATAGTAATGTTTATTTTGTAGATACCGAGCTATGAAATTATGTCCTTTTATTGTGTTTATATGTGAGGAGACGAGTAAATGTGAAGAAACCTGAGGATTGTGTAACTCAGTCAATATTTTGTGTACGTCAGCTTTGTCCTATACGTGCAGGGGCTCAGGTATCTTAACCAAAGTACAACTTTATCATTGCTGAAAGGTCAGACTCTGTTCTGAGTTTAAGCAATTTATTGCATTTCCTTTGAAACACAAAAGCAACAGTTTTCTGCTGTCATCATGTAGAGAATGGGCGGGATGTACTGATTTTATCTTCGGTCTTCCGTCATTTCTGTCCTCTATCTTATAATAAACAATATAGATTAAAGAACAACATAGGAATGCCTGTTTTAGGGGCCTTCAGTTAATCTAAAGATATAACAAATTAAGGTGTTTTTCACGCTTATGGAATGCCTGTAAATAAAACATGGCCTCCTGCTCATTGATAAACACTGTTGACTACAATGGCTCTATACAACTAGCATAAATAAAGATTAAAGATTTTTTGTGTCATGTTTTTGTCTTGTGCAGGTTTGGAGGACAGCGATGGCAGTGTGTGCACTGACCATGTTGGATGGCATGGAGGGTGAGGTGACGGCAGCAGGCGGTGTGTTGCTCCTGGTCCTGGCCCTCGTCTTGGCTTGGCTCTCGACCCATGTGGCTGACAGGGGAGATCACATACTGGGCACCATCCTCACCGTGGGCGCTCATGCCTCTCTGATCGGACTGGGAGGCCCCGACAGCTACAGCGGAGGGACCCCCAGCGCCGACACCTCCGAACAGCAGACTCCTCCACCCTCGCAGGAAAACAAGCCGGATGACGGCGAGCCGGGGAGCGAGAGAGGAGAGGGTGAGGGGACGTGTGAGGGTGCTGACGGGGTTAGGACGGATCTGCTGTTGGACATACAGAGCAAACAGCCACAGGCGGGAAGACTACAGGCTTCAGATGAGGAGGATGATGACGTGGAAGAGGAGGAGGAGGATGATGAGGAGCTGGAGGAGGAAGATAAAAAGATTTTAATGCATATCCCGGTGTTGTCCACCACAATCACCCCCCCTTCTACTACTACCACTGGCATCTCTGTCCGTCTGAAGTTTTTAAATGACACGGAGGAAGTAGCTGTTGTAGAACCAGAGGATACAGTGGGAGTACTGAAAAGGTTCGTAGAACAGAAATGCATCTACTTAAGTTATACATTAAGCTAACAATCTGTAGCTTTGTATTTATCACATTGATACAAGAGTGATGTTGATCTTCTCATCAAACTATCTACAACAAAGCCAATTAGCTTATTCCCCCAAAATGCAACACTCTCTTTTATCTCCTCTTTTCCAGTAAATACTTCTCCGGGCGGGAGCATCAAATCAAACTCATCTACCAAGGCCAATTACTGCAGGATCCCAAGAGGACTCTGTTATCCCTAAACATCACACACAACAGCGTGATCCACTGCCACATCTCCCAGACCCCGCACGAGGCTGCTCCAGAGGAAGGAGCTCAGTCCGGGGCGGGAGCCGGATCTGGAGTCTCTGGAGGTTTCAGGGCCGCCGGAGTGGCCATCAGCACGGGCAGCCTGGTGGTGCCTGTGTTTGTGGTGATACTTGCCGTGGTGTGGTACTTCCGCATCAACTACAGGCAGTTCTTCACCGCCCCTGCGACCATCTCCCTCGTGGGAGTCACTGTGTTCTTCAGCTTTCTGATATTTGGGATGCACAGCCGCTGAAAAGGGCGAAGAGGAGGTCACACGCTTACAGCTGAATGTTGCGAGGTAAACTAAATATAACTAAAGCAGGAGGGACGGACAAATTATCTCAGAGTGCTGATGCCAGATCTGGATGGTTCCTGCTGTGTGTGTGAGTGGCTAGGTGCGACTGTTGGTGCATGTACCGATATAAAAAATGATTGTACAGTACGAGGGGTAAATAATAATCAGCTCAAAGTGAACCATAATTTAGCCTCTCTACAAACTTTGTCATTCACTCCATGCTTCAACACCGTCTCTTGTCCTCTTCTCTTTTAACGTTGCTCAAGATCATGATGCTCTCCTATGCGTCATTGGTTCTATAGGCCACTGTTTCTGTATTAAAAAATATATATAATTAACTGATAGATGCAAGAATCTAAAACATTTTGGAACCACTCACTGTTGTGCTGTGTGTGCCAGTTTTTCTCCACAGTTTCTTTGTGTTAATTGAATAATTCCGGCTTTGTGTCAGCTAATGTGGACTGTACAGCTGCCACAGTGCTAGGCTGAAAATTTCTCAAAAACTATTGCTATATAGAGATAGGCTAATTTAAATAATCACTAGACATGAAAATAGACACTTTTTGGAGAAGATATTGTAAATATGTTGTGTATTTTCTGTAAATAAAATGATAGAATGAATCAGATGAACCTGCATCTGGCACTTAAAGATTTGGAGGGGGGACATTGACCCCTCCTGATTATGCTGGACTGCTCTGGCTTCAGTGATGTCTCAAATTAAAGCATTTCAAACCAAACCGCCTTCAGTATCTGTTCTGAAGAAGCAAGCCTTTGTGTAGGATTTGTATTTATTTATATTCAAACTTCATTTTGCATGGCGAGGAAAAAAACACACAAGCAGGAATGTGCTTTTGCATGAAAAATATTGAAAAGTTGCTCTCATACTGCACACAGAAACACCATGAACCAAGAGATCAGCTGCTAGCTTCATACAAGAAAACGTGAATCTTATACCTATCAAGGTACCTCCATTTATATACAGTTTGTTTATCTGAAGTGCACATAAGACTTAAAAATAAGTCCAGACCTCGACACAAATATATGAAACGTTAAACAAACTGGAAATTAATCAGGCTGTATCAAATCGCTATGTTCATTACATGAGATGTAAAACTGAATGCATTTGACTTTAGGGACTGTATGAAAATGATTTGCCAATACAAAACCATGAATATTTTAGGCACTCTCTATCTACTGGTCCTACTAACACGTAGCCGGAGACCCAGATGAATTTGCAAGCTTAAGTTGCGTTTGGTGTGGCGTGTACATCTGATGCAGGTCAAGCGAATTCTTTTTTGCCAACAACAAAGATGGCTGCTGCTGATGACAAACACTTAGAATATGCTATCGAGTCATTATTAAACAAATTGGATAATTGTAGACGAAAATCCAATAGGGTCGGTTTATGCACGTAAATAAAGTTGTTCATACTTTATCTTGTCCGACTACTTAAATGACCTCACTTAAATGTTTAGAGGTGTTACAAACAGCCACACCCATAGTGAGCAAAGTACACTTCTTATAGATTAATACGTTGCACAGATGTATTTTTGTTGCGTTAATAACTTATTCTCTCAGCCCAGCCATATCAAACTGTGGAGTGTTTTACCGCTGTGTCTCCCTCCTCCCTTTCACAATCAGAGCTCCTGAATCAAGAGACCTGATTGGTCAGTAGGTGGGGATTTGTTCAGGTTAATCTCTTATCTCCAACATAACCTGCTCCGGAGCAGGTTAGGTGTTAAGCATAAGTTACCATGGTGATCTACCCTGGTAAGAAGTGAACCAGCTTCGTAGAACTGAAAACTCGGAGTTCACTCTGAAGTTCCCTCGATAACTGCAAATCCTGCTTCGTAGTATAAATCCCCTCAATAAAAAAAATTGATTGATTAAATATCAAGATAACGACGCACATATTACTGTTATCTCTCCTTGGAAATTCAGAGTTGTGCTTGTTTCCACATCATCATGGTAACAGATGGTAAACAGCTATTTAACCATCAATCCATCACCTTTTGATGGACTGATGAGTTAAACCCTCCTCCGTTCTCTAAGCCAAACAATTACATACAGTCCCTAAATTCTACAGTAATACTGTATGCAAACCAGCATCCCTCTACTCAGCAATAACATCTGCAAAAGTAAAGACTTGTGGTTTGTAGATCCAATTTATAAGAGCAAATAAAAATGCTTCTGTAAGACATCAATAGAACACAGTTGGCTGTACAGGATGGAAGTAAAACACGCATCTGTCCCTTTAAAGCTTCTGATGGATCTTACAACGGTAACATTGTTGGTTATAGGCAAACAAGATGCAGACTCATCATCATGAATGACAAGCAGAACTGCAGCACTGATATCCTTAATGTATGATGTGAACTATTAGAAGAAACTGAGTTTACACAAGACAAGGTTTGTTCTGAGAAAAACAAGTCCTGACTGTTTTTCCATCTCACACTTCTTATATAAATGAACTGTACATGTGCCCCAAAAGCCTGCTGGTCCATCAAATATCAAAATTTACACAGACAAACAAATCACACAGAAAGTATCACTTCAAAGGCAGTGACTAAGAAAAACTTAAATATATTGTTGATGTAAATAAAAACAGTTAAATATTTTAAATGGCACTCTTACTTTCACAAAAATGTCACATTCTAGGATGCATAGTTTTATGAAAATATAAATGATTTACACACACACTAACCACACACTCAAGAAAAAGTGACGTTCACATTGAATGCAACTCAGCATACAGAGGCACTCACACAAATGTGCAACACAATGCAAGAATTAAAAAGCCACCAATGAGTTATCTTGTATACTTGTGTTGAACAAAAGCAATTTAAGTCCACGTGTCTTCTAAAAACCCAGATACAACACAAATGGATTTTGTAAAGACAGGGTCACGGGATCAGCAACAGTTACAGAGAACCTGGATGTTTGAGAAAGCCAAATCTAAGACTCGAATGATGTATGCCTTTAGAGAAAGTTTAGGAACATCAAAATGTCTTTTAAAAAAGTGATTAACTTTAAATAAGCAGTTTAAAAATAAAAGACATAAGGTATTAAGATGTTAAGGGACAGGGTTCTGTTTGCCTTTAAAGGAGTGGACAAATAAAGACTCGTTATCGACCTCTGACAGCAGATATTCTGACTTGTCCTTGCAGGAAAAACAAAGGTGCAAAGGATTCTGTTAGCGATGTTCCATTTAAAGGGTAATAAACATGACCCTTTTTAAATAAATGTAAATTTTCTTCTCTATAAATATTATTTTCTCAGTGATGTCTAAATCCTATTTTTGAAAACTCTTCTCAGGCTGTTGAGAAAGAAAAGAAACTTTGTCAGGACCATCTATAGACCATCTGAATTTTGAAACATCGATCCTAATTTAAATTATAACATTTTGCGTCTTTAAGTGCAGTTTTACATAAAAGCCCATAAATCAAAATTGGCTCTAGTTATGCTAAACTAGAAAAAAAGAGGGATAATGGGTGCTCACGGTAGCAAGGTGTTAAACTCCAGGTGAATGCCAGGCGCTCTGGAAGGCTAACAAGACTAGGTCAAAATCTATCATGTGGCTGACCACGTTAGGTCAATGTGCACTGCGGACGTACAGCGGAGGAGCAGCGCCGCCTACTCCAGAGCCGTATAGACAGAGAGTCGGGTCAGTGGAGGTCCAATATGCTCCATGATCCACCATTGCGATGTCACAACTCTCTCTCTCTCTCTATGGCTCCGAAAGTACCGTCACTCACCCACTCACTCACTTAGTCAGTCAGTTACTCAGTCAGTCGCATACACACCCGTGTGTAGGGCTGAATCTGGCGGTCAGCCAAAAAGTAAACTGCCAAGGGAGGGAAGCCACTGGGCTTCTTCAGGCACACTCGCACCGACTATGGATTTAGTTTAAAATAACATTATTGAATCAGGGCATCTCTCATAAAAGACATCAATATCAGCGCATTTATTTCTTTGGCTTTAAACTAAATCTTTGGCTCGGTGCGAGTGTGCCTGAAGAAAGCCACAGTAACACAGTTTTCCTCACCGTAAGCTATGGTCAATTCAGAAGTTCGTCACACTATATTAGTATTCATTCAAAAGCTACCAAAATGTAATAAAAAAATGTTTTTTGTATACTAAATATCTAGGCCCAATCGCAATCTACACCCTAAAGCCTGAGCACTAAACCATCTTGTACGTCACTTAAATTAAGCATGCAGTGTGTGCGTCTTTGAGGGGTCCAAATACTATCAAAATGCAGGAATGGGACACCCTATCATGACATCACGCGTTACGCCATTAAATTAAAAGAAAAACACACAAACATCCAAAAGCTTGCAACCTGCTTGGACCTACTCAATGCTGCTTGCATCTTAAATAATAGTCTACTATCATATTAATTATACCTGTTTTAGTTGACAAAGTCAGGTCCATAAATAAAAGGTTTCCCAGTTTTCCCGATAGCGAGTCAGTGTCACATCTAAGGCTGTCTGTGTTGCACGAGCTGTTGGACTCTGTGACTCCTGAACACAGTTTTTAGAACTCCAATACAGAAGGAGAAATGCTCATTAAACTGCTTACCTTGTCAAGGCTAAATGAATAAGAACTACTAAGTTTCATTACGTCCGGTTCAGGCCTGTAAATGTGGTCATAAAGGAGGAGGCCGGAGCTGGGCTGACAGACTAGTTTAAGTCGTCGTAGATACTGGAAATAGAAGGTGCTGAGAGTTTGGGCCTCTTATTTTTGGTCAATAAGCTGACATTACTCTGAGAGCTGCTGCTGCTGCCTCCTGTCAGACTTCCTCCTCCTACGCCTACGCTGTTCAGACTTAGAGACGTCCTCTTCTTCTTCTTGGGCCTCCTAGAATCTGAATGGTTGGTGCCTGTGAGAGGGAAATAAAACGATACATTAACTTTACTTTTTATGTAAACAGTGGCTGCCAGTATAACGCTTTGTTACTTCCTTACTGGCTTTAGATGAAGCAGAGTCAGCAGGTGAAATATCGGGGGAGTCTTCCCACTGCAGGCGGCTCATCAGGGTCTGTCCATCTGGGATGTCAAAGCTGTCGCTCTCCACCACGGCGTCTGCATCAGGCAGCGACGGCCTGGAACATGAAACCCAAAGACAGACACTATCTGGTGAGGACAAAACTCAGACTGACCAAACCATGTGACATGTAACTGCCTTTTTTTAATCAAAGCTCGTCGCCTGTTTGCAAATCAATTCACCCTCCTATCACAAACCTTAATATACGTTTACATTATATTTCTTGTAGTGGCTGTTAGCACCATACAGGATTTTAAGAGGTTTACTAAAGCAATGAGCAAGACTGATGTTTTATAAAATATGGAAAATGGACTTTTTATATATAATTACAGTATTTATTAATGTTTCTGGGTATGCTGATTCATAATGATAAATGTTTGAATTACCATTAAATTTGTTGTATAAGACGCACGGCTGTTAAATGGTGATGTCACGCCTCCGCATTAAACTGTTTCCGGGTCCAAGCCGCTACAACGTTTTATGTTTTCCTCACTGTTTTAAGTGAGGAACTTGACATGCACCGAAAATAAATTGAAATAGTGTTGTATACACGTTTTTATTAATAAATAGCTATAGAAAACCTTTTTCCCTCTGGGATCCCCCAAAAAACAGACTGCGTCTTATCTTCCGGTGCACCTATATTCCAGATTTTACGGCATTTACTTTAGTAGAATCAAATTCTGATCCTCACAACTTCCAAACATGTTAGAACCATAAAGCAATACACAGAGTTGATTATTTTCCTAATAGGGGTGGGAATCGCAGGTTACTCACGATACGATACACGATACATGGCCCACAATAACGATAATATTTGTGATAATTGATATATTGCAAGACAATAATATATTGATACATCACAATATCTGATTATCTTCTTCTTCGGCCAGTTAATTTCCGTTCATGTTACCCTCATTCATGTCAGAAGCGCCACTGCACAGAGTCAACAAGTCGATATTTGGCGCCAGCGTATTAATAATTGTATTGCACAACTCAGGACAACGATATATTGCCGTATCAATATTTTGTCCCACCCCTAGTTCCTGTTAAGTTAATGTCAAAGACAATACACATACTTAATTTTCTGCGATGAACAAGAGTCCTTTTATCATACTTTTTAGGACATGGTAAGTGCTTTTAACAGTTCATTAATCTAAACTTAGGAATGCATACACATCAAAATCTTTGAAAGCTTGAAATATGATCCGGGGTTTGTGAATGAAAGTAACGACGAATAGGTGTCATAGAGGAGAAAAGAGAGAGAAAACATCCAGTGCACTCTTCTTCTGTAAGGATGGTCACAGCTCCGCCTTATTCAAACAGCTGTTACTTGCAGAAAAAAGGCCCCTGGCTTAAACCAGAGTATTCACAACACTGACCAGCAGCATCACAAAGGCAGCTTGATCAGAAAACAGTGACCTGCATCAGCACACGCCTGCACCATGAAGGTCACAACACTCAGTCAAACATGACTTTTGTTAGGTACACTTATGGCTGAGGGAGGGGGTGATGAAAAGGAAGGGGATGGGGCACACTCACGCGGACGGCCCCAGGAGGAACACCCTGACGGCCCTCCTCTGTTCGTCCGTGTGCTGGGGACATCGCTGAGACCTGGTGGGACACAAGGTGGCATTATACATCCCAGACTGAAGCCCCCCCCCTTACAGCCACACAGCTTCAAGGATCGCCCTGACACAGCCAGGGAGGGAGGGGAGGTGGGACGGACTGCTGCGGACGCAATCAGTGACCAATCAGAAGTGGTAGAGCAGCGTTGAGGTGTTAGAGGTTATGACATGTCACAGGTTGGTCACTGATAGGGTCCGCCGTGGTCCGATTACAAATCTGTGTGGGATTGTTTGAGGCTTTTTTTTTTGCAGAATTTGGTGTTTTATTTTGGCCAATGAAACACAATGAGTTGCCACTTGTGTACCCTGAGTTAGTCCCAACATACTGTACATGATCATTTTCATTAACACATGGATGAAACTGATCATGTGTTCAGATTTCACATGCAATCATGACTTAAGTTCAGACAGCTATAATCTATATGATTAAGTTTCACTACAGGGCCGAACTGAAGCGCATGAAGAGATCAGAATTTGGCAACACCATCAGAGCGCAAGGTGTTATCCTGCATTAGTAGCCGACTCTTCTCCCACAGTGTAGAAGTTGGATTGTGCAGCAATTACCTGGTACACATCTTCTTGGTGTGCTCGGAGATCACCCCACATTGCTGTAGAAGGATCAACATGTTAAAATAAGACAGGGGGAGCAGTAAGATGAGCAACAGGTTAGGCGCTCTTGTGCAGGATGCTTACTGTTGTTAAAAGGGATCTGACTTCATCAGGGCCCAAACTTTCATAACTGATGCCAGTGCTGTAGTTGAACTGAAATGAAAGAATCATTATCAATACTTGAAAAAAAACCAGTACAAATCTTTAGTAGGCGTTTACTACGAAGCGAGATAAGGAGGCTTGTTGAGCCAAAACCCGGCTAGATCACCATGGTGACTTACTCTACAAAGCTAACCTTAATAATGTCTGGACGATGTTCTCCGCGGGTAATATAGATCCTCAGCTGAGGTGATGTTGAAATGTGAGCAGATCATCCATACAGTAAAAGAACTATGAGGAAAAAGCATCTAAAGACACTGGATCCCATTTTTGTTCCTGGTTTTAATTTCATGCAATGTCAGTTTTGCACGGCTGGCTTTGCAGCTAAAACGCACATAATAAAACTGATTAGTCTGTAGGTATTTATCACAGATTAAATTAAATCAGTTAATTAATTTTAATTATATTTGGACAAATACAAAAGTTATTTCCACGCATTTTCATGAATGAAAGTATCCGACCTAACTGCAGTTCCTGTCTACACTCCTGGAATCATTATTACAGTTTAAGAGTTTTACTTTGAGTAGTTGTTACATTAGAAATAAACGGGAGGCACTGAGAGCGTTTCCTGGGGTAAAATAAATACATTAATTTACGTATTAAACAATTTGTTTTTACTGTCATAACTTTTATATATTCATCATCGCTTCTCATTTAAACAGTCTGACTGAAGCAGACAGCCGATGATCGCTCCTTACTGTGCAGAAGAAGCGTCAAATGACATGTGAAACGCCCCTTTTCCTGTGAGCGCGAGCCTGAGTTAAGAGAGAAAGTTCATAACCACTTTCATGATACCAGTTATCTCTAACTGGTGCTTGGGGCTTTGTCGAGTCAGCTTGCGTAAAGGAAGCCTGAGTATGTTGAACTTGCTTCGTAGTATACCCCCCCTTGTGTTATTGAAGGCAGCATAAACAAAGCAGGATTACTCACCTTGTAAGGCTCTGAAGTGACGGTGGTCCCAAGCTCACCTGGAAAAAAGAAAACATAAAAGGTGGGCACTCTTAAAACCACTGAAGCGGCAAGAAAATGTGACTCTTATGTGTCTTCATCCAAAGAAGCAAACACTCAGTTTATAATCTTAAAAACTGAACAGCTAATCTTCCCTCTTAAAAAGGCAAACCTGTAAGGATCTCAAACTCCATAAACCTGCTGTTACACCAATAATTGTTTTTGTAGGTTAATGTCAAACTATTCCTTTCACTGAACAGCCCGTGAATTTTTATTACACAGATGCCACCAATAGTAAAATCAACCAACTGTTTAATACATTATTGAACATCATTGTCAACCTGTTCATACATGATTCTGCTATCCACCATGACTCACAAAAAATGTGTATTCACCCAATATTGCCTTGTGGGATGACATTTGACATTAACATCACATGGCAGACAGCAGGTTTACATACTCTGCTTCCTGTGTCTGTGTGCACATAACATCCTTATCTGCAACAGAAGAAACATCCAGTACACTTCAACACAGTACAAACTAAAATACCTAAAAGACTTACCATTTTTATGTTTTAAAGATTTGGATCTCCTTGGGGAATTTTGATTCTGCACAAAGAAAATCATTCAGATTGGATTAAACTCATTATACACATCAAAACATGCATAACTTATAATTTAATAGAGTCTGAAAAAGGGAAAACAAAGGTAAAAATACCTTATCTGACTTTCTCTTCTTGGCTGTAACATGGAAATTAAAAGTGTGTTTATTATTTTAAGTATCATGTACATTTGTGTAATTAGTTAAAGGGGAGTTATGATGCTAATTTCAAGCTTCAGATTTCACTCTGTGATACCTGTGGAGTAGCTTAGCATAATTTACAGTTAGAAATAAACTCCTCATTTTTGCTCTGTGCAGGCCCTCATACAGACTCTGCCTGAAACAACTCAGCCCTGTCTGTCCCTTTAAGATACCCCACCCCTACAAGTCCGCTTTCTTCTGATTGGCCAGCTCTCTGAAGCCTGCTGAGGCATCACAAAGTGCAGCGTATAGAAAAAACTGTGTGAAACCAGCCGTTCACATCAGCCTGCAGACTGAGCTGAGAAGCTTGGAGTAATCCCACTCCAACATACTACAGATTTGAAACTTCACCCACATTTAGTCTGGACATCCAACATTGTAACATTATATATATGTCTTAAAATATGAAACAGCATAATACCCCCTCTTTAAACATATTTTAAATGCTTACCTTTCTTCTCTGCCCCGTACGACCAGTCATTATCGTTGAGGTCATCATTGTCTTCCTGATCGCTCTCTGATTTGCTCATGTTGTTATTGCTGGCCAGCCTGTAAAAAAGAAATAAAATCAACAGAAAACAAAACAATTACATAATCTGATCAGATTATAAACATTTTAGTCCTGAATGATATTTATTGACTGACCTGCGGTTGGCGATGCGACTGCTGTTGCGTCCCATGCCGAGACATTTCTCCAAATGCGGGGCGAAGCGAGAAGCTGCAATCAATCTTTTGCAGTTGGGGCACTCGCACTCTTTGTTTTTCCACTGATTGTACACTTGGCCAAATATGTCCACTCCTGGCTGGTCCACTATTTCTGGAAGAGCAAGAAAAAGGCACACACTAAAAGCAATAAAAAGAAGAAAACAGACAAATGGACCTGAACAAACTGGAAGCCATGGCACTTACCAAACTCCTTCATGCTCTCTTGGTCTGTTTCATCCAGGAAAAAATAGCCCTGTTTCACGGCACGATGTACCTCGAAACACAGGCCCAAACAGGCATCATCCACCAGCTCATTGTAGATGTCATGGACCAAGGCCTACAACACAGACAATAACAATAAAAAAGCCAAATAACAACTCATGAAAGGCCTTCTGTGTGTTGGTGACAAATAAAAAGTATATGTGCATATATTCACTTGCCTCCAGCTTGGTGTTGTCTGGGCCTGACAGGGGCATATCCTCCATTTTCATTTGAAAATATGTACGGGGAATCTTGAAAGCAGGATAATGAGATGCTGACCTAAAGATTGAACCAGAGAAAACACATTTACAATCATAAGACGTAGCAGATTAATCAATAACAACAAGGGATGCATATTGTAATTTTCTGCCTATATTTTCCGCTGATAAAACACTTTAAGTATGCCTATGCCTTAAGCTTGACTTAATGCTACAACATTAACTTGGCGTGAGTGTGCGTGTGCACTGCCCACTGAGATAACTGTGGTATGGCAGTTTTTCAAAGTTTCTGAAACGGACAGCATGGTTGCTATTTGCAATGGTTGCTCAGCATTGGTCATGCGAGGAGGGCCCAAATCTCATCATCCAAGCCTGTCTAAGTTGTATGAATGTTAGTTTTATTTAAAAGAAAATGTTAGGGTTAGAAATAAATATGGCCTTTTATACATAACCTCAGTTTAAGTAGTTTTCTTCTATTGCCCAGTGAATGTGTACATTTTAAAAAGCACTGTATTATGTTATTTCTGCATCTGCCAGTGGGCCACTCAAATAAGGGCATGATATAAATTCCCCTACAGGGGAGACTTGATGTGCTCTGGAATTAGGTGATAAAAAAACAAAAGCTTCATATATCGGTCTCGAAATCGGTAAAAAGAAAAAAAAAAAGGGTTGGAATATAGGCAAAAAATCCAATATTGTGTATTCCTAATAACAGCTCCATCCTGCCACCAAGGAGGATACAGTTTAAGAACTCCTCTGTCCTTATTCTGTTAAAGGAGAACATTTTTAAAGGTGATGTCGTGTCAGATGTTGGGCGTCAAGCTGTTATTCCTTTAATTATTGGCTACACATTAAATGACAAAAATACCCAACTAAAACCCTTGCAAGCGTCTAGCTATTAGAAAATAGGAAAGGAACGACAATATAAAGTCAGGTAATGAAAGTTGTTTGCAAACTCAACATTGTTTAACGTCAACTAACATTACTTTTAAGAGTTAGCATTCGCTAGCTACGGCTGCTAGCTATTCTACTCATTTGCGTTGTCTGTGGCGCATTGAGACGAAACACTCGGATACTATATATTGACGTAATGTTTTTAATTTCACCCAAAAACTGTTTCCTCTTACCCGGTCATACCGAAAACTCAGCCTGAACCAGGCAGTTTCTCAGAGGGAGGCAACATCACCGTGTCAGTCAACATAAAATGACGTTAATAAGAAGCCCGGGCTTCTGTTACATCCATCGTTTTATCGCCGACCAAAACAAAAAACCCTCGTTAAAACAGTTTATTGTGGCAGGTGTCGGTTAAATTAACGTTACAAACCCGCCTTACACGGACGAGGCCAACTGTAAAGGACCAAACTGACAAGTAAAACAAATGACTTCCGGGTTCAACCTTCAAAATAAAGGCACTGAAATGATTTATTTCGTTAAAAAATAATTTAGAATGTGTATAAGATAAGATATAATAACATAAGGTAAGCTTTATTGATCCCCCACAGGGGAAATTTACTCGTTACAGCAGCTCACAAGACAAGCAAATTAAATAAAGTACTCAGGTAATAAAAATAGACCAAAAGTACAAAGTACAAGTACTAAAAGAAAGGTATGACAATATAAATAATAACAGTAGCATAATAATTAAAAAACTATTCACACTATGTACACTTATTTCTTTGTCGAAAGATATGCACGGGTTATTATTTGTACACCTGTGCAATTGAGGTCACAAATACCAAAAAACATCCGACGCAGATGCTTTTCTGATATCACTCTGCTAGATTATCTACATCTATTATTAGCCATTATGTTTGCGGACCAGCCCTCAAAAGCTGTGGTTGCTAAGAGATTTCTGTGACGCAGTAAGGCCATATTGATGATTTTATTTTGAGGGGACGTCCAGCGTGCTTCCGGTACTACTCACAGTCTTGACGCCGGAGATGTGTTGTAAACCCAAACCAGACCTTATCATCACTCAGCGGTGTATATCTCTAATGCTCCTCTTTCTAAAACCAGATCCAAACTCGGTTAAAAAAAAAATCCTACACAGATGTGTGGAAGCTGTAATAGCAAACGTTCAATGCCCCTACTTTGAAATTAAATGTTTATTAATCATACATGGATGTAATGTTCAGGTGTCCATTTACTTTTGGCCATATAGTGCACATTATTGGCACCGATGACCTCATTGAAACGCTCAGGCCGAACCAACTGATCACAGATAATTAAACAAAAATCTCATGTTCATTTATTGATGTCTTCAGTAGCCTGCGTCAGTCCAATAAGAACTGCTTATTGATGTTTTTTGTAAAACCTTTTTTTCCCCTGACGTTTCTCTGATAATTAATTTTGTATAACCGTTGTGAAATATTGGATTGTGTTCCTCTTTCATGTCTCTTTAAATTGGGGTCGTATAATAAATCGTATGATAAATCTAGAGCCCAATAGTGTTACAGCAAATACATACTTGTGCTTGTTGCACAGATAGTTTAATGAATAGGAGGTTGAAAGAGGCACAGATAATTGTATTAAATATTTGTATTTATAAGATATCATAAAATAGTCTTGTCATTTTTTTTAAAGATAAATGACCCTTATTGATTAAAAAAAGTTTGATATATTTTGTGGATTGTCCAGTTGATATTGTTTCAGCATACTGTTTGTTTGTATGATGAAGCAGATTGATTTCCCTTCATTCATCCATAAGTAGATCGGCAGGGGTGCCCATGTACTTCTTCTATAAGGTGAAAACAAAACACACACTTGCAACTATCAAAGATCATTTTTTTTATTTGCCCAAAGACTTGAACTACAAGGACATAAGAACACCCTCAGCTATAGAAAACATCAAATCTTGTCAAATGATCAGCAGTACAAAGTATGTAAAGCTTTGCTGTCTTTAGATATCTCTATAAACCAACAGAACGGAGAGAAGAAACAACTAAAACAGGTGAATTGAACCAAAAACTCTCCCCATGTGAGTGAAAAACTCACTTCTGGCTTCAGAAGTCACAGATGAGGGTTTGCAAACTTAAAGCACTAACAAAAAACAATAAGCACTCAATACAAAAAAACAGTATTTACAGAAAAATTACAAGTTTTTTTAAACCCCAATTTGTGTTGCAACTCAGCTCCCTGAATCCCTTTAAGAAGATTCCGTCGATCAATTACAGCATTCACTGTCCTTTAACCCTCCCCGAATTATTTAAATAGTCCACGCTGGTTTTGTTTCAGACAGTGACAAGATTCATAAAGGTCAAAATCAGTCCAGTACTCGCAGATTAATAACAGTTGCCATCTGTCTGTGGACCCAAAATGACAGTCACAAAGTCTTGTCATCAGACAGTTTTCAGGTGACCAATGACATGACAGCGCAGAGCAGAAAAAAATACTTAAGACCTTTGGAGGAAAAAAAATGAACAATATCTACATTCATGGTGTTGGTAAGATGTCCCCACACAGGCACGAACATGCACGCTGCAATCACATCATGGTATGCAACAACAAAACAGTAAAAACAGCACACATTAAAGCAAAGAAACACACACACACACACCCTCATATATACACAGTTCTGTGCATGCATGCACACAAACTCACACAAGAGGGACAGATTTACGTTAAGTGCACACTTTTTTTGGGATAAGCATCAGACTGCAACCCAAAGAGATCACAGTCAATACCATTAAAATTTCAAAACTAAACGTTGACGAGAACCATTCAGTTCATTCAGACATCCGTAAAACGACTCCAGATGGATCAGAGCAGGACAATTAAAGACAAACCGGAAATAAAACAGTTGAGAGAAGAAACTGTGTCATGTTCTTTAAAAGCAGTCAGAATGAAGCAAGTCAAAACGAATGGTTGCAGACCGATGGATTTCCGTGTACTACAGGACATGTCAGTTAAATGTGATGAATGACACTTTTTGATAAAGGACACATGGTAATGGAGTTCCTATCAAAAGTATTCACCTCCCTTTGCAGCTTTTGTTGTTTACAACTTTGAAGCATCGTGGATGTTTTTCCGAAAAATGAAATTCCGGCAAAGGATACAAGAAAATTTGAAAAGGCACAGAATAGCTGGGGACTACGGTATGTTCAATCATTAGAATCATCAAGACTAAGACTATGGCACAGCTGTGAGTCGGCTTAGAGCAGGCTGTGTTGGTGCAAGAAGTGCATTGGTTGGTCCAGTAGGCTGCTCACCTTCTGACCACACGCACCTTGGTTTCAATGAAGAAACGAGGGGAAATGCTATTGCTTCTTTTCAAATCAATTGTTTAAAGTTGCACTTGCAGATAAATGTCGAGAGATGTGGGTTATTTTTCACCTTCATGTTTCAGAAAGAGTCCTTTTCTGTCATTGACGCCAACCTCCTTGGTTCAAAGTTGTAAAACAACATAACTAAAATGAAAAAGTCCAAGAGTGGGTGAATACTTTATGTAAGCACTGTTATACTTTAAATGAGAATATGGGTACGTAACAAGTTTGGAAATTTTCCAGCAACAAAAAGAAAAAATAGAAACATTCATAATGGCTTGATTTTTTTCCTGAAAAAATACCACCTCTTTAAGAACCAAATGATAAAATCTACATCAATTGAGAAGAATAGGGAACAACGCAACAACGTTCTGGAAAAAAAAAAAATAATGGAAACATTCTGAAGAGTGCAATTTTTCAGTACCCTGCACACCCCCTCCCCCACCCCGACCCCCCATCCCTAAAGCGATCCACATTACTATGTTCTTTGGCTCTATGAAGCCTGTTCACAACTCATCCCACCTGTCTTGAACTAAAACCAGAACAACAACATAAAACACTGAAGGATCGTTTATCTCCCTCGACATTAAAACTCTTTAAACCATTGAACCTGTTAAATTCAGTCTGAAACCAGCGGCAGAAATGTTCACGACATCACCAAACCAGTGGGATGCTGTTTTTGGCATAACATCGGCGGCCCGTGCTGTGGGACGACCATCACGCCCGCGGGGAGGGAATGAAACTGATTTTGGACACGAGGGCAGGGTCCTTCCATGAGAAGATCACCGACGCAGCAACATAAAGTGGATGAGTGAGAAGGTGATGAGGCAATGTGGGGCTCCCTCTGGTGGTGGGAGGAGAGCAGGGTTGGCACAGTGGCAGAGCTCCCTTGACTCTTGGCTCAGCTCAGCGCTGCTCAGTTCGTCTCCACGAGGACGACGTCGGCGCGGGCCTGTTTCAGTCTGAATCAGAGTCCGACGAGCCCTGTGAGTTTGACTCGCTGCTGCTGTCCTCCGACTTGTTCTCCTTGTCCTCTGCCTCGTCATCATCGTCTTCATCGTCGTCATCGTCTTCGTCGCCATTCTCCTCCTTCTTCAAACAGATGACAAGAAAACATTAATTTACAACAAACAGCTAACATGTCTTCGTCAACTTTGTGTTACGGCAAAAAGAGACGCAACTGACATCATCGTCGTCGTCGTCGTCGTCATCCTCGCTGGATGAGTCTGCCTCAGAGGAAGCCTTCTCCTGCTCTTCCTCATCCTCCTCTTCATCGTCATCCTCCTCTTCCTCCTCAGTTTCCTGTAGGTGAGAGATTTTTTTAGGTGAGACATCACTATATGAAATAACTACAGATGTTTTATTAAAACAAGTAGAAGAAGAACGAGAGAGAGCGCGCTTACAGATTTCTTGGACTTTGCCTTGGGGCCTCCTGGTTTTGCCGTAGTTCTCCTTTTCTGAAATGTCAGATATTAAAGTTGTAAATAAGGATGAAATTATAAGAGTGACTTTACAACGGTAACGAGTATTAACCAAAAAAGCTGAATAAGTGACTTACTTGTGAGTTATATTCTTTGTATGTGTTCCTCTCTTGTGAAGACAAACTCTGAAGAAGAAAGAGAGCGTGTGTCAAATAACTGTCCGAGATTACTTCAATATTTCCTCACTTACGACAACCGCTTCTTACCGCGAGCCACTGTTCCAGTATCACTTTGTACTGCCTCTGCTTCTCCTCCGCGATCTTCTTGTAGCGGTCCTTCTCCTTCAGAGGTTGCCTCTGCCAGCGGCTGCCAATCTCAGTCATCCGCTCCTTCATGGGGAGGTGATTCAGCTCTCCGTTGGACAGCATCTCCTGAGAGAACTTCTGATATCCGTTTCTGGAGGGTAAATAAAAAAACAGAGTCAGCTTCGAGGTTTCAACAGAACACACGCAACAGGCAGCACAGACCAGCTGGGCAGACTTACGATGGGGGCTTCTTGGGTTCACCCTCAAACTTCATCTTCTTCCCTGAGGCGATGACGGCAGCAGGTGAGCGCATCTCACACAGGTCTCTCTGTTGAGAAGAGATAAGTACACGGTTGGATCTCTGTGGTTTACAGATAAAGTGGATTTCTACAAGATGTCAGTAAGTTTTAACTTACCTCGTATCTTTTCTGGTCCTCTGCTGCCTTTTTGATCCACATTATTTTCTCTTTTTTCTCCATGGTGCTCCAGGTCCCTTCCATGGCTTTCTGGGCCTTTGGCCGGTCGTTCTGCAAAGCAAGGTTTTACATTAAAATACATGTGCCGAGTATTTTTATGTGTATTTGGTGTATGGGGTTTTTTTTGTGATAAAAGTACACGGCTGTGGTGAATACTCTATTCTCAATATTGTTAACCTCTTTCTATGAAACAAATTCAACATGTTTTTTATTCAAAAACTGTGTTAAAACTCTATTCTGGCGGAGGTTTTCCAGGGCCCATTGGAGAAGCAGATAGCGTCCTCCAAAGGCACAGAGCCCAATTGCATTTTTTTCCTACCATAATGACATTAGCTCCTCATAATAGCATGATAGGACTGAGGTTGAAAATAGGCAAACTGGCCCTTTAAATGAGACTAGGTAACTATGACAACATTGCACAAAAATCTAATTAAGGTTGTGAAAGCAGGTGGATTTTAAATCACTTATTAAATAGGAATGAGGAATAAGAATGATGCATACCTTAAATCTGGCCAGGTAGTCTCCTATGACACTCTGCTGCCAGATGTCCTGCGCAGTCTTGGGTGGGTCTGGCAGACGACTACGATCCTCCCGCTCCTTCTTCTCCGACTCTGCCTTCAGGACCGTTTCTAGGCGTTTATACTTCTCCTACATGACCAAGACAAAAAAAAATCATCCATATCAGTATGTTTTGAATCCTGCGATTCCCTTTGCTGGCTCATCAGCATAATTATATTACACTTCATTGACAGGTTACCTTCTTTTTGTCAGGCAGCTCATTCCACATGCGGGCCAGAAGTCTTGTGAGCTCGCTGTCAGAAAGGTCTGGCCGCTCCTGCTGCAGTTTGGGGCGCTTCTCCTCAGAGAAGATGAACATGGCGGAAATAGGCCTTTTGGGTTTCTCTGTATTGGCCTGCAAGTTCGGGAAAAAAAGGAAACTTGTGCTTAAAAATTAATAGTTTAATTTCTTTGGATAAAATTCTATTCTTTTGATTGAGTTTTCACAGTTTGAACGTTAGCATTTGTGAAGCTTGTTCGCTACTTTTGCTGCATAAACTTGGTCTTACCTTTGCTTTTGAGTTCTTCTTTTTGGAGGCAGGACTGCCCGCTCCGCCGCCCCTCTTAAAGCCTATCTTCTCCTCAGACAAGACCCGCTGCTGCTCCTCCTCAGACAAACTCTGCAAATCCACACAGAGGACAAAATACATGTAAGAAATTTTGTAGCAAAAATTTAAGCACATAAATGACCATAATAAACACACATGTTGACGTAGAAAGCAGAAAAATAAGACTTACACTGAGGAATCTGTTCATGTCGATTTCAAACTCCTTCTTCCTCTGAAAAACAAACATCACATTATTAGACACAATAGATTTAATTATGGGACTTACTTAATTAAATTATAGGAGTCTGAACTCACCTGTTCACAGCGTTTCTGGTAGCCGTCCTTCTCACCCTGTTTCAGCAGCTTCCACCGCTGACTGCACATCACCATGCGTTCCGTGCTGGGTACGTCCTTCATGTTTGACATCAGCTCCGCGCAGAACATCGAGTAACCATTTCTAATAGCACAAAATACATGACATTGAAATAACTTATTCACAAGGCAGGGGCTACTAAAAGCATCGTGCCCCAGCAGCTGTAACTCACGGAGGAGGCTTGTCAGGTCGTCCGTCGGATTTGTCTTTCAGGTGCCTCTCGGCCTTGGTCAGAGTGGACTTTACGATATCGTCTTGGGTCATGTTTAACTCTGGGTGCTGCTGGATGTACTCCCGCATTGTCCCCTACAGTAAAGCAAACAAAAACTGAATTAAAACTGAAGAAAAGGTGCGATTATTTATCTTCATAATTCCACCTCAACAACCCTCACCTCATACAGTTTCCTCTGCTCGAGAGACTTGCCGATCCATTTGAGTCTCTTCTTGTCGGACAGCTGCGTCCACTGTTTGCCAAGACTGTCCTTGATGTCTTTGGTGGTTGCCTGGTGTCAGACAGAGAAAACAAGCCTTAATGATGGTTTTGTACACAGTGCTGTTTGTATGTTGTGTTTGCAGTAGCTGCACTTACATCTGGGTGCGTCTTGAGGAAGGCCTTCTTTTCATGGTTGTACCAAAGCTGTTGGGGCGTCTTGGGCTTCTCTGGTACATTTGAACCTTTCTTGGTCATGCTCTCCATAAGGTCTGGGTGTAGTTCCCTATATTTACATGTCAGAAAACAACATGTAAGCACCAATGTTATCCTTAAATATGCTGCAGGTGAAGGCCTGATAGAAAGTAGTCTCACCTGAACTTCATCATGCTTTGAACAAATGATTCTTTGTCTCTCAAGAAGTCTTCAACATATTTTTTCTGTAAATGCGAAAAGAAAACAATATTTTTGTTAGCATTTAAAAAAACTGTGCGTAATAATCTGTATTTTATGCATTCAATTTGACTGACCTTCTTTTTTTCGGGCAGTTCTCTGTACTTCTTGGAGAGGATTTTAGTTAAATCAAGGTTGCTCATCTCAGGGTGCAACTTTGCATACTTGGCCCTCTTTTCCATGAAGAAGCGGAAGTACGGAGTCAAGGGCTTCTTGGGGAAATCTGGGTGTTTCTGTGTATCATGGGGGAAAAGGGGTGTAAGACACTTGAGCTCCACAAAGGCAGCAAATTTTTCTATTAGTTGAGTAAATATAAAATTTTAACTCACCTTTATTTTCTTTCCCTTGTAAGGGTTTTTGATGTAGTCTTGGGCATCAACTATCAGCTCTGTTAGAGTCCGGAATTTACGAATCTGCGGAAAGGGTAGGGTAAAAAAAAAACCCAATTCAATAAACCACAAAAGAGACAATAAATAATCAAAATAAAAATCACGTTAAAAATGTCTTACCTCTTTAGAGACCTCCGTCCATTTCTGCTTACACATCTCAGCTGTGTAGGTATTGAAGGCCACCTTCTGCCAGTCAAGGTGAGACTCTGATGTTTTGTATTTAGTCAGGTCTTTCTGAGGCAGGGCCACTTTCATGGCCTCCAGCAGTTTTAATAGGTCATCCTGTGCCCACACTGTGCAACAGAAAGAACATAAAAATGATTAACTCAACAATTAAGATTTGCAATTGTCGGTATAGTTACGAAACTAGCTAAATAATCTTTCTACACTTCTACAAATAAGTCCAATTACACTTCACAAAATGAAAAACATACTCCCCATTTTATCCAATAAGTGACTTTTAAGAATGAGTTTCTAAAATAATGTTATATATTCTGTTATGTAATTTAACCTTACAAAGTATCATCACTACAGTTACAACAGGGATATGGAAAGTATCAACAGAATACAGTTTTTTGGAATAATATCTAAAGTTTTCAAAGTGCATTGTCATTGTGTGACTGAATTGTAAGATACATTGTTACAAAATCCCACCTTGGCCTTGGGTGGGTGCCTCCATAACTCCATTCATTTGTGGTTGTACTGTCTTGTATCTATAAAAGCAACAAAATCAAATCATTAATCTGTTACAATATCAACTTTCTAGAGAAAAAAACCTTGAAATCCAAGATATTCAGGTCCCCACTAAGCTCCTCTAATTAGGATTGCTGTATTTCTTAATCAAAAGAATTTAATGAGAATGTAATTTTAATGTGTCCATTATTTATATCATCAACGTCCATTTCTCATAAAGAACATATTTTTACTTATATAAATGTTAAACTTGTGTTTTCAAGTCGTGGAATTTAAATTTGCCTCGACATAATGGTTTATGTTCATTACACCGCCCCTTAAACGTTTACGCTACATGGTGAGACATAGGCTATTGCTTGTGACGGCTTCAAATCTCAAATAACACTGCGGAGGGCTTCAACTAGCACAACTAGCTTCGACAACAGGAGTCTCCGCCGAGTGAATTTCGCCAGCCGGAATTTGGCGTATTAGTGCTGTCCTTATTCCACTACTAAATTATCGTGAACACTCAGGAGCAACCATTTTCTCGCTCGGTCCGCTCAGTAATGGAGGATTTTCTGTCGCAACGGAGGTTGGGGAGGATACACGGAAGGAGGAAGCGAATGGACGTGGACGGACAGGCAGCTGTAGGCGACCAGCTGACCACGGACGGGGGATCTGCTTTCGGTCTCCGACGAGGGGGAATGGTGGCTTGGAAGTACTGCAGCCAAATGCGCCACTCAGTAGAGGCGCCTCATCACCTAAGGACGCCGATGTAGCTCCGCCATGCAACCCTATAATCTTCACCTCAAATGTTTACAAAGGCTAGAGTGAGGAACTCGATATTATGTTAGCTTACAGTTAATAAATGTGTTCGAGAGTACTTTTAGACACCGATATGCGGTTTTTCTACGTTTAATAATGCAATTCAAGACTAAAACCGTGTGCATTCTTCAGCGAGGCGTAGCCGAGCTGTGCTCCAATGATGGCGGCTGCTCGTTGTTCATCGTGTCCTTGGTAGCCCGAGCTCACCATGGTGTTCACTGTGTGACCTAGCTACATAGAAACTATCTTTAGCAACATTTATGCAACCTTAAACTGATAAAACGTACACATTTAACCGTTAGAACATCAGATATCTTAAATTTAATTGTAAATGGCAATATATAGATGATTAAAATTTGGAGCAAAAGCATAATATGGCCAAGGGCAACTTGGCACGCCAAATTTAGCTTAAATGTGACTTTATTTTTAAAATCGATATATATATTGCTACATTTCGAAAATGTTCGCGTTTAACACAATTCGAGTTTGCCATAATTTAACTAGAATCTCCCGTTTCCTGTGAGGACAGACTTTGGCTTACTGTTTACAACAAATAATTTAAAACAATTGGTTAACGGCTATACATTTAGATACAATTAAACATTTTTACGTTGACTATAGGCTCTACTTCACTGAGCGTTGGAAGACATATTTTGACGTTATTGTGTCCGAGCCTGATTTCATGGTGGTGGGCTGGAAGGACTTGCGGAGGCGCAGGAAGAAAGAAGAAAATGGAAAATATTTTTAATGTCCAAACGTTACAGCCTCGACCTCACTTTACGAACAGAACATTTTACCGTAGTTAACAGTTTCGGCTATACTGTCGCTCTATTAATTTTTTTAAACCTAAATTGAAAGCTATAGCCGCACAGAAAACATTTCAACATCCGAGGCAAAGTAGCTTCACAGGCGCGACAAACGGCTCCAGGTCCGCCATGCTTCAGCTCAGCTCTACAAGGAAACCTACCGTGACAAGGTCCAATGGCGCACTGCAAACAGAAAACGGAGCTTAAAACTAAAGCCGGGGCGTTGCAGACTCCCTTCCCTCGATCCAAAAGCGCATAAGCGAGATCAAGAAGGCGGGTTCTCCGAGCTCGGTCGTCGGAGGTTCTGGGCTAGTCGGTGAGAGAGAGAGGGGGAGAGAGAGGGCGAGTCTCTGCACGGTGAGATATTAAACCGAGATCCCTGATGGCTAACCGAGAGAGGCGGCTGGCTGTTCCCCCAACAGCCGCATGGAGGTCTCGGCGCGGAAACAACCGTTAATACCCCAAACCGTACGCCTCGGTTACAGCACGACTAGCCGAATTTTGATGAACGGATTCAGCATAAATCACTTTTGGTGTAATTTTGAGAAAATACCACATTTACCTCCGGGTCTTACGTCCAGGTTCTTCCCCGCTGCAGAGGACAAGAAATTCGGCTATGGCCGACCGCGTCTGTACGCTGCCACAGCTGTCGGTTTATTTCGCTTCTACAAAGAGGCTACCGACCGAGGCGCATAAGTATAAACAAAACCAAACAGTAAACGCAAATTTAGTGAGTATAAGACGGTTTTTCGATTGTAGTTACCGCACTCTCGTGGTATTATGAAACCGAGCGCTTGTTTGTTGGCTTACCTGTCTCTCGGCGTGAGCCTCGGTCTGGTTGTGGAGGAAGAAGGGGAGGGTTGAACGTTAGCCAGCACTGCGCCGTCGGTCCTGGGCTCTAGTCCCCGCAGAGATGGTCCTTCCCCCCCGCCTCCATCTCACTTGCCGTCTCCCTCCACTCATCGCACAGCAGCTCCTCTCTCTCCATCCAACCATTTCGCTACGCCGAGACATCCACATATTTTCCGATCTTGCAACGTTGTCTCTGAACCCAACTGTGGGCGATTATTGTACGCCACTCGGCCGAGCCTGTCTGATCTTCAGCCGAAGTTTGCACAACGAATATTTTGGCTCAAAGTTTCAGGAAAACCAAACTTTCGCCAATTTTTTTTAAATTTAAGTGCAATCAGTTTACCTGATAACTTAATATAATCACCATAGAAATCAATTTTAACATGAATTTATCATTTTCACTTATCAATGTCAGATCCTAACTTGAGAGAGAACTATCTAAAAGGTTTCCAAAGCAGCCTCCATGCCCTTTCACATTGCGGGATTCCTCTTTTTGCAAATTGTAAGAGGCTCTTTGACAGCTTCAATTTGGCCCAGCATGTTTTTTCTTTTCAACTCCACCTTGTGTGTTTGTGGGCGGATCCCCAGGCCGTCCAATCCAGTCAGTCCGACTCACGGAAAACAAATGACTTTCAGGCACTCAGCCTTGTAAAACTGTGCTGCGTTCCCGTGATGTGGGAAATATTGCTATCAATTTACATGAGCAGGAAAAAACATGGAAATTTGGCAGTGATTGTGTGGAGACAAAACTTATATATATTTTTAAATAATAATAATAATAAAAAATATATTATATATGGTAAATGTGTTACATGTGATGAGAATACATTTGGAATCCAAAGCAAATCTGAGCTCATTTTGAAATGTTCTTTCATTAATCTTATTTTGGTTTGTCAGACTTATTCAAATGTAATTACATTTTAATGAAAGTTGCAGTAATTTAGATAATAAATTATGTTTATAAACCTGCATGCATAAAAAAATGACTTGTAGTAAGAAATTGTAAAAGTTACAAAATTACAATAGGTGGTACACTTCTGTTTAAGTTATTTAGATCATCTTTTTTTTTTTTTATAATAATGTCTTGCATATTTTCTTTCTACCATTTTGGCTGCCCACAGTATCACATAATTTTATGTGTCAATAAAATATGAATGATGTTAATGAATCTTTTCAATTTATTTCTTATCGATACATTTATCAATCACATCTGAAAAAGAAAAGACCTTTGCCTGCTTCAGCAAAAGAAATGTCAAGCTGCTTCATGGAGAAGTTGGAATTTACTTGATAACCTTGAAGGCAGCATGCAGATGAGTGACAGGCGTTTAGCACCAATTGAACACCACTCTCGTCTTAGCTGTGAGTGATATGAAATTTTGTATTTTCCAACTGTTTAAGCAAACCAAACACATTAAAGTTAATTTTTATTTTAAATAAAGTGAAAATCCTAAGCATGTGCAGTGTTTCAATCACTCAAAGACATGTTAGGCCACACAAAAGACATAAGATACATTTACAAATAGAGTTTTCCCAGATTATATCATCAGTGTGAGCTAAAACAATAAAATCGTATTATCCACTATCTACTAACGACTGCTCATCCTATTTCATAACCAAGAAAGCAATTACACGCATGAAAACAAATATAAGTTCATTACACATCATTCTATACATGTTCTAAACAGGTCAACTGAACTGAAAAGACCAAATTGTTCAGTACGCCAAACACAATATGTCAAATGAGGCAAACTAGAGCAACACGTTTCAAAACACAGTTAAGAATAAACAAAGGCTTCTGTATGGGGCAAAGGCTGGTGTGATAATCCCACAAAAATCTGTGCGTGTGAAAAGGTCTCAGTAGATACAAACTTAACTTAAATAGTGAACATCAGACTATAATTGTAACATAACCAGAGCTACATTATGACAGCACTCTTTGGCACTTTGGGGCTATACTGTTTACTGTTATGCACTAAAAGAAAAACCTAAATCATAAATGATATAATCTCACATATTTATCCTGCATTGGAACTTATTATTTATGTAAATAAATGGTCTGAAGTAAGACACAGAAAAAGAGAGAGATGTTGTTGTAGTTCAGGGACACAAAAGCTGATTTGCACACAGAAAAATTGTAAGAATTGTAGATTTTAGAGGTATTTTTCCTTTAAAGACAAATAATTAGAAAGTAGAACAGTGTTCTTCATGGCAGTGTGGAGGGGACTCATTGCAGTCTACACATCATCCCCAGTATCCTCGTCTAACACCACTTTGGCATCATCTGCATCCAGCTGCAACACAAAAACATCCAGTTACGACAGAGAAACCAACATATCACATGACATGCTAGAATTGAGCTTGAGGTGATACAGAGAGGTACTTACACATTTCATCTCCCGGACAGAGAAGAGCGTGCCGGTCAGTAACATGCGCAGAGGGATGGTGAGAATGAGAACGAAAGGCAGTGCCAGAGAGAAGGGACTCATCTTCACTATCCACAGGACAGCCAGGCACACGAGCTGGATCAGAGTGAAGAGGTGCATCCGCATTGTACTCACCTGCACAAATGGCAACAGCATAGAGCGTTAGCAGGGTAATAACGAGCCAAAGACACATGAAATTAAACAGATTGTTAAAAAACATTATAATTTACAGGCTGAAAAACACTGAATTATATGGGTGAATTGGATGTTGTGGATGTAAGGATAAGAAATCAGGCTTATTGGACACAAACCCAGAGGTCTAATGTCTCAGGGGCGTTTGTTTGAAATGACTGTTTACATTTCATGTAGGAAAGTCAGTTCCTCCTCAAACCCCTCAAGCAGACCGTAAAGATGCAAAACAGCCAGAAAGAGACAAAAAAAACACAGAGAGATGCAAAGCGACCTCAGGGACACAAACAAACCTAAAGCATCATCAAAGAGACACAAAATGACCATAGAGAGATATGTAGCGACCACAACAGCTTCAAAAAGACTCAAGAAAGCCACAAAGAGACAAAAAATGCACAAAATGACGACAAAGAGACAAAAACAAACCAGAGAGACAAGCAAAACGACAACAAAGACAGATAAAACAACCACGGAGTTAATTAAAACGACATCAGAGAGACAGAGAAGGACCATAAGGAGAGAAAATTATCGCTAAAAGATGTAAAAGGACCACCGAAAGATCAGAACAAAGATGCAAATCTCTTTAGTTACAGAAGATAGAACTGTAGGACTTAAGGATCTTCCACATTAGAATATATTGATTATTACAAGTTTTGAGCTGTACTTGAAAAGGTTGCATACCTTGGTGGCGTAGGCGTCAGAGGGATGGTACTTCTTTGGTGTAATCAACAGAAGCATCCTGTCCCACATCTGGATTCCGCTCAGAGAGGTGATACCCATGTAGAGGAAGATACCGAACAGGGCTGTCATGGGAATCATCTTCAGAATGGGCTCCATGAAAATGGAAACACCTGGAAGTCGGAGAAAGAGATTATGACAGGAAAATTCTAACGCTGCTGTTTCTGAGTGAGCACTGTAGGTGGCAGCACTTACCAACCAGGATGGCCACAAGCATCCCACTGATCCTCTGCTCCACCACTTTCTCAATCTCTGGTTTTGGGCCCTTGGTCATGACAGTGAGAGAGTTGGCGTGGGTGACAGATCGCACAGTGGCAGCACTCAGCCAGGGCACTCCGAAAATGGAGGAGATGCCCCCCATGGTGACCAGGATGAGCAGATCAAAATGAAAACCGGATCCTTTCACCATCTTCCTCTCAGGTTTGCTCACAATCAGCCTGACAATCCACAAAAACAATGAAAGAACATCTTTAACGTACCAGGAAGTAATTTTGCAGACTGTGGTGGCATTATTTATAGAGTCACTCACGTGGTAATCTGGGACTCCAGGAAGATGAGGATGAAGACGAGCAGTGCTGGTACACAGCAGGCGGCCATCATCCAGATTGGGAAGTCCTTCTTCTCTCCCATGGGGTTAATGAACCAGCCTCTGGCTTTGGGGTTTGACACCTCAACACCTTTTGGCACAACCAGTTTCTACAAGAGGAGAGGATGATATTTAGTCAGCACTGTTTATCACTGACGATTCAAACTTCAGAAAATGAATCCTTGAGTGGTAATTCCCAAGTTTCCTAGCTTTTAAAGTATACAAAGCACTCCTACAATCTAAGGACTCTACTAAGGACTCCTGCAATCATTTAAAGTGACTTAACTCACCACAACACAACACGTACCTGAGTGTAAGCATCCTCAATGCAAATGTCCACAGCAATCATGAAGAAAATAGCAATGGGGACACCGAAATCTCCAATCAGACGACGGAGCTGGTGAGGCAAAGAGCAAACGACACATCATGGTCAACATCACAAAAACAATTTATCATTCAGAGAAGCTCAGAGTGACAGCTACACAATCTTTTCAACATAGACTGCATAAATTAAGTGGAAGCCAATTGGAAAATGCCTTAAATCTGCATTTTTTCGAATGGCAAGCAGGGGGCAAGTCCATTTGTTGCAAAAAGGAAGTCAAATATGTCTTCTTTAATAAAGCTTGGTGTTTATGTTGTAAATTATGGCCCCAATTAGGGTGAAATTAGACGATAAAGCTGGGTAGTCTTATCGGTAGTGCTACCTTGTGATTGACAAATCCCCACCAAGGAAATTAAAAAAAAAAAGTCACTGTTTAGTGGTCAGTTGGGGGGTAAATAAATTTAGTTTAAAACCTGTTTTTGCTAGCCAAAACTAGCATCCCAACTGATATCATAGTTGCTGTGAATTTTGGATCGCCTTGCCCTCCAAACAGTGGTCCACATACCAGTGTGTGACATCAAGGTGGTCCACTACCAGTCCATGTTTATAACACAGAAAGATGATCTTACCGGGCCGGGGAAGTAATGACCATTCTTGAAATGCCGGAGGAAGTACGCAATGAAGAAGCAACCAAACATCAGGCACATGGAAAGCAGGGCGGTGTTGGGGTAGGGCCGTTCAAGCTCCAGCTCATGAACGGTTATGTTGCCATCTGGATGGAACTCCTTGTGCTCCTTAATGACTGGGTGGAAGGGGTTGTCCATTGTGTCATTGAGATGTTCGTAGTTCAGGATCAGAGGGTGGGCTTGGAAGATCTGAGCAGAGGAGAAAAGAAGTCAGGGGAGAGATAACAAACAAGATATGTACAGTGGTGTCTAAATGTGAAATGGATGATGAGATGAGGTGAGGAAACCTTGATGAGCTTATTGAAGGTCTCATAGATGAAGATGAGCGAAATGAGGATGGAGAAGATTTCCTGAGTGAAGCGGGAGATGAATCTGACCAGGAAGCTGCCTTCCACGGCAACGATGATGACCACGATCACTATCAGCCACATCCCCACCCAGATACGCCCCACAATGTACTCAATGCCCTGGGACTTGCAGAACTACAGTAGTATGGAATGAATAAAGAAAAATAGGTGTTAAGAAGCATCTAAAGATTAATGTAGGAGTTTGAACATCTTATATTGTACGCACAGCGAAAAAGGCTTCCTCAAACACCAGCAGCGGTCCCGAGAAGCCGATGATGAGGACCGGCTGGGCGGCAATGAGACAGAAGATGACACCCTGGATGCTGGTGGAGATCATAAGCTCTGACACGCCCATCATTTTCTCTGTTTTGTCAGCTTAGGTTAGAAGAAGAGAGTTATTAATCACATCAGAGGTTGATAAACTGCTGCGAATTAAATGAGACGCATCTGTCTATCTGAAAAGTTTCTTTTTACCCAGAAGCCCTCCAAAAGTGATGGCTGGGGACAGGGCAGCGAAGTAGATGAAGATGACGGCAGCGAGGACCTGAGGGTTAAGAGCGTCTGTGTAGTCGCTGAGGTAGACGCGGTAACGCCGCTTCAGGTCCTTCACCATGCCACCAAAAGGATAGCCTGTGCGGGCCAGAGGGTCCTCACGCGGCTCCTCTGGACCTTTGTCAACTGGAAAATCACACAAATGAAACTTTAATATCGACATTAATGTGGATTACAGTAAAATCTAGCTTTTTCCTTTTGCTTTTAAGATGAGATTGTAACTTTTTGTTTCAGTGAAAGCTGTTAATTTAGGGCACATTTAAAGTGAGAGACTGAAACTTGAAATTTAACGGAATAGTTTGACATTTTGTTCTTATTTGCTTCCAGGCATAGAAGTTCAAGAGAAAATTACTCTTCTAACCTTGGACCCTGGCACCAAAGGCAAGACGGCTGTCGCAGGGACGGAATCTGTCACGCAGCATCTTCTGCTGGAAGTCGATGACTGGCTCCAGCATTCCCTTGTCTTGGATCTCAGTGGGAGGGATCACAATGCTGCAGTCCATGAAGTCGGCGATGGCATTGGTCAGATCTTTTTCAGTCTGCGCTAAGAAGGCCTCCAGACAGAACACCTGTATATGCGGAGATAAAGAAAAGTTAAAAAAAAAAAAAAAAAGCATTTACAAAAGGTAGGTTACTTTTTATTGGTGGGATTGACCATATTCACACAGCAGCTTTCCCCTTATGGCACGCTCAGGGTGGGAAGCTCGGATGCTGTATTAACTGCTGTGTTCCAGGTTTGCACACCATAAATATAGGGAATCTGACAAAATGTCAAAAATTCATCACTTCCTGATTGATCAGAAACTGACAAAACAATGCATAGTGAAAATCTGGAGGGAAGTTGAAACAACATAGATATTAGGTATCATTAGACAACAGCTAATGTTAGCATTCAACCAATTCCTTGCTAAAATTACTGTATGACAGTGTTACATGTTCAAGTGTTAAAGAAAAGGCTTAAACTCCTAGCCTATGGTAACGTTAGCTAGCTACTTTTTATGTTAGCTAGAGAAGCGCCTTTCTTTTTATGTTGTGTAATACTTTTAAACAGTAACGTTAGCTAGAAATTAGTTGAATGCTATATTGGACAAAAGCTAACATTACCATTCCACCACTTCCTAGCTAACATTACTTTGTAACAGTGTCACATTATACAATGCAAAAGGTGTAAATTATTAGCTTACAATAAGGTTAGCGAGCTAGTTTTAATGTTAGTTCAGAAAGGACGCCTTTCCTAATGTACTGTGTTACACTTTTAAACAGTAATGTTAGCTAGATATTAGTTAGCATTAGCATTCCACCACTTTGTAACAGTGTTACATTATACAATAGAAAAGGCGAAAATGAGTAGCTTACTAAAAGTAAGTAAGTAGCTCTTAGTTAGCTAAGTAATGTTAACCAGGGATTGGTTCAATGCTAACGTTAGCTGTTGTTACTTAGGTGTCGGTACTCAATGACTCATTTAGTATGTACTTTTCACTACCAATTATCTTTTCAGTTGCTGAGTAGCTGTAAAATTAATTTATTAGATTAGATAAATGTATTTAATCTACAACCTGCTACAAAGCACTAAAACATTCAGAACTTGAGCTTCCAACCCTGAGAGTGACTTCAGAGGAAAAATGGGCACCCTGTGAATATCATCAATGGTGTGGTGTCATTCTTGGAGCTGCATTTCTCTTCACTCTTACCCAGTCGGCCATCAGAGCACCCATGGCGCGGCCACTTTCGCTGTAGTCTATATTGCCCTGGCTGGGGCCCACCAGCACAAAGACGAAGCGAACAGGGACAGGAGACTCCAGGGAAGATTCCATCACCACAGAGTCTCTGAGCCTGACAAAGGCCACCACTGGTTTCTGCAGTTCGTCCACGACACCTGTGGAAAACACCCTCGTTTTTTTTATCTGCTTCAGAACCAAAACCTTGAACCACATACTAAGGGCCTCTGAATAAGATAAATATACGATGAATGTGTACCTGAGAGGACAATTGAGGCCTCCATGTTGTCAGAGCTGTCTCTCTGCAAAAAACAACAGGTGCAGCATTACAGTAAATGTAAAGGGATTAAAAGGATAAAAATTGAAAGAACCAAATGAATACCTTCTTGGTCACTGAAAAGGTCTGCATCTCAATGTCTCCAGAGGCGGTTACAGCAGGTTCCCCAGACTGACTAAAAGGACAGATTAACAGAGTATAAAGTGAATGACGCAAACATTTTTATGGCTCACCATCTTGCAGAAAGAAAAAGGGAATTAGTGGGTTGCGTGGGTTACCTGCGTCTCATGAGGAGAGCTCTCAGCAGCCCTTCCCGATCACTGCCGCGGATCTCACCCTTGTTCAAGAGCTCGTCTGCCACCCGCTCGGCCACAGCAGACAGACTGCTGGCATTCAGGTCGAAGATGACGGCACCTGAGAACATTTGAGTTGCTTTTAACTGGTCATCAAACTAAAAGGAGTTTACTGTAACATATAAACTTATATTGGTGTATTTTGAGGTTCCAAAGTCACCTGTGCTCATGGTCTTGCGGAGCTGGATCAGGCTCTTGAAGGTGAGATAGGAGACATGAGAGGCACCCCATTTTCCTGTAGCGGGGTTCAAATTCTCCTCGTAGCCCACCCAGCGGCTGGTCTCCTGCCAGGTGCTGCCCTGCAGCTCATTCAGCTCCACATAGGCCTGTGGTAAAGCAATGTTATGACACCATTAAATATTATTGGTTGATATAAATTGGCTTTTATATCCCATAAGTGTTTCTACTAACCTGAGCGTCCCCTCTCGTGGTGGCATTTGTGTTCAGGTTCAGATAAGCTGAATTAAAGAGACAGAAAAGTCACTTTTGCACAGGTACAAAATAATCAAACCAACAACAGCATCCTGGCCTGTGAGAGAGACATACCCTCTGGATTACTGGGGATGACGACAATCTCCTCCTCCTTCCTCACAAGGTCAAAGATGTCACTTTGGTCCGGTGGTGCCCTGGTGGAAAAAACAGCCTTTAAGTGTAGATAGCACTTGGCTTAAGGTCCACCAAGAAGAGCCCGGTCAAGTTCTCCAGACCCTTTAAATTCAACCAGTTGTGCTATTCTGTCCTTGGCCACAAGAGGGCAACATTCCTCAATCTATATTTGTATCATTGACTGTTTGGACTTGTGGGGATTCATGGCCTGAGAAAACACCTCCCTTCGAGGTGATTGGCTAAGCCTTATCTTATTCACACCCCTATTGCTGCTTTTACATCATTGTGACGTTATTTACAACTTTCTGAATCAGATGCAAGTTGCTGTGAATGTTGAATTTTTCTGACAGTAAGCCAATCAATTTGTATAATTTAAGGTAGCTATATCCTGATTTTTAAACCTGGATTCATTTGGTTGTTCTTTGCAACAGTTGACACACTCAACAGAACCATGACATTAGATTTAATTCAAATTTTTAATAAGTAAGTCTAAATAAGTCTAATAATCAGTCTCCTTTTATCTCAGATTTGGACTCCACCAACTCCTGAGGGAGATATCTCTTTTAATCTGCCATGATGTTGAAAGGCTCGTCTGCTGAGTGGTGTATATCAGTATCAACAGCATTTGCAGCTGAAAATATGAACACTAAAGATACGGTCCTTAAAACCCGATAAAAAGCTTGGAACTGTTGAAGTTTAGAGCATTGTTGTAGCATGGTGCATTTACACAGGAGGCAAGTGCAATCAATACATTCTATTACAGTCCAAGGCTTAATACTGCACTGTTTATAGTGCTGCTGAAACAGAGAGGCCTAAACGAGAGGGAGGACTCACAATCTCACTGGAGAGGGGAAGGCCGAGTCATTTTCTTCATAGGACATTTCACTGCCCTAGACAGGAGGAAGTTAAAAAGAGCAGAATCAGAGCAGAAAATCATTCAAACTTATCTGTGAAACTTCAATATGCATATATGTATTGTAGGATATTTGTAACGGTAAATTCCATCTTCATGTTGAAGGAAAAGAAGACCAACCTCCTCAAAACTGAAATTGTTTTCCATTGGTGCTGTTGTCTGTCCTTCAAGTCTCAGCTACTTTTATGCATTCCCTTAAACAGATGATTGAAAGTATTAAAAAACGAGTATCTAACAATCACATGAGACACAGCATATTAGAAGATGCAGTAAATGTGTAAATGTAATATATTCTTGTGACACAGCAGTACTATATCTCTGTAGTCAACTTAGGGCCTGATTTGAAGCGTTTTTGATGTAGCCTTGATAAAGATACCGCCCTCTGCAGAGCCGCAGCTCAGGACAGATAATCAATTAGCCGTTGAGGATATGAGCTACGATATAGTTTGAAAAGAAGCCGTCCATGAAGAGCCTTATCTTTGGGGTTACACCCTTCTCTTCAGAAACAGTGCAGTGAAAACTGTCAATGCAACCACTGTCACATCAAGCAATGTTTAAATATACAAAAAATTATCTTAGAAGTTAACATACATTTTTCAGTGGATTGCATTTTAAATTCACAAACAACTGAACAGGTTTGAAACCTATTTTTTTCTTAGCAGTTAGCCTGTTAATAAGTTAATAAGGTCATGTGACGTCTGTCGAAAGCACAAACTTGACGCATGTGAGAAACAAGCTACATATATGAGCAGTATATTGAGGCAATGTCTTTTAATGGTAACAATCCATCATCCTGTAATACTGTCAAAATACTGATATTTCAGCACAGAGCTGTTTTTTTTTTTCTAAATGTGCAACAAATGACCACCACTGACTATTCCTTGTGAAAGATGAAAACTACACTCGACTTTGATCTTAAAGAGTCACAAATGCTTTATCCTTTTCAGAAAATAATTTCAGCTAAAAGAAAATCATTTGAACTGAACTCCCGCCTTTATCTTACACGGCGAAAAGGAAATGCTCCTCTCATATCAGGGTACATTAAGGTATCCATCCTGTTTCACCTCTAACTTTTAGTGCCAAAAAGTAGTGCCTGACCCCTGTCCAGAGAAGGCCACACCCTTACCTGCATGCAGGTACTCCCACCTGGTCTCCAGCACTGGAAACAGGACGATCTCTGCTCTGTCAGCCTGGGCGAGCCCGATGATAAAGTGACACAGGACAAACGGAGAAAGCAATTACAGAGAGAGAGAACGAGAGGATCTGGGAACACCCATCCAAAACTACGTCGACCCTAAGATGCACTGTACCCCTCAACCCCCCTGGTTGCTGAGCAACCTGCTGGAGGGGTGGGGGAGATAAGGCCTCTGTTACAGCAGGCAGCCCTATCGGACAGGGACACCTTGAGGCAGGGATATCCCAACCCAGCCCGCCCTCCCAGCATGAACCAGGTCCAACCCGGATGGGGTTAGTAAGCGGAACCTGCAGGCCTGAACCCAACCTGACAGAGGAGCACACAGGGGGGAAAGAGGGTCGGAAAAGGGGGCAACATATATAATCAGGGGGAGAGCATCTTAGTACGTCATCTTGTTTACGTGTTGCGGATTCCCCGTCGGTGGGGGGGGGGTTCCTTTGCGCTTGATCATCTTGGTGAAAGATAAACACATTAAACTCAACTTGTGTCAATACGGCCCACTTGGTTTGCTTCTTGCGCATGTGACATGGTGGTGACGGGGGTCAGAGATCTTCGGCAGCTCACAGGGGGTCAGAGCTGAAAAACATCAGAGAATGACACAGATTATTGCAACAACATAAGTTAGCCAAGGGAAAACCAAAAGTGAGGTCAGTCTTGTCAAGCCATACCCACCAGTACTAATGAGGCATTGGTGCTTTGGCAGTGATCAGTAATGAACTGTACCCACCCATACTCACTTATTTGTTGCTTAGATATTCTGAAATTCAAGCTAAGCCTATCAGCTGGGGTGAACTTCAAACAATGGTCATTGGCACTTTTTATACTGCAGCTGGTTTTCCCAGTATTTGTCAAGAGAAGTCAAAGAGTAATGCTACCGCTATGCTAGCAGCTCTTATAGGTTGCATTTATAGACTATCACTCCGGGCATTTTCGGCTAAAACGCCTAGAAAAAGCATTGAAAAAGTAAATAAAGGTCTGTTTTTGAATCACTTGGGGTACATGCATGGGTTTGCAGAATCACTGTCAGTGCTACTGGCATTGAGTTATTTAATTTGGAACAACACAGAAATTTGACATTTTTATTGTCGCCTGAATTTTTCTTTGCAAAAAAAGCCTGAGAGGATCACACTTACAGGTATGACCTGGAAAACACCATAGGGCCCTAGCAAAAGTTGTAAACTTGTCTCAGTCCAAAGTAGATAAGAATAACACAAAAAATTAATGTGTTTACAGCTGTTTTTCTAAAGGTTGGTCCATGCGTTTCCAAAATGGACCACTTGGAGACTCCAAAGGACCCATGCTAACCAAGGCCACATACTGAGGATAAAATGACTATAACTTTTGAATGCTTCAAGCTACAGACATGGTTCAGGGCTCTAATGAAAGGTGACACTTAGAGGTACCATATCCCATATCCAGATTCACTGTCAGTACTTCTGACACAGAACTATTGAAGCATAAACAACTTTTTAGTGCACTTTTATCCTTTTGAAACTAAACTTGTGCATATAAAAGAGTCAAAACAAGTGCTAGATGGAAAAAAAAAAAAGTTTATATAAAAAGTAACACACAGAAAACTATTTACATATCTACATGCACACACATGTACACATCTATTTATAAAATCAACTTTTTACAGGTCCTTGGTAACGTCATTATAACAGCCCCCCACTAGCCCCCCTCCTCTGTATGCAAATTCCCCGCCTGTTGACAACATGGCAGCCATTAGAACAGTCAGAGCGAGATTAAAGCACAACGGCACGTCCTAGGACGAGCACTTTACTGGCGTCTTTGCATGACACTGCCTGCACTTCAGCCGACAAAACGCATTCGTAACTCAAACTAAGGCTTATTTATGTAATAATATACAGTAATATATGTTATATTACACACACAAACACCTGCAGGTCAGCAGACGCACAGGGAAAACACACGGGAAAGCGATCGACAAAATGCGCATTCATAACTCTAAATAAGGGTTATTTATTTATAAATATAAAGTAATATAAATATATATGTGTAAGTTATACAATATAATCATTACTTTGAGGGGTCTACAGTCCAAAACAACGGCTCTAAGATGGGTTTACGCACCTACTGTTCAGAATTTCATTGGCTTTCAGCTGTTGTCAATCAAACTTTGTTCGGTTGCATTTGGCCGGCTCTGCCTTCAGTCAAAGAGGAACAGGCACCTTCCTTCAACGCCGACTCTCATTGGCTACTGTAAGCTGAGAATCAGTAATGGAAGCTCCTATTGGTTCAAAGAAGACCTCTATAGAACGCTAAGAAACGCTTAGTAATTGTTTGTTTATGTATTGTTGGCATTAATTGCACCTGCTGTGGTGATTGGATCTTTTAATGGTTTATATCAATAGAATCTTGAGAATCTTAGCTTTCTAACGTAGTGACACATGAGTGACAACATAAAGAAAGCATCGTAGCAGATATGCAAATGTTGCAGTGATCGCCATGACGGCCCGCCGGCGGGCCGTAGAGTGGTAAGAGGCTACGCTTAATGCTAGCATGCTTTTTTTTACACTGATTTTAGGTGCATAGTAGCATTAATGACAGAGTGGGCTGATAGGGGGATTCAATTCATTTTGCAGGTTGTTTTTTTTCCAACAATCAAAGTACTGGACAAATATAAGGGGGCATAAATGTCCTTACCAAAATGTCCCCATCCTATAGGAGTTGTAATGTTTTGATAAAAAACAAAAACCTCATGATCCACATCCACCCTAACCCCATCGTAACACTTAACCTCACAGTGGAAATACAAACATACTGTAGTTTTCACAGTGAGAGACACAGTGGGCCCCCAGCTAAAGACACTGTGGCACAGGCCTGTTATCACCAGTAATGAAAGCTATCTGTTGTGTCCATGCGTCACACCGTGCAGCACGCAGACACTCCCAGTCTGCATAGGGACATTTTCATTTGGACATCATTGCTAACCCAGTATTCAAGAAGATTTGTGTAATGTAAATGACAAAAATCATTCTTTTCACACTGCTAAAAAATGTGTGAAATACCAAACAATATAATGTGTAAGGAAGCTAAAAAAAAATCATAAACGTAAATCACCTTTAACATTATTACCCGGCATGTTGATGAAATGTGACTTGGACATTATAACCATAAGAAACAAAGACTGCCTATGTCCACTGACTTTAGTATACATACAGCTGTATCTGTGATGCTGTTTGTGGGCTCTGCACATGAGCACTAAGGCAGCACAGAGAGGCTCTATCAGCGTTTGAACAAGGAGTTCATGTGTGATTATCACTGAGAGCCAGAGGCTGCGCCAAAGACCCACCTAGTCACAGAGTATAACACTGAATTACACAACCTATAACATATGAACAAGTAGTAAATGCAGTGTGGAGGCATTGAGACAACACTTGCAGTATTGCAGTTATTGTCAGAATACTAATAAACGTTTATTTTGGTTTTCATCATTTCAAAGATGATGTGATTTTTTTATTTTCTAAATCTAATTTTTGCTTACTGACTCTCCATCTACATATGACACACACCCTCGTCTTTATGTCGTCAGATTGTTTTAAACTTTTGTCTTTGCCACAACTTCAGTTGTTAATAATGCTCGACAGGGCTGCAACAATTAGTCCAATAATTGATTAGCTGATGGACAGGAAATAATCAGGAAATATTTGCTATAAATTATATACCTTTCAAGTAATTTTCAAAATAAAAGTTGTAGAAAAAGCTCTTTTTAAAATCTTGTTTTAAATTAACATTAGACTTGTGTTGGACACCAGAAGACATTTAAAATGTCATTATTTTCTAACATTTTTTTTTGATTAATCCAGAAAAAAATTATCAAATTAATCTAAAAATATGTGTTAGTTGCAGCCGTTATGTTAGTGGCTGGGTCGCAAGGGCGTTTGAATAACCTCACAAAAAAAAAAAGAAGTCCTTATTTGCTGTTGACATTATCAGGGTAATAAGGAAATAAAGCATTTCTAATTCTGAAATAAATTTGTAATGGAACAAATTGTGAAAACAACCCTCCAGGGTTGTGACAGTTTTTCACATCACTTTTACTTGTGTCTTCTCTTCATGCATTTCACTTCAGTAACAAAGGATCTTCTTTTTTGAGCAATGGGACGCCGGAGGCCAAATACAGAACATGACAGTCTTTGTTGATCTGGCGCCCCTTAGTGTAACCAACGTGGAAATAATTTTAAAGAGATTTTAAACAAATAAGATTTAATTCATAAAATTTAAGAAAATATTACAACACTGGAAATGTAAGTTTCACTTTAATCATCCCTTCTCTTGTCTGTAATGTCATCTGTCGCTTTTTCTCTCTCTCTCTCTGCAGGTGCAAAAAGGACCTTAAGTATTAAAATAGCACCGATGGTTATCTTCACTGTGGATCAGCTAAAGCGACTGTTGCCATCAAGGTTCGTTGTTACAAGAAACCTGTTGAACTTGTGCTGTAAAATTAATTGGCAGTTGCTGGACAACATTAACAGATCAACCACGGATGCCTCCCGCAGGAGCAGCCCTTTGTTAAAACTGCACAGTCACCACCACACCCTGTTGGTGTGCTTAGGTCTGTCAGAACTCAGACATGTATAACCGCACAGAGATAACAAATGGAGCGCTCACATTTTAACTCTTTTGTGTCCGTATAAAATCATGCAGCAGGTCCGTACAGTCGGTTAAAACTCAGAAACGACAAACAGCAGAACTTAAACAAGATGTACCTTTATTTAAAGTTTACAGTTTTGTGAGGAAACCGTGCAAGATGGTTGGTGGAAAATGAGCTGACATCTAACTAGTGTGAGCTGACAGACCAGTGGGTGGTGGTCTTCAGAAGCACTTCCGATGATCACTCTTAAACCAGTCCAGTTTCAATTGCAGAAAACCTTTAATCATTTTAATGTTTAAACATATACCAATTTGATAGGTAAAAAACTATTGCAAGGTTAATTTCATATTCCGCTTAATACTTGACAATGCTTCACTGTCCACAACCTGCAGTGTAATGGGAGTTTCTAAAAACTCAAATAAAAAGGTTGAGAATTTTTCGGCATAGATGCACAGAGGCAGCAACATAGTGTCCCTTTATGATTCAAAAGAATGTGCAACTACTTTGCAATGTCCTTGAATGCAAAAGAAACTGAAAACAGAATGTCCAATAAAGAACCAAAAAAAAACATTAACTAGGCAGTAAGAGAATTCTAGGCAATGAGGTTGTAGGAGAATTAAAGCGAGCTCCTTGAAAAACCCCTCTGCAACATCTTCTCCCAGTCTCAGTTCCTACAAAGAAGGAAGCTCCTAGAATGGATTCATCATACTATAACCTTTACGTTTTAGGCAACAGTAATCATTAACAGCCGGGAGCACCACAATGAGAACAGAGAGGGGAGCTAGAAGGCAGAAAAGAGCTTAATGATCTGCATCAAAGAATGCAGCTAGTCGTCATTTTGTATCTCTGTCGTGGTTGTGCAAACAGTGTTTGCTATCGCTGCCCATTTCAAAAGGGTGGAGGTAGACCAGAGGTGGTGTTGGCAGTGTTAAGTTGCACTGGCCTGTGTTGATGCTGCTGATGGTAAAGCAGGACAGAGGGATTTACAAGATGACGCATGGTGGGCGGCTTTTAGAGATCTTCTGCACTGGTTTCCCGTCAATGGCGTTCTCCACTACAGTCCTGATCTGTGGTATGAAAGAAATGCACAAAGCAAACACTTTTTCATACAGATCCTTTCAAAAAGTAGTCAGAGTGAGTTATAGGACAAAAGTAAATTAATTAACAATACAAACAAATACAGCTAGAGGGGAAATGAGCTACATATGAGAAAGAGTACTATGTGTACTTGAATACATAAATAGAATTTTAAGAGGTATTTAAATGGGGATAAAGAGCTTTCCAGCCTCCGAAATGTAGTTACAGAGACTGTAAATATTGTTATTTGCATTTAATAGACAGTGTTTTAGTGTTTGAAGCCTGTATGTGACTCACGTCATCGTCATATGGGAAGCCACCCAACTCGAGCTTGGAGAAGACCAGTTGCTCGTTTATTTGAATCTCAAAGCTCCCTGCAAAATATAAAAAAAACAAGATAACTTAATTATTTCCATGGTCCCAATAAACATCAGATTAAAAAGTAATAAACTGGGTGGCGGTTTAAATCAACGCTCTCTCAGCTGTTACAGTACGTACCTTGTCTTCCCACAAAGCCTGACACTTCCGCTTCAGGAAACTCATCCTTGACAGCCTTGGCGAGTCCCTGATAGCGGGGTTCGTACCCTCATCCTCCACTGCATGGACATAATATATGCATTTATTTAAACCGTTAGCAGGTTACATGTTACCACTAGTCCAGCCACTAAGTTAGCTAAGCTGTGAGCTAACGATGCTAACGTTAGCTAAACAACAATAATAACAGTCTTTCAACTTTGTTTTAATCGACAGAAAAACACACAAACTTGTACAGGTTTGCTAGAAACGTAGAAAAGAGAAAGCGAGTAGGATTAAATGTGTAACTACCAGTATTCGACTCTCACTGTGACGACCCCCATCGTAGTGTTGGTTGATGTTCCTCCTGTGCAGTCAGCAGCACGAGCTAGCTCTGCTTGATTTAGTGCGTGCGCTGGTTTTGTAACATTGGGAAGCGGAGAGGGGCGGAGTCTCAATGACAAGACAGGCGTGAAGACAGCTGGAATTAATCAGACACGGAAGCAAAACCAAAGCAAATTTGTTTACAACATGAAGGAAGAAACGTTGTGACTTGAGAAACAGAGATTTTTAATGTGCATTTCTTCATTAATGGAATGTAAGTAAGTATTTTTACCTAAGTAGACTACAGTGGCCTTGGCTACTTGTACTTAAGTAAATACTCCCTCCACAGGTAAATAATAGATACTGCACACAGTCTCATGTTTCTCTTAATAGCGGACTGTGGACCTGCTGCTGAGAGGTGTGGTTCTTTCTATTCCCTGCACGTCAGTGTGATTACTCATTACAGACAACCTTCAGACTCATAAACACATAAAACACAAACTTCTCTTATCAATCTTTGTCCACATTTTTCACAAAGAACGCTGAAACACGGACGTAGACATGTGAATGAAACATGTTAAAATCTACCTGCTTATAGAGAATGTGAGATGGCAACCAGCGAGACGTCAGTGTGTAAGTTTTGATCCTTGATAACTCTTTATGACTGCATTACATCCAGGATTATGTCTGGATCTTTACATTTTAAAGTATTGCGACAAAATCTTTCTACCTTGTAATTATTATGTATCGGCAGTTTCGGTGTTTTTAATTTAAATATTTTAAATTCACTTTAAGAGAACATTTTCATTTTCATCGCAAACTTTAAACTTTGTGCGTTTTAATTTCCAGCCATCGAGCTTGTTGCTTTATATAATAGTCAAACCAGTCTTCTTAAGCGTCAAATGATTCAAGGTAGAAGGCTCAAAGCTAGTATTATACTTTGTTCAGTTTATGATATCAGCAGAGAAGACAAAACACAATAAGATCTATGTACTTTTTTTGGACTTTTATGTTATTTTAGGGCCTTATGCACATTTTTATTGCTCAGACTAGCAACAGTTAATCTGCCGCTTAATTTCTCTCTTTCTCTCTGAACATTGATGTTCTTGTTTTGTCTGCATAACAGCCCAAAAAATGAATTAGTATTCAATCTATCACTATAAAAGACAATAAAAACAGTGTACACTTTTATTCCAGAACATACATGCCCTTTTTTAAAAGAGGCACAGTATATACAAATCAACATTAAAACAGACCTAACTGACTCAGTTGCATGATACATAATGTATAATCATTAAAACATGCTGAATTGTAGTAAAAAAGCATTTACAATACAGTTAGAAAACAATATAAGAGGACAAAGTCCACCTGGCAGATGATACAGATACAGTAAGAGAACAGTCATTTTAAGGTGGATAAGAATAGCATATGTGTTGACATTGTTGGTTCTTTGTGAGCCATTACACTGAAATGAATAATATGAGTTGCATGTCTCTGTTTGCACTGGGTTTGAAGTTGATTAAAGCAGAGGAGGAGCAGCTTAAGTGAGATATAAATGCATTTTCTATTTCTCAATCCATTTGGACAATAAATGAGCGTTAACTCAATATAGCATTGTAATCAACCCTTCTAAACTTTCCCATGTCTCCTCTCTGCCAGGGGACGGCCGGTGTCCATCACAGTTAAACGTCGTCCTTCTCGGTGGTAGAAACTGCGGAAAGAGCTCCGTGGGGAACTTAATCCTGGGCCATGAGGAGTTTGTCACCAAAGAGAGGACCTCATGCTCCCGCAGGGTGGGTGTGGTGGGGGGACGGTGGCTCACGGTGGTGGACACCCCCGGCTGGTGGTGCGACTTCAGCGCTCGGGACACATCTGAGCTGGTGAAGAGGGAGATTGTCAGCAGCATGTCTCTGTGCTCACCAGGCCCTCATGTGTTTCTAATCATACTTAAGGCGAGTTCGGCCTTCTCTGAGAGGCGTCGCAGGGCCGTGGAGGAGCACGTGGGCCTGCTGGGCGAGAGCGTGTGGGGTCACTGCATGGTGGTCTTCACCTGCGCTGAAAGGTCTGAGCACACAGAAGCAGCAGAGCTCGTACAGGCGGGGGGACACGCCCTCAAATGGCTCAGTGACAAGTGCAGTCAGAGGTGCTACAGTGTGATCTTAAACGATGATGCTGAAGCCCCCAAAATGCTGGAGAAGATGCAGAAATGTGTCGCAGAAAATGGGAACAGAGTGTTTGAAATGCAGGAAGATGTTTTACAGGCGGCTGCAGAGGAGAGGAGGAGAGTGGAGGAGAGGGCTCAGCAGAGGTTCATCAGAGTGAAGAAGCAGAGATCTCTCATGAGAGGTGAGTTATGTGTGAAATGATTTTTTATTTTGGCTGGAAACTACACCACCATGCTTTTGCAGACTTTAAAGAGACATTCTGGTAATCGGGTTTACAGTTGGGGAAGTTTGAGGTGACGTTTCGATGCAGATTCCAGAATCAGCGTTACTGATTTTGTAATTATTTTGTTGCTTCGAGATAACAAGAAAACAAGTATTATTTTTTAGCATGAATCTGAAGTTCCTCGCCAGCAGTCAAAGATGGTGTCCTAACATCTGTAGAATATCATTTTAGTGGAAAATATCAGATAAAGGAGTTGGATCAATTTGATAATTGTTCAGTTATGAATCCTACCTGACAGTAATGACAGGGATCTTGAAGGCTAAAATCAAGTTTGATCAATTAAATAAGACTCTATTTTTAGAGTTCTTAATAAATATCCTCTGATCTTGAAAAACAAAAGTGTTTTTTGTCATTAATTATTTTATTATATCAAGAAATCTGCCATTTTTTAGCGTTATCTCATGATATCAAAGCTTTTTTTCTAAAGATAACAAACAAAACACACAATATAACAGCAATATAAAAAGTATCACAAGCAAAGCCACTCGTGGCTTCCATATTGTGAAGAGTTGAGCGTTTTGCTTCAATAAGCTGGACGTTATGCTTTCTATAGAACAGCCAATTTTTTTAGCAGTCGCAATGCAAGACATGTGCTGTGTTCGAGATGCCATACTATACTAGCAGTACGTACTGATTTGGTCAAAATGTAGTATGCAGTATGCAAACAAAAGCAAGACATACAGAAAGCCAAAAATGCCAGTATGCATTGGACCAGTCTACCTCGCCTACTGTATCCCACAATGCAAAGCGCTGGAACGTCACAGCGGCAGTTGAAATGACGACAGCTACTGTTTACTTCCGCTTGGCGTAGCATACTGCAAAATGTATTTTAAGGCTCCTCCATACTACATACTACCACCAAACACAGTATGCCATATATAGTACATAGTATGTAGTATATAGCACAGTATTTCAAACACAGCCACCCTCTCTAGTACAGTCAAAGGGAGGGGGGTGGTGATGGAACCCTCACTTATGGTACGCACTAACATTCGTAACATGAATGAATGAATGATGTCTAAACACAAAGGCATCAACAAACACACTGTAACACAACTTAAGTATAAGCTTGGCATATTCACTCTATTCCTTAACAATATCAACAAGAACATTTGTTCTCCGCCCCAGTTGATGCTGGGAAAACACCGGAAGTACTCTGGACGCTACAGTATAAAGTTGAAATCTGACTCGTGTTGATACGTGTTGTTACGTGTTGATTTGCGGGCTAAAACTGTACGAACATTGGCTGGCGATATTCTGCATCCATGATATTGTCAGCAAATCCCATGAAAAGGCTACAAACCATCGATGTATTAGTCTGTCTCCCGATACTTCCAAGCCCATTGTACCTGCTGAAAAAAAACCAAATCTTTAAAGCCTGGATTGAAATACATACTTGCATTTTCAAAATAAAGCTAGGTAGCCTTAGAGGTTCAGGTCGGTGGGTCTTGTTATCTTCCAACAGAGCCAGGCTAGCATTTCCCGTTGTTTCCGGTCTTTTGCTTAGCTAAGCTAACTGGCTGCTGGCTGTCGCTTCATATTTTTTATAAAGAAAAAAAAGAGTGGTGTCAGTCTTTTCATCTAACTCTCAAAAACAAAGTAAAATGTTCCAAAATATTGAGCTGTACAAAACCATCTTGACCTGCAAATCATCAAATCCATGCATCCTGGAAAAAGTCCTTGAATAGCAGTCAAAATAAACTCTGCTCTTTCTTTCCGCTTTGAATCTTCCAGAGAGGCTGCGGCCCATTACTGATATCCGGATTGTCCTATTGGGAGCAAAGGGTTCTGGGAAAACGTCGTCACTGAACACAATATTAAGCAGAGAGAACGTCCAACCACAGAGAAGAACAGCCCAGTGCCAGGCTGGAACAGGAGTGGTGTTTGGGAGACAGTTGACTGTGGTGGACACACCAGGCTGGTGGATGAACTACTTCTGTGACGAGACCCCCGTCTTTGATCAGAGGGAGATGGTGCTCAGTTTGTCTCTCTGCCCGCCGGGGCCTCACGTCTTCCTGCTGGTGATCCGTGTGGACAGAGCCTTCACGGAAACCTACAGGAGAGCGGCGCAGGATCACCTCCAGCTGATCGACCAACACGTCTGGAGACGCGTCATGGTGCTGTTCAGTTTCGGGGACTGGCTCGGAGGCACGACTGCCGAGCGGTGCATCGAGAGCGAGGGGGAGCCTCTGCGGTGGCTGGTCGAAAGATGCGACAACAGGTATCATGTTCTGAACAATAAAACCAAAGGGGATGGATTTCAAGTCAGAGAGCTGATTGGGAAGATTGAGGAAATGTTGGCCGGCTGCAGCGACTTCCAGCATTGTGAAATAGAGGGGAGAGTGGTGGAGCAGCTGGAGGGGAGGAGGAGAAGAGAGGAGGAGAGAGCCATGGAGAGACTGAAGAAGAAGGAGAAACAAAAGCAGATTGCGAGGTCTCAGATGGGTGAGTTGGATACAAGAGTCAGTGTGAACTTGTTTTACTTCTTCTTTTTGGAGCAGCATTTGTCGTGTTTCTTAACGATTTTTAAACCTCTTTCCCTCAGAGAAGGTCAGCCGTCTCTCAGAGCTGAGATTGGTGCTTGTCGGTGGCAGGAAAACAGGAAAGAGCTCCTGTGGGAACACCATCCTCAGCAGAGAGAGCTTCCACACGGAAACCACTTCCTGTTCCGAACAACAAGCCAAAATCAACAGCAAGACGGTGGCAGTGCTGGACACACCTGGCTCCTTCCTTGTAACTCCCGACCTTCTTGTGCCATCCTGCGCTATCCTCCTGGTTGTCAATGTGAGCTCCTCTTTCAAAGATACCCACATGGAGGCCGTGGAGAAACAGCTGGAGGCAGGGGGAGGCCAGATGTGGAGCAGAGCTGTGGTCCTGTTCAGCCACGGGGACTGGCTGGGCGACACGAGCATCGAGCAGCGCATCGAGAGCGAAGGAGAACCACTGCGGAGGCTGGTGGAGAAGTGCGGGAACAGATATCACGTCCTGGACAATAAACAGCGAGGGGATGGAGCTCAGGTTAAAGAGCTAATTGAACTGATAGAGGAGATGCTGGCTGAAGAAAGGCTGGCTGCTCTTCATAGAGGCGCCAGTCACATGTGGAAAAGTGTTTCTGCAGCAGGAGAGCAGCAGCAGGAGGCAGTGAAGCTGTGTAAGGGAGATTTAACAAGCTGCAGACATCAGCTGTCACATGACTGTGAGTAAACCTCAGGCACCATTGTTTTTACCAACATTTTGTCACACCAGATATAGACAGTTTAAACTCGACAGTAGTTACCAATCTGAGGAGATGCATGGATGGGAATTACAAAATCATACTTATTTCTCACACATTTCACTTATCTTACCTCCTCTGGAATTGATCACTCACTCACATGGTGGCCATTTTCCTCTGACGTTACACTAGATGGGAAGCTTGAATACTGTTATATGACCAATGTACTACTGTGTTCCAGTTGACAAGTTGTATAAATATAGGAAATTACACACATTATTATAATTTCAAGGCCTATCTCTTGACATTTGGCTGTATTTCAAGGTAAAACAACATTTTTGATTAATCTTTAGCTACCATAAGAAAACAGCTAGCATTAGCATTCAACCTTTGCTTAGCTAACATTACTGTTTTGTAGTGTTTAAAAAGACTGGCTTGGCAAATGGAACTATTACCTAGGAAGTGTCAAGTCAATACACTGTCGGGACATTGTGCTATATTTTTAGGCAAAAAAACATATTTCACAACCCATTAGTTACCATTAGGAAACAGTTACGATTAGCATTCGACTAATTTTAAGCTAAAATTACTGTTTAAGTGCTTTAGTGTTTCAATATCTGATAGCAGATAGGGAAAGCTTGAATTCCTAGCTAACAGTAATATTAGCTAGCAAATGGCAACTGAATATGCAACTGAAAAGACAATTTAGTGAACATCTGGAGGGACATTTGGATACATTTCAAGGTAATAAACATATTTCATAACCCATTAGGTAACGTAAGGAAACAGTCACCATTAGCATTCAACAACTTTTAAGCTAAAATGACTGTTTTATGGTGTTAGAGATAGGAAAAGATAGGAAAACAGCTAACATTAGCATTCCTAGCGAACAGAAATATTAGCTAGCAAGTGGCAAATTAATATGCAACTTAAAAGACAATTGATGGTGAAAATTTGAAGGGACATTGGCTCATATTTCAAGGTAAAGCAACATTTTTGATAACCCTTTAGCAACCTTAAGAAAACAGCAAACATTAGCATTCCTAGCTTATAGTAATATTAGCAAGGGAGTGGCTATGATAACTAGCTTACATAATCATTCAGCCATGTCGTAGCTGATATTACAGTTAGCTATAGAATTTAAGAATTTTCATCATATCTTGAAACATTATAAAGCAGCACGATAAAACTGTAATGTTAGCCAAGAAGTGGCCAACAGCTCGAGAGATTGCCTTTCATGTTTGTCATGGGTTTCAGCCACCTTAGGTTCTAGAAATGAGCAGGTTCAAAATAAAGAACGGTAAGGGTCAAAATCCACAAACGTGCAGCCTATTAAACATTTACTATTCTACTGTTATGTCTGTTTTACTATCTACACACGTGTGCTGTGTCATGCCAATATCAGCTGATTATAGCTATTAATTTATGTATTTATTGGTTTGAAGAGGAAGTGCACACTAATTAACAACATGAATGTGAAATATAGTCCCTGTGCAGATGTAACAGTCATAAGGAATATAAATCAAATTGGTTATTAGGACGCAATCATTCAGAACCACAGAGGAACATGCATCATACAAAACAGCAAACATACCCAAACAGATCTTGTATAGTGAGCTAAGCAGATTTATATGTAAGGAATGGGTGCAGATGTTTTAAAGCTAACATGCTGCTATTATTATTTCCTGTACAGTGACTACATCAGCTTGTCCCACTCCTCAAACATCACCAAACATCCCAGCTTATGGTGATCACATGGTGGCACTACCTGCAGGAAGATCAGGAGCACGGACAGGACTCAGCATCCTGGACAGAGACAGCTTTACGTCCGGTTTGGCCTCTTTACTCTCTGGTAAAGCGGGACAGAGGTGGACTATAAATCTGCCCGTCTGGTTCCCTACTGATGAGCTTCAACTGAGACTGAACGGTGAAAGCAAAGTGCTTTTGTTTTCCTCAAGGCGTCCAAAAATGCTTCTGGCTCTACCTCAAACACAGCGCAGGATGCTTGCAGAGGAAAATGTCTTCAGTGTTAATTCCCTCTGCCATCCTGCACTGAGGGAGCGGACTCTCAGGAGGCCCTCCGAGTCTGGAAGTCTGCAGGCGCTGATCGACCAGTGGGACCACCACAGTAGCGTGGAGGAGCTGGAGGCCTTCATCGACTCCTACTTTGAGATGGTGTGGGAGCAAACCATGGAGTCGTTTCAGGAGCCTGAGCAGGATGCTGCCGTGGAGGAGACGGACAGTGGACAGGAGGAGGTGCTATCATCCATTGACAGGAAGCTCTCTAAGCTGGAGCTGCTTGAGGAGATCAGGGAGGATCTGAGCGAGCTGAGGAAGAGCCTGGAGAACAGCTGGAAGGCCATACAGGAGCTCAGAGTGAAGAGTAAACAAGACGATGATAATGCATGTTGATGCAGGAGCAACAAAGATGGAGTGAATTATTCTTTTATACAGTCAGATTTAATATAAAAGCGTATTTTTTGTCTTGTTAACGTCAATAAACTCTGATCACATGGTCTGAAGCTGTCAAGGTTTGGATTTTAAACAAGAAGGTTGAGGACCCAGATGCAGACTTAGATATGATTTAATAAACAAAAGGCAGAAAATGCAAAAAAAACTAAATCTAAAATCCAACAAAAGACAAAAAAGGAAAATCAAAAGGCAGAGCAAAAAACGTACAACTAAACCAGGGAACAGGTAATCCAAGGGAAATGAGGAGTCAGGGGAAGCGCGAAGAATATCCAGGGTAGAAACACAAGGAACAAAGTACAGGTCACGGATGTAGACTAAACTCCACAGGAAGGACGACGATGAACTGGCACAGAAGGGTAGGAACACAGAGGCCCGATCCCAATCTCCACCCTAAAGCCTAAGCAATGAACACTCACAGACTTTAATGGCGCCAGGCGTGCAGTGCGTGAGTCCGTGAGGGTTTGAGAACTGCATAAAAATGAGGAATGCGACGCACTATCGTGGCATCGCATGTTGCCTGGAAACCAGATGGGCCATTAAATCGAATAAGTAAAAAAGATGACCTGCAGCATGTATTTGTGTGTCTTACAGTGTTTACATATTTTAAGATAAGCTTTATATAACAAACTATCAAAAGTCAGAAAGGCATTCATGTTAATCATTTGCGAATATTTAATTGTTGTCACTAACAGATAAACGTATTTGCGGTTCCCGTCACCGTCCATGCTCGCATTGTTTACATTTCTTATTATTTTTTGGTCAAACTTTCCTGAATCCTACTTCAATGTACGAACATTTGTTTACATTTAGTGGGGGGCTGGACAATCACGTTTGTATACGTCACCAAGTTCGCTATGTACCCTGGGTAAGTCCCTCAGGAAAGTCTGCAGATATGCATCAGAGCCCTCACACACTCTGTGATCTGACAGTGGGACAGCACTAAGCACTCACGCACTTACCGGGAACGCGCCTCAGAGTCCGTAAATCCGTGAGTGAGGAGATTGGGATTGGGCCAGAGACTAAATACTCACAGGGTAATCAGGGACAGGTGAGACTAATTAACACAGGTGCAGAACAAAGGAAGGAAGGAAGGAAACTACAAAATAAAACAGGAAACACTAGAAACCAAACGCAGGACTACAAAGAAAAACAGGAAATTCTCTACAAGAAATGCACAACTAAACCAAACTAAACCAAGACAGGAACACTGTATACTAAATACAAAACTAAACAACAAGAACTCAAGACAACAAGAGACAAAGGAAAACAGGAAATAATATCTAAACACCAAAATACAAATCAACAACATAACTAAACTAGAATGACTCATGACAGAAGCACTTTTTCCTTTCTTTGTGTTCATGTTTCATTTATATTGTGTGTTGTCATGTTTGGATGTTTCATTTGTTTTGTATGCTTTTGGTGCAAAGAAAGTTCTACTGCAGGCATTACAGGTTTCATTCATTCATTTATAAGACAGAATAAAGAGTCAAAAGATCACTTTCTTTGCCTGAAGGGGTGACAACTTTGTTATAGTATTTCTCCACAAGGGGGAGCTCTTGCATAAGAATTTTTTATGGCCAGTGAGACGTCACGCTTGTAATTATTTTTAGATGAACTAATGTTGCTGTGGTGAGGAAACTGGAAGCTGTAACTGAGTAAGCATAAAAAGCAGCACATTTTCTCACACTTAGTCCCGATTATAAACAGTATATGCTTCAGCATGTAGCTTTTTATTCTTGATTTGGATTACATTAAAGAATAGTTGCGATCCAACAGAACAACTCCGCAGCCTTTGGCACAGTGGCATAGTGCTATAAGGGGAACAATATGTGGACACCTGACGTCTAATGTCATCCCAACTACGGGTGTTAATCTTTCGCCCTAACCTCCTCCACTCTTCTGGGTTCAGTCTTTCCTCCACATTTCACTGCCTGGCTGCAGCAGGGATTTGCTCCTGCTCAGACACAACAGCATTATGGGGGTTGAGGTCAGGCCTCTGTGCAGACGAGGTTAAGCTGGAAACAGGAAAAAAAAACATTTGTTTCAGGGCCTCCCTGCGTGTAAAGTCGTTGTCAAGTCAAAATCCCAAATGACAAATTCACCTCACAGGGCTTTAAAATCTGCATGAGACACTCAGAAAAAGCATCAGAGAGGGAAATGCAAGAGATATCTGATTAAAGTAGTAGACAGAAGAGAGATATAATGTATAAGCATGCAGTATATGCATAATATGGATCCAGGGTGGGATTAAGCAGTATAAATAAAAGGTTAGTGATCAATTATTCAAAGAGCATAGATCAAGGTGTGGTTTCTTTAGTGGCCATTTAACTAGAGCAGTCTTCAAACTGGGATCACTGGCGCTGGACTATTGCGCAATATTCAGCATTGTAGGTCCAAGAAATGCTTAGAGGGAGTCAAGGAGGAAGATTTGGGTTATGAGATATGGAGATAGCAGTAAAGGGCCTGAGGATGAAGACAGTGGTTATGATCTAAAGTTAGATAAGGTTTTACCTCATGGAAGCAGACTTGAGGGAAGACCATTCTTAAGTTAAAAAGTAGCTCTCACTGACAATGGAAGGAAGACATGTGTTTATTTGTTTCTCTGGTAAGTCATTCACCTTTTATATTAAAAGATCCCCAGCAGCTTGGCAGCATATCGCCCCAAACATGAAAGCCTTGAAAGGTTGAAATTAAATGTGTTCATCAAGTCCACATGTGTGTGTTTCTCCCAGTTTACAGCTCTGACAGTGGTTAAAAACAGGAGGTCGCTCCAGCCCACCATTTCCTTTGTTGAGAAAACAGAGAATCTGCGCACCCTCAATTTTAAAGCCTTTCTTTTCCAGAATCAAAGGACTTCAAGTGAGTCACACACACTTCTGCAGAATACAAAGACTAAAAGGGAGAGTAAACACTGCCACAGTCCTCTGCTGCCATGTCTGTATTTGAAATCCCTCCATTTAAAATGTATGCTAACACCAGGAGGCCCCGCGGCGGTTTTATGATGTAGGGAGAGCAGTTTGATCTCCCTGATCTGGACCTGTGTATACATATGAAACAGAGAAATATCTGAAATCCGAAAGCATCCATATTCTGTTCCCTGTTTTATCTCTGCTCAGGTCTGACGCACGCCAAGCTTTATCATTGTGAACATTGTTCCCTTTTACTGAAGCTGCATTAGACAACTTTGCACGTCTGTGGCTCCACATGGTGGCGAGAGATAACTGCATGAGGAATTTAAACCTCAGTATTAACATATTACGTCAATTGACACAATATATCTGCACTGTGGTGCTTTGTTTGGTTTGACTCACTGCTGTAAAGAAGCTTATATGTTAAGTTTTGTCTCACTGCTCTCTGTAAGCCGAGATGTATGGAAGCCTATAGCAGCCAAGTGGAGAAAAATATGATGAGAAGTTAGAAATGACAAAAGTAAAAACATTGCCCTGATCAGTCACAATTATGACATTGCTAGTCTACATCGGACTTTATACTGAAATATTAAATCATAATTGCAGCATTGGATATCTGTAAATCTTGACTTTTAAAGTAGCAGGACAAATAAAAAAAGTAAGGAAAAAAAAGCGATATAGAATATATCGCTCTTTTTCCTTTACTATAAACTGCATTTTAATTTTTGTATCCACCATTTTATTTGAAGGTTCGTATTCTCACTCCCCCCCCCCAAATCCCTGAATGGTCTCCATAGCATGCAAACTACAGTACTTGTGCTACATATCCCATAATGCAATGCTTAGCAATAACAAAAAATTAACATAGAACGATTCTACATCTGTCAGTAATAATGAGGATTAGTAAGTGTTTGAAATCTTGTGCTAATATTTGCTAGCATAGCTAGTATGCTAATGTTTGCTAATTACCACAAAAGCAGAATAATTAGCTATTCAGGTGTTTGGCTAATTTTTTAAAGGCATTGGTGTGTACACCAAATGTTATGGCAATTCATCTAAATGCTGTTGAAAGAAGTTTCTCACAAATGTCACAAAATCACAAATTCACAGTCTCATGGTGGCATAGAGCGCCTCTCTCCGATACATCCACTACTTTTTGGGATATTTCAGTGTGGTCCAAAGTGGCCAACAGATCAAATTTTTATTTTAGCAGGTAGCATGGATGGAAAGATTTGGACTTTTTGAAGTCAATATTTTTTACTTACTTTACTTTCTATCTTGAATATTTTTGTCTCTGCATTGTAAGTAAAAATGTCTAATATAATAATTGGTTATTATGTCATGATTTTGACTTTTAGTTTTGGTTGGATTGAGCTTCTATAGAGTAGTAATGCTGTCTCAAAAGAGATAGTCTTTAACTGTGATTGGGTACTCCTAGACCCCATTTACACTTAGCTGAAAATGCGTCTTTGGTGATCGGATCAAAGTGCAAAATAAAAGTGTAATCAGCCACGAAAATGCATAATGATGAAATTACTCAAACCACTTATCGAGGATTGTATAGGATAGAACTGACCGCGAATTGTCTGTAGTGTAAATAATTATTCTTGATGTATCCCCGACAAAGGAAAATATACCATCATTGCAGGACATCAGGGTTGTTTTTGTGACACAAACGAGAAAAAAAATATGTATGTGGTTGGAATGCAAGTTTATTAAACATTTTTGCTTCCTTAGCTAGCCTCTGATAAAGCCAAGTCTTGCTACAGAATTACGTAATAACTGTGAGCGAGGCCTTTTGACGTTCAAGTGTGTGTGGTCAGCTGGACATCTTTGGCTCACATTGGATGGACACTTATGTGAACTGGAAAGCGTCTTGGCTGTTCAATTATGTTCGAAAACGCATTTAAAAAACAGGCTTAAACAGGGCCTTTGTCACTATGTGACCATTAGAAGAGCTGCATTTTGAGATAAAAAGCTCTCAGTTCAGCCATAAATAGCCTCTTCTCCTGCTGTATCATCACCTCACAGAGGTGTTGACAGATGACCCATCAGCCCAAAAAGCTCCAGAAATGTTAGGATAACTGTGACCCAACAAAAGATAAATCCTAACTGTGGTGATAAATGAAGGGACGGAGACATTTTGAAAATGGACTCACAGGAAGCACAAAAGCAAAGGAGTGATTTGTAGGCAATCATGGTCTATTTATCTCTGCCAGTCTTCATCTTGTGGCTCTCTCTCTTTGCATTACACCTTTCTGAATGTCATTACTCCTTCAGTCTCCTCTCCCTGCTGTCTTATCATCCATCTCCTTCTGTTGTCAACGTGTCCTTCTTCCACGCCATTCTCCTGCCGCTCATTTTCTCCCAACCCATTCTCACTTTTCTATCTACCCACGTCTTTTCTCTCTGCAGTTCGTCATCCCTTAGTCTCCCCTCCTTCTCTCGAATCAAGTCGTGAGTCCTCAGCCCCCCCCTCTCATTAGCTCTGCAGCTCGGGAGGAAGCGAAGGAGAAATGGATCTCCTCTCTCTTTCTCCGTCGTGAAGGCTGTTCGGGAGACAATTCTGAGCCCACATCCATCTCCATTAGCGGGACAACGCAGCGACCGGCACGACCCCCCACTCGCCGCCTTTCTCACGTTTCACTGCCTGCTATTTTTCCAGGTGGAAAAAGAAAGCCAGGCAGAGAGATAGGCAGAAGCTGGGAACAAGGATGGAGAAAGGATGATTTAGAATTTGTGTAAAGGAATCATCCATCCTTCACTTCCCTCCATGCTCTGATACGATGGAGTCCCACAGGGGTGATGTCTGGGACACGGTACACTGTCTAGCAGTGCACCTCAGCGGGAGGACTGAACTTTTCTACCCTTTCCAGCCCATAAAGGCAGTCTGCAGCGTGACATGACTCACAGTGGTGCTGATTTCTCAAAGAGGTTTTTGGCTTAAATTGCCAGTACAGTACAGATACAGCTGTATCAGGTGGTCTGGCCAGGTCGTGACTGTGCGATGCAAGTTAAGTCCCAATCACGAAGGCTGAAACTTAATCTAGGTCAGAGCAGTGATGAGGAACAGAGAGGAGCTTTGGTGATGCCCCAAGGATTGTTGGGGGATTATTCAAGGGATTATTCAACCAGTACTTTTTAAAAATGGGTTTTAGGCCATGACAAACAAGTTCAAGTCAAAGGTCAAGCTTCTTGAAACAAATCCCAGTCAACTCTCAAACAAGACTAGGTCAAAACCTAGTATGTGGCTGACCGCATCAGGTCAATGTGCCCTTTTGTGGGCAATGTGTTATGAGGCCGATGAGAACGTGTTTGAAAGCAGGTGCGCGCTAAGGACGTAGGTGAGGACAGCGGACGAGCAGCGGACAAGCAGCCCCGCCTACTCCCCGAACAAAGTATCCAGAGCTGTATAGAGAGAGAGTCGCGTCAGTGGAGGTCCAATGTGCTTCATGATCCGCCATTGCGATGTCGCGACTCTCTCTCTCTAGGGCTCTGAAAGTACCGTCACTCACTCAATCAGTCAGGCAGTCAGTCAGTCAGTTACTCAGTCAGTCAGTCACCTACAGACCCATGTTTAGGGCTGACCCCGGTGGTCAGCCAAAAACAGGTTTTGTCGGAGGTGTTTCCAGGTCAAGTCTCGGCCAAATCAAGTCGTTGAAGGCAATACAAAGACTCTTCAGAAGCAAGCCTTGCAGGACTGTGAATGCTGACCATTAGAATGAAACTGCGTTTGAAACTTTGGATTTGACAGCTGTTGCATTCAGTGTTTTTCTACCTCAAAGAACGGGTCTAATAAACCAAAAGGTGGTCGGTGCAAGGAGTTCCTGCTGCTGCCGTTCTTTACTTTTTCATTGTTCCGAGAAAAACATTAACTTGAAACTTGATTTTTTCTATTCAAGTCTCAAATTAATTTAAGAGTGAAGTCCCTAGTCAATCCAGGATCACGGCCTTAGTATGCTTTGAACAAAGTGCTTGTCAGGTCGTCCTCTACAACTTTCTGAGATCAGACTTGGAAGGCACTTGTTTTAACTTAATTCAGACCTAGTCACACAGAGAATAGCCAGGGTTTGAGCTTTTTTCATTGTTCACTTTTTGTGTGTAAAACTAGAGCAACATCATGGACGCCTTCAAGAAGATAGCATCCAAAATTTGTGCTCTTTCCCCGTTTGGACATTTCCTTGCATCTCAAAGCAGTTGTTTACCTTGTCTTAGACTGAGACTATCAGAATGGGTATAAAGATTTTAATGTTTGGACAACACTTTGTAATCTAGGTGGTTCGAAATATTCTCAACCCTTTGCAAAAGTCTAAGCCCAAGGTTGAGTTTGACTCAATTGCTGCTCTTAAATCCCAAATAGCTAGGAGCTGCCATATATGTGAATAATTTGTGCTCTTTGTTCTTGTCTGTTCATTTTATTGGCCAAACTTTGTGTAGCTTCACATTTGATCATTGGTGTTTTGACCCAAAGCCTTTGGATCCCCAAACAGAGTTTGAGGACAGAGCTAGGGACAAAGACTTCTGGGCTTTCCTTCAATGGAGAATAGATAGACAGAAGGAAGAATATAAATCAAGACAACTCTTCATGAGTCAGCCTCACAGCAGCCGTCCAAGTCAAGTCTAGTTCAAGTCTTCAGCTCAGATTCCAAGCTATTATCAATCAAGACGGAACAAGACATCAATGTGTGAGCCTCTGGCCTCATTCAGACCCCATTACAACATCACATGTAGCCTGTGGGAACAATTTCACATGAATGGTTCAGGAATAGTCTGAATAAGTCCAGGCTTCAAGTGTGAAGGTGATGGAGGAGTATGTGTCAGGAGGTAAATGAGGTACATTTGGCTTTGCTGCCACCTGGACTGGACCAGAACAACCACACATACACACACACACACCCATGTCTCACCCTCTTCCATCTTCCCAAATCCACGTCTGTCACTGAGCCCCATCAGGATATGCCGGGTCAGGGAAAACCTCAAGGGCAAAGTTCAGGAAACAATTAAGGGAAATAACTGCACCCCGATGGACTGAATTCCAGTTCCATTTTGGATATGTGTCTGTTTCTCAGAAGGTCCCACTCGTTAAATCATTAACCCCGGGACTGAAGACCACAAAAGAGGAAAAGCAACAGGGCTGTATGTTAAAACTTTAGACGCCATCTGCTTCACAAGTGGCTATTACAAGAGCTATTACAGAGGGATGAGAGGGAGAGCCCGCTGTAAATCAATGGAAGCTTACTGGGTTTGTGGTTTGACCCTGAAGTCCATTTCACCTTCAGACTTTTAGCTCCAAATGGGGCCAACAAGGCACAATCCTTTCATAGCTTTTTATCAGTGCTAAAAGTCAGTAACACTATGTTCATGCAAAAGTGTAACAGCAAAGGATGAATGGCATGGAAATCGGTGTGTCCCGATTCAGAGGCGGCATATTTGAAGGCAGATTGCGTCACATACGTTAGTCGAAGGCTGTCCCATTTTGAAGGCTCCTTCACATGTGGCCGACAAATGCCTCCTTATTTTCCCGGGCCATGAAGGATCCATCGGGTGCATCCTTTGTGGCCCAACGTATCCCGAGATTCATTACGTGCCAATTCAAACGAAATGGATCTTAAGCTGCAGAGGAATACACTTTGAAATGTAAAAGTTTTTGGTTTAGACTCAATCAAATAGCTAAAAAAAAGGGGTCTTGAAACAAATCTATCTTTAAAATAATAGGTTAGTGAGGTGACGTTAGTTATACTAGCTAGTTAGCCAGCAAGCTACGTTTTGCTAGGTGACAGGAGCGGCGTTTGGTGACGCAGGGGTAAGGGCGGGAACAGCTGGTGACGCAAACAGGAGACCCTCTGTAGACCAGACCGTCTCCTTTCAGATTGACCTTAGCGGTCTACACATGCTACGAATTATACATCCTTCATAGTCATTCGAAGGATGCAGCCCCTGAATTTAGACACAGCTAGTATGTGAGTGCTGTTGCAGACTTGATTATCCCAGAGATTGTTTTCAAGACTACCTTCAAAATCTTAAAATATCAGTCTCAGCTGTAGTTAACGGTAGTTAGCAAATGTTAGCATGCTAAACAAGGCTAAACTAAGATTGTGAACACAGTGAATATTACCTTCTAAGCTTGACAATGTGAGTTTTGTTATTGTTAGCATGTTAGCAGGCTGGCGTTAGCATTTAGCTAAAAGTAAATGGGTTCCTAAGCTTTTAGAGAAGATTTTGTTCTAGTCTTTGCTCTTTTCTTGTGAAATACTGGGAAGTTTTACTTCATGTCCCCAAATGTATTCAAAATCACAATATGGTTGACCTGCATTCTCAAGTAGACATTGCTTCATGAGCCAAAATCTTTGGAAACATCAGGTTGTCGGGCTAGAATGTGGATGTGTTTATTTGCAGAGTCACATTTACATGATAATAGAGCTCATTTCATACATGACAGGACCCATGACTTTAGTCTGGAATTGATACAATCTCTGACATTATATTTGGATGACTGACTTCAGTCTGTAGCTATATTATACTGCTACGCTTTGTCTTTTTTTTTTCCTGTGGAAGAAACTACATGGCCGAGCCGAGGAGCCTGAGCTCTGCGGCTTGAATGTCAACAACATAAAGGGATGTAAAGCAGTTATTGTGATGCATGTCGTGTCAGGAGGGAGATATGTGGTGGCGCTTGCCAGAAAAGAACATAATGGACATAACAAGTACAAAAAAGAAAACCAGGAGAATGAATACAGATTTTATGCTTAGAGCCGAGTATATTGACGCACGCAATATTTGAACTCATATTGAAACACACACACTCTGCAGAGGTTTATTTTGTGTCTGTGTCGAGGATTTCCAGGACATTAGCAGCCAGCCATGCACGCTGGCTGAGTGAACATGACCTACCACATAAGGTTACGGCCTTTGAACGCTGCTAATGAGCTGAAAAGCATGCTGGACCGGAAAGACAACACAAACTACACACCTAACAAACATGCGCACAGTTGCACAAATTAACCTATTAGCTGTACATGTTGCATGCGGTAATAGAATCCAATTAGGATGAGGAAATAGGGAACATACGCACGCTTGGATTCACATGTACAGAAAGTGATTAATCTTATGAATTAAAGCGTCAGTGGCTCAATATTAATTTATTGAGCTGTTTGTGGAAGTCCTGGGATCACGTTATGGAAGTAAAGGATGCTTGGAGGGTGGGAAAGAAAGAGGATCAGGTTATCTATGATTGCTACTCGATACCATCCAACCAGCTAATCGTATTACTACCCTTTCCGTGCCGGGCTGTCAGTACTCATCCTCAGGTTGCACTTAGTCGACTCTTCACTAGCATCTCCTCTTTGCTCTTAACGCTTCTTTTCATTTGTTTCGATTTCTCTCTCTTCTTCTTCCAGGTGCTTCAGAAGTCAAACAGTGGTGGCTTTTGCGATTACCAGGATGCTCGTACACAACAGAGGAAGCCTAAAACAACGTCCGGCCTTATTCACAGACACTTAATTCCTTTGATCGCCGCATGAGACAAAATGTGCACAAGGCAAGTGCGATGCAAATGCCTCTACCTGCAGGGGTTTTATGCAGATGCGTTATTTCTTCTATTCGAGCCAACAGCGAGGATATAATTGCAAATCTCTGATTTGAATATATTTGAATCACTATTTGTGCACCGTATAACAATAGCTTTTTTCCACTGACGCCGAGGGACCGGCACATTTGTCTACCGAGGTGCCGCTGAACTCACAGAGCGGAGGATTAATGTCTCGACAGACATCAAGGTTTAAAATCACACACCGGCATCAATATTCCATCACCATCACCTCGAGTGAAGCAGCTCATCCATTTGGCTGATTATAGTGGTTAGCTGAAGCGTTACCATGAAGAGGAGGGAGAAAAAGCAGCTAAGAAAAGCAGATAACAACTACTTTCCTCTATTACAGCCGGTCGTAAATGGGTTTTATCTGACGCAGGGCTCGGCTTCTCTTCAGGTACATGAGGTGTAAAGAAACTATTTTATTGCTTACCGGGGAAAACGATGCTCTCAAAACCTCTTTATCTTTACTGTCATTTTCAAGAGGAGCAAAATGATCACGGCAACAACTCACACAATTACACAATAAAATATGACGATTCAATTTAAAGCGCCCCTGTGGGCTAATAAAAGATAACGTTAATTGGATGCAGCAGGAGGAGAAAAAGGCCGCCCAGCATCATGTGGTCCCCTGAACAGCTGTAAAAGATACTTGATTTACTATTACACTTCTCCAGAAACATGTCAAATGGATTATTTTGTAATTATTTTGTATGAAGTCGGCTAAAAAAGAAGTCATCTGGTTCAGCCAATGGGAAATCTCAAGCTCAAAACCTTGTTCAATGACAGATAACAGACTTATGGTTACACAGCTAATAATTATATTAAAAACGTGTAATATTAGCAATAATAAAGCATGATTGTTGATCATTTTAGCAGATGAAGTCAAACAAGTCCAATAGATGCAGCTGCATGAATGATAATATAAGTAAGACTGATAATCATAGGTCCACAGCAGCAGGCGGTCTGCAGCAACGATCTACACAAGCCTATGAAACAAGGGAGCTCAAGAGAAGATATAAAGTTAGTAACATGCATTAATGGGACATACAAGTATACAGATAACACAAATGCATGCAGATATAGAGAGAGAGGAGGAGACAGGAGCTCAGTGTGTCAAATCCACCGGCTGTCTAAGCCAGTCTAATTTTGTGTGTGGTGCTCAAATTATTGCAAAATGAAATTTGAAAAACGCATCAAGAGCAACTTTTTTCTCAGAACATATTAAATTTAGATTCAGATTTAGTCCCAATTGCCCTTCACAGAGGAAATTCAAAACTAAAGCCCCGACTGAAACAAACATTAAAACAACACACACGTCATTTACAGTCATTTAGAGAGGCTATTTAGTGCAATTATGGCTGTGGGCACAAGTCTCCTCCCAAATCATGACTTTTGGCAGATGTAATTGTCTGTGAGACCCGAGGGGAGGAGGGTGCAGCATGGTGGGTGGCAGGAGTCGTGTGCTGTGTTCAATACTTTACGAGACGTGGTTGTGTCAGTGAGGGCTGGCAGGTTGGGGATGGACTGCTCCGGAAGAAATGTATGTATTTTAAAAAGCGTGTTACTTTGGTGCAGGGTTGGAAAAAAACATTACAAACAACTTTTTCAAACTAAGATATAAACATCTAAAAATTATCTACAAAGTGAAACATAAACAAAGTGAGCAAATCTTGGATGTAATTTTATTGAGAAGAATTAAAGTTCAAGTCCACCCTTTTTCCATCCCCCTGGTTGACCTCTTCCACTTCCTGTGGGCGGGGCTTAAAAGGCCATCTTTTGCAGCCTCCAGGCCTTTTGCCAGGGATTTCAGACAAAGGTAAGTATCACTTTGAAAATGACACTATGTGACTTTATGATAATATGTGCACCCAAATAGAAAACAAAACTGTCATACATTTAACAAAGTGAGATTTACGTGAAGAAAACAAAGTGTAGTTTCTGATTCTGAGTTGCTTTTGTTTCTTGTCTTGTTTCTGGACTCCTGAGACATTTTCCAACACACTAAAAGAAATCATCTAAAAACTAAACATAAGAGGACTGACATTTTTTGCAGCGAGTGCGACCTGCACACAGGTTTCCTGAGCCTCACCTGTGTAAATACAACCTGTCTGTGCTGTTGCTCCTTTCTGCTTCTGGTTCCCAGGTACATCGGGGTCATCTGTTCTGAGGGGTCACATGTTTTACAACCTGCTGCCTCCCCACATCGTGACAGCGGGGGGGGGATCTGAGGGTGAGTCTGGAGGAGAGCACGCTCCGACGATCGGCCATGTGGAGACAGAAACAGGAAGAAGAGCACGGAGGGCTGTTGTTTATGGCTGTTCGGGAATGCGAGGGTGCACCTGCTCGAAGATCTGAACCCCGGTATGTCTGCTTCTGTTAGGTGTGAAAGGTCTGCAGATGTTCTGATGCAGTTACAGACATTTGTCAACTGTGGCAACTCCTCTGAATCTGTGATTCTCCCGGAACAGCACGCTCATATCTTCTGGCATTGATTTAAATGAGGTCCTGGCGTTCTTAAGTTTGGGGTCTAAATTTCTGCTTTAGTGGTGAATTGTAATCTGACTTTGCAGCAGCAGATCTTGGGAAGTTGTAGTTTTATTTCTGCCGGATGATGATGAGTTTTTGGCGCTAACATGTTTCACGCTCAGTATGTCGCATGCAAAATGTGTCTCATCTTGTGTAATCGAGAGTGACCTCTGGAGATCTGGTGTGCATTTGAGCTAAAATCCCCTTTACTCTTTAATCTTAATTAATCGATCTGCTTCAGAAAACATTACCTCTAATAAAATCTTTCATCAGAAAGAGATATCTGTTGTCCGACATCAAAACCAGATTTAAATGAGCTTGCCCAGCCCTCATGCATTAATTTGACTGTTTCAAGCCTGAAAATGAGACATGGTCTCAATAATGTCCGCAGATGTCGGGGCCGGGGGGGATTTTCTGCTTGTAACTAGGAATGTATGACACAAGATGTCAGGACTCAGAGACTACAGTAATGCTGGTGGCTTTGTGAGTACTTAGGAACACCAGCACTTTGAGCTAAATGCTAATGTCAACATGCTAACATGCTTAAAGTACATTAATGCTAAAGGATTGTTTTGACACACACACAGCTGAGGCCGATGGAACCAGACTATTTGACAGATTGAACTTTGACCTGATGATGGAGCAAGATGAAATGTAAAGGGGTCACCAAAGCTAGTTAGTTACAATGTAAGGGGAACATGAATGGCAAACAATCCTATAATCGTAATTTTAAAGAGGTGAAGTCAGAAGTATCAACAATATCAGTGGTAGCATTCAGCCTTGATGTAGTAAATACATGTACAACATTTCTCTATTGGACGTAGTTGCAGTTTCTAGGTTGGACATGCTGGAACAACATGAAACACGGTGACACTATCTGTTTAGCTGGGTGAAAGGTTGTCTGTCTCTAGCGATCGACTGGCGATCAGTCCAGGGTGTACCCCGCCTCTCGCCCAATGACAGCTGTGATAGGCTCCAGCACCCCGCGACCCTGAACAGGATAATAGGTGTAGGCGATCTCAGGGATGACACATAGAGACAGATAAATATTCACAGGCAATTTTAGAGTCACCAATGAACCTAACAAGCATGTCTTTGGACTGTGGGAGGAAGCCGGATCACCCGGAGAGAATGCACGGAGTGAACATGCAAACTCCACACAGAAAGGCCCACTATATCCGAACAGGGATTCAAACCAGTAACCTTCTACCTGTGAAGCAGCAGCGCTCCAACGCACCTCCGTGCAGCCTGCAACTTAATATGTTCTACTTTATAGCTCTTAAGTAAATCCAGAGCTTCTTAATGAGCATCTACTTCTTCATTTAGTGCCAGTTTGTTTCTCTGCATCTACAGAGGAGTGTGCATTACATGGTAATTTATGCTGCTATTTCGAGCTATCTGCTGCCTGCCTCCAACTTGGCGTCCCTCGTGAGCTGTTGGCTGCAGGTCAGCTCTCTTGCTCCTTCACTGAGGAATGCACATCGCAAGTATATGACCGAAAACACAAAGCTTTGAACATCCAAGAACAACAGATGTGAAGAAAAAAAAATGCTGATGGAAAGGCTTGAATTCGGCCTCTGCTTTGATTCTGTGCAGAGCGGTGTTTCCAATAAATTCCTCTTGAGCTCAGAGAGAAAAGATCAGGCTTTTGTAAAGACGCAGAGTAAACATGAGTCATTGACGCGCGTTACCCACGGGGACAGTTTCTTTCACTGACACAGAGACGCAGCCTCCTTATAGAGCAACATAAGGAGAAATCAAGGTTCAGCCTGTTACACAGGAAGTCTTTAATCACTCACCTACTGTAATTAGCAGGGGAGGTAATTTATGCTTAACTAATTCACTTAGCACTTCCCGGAGTGATGGCGTAAATGGCATAAAAGCTCACTTCTCTTACAACATACAGCACAGCTTGAACACATGCGTAAGTGCTGTTTCTCTGCATATATCTGCAGGAAAGGCAAGGATAGACCACTGCTTTTGGCCGCAAAGCATTGATTTTAGCTTAATCCAACCTAGATTCAAAATAAAAGCAGGAATTTTAAGATGAAAAATGCTCCCATGGTATTTACTGTATCTGTTTTACATAAATATACGTGATATATGGGGCCCTTTTGGTAAGAAAAGCTCTGGTTCCTGTAATAATGCTGCAACAAGTCCATTTAAATGACTATGATGGGATCGTCCGCTTAAATATCAATTTTTATCCTCCTCTTTGAACCTCTGATATTTGAGCTCAGCGATCTGGACGTGGGCAATCTTTCAGAGTTAAAGTAAACCAAAGGGGAGGAAAATCCCCGACCATGAATATGACAGCATAAAGACAGCCTGCCAGGAGAAAAGTGTACGTTCCCCTGCAGCTCTGGCCCGGCTCCAGCTTCCAGCGTGCACGTTTGGTTTTTTTTGCGGTTTATATTTGCAAGCGATTTGTGCAGGGTGAGCACATCTCCTCCTCTGTTTTAAATTGGATCTATAATTCTTGTTTTTAACGTGTAACCAGGCACAGGTGATGTCCTATCCCCTACTTGGCAGACTGTTAAAAACATGTGGTGTCCACCCTACGCCTCCTCCAGAGTTCCCCTAAAAACTCACGCTGCGCCATAACTTTATACAGTGGCTATCCGACCTCTTATATCAGCCCCAATCTGTCACCTGAGCAGCACAAAGATAAGAAATCACAGGCCTGTTGTAACATCATACCTGGTTCACGCCGTCCTTGAACTGCAGCCTCTTGTCTTGGCTGGACTTATCTGTCTCTAAACAGCACAACATCTGTATTTTATAGGCATCAAAGAGAAGAAATACATTCCTCCGGTTTTAATTCTTAAGCGGCTTCTTTGAGATCTCGAACCACATTTTTAAAAAAGTGGTTTTAACCAGGACTTTATTTGTTTTATTCCTGCCATCAAGATAACGACAGCAGCCAAGAAGTAATTTAATATGTCTATCAATTCTCTTTTATTCTCGAAATCAATGAAATATTTGAGAGGTTAATTGGCACATTTTTTCCTCCACATACTGGAACCAAAAGGAAACATGATAGTGATTAAACACCTCCGTATTAACTTAAATTAGACGCCGTCTGCACCTAAATTGGAGAAACAGTATGCGACTTGTGGGCTTCAGTGAAAGGTAATATATTTATATAGGCCTTTATTTCCTACACTGTGGATCCAACATGGATGTGAGGAACTTCAAAGACTCCTAAAGCTGAAAGTCATTACTTTAACCTCAGTCTTTGTTTCATGTCAAGTATAATGTGCAGCTGTACACAGCCAAAACAATGTGTCTGCTTGTACTGCAGACTTATCTGCAGGCATTTCAACATCTAACAAAACAATGTGTGTGACTGAAATACACGGGAGAAGCCAAAGTGTATTGTCAAACTTAATTATTACAGTAACAAGGGAACTGCAATCACAAAAGTATAGACTAGCTGATGTCACAGAGATATCTCCAGTCTACATTAGGTCCCTACACATATTGTATTGTGGGAATGTTAATAAAGAGTATGTGATAGGATGCCTTACGATACGACACGATACGATACGATATGATGCAGTATGATATGATGCAATACGATACAATGCCATACGATACGATATGATGCCATACTATGCCATACGAAACGATACAATACAATGTGATACAATGCCATACAATATGATGCAGTATGATATGATGCCATATGATACAATATGATACGATACAATGGCACGCAATACGATGTGATACGATGCCATACAATACGATACAATACGATACAATACGATACGATACGATGCCATACGATATGATACAATACCATATGATGCCATACAATACGATACAACACGGTACGATACGATGCCATACGATATGATACAATACCATATGATGCCATACAATACGATACAATACGGTACGATACGATGCCATACGATACGATACGATATGATATGATGCCATACGATACGATACGATACGATACAATACGATACGATGCCATACGATACAATACGCTATGATACGATACAATACGATACGATACGATGCCATACGATACGATACGATACAATACAATACGATACGATACGATGCCATACGATATGATGCAGTATGATACGATGCCATACAACATGATACAATGCAATACGATTTGATATGCTGCAATACGATAAGCTGCAATACGATGTGATACCATGCACTGCGATAATAACACATTTGACTTTGACTCGGATTCTGCTTACATTTAGCTGCCCCCATTAAAGTACTAGCTTTAGTAGAACGTTATGGGAGAAGAAATAACTTTAAATAAAGAACAAGTACTTCAAATGTGTACTCAAATACCCTACATACTATCAGCAGCAATAAAGGACACGACAGTTGTCTTCATCAAGATTGTATTTTATCAGTGACCTTGCAGACTGACATGACATTTCCCTTTTGCTGACCAATGATACGGCTGGAAATGTGATACGTACAGAGAAAAATACATGTATCCTAGCAAAGGGCCTGTCAGCACATATACATATATCCATAACACTACTAGAGCTCACATTCAGAGGACATTTTTCTATTTCTGGCTGCTGGGTGGATTCATTTCAGCTTTGAGTTGTAGAACATTTATGTTCCAGTGTCATTGGAATCAAACAATATCAACAACATTGCTGGAGCGCGTTATACTAATTATTTGAATATAGTCAAGCCCAACTCATCCATTATCGACTACCTGCACACTCACGGTGATACAGTGACTTTCCTCAGACTGTGGTGATTATAAACAATAAATTACACTTTCAAAGGACCTGACATGTGAACACTATCACAGGTATTGATGGAGAAAAGTGCTGTCAGAGTCATCAGAAAGAGGGATATTCAGAGGTGCTGCAGGGGTGATCTCAAAGGAGGATGTAGGAAGTGGGAGAATTGATGTGTCCCGAGATCAATACTGGAGAGCATTCGGATCTCAACAGTGAAACTAAATCACCTTGTGGCTGCTGCTGCTGCTCCTTCAGGGGCATCCGTCTCTGTCCCGCGAGCTGGTGGAGAAGGTGGAGGTAGCAGAAGGGTCAGGGGGATGGACGCGGATAAAGCTGACCCTATTTTTTTTTTTTCGGGTGACTGCGGCTGCTTCAACGTCACGTTGTCTTGGATCAATATCCATCAACACTGGTTTTCCTTAAGTGTAAATGCTAAGTACCTCAATGAGCATGAAACACAATTAGAATGCTGAGGCGTGCATTAGTGGTTTTGGAGTGGTTGCTGCAAATTTAGAGTCATCTTGACAAAAAAATGTTAATGGATTCCTGTGTTGGAAACCTCAACGTCTTCAACAGCGGCTTCATTCAGCTTGTACGTCCTTAACTTCAGTAGGAAAGGTCCTATTCTCCCATTACAGAAGCTGTTCCTGAACATATCACTGCCTATTTCAGACCTCTTAAGAAATCCCAACCATAACTCTTACCTCCACTCCTGAATCTGCATTCTTCCTGTCATGCCGACATCTGTTTAGCCACATAAAACTGCCTGTTTGATGCTAGCTTGTTAGCTTTCTACAAGCTAATTGGACAGGAAAGAGCACTTCAACCACCTATTTAATGAAAAATGGTGCAGTTTGGACCTGGCTCATCAAGTTTCAAGAATGTAAATGTGACTGTAATGCGCGCATGTCATAGGAAGCCATGTCCTTCAAAATAAAAGCGCAGCATATACTTTTTGCCACTTTTTTTCCAAGCACACACCTGTGACCCAATGAAAACAGCTCCGCCACGCACTTTTGGGTCACGACCCACCAGTTGAGAACCACGGGTGATGCAAAAACAGTGGTGCTGCTTTATACGGTCCTTTAATAGGTCAAGTCCTATCCTAAAAATAAATACATTATGAATAAATAAATAAATAAATAAATGTCGCCTCACAGTTAAGCCGCTTTCCCACTGGTCAAAAAACCTGCTAACACTCGTCTTTTTTGCTTAGTGGGAAAGGTTACAATCGGCCCTCAGACCCGGGTCAAATGACTCTGCAGTAGACCCGGGTAATTATCGCCAGCAAGGATGGGAAGACAAAACCCGGGTCGACACGCTGATCTTTGCCCCCTTTCCAGCACGATGCTTCCCCCGTCTCCGTCCAAGCAGCGCTCGAACATCGTTCCAAATTTGTCAGCGCCGAGTTTGATAAACAGACTGAATGAATGACAGAAACAATAAAGACTGTAACATCTTCACTGGCCTCCATGCTGCTTACCAAAGAGCATAATGTAAGTTCTTTGTTCGCACTATTGTTTAATAACACGTTTGTGTCAGACGGTGAAAAGAGACCGAAAGCAGTATACTTCACTGGCAATGGGAAAAGAAACAATCTGCATTTATTACTTATTAACTTAGAGTACAGACTTTAAGCAAACTAAAACATAAAATGTTAATGTCTGTTGGTTTTAAAGGAGGCCACTGTCAATCAAAACGGTGCTAAATTGTGTATCGGCATGAAACAGTAACATGTGAGACCTGAGATGAGTGAAAAATGAAGCCTTCCCTCTGTAAAGTGACTTTCCTTTGGGATGGAACAACCTCATATTTCATTGTTAGGCTCAAGATCATCACACAGAGTTTGTGTGTGTGTGTGTGTGTGTGTGTGTGAGCTGCTGCTGATGTGAGCTCAGCTGAGGCGCCCTCTTGTGGTGGATGATGATAATGTACATGAGAAGTGACTGAATGGGGGTGTTTTAGAAACCGGATGTGGCTTGAGAAATTTTTGACACAATAAGCATTAGTTTGCAAAAAGTTAGCCAACATATTGAGTGAGATTGTGTGCGACGGATTCATCAGATAAAGTAAAAACTGGAAAAATAGAAACACCTGTTATTCCTCCGGTGGGCCGATTCTAAGGGCGAGTTTTGAAGCTGTGTCTTGGGGCGCATTTTATGTAAAGGTGTTTTTAATAATAATTTGCCTCCTGCCTCATTTACATAGTGTGGGAAATAAAAGTATATCAGAAGCACATGTTAAGATAATGCAGCCCAGCTTGTCAACACCACAAACTTGGTCTAGCACAGGCTTTGGCTCGGTGTCAACACGAATTAAAACTGAGATTAGATGGAGGAGGTTTACAGAAGTTTGCAGACGGTCTAATATGTGATTTGTAAACTTGTATTTCAACTAATCTGCTGCAGCAAAAGCCTCCACGCTCCGATATGAACAACTTGGGCTGGGGTGTCTACTTACTTTTGTCCACATTGTTTCGAATAAACAGAGAAGAGAGGAGGTGTGTAATGCTGCTACATGTGTCAGACACTCATGTTTACAATTAGTGTAAATCATTTTAATGTCACACTTTGCATTGCATCAGACCTCACGTGAGATTAAAGGAGTGTGTGTGTGTAAGAGGGAGAGAGGGGGGAGAGAGAGGAGCAGGTTGTATAGTCTTACTGCAGGAATATCAGGGCTAATAAGCTGGAGGGTGGACCCCCCCCTCCTCTCCTCTCCTCTCCTCTCCTCTTGCCTCCTCCGCAGTGCACTTGCAGCTGAGCAGCACTCCGGACAGGACGGTCTAATCCTGCTCCTCCTCTTCCTATTCTCAGTGTGTGGTGGTGGTACTGTAGGGGTGCACCTCCATCTGACTCCAGCGCAGAGGGTCCCGGACGCAGGGACGCGTGACGGTGCGGGACTCATTGATAAAAATCCGCGACGCTAGGATTAAAATGAGCACTCCTGCTGCGCGGCTCTCCTCCTCCTCCTCCTCCTCCACCACCTCCACCTCCTCCTCTTCCTCCACATAGCGCTGCTTTCTCTGCACAAGATCTGTTTTTATGAGACTCCAGCAGGCGACGCAGGATGACTACTACCTTATCGCTGGTGATTTTGTGCGCTGTGGTGAGTAGCCTGTGCAATAACTCGGGCGTGCATGCTGTGATATTCGAGCAACACCCCTTTAATAATGTGTAGAAACTGCAGTTTTTAATTATTTCATGCGCTTTATGGCACTATTTTTCTTTAAAATTCTTATATTTGTGCGGAATAATGCTAATTAATGATGCAACTGAGACTTTTGCTGCGAGTTTTTCCTGATTGCAAAGCTTTTTTTGAAACCTGTAATATTCTCATGATGTCATAAACATGGTTTAAAAGTGTGCTGCATCAGTGCTGTGGTGTTTCCTTCTAAAAAAAAACAATATTAAAGGAACAATGTGCCATTTTTTTTACCTGCAAATCTGCAGGTTGCAGATGTAGATAAACACCAAATTAAGATTTGCATTATCCAGGTTACTTTATTTCCCCTTAAGCTTTACATGCACATGCATGCTGTACAAACACACCTCCCTTGTGGTTTTCATCCAAGGAAGAAAAGTTAGACATCCCTGCTCCTTACATCTGGAGAATTGAGTGCTTCACAATGAGCTGCAGACAGAAAAGTCTGCCAGCCTCACTTAATGAGTACAAGTAATTAATTTAAATATCTGGGTCTTAGATAAGAAGAGATAAAGACGCTGCAGCTTATGGGAAGTAAATTGATTCATTAAATTCTTATCCAGCATGAGCTCGGCTTAATTTTTGGCATAAAACACGAGGCTCCTCTGTGAAGTGAAAAAGTTGAGTACAGAGCACATCCTCCCAGCGCTCTGGTATGTCCACAGCAGCTGGTCTACTTGGGCCGTGCGGCTCTCAGTCATCATGTGAACAGCCCCGCATGTGAGAGGGGACACTCTGTTATGACAGCTGGTTTGAAGGGTGGCAACGGTCGGGCGCTCTTCGGTGGAATTAAATTTAGAAATAAACTCTCTAATTGACCATGAAATTGGGAAGAGGACAAACCAAGCATATCACAGCTGGGTCAGCGTATGTTTTTCTTTTTTTTGGTCTCTGTGCATGAACCTGCTCCTGTTGAACCAATTTTCCTGCTGAAGTTGCCATTAATCTGTGTTTGAGCTGAGCGAAATTCCAGGGAGATGTCACAGGAAAGGGAGTTGATGCAGCAGTCAGGGACATGAATCTTTCCCCTGCAGATAGAAGACGGAACCCCTTTGAGGTTTTTTGGCTGCATCCGAAGAGAATTTTTGCAGACAAAAAATGTGACTTTAGCCCTGGTGAAATACTCAAATAAAAAGTGAGATTTGTGCAAAAACGTTGAGAGCAAACGAGACAATATTGAGCAAGAGGAGCGAGGATGAGAGAGCGAGAGAGAGTGGGAGCTGCTGGCTGTTCACTACATCTGTTTCTGAATGAAAGCAGGGACAGCAGAGAGAGGATGGGAGGAGGAGGAGGAGGGGGAGGAGGGGGAGGAGGGGAGGGACGAAAGAGAAAGACAGAAAAGATTCAATTGATGTTTCAGCAAATGTAAGTGGAAATGAGCTTTTGCCGGTTGCATAATAGGAGTCGCAGGACATGAAAGTGTGTTCAGTGTGATGATTTTCTTTGTTCTGAAATGTCTGGATTTGAATGCCTTTCTTATTTAACATTGTCGTACACACACACACGAGTGGAACAAGTGTCGGTTCTTGCGCGCTTGTGGAATTGCGTGGCATTAATATCAGAGAGAGAGCTGAGAAAATGCAACAAGCGAGGAGGGAGAGGAAGAAGGTGATAACTGGAGTAGATTAGACACGTAAGAAAGGATGAGGGGGAAGTAAATTGTGAATGAAAGAAACTAAATCAGGCGTTGAAATACTTTTGTGTCAGGAGGAAAGAGAAGCAGAGGCATGTTTATTTACAGTCTGCAGGTATTTAAGGTGATAAATGTACATTGAAATGCAAATTGGGACTGAGCTGTGGCTTTAAAGGTGTTATTATCTCATATGAATATGACTTCATTACTCCAGCAGTGAATCCGGTGTGTGTAAAGGTTTGTGTAGTGGAAATTTAATGTGTTTGTAAACAAAAAACAATGGGTCCTCATATCCCCTTTGCTACCCTGTATTGTTGCGAAAAAAACGCTACAAAGTCCCCACAAAGTAGCTATTACAGTTTAGTATAAAGTCTGTTTTCTTTGTTCAAAGTTGGGGTAAGGGTCCCCCTGAGGGACACACACCATGCTATAGTCATTATGAGGACCTTTCTTCATGGTGCTTTAAAGGGATGAAGATGTTCTTCAAGCGGTTTCAGTTACAGTCCTGACAAGTATAGAAGAACAGGAACGTGTGTGTGTTTGTACCGGCGATCGTTCACAGCCACTCTCACCTTTAGACAGTAATTAGGACGGGCATGTGTATAATGTCGTGCACACATGATTTTATGGTAACTGCCTGGGCTGGAGTGTGTCATAAGTTTACTATTAGAGCTGATGTGCCTTCAGGGGAGCTATTAAGGCAGTTTAGACGACTGCCTTGTTCAAAGTGTGTCTAATATAGGTGGAGACAACATGATTTATGATGAATCCTGATAGTGGTTGGATTTGTGGAACAGGTTAGACACCTGGCAGTAATTTTCAGCAATTTGTTTTGCTGTGTATGTTTAAGTCACAGTGGCTCTGTGATGTGTGTGTGTTTGTGTGAGTGTGTGCATGTGCTGCTCTGATGTACTGTACCTCTGTCCCGGTGTGTCAGGTGGCTTTGGTGTTGTCATCTAAGACGGAGCGGGCAGTGCTGGTCCCCTGTGACTCGGGCCAGTACACCACCAGCGGGGAATGCTGCCAGCAGTGTCCACCTGGAGAGGGAGTGGTGAAGAAATGTGGCGCTACGCAGACAGTCTGTGCCCAGTGTTTGGACAGTGAGTAGAGATTTGTCATTGCTTGCATATAATTAACGCTGCACTGATCAAACTAAGTTAATTCTAAAATGTTTAGCATAAGACTTTCAAATAAGTAATAGAAACCACTTTCTAATAAGCAACCCAGTGCCTTTAGCAGTGTTAACAAGTTGCAACAAATGGCTTTAATAACGTCTGTGAAGGTTTACAGTCACCAAGGTTACGCTAATTCAAGGCTTAATCCAAAAGGCTTGGTTGACGTTTCACCTCTCATCCGAAAGGCTTCTTCGAAGAACTTTAACCAAGTCCAGTTGCCTTTTGGATAAAGCTTTAATAATGGTTAATTAATAATTAAATAATGCTTTATAGATCAGTTACTAGCCATGAATGTTAACAACTTCTGGCTAGGTTGCAATAAAGCCTCTAAAAACAGATAATGTATTTATAATTCAACATTTACTACTACAGTCTTGATATATATTGTTCAAATTGTTTATAAATTACTTATTATAATGTATAACTGCAGACTTGATGGCGTATTCCAAAAAGAGAAACTCTAAAAGTAGAATAGACACCAGCTTATAACCGATCTATAATATAATTACTGGTATTAGTGACAACTTAGGCGGAATTTAAAGAGGGGGTATTATACTGTTTCACATTTTTAGACATATGTATATATAATGTTACAATGTTGGATGTCCAGACTAAACGTGGCTGAAGTTTCAAATATGTAGGTAAAAGTATGTTGGAGTAAACCCCAGCTCAGTCTGCAGGCTGCTGTGAACACCAGGTTTCACACACTTTTTTTCTACACGCTGCACTTTGTGACATCACAACAGCAGAAAAGCTTCTTGTGTTGGTCTGAAGCAGATGTTCACAGATATGGGAACTTCAATGATTCAGTGATTGTTTTAGTTTCCTCTCGCCGTTCCTCCTCTACTCTGCTAATCAGGAACAGATCAACTGCAGGAGCCGTATTTGTCAACAGAGCTGTCAATCATCCTTTTGACAGATCAGCAAATCAGCATGATAAGAACTAACTATAATGACAGAAACCATGTTTGAGGAAAATTTACTTGCCGTGTATTTTGATTTTATAGTTTGACTCTCTTATACTGCAGCCAGTCAGCAGGGGGCGCTCAAAATGTTTTGGCTTCACTTTTAGGGAGCTGACATGTCGTCCATCTTTTTATACAGTCTGTGGTGCAGCCTCAGATGGCTTCGGAGAGCCGGCCAATCAGAAGAAAGTCGGCTTGTAGGGGCGGGGTTTCTTAAAGGGACAGAGCTGACTGAGTCATTTCAGGCAGAAGCTGTATGAGGGCCTGCACAGAGCAACAGTGTGAGAAACATGAGGAGTTTATTTAACTGTAAATTATGCTAAGCTACTCAGCAGGTATCACAGAGTGAAATATGGAGTTTGAAATTAGCATGATACCCCCCCTTTAATTTACTTGACATGGCTATACTCTAGTGTCTTAAACAAAAGCTGAGGATTTATTACATTAGCCAAAAACAAGTTGTTTCACTTCCAAAATAAGCAAAATTATCCGACCTCATATTCCCACTCCCATAAAGACACGGATTCCAAAACCATGGTTCTTCCTCTTATGTACCATTACTTGTCAGTTTAATGTTCTGAGCTCTTGAGACATCTCCCTCTAAAGTTTATGCTGCCTTCTCCATTTGTGGTGTTCAAAGCGCTGAACAATCCCATTTAACAAAACAGCGACATGTCTTTCCACAAACGATGTCCACAAACCTCGCTGCCAACTATTTTCATCTTTGGTAAAATGTGGTTCAAATGAAATCTGCTCGCAATCTGTTCAAAGTCTGCTTTTTATTTGAATGATTTCAGTGAAGCGACCCGTTAACAGAGGGAGAGGTAACTTTTAACACAGAAATGCTGAATCTTGACTTTGCAGAAACTCTGCTTCCTGAAATGTGTCAAATGTAAGTGGATTACGTTTGATCTGGAGACAATCAAATACAGTACACACGTGTGTACACTGATGCACAGCTGCAAACACACAATGCAAACCTCTTTGCGTTAAGTTTATGCATAGACCCACTTCTTAATGTTTCCTTTTTAACTGCAGCTGGGGTGCTGAACACCAAACAAAAGGAATATTAAAGCCAAAATAAACTCTTATTGTCCAATTTGTATGAAGTGTCTGCTTCGCCTTTATCAAATGTCCGGAGAAATAAAGCAGGGATTCGTACCTTTGATGCCTGTAAGTGGGTCCAAATGTGTTCGCATACAGCTCAGGCTCAGGCTGTGAACCATTAGCACTCACTCTGCAGACCAGAGCTGGGAGAGGTGCCAACACCGCAACATCTCGAAGAAGAAGCAGAAGAAGAGCTGCAAGAGCTGTTTTTCTCCATTCAGGGCTATTTTTTGCGTCACGGTCCTGCAGATCTCTTTGCCCTTTAAGATGTTGGTGTCTGTCAGAGCGCTAAGTAAACGTCAAAGTATAGGTCACGAGCGTCGCTGCATAGGTCAGGAGGGACGGGACAATTGTATCACACTCTGCAGTGGCACCTTTTCTTACCTTTTCAAAGCACAGGCAGTTTGAGGCCTTGTGACTGACATAAATTGAATGCATTGAAGCATTCAGCAAAGCAAACCCTCGTAAATATCACATGTATTTGTGGGATTTTATTGGATTCTGCAGGAATGCTTGCTGGGCTGGCATGAATGCTGTTTGCGCAAGGAAAACTGATACTCTGATTGTCCTCGAACTTCTTTGCGAAACAGATGCTAATCTCTGTGTTGTGTTACCTTATTAAGAATCCAAACTCTGGCTGATTTCACCCCTTTGAAGTTTTTATTCCTCCCCTCTGGGAACTTGGAAGCTACAGCAATGGGTGCAGGGGCAGGGAGCCAATTCTCTACATCTAGAGCGAGACGGTGCCACAGGGTACAAAAAAAACAAAAAAACAACTGCAAGTCAATTTCACATAAACCAACTTTGTCAATGTTGGAATGGAAACCTATGGCCGTGAAATTGACAGAAAAAAAAAGGTTCAGGGGTAAAAACAAGCCCAAAAATAAAGTGGACTTCTGATAGTTCTGCTTCAGTGTTGTTAAAAAATCCGGTCACAGCAGCTGATGGAGAGGGCCAATAATAGTCATCATCAAAGTTGCCTGTGACAGTGTGCCACAGGAAACACATCGCAGCTTCTCAAGCTCGTCCATCTTCGGTTTGACGTCACGAGGACTTTGCCTTGCACGTCATACTCCTGCTGTAAACGGTGGCAAGCCATGCGTAGAAGGTAACCCGCAGCTCCATTTCTCTAGAACTCACGACTGCACTTTTGATGAGGGTTTTTTTTTCACTCAATCCCCCACCCCCCTCCTCACCAGTGAATCCCACCAACTCTTGTCGTGTCTCCTCTTTTCTCCATCCTGTACTGTCAGCCAGAACCCCCTCTCCTTCCCCCCTCCTCCCCCTCCTCCTCCCTATTGCTATGACTCATCGTCTGTATTAGCGGATAAAATGGTATTAGAGCGCCAGGCACCAAAGGGCACGATCTGCTCATTCATCATGCATACTGTTACATCAGTGCATCTTTACTCATTTGATCCAGCTAATTAAACCATATTGAAAAGCCTATTGTGCCGCTAACATTGAACAATTATCCTGCTCGCCGGCACAGGAGCGGTATTCACCGCTGATAAACACTCAACAATTAAGCTCCAATGCCCAGGAGGTTGCATTTAATTTCCGGCGTGCATGCATTTTCATAGTTTCAATATTGTTTTTGTTTCAATAGATAAAATCTTAATGTACCTGCGCCCCACAGGAGCACATACACTAAAATAAGGCTGGGTGGGATTTATATAGAAGTGAGCCTGAAAAACTGAAGCTATAAATACATTTTCTAAAGTGCAGAAATTAATAATTGAAGAGTAAACCCCAACACATCCATTTCCTGTTTCATGGTAAATATGGGTGAATCTTTATTTATGACCCCTCCTAATTCCCCACTTCCTGTGAGTGTAACCCCCAACCAGGATCCTGGCTTGGGACCAGTGCCAGCGTCAGCAGCGCTGAAATATTTATCAGTCTCCTCCACTTTTCTCTGCTGTCATGGGAGACAAGAGTGAGCCGGACCTGCTCACTTAGTGAACCATTCAGAAAAAAAGTTGCCTGAAGATCAAAGACAAAAAGGCAGAGCTTCACGACTCGATCGAGCTTTTAAGATGAGTCCGACTGGATCGGGGTTCGCTGGGGATTTTAAAGGAGGAAGGAAAGTAGAATCACAGCCTCGTCAGACCGTCATGGAACAGAGTCGAGACCGCTTCCAACGCTGGATCACGAGGGATGAAGAAAAGGGAAATGGAGATTGCTCCCTGGCAGATCTTCAGTGGCAATGTCAGAGCTCTGAACAGGATTCAGACGCAGCTTTCCTCCTTTAGTCTCCTAATAATAGCTTTGGTAATATCCTAAAACACCTGTTTCAAATCACGATTGGAGCTAAAGTGGACCAATGAAGCCGGGCGATAATTACATACAAAAATGTTGCATGTTTAAAAAGGCAGATAAAGCTGTCACGCAGCTTTTCTGAATGTTGATATTTTACCCACAGTCAGCACCGGCTCAGGAAAGAATATGATGTTTCCGCTGAAACCTCTGACACTCTGTGGAGTGGGAGATATGACCGTCCCTCGCTAAAAGCTTACACCTAAAGTGCTGATTGTGGAGATCATCGGGCAGTTCCAAGGCCATCCACAGCTACATTATTGATGACACTAATGGGAGCAGAGCACCTCAGTGTTTGGAAGGGGGGGGGGGAGGGCCCTTCATGGGCTGAAGTGGCACATTTTAAGTGCATCATCCTCTCAGTACACAGCCACGTCTTCCTTTAGCAATGGCCTTTTTTACTGCTGAACATTACTGCTGAGATGTGCTGGTCATCGCTCAATTGGGGACAATTAGAGAAAGCATCATATTTTATTAAAGAAGACACTCTCCACCTGATTCTTCATGACCTTTTACTTTATATTTTTAGCCCCCAGAAGAAAGCGCTGACACATAAATCAGACACACACACACTCCTCTGCAGTGCCTGTTGAACGCTCGGTGCATATGGTCGTGTTTAGATGTGTTTACACACAAGGACTGCCGAAGGGACTCATGCATGCAAGTTAAAATTAGCAAGGAAGCCTGCGCGCTGCGGGATAATTGAAATGAATGAGGGGAGATTTACCGGTTGAGCCTGGCTGCAAAGAAAACAAAGGCTGAAAGCTCACGGATTTCAAGTAATCGTTTAGCTCGGAGGTCTGTGATTTGTCTGGACCGCTCGGTCAGTGTCCCTCTCCTCTATCGCTTCTGCCTCCAGACAGTAACAAGAGCAAGAGGTGTTGACAGAGAGAGAATAGGGAAAACTGTGTGCATATCCAGGAAGGAAACTAGACTCACTTACATCTCTGGCATTCCCTGACCTTTCACCTTTCAGTTGTACATCAGCACTTCCTTAACACTTTGATCTCTCAGCCACGTTTTCTTGACAAGACCACCCTCGAAGGCTGTTTCCGATCGAGTCAGAGAGTCATTCAAGCAAATCAAACAAGCTCCATCTCTCTGCTTACACTCTCTCTACCTGCCTCTATATCATTACCTCCGTCTGCTCCGCTAAGTCTGCCTGTATAATGTGACAACCTTCATCTACGGCTTCTTAGCCATGCTGCTGTTTACAAGGTGTTTAGAAGCTACAGTCTGTGCCAGTGTTTACTTGCCAGAGCCGCTTACGACGCAAAGCGAGCAACGCTGCGGGGCTTTTCACACTGACAATATGGTGTTTCTCAACACGTCACCCACTGAGCAGTTCTCAGGAAAAACACTCGCTCTCAGACACATGCTTGAACAGATAAGAGTTGCGCAAAAAAAATTCCACACTCCACCCAGTCTCAATGATTTATCACTGAGGAGATTTTGAACCAGTGTTGACTTGCTGCATGCGAGGCAGTTGCTTGACTTTTTGCAGAGCTGTTTGATCATACATTCTTATCTCATAGGTTTATATTGGGGAAACTTTTCATGCTACATGCTAACTTCATGCTGCACTTTGTAATCCCATATTCTGTAGCAGCAGGGAGTAAAACCGCACACACTGAATGGTTTATGTCGACATGAACTGCAGCTCGTGCAAGGTGACCGCTCTCATGTAAAGCTGTACAAGGAAGTGAAATAGGATTTGGAGAAAAGTGAATCTGAGCTGTGTGGTCCTTTTTCTTCCCGATCCACTTCCCTTCTCATTCAACCACTGAGACACACTCGTAAGACACACACTCATACCCCTCCCCTGTCACTGTATGCATAATTCAGCAGGCATCCAATTATATCTGAAAATAATTCTACATGAACATGCAATATTAATAGATTACTTTGCACTCGTAGGAACTCTTAGTGTAAGGGTAAGCTAATTGGAGGTCATCACTTCCTCTGTGATGAACTCAGATGAATCTTCTTAATGCAAACATTCCTGGAGAGCAAATCTGAAGTGTTGGAAGTAATTGAAAAGCACCTGGGGACCAGTCACCTCAGTCTGTATAACACTGTTCTCCAAAGCTCCTCGGTCGTCTGCCAAGTCTTCTAACGCCATCATGTTTTTTTTACACAAACTAAAACTAACACGTTTTATATGATGTAACTGAGTCCTTCACTTTAGCGAATAAAGCTAATATTTAGCCAAAGCTTTGTCTTGATGAAATAGTTGGACAATTCAGCTGCACTTATGTGTTATGCTAAAAAGTAGACCAGCTTTTTCATTGTGTTAGCATGCTAAGATGTTCGCATGCTAAACCTGAGAAGTAAAATAGTAAACGTGCTAAACGTTACGCTCGCTAAACGTCAGCTTGCTTATATTTTCATTGTGTTAGCATGCTAAGATGTTTGCATGCTAAAACTGTGAACTAAAATAGTAAAAGTGCTAAATGTTACACTCGCTAAACGTCAGCTTGCTAACATTTTCATTGTGTTAGCATGCTAAGATGTTCGCATGCTAAAACTCTGAACTAAAATAGTAGAAGTACAAAACAATACACTCGCTAATTATCAGCTTACTAGCATTTTCATTGTGTTAGCATGTTATAACTGTGAACTAAAATAGTAAAAGTGCTAAACATTGCTAAACATTACACTCGCTAAACACATTTTCATTATGTTAGCATGCTAAACCTGTGAACTAATATAGTAAAAGTGCTAAACACTCCACTCGCTAAACATCAGCTTGCTAGCACTTTCATTGTTAGCATGCTAAGAACAGCCTCAGAGCCGCTAAACAACTAACTAACTAACTAACTTGAATAAAATAAAAGTTAGCGTGTATCATATAATATTTTATTGACAAAGTTTCCACTACCTTTACACTGACTTGTGACTAAAAAGGCCTCATTTTGCAGAAAGATTCGATCACACACTGAAAAGCCTTTAAAGATGCAAAGGCAATGCCTCATTCACTTTTAAATATAGGTTTATCTCATCTCAGCATCACTGTCAGCGTGTTGCTGCACCTGCGCTTCACTCTGTGTGAATGACTGGGATTAAAGCAGTTTACTCAGCGCAGCACAAACACATTGGGATCGATATCGTAATGAGCAGCAGGCTTTTGACTCGCTCCAACACAAGAGCACCTTTCTTGTCCCGGAGCACAAATCACTAAGAGCCCAGTGGATCAATGTGTCCTCCCTTCTAATGAATGTGCAGTAAACATGATTAATGTCATTAGACTCACTGTTTATCCCTCTGTTTATCTCCTCGTATTTCCTGCTCTCTCCATCCTCTAACCTCCTTCGCTCTTTGCCCCTTCTCTCGTTTCCTCCCTCTCCCTTTTGTGTCCCTTCTTCGACCTGTCCTCTCGTCTGTAGGTGAGACCTTCTCAGAGAACTACAGTCACACAGAGCAGTGCAGTCCCTGCACCGAGTGCACTGGCCTGATGCGGATGGAGACGCCCTGCACCGACTCCAACGATGCCGTCTGCATCTGCAACTACAACTACTTCTTCAGCTCAATATCGGGCCAGTGCGAGTCGTGTACGGTGTGCCCGGCAGGCCAGGGTGTGTTTGCTCACTGCGAACACAACCATGATACGATGTGCGAGGAGTGTGTTGACGATACCTACTCGGATCGGGAAAGCTACCTCGACCCCTGCCTGCCCTGCACCATCTGTGACGAGGAAACTGAGACGCAGCAGGCTGAGTGCACACCAACCAGTGACTCTGTTTGTCACAGTAAGTCTGCTACACACACTAACAGCTTCTCACAACTTTAAGTGAGGAAACTAAAATAACAAAGACATACTATATTAATGTCTTTAAGTTTTGATGCACTTTATGTAAAGACTGAATTATTACAAGCAAAGTAACAGGTGTACACATGAACTAAAATTAAATTTGAGTCATTCATTGGAGATTTTTGGGAGGCTGGAAATGGTGCATCACAAATATCACCATGACTCACGAGGGAAAATTCGACTTCATCTAACGTAATTGTCTGTTGACCAAAAATAAATTGGCAATTATTTCTCTTGCTTTCTTTTCACTTTTTTGATAGCAAACTGAATATGTTTGGTCGTTAAATTCTCGGTTGGACAAAACAAGCAATTTCACCTTGAACCTGGACTTCACTGCAATTTATGGGTTTATTTATTTTGTCTGGTGGTTACAAAGAGCTCATAAAAGAATAGGTGGTTATTGCTATAAATATTTAAGACTGCAAATGGGCCTCTCCTGTCATAACTAATCACTGACAGCAGGAAGCAGGACAAAGCTCCTTGTACAATGATGCAATGGGATAATTGCTTAATTTAAGATATCACCACACTTTGCTACAAAAACAAAGTAGAAGCATTAAAGCTTAAAGTTGTAATCTGGAAAAAACGTAGTTTCGTTCTCTTTGGTGGCACCTATGGCGACAAACGGTTATTGCGGGAGCACACTTCTCAGATATCCAGACAGTGTTGCATGTGTGACGTCCACGGTTGGCTCTGGCTGTAAGGGTTGATTTTCATCGCTGACGGTCGCTTTCCTTTTTAGACTGTTTGCCTTCATCTGAGCGTCGAATTTGTTTCTTTTTCTTTGGATTTTCAATTCTTTTTGAAGTTGTATCTGTAGTCATCCATCTTTTCTTTGTTTGATCAGCCATAGTAGATTACTGTTTACTCACAACACTTGCAGAGACTGGAAAAGCAGCCGCTTAGCTCCGCCTACCCTCTCTGGCAGACCAACCACTGCTGGCTGATGGAATACGCGTCACTATCTGGGCGCAGCTTGTGATTTTTTCGCCACCGTCGACAGACACCCAGTCTGTAATACTGCAAATGCAAAGGCTTTCATCAGTGGGCCATAGGCTCAGTCACCATTGTGTTACCTCATTCGGCGATAGATAGTGACGTAACAGACATTTATTTACATGAAAATCTTCAAGATTATTACTTTAACATATCTTTACCTCTCTCTGATGGAAGAGGTACCAAAGTGAACTTTAATGGTAAATGGACTTTTATAGTCTTCCGACCACTCAAAGCACTTTTACACTCACATTCACACACTGATGGCAAAGGCCTAAGTGCCAATCTAAAATCAGTATCTATGCACATTCATACACCAATGACTGTGCCTTCGGGAACAATTTGGGGTTCAGTGTCTTGCCGAAGGATGCTTTGACATGTGTCTGTAGCAGTCAGGGATCAAACCCCCAACCTTCCGATTGAGAGACAACCAACTCTACCACTGAGCCACAGTCGCCCAATAATTAGAACTATATAAGACATTGGTTTCCTTATGGTGCACTAAATGTCCGCAGTCCTGTAGTAGATCGGTCTGTGTTTGTACCTCAAACAAACCACCAGTGGTTACATTGGTTGCTGTCAAACTGTGTTTTGGTTGGTTGATTGAGACTCTGGTTTGTCTCATCCTTAACTTGGTTTGTGTCAGTCGAAACACACGAATTATACTCGAAAGAAAAAAACTGAATCGTTGTGAAAACACAAAAAGTTCACCCATTTAGAGTGGCTTTTTTGGTTCACACGCACTGATAGTAGTTCCCGAGTTGGTTCAAACTGCACTGAGTACCATTAAGACCACTTACTCCACACTGGTTGCCAGGAATCTCAAAGCTGCGTCGGAGCCATCATATAGCATGTCTCAATCGCAGTTGGAGGTCAGGCTCTCAAATGGCAGGAAGTTAAAAGCTTTACCATTAAAAGGTCAAAGACTACAGCAGTGTCAACACTGAGACAATGAATAATCTGCTTTCCCACAAAACAGGCGGCAACATGCTGCAGAAGGAGCTGAGTGGAGCTCCTTGTATCCAGCAGTGGAGGCAGCGTAAGCAAGGAAGCTGTAAATTCTCTGACGCCAGACGAGGCGTGAAATGGACCTCATCAGGAGGAGAGAAGGCTCGAATCTTAGGTCTTAGGTGGCATTGGTCTTGGTTTCCTTGATAAAAATCTGCTATCTTTCTTTAAAGCAATATCAGATAACTGAGGGCTGTAAAGTAAGGCTTGACATATTCGAAAAACAACCTTTTCCCAAATCAAAATGGATCCGAGCAAACGCTCCTTTCCTTCCAAGTTGGATTTTTAATGAAAACTTTGACCAAAGAGCCTTTTACGTTGCAGGCTGATTAAATGCTTCTAAGAGAGCGCTTAATAGCCGGAGCACTTGCTAATGCAGGGCCTTTTATTGATCTCCTGTGTGCATTACCACTTTTAAATGAACACTTTAATGGCCGTTTGATATGAATGTTAGGATTTAGACTTGAGCTGCTTTATTTCTCTTTTGGAAGGGTTGACCCCGTTGGGACTTTCACAGCCTCAGACGCTGGCAGGTATTTGGATTTGCGAGTTAATGAACCTCGAAAATGTGTCAACACCCTGTTGTAGTACAGTGGATGTGGAAGCGCCACATGGAGGTTGTAAATGCCTCTTTTAATAGACTGTAATAGCACAGAAAGTCAGAAGAGAAATGGGCTGGGGAAAGATAAGAGCAGGAAAGGTAGATGAAGTGAAAGACTTATACCAGAGAGGGTGACTTTCAACCTTCTCTTCCATGAGAACCTTCAAAGGTGCTACATTTCCACTTTTACCATCAATAAATCGTCACCACAGTAATTTTGAACACCAACAAGACCTTACAAAGATTTGGCCTCTGCTTTGCTCTGCAGGCACTGCTTTTTAAATAGTGTGCTATCAGGTCAAATTTGGAAAAACTGCACAAAAAGATGAAGGAAATGTTTTTCCCTTTAAGCCGTGCAGGATGCTTGGCTCTGTTGGTGGGTCCACCTGTTTGGCCCAGGTTAAAATATTTCACCTACTGTTGGATGAATTCAAAAATTCACATCAATCTAGTTTGAATTTTCACATTTTTAGTGATCCAAACTTTTCATCTAGCCCCACCAACAAGCCAGCATTTGAATGTATTCACTACTTTGATCTCTGACCAAAGTAATAACATTCCTTCCATAGACTGTATAAAAAGATGGACGACATGACAGCTCCCTAAAAGTGAAGACAAAACATCTCTAGCGCCCCTTGCGGACTGGCTGCAGTACAGGTCATAAAGCCCGCCTCCTCCATGTTAACAGGTGGGACATGAGTCAAACTATCAAATAAAATAAATGTTTCGCAAACATGGTTTCTGTCATTATAGTTAGTTCTTATCATGCTGATTTATGTCCAAGTGTTCATTATTCTGACAAGTTCAGTTTTAATTAGTTATTTGATGCTGTCAAAAGGATGATTGACAGCTCTGTTGACCAATCCGGCTCCTGCAGCCGATCTGTTCCTGATTAGCAGAGTAGAGGAGGAACGGTGAGAGGAGACGAAACTAAAACAATCACTACAGTCGTTGAAGTTTCATATCTGTGACCGTCTGCTTCAGACCAACACAAGAAGCTGTTCTGCTGTTAAACATGCCGACATGCGGAATCTTTGCTGTTTTTTTCAATAAGTCAAGTGTGTGTTTTGGTTAGCGTAAGTCACTACAGCGGCTCCACCCCCCGAACGCTACTGCGCAGCTCTGGCTATATATACAGTCATTGATTCCTATCATCAGCCGTATTTTGTGAGCCAAAATAGCTAATATTAGCATGCTAACACTGTCAACTAAGACTACTTGGTAACCTGCTTACATTAGCATCTAAAATTGTCATTTTAAGTACAATAACATACAGGCTATTCCTTTTAAAATTAGCATAGCCTAAATGTTCTTAATCTTGCTGCTCTGTGATTGGCTGTCAACTTTGACCTAATATTTGAACCCAAACCATAATCTAGCCTAAAGCTAGCCAAGTAATGTTGGTGTCTAAACGTTAAAACATCAAACCAATGCCATATTTTTTACATCAAACCCCAGAGTTCACATGGATATAACCAAGACTTGTGCCGTACATCTCTGTCCTCTCGGTCTTAGATTGCTCCTCAGCTATGATGGAAGAAGCCACGTCCACTCCAAAGCACCCATTATGTTGTAACGTGACCGGACTGGCTGCCACCAAAACAAACTGCACCCTATGCCCCCTAAAACACCCAGAATATCTACTGTATTCCAGACTTATCTGATGTACAGTTGCCCACAATACCGTCTTTTGCTGCCCATTGAGCGCCCACCCATGCAGCTGGTGTCACCTTTGACCCGCCTTGTCCTGAGCAATAGAGTCGTAGCAGCAGCGACGGCGCTGACTGGATATAGCACGATAAGTGTCCTTGTGGGACGTCCGTTTGAATGGAGAGCCCTGTCGTATAGCACCAGTGGGCCTGTGGGTAATGGTCACATGTGGTGGTGATGAAGTTTCCAGGCCCTCCACGGTGGTCTGCGATGGCTTTGCATACAGATACGTGTTCAGCAGCAAACAGGAAGCTGCCTCGCTGGAATTCTCATCCCGTTTGTGTTTGGGAAAATCTTTTTTAATTCCTATCCTGCTGCCCTGAAAAGTCATGATTAAGTTATTTTAAAATCCCCAAATCCCCCACCTCATATCCAGCTGTCACCAAGTGTCAATTACATGAAACAATGACAGAGAGAGAAGAAAAGAGGGGAAGATAAAGAGATGGAAACAGACAGAGAGAGCTGCAGCATATGTGCTGTGCTGGTATTCTATGCCAGGGGGGTCGATATGAGTCCTGGGATTTCTTCTGCTCCTGCTCAGGTTTCGCTGAATGACCTCTATGAGCACCCACACTCGACTGCAGGACACACACACACACACACACAAGCGAACTCTTCTCCAGCGTTAGACACACAAACACTCTTTATGAGCATCCAAAATCAATACAGCTGATGGCTCATGCACGCTCCTCCACCCTGCCAAGTGTGCTGTAGCTCCAGCATTTTTCATTAAAAACTCCGGACACCGCACATGTGCGAAGCGCTTTGATCTGAAATTGAAAACACGTCCCGCATCTTTTTACCGAAGGTTTCTCGGCCCGCTCGGCCTCACGAGAGCGTTTCCGGAAGGCACTGTTCAAACTCAAGTCGAGAGGATTTGCATTTAACGCGAAGTGTTGGCCGTCTGTTGTGAGTGTTTGTCCTCGAGAACAAGAGTGGGGAAGATTAAAAAAACAGATACAGGCCGACTTCTTTTCTCCCTTTCCTCTCTTCATTTGCTCTCTCTATCTATTCCCACAGTGACGCTCGAGTGGCCGGGGCCACGGAGCGGTGGAAGGTGGCCAGTGTGCATTCAGCGCCTTCACCGCTGCAGTATAATTACTCCTGCTAATCAGAGCACTTTACAGCAGCCTCTCTGTTCATCTGCACCCCCTCCTCGCTCTCTCCTAACACTCTGCCTCTCTGTCTACCCTCCCCTCCCTCCTTCCCGCTCTCCCTATTAACCCTCCCGAACTGAAGACAGAGCGCTCACTTGAATAATTCGCAGAACGTGTGTGTTTGATGGATGTGTGCGCGTCAGGCGACAAACACAGAGGAAGATTGAGATAGAGGCTGAGCCGGGACAGAGGGAGAGTGTTTGGCGGCTGATAAAGAGGTCATTGTACATGCGCTGGCCCTGATAGCTGCTCATCTCCACCCTGAACTGGCAGCCGCCGAGACATCAACCTCCGCACAAGACCCTGGGGTTAACTTCACCATAAAGACCTCAATGGCTCATAAAAATTAAGTCTTTTTTTTTTTTTCTCTCCCCCCTCTCGTCCACACCCCGCTAATAAACACATCTCCCTGCACACACAGCCTCATGCTCATAAAATCCTGGGCTAGTTTTATTTTGTTTCACGAGTGTTTTAAACCCACTGAAGCCAAAATGAAATTGTTAAAGCTCCACCGCCGCCGCCGCCTCTCAGCTCCCATTCTGTTTGCAGCTGAGGTATGCAGCCTCTGGAGCCCAAAGGTTTATCCTTTGGTAAACAGCCAGTCGTGTTTTCTGCATCAGCACAGAGAAATGGAGGGAAAGTGGGGTTGCGCTAAAGATATATAAAAGTATAGCATACTTAAGCTGCTCTCTGTGTTGAGTCAACTGGAGTAAAGCATTTACAGTGGTGGCAAAGGAAAGGCTGTTAGGATCCCAGCCTCTTTGACAGCCTGCTCACTTTCACTCACTTTCACACCTTTCGTTCGCAATCTATTCCATTTGCTAGCTCGAGTTGCATTGCTAATACCATTAGCCACTCCTGCATTAGGCGGATGATGTATGGCCGAGCTGAGGAAACCTGACTACATCCCAGGAAAGGTCAAGAAATGCATGTAATACAGACACCCGCGCTCCACTCCTCTGAACGCTCCCTTCCTTTCAGCCCGATCTGAATCAATAGCGCCGCCTGAAATAGACCTCCGCATTATTTCTGTGTTTCTAAGTATGGCACGCACATGTGCTGTGTTTTTCTGCCCATGAAAGATATTTTCTACCGTTTCAGTAAACCAATCCCTCCCCGCGGGAGGTAGGATTGCCCCATCATCAGCACACAGACACGCAAGGCCAACAGGACGGCCAACAGAACTTCGCCTTATCTGTCCACATAAGTTACCCATGAGGGTCCCATCGGGCTAGTAGCAAGAGTAAGCGTGTCTGAATTATGCAACAAATCAATGCTGGGAAACGTGACTATCTGCCATGTCAGTGAAAAGAGAACATATGTGTAGAAAGCCTTTGACTGTGATGGTCCGCTTGGTTTTTATCTGGACTTTCATCTCCCTCCAAGAATCATTTAAAGGAAGATGCTTCATTTTTTAAAGTTAAATGACGTTGGGAGATAGTAGACAATTTGCTTGTCTGTGTATTACTGATCTCCAGACACGTTTGTAATAGTTTGAAATGTTTCTTGCAGCAGCCGAACACAGCTTGTTTTTTTGGCGTCTAAGCTCCTACCTCATCGCTCCGGGCAGGTTTTATTTTACACGCAGAAATTTGAGGAGTGATGAGATAATATCTTAACCCCCCCCCCAGCCGGAGCCTGCAGGTGGTGGATGCTGAGGCTGAAAGTATGAGCGCAGTACTGGTGCAGGGCAGTGGTGGCGATGACAGAGGGAGAGAACAGAAATCTTGCCTAAATAGATGCAAAATTGGAAGGTTGTGTTTGTCAGGCGATTGTGGAGGATGACGCACGTCAAGCGTGAAATCAGTGCAGCTCGAGTCGCCTGCCCGAACTAGCTCGCAGGTGTTGCCCCATTTGCAGATTCCACATAAAACTGACCCACGTATGGGAAGTGTTCTGGTTTCCGTTTGTAGTCCGTTCGTAGTCTGAGTAACACTGACCAATCACGGATCAGCAGGCCTGAAGGGGCGGATCCTGAACGCACGGCTGCTTCTCAAGCTGCTAATTGGACTGTAAACAATGCATTGCATGAAAAAGGACGTCTTAGCTGGAAGTCGTTTATCTATCTACATCAGACTGAACAAGAAGTTGGCCATCGTTCCCAGAGGCGTATATCTTAGTCAGTTCAGCCTCCTTCTTCAGTTCTGAAACGTCTTCAAGAACTTCAACCAAGTCCAGTTGCCTTTTGGATCAAGCTTAGAATTAACCATGACCTGGATGACTGAGAGCCTTCACAGACATTCACCAATTTACTGATCTGAAGGCACGGGACCAAAAGTTTTGTAGTTGCCGTGTGTAGTCCTAGTAGTACTGACCAATCACATATCAGCATGCTTCAGTTGCAAGGGTTCACTCATATACCTTTCGACATATCTGCCTTCTAGTAGAGCGGAGGTGAAGGGAACATCACCAACATTTCTTTGCAAAAACATGGCCCCCATTTCCCCGTGTAATCCAAACAAAACAGCATCTACAGTTTTCTTACTTTTTTTGAAGCACCTGCAATAAAAAGTGAGACAGACTGCGCTGCCTTTGGATCATCCAGGGTAACCGGGACATTGTTTCAGGAACGAGACGCTGCACTTGAATTATTAAAATGTAATTCTTCAATGCTGTGAGCAGCACAGATGAAATAGTTTTCACCTCCAGTGATGTAAGAAAGCACCTGCACTGCCAAAATGTCAGGGGAAGCGAAGGAGAAAACTGTAGAAATTAGTATTAATATATGTAGTGCATGACTTTTCAGTGAGTATTGATGGCATAAAGAAAAAGGAGCCTTAATATACTGCATCAGCAATGAGGAGCGAGAGCTTAATGTCAGTTACAATATGTAGCAACCAGTAATTTGATCCCCTTGCTGCAATCTTTGTACAGAGTTTAGCCAACATACTTAAGAGTTAAAACCCCTAAAAACAGAACAATTTTAAAGTAGGACTCTTAAAGTATTTAGGATCGAGCGTCCCAGTCTTCGGCCTTGAAGGAAGCCTCAGGGGTCTCCACGGGGTTAATCCTATGAGCGCCAGCATGGAGCTAATGAGGAGCAGCCTGAGGTTCTGCAGGGAATAACAGGCTCAGATCTGAACCGGGCTGCGCATTCTCTGTCCCCACCAGGCTGCAGAGCTCAGAGGAGTTTTTGCTTTTTGGCTGGACGTGCCTTCTCCTCCAGCCTGCCGTACTGTTCCCCCGAGGGAGGGAATAATCTTTAGACAACTCGCTGAGCCTTTCTACCATGTGACAGACTCGCTGCGTCGCTTCTTAACAGTAGTAAAAGATGTCAGGACTTTAGGAGAGGTTTGATGGATAAACTGTGTTTTCAGGGAAAGTCATGCCCATCAGAGAGGGCATGGTGCTGCTGCTTCATGGGAAATTGCTCTGAATCATTAATGGAGCCTACAAAGAAAGAGGAAATAGGACAATTTATGAAAATGAGTCTTCTCTCCAGGCTTTGCTTTGATAGAAACCAGACCCATCCAGTAGCACAGAGCCTTCCTGCCTCTCTGGCCTCAGCAGAGGCTACACTCAAAGCGATGACCTCTCTAAAGCCCCGGACTTTGTTTTACATAGATCCATATGGCCTTAATGTTGTGCAATGTGCACAGATCAGATAGATGGCGGACGTGGTGAGAAGAGACCTGGCGTGCGGGGGGCTCAGGCCTGGTGTGGGGTGGGTTGGTGGGTGACAGATATTGCCCCCCTTGTCGAGGAACATTCTTTTTTATTCTGAACACAGCGACTCAGCCAGAAACCATCTGCCAATCAGAAACAGCTGCTGCATGTGTGCAGTGGATCGGACATCTGGTCGGGGACTCGGTGACTCACTTTCAGCTAACAAGCTCTGAGAGATAAGATATCATGTCTAGGTTTTCTTTGGGGCCATGCTAGCAGCAAGGCACTGTAGATAGAACTGTATACTGGCCCACTGCTTCAAATCCAGACTGAAATATCTCAACAATTCCTAACTGGATTGAAGTTTACACTCTGGTATTGCTACACCTAATGTAAAAAACACTACGAACACTGAAAACACAAGTGTTTAGCATTGTAATATTAAAATGTTAGCTTAAAATGTCACTGCTAGCAAGGATGTAAACTCTCTTCGTTTTTCTTTCCTCACACAGATCCTCTCCTCCCTACGTATTTCACTACGACTGACATGGATCCATCTCCACCCTCGTTCACCAATTACTTCCTCCCTGGCTCCGACAGCCCGCTACCAGGAGCGGAGACGACCACCTCCAGCGCCGGCTCCCCTCGCTTCCTAGGCCACGGGCTCGACGAAAACCTTATCCCCATCTACTGCTCCATCCTGGCTGCTGTGGTGGTGGGCCTCGTGGCCTACATTGTTTTCAAGAGGTCAGTTTGTGGAGAAGTAGAGCTGAAAAGCTGCTTTGTGGTGAAAGACATTAGCACAATTGGGTTTTGCACCTCAGACACAGTATAATCTAGGGCAAAGAGTGTGAACAGTGATGGAGATGGTGATGTGGTGGGTGGTGTTGGATAGATGTTGCCCCGGGCTAACAAAATGGCTTTTAGTTGGCTGGTGAAATATTCACGCCCGGCGCCTTCAAAGAGGTTCTGACCCAATTCTAGAAAATGTACTCACTCAAATGTACCACAATGAGTTTTTCTAAATTAAAAAAAAACACTTTCGCGAAGAAATACAACCACACATGAAAGCACTCATCCAGATAGATACAAGTCTGGGCTTAAACACATTTAAATCATGTAAACAAGCTCATTAGAGGCACTGAGTGTTTGAAAAGTGCCAACTACAGCGAATTCAAGTGCCAGATTTATCAGCAGAGTCACGCACACATCTGGCCACTCCTAATGTTATTATTATCATGCATATACAGACTGCTAATTAAGTGAGTTTCACCCAATATTTCACAAGTAACACTTAAGAACACTTTACTGTGGCACTCAATATCTCATGAATATTTTAATCATTGATTCATGAGTCATTTATCTTCTCAGGAGAGGCAACATTTTATTAGCATGTTTTATCACTGTTCACTCTTCCATCTTCAGCAAATGGAGTTTACAATGATAATGATTTAACACTGAAATTTCTTAAACAACAGGTCCTTCATTACAGATCGTAGTGAGAAGTTTCCTCATTTTAAGCGGGTGACTGTTGATTTTGCTGGCTGAAACTAAAACTCTAGGCACATGGGTTTTAGATATTAGCTCTGTAATTGTTCTCAGCTAGCTAATTAAGCTAGGTAGCTCCATGAGTTAGTTAAAAACACTTTCAAAAGAATAATTTAAAATAGGCCATTCTTAAATATCTTCATAGCTAAAAACTGATGTTTTGATTGATTTTGCTGGCCAAAGTGACAACTCTCACCTGTGCTTAGTTTAGCTAAGTTAGCTAGCTGTAATTTTCGCTAGATGACTAATTAAGCTAATGTTAGCTCCACAAGAAAATACATTCTGTAGACTGAAGAATCCTGTAAAAGTAGCTTGAACCTACTGGTATTTAGCTAAATTCCCAGGCTAAAAAGTTAGCATCCTCCCTAGTTAAATGTGGAAAATATATAGACACTGTTCTTCTTTTGCAGTGTTGAGCTAATTTGAAACAATTTGGCTGTTTAGCTACCATATTTGTTTGTTTGCTGACAGAATTGATTCAATTTTGATATAAAAAAGGATGAACTGATGAAGTTGGCTAATGTGACACTATCGCTAATAATGACGAGGTTGCTTTACTGTAAACTTTCCAAATCTAATTAAAAGTAGGACAAAGACATAAACGTTAGCTTAAACTCTAATAGCATCCTGGACCAGCTTATACACAATAGAGGAATGCTACAGTTAAAAGATGCTAGTCATGAACAGGGCTCCTTTATGTAACCTAAAATACAACAAACTAATGTAGTTAGCTTGGTTCTTGGAAGCATTCAGTTACTGTAGCTATTAAGCTAGTTAACGGAACATTCCGAACATTCACGCTTGTGTATTTGGTTCTTAGTTAAAAAAAAGGGGCTTGCTTGTTTGTCCACTAAGCTGTAAGCTACATCTGATTGACATACAACAATCATTTAAAATACAGTTATGACTCATCGGTTATTGCTTTATAGCTCAAAACTGCTGTGAAGTTCCAAACATCTAAAGATAGTATCACCTATACTGACTGGATCATTATCTCCCTCTGACATGCCACATCTCCACAGGTGGAACAGCTGCAAGCAGAACAAGCAGGCCGCTAATAACCGCGCGGCTACAAACAACCAGATGGTGACGCCGGAGGGAGAGAAGCTGCACAGCGACAGCGGCATCTCGGTTGACAGTCAAAGTCTGCAGGAGCAGCAGCAGCAGCAGCAGCAGCAACAGCAACAGCAGCATGCCCAGGCTGAAGTCCAGGCTCAGCCGGCACACTCACACACGCAGGAACAGATAGGTAAGCCTAAAACGCACTCTTTATATTTTCAGTATTTATTCTGGAATTGTTATTTGCAATGTTGTAAGAAGCACTCAGTGGCTTCCATATTAGCTACACCTATACAACTTAATGCAATCCAATACTGTGTTGCCATGAAGTCTACTTTTAAGATGCCTATAGTGCAAGCTGAGAAACTGTCTATAGTAGCCTGGCTGTATATTGATCACGCAAACTCAAACTTGACTTAAGGCACTCATCCAAGTCTTCACACCATTGTGTTCCAGCTGCCACAGAAAATCCTTATCAATCACTTTACGACCCTATACTCACATTTTGAGAACATATGTGGAGGGTTCCCAGCATTGTGCAAACATTTTCCTTAAAGGGAAACACACATTTCTGTGGATTGAGATCAAAAACAATTCATCGCCTTGGAGAAGGACTAGCATATAGCGGTTAAAGCAGATACTGTAGACTCACATGCATACATGATGTATTAGACTCCAGGAATGTCGAGATTAATACTGTAAGGCCCTGCGGTGAAATGAGCGTGAGGCAGGTACTGACACTAAACAGATTTTGCTTGAGTTCTTTACTCATAGCTTGGCTGAATCACAAATACTGACCTAAGCCATCAACATGATGCCAAAATATTCAGCGCTGACAGTCGTTTGAGACAGTTTCTTAGCTTACAGTAAATATTAGAATTGCAATGTATAAGGAAAGTACGTAACTGCATATGTTTGATCTATATTTACCTTTACTACTCTTACAACTCCTCTATATCTATATTCGTCACTCTTCGACTCATAAAGTATTTTGGGTGTCTGACTGTAAGGCAGATTTCGCCACTCGGTCTCGCAAACCAGACAAAATCGAAAAGGTTTTGTAGGATTAGCTCAGAAGATCATGTCTGGCTTGGAGGGATAAAACCAACATTATGCGCTTATGCACTACTGATCTATTATAAAGCAATTTACAGTAGGCGTAATTCACTTCTTTCAGTGCAGTGCATTGAGAGTGAGAGACTGTGTTTGGTTTCATTGTTGTTTTTTGACAGTTGTCTGCGATTGCAACTGGAAAAAATATGTAGTTTGCACAACTCCCAAATCTCTCGTTATTAAGGATGCAACAAAATTGTCAACAAATCCCACGAATAGACCAAAACCGAGCGCAAATTGGTTGATGCTGGATCTTTTGAAATGTGTCACCATTATATATTTTCATTTTAGAGTTAGATTCAAGAGTTAGAGTATTTATGGTAGCAGGATGTTGTAACGGTAAATGGACTGCTTTTTTAGTCTTCTAACTGTCACATTCAACCGTTCACATACGAATCCACACACTGATGGAAAAGGCATAAGTGCAAATCTCCACTCAGTTTGAATGGACATTCAAACACCGATAGCCATGCCTTCGGGAGAAATTTGGGGTTCAGGGTCTTCCTAAGGACGCTTCGACGTGACTGTAGCAGTCAGGGATCGAACCGCCAACCTTCCGATTGACCGACTCTACCACTGAGCCACAGCCGCCCCGTGTTGTATGTGGGTTTGACTCACAAAATGTCTCTATTTTTGGAGAATGATGGAGGTCTACTGTAGTGGAATACGCTACATAAGGATTTATTGGATCAATTGGTTTTGGTCATGTGACAGGATTTGTTTACGGTTAAAAAACATAAAGAACATCACCATATCATTTAAACGTAGCAACAGAAAGTTACGGCTCTACCTGCTCACTTCATCTAATATCACTGCCTTTAAATCTTTTACTAGCATTTGGTACCAGCACAAGAAAAATGAGGCTAGGTGCATAATGGGGAATCAGAGAGTGGCTACAAAAAGAGGATAACCTTTAAACAGCTCGGAGAATAAAAGCAAGTGCTGCCGGAGAGTGATGCGACCTCTGTAAAAGCAGTCTACCTCCCTTTTAATACTCAAATAGCACTTACATTAAGAGATGAAACCTGGATTCTCACTCGATCTATAACCATAAACCTGAGAGGCCTTTTAGTTGAGAAAGAAGTTCAGTCATGAACTTGTTATTCATTCAGGCATTCACGCTTCTCTCCAAGACGTTGTGTCGGGAGTATCTCACATATTTCCTTCCTCGTTTTATTGTGAATTACAGCATCAACACGGATAATGATGCGCTTACAAGCCAAACAGCTGATAAATCCTCCCTGGAAGAATCCCCAAGACTGTGTCTTTTCTGGGATACCCATTACATTCTAATGAGGCTTGGGAAAAAGCTTATTTTGTCTTTGTGTTTTGTCCGAGTCCATTCTTCCACTCGACAAATGCAAAGCCCGCTGCATGTCGAAGAAAAGGAGGAATTTCTTTTGGAGGAGCAGCTCTGGATTGGTTCAATGAGAAGATAAGTCCCCCGTTAACCCTGTCGCCTCTCTAACTGATTGGCTCATTAGCAGGTGTTATGAGACGGGATCCAGGCTCGGTCTCGCTGCCTTTCAAAATGTGATCCAGCGTCAGTATTTAGGACGTGCTAATTGGCATTAGCACCGTCTGCGGGAGCGGAAGCCATTAAAAAGGCAGCAAAAGCTCTTGTGCTGGGGGCCGCTGGTTCCAACTGGATGTGTTAAAATACGCGAGAGGGTGAGAATATGCGCTATAAATCCACGCTAATCACAGGGGGTTTCCTGTTCCCAACGAACCATACTTTACTGGCGACTAAAATAATGGGAACACCTCCAATCAAAACAAGTCAAATAAGCCTTTAAAAGGAGAAACAGAGCAGTGAAAATGTCTCGTTTTTTGAGTGACAACACTCCGAGAGGGTATTCCCTGCATGAGTCACAGCTGAGGGGAGAGCTCCTACGTAAAGGGTGCTCAGCCTCATTTCTGTCTGTTCATCTCCATTAAAAAGAGCGGCCTATCTGTGCGCCACTTCTCCCTGCCCCCAAGCCTCCTCTGCTGCCTGCTTCCCTCTTCTAAATCCTGCATATTGAATGTGTTTAAAATTTAAACAAAACTCTAAGGCCTCTCTCACCGTCGCCCGTCCCTGCGTCCCTGCCCTGCGTTTGACCTCACAGTCAACACAAAGTGGAGTCGAGGCAGAAGAATAAACTGAGAGTGCAGCAGGAGATGTACGGCCCTGTGTTAAAGTAACACGGATTGATTTTAATCAAAATGCAGCGCAATATCAGTAGTTCTTGTTCTGAAAGCCACGGGAAAATGATGCTAAAAATAAGTCTTATTGAAAACCCAGAGGGAGGATGTCCTTATTATAGTACTACAATCAACTGCTGTTGAGGGGTTCCCGTTCAGTTTTGCTGAACACTTGTGATTCCGGTCTAGAGCCTGAGGGATCTACAGCTCATAAGTACAATTCCCAGTGTGTAACATTATCCAGCAGCGAGTTACAGTAATAATGTCGCTGAGTCACATCACGAATCACTAATGAAATTTCTGTAATAATGGAGAGATGACTCATCGTTTGTTTTATTCTCCCACATAAAGGAGTTTTGATAAACTTCCCACCATTGTTGGATGCACTACATCAGACCGTGGTGTTTCATTTGTTCATTTAGTGGTTATGAAATTGCAAATTTTTTTTTATGTATGGACACTCCAACAGTAGACATGCTCATGGATGTCAATGATGAGACCGTTAAAGCCCAATTTGACCTAATAGTTGCCTGAACTATTGAGCTAAACTAAAAGGGTTTGATACAAAAAGGTTTGTGTCATCGACATATCAACTTAGGGTGCTTTCACACCTGACAGCCACCGGACCATGCATCTCCTGAAAAGACGGGACTCTTTTCCAAATGAACCACGGCCCGGTTTGATTCTTGGGGGAGTGACGAGGAAATAGAAATATGGGCTGACCAAAGAATTTCACAAATGCTTGTCGAAGCGCACAAGAACACGGAGGTATTCAAACTGTTCAGTGAAAAACTAAAGCAAAGTGGAATTCATCGAACTGTGGAACAATGTCGGTTAACAGTAAAAGAACTGACAACAAAACTCTCTCTCTCTCTCTGTTTACTTCAGGGAGTTTCACACGTGGAAATTCTGACCAATCAGAAAGCAGTTTCCTTGCGCATCAAAACTTTTATTCCGCTGGTAAAAGCAGCTGTGTGAACACAAACCAAACTCCAGGCAAAATGCAATATTGTAGCAATTTGGTCTTTGATTCTGATCAAACAAACAGACTTTAGGTTCTTATGGTGGTGTTCAATTTTCCCTACATAATACAGCAAGGTGTGTACTTTAGGTAACAGTAAATTTGAATGGAAATCAATTCATTACATTAGATAGCAAAGGATTCATAATTAAGTAGTCGTCCTATGCTTTTAGGAACACATTTACAGATCTACTGCGACATTTATACTTATATACTTATCCTGGCTGGTTATCTATAACATAAACTGTTGCTTCATCATTGTTGGAGAAACTGGCATCACAAAAGGCCAAATAAGCCCCACCAAACTTCAAAACTCCAAAGAGATATTCATGTCGTGTTCATGTCAGATCCCATCATTTACTACAGAAGCCAGTTGAGAAAATACGTTTTTGGGGCCTTTAATTGTTACAACTTTTGACATAATACTGGGAAAAGCATTCAAAACACTGCAAGGTTTTGCCCTTTACCTGCTATTGTCCAGGGACCGACTTCCTCATAATCTGTCCATTGAATCTGAGGCTTAACTGGAGGAGCAATAAAACACGTTACGCAATAAGCCGCTGGCCCGGGGGAAGTAGTGTCTAAATAAGACGCAAGTAACATTATTTTTTTCATATCAGTTAAAAAATCCAATGTCTCTTGAGTTCTTGTGATTACCATGAAGCTATCTCAAACTCAGTCCCAATCAGCAATTTGGAGAGCTTTATCGTGGCTCAGGGTCCAATCAGGATGTGCTGAAAAAAAAAGGAGAAGAAGAAAGAAGAAGCCGGTAACAAAGCTCTGCTGTGATTGGGAGTTCACATTTCAGGGAATTGAAATGATTCAGTGAAAGACAGCTTGTATTGATTTTTTCGAATGAGGTTGGACTCTATAAAACGTTGGATAGCCATGTGGCCGTTTTTATTAACGCTGCCTCTAAAATGAGGCGAACGGCTGCTCGGGAACAGCTGCACTGAGGTGGAAGCATAGGTGCAATCCACTGTGCATATGTCTGTGCGTTACAGACGGCTTTGCAGTGGCCAGCATCAGTGTATTTGTGCTCTTTGTCGCTGATGATGACTGTAGTGTCTGTTCAAACTGTGGAAGAAGATAGGGGTCTTTGGAATGGGACAGGAATGAAAACAGAGGGAGGGTATGACGTTATACGTCGACAAAAGAATCCCCCTTTTCTAAAGCTTTAAAATAAACCCTCTTGTACGACACTCTCCTGGCACAAGGATGCATTTATAAAGGCGAGAATACACCCACCAGAATCGGGGGTCCTCTCAGGAACGCCTCTGCATTCCCCCGCCGTTTCCATGGATTCCCTCAATTGACAACAGGTTAAGAGGTTTGTGGGAAAAGAGAGCGTTTGTCTCCCATCCTCATCCGGCTAATGACTCCGGTTGAACAGGTTCGGATGAGTGAGTGACACCACAGGGCCCCCTGCAGGGAAAAGTGTGATCATCAGGGGTTTTCCAGCACAGAGGGACTTAAAGTAAATTGGTATTTTGGTGGCAGATTTAATGAAAACATGAATCAGACGCTAATCAATGTGTCTTTACTATAAATGAGCTGCTCAGTGGGAAATACAGGAAATGCTTTGTTGGTATAAAAGGTTCAAATTAAAACATGAACCACCGCTGATTTAAATACCACCTGTCTTCTCCCAGACGACCTGACATATTTCTTTTTGCTTTCTCTCCGCAGTGGTGAGGGTGGATGGCGGCCCCCAGCCTGACACGCCTCCCCCTGAAGTCTGAGGATGAAGAGGAGACGTCAGAGCTGAAGATGGGGAAAGGAGGCCGGGGGCTTGACGCGGACCAAAAAGCAAGGGGAAGCCACATGGGAATGTAAAACTGACTCCGGTTCATATCTGAAGTGGCCACAGAGCAAAGACTTTGACTTTCATGAGCCTCCCAGCACCTTTGGGCCACAGTCTGACTCTTCATCCCTGCATACAGAGTCCAAATCTATCCATCAGTGTGCCTGGACACGAACTGTACGGCAATATCAACCACTATCTGTACCCATGTCACCGCAGATACATAATCATAGAAAACGCCAGTGCATCTCATATTAACTGACAATTCCAGTATCTAATATGCTCACTAACTGCCGATTTAGCATCACCTCTCTAAGCTTCCCATTTTCCTTTTAATTCCACGATCACTAGCCATGAAACGTATGTGCCTGAAATGGAATTAGGCAGAAAGGTCCTCCGTGATCTCCTCTTTCTGTTCTTTGTGCATCAAAGAGACCTTTCTGTCTTCCTCTGCGGCGTCCCACTCTCAGATAATCCTCCGTCTCCCTCCGTAGGATTCACTCCATTAGACCCCCGCCGTCGTCTGCGATACAGAAAGCAGCGGGGGAGCCGTGAGTCACTCCCGACAATCTTCTTGAAGTTTCTTGTTCTTTTATCATTTAACCACGGACGCATTTCATGGCATGTTGTCTTGGAGAGTGTTTGCGTCATTGTTTGAGATTGGCAGCTCCGACTGATGCAAGTGACTCATATCTGGGAAGAAAGGTCAATTGCCGCGTAGCCCTCTCGGTAATCAACTATTTTTTCCTGCACTTTCTACCCCTTGGCAGATATAGACCCCATCTCAGCGCCTCCAGGGATTGCATTTCAGTAATTTCATGCTTATAATGTAACACACCCGAATGTTTGACTCCTGTTTGTGGTGCATTACTTTCATTTTGCAGCTTGAGTTACATGGCTGATTCAGCAGGGTGCTTCTATGGGCCTCTGTGGAGCCTGGATGTGCACCATGAGAGAAGCATCTCCCGGGCTCTGCTGAGTCACCGCCATGAGTTGACATGTTTGAGCTGTGACGTCATCGGTGACCCAGTATACAGAGCTGCTAAATAAACAGATGCTTTAATGAATTGGGTGCGGGAAAAAAATGTGCAAAGCGGAGTCCCATCTGTCATTCTGTACACGAGCTGAGGGGGAAATTGGGACACCCCTCGGAGGCAAACTCTTCACCGTCCTCATCTCGCTGACAGCACCACCCTCTACATGCTCACTCCACGGTGATGCATACAGCTCTGATAGAGCCTGATAAACAGTTCTGAGGTGCTAATGTACCAGCCGTGGCGCTCCCGTCAACGCAGGGCCCATTAGAGAGACGTCCTGACAGGCAGGTAGTAATTACCTCAGGGTTTCAGCTTCTTTACCCTCTGTTCTTCTCGGCTCAGCCACTGCTTATTGGGATCAATGCTGTGGTCGACAGAGGGCTGACAAGGCCCTCTTTGAAGCCTCACCATGACATTACAGATCCCTTATCCAAGCCCCGGGCCGGTGACATTTACTATATCACCATTGTGATATAAAAGCACTTAGTAGCATGGCTGGGTGGCACTTTTTTTATCACACAGGAACACTTTTATGTTGGCCCCCTCGCTGCTTGCAGTAACTGTGAAAGCAGTCAACAAAGAGATCTTGTAAAGAAGTATTCTGGAGTTCAGCTTGACTGCACTGCTTTGGCATCCATTCCTACAGGGGCATGTACCTTCTCAGGGTCCCTCTTGTTGTGGTATGACTAAAAATGAGAGGATTTCTGTAGACCACCTGTTTATGTACGATAGAGTAGGTAGGTAGGTAGACAGGTACAGATATGAAGCAGCTGCTAAGTAAAAAGGTACGGGTTAATGTGTGTAGTAGCTCATTCTGGCATGATTAAGGCACTGAAGGATTAGAGATACATTTTATAGACAGCACTTAAATGAGAAGATCAAGCGGCACCCACCGGCACTGCGATATGAAACAGGGAAGTTCCAAAAAACTGCAGTTCCTCTTGTGGCCACTTGAGGCTGGCTCCAAATGTGAGTAAGTCCCCATTATGAGCCATATTAAAATGTCCAACTTTGCAGCAGATTTAGTAAAACACTTTACAACTTGGTACAAATAACTAAATACTATTGAAAACCCTAGGGTTGACGACACCGCTAATTAATTAGCCTTGGCAACGGACTGTATAGCTTTGATAATGTTTGTTAAACCAACAAATGTTGACCTCGAGGCTTCAAAAAGTTAGTTGAAAAACCAATAGGTGACATCACACTGGCGATCTTTTGTCTGTAGAGTTGATTTAAAGCTCCCGCCGGCAGCTGGTTAGCCTAGCTTAGCATTTAGACTGGAATACAGATGGGGAAACAGCTAGTCTAGATCTGTCTAAAGGTGACAAAACCTTAACCTTACCAGCACTTTGAAAGCTCTCTAGTTGACACATTATATCTCGTTTGATTGACTGATAGTTTAAAAAAAAATTTAAGTTAAGAAAACAACATTTTGTTTTTTATAGATTGGCTATAACCCATTGATAAGTGGTTTCAATCTTCCCTGTGTAACTCTCGCAAGTAAAGCGAATAGACTTCAGTGAGTCACTGTATCCTGTGTGATGCTGCCTGGATGGGTCACGTGGTCACCGACATCTCAAGACAATTCAACGTTGTGGTCTCCTCGCTTTGTGATTCATCCTGTTTGGCTGCAGCTCTGCGAAAGGAAACAAATAAAAAGCTGCTGTATTTTGCTCACAGCTCCACAGTTGGTGTGGGCATGTGGTGTGGACATGTGACCACACTCACACACACACACACATACAGTGAAAGTGTATGATTCACTCCTCTATTGAAAGAGCCGGTATGATTCATCCTGATCCTGGCTGTGGCTGTGACATTAAAGCAGACGCCGCTACAGTATGAGTGACCAGAGTGTAGATTTAAAAACTCCCCCTGGGGTCCAATCCGCCCTCCAGCAGCACCCTCATGCCACCCTCACCTAACTTCTTTTCTTCCTCAAGCAGCTTGTGAAGTGAGACACACAATGTAAGAATGTACAACCCGAAGATAAAATGAAATATGCAAGACACATTCAAGGATCAGATTTGATTTTGCCCTCATTTTCTTGTTGTTATTTGTTTTGTCTTTACATTTGCCTGTTGGTTTATATTTTGAATAGTATTACACTTTTGAAATCAGTATTTTTTCTAACCAATATGTTATTTTGTAGCACTTATTAGATGTAAAATGAATGCACTCAAAGAGTGCACCACTGTTCAAGTGCCTGTGTACAGTGTCAGGTGTCTTTAAGTTTGAAAGTTTGACTATATTTTTTTGCAGTTTTTCCACTTATTTTATGATTTTGTTTGCATTTCTTTGATAGTTCAAGAGCTAATGAAGGTTTTTAGTGAACAGCGACAGAGTAACTCATGTACATTGGAGACTCAAGCAAACTGTAAAAACTTGGCACCACTATAAAGTGACTTACAGTACAAATAGGTTGCCAATGTAGACATACTGTATGCTAACATGCTATAAATACTGGCAACTGATAGGGTCATGTAGCATTACAAATAACATACATGTCAGCTACTCTGAAACTCACATATGCTACTAGTCGATAGAAATCAGCTCTGTGCGGAGGTGTTGCATGTACAGTAGGTCCCATCATGTGCCTCCGTTTCAGAGGCGACAGAACATGTAATGTGCCGTAACATGAAATCTATGGGGAGGTTCACTGTGATTCTCTGTGATGTAATTACACACTTGTTACAGATAGATCAGGACCTGCTCCCGGAAAAAGCTGAATGTCACCTGTACTTACCTACTAATGTTAAATGCATTGTGTAAATGTGAATTTCTTAGAGTTGATACAAGATACAAAACTACATTATAAAATGTAAAAAAAAACAAAAATGTGTGCAAATGAAATGAGCATCTATAATACAATAAACAGAGATGACATTGCAACATGTGTCGCTCTTTGTCTTTTTAGCTGACCTTTAAGCTAACCAAAGGCTAGCTTTGTTTACATGCACAGAGAAATCTGATGACTATATTTGGTCTATAATTTTTTGGAGAGAGAGGATGGTGGAAAGTGTTGGAAGCAGGGGAAGAGAGGAGATGAAGATGACACACGACAAAGGGCAGAGGGTGCGAGTAGAACTCGGGGCTGCTGCGTCGAGGAATGTAGCCTCTTTAATTGGGCTGCGCGATTTAACTGCTGAGCTAAACGGACGTCTTCATGATAGGCCTAACTGTTTTAAAGGAGTTTCACATTTTTAGAAATGTACTTATTCATTTTCTTGCCAAGAGTTAAATTGATAATGTCATGAAACTACAGCTAGCAGCCGCTTAGCTAAGGTTAGCATAGCCTAGAATGAAGAAGAAGATACTTTATTAATCCCAGAGAGGAAATTAAATTGTTTCACTCTGTTCGTACAAACATGCTACACACACAAAGGCCCGAAGTACACACATGCACAAACAGAAACCAAGCAGGCATTAATGCCTCGCTCAAGGACACCTCGACGGTGCCCAGGAAAGGATGTGGCACCTCTCCACCTACCAGCCCCAATTCCACGCTTGGTCTGTAGCGGGACTTGAACCAGCCAAGCCAAGTCCCTACAGACTGAGCTACCATCAGAATGAATATAGACTGGAAGCGGCTAGCTTAGCATATTAAAAACTCAAAAGTCTACTCTTTCACTCATATATATTTAAGTTTATTTTGTGGCCTTTGGATAGGACAGCTGAAGAGATACATGGCGAAAAGAGAGATGGAGATGACAAGCGCCAAATGACAAAGAGTCCAAACCGAACCTGGAGCTGGTGCGGCTAGCACTTTGCATTCGTACGTGAAGTGAGCGCTCTAATTGAGCAGAACAGGCACCACCTACATCTCTTTTTTTTTTAAATGAAAAATTTTGCAATGTCACGCGCTGTTATGTCTTAGACTGTCTCTTGGCCAGGAGAAGTGACTTCTTGCAGTCTGCTCGTATAGTCTGGTAAGAAATAATCCTGTATTTTCTGCTAAGCTAAGCTAAGCTAAATGACTCCTGGACATAGCTTTATATTTAAAGTGTTGGACTACCAATAACTACATTTCCCTAATTCCTTTCATTCAATATTGTGTCTAGGATCCACACAGTTGGTATAAAGCTTCTCAGTGAAACTTCAGCTTGTACCTCTGTAGAAAAGCGTTTGAAATTATTCAATTTATTCCCAAAGTTGATTGTAAAAAGTTCTCTAAATCCCCCGAGGAAAAGTCTTCTAAAGTTTCCAAGACTTTATGTAAGTAGTTTTTTCCCTTCTTTGCCAAACACCCAAAAGCATTTGTGAAAATGACCTCAAGCAAATGAAAATAAAACGGTGGGACCGTAAAGAATGGAGTGGCGGACAAGCAGCCAAACCACAGTCAAAAGCGGGACCATATGTGTGTGTGTCCCTGGGAGCCGGAGTTTTGTTCCCTTTAGTGTTATCATCACTTAAACATTCTGGGGGTTTTGTTCCTGCGATGTGTCAGAGATGAATCGTCAGTGATAAATCCTCCAGGAGGAAGTCCCCAAAAACAGCACAAATGTCTGTAGTTCTTGGGAAGAGGCAGTTTTAACAACAGCACTTTATTTTTTACTCGACTGATTTTCAAGTGTGTGACAAGAAAAACAAAATAAGCGGTGTGACACGGTTCTGTAAAGCTTTCTTCCCTCCTTGACTGATTTCAATAAGAGGGCCTGAATGCAGCAAACCTGACTGAGATGGGGGTGACAGATAGACTGCAGAATTTTAATTTGATCAGCAGGGAGCACTTATACGGAGACACTAATGAAACTGGGTTTTTTTTCTTCTGTCAAGATTAAGGAAGACTGCGAGTCAGCTGAAATGAGAAAAAAAAGCAGTCTTAAATAGATAAAAGGAAACAGACGTGCCCATTGTAGGAGAAGCAAAGACATATAAAAAGATGCTTGGGGAGATAAATCTCAAACACGACTACGTCTGCGACTCAACGAAGAAACATCACCTTCAGCTGGGAAAGCCTGTGCTTTTATGTGCAATTTTAAATCAGTTATTGCTACAGTCAGTGTAACACGTTAGAGTTATTGAAACAGAAAAACAGGAGGCCATTTTTTATGTTTTCGGTGTCAAATGTAGGTTTGTACGGAAGCCCTTTTATTTACTCTTTATTCCTGTGATAACCTGTAAATTCCTGTTGTTTTCTCAAGATCTATTATTTTACTTGTTACCTCAAGATAGCAAACCTGGTTTTTTAACGGAGTAAATATAATGTACGGATGCATGTCCACTTAGGGCTTCTGTAGCTTTGAACTGTGATTCTGTAAAGTTTTACGATGGCAGCTGAGTTCTGCTGACATCAAAGCAAAAGGAGACACAGACCTCTCTAGAGAAACGACCTCATTTGTCGATGTTCAAAAGCCTAAAATCTCCATGTTTACATCCACCTGACAGAGTTATTTTCAGCATGTGTAAAGAAGGAAGTAGCTCGATATTATAAATCCCGCAAATCCACTTAAGGGTTAAGTGGCGCGATAACAAAGTGTCACATCCTGTCTCTTCAAAATAAAAGATGAAACACATTATTGGGCAGATGTTGTCGACAGGTGAGCTGAAGACAAAACACCAGCGAAAAAATGGTTAAATATTCTGTAAACAGTCTTTTTACATCTCATTTATAACCCGGATTTATTCAAAGGTTGACTGACTGCCATCTTTCCCGAACTTTAAACAAATCTCTTCTGTGTGTAACCCGAACCAAAGCGTAACAGCGGTGGTGACAGTCAAACAAATACTGTTTGTTTCAGTATTACATAACAGTGAAAGCCACATTACCCCCCAAAATTTATCACAAATGTTTGCAGACATGAAGAGAAAAAAAAAAACGCAAATCCAAATAAACTTCCTCTCTTGTGGCGTTGTTTCAGTGCTAACACATGGCAGCAGGGTTCTTTTTGCGAGGTTTGTTGTGGACGTTTTCTCACATGTTGGCACATTTTTGTGTATTTTAACTCTTTGCTGTCTTTGTAAAGCATTGTGAATGTTGTGAATCCAAAGTTAATAGTTCTTTTGGAGCAAGCGACAAGCTTTGATTTGCTTTGGTGATCCTGATGTGATCTGATCCTAAGTGATGATGGGAGGAGGGAGAATATAGTCGCATCCCGTGAGACAGGAAGTGGCTGGATTTATAGGAAATGTGGCTCTGATTATTTAAAACATAAAACATTACATGTCCCTCATCAAACTCAGAGTGTCCACAGTACAAGCAGAGCCGGTCGGACACACACCTGCCCTCGCACATCTTGGACTGCAGCCGCATCATCTGCACACAATGTGAGCTCGAGTCCTGCAGGAGGATATTTTTGGAAAAATGTTGTGTAGGAAGGAGAGGGAGCTTGATCCGATTGTTTCAACTCCTCGTTGCGATGTCGAAACACCAGACGGATAAATACACAAGACGCGGAGGAATGAAACAATGAAGCTGAAGAACAAACAGGAAGCGAGGGGGGGGCGTTTCTACCGAGATCTCCATTGTGTGTTTCATGTTCTACCCCTTATTTTACACAGGTCTCTGCAGGGTGACAAATACCAGCTCCGGATCATGTGTGGGGCACATGAGGAAACCATCTGGCATGGCAGCAGTTGGCCTCTCCCATCTGAGTCCATCCCACATGTGAAGAACCCGGTCCTTGTCGTGTTGTGCATAAAAACAGAAGAAGAGAAAACTGGAGCTCAAAAGCTGGACTTTGGAGAGCGATGGCGTGCAGCTGCAGGAGCCTCCATCCTGCAACACCTCGCTCTGGTGGATTACACACCCCGCGGAGTCAAACACGCCCTCATCAGTCAGACTTGCTCTAATTTATCATGTGCACTTGTTGCCGTGAGACTTCGAAGGACCTCCAGAAGTTTAAAAGGGTGTGTTGTCTTTGTCTAGAAATATGAGCCTCCAGGTAGAACCACATCTATCTTACTCTGCGCATAAATCAGGTCCATGTGTATACAGAGCCTCGGTTCTATTTACATCTTTGCACTGCAGATGTAAACGTGCAGTCAGGTTCACTTTATAAAGGTATGCTTTTTAATCACAGGTAATCAGCCAGACAAATTACTCCTTAAATAAACTTTTCTTTTACCCGCTTATTAATGATTCCTGTTTCTATTATAAGATAAAAAAAACTCAAATATGTCTTCAGCTCACTGGACTTCCATGCATGGATCTGGTTTGCTTGTTTCCTGCCCTGCTCTAAAGTAGTGCGGACAACATAGTTGACTAATGAAACGTTAGAGTGAGACTCAGTGGGATTTCGTTCGCCCACATCCATAACTTAACTGTCGCCTTGCATCAAGGCGGAGGTGAATTATTTCAGCGCGCGTTGGGGGGGGATCTGTCTTTCCTGTTCTCTGCTAAGCCTCGGCTCCATGCCCCGAACAGTTCATGCTTTTTGGACGCGGAGGAATGCTTTGTTACATCAGGCAGAGCGCGATAAAGAAAGTGTGTCGTTTCAATGGGAAAATAAACAGGAAACAAACTCTCTATTGAAGAATATGTGAGAAATAACAGTGAGAAAATACTTTTATGAATGATGGCGCATTTTACACATTTGCATTTCAAAGAACGCTTTTTATCATAACTTTGGGACTTCAATAATTGAATCGTGTTTTTGCCAATTCCCACAATGGCTGCCAAGACTGTTGGCAACAGGAAAATAATTAAATGACACACTTTCTGTGTCGCTTTTTGTTTCCCTTTCAAAAATCTATTTTACTATAGAAAGAAAAGATCATTTCTCACACGCTGAAGTTTCTCTCTGAACCCCAAATTTCTCCCGATGAAAAGGCCAGCGCTTGCATGGCGGCGTGTGTGAGAATTTGTGAATGAGATGCAAATTGTAAAATGTTTTTTTAAAGATTCTTTTTTGGGGGCTTTTTGCCTTAATTAACAGGACAGCTGAAGATAGACAGGAAATGTTGAGAGAGTTGGGGATGACGGTCTCTTTTCTGCTGCGTCACCGTCTGACGTCACAAACGTGCTGGAGACAGGGTTAGTAAACAGTGAAGATGTTACGGTGGTTAGGTCTTTGTTGTATCTATTACTCATTCAGTCTGTTTATCAAACTCGGCGCGACAAATTTGGAACGATGTTCGAGCGCTGCTCTGGAGGAGACAGGCGGGATTTGTAGCTGAGAGGACAAGGAGTCACAGAAGTTACCGACGGAGCATAGCATCGCGCCGGAATGGGGGCGGAGATTAAGCAAAAAAGCCTGGTGTTAGCAGGTTTTTTGACCAGTGGGAAAGCGGCTTAACTGGGCGACACTTGTGGTTTATTTTGCAGAAGCCGCCACCGACAGCCAGTCCATAATACTGCACATGCAAAGGCTTTCATCAGTGGGCTCAATCACCATTGTGTTACCTTATTCGGCGATACATAGTGACTTAACATACATTTATTTAAATGAAAATCTTCGAGATTATCATTTTGAATTTTTTTTAATTGAATTTTTGCCAATTCCCACGATGGCTGCCAAGAATGTTAGCAACAGGAGAAAAACACAGTGATACACGTTCTGTGTCACTTTCTATGTAACAATCAGTCTAACTATAAAAAGAATGATGCCTGATGAAAAGGCCAGTGCATGTGTTAGAATTTGTGAATGGAAAGCAAATTGTGAAGCGCTTTCTTCCCTCAGGTAGCTACTGTTTATTTACCATTCATGCAGAAGAAAATACAGCCTGCACTGTAGAGGACTAAAACTGAGCATGACCAAAGCCCATTATAAATTGGCTACATGCTGTCTCTTCTCTTCCCACTGTGCACTGAGTTCTGTGCCTCCTTTACAACACACGATACAAAATGACAACTAGAAAAGTTAGACAGTAAAATATGGAGTTTCTTTATAAGTAATATAAAAAAATTGTCGCTATTCTGTGGTCCAGCTTTATGCAACAAATTGCACCGTCATGCACGAGCAGCTTCAACTTTTTCCATTTGACTCACTTAGTGCTAGTGCTGTCAACTCACAGCTAGAAGGTTCCTGGTTCGAAACCTGGTTCAGACTATGTGGGCCTTTCTGTGTGGAGTTTGCATGTTCATGTTCACTTCTTCCTACAGTCCAAAGACATGCACGTTAGGTTAATCAGTGATTCTAAAATTGCTGTGCTGTGAGCGTAAAATTGTTAGCATAAATGTTTTTGTCTCTATATCTGTGTCCTAATCCAGGGGCTGCAGCCTTCGAAGGCCGTATTTGAAGGCTGCTTGCGCCACAGACGCACGTCCAAGGTTGTCCCAATCCGAAGGCCGTTTCCCCGGCCGCGAAGGATCCATTGGGTGCATCCTTCGTGACCCAGTGTATCCCAAGATGCATTGCGCGGCATTTCAAAGTAAATGGCGAACTTTTACACTGCCGAGGAATACTCTTTAAAATGTAAACGTTTTTGGTTCAACTCAATCGAATAGCTAACGTTACACATGTTTAAGAAAATGAAAGGGCCCTTGAAACAAATTATCTTTAAAATAATAGGTTAACTTACATTAGCTATGCTAGCTAGTTAGCCCACTATTGGCCTCCAGTCCCCCCCTGACCCCTCATTGGATAAGCAATGTAGATAATGGATGAATGGATCTGTACATATATTTTCCCCTCCAGCTCTCTGATACTTGTTTCTGCCACATTGTGGTCCTGTTCTTATGAGCTCACAAATTTACTTTTAATATAAAGCAGACTTAAACCATAAACAGAACATAAACACTGTTTACTTTTGTGAAACACACCTTCTCCTCTGTTTATTTACAAGATGATGGCATGATTTCTCCTCTCTAATCATCTTGGTTTTCCATCCCGGTTCGACTTTGTGTATGACGAACAGATAAACAGCTTACACTCGTGCACAGACAAACATATACTTAAGCATTTGCATGCATGCAGACGGCTGTATCATCCCCACTTGGCAGCACGGTACGGGGGATGATGAGTAAACTACCTCGGGGCACTGAGGCTGATCAGAGGCATCACACCAGTTTTTTTGGACATTCTTGATTATATATAGAAACACAGGGCGAGGTTAAGCCATCTTACATCCTAACATCTGAAAGAATATTGTTGATATCAGTTACATGAAGCGAAAAAGTGAAAGCAGTCCTCTTGACGAAACGAGCACCGACTCTGGGACGAACAGAATCTGACTTACAAGCTGAGCAACAGATTTTCCTAATTGCTTTGCCATTCTCACCTTGTAGTGGACTCCATTTCTGTCAACAGCAATACAGTCAGAGAGGTTGTGTTTTTCCTGCACTGACCCTCTGCTGTAGGCTTGCAGCTCTATGCTAAATGAATACTGAATATCCAATGCACGCTTAAAGAAAGGATAGAGGTGGGATCCCCTGTGTGTTTACTCAGTAAGCAAGATGTGTGGGCAAGTCAGCACCTGGAGTGTTCCTGATGAATAAGGAGCTGTACATTTGCAGTGGAGCATGATAAAAAAGAGACAAGAAGGGATTTTTTTATAAAGATGAGATAAGATAAATGGGTTGGGTTGTTATGGAGTCTTCTCCTCTGGGCCAGCGATGCTGGATACCCACGGCACGTCCCGCAACATCCAGGCTGCATGGGTGACAGTAAGCAGACAGCTCGCTCCGCTCCACAGCACCCCTCGGTCCATCGAGCAGACCTGGAAATCAGTTTTATGATAAAGCATTATCTCCTGCATGTGTTCCGGCTGAGGCCGTTACATCAAGACAATAAAGTAAGGCTGTCTCATGGTGGAAGGAATTGTTTCCATTTCTCTCCGCTCTTCTGTAAATAAACTCTATTTGGTGGAAGCCATCATTTATAAAGGCAGGGAATGGGAGATGGCCTACAGGGAGTCGCCTCAACCATTGTTAATACCTGAAAAGCAAAGGAAAAGAAAAATACAGTGGCCTTTTTTTTGTAATATGAAAAACAAACAATAAAAAAGTCCTTTGTTTTGAAAGGCCAACTTTCAATAAAGTCGCAGCATTCTTAAAGGGTCAATAGTAAAGGACCCAGAATAATGCCCTTTGGTACAACGGTATTAAATGCATATTGCTTGTGTTAGTAGATTTGCTCATTTCAAGCTTCATATAATCACTCTGTGATACCTGTGAAGTAACTTAGCATAATTTACAGTTAAAAAAACTCCTAATTTTTCTCACCTGACTCAGTCAGCTCTGTCCCTTTAAGAAACCCCGCCCCTACAAACCCGCTTTCTTCCAATTGGCCAGCTCTCTGAAGCCTGCTGAGGCTGCACTTTGTGATGTCACAGTTTGAAACCTGGCATTCACAGCAGCCTGCAGACTGAGCTGAGAGGCCTCGGGATTACTCCCAACATACTTTTACCTACAGATTTGAAACTTCAAACATTATATATCTGTAACATTATATGTATGTCTTAAAGTGTGAAACAGCATAATACCCCCTCTTTAAGCTAAAAGTCCCACTGGGCCTCGGTGCAGCCTCATAGAGCTGCTAGCATGACTGTACTGTATACTCTCCTCGTTACTTCTTACTCCTTGTCTTGTTATTCCTTATATTCAGAGTTGTGAGAGAATATTGAGCGTATCCAAGCATGCGCTAGACTACAGGTGATATAGAGTTTCCAATTCCACCTTGCATGTTATGCCCTGTGGAAAGAACCTCATGCAGACGTATAAGGAGGAAATATAGGCAGCTCAGTGGCATTCACAGTGGTAACAGAAATTCCATTTTCTACCTGTTACTTCACCTATTAACACGTCTGTCAACCCGAGACCTGTCTGCTGTGTGGTCTGGCAGAAACAGAGCAGGACCCAGCAGGCACAGATCACTGGAGAAGAGAGAAGGCAGCAGGCTGAGAAGACATACCAACATACAGTATATACTTATAGACGCATAAGGACTGTGTGGGAAACGCCACACAATAAAAGTCAAGAGCAGTGTGAGAGGCAACAACATATGTAATTTAATAATGGTCATGTTCCCTCTGTCTGTCAGTAGCACGGTGTATTAAACTGCTTCTGTCTCTAATATCTCATTAGGGAAAGCAACAGTGAAGGTAAACACATTCCCCAGTCTGGTGGACATTAAGATTATTTATTCATAGTGGAAACAGCTAATATGGATAATTAACTTAACAGCTACACAGCAAACCAACACGGTACAAAACAAACAGTAGAGTAAAATCCTGGAGGAAAATGAGACTTTGTGGGTTGGGTCTTGGTAGAAGATCCCAGACTTAAAATGTAAATTGCCCAAAACATTTGACATGGCTTTCGTACGGTGGCCCTGAAGTGCAAATCACAACGGCAAAACAGAAAACACAACGGCAAATCAGAAAACACAACAGCAAATCAGAAAACATGCCCACTCGCATGCAAATACCCTCCTCTTCACATATGGGTGCCATCAGAAAAGACACAGACTTTCAAAAGTCGGGTGAAAGGGTGTTGTCAGTTTAATAATGTGTCATCACATTCAGCTGCTCTTGTCTGAATCATTTAAGAATTACAGAGCATGTGTGAACGGGTCAATCGTAAAGGACCCAGTATAGTGCCCTGTGGTACCCCAATTTTAAATGCATATTGCTTGTGTTAATAGAAATGCCAATTTTTAGCAGTATTATCTGATCCACACAGATACGGTCACTTATGATTTTTTTCCCCATGTATTTATAGTTTAATGACATATTCAATGTGTGATGTACTGAATGTTTTATAGCATGTTTTCTTTTTTTATATATCTTACTGCGTGTGGGTTTTTATTGTTTGAATTGAGGCATGTTTTGTATGTACGGATGGATATGTGACAACTTGTAGTCCTGCTATCTTCATCCTTATCTGCTAGATAAGCCAATGAGCCCTATCCTGGAAGGTCAGTGGAGGATAATGCAAGCCAAAGTAACAGAGCACCCATTGAGTAATTCCTTATGCGACTCTTCTTCCTGCACTCATTCTTCAGATAAACTTTATTCCTTACTGGACTGTTTAGGTTCTTTTCATGGACATTTCAATTTTGCCTTGTTATTTTATTGGGTAATTTTGTGCTCGGGAAAGTCAGACATTTTATAGTGATTTATTTCTTTTTTATTGTTTTAATGAAATGTAATTGGCCCTACACATTTTGATTGTCAGTCCTGTCCTTTAACTGTGGAAAACTGACCTTTATGCTGGTAGAAATAAATGACCTCATTCTCAACATCTGGTTTGACACTAGAGCAGGTTTATCCTCCTTTTCAGACAAGAGTACATGTACAGAACGAGGGAGTTAGTTGTAGATAATCTGTTTTTAACTCCAAAAATGATTAATTCTCAGAAACCGTAAATCCTACATCAGTTTAAGATTCACATTGTCTGACTTGGAGGGGGATCAGACTGAACAGTCAGAAATAAAACTCAATGCAAATGCTTGCAACATCCTCATCCACCATAACAAGAGTGCCCTTTGAAGTCCTGAGAGATTTTTTGTATGCTTTTATTTAGATTTTTTTTTAACATTGCACAGTTCTGTCGTTAATGAATGCCATCTGGATGTCAATTATGGGAATTGTTGATCAGCAGATGTAGCCTGTGCATGCTGCTAATAATCATGACTTTGTTGATTAGCTTGAAGAGACTAGCCCCTGATGCTATCTTTCAGCTAACGAGGACGGCAAGTAAAATCGAGAAGCAGTACATCATGCATACCATTGCACATATATTGATTTATAAAAATACACTTGAGCAGAAAGCTGGGCTACTTCTTACCATCACTTACCACCACTTAGGTTGCATATGAGATCTGCATTACCTGTCATTACGCGCTGACTTTCAGGAAAAACAAAAATCCCACACATGCATTTTAGCTGACCAGTCAGAGAACATCTAATAGACCTGACACATCTAATGGATAATTACTCCTCCTGTGCAAAACCACACACCGACCACAGGCTCGCCTTTTATTGTTCCGAAAAGCCCTCCTCAAACAATGCTGGATTGCACAACGCGCTTGGCAAGTCAACATATTGCCATAAAAAGGCTTTATTTTCCCACTAGAGTCCTCTGCTGACCAATCCCTGATTGCTGACTCATCTAAATGAGAAATAAAGTGGTGATTAAAACAATGAGAGGCTGCAGGATCCATTACAACAGAAAGATAAAACAGCGTCTCAAGACTTAGTGGAAATTCTTTACAGAAAAGAAAACACCTTCGTACTCTTGTGTCTTGGCAGGAAATGAGAGGCTTCACCCACATGCTGTAGATGAACCCCAGAGCTCCGGCATTACCGTACAGTCATCAATCAGAGCTCTGCAGCTTCATCAACACCTTAAGGATGTGGGTGTGCTGAGAAGCAATGGGGACTGCACGGCCCCCGCCCCAGCCTCTCCCTCGCCAAAACCTACTGAGGACATTATTTATAACCTGTTCCTTGGCCAAAAGAATGAAGTGCCTTAGTCTGTTCACCACATGCTGCATGGCAGAGGGTCGCCGTTTAGACGGATCAGGTAGCAATAAGCTGTGTTTGGCGGTAAGGTAATGAGTAGTTCAAGGTATTGAGTAAAGAAGACAATACAGAGCGTGAGTGGAGCAGTCTGAGAAGTTGACACAAAGTGTGTCAGGTTAACTCCCAGATGAGGTCATCAATCAGCGCCACAGAGCGAGGGGGTCTGACAGCTGCTAATTTAAGGGGAGGAATGTAGGGATAGTCTGAAAGAGAATATGACTGAGCTGTTATAAAACTGAGCAGATGGCAAAGGGGATATAGTTTTTTTTAAATCCCTTTCCTTTTCTTTCATTTGTTCTTTTTTTTTTTCAGCCCCGTCTGTCCCATTTTCTGTTCCCTCCGCTGCTGCCTTTTGCCTCTCACAGCGTCACTCCACAGCCTTTCCTTTTGAGGGCTTATCAACACATCTGTCTGTAGTAGTTAGTGTTCCCATCCATTTTTTTTTTTTTTTTTTTTTTGGGGTTGAACAGCAACTACAATGAACTTTTATTTTGTGATCACCATGTACAGAAAAAAGCCATAAAGCATAACCCCCCGAATGATAAATGTGATTACAACATTGATGAGACACTTCTCCCTGTTGACTGGTCCACAGCAGCACCCTGTATTTGAAACAAGAACGGGTAAACCTGGGTGCTCCACTGCATTTTCATCAGACTGGTAGGGGGGAGGGGGATCGTCATCAGTTGGAAAGTTATAGTAAGGTAGATCGACGAGGACCAGAACTAAACAACGCAGTGGCATCTCTCCATTCTGCATCATGTGCTCCATGCTGCTGCTGCACGACTTCGGTGATCGTATGATCACCAGGGACAGACCGTATAAGAAAAGGGTAGCCCCCACAACGAATACCATTAAAGGAGTGATGACACACAAAAACTTGTTGACTGGTCCTCAGCAGCACCGAGTATTTGAAACAGTGGGTAAATCTGGGTGCTCTACATTATTTTCAACCGCCTGGTCCGGGGGAAGGGGCTCGTCATCAACTGGAATATCAGGGAACGGTAGATCAAAGGGCACCAGAATTAGAGCCTGCAATGGCATCACTCCATTCTGTATCTCGCAGTCAGTTCTCCGGCTGTGTGTGCTTGTGTCGTGTTCCCATCCATTTTTTACACCGTGTTTACCTAAAGCGTCACTGGATCCCCGAACAAGTTCTGCAAGTTCTCCGTTTCCCTTCAGGCCTCATGGAGTAAAAAAAAATATGAGTGTGAAAATAAAGACTGACCAACGTTTCACACTGACCTGCTGAGACTCCCTGTACCTCCCAGTCCGATCAGAACAAGTTTGTGTTGCTACAGAATGGGAGCTAATGAGGAGATTGCACGGTGCAGTGGATTTCATTGTAGCGTAATGGCTTTGCAACAGGTTGATCTATAAATGGAGTCGATGAACATCTGTTAAGCTGCAAGTCCTTGTTAAAGTTTTAAACCCTCTTTAACATAAACGCCCCTTTACAGATGGGAAGCTAATGGTTTCCAAATGGTGTGATGTCATCACATTATTTGGAACTGCGCTGGTAAACTGTGAAGCATCTGTGGAGTTAATAATTCATTTAACGCATTTTTAATGCTGATAAAACAAACAGTTTGTGCAACCCATAAACTTCATATAAGGTCTACATAGCAACCATGACATCACAAACTTGTTGCTTAGCTACCACTTTGTAAGTTTGTAATTTTGGCCGTCGCCATCTTGTTTTCTTAGGAGCCAGAAGTGACCATATTTGGATGAGAGGGTGGAGTTTTGAGAGGAGCGAGGCTTTAGCAAATGCAATATTATGAGCTAAAGCTAGAGCAAGCTAGGTTAGCAAGGTGAATCAGTAATTCATGGTGGTTGTTATATTAATTGTGATGGTAATTTTGGCTAGCCAGTACAAACAAAACTTTCCAAGAAAAACTGAACGAAAAGGCCAAAAGCTGAAGATGATTTTTTGTTTTTTTCATACTCAGGGATAAAAAGATCAGTTACAAAGAGTAACATGATATTCAGTCAATTTACAAAAGAAGGAAGAGAAAAAAACTTTTACAAAGGAGGAGATGGTTGAGTATGCATATTCCATTAGTTTATATTCTGAAAACTATCTGGCTAATTCATGTCCAGACCATAGTCTGTATAAAAAGATGGACGACATGACAGCTCCCTAAAAGTGAAGCCAAAACATGCTGACTGGCTGCAGTATAGGTCATAAAGCCCGCCTCCTCCATGTTAACAAATGGGACATGAGTCAAACCATAAAATCAAAATACACACCAAATAATTTTTTCTCAAACATGGTTCCTGTCATTATAGTTAGTTCAAGTTATGTCCAAGTGTTCATTTTTCAGACAAGTTTAGTTTAAATTAGTTATTTGATGCTGTAAAATGGATGATTGACAGCTCTGTTGAAAAATACGGCTCCTGCAGACGATCTGATTAGCAGAGTAGAGGAGGAACGGTGAGAGGAGATGTAACTAAAACAATCACTACAGTCATTGAAGTTTCATATCTGTGAATGCCTGCTTCAGACCAACACAAGAAGCTGTTCTGCTGTTAAACACACCGGTGAGCGAGATCCTTGCTGTTTTTTCGGTAAGTTAAGTGTGTGTTTTGGTTAGTGGAAGTGGCTACTCCACAAGATGGCAACGCCTATCACGGGGGCTATATATACAGTCATTGGTCCATACACACTGTTTATACCGTAAACTGCTCTTGTACCATCAAAAATCTGCCCACACATACATAGTTGTACATAAGAATTAATAAGTCAATACATACACTACATACACATAGGCTTGATATATTAAGTATAGCAAAATCTATGTCCACAGTCTGTGTACCTCATGGCTTCTTCAGGCAGATAAAACGTGAAAAGAAAAAGAGAAAAAAGAAAGAAAAAAAAGGTAAATGTAGATGCTTCCTTTCTTTTATTCAGGGCAGGTAAAGCTGTTATTGATATATACATGAAAGAACATGGAATTTTTTAGGTCACAGTTGTAGCGATTCGTCAATCCCAAGGTTGCCCCGGCTCAAAGCAAACATGTTTTATCCTGTATTTTACTCAAATGGGACCATAATTTAGAAAAAAAACCCATCATGCTGTATGAAGTAGGCTATAAACTAGAGATTGAGACCATAAACACACTGGAAAAATGTTTATAGGGTAATAAAACAAGTAAGACGGAGGGTAAATTTATCATAGACTTCAATACAATATAACTATTTTTTGCATCCAATGGAGTTCCCTCCTTCTGGACATTAGAAAGGATGCATTTTAAGGCCCATTTGCATTGGCTTCACTTTTTAGTACCGGTGGCGACCTCCATTTCTTTTCTACAATCTATGGTGAAACCTATGTCTGTGCTGTACTTTGAAAAGCTGTTTTCCATCTCGAAACCGACACTGGGTGAATATTGACACGTTGGGGCCAAACATCATCTGAAAACAACTATGAATAAACCCTGTGTTTTTCTTTCCAAAAGAAACACAAGGAATTTGGAACCTAAGACGGCACATTCAGCGAATCCAAACCTAAGGAGCACAAACTGACGGCCAGACAATCATTTTCTACTGAGCTGAGGGATCGGGCAAATTTGCAGATGCAGCTGTGCTTGTCGTTAGTCAGCCCACGTGGATCCACTCACCATCTTTATGGAAGTGCTCCTGCTAAATTGTAATATATTAGACTCCAGCGTTCCTCCCCTCCCTTCCTCTCTGGTCTCACACTCCTTTCCTCTAAAGCATGCTAATGCTAAACAGCCAGGGCAGAGAAAGCGCTTTTTTAGCTAGCATTTCAGGACACACTTAGAAACTTCTTGTCTCTGATGATAGCAGGGGAGAGGCGCTACTGGACAAACCCTGTGTCTGTATGTAATTAATGGGCGTGAGAGGTTGTAGAGATGACATGGAAGCTCTTCTTTATAACAGTAAATATGCTAAATATACCCAGAGGCCCTGTTCACAGCTCGACACATATACAGTTAAGTTGTGCTTACAGGGACTCATTAAAACTGCATTATTGCGCTAAGTGCTGTGAGGAGAGTAACTAAATGAGCACTTGTTAGCTTTATAGCGCTGGCGGTGTTGGCATACAGTCTGCAAACCTACAACAACTCTCAAGCTTCGTGGGCCACAGAAATTTACTTCAAACAAGGTCGTTGAGGTCATTTTAAACTGTCAGTGAAACCGAGCAAATTCAGCATCAGCAAAGTAACTGCAGTAATTTAAATTAAGATGAATGATTAAATCATCTTAAGAGCTCTGGAGGTGAGAACAGAATTTAAATAATGACAGTAAAAGTGTCCCAAACTTTAGACACATTTCCAATCAACTCCAGTTAAAATGCTTTAAAACATTCATTTAACCTTGACCTTACTCTAAGGCTCAATGATATGGAAACAATTCTTACAGCTACAAAATTCAATCAACATTTCTAGTATAAAAACTTCATTGCTCGGGCAGCTACTTCTTAATAAGGTCATCATAACAATCCAAAGACTGTCTGCATCAAAACAGAAATTTAGGACCAAATTCTCTGGGTGATAGCCAATTTCTAGAACACTAAACAGTCACTATGCACAACACATTTGCCAAGGCAGAATTGTAATCTATGGCTGTGTCCCAATCCAGGGGCTGCAGCCTTTGAAGGCCAATTGCATCACAGAAGCGCGTCAAAGGCTGTCCCAATTCGAAGGCTCCTTTAGATGCGGCCAACAAATGCGTCCTCCGTTTCCCTGGCCGTGAAGGATCCATTGGGTGCATCCTTCGTGGCCGGGGAAACGGACTACCCACACTATCCCGAGATGCTTTGCGCAGCAATTCAAACAAAATGGTACACTTAAATACACTTAAAAACGTAAAAGTTTTTGGTTTCAACTCAATCGAAGAGCTAGCTTTACACACAGAAAACCATAAGGCCCTTGAAACAAACTATCTTTAAAATAAAAGATTAAGTTATGCACAGTTAGTTATGCTAGCTAGTTAGGCAGCAATGCAAGGGTAGACCAGACCGTCTCATTTCACCTCGGCTTTAACTGTCTAAGCGGGCATCCTCCGTGGACTGCCTCCTTTGAAGGCTGCAGCGCGTGGATTGGAACACAGCTTATATTGATAAAATAGAATCATGTGGGGCAGAGAAGACATTACATAGTTGCAGTGTTGTCTCCATCTGATAGACCTAAAACCTGAAAGTTGTGGAGGTAGCATGCTAGCCTGAAAGTTAAGCCAATGTGGAAGTGCCTTGAGGTTAGCCATCAAAGAGCGACTTCACTGGTTGCAGAAAAAAAACTGGAAGTATATTAAAAAATAATTCTCCTACTAACTATTTCCTAATAAATTCATGATCTACATCGCCAGTTTCATGTCGTCCTCCGTAACATTGGGCTACACACGTCTCGCTACTTTTATTGACACCAGGGTGGGAAATTAAGCACCCGCCAGTCTGAAGTATAACTGTTATAATCAGTTAATGACTTCACCACATACACGGACGTGTCTGTGTAGTGGACAGCAGTACTTCCGTATGACGACTACATCATTGTAGCAGATGCCTGTGACATCTCTGCAGCTGCGGACAGCTCGCAAGTTTACTTCACAGAGGAACACTCTCTCAGATGATTTCTAGTGAATAAGCTAAGTTAACCATCATCAGTGTAGTCTGCAAGCACCAGTTAGCAACTTAACAACAGCTAACCACAGATACAGAAAAGAGGCACAGAAACTGACCTGGGGCAGCTGTGCCAATATTCTTGTAACAGCAGCTTTGAATGGTCGCAGGACTAGAGAAACGGTGTATATAGAGGTTCAAGCGTATATGGTCACTTTGGCTCCAAAAACCAAGATGGCGACGGCCAAAATGCCAAACTCCAGGCTTGAAAACAGTCAATGAATGAGTAGGTGACATCATGCTGGCTCCAAGCACTCCCTACAGTCTATGGGTAGAATATATACAAGTATTGCAAACAAGCATTATATTTGACTAATTACTCAGCAAGGTGACGGTAAACCAGCAAGAGCCGTTCTTTCACAGTGTGCCATGACCTTTAAATATGAACGAGTTTCCAGCCTCATACAACAAACCATTTAAACTGAATTTGTATTCAGTGCAAACTACAACAACATTATGTGCTAATAGCAACATAATGCACCACTGATGCACAACATCACGATAACAGAACAATGTTACTGTCTGGTTTTAAATGTGTCTGAGTGGGGACGGGAGGGGGGCTTAATGTACTAAAGAGTCACATTGCGCAGCTTGTAGGGTCTGCAGGGCCAGATCCAACAATGAGCCTCACAGAGCCGCTCCTCGACATGAAAAATGAAGCGACTCATTTGTGAGTGCATCTGCTGAAAGAAGTGAGTTAATGCATCAGACAGCCGGGGAGGATCACAAACAAAGAGCGGAGTTCAGGCCTGCAGGGCCGTCCAGGAGAGTGGACACCACAGATGCCAACTTCAAGATGAATGCACCACAACTTTACAGAGTTTACTCTCTTAATTGTGAGCTGGGATAAAAATGCGGAAAGGGCATTAATGGGTTTGGATGAAAGCATCTGTACAACATAGAGCTTTCTATTTCTGTCTATAATGAGCGCAAAGATGGCAAAGTGAGGAATGTTAGTTATGTAAACTACTTTGAAGGCAGCTTGTGTTACTGAGGGTCTATAATCAGGATGGTAATTTGATTTGAAAAGGTAAAGGTTATGGATGACTTATAAAGTAATAAACTTTAACTGTTTAAAGTCAAAGTCAGAAGTCACTAGCAGATGAACACCATATTCTTTGGTTCAAAGGTTTCTGCATCCACCGCTGCCATCACGGCTGATGTAGTCTGTGGTTTACAGACAGCAGATGCTCGCCCTGCATGGGGCCTTTGGCACGGAGCAAGCTCATCGTCACCTTCACCTCCATCCACTGACACCGTCGATCCACCCGCGTCAACACGTGTACCCAACATTTTCCAGGTCAGGAGAGAACTGCAAAACTTCAGAATGTGGATGAGCCTGCTTATTGAACTGACAATTTCGTGATGGCTAATTTGCTCATACTTAAAACTGACATTAACAAAAACACAAGATATTGTACAAGAGGTGACACATAGTCCTCCTGAGTGGTACTTAGGATTTAGTTCAGTGGAAAATCTGGTATTGAGGACGGCACCGTCAAGAATCTACTCTCTTTTTAAGCCAATTTTTTGTGTTTTTTCAAATGGGAGTAATTGCCCAGTCAGATGTCTTGTGTAAACTCACTGACTATATATCCAAAAGCTTTTTTCCATCCAGAGATGGCATTATTCTCAAAAGGGTCTAAACTAGGACTGCTTCCAGACCATAGTAAGGAAGCAGAGGGGAGACTTACTGTTCTGCTCCAGGGCCAAAGTAGTCGCTAACCTCAGGGCTAACCAACTTCACTCTAACCCACCAGCAGCAAGCAAGACACAGTGCTGCTGGACGGGAGTGACGGGAGTTAGCCCCGAAGCTAGCTATAGCTTCGGCCCTGGAGGAGAACGATAAGTTTCCCCATGTGCTTTCCGACTGCGGTGGGGACGCTGAAGCAGGAAAGGCCGAAGGCTAGAGTCTTAGCTAACTAAGCAATTCCCAAAACAGACCTGCACTACTAGTATAACAGTCTGCAACATTCAATGACCATTACGTTGGTTTGTTTTGGAGACAGGAAACCTGGTTATGTCCTGTAAAGGGGACATATACATTGTTTAACTGTGCTGTTCTTTTCTGGTTTAACACACCTATGGAAGTCTTTATGGTTGCAGGCAACGTGTTTTAACTAAAACAGGGAAAGTGAAAACAGGGTGTTTGTCATCAGTAATTGTTTCATTATTGGCTCACTTTAACACCATATTAGGCTCAATAAAATCCCCTCACTCTGTTCTTCAAAGGTACGACACTCTGAACCTGCCTGGATGCAATTTCAATGAAATAGTTTCCGAATCGTAAACTTAAAATCCGGTTGGAAACATTTGCAGCATTAGATTAGCGTTAGGTGCCATCAAAGCGATCGGTTAACCACAAGCCTTTGTTTGGAGGAGGTAGATTCTTCTTTTACGACAGATGAGGGAACAGTTTGTGATCTCACAAACGGCCGCGCACAGAGAAATATTTACTGTTAGAGGCCTAATTGAAAGAACAGAGAGCTTCAGTTGTTAGCAAGATCTGTAGATGCTATCTTTGTTTTTGCAGAGCTACACGATGAAGACTGTGTTTTTCTGTCCCATTCCACTCTTGTCTTTCTTCTGTCATCTTACCTTTGTTTCAGCATGCACCTGTTCCTTATCCTTAAATGCCCCCTTTGTTTTTTCTCCCTCCTGCAGAAGCAAGGCAACTTCCTCCTTCTTATTACGTCAATGTGGCATCCAGGTGCCTGATTAGCTTATTAAAGTTGAGGGGTTTAAAAGGGATCCGGCCTGGTCCTACTGTTCGGAATGTTTTAGCAAGGACGCAGGTTCATTATAACGAGATTTAAACCAGATCAAGCACCATGCCAGCTTCTCTCTGAGGCTGAACTGTGGTGCTTTGAGCTAAATAGTCATTTCAACATGCTCACAATGACAATGCTAACAAGCAGATGTTTAGCAGGTTTTACCAGGGCTAGACATGAACCTTTTTGCTCACCAGCCACCGCGGCTAGTGTTTTAAGACTTAAAACATCATATAATACAAAGATCTGTGATGCAGACTCACAGCACAGAGGGGGGGGGGTCTCCTCCCTGTGCGGCATGATAACAACTAAGCGTGAATAACCTCCGGTTCATTTCATTCACAGCATGTGGATGTAGTTGAATGCTTTATAAAAATGATTTTTCACAGAAATACAGAGACAGATCGCGACCCTATTAAGTCAGGGGCAGAGCATGAGCACCACACACAGATCGATGTCATCACAGTGCTGCATGATTATAAACTGCTCACTGCTGCATCACATGATTATAAACTCTGATAAACTGTTCATAGATCAATCTCTGGTTTGTCTCTCTCTCTAACCCGCGCTGTCTCTCCCTCTCGTTGGTTCTGGATCGTCCTGTATTAAAAAGTCTCCTTACTGAAGAAAAATAGAACGCCATCCGCCAGAGTGGCTAGTAAGAATGAGTGAGTTACCTGCCACTGCCCCATTCTACCTGCATTTGGCGGGTTGGTGGGTATTAATGTCAAGCCCTGCCCATTACCATGTTCACCATGTTAGATTAACTTTTAAGCATGCTAACATTTGCTAACTAGCAGTAAACAAATTACAGCTAAGGCTGATGGGAAGAGCTAGCTTTGGAGGTATTTGGTGACAGAATATTGGACATGTTACATTTTTTAAGTCATTAATTAATATCTGTAGCTATACATTTGATGGTAATCCAACTAAAGTGGTGGACCAACAGACTGTCATTGACAGACGGACTTAGACTTTTGACGAGAAACATTGCTAGCCTAAAAGCCTACATCCGTCTTAGCTTTTTAAGCTAGCAATGTTGCTAACATAAAAGCATACGTCCATCTTGCCTTGTTAAGCTAGCAATGTTGCTAACCTAAAGCCTACGTCCGTCTTGGCTTGTTAAACTAGCAATGTTGCTAACCTAAAGCCTACGTCCGTCTTGGCTTGTTAAGATAGCAATGTTGCTAACCTAAAAGTCTACGTCCGTCTTGGCTTGTTAATATAGCAATGTTGCTAACCTAAAAGCCTACGTCCGTCTTGGCTTGTTAAGCTAGCAATGTTGCTAACCTAAAAGCCTACATCCGTCTTAGCTTTTTAAGCTAGCAATGTTGCTAACATAAAAGCATACGTCCATCTTGCCTTGTTAAGCTAGCAATGTTGCTAACCTAAAGCCTACGTCCGTCTTGGCTTGTTAAACTAGCAATGTTGCTAACCTAAAGCCTACGTCCGTCTTGGCTTGTTAAGATAGCAATGTTGCTAACCTAAAAGTCTACGTCCGTCTTGGCTTGTTAATATAGCAATGTTGCTAACCTAAAAGCCTACGTCCGTCTTGGCTTGTTAAGCTAGCAATGTTGCTAACCTAAAAGCCTACGTCCGTCTTGGCTTGTTAAGATAGCAATGTTGCTAACCTAAAAGCCTACGTCCGTCTTGGCTTGTTAAGCTAGCAATGTTGCTAACCTAAAAGCCTACGTCCGTCTTGGCTTGTTAAGCTAGCAATGTTGCTAACCTAAAAGCCATGTCCATCTTGACTTTTTAGGGTAGCAATGTGGCTGGCAGGGTAGCAATTTGTTTACTCAACCAAAATGGCTATTCACTTACAAAAATTTAATCTAATTTCCTGCCACCAAAGTTAAACATCATGTATGCTCAAAAGTGCCCCATTAGGAAAACATACCAGCATACAGATGTTTTCGAACACACACAGTCAAAAAGTTCACGCCCTTGTGAGACCTCTTTGACATGAAATTAGCCGACAGGACCTCTCCCTCTGCTGTGTTGTGACAGTTGAAACTGCAGTGGGTGTCTGGATGAACTGACGTGAATAAACCTCCACAGAGTCTCGGCAGGTGTTTCAGCTCCAGACGGAGGAGAAAGAAACCAAACCATGTCAGGTGTCGGGCACAGACGGGCCTGGAATTACCTCGACTTTTATTCCCGATGGGGCCAATTTCTCTAAAACCAACTGTGAGGTCTCTACCAGGTCCTGCTCTTACTTTGCAGCTGTCCAAATTGATTACACAAGAGTCAATAGGCACCAGCTGACTACAGAGTTAAGAACAAAATCAAGCTTTTAAAGCCATTCCCTCCCTCTGCTGCCTCTGTACATTTAAAAATATACTGTTTTCAATGTGTTTGCAGAGCAGACACCAGTATACATTATGTGTGCTGGAGGTCATTCTCTCAGTTCAGACGAGCTCTCAGCCCTGCGGAGGGGGGAATGCAGCAGTGTGGAATAGAGAGCTTTTTAAAAGCCAGTGAATAAAAGCTTTGACTTCCCCTCTGCCCCGCGTCCCTGCCGCCGATCCAATCTTCTGTTTCCCCCAGCCGCCCTCACGCCACTGTTTCTACCAGAGCACGTTGAGATGCAGCGAACACAATTAAGCCCGATGTAATGAAATCACACTGTGCTCTGGTTAATGGAGGTGTTGGTGCACGGGGTCAGAGAGTGGACTCTGAGTGTGTGTGTGTGTGCAGAGAATGGAGGCAGCTGTTCGGCGTGTTTCAAATTGACCACCAGCCTCATGTTGCTCTTTAAAACAAAGTCTACAAATTCCAGTTAAGGATCCCCGGCCGACGTCTATAAACTCCTATAAAAATCCTCCACTTAGATGTCATCTCATCGCATTAAAAATTTATTTGACAGAGATATATTGGTGAATTAGTCTCCCCATACCACATATTCCTGATTAACCTCATAAAAGTGTTTAGTCTGGCCGGTGGACAAAGTGAAATGATTATATCCCAACCTCTTGCGTGCTGCCAAGGCCGTCAAGCTAACGAATTACCTCAGATATAATTCCACGAGCTCTTAATAAGGGTAAAAATTATTTTTCCACTGCACGTTGATTTCATAAATTTACTCTTAACGTCTCAGCCAAGGCGCCGCACAAGAACAGCCCAATGAAAAACACATTACACCGAACATTACAACACTTACAATTCGTGCGACCTTATCCAGCAACACTTGGGCGCATAATCCGACAGATTAAATCCTCATTGACATTTAATTCCCAGATCACACCACAGCATGAGTCACACTTCTCATTATACGCCGTACAGTAGATGTCAAGCCCTCACACACGGGAGAGAGCAGTATACCAATCCCAAATCAAACTCCTTCCTCGACCTTGGTGCGTCCACAAGTGGCTCTTGAACGCAGCGGTTCGCAGCAGTAAATCAAGCAGGTAATGAAAAAGCTGCATACATGCAGAAGCAGAAGCGCAGGAACGGATTAATGGGCCTAATGAGGTGGAGATGTAGCACAGCAGCTCTGGGCCTGATGCTGTTTGGGGTATTAAGTACATGAGGTCATTCAGCGTGTTCCAATCTGTGAAACTACAGCGTGTTATCTAACTGTCAGTTGAAATCAGAGACCAGGAGAAAGTTTCCTGATTTATTTGGACATCGGTTAAAGTTGTTCAACCAATGAATTCCTCAGTGGAAGCGATTGTGAGATTTCAATGATATTCATAATGAATCAGAAAATGAGCTTGACAGAAGAGTCTTAAAAATTGGATAATATAGAACGAAGTCCTTATAGGTTTTGGAGACTGTGTTTCCATCAACACTTAAGAACGAGCTTTCATCTCTGTGAACTAACTCCTAAAATAGCCTTACAGTTGTCAATGGGTTCGCACTGTATGTCATGATACTTTTTTTAACAGTAAAAATTTCTCACATTAGGGCGCAGGTTCAGTTTAATTGGTAGAGCAGTATTTCCTGTCTCTCTTCAGCTGTCCTATAAAAAAAAATAAATTTCTTTATCTTATATGACATTTGAAAAGGAAACGTATCAGCTGACAGATTATGTGGCGGCGTTTATCGTTACGTTGTCTGATAATCAGTTAATTCAGCCTGGTCTTCCTCTCTCTCTCTCCCGTGAATAATAAAGCTGTCACACAGAGCGCCCCCTACAGGCCTGGAGCACTTTGGTTGTGTTGACTGGATCAGCAGCGTTTTTTCTTTAGCATGAATGCATTTTTTCTTGGCTTTTTGGAGCACGTTTTTTTGAATTTGCAGCTCGTTTCTGTCGTTGCATGTGATTTGAACTTTGGCACATTTTTTATTTTGCAGCCATTTTTTGCAGCCTAATGTAAATCGTTTGGGCTGTTGCAGTGCGTTAGCACGTGTCTCCTGGTATATATTATGTCCGTCTGGGTCTTGGCTTTTTCCTCCAATGTGTATTGCTCTTTGCTTCTGCTGCTTTCAAAATTGCTATAGTTTACGGATAGCATTAATCTTGTACTCTTCCCCAAATCTTCTGTGTTTTTTTTTTTTTACCACAGTTCTTTACACACACTGACATAGTGGGAGTAAACTAAAGAAAAATTCATTTTCTACGCCCAAGATGAACCCTTCCACTTGGCAGATGACTAACAAGTAAACATGCAGACTGCTTGTGTTTATATTTGGCTCGGCCTTAAGCGTCTCTAACTGGTGGTAAGAGATTTACAGACGAGAGAGGAGCCATTAAAAACCTTTATACAGCTGAGGTGCTGCTCTGTTCTGTCTCCGCACTTACCGACACTTGGAGGAGGCGCTGCTGTTTGTGTTCTTACTCGAACCTGTGGTATGTAAAAATGACAAACCAGAGCCCAGACGTGCTTTAGCACTATTATACTTTATGTCTGAGTGCTTTGTTCTTTATATGAAGTATTAAAGTGTGTGCTGGATGGAGGTGATTTATCGTAGCACGCTGTTCAGGTCTCTATCTGACCCCTCCCTCCGACCCCTCTCAGACAGCGGTGGTAATGGGCCCGGCTGCTGGTTACTGGGTCCTCTGGGGTATCAATCAGCTAACTGGCTGCTATGGAGGTGGGTGAGGCTCTTTTACACTGATGCACAAGCTTTTTAATCAAAACTTCCTGCACAAATTGCCGTGTGTTTGGAGGAGTGATTAAATTACCACTTTGATCTCTTGGAGCTGAGTCTTTCCTGCCGGATCACACGTGCACGTATGTGCAAACAAACATGCATAAAGGTCGGAACATGTGGAAAATGCACTTCAAAACTAGGCAACGGGGACGATTTATGACAACGGAGCATTTTTAAAGCATTTTGCACAACAAACCCTTTGCAGGTTCACGCAGTGCATTAAACTCCCTGTTAGAAATAATGCAGCATTTTCACTCAGGTGCTTAATGCAGACATCCATCTACCAGCTCTTCTGCTGCAGACGCTGGCTCCTGACCAACATTATTATTGGCCGTCTTTACGTTTAAAGCCTCTCATACGGCTTCATCCAGAAATGATTTATATGTGCGCCTGGCGTTTCACACTCCAGTGCTGCGAGTGCTTTTGCAAAATGAGTCGAGGAGTTTTTTTTTCAACAGCACTCACCTGGGGGGATTGAACCCCCGGGCCCCTTGATCACATGACATTCGAGAAGCTGAAGGGCTGATTGAGGAGCGGGTAATCATGTGACACGCGATAGGGGCAAAAGCGGAATCTGATGGCGCTGATACTGCCGTGATGTTCGGTTGGGCGCATGTGGTGTGTGTCATTTCTGCAGACTTTTATTCTGAAAACACCAGATAGCAAAAGATCTTGGCAACCTCGACTAATATCTGGCACCCAAGTGGGCTCACACAAACCGCGAAATCTATTTGCAAATGCAGTGTCACCCGGCACTTGTGTGTGTGCTGTTGGAACTCATCTGTAGTCCATTAAACAGCGCGCTCAGGAGGAGTGCTTTAGTTTCATGCGGGGGGATTTCTGTCAGGGCTTGTTTGCCCTTAACTTCAAGAAGTCGTGAGATTTTTTAAAAAGTGCAGTGAGTACATTTCAGATATCAACAGCGCAGACAGTGGCCACACTTCCAACCAGCAAATGACGCAGATAAAAAGGATCAAAACCAAATTAGCGGTGAATTCAATCTCTCAGATAGAAGCACTTTGTACTGCAGGAATCCAGGAAGCACAACACTTAAACAGAGGAGGGAGCGAGTGAGAGGAGAGCGTCTGATGGAGAGGTAATATAAGAGGCATGTAAGAGGCACGAACGGCAGTCTGGAGAGGAACGGCAAAAGAGTAGAAGAGAAGGACTCTTTCTCTCTCTGCGGATGAATCATGAGGTGGGCCGAACGCCGTCCAGTTTAAACTAATGGGGAGGGAATTTATGGTAACACTTAAAGAATGAGATCGATAGCAGCAAAGCTTCCAGCAGTTAGGAGGAGGAGGAGAGCGCTGGCCCAACACAGGGTCAATATCATCCAAACAGGATCAGTTACAGTTCCTTTATTGCAGGCCAGCAGACGGAGAGGAAGAAACAAGAGGTCAATAGCAGCGACCTGTGGCCTTAAACAAACTCAGAACGTACATGCACAAACAGTCCTTTAACGAAATTCACTCATTTTACTACTTTAACAATTGTGTATCTGATATGTCATTATTCTGAGATACTAAGTTGAAATATTGAGAGTGGTAGAAACGGGCTTCCGACGTCATTGCTGCAGGGATGATGTGTTTTTCCAGCTAAAACATTAAGTGCTACTTTTTTGAATTGCACGAAGCTGCAGGGAGGTGGCCGAGGTGGAAGGTGGGTGTCTCAAGCTCGGGAATTTGAGACTAGACCCGTGTTCCCATCCAGAGTCCTCTGTGTTTGCGGTTGGTTTAGGCAACAAACGCACCAGTGTTAAAGTCAGGGAAAGATCCTGAACCGAGAATTGTTCCAGGCTTTAAGTCACTGAGGACCTTTTTCAAGCCAAGACCACAATTCTTTATGAACCTTAACTGAGGCCTGCGAGGGCCCTAAAAGAACAAGTCATCTTCTTCCAAGAACAAATATCATCATTAGTAGTAGTATCATCATTTTACAGCACTGTTCAAAAATCAGTAGTAAATAAGCATCTTTTAAGGTTTGCAGTCACAGCAGGATCTGATTATAGTTATTAGTTTTATCACTATTCTGCTTATTATTCATCTTTTTTTATTTGAGAATGTAAAAGTGACCCGTTGTCATTATTTTTATGCAAAAACTGCAATGATTTGGGCAAATTTTCTGCTGAAAAACTTTGGTTTTAAAGAGGAATTGGGTAAATTGAGCATTACTATTTGTAGTTTCAAAACCATAAACTCCTGGATGGAATGCCACCCTGCAGACATAACTAATGTTGGATCATTTTGCACAAAAGCTCCGATTAGTGACAATATTCAGAGTCTAATGCCGACATTTTAAAAATGTATCCGGCAACTCCGATCCTAAAAATCATGGATGCAGGTTAAAGATTATTTTTTGGCCTTTATTTATAGGAAAGCTGAAGAGAGACAGGAAGTGTGGGGAGGAGAGAGTGAGGGGCGACATGCACCGAATGATCGGCAGGCCGGGAGTGGAGCCTGCGGTCAGTGCAGGACTTTAGCCTCTATTTATGGGGCGCCTGCTTTACCAACCGAGCTAAACCAGCGCCCCATTATTACACTTTAAATAGAGTCCAATATTTACTGTTAATTACATGACGGGACCTGAACTTCATATGGGCGCATAAAAGTTAAACGTCCTGCATCTCAATCCACCACAACCACTGTTTTCTGCTCCACAGACTAAACAGAACCTTGCTTTCTAAACCTGCTTCATGTCCGATTCACGCCTCCACCCCCGGAGGAGGCCCTTCCTCTCTGAATCCGAGTCTCTCCTGACCCTGAACAGCGTTTAAACGCTGCTACGAGCTGCTCGCCGGTCTGTGAGGGGGTTAAAGAGTGATTTCTGCGGGGCTTTGCTTCCATTAAAACCAGTTGTGCCGGATGGCTGCGGCTACCTTCTTTTCAACAATAATTACGGAAGGTGTTTCACTTGATATCCACAGTTAAATTGCCTTATCATTCGAGCTTGCTCAGGCAGTGGGTGGATGCTTTTTGCTGACAGCAGAGTGTGACATTTAAACAGCAGGGTAAACGCTTTAGACATGAGCGAGCGACTCTTTCCCATATTATTGCTTTTCCTTCTTTTTTTCCTCTTACTTCATTCTGAACAAAAATATTGAACGGCTCAAATCCCAATCGAACGCGCTGCACTCGTCACAATGGAGGGCCCACATCCAAAATAAACCGGATTCCAGCCTCTACGTATTTTGAGTTATGACACATCTTCGATTTCTTTCATTTGACTCCCACGTCTTTGTTCAACTCTTTGAACATGAACAATATCTGCATGCAGTGTGGGAAAGCTGGAGCTGGGGATAAGATCCACACGGTGCAGACATAATATCAGGACTGTACGATTTTAGAGATTTCAGACAGCTGTCACACATTTTATTTTATGATTTCAAGAGGACCACCAGCCAGGGTGGTAGTTGAAGATTCTGGGTCCCACACAGATTACTGCTCGGCCCCTTCCCCTCGCTGAAATTGCCCCTACTTTTAACTAAAATAATCCTCCTGGAATTTTTGTGGGCGATTTCCAGCTGTGGGCACCGAGAATCACGACCACTGCCACCGGCCTGTGTGTGTGTGTGTGTGTGTGTGCATGCTGGGTTTGCTTGCATAATCTGATATGTAATTTCCTGAGCGTGCAGAGTCAATTTAAAGAGAAAAAAATCCTTCCATTTTTACTTTAACATTTGAATTTGAAGAACGAATTGAAGCATTTAAGGTCCTTTTCCTTTGATTCCAATGAAAGTGAATGAAGCAATTTTCTCTACGGCTCCTTTGATACCTATAAATCTCTTTGAATTCAAAGCTAATATGATGCACACATGGAAAATGTCAATGTCAGGCCGCAACCATGCAGCTATTGCTCACTTACGCTACTAAGGTCTGGTGTTGGAGAAACCAACAGTGACATGAGACAGAAAGGTGTGAGGCACTAAAGATGTGAACGATATGGACGTTAATTTCCTCAAGTTTCGGGGCTGGCTCAGATTTTTTGCGCCTGCCGGGTCGCGTGAAAAGAAAAAGGGCCAAGGCCACTATTGTTGTACGGCATGATTGGTCCACTTTGATTTACCCTCCTCATATAAAAGATTTTAATAACAAGGTTCATTTTCAAGGAGAAGTCTGCTTGTGATCTAGAAGAGAGAACTTTAATTCATGAGGTAGTTTGACGAAAGGTCAAAAGACGTAGTAAAGAGTCCAATAAAGTAGAGCCCAATATTTCTATATCCTGTATGGGCTGTTGAGCTGAACATGGAGGTTGGAAAATCGACATATGCTGCGTATCAGAGAGGAGTAACCTGCCTGTCTCTCTGCAGTCTGGCATGTGTTTGGCTTCGGTTTTGGGCAGGCTGGGACCTGCTGTCGCCGTGATGGAGAGTGTTGAGCTCCAGGGGAGGAGAGGGTGATGACAGGGTTTAATCTCGCACCGTGGCACAAACCTGCTGTCCGCCTCGGCAGCCCTCTCTCTCTCTCTCGGATCGAACTCTTAACCTCGCGGGCGAACACGGAGATGCTTGAGGACGCAGGAAGCAGAGCAGAGGGGAGTGAAGTACATGTATGTGGGGGTGAAAGCACTGAAGTAGATGTTTGGATTGACACCAAGGTTATGTTCTCACAAGCTGCGTCTCCCACTACTCCCTTTGCAGGCTTACTGTACTCCATTATATGCTCACTAAATCTACCTGGGACCCCTGGTTTCACTCTGCTGTACAGTACAGCGCCGTGCCCAGCTGGAGGTATGGTACGTCTGTTTTCGTTTTAAAGATCCAGCTTCGGGGCCAGCCAGGGGCCGCTCTGGGAAAGCCATTAGGAGGTGTGTGTGAGCCGAGCCAGCCTCAGTGCGGTTACAGTAGTGCAGGGCTCTGTCTAATGACTGGAATGGCCTGTATGTGCACTGTAATGAAGGCAGGAGTTACTCAATCTTCAGCCTGACTTTATAAGGTGTCCTTTCAACCCCATTGGAGCAGGGATCAGTGTAACGATACAGAGACAAATCCTTGTAAAGACCACACTGAGCACCGCTGACATGCAACACTCGACTCCACTTGTAAGGTCAGAGAGCTTGTCCCTCCATTATGAGAACTGCTTGTTTTATTGTTGCCCAGATTTAACATCGCATGGCAACAGTGATTGGGCAGTAAATCCTCTGATGATGGGAGGATCGGTGCAGCAGAGAGGGCAGTGGGAGGAAGCATGGAGGGGGGAGGTTTAAATTAGTGGATTGAAAGACCACCAGGGCGGCTGCTGCCCACCTCAGCTGCCACAAAAAAAAAACAACAGTAGTGACAGTGAGTGAGAGTGAGGGAGGCAGATTGCAATTTGAGTTGTACAAACATTGTTTGGTTGGCAGAGCCGCTCTGGAGAAAGAAATCATCCCATTGGTTGAGTTGGACCTCAGTGGGCGGAGTCAAATTGGTGGCAGCCGTGGCCAACAAGAACCTGTGGTCATCATTTAGGCTCCAGAACAATGGGCACTGCTTTGTTTACTGTCATGATGGTTTTACTGTTTGTAAAATTCAGCAATAAAATCTTAATTTTAGCCTGTTAAAAAGACCATAATATTTACTGTAATGTGTAACGAATATTCACAATATAATAGTAGGATTGTGCCATGAGATGCTGGTTATAATCCGCTCATTGCTCAACAGAGAATATTTATAAACAGGTATTAAATAACAATAGAAAAAGGTAGGAAAAGAAAATATACTTCAGTAACCAAAGGACTGAAGGAAGAAACCAGGAAACTGGACACCGTTCAGGCCTCCCGTCGAGGCATGGACTCACTAGACCTCTGAAGGTGTGCTGTGGTACCTGGCACCCAGACATCTGCCGCAGATCCTTTAAGTCCTGTAAATTGCGAGGTGGGGTCTCCATGGATTGGACTTGTTTGTCCAGCACATCCCACAGATGCTCAATAGGATTGATATCTGGGGAATTTGGAGGCCAATTCAACACCTTGAACTCGTCATGTTCCTCAAACCATTCCTGAACCACTTTCGCAGTGTGGCAGTGTTAACTTTTTCAGCAATCTGAGCTACAGTAGCTCTTCTGTTGGATCGGACCACATGGGCCAGCCTTTGCTCCCCCACGCACATCAGTGAGCCTTGGCCACCTATGACCCCGTCGCCGGTTCACTGGTTTTCCTTCCTTCCACTTCTGGTAGGTCCTGACCACTGCAGACTGGAACACCCCACAAGAGCTGCAGTTTTGGAGATGCTCTGACCCAGACGTCTAGCGCCCACAATTTGGCCCCTGTCAAAGTCGCTCACATCCTTAAGCTTGCCCATTTTTCCTGCTTCCAACACATCAACTTGACATGAATGCTTATGAGCTAAAGCAACAAGGTGTGACCTAATCCCTTCCAAAATAGAGGGAAAGACAACTCTTTTAGAACTCAGTGCTGTCAGAGGTGTGATACAACAAGACTGTCCCTACATTCCCAGGCTTCTAAGACTCACTTTTGGCCCATCTTGAACTTTATTAGCAAGATACAGTTGACTTTCCCAGACAACAGTGCAGAGAGACATTACGACTTCAACAGAAACTTAAAAAACCACTCATGGAAAGTCGTGGTCATTTGTCCTCTGGCTGATTGAACAAACGCTGAGAGTCTTCCAGGAGTCATTGCCATTACAACCTGCTGTTTCCTGTCTTAATGGCAGAAGAACCAACCAGCTTTATGTCCCGTGCATAGAGACATAACAGCTCCCTTAAGAGATCGTTGTACTGCTTATTCAACTAATTGCCGTGTTTGCTTATGATGGAAACTCTACCTTCAGTTGGGAATCTTCAGTCTTCTCACTCAAAGTTACGCTTGACCTTTTCTTCAGGGCGCCATCAGGAGAGCAGAAATCTAAAAAGATTAATATGTTTACTTAAAGTGCAGAACGCTGATTGATACTTTGATTGATTGGGACAGGGGGCCAATTACATGAATCAAAAGATCAGCGCATTTCCAAACCGTGTAAACAAGCCATTACCCCTGAGCCTTTCCTTTCTTATAAAGCTCAAGAGCAAATACAGGTAGGGCTCCTGTCCACATTTGGGATCCATGTCCTGTCGGCTTCCCATTGGTCCAACTCCACAGGCAGCCCCCTTAATGACCTGGGGTGACCTTTCTAATGGGCATCATGGCAGAGAAAATAAAGAGGAAGGAAGTGACAACTTGGAGAGAGTTGATGCTTCCCATATGTCAGCGTTACTGGGTTTCCAATCATGGCGTAGCCTGGAGACGTATACGGTTAGACAAACTTTAAAATAAATCAATCGCTGTTATTATTCCCATGACGGCTATTAATACCCACAAGAATCAAAATGTCTAACCATCCTGAGGGCAGAAATCGAAGACATCACACCTACAAACATTAGCTCTCAGTTCACATGCAGCTTTGAGAGCTGTAGCAGGAAACTGCACACAACCCCTCGAGCTATAATGCGGTTTAAAGGCAACAGTATTTACATTTCAAAGCATGTGAACAAGTGTGTTTTGGCCCTTTAGAGTCAGGAGAAGTCACCAAAGTAACACATCAAATTAGAGAGGCAACCATCTTGTCAAAGGAGCGGCGCGCCGAGTGACGACGGTTAACCATGCATGCAGATATTATCACAGGAGGAATGCAACATCACCATTAGGCCTCGTCTGCTGGTTTCCCTCATGTCAGAAGAAGCAGCGGTGGTTCCACAGCATCAGTTCCCTCCCTCCCCAGTGAGCCAGAACAAGAAGTTTAATAAGGAAGCACTTTGAGGACATGAGTGAGCTGATGTAGACAATTCATAACAAATCTAGAAATTCAGCCTCCCTGACATGAGGGCTTAATAGAAACAGACTTAATTAGTTTTACACGTAATGATCCCGCGTGGCCTCATCGACCATATGGCGTGTGTCTGAGAAGTCATTCTTCACTGTCAATGCGCTGCCAGGCTTTTCTCTCCTGCATTTGTAGCCTTCACAAATCCATTACAAGTGTTATAAAGCTGAACATGTTGTATGGTTTAGACACCGGACTTATCTCTCTTGCTGGAAAACAGGATATCAGTCAGAAACGCAGGGTTCACTGCAAAGTGCTTTTGGGAACCTGCAGAGCTGATGTTCCCTGGGCTGCATTAACTCAGTGGGTTATGATGGTCTTTCCTGGGACCCCAAGCCATCAAACCTCACCTGTCTGCTGGCTGAGAAACCCTTTTAGACTCAGGCAGTCAATGTGGATTACAGTCAGTGTATCTGATAGGCATGGGACAGGCCCCCCTGTCCACCTCCTAAAGCCTGGTTAATGACCCCCCGACCAGACCTGGTGTCTGACTCATCCCCTGGCAGCCTGAAAACATCAACAGCGATTCACCGGAGCCTCTTGTCTCCACAAATTGATCTATTAATAATGCAACTTATTTAAATCCCGATCAGCCGCCTGCTTGGGGGACATAAAAGACAGAGTCAGAAAAGAGTTGGGAGAGGAATAGAAAAGGGAAATATTTAGAATGAAGATTTTAAAATTGCAGGAGTGTCTTGAAGTCGTGATGGCTGAACTCTTCCGCAAACTTGAGCTTTAGGGTTCTTTTCTAACCTTTGAAACAGCCGTTAAAGAAATCTCACATTCAGCTCAAATAGAACTTTTGATCATCTTTAGCAGATTTACACAGAAGTATATATTAAACTGACCACTTTCCACTCCTACTATCTATGTTGGCTTTAAAGCTGATCTTGAACTTCAGGTGGAAATCAAGACTGTTATTTTGTGTCAATTGTGCGGGTTAGTTTCCATTTGCTGGCAGCCCGGGTCAACAGATACTTGTGGACCGGGCTAACCCGAGTTCTGGCCCTTTTGGTGCCCTGTGCGAGTTTAGGATTTGGCGCCCCACCCAGCAAATGGTGTAAGAGACAGAGAGCAGCAGAGTGATCGATCTGGCAGGAGGCTTATATTTAACATCGTTCTCAAGGTTACTTTTAAAATGTTCAAAGCTCAAGCCAGCACCCCCCAGAACGTGGGGCCCTAGACCTTGAGCCAACCCTGGGGCTAACAACTTTTCTGGAGGAATCCTTGCTACCTTTTTACATTTTATCTGTATTGGTTTCCCCATTTCTTGAGAATACCCGGGTCTGTTTTGTGCTTTCAAGACTAAATACTCATCTCTTTTATATATCAGCTTCTTATCTTTTTTCTGCCATTTGGTTTCATATGCGGGGTGGCCTACCTATTAGCAACCAACAAGACTAGGTCAAAACCTAGTATGTGGCTGACCACATCAGGTCAATGTGCGCTTTTGTGAGCGATGTGTTACAAGGACTGTCGTTATGAGGCCGATGACGACGTGTTTTAACGCAGGTGCATGCGGCGGACGTAGGTGAGGATAGCAGACGAGCAGTGGAGGAGCAGCCCCGCCTACTCACCGAACAAAGTATCCAGAGCCATATAGACAGAGGGTCACATCAGTGGAGGTCCAATATACTCCATGATCCGCCATTGTGTTGTCACGACTCTCTCTCTCTACGGCTGTGAAAGTACCATCACTCACTCACTCAATCACATACAGAGCTGAGTGTAGGGATGATTCTCAGTGACATCAAAAGTATAAGAAAGTCAGACTGTTTCCTGATGATCAGCTGGTGTTCATACCAGGTGATGTGTGGCCATTATATTGTCTCACCATCACTCTGCTCATGCTGCAGCTCCCTCTGCCACCCCAATCTTCTTTTTTGTGTAGATTTAACGACTATTCTAGGTACATACAGTGTTTTCAGTTCAGTACATTGCCTGGTATAGCCCACTTTGTGTGAAATCACCCTGAAAGAGCAGAGTATTTCCATAAAATTTCCATGGGTAATTCCTTGACTTAAGTGCCACTGATTGAAGTAGCTTGACTCTCTCTGATGGATCTCAGGCAGTTCCTTCAACCCACAGGCAATGTCTAAAAGAATCTGTGATGTAAAACATAGTTCATGAATCGGGTGAGTGAGCGAGCTGCCAACCTGAAATAAAAATGTCATCACTGGCACATGCACATAGCATTAACACCTGAGTGATTCTCTGTAAAATGAGCAATAAATAAGTTCATTCTGGTGTGTCTGGCTGCTCGTGAATTATGGCGGCGAGCTGTTAGCCGTGATCTGAGAGGGGCCATCCTGACAGCTTCATCTCAGGGTCGGCACGCTCAGCGGAGCCCAGTAAAGCGTCCGTCCCACAGGCCTGGGGTTTAATGACAGAAGTGGGAGAGAGGCAGGCCTGGACACACACCTGGACACCATCCAGAATGACATCTCTCAAGCTGACTGACCTGTACATGTGTGAGTCAATGATTGTTCTGCAACATACGTGGGAGCAGGCCCTCGCTGAAGCACTTGAACTGGCCTCCTTTCGTGTTGATGTCAGTGAGGCATCATATCAACACTGCCAAACATCTTTGTGTGTGTGTTTGTAGTGGAAACCAGAGGTGGTTGTTAGTATGTAGGATGTTTATTTCAGTGACGCTGTGGGCAATGGTCGGAGGTTGCACTGACAGAGCAACTTACACAACTGTCTCATTTGTACGCATACGCATGCACACAAGCGGGACAAGTGAACACACATGCTACACTGCTGTTTCTGCTCCTCATTAGTATTCTGTGTCTATAAGAGTTGTCTCATCTTTGTTAAATAGTATAAAGTTGAAAGCAACACAATTGGCCTGGGACGGTTAAATCAATGTTTGTAAATGTGAACAAATCTCTCCCAGAGCTCCACACTGTCGTGATTTACAACCTGGAAACGCTCCACTGATAATAAACTGGAGATTCAGTCTCACAATGTTTTTTTCTACCTTAATACAAAACAGACAACATTTATAAACTAAAAAGTTCCCACAATCCAGAAAATCACTGATGGAAATGTAAAAAGTTCTCACCAATATTTTTAGCCATGTTTTCTGATCTATTCTGTTACAGGAAACAATTGAGTTCCTGCTTACTACGCATAGAGGTCGAAGGTCATTGGCTTAAGAACAGCAGTCATAGAGCTTCAGAGATTCAGTCAATGTTGATTATTGGACGGACATGTCAGAGTGGGCTAGAGATTCACTAAGAGATTAGTTTGCGCGATCCATAAAGGTTAAAGGTTGCTTTGTAAAAGGGTTTCTGGTGCCCTTCATACCGACGGGGCTCCTTGCAGAAGTTGACGTGGAAACCTGCATAACTAAAGGGAAACAAGTCCGTGACTGTTATGTCCGTGCAAGAAGGAAAATGTTGGAGAACCAGAGCGGGGGCGGTGTCAACATTGTGTTCTGTCCACCTGTCATCATTCGGCTGAGCTCTCTAGAGAATTCGTCACTGGGCCTCTGAGAATTCAGATTTGACATAAGCTCCTCGAGTGTCGCCATGTCTGTTGTTCATATCCCACACACACTGTAGTTGCAGTTCTGCTGGGCCCTCTAGAGGTATCCTCCAGTAACACGTAGTGCACTGACAAGTATGTTAACAATTACGTTCATGACGCAGCAGGATGTGTACGCGAACGCAAGGTTAAAAAGCAAGTATATCTCTGGCTTAAGATGAAAAAAGTGAGTCTCTATGCATGTGGCAAAAAAAATTATAATTCCAGGCACTCAAGTGGATGACTTTCTCCACTCCTTTTTATAAAGCTAGGCTACATAATAAAAATAGACACACAAGTGATGGCAACTTGACTTATAATGACACCAAAGCAAAATTAAGTCTCATCCCACACACCTCAGCAGACGACAGGGATACTGGTACACACAACTAGTGTAGTGTATAAGATCCATTCCAATGGCTTCCAATGGCTTCACAATCATCCCCTGATCTACAGGTGGCAGTGACATGAAATGGAACAAAAGAAACCACTAACAAAGACAGAGAAAGAAAAGTCTGCTAGCAGGTAAACATCATATATGTACAAGGAATTGTGGATACAGCTTCCGACTTTATTGTTTATTGAAAGCAGCTTGTGGCGCATAAAGCCAAAATAGTTTGACTGAATTACATGAGACTTCAGGATAAGGTCCGCATCATTGGGCCCACAGAGCCTTTTACCCCTCCTCTGCACTCCAGTGGCTCTGCTGTGTTATGCCTGGTTAAATTTAATTTGAAAACTTCAGGACTAAAAAAGGTCTTTTTACGTGCTCATACTGGGAAGTTGAATGACCTCAAAGAAAAGTTATCCACCTGTTTGCGTGCATCTCCTTATCAATGTAAGTAGACAGAGACAGGTCTATTAGGCCCAGCAAACACTGGGCTGTTAAACTGTTAAAAGCACGGCACACTTCCTGGTGGCTCGGAAAACATGGAGGTTGATGCTGCTGGGAGTTTCTTTAGACTTCTGTACAGAAAATCTGACATAACTCACACTGGCTATGATATATTTCTGCTCCCACATTAGAAACGTGCTTCTGAATATGATCTGAACAGCTGTTATTTCCTGCATAAAGTCCGCTTGCATGCTGTCTGCTTTTCCCACTGGACTTTGGAAAGTTTGTATTTTAAGTTCTTGGGACGGTTCCATGTGCATGTTCAGTCCATTAACACATCCACGCCGCTCCCCACCACCACCACCTCCTGTCCCATATCTCTAAAAGACAGCCGCGACCTGCCATCACTGTGGAAATTTACCTGACAGTGCTTTTTTCTCCAAAGAGCACCGCTCGATCAGTCGACTTTACAGCACTTGGCTGAACTTTTATAGACTGTCACATGGTGGAGGTCAGTTTTTCACTGGGGTCGAAGCAGCTAAGGTCCTCTAAACTCTGTCACATTTATTACTCCCAGATGATTGAGATGAATGATGGATTAATCATCCCACTGGATCTCCTGAACTTAAGTCCAAAAACTCTCAAAATTTCCACTCGTTTTACATCTTACTCACAACATCCTCCTTCCTCGTATAAAAGTGATGAAAGTAACCTGTGAAATATTGTTGCAGTTATGTTCTAAGTCTCCTCCGAACACAGTAATGTCATTATTGAGAATGGGCTCATTTGTATATGTGAATTATAATGTTATGAAATATGAAGCATCATTTCCTAAAGCATTTAAAATTCCTATTACAGGAACTAAACTGTGTAATATAAGTGGGGAATGGTTTATTTGAATAATGTCAACACCATAATAAAGGGTAGATTCCAGACTGCATTCATTCAAATATATATATATATATAATGGTCTACACTATGAAACATCAAACTAGAAATTTCTCCTGTTTATTTTCATTTCACTTCGGATTCTGAAGTCTGGCCGTGGGTTCAAGAAGTTAAACATAATCAGCATTTTAACAGTATTAGTACAGATTTCCCAGCATGCATTGCTGAGACCTAGATAGGCCTTTTGTAGTTTAAAATACATTAACTGTTGGATTTAAGCGATTAAAGGTACTGTTCATTTCTGTGAGGAGGATTAACATTGTGTAGCGCTACACAATTTGATGCTAGAAAAAATGGCTAATGCAATTCTGCTGCCGCCCATATGAAAGAAGGCCGAAGGATGGAGGCTGTTATTGAGAGACATTTTAACTACATTTTACATACTAGACATCAGCAGCCTGATTACATAATGGAGAAATACAGAATAGCTTGACCATCCGCCACATATTTGTGATGAAGTGCTGTGTGATGTAACGTTATTCTGCTAGCTAGCTAGCTAGCTTAATCATCAACAGCTGCATTGGTAAATACGTTTTTTATAGATATTCATGAAGCACTTATTTTCTATTATTTTGCTAATGCAGCTGCTCTGTAATGATTATGCTAGCTAGCTACCTAGCTAGTAGAGAAACATTACGTACACGATCATTTCATAAATCGCCTGAACTACAGGTCACTCAGAGAGGGCCAAAATGACTGTAGTAATATTGATCGATGATGTTATTATCATAATTATAATATTCTTGATTCACTATGAAGGCATATCTTAGTCCACTGCGCGGCCAGTGAATCTATGTAAAGTGTCCGGTCTCATACAGAGGGACTCTTCATGACATAAAGGCTTGTGTAGTGTGCACTCAGTTTATTCTCCCTAAAGTTAAAGTTTGTCACGACTGTTAAAGCGGTTGAGATGTAACATAGAAAGTAACAGTCAAAGTAGAAATGTGCTCACTTCTTAGGACAGCTTGCATTCAATTGCAAAGATGTTGTAGGGAGTCGCACCGCAGTAATGGTGGCTTGTCAACGAGATTTGTTTATATACTGACAAAGCCAAACCAACAATCTGACATCAACTAGAAAGTGAAACCTCCCATTTACAAAAGTATATTTACACTCTTTATTGGGCACTTTAAAAGGATGTTTTGGCTGTAGTTATTAATCCAAATGTTCTTTTCTTCTTCTTCAAAGTTTCAATAACTTTTGCCAACTTGTGTTTGTGTAGCTAGCTAGCCTGGGAACCAGAGATACAGACAGTTTTATGTACTCTGGCAGAGGCATCTGATCTCACTGGGGCACATTTCCAGCTGACATGGCCGGAGTCGAGCCAATCACAACTGTTTGTGTAATTATGGGGCTGGTTTGATCTGACCGTACAGAAGAGAATGACTTTGATAAATGTTATATTTATCTTTTGTCTTACGTCACACATTTTGTTGCTTTCATAAGTTGTCCAGTTGTGTCGTGAGGCTTTTATTGGCTTGTTTCTGTTGAAACAACGCAGCTTGGAGATTAGACAAGAACTAATCCTAACCCTAAACCCCCGCATGTGGGAAGTGGTTTGGTGTTGTCAGGCTACTTCCTCCCATTTCTCCCAAAATATGCTGTCAAGTTGAGTCGATTGGATTTGAAGTATCTCATCGGGTCTGAAAACCATCGGATACTAAACTTGTTGTAGTCGGTCAGACGCCTAGTCTTATCCCCATAGAGCAGAGATTTTTAGGTTGGGTTGGGCAATTGCTCCGTGGTGATTTCATTGTTAAAATAGACATCCAATAAACCTCTTTAGTTTGAAGCAAAAGCAACGGCCACAATAGGATTCAAAGACGCTGACTGTTAGTCTGTACGGAGCACTTATATCTTTAGACATCTTATTTTCCAAAGGGGCTCTGTCTGTTGAAATAACTGCTGTCATTAAGACAGAGAGGCTCCTTTTCTGTGTATCCTTGAGTATAATAAGAAACAGGATGGATCTCCGCGACTACCGTTCTGTATGTATGCACGATTCATCACACCGCAAAAGAAAGAAAAAAAGACACACACACAGGGAAAGTACAGGCCGTGTCTCCTGGGTTCGTGCATCACTACAGTCAAGTTTTACCACCCAGACAGGCGCTTTCAGCTGGTGGGGGAGGAAACGAGGAGAGGGAGGGGAGGATGAAGGGAACGCATTCATCTTCTCCTCAAATAGAGATGTTATAACAAAGAGAGTAGCGCACGCACCCCAGGGATTTCAGGCATTTGGATGGAGAAAAGTGGATTGTACACATAAAAAAACCACGCACACTCTTTCCCTTCTTCCCCGTCAAGTCCCCGAGCTACTTTTTTTTGTGTGCGCTGCGTATATCTGCATCCATCACACCGGTGCAGCTTTTCGGCGGCCTCTGCTGACACACGCTGCTTTCAAGATGAAGCAAAACATAATTGGATGTGACTACATATGAGGGAAATTGAGATGGATCGGGACGCGGGCGGATCGATATCAGTAAGTGACCGGCTGTGCCGAGGCGCTCCGATGGACCCGCACTCTTCTTCTCCTCTCTGCGTCCAGCTCTCATTTTCACCACAACATCATAAACCCACTGCTGGGTGTCTATATCGGCTCATTAGTGGCTGATGGGGAGGGAGGGTTGATAGAAGAGGAGGCGGACGGGGGCAGAAGCCATTACAGGAACCACCTGCCTTCTACCCATCATGCGCACGCTATACCAACCTCAATACCATCCACTTAAAAGCACTCGCACTCTCTATATCAGAAATCCACTTTTATAAGATTAGAGTGAGAGCTGCAAACCAGACATCAGCACGGACGAGATGGATGATGGGAGGAGGAGGGAGGGAGGGGAGAGGAGGATGTGGTTGGGTTCAGAGGAAGGGGAGCAAAGGAGCGAGAGTGGCATTCGGTAGGCAGCCCCTGTCATCCGCAATGAGGCTGCGGGCAGTGGCGGAGAGGGAGGAATGATGGAGGGAACAAGAGGGACAGAGGGGGGATTCAACAGCTGTAAATGAAATCTTTATGAGAGCCGCGATGTGCCGCCGAGGCTCCTAAAGACGTGTGATGTCCGTCCACGATTTTATACGTGGGGAGGGATGAAAACGCTCGAGGGCCTCGCAGCTCAGAGGGGGAATGCGCCGCTTGTTGTGTGTCATCAAGAGCCGATCGCAGCAAACGCTTGTGAAGCATATGGTGGACACATTTTTCAGCAGACTGTGAAACAGCCATTAAACAAAGAATGAGGGTAAACAATACACATCCCGAGGCTTCATGTACATAAAAAGCGACTGCTTTGTGACGGGGCCGATGTTGTTTGAGTTGCTGACTCGAATAAAAAGGTGATGACGGCAAAGTGAGGCGTTGTTCGTGTTGGATATAAACTGAGAAAAGTGGCAGCGACAGCTCGATCAAAGGCGTCAGAAAGCCGATACGCAAATGTAATACGGTCGACATATGATTTGGATAAACAGAACGGCCGACGGCAGGTGAAGCGGTAGGAAAGGTGAGATTAAACCAACATGCTTCGGCCATTTTTATTCCCACCAGGCAGCGGATTCATTTGCTCCCACGATCCAGCTCTGAGGAAAGAGCGTAATAAACAACGGTTTTCCAGGCATACCACATGGGAAGACATCAATGCCATCTCAGCATCGTCCTTAATCCACTACAAGAGCGCTGTTTAGATGCAAACACAGATGTGGTTTCGCTAACTAATGAGTAGCACACACAAACTAACCCGCGATACACTGAGAAGTACAGTAAACACACAATGAGCCCTCAGTGTTTGAGGCACAAACACTGCCTGTTCTCTTGCATCTGACAGCCAGTGGGGTTTTTAGGGAGTTAGCAGAAAAGATTTAGAACAGCTGCGACTGTTTCACAAGCCGCTTTAAAGACGAACGTGGGCTCTGCGGGTTGGTAATGGAAGCTATACTGTATTTCACTGTGTGCAGATCCATATGTATCCAGATGAACAGTCTGTAATCTTCACATTAAGAAATCAGGCATGGTTATGGTTTTCATGACAAATTTGTTGTCTCTATTCATTTTTTATGCTGTATTTCCATGTTTGCACTGAAAATATTTGTATCCATGAGCATGTCTTTATGCACTTTATGAAGTATCACATTAGAACAGCTGTATGAAATCTTTAACTCACATGACTGAGCTATTTTGGCCTCGCAGTTGTGACCCACCCTCCAATCCAGAAGGTGGCAGTAATGCAGCTAAAAAGCTGTTCGTCTCCAGACAGAATAAAACACAGCTACTACCAATCTTTGAACCCATCGGCTATCGTCTCATAACAGTACAGCCTCTGGGAGCGACGGCCAGCTTTTCGGGGCTTCCGGCGTAACCAGCAGTTAGCGACAAAGCAGCAGGACTTCCTTTTCCATACACTGGATTGTTTACAGTCCGACTAGCAGCTAGAAATGGACGTGGAGTTCAGAAACGAGGTCTAAGAATGGGTTGCTAGCTGTACTTGCACGCAGATATCTGTTTATAGAGAGTGAAAAGCTAAATCGTTGTCAGGTTGCTTAACGGCGGATTGCGTTCTTCCCCTTTTGCTCTCCACATTGACAGTTTTTCCTGAATGCAACCAAAGCCTGCCGATACGTGATTGGTCAAGACTACATGGACTGCAGACGCACTAACAAAGGTAACCAGAATACTTCCGATACCAATATCCGGTCCCGCGCCTACAGAAGTTCTTTTTCACCTGAAGTCCCAAACGTCTAACATTCTCTGCGCTATCACACACTTTTAGAAAAAGTCATCATCCTCACTGCTGATTCTGAGGCATCACTTTCAGACTCCAAAGTCACCAAATTACCATCATTGTATGATGTCATCTTTGTGTCTTCTACAATCCCGGAACACATCGTCTATCGTCTGAGGATGATGCCTCTGGGAGCAGTGACTAACATTTTGGGCATTCCGGTATAGCCAGCGTTTAGCGATAAGGACTTCCAGCCAAGACTTCCTGTTTCTGTGCGCTGCATTGTTTACAGTCCAGTTAGCAACTTGAGGAATCTTCATAGTAGAAGAGGACGTGGATATCTGGGAAGGCAAGTGTTCTGGTTTGTGTTTGTACTACGCTTATAGGCTGAGTAATATTGACCAATCACGTATCAGCAGGCTGCGACGTATGTAGGAAAAACAGTCGTGAGGAGAGCAAAAGCAGGCGATTTAACTTCTTATTAATCTCTATAAACAGACATCTGCATGCTAACAGCTAACAATCTGTTCTAGATCTAAAATTCGATTTTTGACTCGAGATGAATTCCCTTGACGCTGTCACGAAAGCCGTTCAGCTTTCAGATTTCCGAACTTCCCTGAATGCATCAGATCGATCCGACCTCCGATCAAAAAACGAGCATTTTAAAAGTTTTCTTCTCCTCTTTAGGACAGACCTGACACAGCTTGAATCTTTACTTCTTACAAATCTGCGTCATGAGGTTGAAATGTCGGCGAAGGTAAGACCCGTTAATAACAAGTAAATCAGAAGAAAACTGTTTCTTTTTCTGTAACAATGCGGCACGCGGAAAAGGAAGTCTTGACGGGAAGTCGTTTATCGCTTACCGCCCGGCATGTTCACCGGTTTTCCCAGAGGCTATATTGTCTCAGACTATAGCCGACAGGATCCGAGATTGCAACTTTCTTTTTATAGGCAGTTGAGACGCAGGAGGTCAGGCAGGTTAACAATCTTCGGAGGGCAATCTTGTATCGTTTTATGCCCACTACCCCCCATATAGTTGTAAGGGCGGAAGCAGGGCTGTAAGGAAAAGTTATTTAAAGTAATTTTGAGTGTGAAAAGACATCCTTTCTAATGTTCAGCAGCTCCCACTGCCCTGATATATAATCAGGATCTGCTTGTGTCCTTTCATCCTTAACTCCAGGACCTCACGGGAGCCGAGAGGCGACGGCACTGTAAGAGCCCGGAGATAAAGCAGCCTCATTTTCACAGCTAACCTAGGTTGGCTGTGATGGACAGCGGCGAGGTGCAGGCGGTGCCAGCGTAACACTGTGATGAATGGGTCCTGCGGTGCGTCGTGACTGACTCTGCCTCAGGCGGGCACTGTGCCCACCCCCTCTCTCTCCTCCGCTCCCGGGTGCTTTTCCCTCCCGTTCCCCCCTCTCCTGCAGAGGATGAGTCAGAGAGGCTGTTACAGTAGGAGATGGCTGAGTAAGGAGAGGGGATTAATACAATTAAAGAGGGAGAAGCCTGCCATTATGGACCCTCCCCGGCAAGCATGGATGGCACACTTGATTTAATTTAGAGTTTTTAATCTAAAAGTGGGGACTGTGCTTTATATTTTTTCTCCTCTTGGCAGGTTTTTGAGCTTTCCGGGGAGTTCTAATTGTTTAAAGCGCTTCCTGGGCAGGTGTCAGGCGTGACGGCCTCGCTCTGGAGGAGAAAGGAAGGGTAGTGGGCGCAGGCTTGTCTGCTGTGTTTAGGAGAATGAGGCGAATGTGTGTCAGAAAGTGTCATAAAGCATGCAAGATGTGAAACACGAGGGGGCGGAGGAGGGGGCTTGTAATGTCTAACACCTGACATCCATTCAGAACAGACCAACATCGGCGGAGTTGTACACACACTGCCACATGTCTGCTCGGCTCACACACACACATCAAAGAGTGTTAGCAGGTTGCGATTGTCTCCGTGACCTTCATCTTCATCGTATCCGTCATTGGCGAGCAGGTGTTACACGGCGAGCTGTGGAGGAATTTCTCATTTCGGCCGTGTTGACTGAATGGCACATCATGTTGACGCGGGACAGGGCGGCTCCAGTGAATCTAATAACATCGTCGCTGGCTGTATCTATCAAAGACAACGGTGGAATCTGCCGGTGATTATATTCACATCCACCCATCATCATCATCGGCATTTTACAAGAGGTAAACAACAGGACAGAAATATAAAGGACTTAAAGATGAAGCGGCTAAATCACCAGGGTGGGTCATGATGGCAGCAATCAGCAGTGTATTTAGATGTCATATATACAATGATTCATCAAGTTATTATGTACAGCTGTGCCGTCTAATACAATCCAGAGCAATATGAGAAAAACGGTAATTGTGTTTTGTACACTAACTTTACTTGGGACAGAAAGACTGTCATTACAGGGCTTTCCTATTAGACAGCATTACAGTGTAGTGGTGGGAAACTAACGTACAATTTAGCAGAGCACTATATAACCGAATGTAATGTATGTAACATGTGAGAGACGATACATAGGAGAAGAGATAAATGTACTTAAATAGCGCTTCTTTCAAAGTGCTTTTACACAACATGTCACATTCACCCATTCACACCGATGGCAGAGCAGTGTTTATTTCGTCAACTACCTTTTTTCCATGACGAAGACGAGACGTTGACGAGCTAAATAACGACGCGTAACAAGCCAAGACTGGACTAAAATGTTAGTGGTGGGCTTCAAATCCATGATGTCATATATGTGCAAATAAGACAAGAGGGGAATGTGACTGCATGGCTTCGTTCTCCGGCTTTACATGCGTAACGTTACGTTCCAGAAGTTTCTATATACGTACATATAACCTCAGCTGAGGATCTGTATTACCTGTGCAGAACATCATCAGGAAATAGCTTTAAGGACTGCACTTTATAGCAGATTGAACCAGTATTAGGCTAAGTGAGTTAGTTTAAAGAGAAAAAATTTTGACTAAAATGTGACTTTTTATTGACTAAAACTATAAAGTGTAAAAATGACTAAAAAGTGACTAAAACTAACGGACATTTTCGTCTGAAGACTAAATCTAAAATAGCTGCCAAAATGAACAGTGTAACCGAGGCTGCTACTTTAAGTGCCCAACTGTCACTCATCATCACAGTCAAACACTTCAACATGTAGATTGAGGGAGCTGGGGATCGAACCACCAACCTTCCGATTAAAAGACGATCGACTCTACCACTGACCCACAGCTGCCCCAGCCTCCCATAACATATGAGGTATCTCTCCCGACGTTTCCCTCTGAACGATCATTGAGAAAAATCCAATAGTCTTAACTGCCTTGTAATTCCCTCATTTTCACCCTGTAGCTCGGACGGCCTCCTTAAACTCTCATTGAGGCTGACAGCCAGACATGGATGAAGTTAGAGAAACCCGGCAAGACTCACTTAAGTTGCAGTAATGATCAATCCATTACCTTTGGTCAGCTCATTAGTGTAGAGCTAACTGTGACGTGGACCTGAGCTTTCATCTGGCTGTTTGTTTAGAGTAAAGTCAGTGTCAGGGGAGCTGGAGTGTTGCTGCATGCCGAGCAGCGCTGGTAATTGACTCTGCTCGTGTGTGTGTGTGGAGTTACACACATGTGCACGGCTGATGGAGTGAATAACTCTACGTGCAATAAAGAGAATGACAAACTGTGCGTCTCTGTGAGCGTGTGTTTATTTTCCAAGATGTTTGATCCATCGTGTTCAATTGAAACCTGCGGACCCGCACCCCTCCGCCCTCCAAAAAAGGTAGGAAAATAAACCATAAAAAACGTTCCACTTCCTGCAGGGCCTTCACATTCTGCGCTGACCCATATCCGAGCGAACCGGGCTCCGCTCGAAACCTCTTCCTCCCCTCACAGCGGCAGCAGATCCACACGCCCTAAATCACAACCCTTGCCCTTGACAGCGTGCGATGGTGCTGAAAACGTCTTTCCCAGGTTGTGATTGCGACAGATTAGCCGGCGCATAAATCACGCCACAAAGGGAGAAAGTTGACTGGGAATACAGCGGTGGCGCGAGCAAAGTGTGCGTAAAAAAGAGGGTGTGTGCGTGAAAGGCTGAAGTGAAACCCCTGATGAGATTTTTCAATTTTGGAAGAAATCACCGCCTCACTATAAATGACCTCCAAAGACTCAAAGCAATCTCTAAAACGACACTTCCCCCTATGCCTTACTCATCTGGGTGACTCCTGAAGCTCACTATAATCATAAAAAGGAGATTTACATCCAGGGCAAAGGTCAGAGTGACATCATCACAGTGGTGCGGGGATTCATTGGCTTTTTGGCCTTTTTCCATAAATACAGCCAAGACCACAGTGAAGGACACACAGTCCTTGTGAGGTGTCCTCTGTAGAGTTAAGATCTTGGGACTGAGGAGCTTATATGACACTCGAGAGAACGTGGAGAACCTAATAAGTAGGTTGCAAATCATCCGCCGTGTGATAGTTTGATTGAGACAAACTGACCTTTCACATCCTGAGACTGTTTCCTGTTAGCGCATCGGTTGATGGTTGAGTTGAAGCTTTGCGAGATGAAGGAGTGGACAGTGTGTTTGTGTGCTTGTGTTGCATTCCAGGAGATGTTGCTGAAACTCTGGTGAGGCTATCATGAGAGCGAGTGGGAGCAGCAGGGGTGCTGATTGGCTAAACCGATGCGGAGAATTGAAGCAGGCTGTTTCTTTAGGGATCAATTCATCCTCCTCCCAGCCCCAGACCGAGCGTGAAACACATGGAACCGATAAAAGCCTGAAAGTCATGTACAGTATTCCTGGATGAAGAACACGGACTGCATGCAGGGAGACGCGCAGAAGAGAGAGATCACGGGGGGAGGTAAAGACGTCCCTTATGGTGCGTTCAAACTGGTAGGATTTGCTTTCAATGAGGGGTCATTGCTTCCATTGAGTCATCCAATAACATATCACCTTCTGAATAAAAATGTTAACCCTTTTGAGGAATTTACAAGTCGAAAATAAATCTAAGTAGCTGATTAAACTGTGCCATAATAAAACGAGAAGTAACCACAGTGTACTCAAAGCATTATATTGGATTTTGCAAGCAAAACACGCAACTAATAAAAATTCTTTCAGGGAATTCTGCGTATCACTTAACAGAAACGCTGCCTCTCGCCTCGCACCCTTACAACCGTAGCAGAACATATAAATGTAAAAGCCTTTCATTGCTCCATATGGCAAACAGTTCAACCAAAGTGTGTTTGAATGGTCTAATCAGGCTCATGTATAGTTTATCTTACCCTGCATACACAGAGCTTGGGTTTGTCACAAATGGTGTGCTAATGCTGTCAAGTCCAGAGCGGCAAGACATAAAGTTTATTTAACAGGGAGTTGTCGGTACCACCCGTCTGACAGGACAGGGGCATCCATCACGTCTGCCTCCCACGTTCATTTGCAACAATGCACTCTGCTTTTCTGGAATTCACATGTGGAGCAGCAGAAGGTGTCGATGGGAGTGGAGCTGCAGCACTTTATCCATGACTGATGTAAATCTGCTCCCCGGTGTGGAGCGAGCTACCGGTGCCGGCTGACAGCTGGTAGTTAACACAGGTATCGTCTCTCAAACGCAGAGCTCAGATCAAACGCAGAGGTGGTGAATGGGGAGCGCCTCCCCGCCATGACATGGTATTATACAGCTGACAAAAGGACCACACTTAACCTCAGTCCAAAGGCCCGGAGGTCAACGAGAGCTCAACCATCATGTTTACAAAGAAAACGAACACTGATATTAGAAAAAAAGGACAACATTATCGCTCACTTGTTTATAAAGAAGCAGTGCCCTGGTTGCTCAAGATAATCCAGTGATGTCACTATAAAATTAGACTGTTGTTCAATAGAACAAATCACATTGTTGATAAGATCTTGCATCCAATACATAGCCTGCAATTTAATACAAATGGGGGCAAAGACAAAATGGTAACGTCCTGTTGTGTATGGGGTTGCCAGCCAGGTGATGACAAAGAATGGAGAAGCATTAAATTTCTATCTGCAAATAGTGACAGCTCTGGATTCAGCGTTTTAAAAGGGATGATCAGCTAGGCTAGTGTAAGCTAGGTTAATGTTACATTTTGAGGATTCAGGCCGGCTAGCTAACACTCTTTTTCACAGTTTTTAATGTTAGCTTTACTTAATACACCAACACTCGGCTGTAATTTTGTAATCAGTACCTGTGGTTTAAAAGTATTACAGCTGGTCAGTTAGTTTAGGTCATGTTGGTAATGCTTCAGTGATGAAGATCTTGTTTAAGCTAGCTTGACTTGCGTAGAGATGTCTTGGATTTAGTTTAGTCAAAAATGCTAGCAAAGAGTATATAAAATAGGCACAACAAAAACATCAGAAAGGTTGGACCACAGTGTTTAACTGTTACAGCTACGTCCAAAATGATATCAGTAACGAATAAGAGTCGTATAAGTTGTCTACACTGAAGTGACTGTTGTTGTTAGCGTGACGCTGCAGTGATTCATTCCTTACAACATATTTTCCAAGATTATACCTAGTTTTGTAACACATTGAGCTCCATAAAAGGCAGTCAATTCACCCTTATACTGCAAAAGGGTGGTGGCCAAAATGACAGAGATAGATATCTTAAAAATTGGGGGAACAAACCAAAACTATCTGCTAGCTAGTTACCGCTAATGTTAAGTGAACAGATCTACTTTTCTGTAACAAAGCTGATGTAATGTTTTAAATATCCTTCATTGATTGAAGGTTTTAAAAATGTTCTGTATTACTCTATATATTATATTATGGAAACTTTGTAGCCCTCTTGTTTGAGTTCCCATCAACTATTCTGTATTTTTGCTTGTAGTGTTCTAGCTTTATTGATGCTGAAGACCTCTGGAGAATCAGCCTTTGAAATTTGGGCCAGTTTCCCATGCCGCAGGATGAATATAATGTGTTTGGATCCAGACAAACAAATAAATGAAGTAAAGCCAGCTCATTGAGACAATTTCATGACAATCAGGGAAACAGAGGGCAGCAGTGGAGTGAGGATGATAAGTTGGTACGTGCTCTAATCCATCGCCCAGCTGCAGGTTGGCTGCTATTGCAGGAGCACATCTCGATCGATGGCAGCACCCTGGATTAGATTACAAATTGAGTTTAGCGGGGCTGCTTTTCCCCTCTTTATTCCTGCAGTGTCCCCCAGCGAGGCTCCACTGCAGGCTATTTACGGTGCCCTCTTCCTGGGTAAGTTAATAATGCGAGCCCAGCCTGGACACAGCTCTGCACACAGGCCCGCCCTGAGTCATTTGGGCTGGAATTGCTCCGACACACCCAATCAATCATGAAGTGGGAAGGGGTCATCCCCAGAGCAGCCCCACCCGTGCACCTCATGGCCTTTTACACCGGTCAATACCAGGCATTATTCTGATCATAATTACATTAGTTTTTTCTTAGCGTGCAGCAGAACGCCATCCCCCTTGGACCCACTTACTGGCAAAGGCTTTAATAGGCTATTGTTGATTCATGTATTTGGCTAAATTGCCTTATTGACTGTGCTCATTGACTTTTTATTAATGGATTCAGTCTGTTGCACTTATGGTTCGAACAAACTGACTCTCCGCGATCAAAATGTCTAGTGATTATGAAAATGAGGGATGCAGCAAACCTGAGGGAGCTTTGAACAAAGGCGGAGTTCGATTAGACTCGCGGAGTAAGCCTGCAGGTGACCCGGCACAAGCTGCTGCGGGATCTGAAGTAAACAAACCGTAAATCAACGCCACTACAGGAACACATACATGAGGGTTTAGTGGTGCATCTCAATGCCTTCTGGCAGTGGTAGTGTAGACGATAAAGCAAGTATGATAGAGTAGATTGGCAGTGGTTGTTGAAGACATAAAATGCCAGTGTGTAATAATGAAATCGTGGCTGAATCTGATGTTAAAGCATTCTTTAACAAACCTGTGCTCATAACTGCATGGTGGAAGGTTTTTCTCTAATAGCTATGTGATGTGTTTTTTGTGAGTTATGCGTGGGTGAGGAGTCCAGGGTGAATACTGTGTGGCTCACTGGGGGCTACACACTGCAGCTGTTTATGGGCTCCACCGCAGGAGTCTAATGAGGGAGATTCAGTCAGGATAATTACACTAAAGGTCCTGTTTCCCCGCCATCAGAGTAAAAGGTAAAGAGAGAGGGAGCAGAGAGGGAGTGGAGGTCAGGCATGAGTTGATGGTGTTTGGCAGACAAGTGTGAAAAAAGTCGGTCGAAGCAGCCAATTTAATAACCACCGTTCACAAAGCCTGAAACCACAGCCGACCCACGGGTTGCATGAGTTAACCCAGTCTCACCCTTTTTTTTTTCTTCTTCCTTCCCCCTGCCAACGCCCACGCTGCCTCCAGACACGGCCCGGGAAATCACATGACAAGACGTGTTCTCTCGCTCCCCGGGAGGATGTCTGGGGGCTGAAACCACACCAGGCCGCCGCGGAGAGGTGGTGATCGCAAACACAAAGTGATGAAAAGGCGCGGTGACAGCGTGAGAGAGAAAGATAGATACAGCATGAAGACATCGGGTTGTCAGGGAAATCTGGACTGCAGAGGGGGATTTTTCACTGTGGCAAACAAGAGCAGGGCTGTGGTTGTATTCTGTAGATTAAAGGCTGACACATCAGTTACTGTACGCATAACACAGGAACATTCAGGGGTCATGCACTGTTCACTGTAGATGTCTTTGTCCATACAGCAGTAGGCCTCTTGGACGTGGTAAATGATGTTTACTAGATGATCGTACAATTTTTCTCTGTCTTGTCTATTTTTCGGGTAGGGAGACATTTACTTCCTTTAAAGGGGGGGGGGGGGTATTATGCTAACGTTAAGCTTCATATTTCAGAGTAGCTTAGCATCATTTACAGTTAAAAATTTCTAAAAACACTGGTGCTCTGTGCAGGCCCTCATACAGCCTCCGCCTGAAGCGACTCAGTCAGCTCTGTCCCTTTAAGAAACCCCGCCCCTACAAGCCCACTTTCTTCTGATTGGCCAGATCTCTCCAAAGCCTGCTGAGGTCACAAAGTGCAGCGCGTAGAAAAAACTGTCGTTCACAGCAGCCTGCAGACTGAGATGAGAAGCCTGCGGATTACTCCAACATACTTTTACTACAGATTTGAAACTTCACCCACATTTAGTCTGGACATCCAACATTGTAACATTATATACAGTGTATGTCTAAAAATGTGAAGCAGCATAAAACCCCCTCTTTAAAGACAGGAAGCGAGGGAGGGACTTCATGTGGATATTGACTGGTGTTTAAAGAGGCCAATCATGCTCATTATAAGAACATTCAAACACAATGACAGTGACAGCTCCTACCCACCTAGTGGGTCTGTGCAGCGTGGGGGGAGAGACATAAAAATTGTAGGGAAAAAAGTGTTGTATTGAATGTAAAGTTAGTGAAAGCTCCAAAGTGCAGGATGAGTCATCAACTCTAAATACCATTAAGTGCGATCCATGTCCATGTTGTACCATTTTATTTTTATTTAATGGGAACTTTAAATCACTTGAACTTAAACTCTGACTACACTGCCTGTTAATATTCTGTACTTAAAAAATGTAAATACCATATAACCTATGTCTGCCGAACGTTCCTGTTTGGCTGAAAAGAACCGAGTGCTGAAGTCGGACCTGAGAGGGAGTGATGCTGTAGTGACAGCCGAATTCCGCAGATAATCACAGCCGTGATGATATTCAGTATAACATCACGGCCTCGAGTGTGATATTATACAACAGTTAAACAAGCGGCAAATAGTATTAAAAAGTAACAATCAACAACAGATTGTTTGCTCCACCAATTCAACTAGTTCCTCAACTTAAGCGAAACTGGACTTTTGTTGCCAAGCAACCCAAACATTCTGCTGCACTCTGTGTCTACAGGTTTGTAGATACAGTTTGTCTGTATGTTTTAATTTTTCATCAACCAGTGAAAGAAGAGTCTGCTGTGTGATTCAGAGGTACCAGCCTGATCAATGTAAACATACACAGTGTATTAAAAAACAACAGGCTGAGGCGGCGTGATACGCAGACTGAAAAGTCCCAGTGATGTTGTTCTCTATATCAGCACTCATGGAATGCCTCTTGTCCAATCAGATAGCTTGGTCAGAACAAACTGTTGTAAAAAAAATAATTAAAGCATTGTACTCACCAAATTCATTGCAGGCACCTGGGAAAAAAAGCAAAATGACTAAATCAACACAAACCTTATTTGAAAGAAAAACATGCAAAGAGTAAAATCATTTGGCAAACTGTCCATTGTTAATGTCCATGACTGTACACAGAGCGATTCCTTTATTTAACTATGACCCGTCAGACTTTTTTTCTTCGGAATCATGCTCCTTTTTCTATCTTAGGTGCCCTTACATGTGTGTTTTTGCTGCAGCTAAAGTGGTTCAGATAATCTTGATAAACTTCTGGTTCGTTTACAACCAGTCTGAAAGCTTTGCTGCTTCTGACGAGCCTTGTTGCAGCGATGTCACGAGACTGGGTTTTTGAGAAATGTGAGTTGATAGCTACTCAGCAATAATGGCCACCACTACAAAAGTAACCCCCAAGTCATAATAAACAGGTTTAAACTGGGGAGCACTTTATAACTTTTATTTTGAAAGGTTCCATGTAAACACATATGATCAAACCAGTAAAAAGAAGCAGGAAGGAGCTGAAAGATAAATCCTTCAACCTGAGCTGTGAATTTTCAAACATCTGCCAAAATCTCCTCCTCATGCGCACAATATTTCACATGTCAGCACCGTCTGCGGCCACTGGGACTGTGTTTCATGTCGCCGAGGTCTGAGGTGGGAGACTGTGAACTGAGGGGGCGGAAGGATGATGCACGGTGATGCTTAAGAGCCACAATCACGACCACAGTCTGAACATAAAGACAGGTCAAAGGTCAAACGTGGGCGCATTATGAGAGCAAGGCCGAGATCTCTTAAATCAATAAGCCACTCAGTGTCACACACTTTGATGTTTATCTTAGATCACCATGGCAACCAATAACACACTGCTCTGCGTAATTGCATGAGAAAACCCAGGGAGAGTCTGCTGATGGCTGATTGAGATGGGGGGTGAGGAGGGGGATGCTTTGGGGGTGATAGGGGAGGTGGGGGCAGACAAATTGGGCGGCAATTATAGTAATCATCATTAGAGACTTTTGTATTTCATCGGACTTAAAATGACAAAACTGCTATTACACAGACTGGGACCAGGTGAAGCAGTTAGTCAGCCCACAGGGGACAAAGAGGAAGATAGGCGGGTTCATTCACAGCCATGACACCAACGTCTCATCTTTCTATCTTTGTCACAGCGACCGAAAAGTTAGAATTCTGTACAATGAGGACGTGATCATACCTGGTCCACAGCTGTAATCATCCCCGCATGAGTCCTGTGTGAGTGGAGATCATGGCAGACACACGGATGAGTCACCGCCTGCAATCACACAGAGAGACAGGACAACTGAAGGGAGAGCTGCAGGCAGACGCTGGGGTTTCCACCTCTCTGTTGTCATGCAAATGCTGGTCCATTGAAGGAGAGAGGATGAATGCGGGCGGCAATCGAGAAATAACATTATGTAAACATTAAAAAATGTAAATGAGGCAGTGAATGTTTTTATGATACATAAACTCTGCATGATAAAGGATGGGCACATTTATTTATTTAATGGACACTGCAAAATGTTTATCTCCAGAAATAGTTTATAGCTTGTGCAGGCGCCCTGCTGCTACTGGAGAGGTCAAAGTTCATTAGAAAAGATGGTATTTTATCCTTACTGATTACTGTACACACACTTTATGTTATAACCTCAATCATTCAACAAAAACATATTGTATTAATCATTTCTACTGGCTGCTCTGCCTGAGCTCTCAGTGCTGTAGGAGGCTCCCTGATGGACCTACTTCCTGTTAGTGTAACAACTTTGGGCTTTAAACTCACCACTTGTCCTTTAAAATGTTCATGTTACATATCACACAACATCATTTTTATACACGTGTTCATTTTGCTAGTTTACCATTGCTGTTGTGTCATTGCACTGTGGTTTGTTTGTGCTAGCAACATGTTACAGTTCACATCAAAGTGCTTGAGTAACCTTAAGCAAACGCACATGCATAGTTTTATTCAGTTGATGATTTGAATTGTTTGTTCTTTTGTTCATACTTAGCTCTGTGTGTTCCTTTGTTCAAACCCACCATGCAGGACTTTTACTAGGGAGCTGCCGGCCGATCATTTCCTGACTCTTCTGGTGTTGGTGAGGTCATTGCTGACATCACAGGGTCATACCAAGTGGAGGGTTTTTCTTTCCTGAAGAGTGTTTTCTTTCTGTCATTTCTTGCATCCTGGAGTAATCTCATGTAAATTAATTACCTGTGTTATCAATGCCATTTAGTAAAGTGAATAAGCAAGTGTAAAAGAAGGATATATGTTGGCTTCCTTGTAATAAGGGCAATGTTGTAGTCGACCTTTTTGTGTTATGGTACAGGCTGCAGAAGTGTGTATTTTAATTGAAACCCCTATAAAGGACAGAGGGGTGAGGCCTTGCGGCTAATTTCATGTGCCTTTAGTTTGATTTATTATGACTTAATTGAAGAATTAAGAAGATGAGAAGGGCCCACAGAGATACTAGAAGGAATCACCTTTGATGCTGAGAGGGGCCCATATAGGATGCCTGTGTATAGGCCCTAGAATTTAGCTCTACGCCCCTGGCTTGGGCTTTAAACTACAGAGACGGGCCCGTAAACATTATGACATTTCAACAGTTTTAGTTGCAGTAATAATATACGGACCACTAAGTGATATCCTTCTAATGTGCTTCTTCTGTTGTGATTGGGAAATAAATCCACAGCGCTCCTTCTGTTCAAAATACTTGATATTAATGCTCTCCGAGGTTTAATCTAGCCAAAGCAAAGTGTCTAACGAAGCTAAACTTCCTTAAGAAGAAACTGTTTCCCTTGACAGTTTCCTTGCTGAGCTGCAGAGGAGGGAGAGCAGCGCAAATGTTAAAAAAAAAAAAGGCTGAAGGTTTATCTGGGAAATTCAGACTGCTGAACCCTTATATTGAGTTCGTGTGAACTCTCGAGCACATGGCCTCTGCCCTGTGGACTGTGGACTCTTGTAAACAAACTGAAGTCAGTTTACTTTCAGTTTTACTTTTCACTCAGATCTACAAATGTGTTTACTTCATTTCCTTCCCCATAAAACATTTGCAAAGACGGTTAAAAATAACAAAAATCCTGCATTGTTTGCATCCATATTGACTAGCTTGCTTTTTCTGACACATAGCAGCATACAAGGATGTGTTACAGCCACATGTTGTTTAGTGGACTAGGTACACAATCGGTAGGACTGTATTGTGTCACTTGCGTCCACATGAAACAAAACATCCACCCACTAATAAAACATTTACATAAGTAGCATTTACGGAAAGGCACGCATTGGGTTATTCACAAAGGACTGCAGCTGTTGATAGCACCACTTGTATCAGTTCCTATCGTTATCTGCCCCGTCTCAAAGTCAGATTTAATAAAGTTATTGTGCTAGCAGCACAAATACGCCCCAAACTACGGTCTTGTTAGGGTAATTGTTCTTGTTCTGATTGCATAAGGCAAATTTAAATGGAGGTTTCGGTCTGAGAACACATATGCAGGACAACGAAAGGTAAATCCAATCATTGTCTGGTTACAATCACTGCCTTCATGTTTGCAATTCAGGCATTTCACCCTTCATAAACATGCATAAGTTACCTTGACTCTTTGAAAACGATTATAATTTAACTAACTGGGTAGTGCTTTTAGCGCTGGTGTCATGTGAACTAATTTGTAAAAAAGCTTTAAAAAACATTGTATTTTTGTCTTATTTAAAGGGATAGTTCGGATTTTTGGACACCAAGTTGTATGAAATACTTACTAGTAGTGTAGCCGATGCAAAGCTATTGACTTACTCACCGAGTCCCGTGGTCGGAGTTCTGTCCGGTTCCAAACTTAGAATAAGTAGTTCTGGCGAGATGCCAGGGTCATAAAACCAAAGAGTTTTACCCTACAAAAACAACACGCAGGCAATGGTGATCAGTTTTCAACACAAAATCATCATCCTAGGATTTAATATACTGTCAAGAGAGAAAATAGTGCCAAAAGAACTGTGCAGTAAATGAAATCGTATTCTACATTCGGAACTGGACAGAACTCCGAACACGGGACTCGGCGAGTAAGCTAATAGCTTTGCATCCATTACCCTACTAGCAAGTATTTCATACAACTTGGTGTCCAAAATCCCAAACTATCACTTTAAACACATGCAAAAAGCAACAAGAGTTAAGACGCTATTTCCTTCTTTGTTGGTGCTTTGAGAACTTCCCGCCATTTTTTTTAACGTCTTATTTATGCAGGTTTAGCATCTGCAAAAGCCGCACGCTCCTTCTGTGAATTTGCCCCTCAGTCTTTTAAGCTAACCCTGTTTCTTTCCTTCCCTGTATTAAACACACGCCTCTCACATTTGGCGCCTGCAATGATCTAATTGGGCTTCATATGTTACATTAAACACACGAGGTGAGCGCTGGCACACACCTTAACAAGGTCACGCTCCAATGATCCGCTCCACACACACACATAAAATGTACAGTAGAAAAATATACAAGCTCAGCCTTTCATCCACATACATACAGTGAGGCACGTACACATTTCAGTTTCAGAGGGAATCAATACAGTATAATATTACAGTGTTACAGTTACATGTATATGTTAATATAATATGATGGATTATGCAGTTAGGATGTTTTATTCATTAATTGAAGTCGACGTGAGAGCTACATGATGCATCGAGGCGTCTGAGAGGATTTTAAGTAATCAGATAGCAGCTTTTACTTTAAGTGTGTTTAGGATTTATATTGTACTGCCTGGAATATGATTGTTAAAATGGAAACAACCTTGATGGCTTTGAAGAATATCCCTTAATGAATTTATCCCCAACATGCCACCACATACTGCACAGCCGTGTTCTCCTGATGCGGAGGATTTCATGCTTGAACATGTGTACGGCTCACTCGGCCGGCTCGCTAAAGCCCAGATGGATATTTCTAATTACAACAGATTAACACAGAGTTACCAGCCGAACCTCGGGAGAGAAGCACCCAGCGCTGCACAGTCCCGGTAGCTCCAGCCGAGTGAATCCGCAGGCCGGGGGTGTTATGTTTCCGTCTCGAGCAGCAGCGGTCTGTATTGCGGTCCTGCCCCCTCAAACCACCAGCAACAACCGTTTACATACCAACCGAACCGATCAGCCATATCAAACACACATGTTGTAACTGGACGGCCGGCTGTTGTGACAAGCAGCAGATGTATTGTATAGGAAAATGGCTGTGGGTAACGATGCAAGACTGTGTATTTAAGTTGAAAAAGAAGGCAGGGTTTGCCTTCCTGAACTGCTCATGTATGTTTGACCTTCATTTGCTTTACTTAGCCCACGCTAGGAGGGTTAAGTCGACTTACCTGCTGTTTTCCAACAAATCCTGGTCACATTCACACAACAACACATCTTTCACTTTAGTTTTTGCTCACTCAATTCTATATTTAGCATCAGTTTTGTGGAGACGTGTTCCCAATCCACTGAAACTGCCCCTGTTTTTGCACTTCCTGTGTGAGATAAGAATCCTCGTCTCCAAATGTGGATTTTCGTTTAATGACGCACATGCAAGCTTCAAAACTTCACACTTCCATGAAACTTTAGGAACAACAGAAGAACATTCCTGAAACTGCATCCCCCTGATGCCCAATATAAGTTCAGCATTCCCGCTGGCAGATTCCAGATCAGAGCCGCTGCGTATCTCCATACTGTAACTAATGCTAACGTTACTCCATCTTCAAACTCCTCCGGCATTCCCCCCTTGGCCTGACCACTTTGAACTCCTGGCAGTCTAAAGCTCTTGTGCTAGCTTGGTGTAGTTAAAACCAACACCACCTGGGTTCTCATAGCAGGCAGAGTTAGCTGTTGCCTGGCTAACTGGGCTACCTAGCTACCAGCAGCTACACCTAGCAGCTGCGGTGACTTTAACCTGTTCATCAGAAACTATTTCTGCATAAAATATGATCAAGAATCCCCAAAACTACTGACTGAATTTGTGTTGGGCGTACAACTAAAAGAGTTGCAGTTGCACAGTAGTCGGTGAGGCCACAGCCTCAGAAAAACTCTGCTGCAGGAGCGGCGGTTGCCTGCGCAGACCGCTAAGGCTGAACTGAAATTAGACAGTCTGGTCTATGGAGGATTTCCTGTCTGCCTCGCCAGCTATTCCCGCCCTTAACCTTGCGTCACCAAACACGGCTCCTGTCCGAAGCAACAGGTAGCTAGCGAGCTAACTAGCTATCAGGACTAACGTCGTGTAACCTATTATTTTAAAGATAATTTGTTTCAAGGCCCCATTAGCTTTTTTAAACATGTATAACGCTAGCTATACGATTGAGATGAAACCAAAAATACGTTTGAAAGTGTACATCTCGTTTGAATTAGCGTGCAAAGAATCTCTGGATATGTTGGGCCGCGAAGGATGCACCCGATAGATCCTTTGTGGCCCGGGATAAGGAGGACGCATTTGTGAGCCGCATCTGAGTGAGCCTTCGAAATGTGACAGCCTTCGATGCGCTGCTGTGTGTGCCTTCAAATCGGCCTTCAAATACGTCCTCCGAAAGATGCAGCCCCTGGATGGGACGAGGCTAAAAAGTTAGTAAATTCAGTGCCTGATCTCTCTTTCTCTGTGGTTGGAAAAAAAAGCTGTTCGATTTAACGCCCCTTAAAGTCCTGGAGCACTTGTTGTGATGACTGGATTTGCAGCGTTTTTCTGTTGTGTTTTTGGCCTGCATTATCGCTGTATTTGCAGCACGTTTGCTGTTAAGGCATATGTTTTGGGTTTTTGCAACAGTCTTTAATTTGCAGCACGTTTCTGTTGCTGTAATTCATTTGGACTTTAGTACGTGCTTTTGGAATTTGCAGCTCTTTCTTCTAATACAAATCTTTTGGGCCGTTGCAGCGTGTTTCCCCTTGTGCACCCAACGCCTGCTGCAGGCATTTCATATTTACATACATACATCTGTTTTCTAGACTGGACAAAAGTTTTCTGCTCTACGTCTTTGCAACTTGTAATGTTTATTAACTATTCAAAAACTCATGACATCATGAGGATGGCTGATAAGTAACAAAGCTACTCATCCATATTTCCCCTCTTACCTCCGTCCATTCAGACCCCCAACCATCCGTTTAGAAGCCCACAATAAAAATAAATCAAATCCTCCGATGCATAATGCAGCAAAGCACTCACTTGATTAGTATTACACTTCACTAAGACCGACTCACTATGCATTAAAAACAGCCCCTTTTGCATAATTAATGAGGCACTTGGTTCCAAGTACCAATTACGAGGGGCACAATGGCCGAGTCCAATTGAACACTGCAGCCATCTGCTCCAGCGCTCGGCTGCCTAACCAGGAGAGAGGCGTAAATAAAGCTGCTGCAGCCGGCCCACATGCAGGCCCAGACCAGCTGTGTCTTTGTCAGTGTGGAGCCACGAGCAGGATGTTTCCGGCTCGGATGCAGGGACGGGAGGGAAGAGGAGGAAGAAGAGGAGGGAATCAGAGTAACAGCGAGGACGGGGGGGGATATGTGGACGAGGAAGTAACTGAGAGAAGAGAGAAACTTTCGACCACAAGGGAAAATTTTTCTCTGATTTCTGCTAATCAATTGTTAAGAACGCAGCAGAAAAACACTTTAAAAATGACCACTGTGAAAATTGAAATTGACATTTTGTGAGAGGCATAATTTCCCCAACATCCAAACACTGCAATCTACGTCAAACGCTCAATAAAGAAGAACAAATAAACATCATAAAATCAGCCGAAGCATGGGCACAAAACCCACCAGAGAATAACAAATCATCCGGAGCCACAGAGGCCAGAACAGATAAAACCCAGATCTTTGCTTGAGATGTGATCACAGACACCCTGATGAAGAGATGAGGTCGAAGCTACGATGGCAGAAGAAGAAAGACGGCAAGAGAATGGGGGGAGAAATAAAAGCGCCGGGTCTGTTGGGATAAGTCAGCGTATGGAGTTGGGGTTGGCTGCTGGAATGTGTTTGACAGTAAATCACTTCCTGCGAGGAAAAAGTGAAAGCATGAGAGGATCAGATGAGACAGCTGGGAGCAAATCAGAAACATCCTTTGATCATTTCACCCCTCCCCAAAAAAAATGTGCAAGGTATGTTGTTCAGCACGCGGAACAGCCGAGAAACATGATGATTGTGCTGCGTAAGACGCCGGGAGGATGATATACAGTAGTTTAAATTTAGATAATAAGCAGTCATTAGTGATCAGCAGCAGTTCTCTTTGTAAGCACGTTCATCAAGCAGCTGCCCGAGTCATGATGCTGCTGATCCAGCCGGAGCCCTGACAGCAGTGTGTTTCAGTCAGCACAGAGACATTAAACAATGGAGCGCTAAAGTCATAAAACGTATTACCGTGTTGGTCCGATTGTGAGACGACGCCCTTTTCAAGACTAATTTCTTCTTCAAACATTAAATTTGTTTTTATAAAGAAAATATTTTTATTTTATTTTTTAAATAAAATCACGTTTTCTATATCTTTTAGATTAAATTGTCACATTTAAATAAAATGGCTTTAAAAATTTCAATAAATCATTTAATGGAGCAGTTCGCCCCTGGAAAAAGCCACTGTCAGTCAAAGCTGGTGTTCTCTGTAATCGATCAAATGAAGCAATAATATTTGAAATTGGTGCCATAGCTGTGGAGAAAGTTGTACAAACAGCTCGTGGTTTCGCCCCTTCCACATTACTACAACACCCAGCGTGCATTGCACCCCTCCCTCTGAAGGAACGGCCCAGCGAGAGACGCTGGAGTGAAATACTACCGTTTTCGCTGCAGGCAATGGCTCAGAGCGGTACAGAAAAACAACGAAAATATACCAGTGGATCGTCTAAAAAATCTTCAGCTCTTCAGTCTACATTTCAAACCTGACGATTTTGAACGAGACATGACATCGGAGGCGGGCGTCCTAGATTGAGGAAGTGTAGTTTAGCGAGCTCGTAGTCTGGTGGATGTTTTCCAGGGCCCATTGGAGAAGCGGATAGCATCCTCCAAAGGCACAGAGCCAAATTGCATTTTTGTTCTACCATAATGACATTTGCTCCCCATGATAGCATGATAGGACTGAGGTTAAAAAATCGGCGAACTGGCCCTTTAATTATCAAAGTGAGGATTATTAATAGAGCGGTCTTGAAACAGCTGGATGACAGCTCTGTTAGCGGGCGTACCTTTGTTCCGTTTTTCAGTAAGACACTCACACACTCTGCTGACAATCTCTTTGAAGCGACCGCTTAAAGAACCACCGTACGATTTTCTCTACGGTACGTTTTAACACGCGGCGCTTCGGAGGCGCAATGTTTTTGGCCTGGTCCTGGGGGCCTGCTGAGAGCGCAAGAGGCCAGCCCGTGATCGTTGCGGGCTCGCCATTTTCAGACGTTCAAGCTAGGCTCCATGATGAGGGCAACCGTAGTAAACAGACAATTACAGCCATCCCGAGCAGATCTCTAGTGTTGTTTAGCATCAGGTATTTAGACCCAAAGTGAGCCTATTATATGGATTATAAAGACAGAATTACGCTTCGATTAGTCAAACAGCAGCATAATAGATGGTGCAGCCAGCCGGGGAATTTTCCCTCTCTTTTTTCACGTTCTGTTGGCTCTTGGACGCCGGCCGAGCTCACTTTAAGCAGAAACAGAAGACAGTAATGGAAACTGGCTGCTCTCTCCTAAACAAAGGCATGAAATAAAAATGGTCGCTTTTTTTTTTGTCACTTTTATCATTTGTGATGAATCGCTGACAGATAATGTTTCAGTCTGCTGTGAGAAATGTGCGAGCTGTTGTGCATGTGACTTTCCCTCTCAGCGTTATGAGCATGTTGTGTTTATGCACGTGTGTGTGTGTGTGTGTGAGACAGAGAGGACCATTAGTGGCTCTAATGCGCACGCTAAACCTATTGTCTCGTCCTGATCATCCTTCACTCTGATAGCCCTCAACGGCACAACCTTGTGAGCCTTTAAAAACAGATTAATAAAAATAATTTTATCCTCCCTCTGACAGCAGCCTGGAAGGCATTACTGCGGGGCGGCAGACAGACCCTCGGACGATCTCCAGAAGCGGATTTAGCAGCATTAACCAGACAAATTAGGGCCTCTGTGTCCTCACAGAGCCAAGAGAGAAACTCGCTGTCGTTCATAAACAAATCCACCCAAGTTGTTAATCTAACTGCTCTCCTGCTGCTTCTGAGGCCACCCATGCTCACATACCCCCGACACCTCCTAACCTGCTGGAGTCAAGGTCGTGTTAACCGATTACAAGCGATGGAAAAACAAATAGCCGAGCGAAAGTGCATCGAACGAGAATTAGGCGTGAAAATAAACGACAACAACCTCAGCGGAACAGGGCTTCACTTGTAGCCGAATTGCACTCTCGCAGCCTTATTTGCTTTCAGAGTTTCAAAAACCCTCCCCAGATGTGACATTGATACATTTAAAGCTCAGGGCCATTCCTATTTGCATTTGCAATAAAATGCCTGAGATTGTGTTACAGAACATGGCTAATCACATCTCTGAGCCTCGCCGCCGTGCAAGGCAGGAAGCAGGCGGTTTGTATCAGAGCAGCGTGTGTTTCTAGTGGATCACAATCACAGCACCCCTGCGCGATCCATCATGGAGCAGGGCGCCGAGGCTGCCAGAGCGGGGCAGAGGCCTCGACCCGTATAACATGAGATAAGAAAGCAGGGGAAGTCTCACCAGTGATGTATCACCTCGATGAAAATGTTCCCCTCTGCCTGCAGGAGGTGAAGAGAGTAGGTGCTGCTCAGTCTGTAAATAAAGCTTCACCTCACATCTGGTTTCTCCTGATCCGACATGCCGCCGTTCGTTCAGCTCATCCGTCACATGTTGACTGTTTGTGCTAATAGAGTGACAACATTTAAGTGATTCATTAACGGATGTAAACAGAGGATCGGCTCTGACCCGGTCAGACGTCACATATCAGTGGCTTTTATTCAAACTACCCAATTAGCTGTAGAAATCTGAGTTACTCCAGTGTGTAACTACGTCTGATGCAGATATAGACTTACACAACGGAGTAAAAAAGACGCATACATGCAAACTGACAATGCATCTTTAATTTTTTTAAACGTAAGTGGACCCAAATGTAGAGAACAAACCTTAAAATCACGAGCTAATCATTTTGTTTTCTTGGTATCTTACAGAATATTCAACCTATTATCACAAGACCCTAAAAAGTTGATCTGATTTAAGCTGATCAATGCATCAGAAAGTAGTTTACAAAGGTCTTTGTGTCTTTCCTCTACAGATAACATTCATTAGCCTGCTGCTGTCATTTTCTCCTGATAAAGTCTCTCGTTATCTTGATAAATCGTCCCTGTGTTTTCTTGAGATAACATGATTAACTTTTGAACTCAAGATAACAAGATTCAGTAATTAATACTTGAATTAACCCCCGCATAAATAGTCTACAATCCGAGTCGGGAAGGGATGATAAATGAAGATCTGGAACAACAAAGTGTTTACACTGTCGTGAGCTCGACAAGTGAGACAGTGGCCCAATCCTAATCTCCACCCTGTAGCCTCCGCACTGAACCCTCGCAGACGGTAGTGACGCAGTGCGTGAGTCCTAGAGGGTCTGAGAACTGCATAAAAATGACATCACAGGTTGCCTGGAAACAAGATGAGCCATTAAATAATTAGAAAAAAAGCCGACCTCCGGCATGTGTTACAGTGTTTACAATGTGTTTGCAGCTGTTACAATGTTAAAATTTCATTTAGCAGACACTTTTGTCCAAAGCAACGTACATCTGAGAGTTAGTACAACACAAGCAACGATCAAGACAGGAGGGAACAAAGTCAGTAAGTGCCAACAAATAGGCTGTCAACATCCATGCTTGTGATTTTGTGGGGGTTTTTTTCAAACTTTATTGATTACTTGGTTGGTTGTCTTTCAAATCAGAATGTCGGAGGTTCGATTCCCAGCTCCCTCAGGCTACATGCCGAAGTGTCCTTGGGCAAGACACTGAACCCCAAATTGGCATAGCCAACGGGTATGAATGTGATAACTGATTGACAGTTGGGCACTTTACATAGCAGCCTCTGCCATCAGTGTATGAATGTGTGTGTGAATGGGTGAATGTGATATGTAGTGTAAAAGCAGCTTTGAGTGGTCGCAAAGACTAGAAAAGCGCTGTATAAGAACAGTCCATTTACCAGTAACGCACGTCAAAGTCATTGGGTGAAGAAGGGGATTTGGCTAATGACAGCGTCAGAATCAGCAGCCTGAACACTGGCCTCGCAGACATATTAAATAAAGTGATGCTTCTCATCATCACTCACAGCTGTATGTGAAAACTGAGGTGTTGCCATGTGTGATGACACTGATGGCGAATAGAAATCCCTGTGTGCTCACTGCCTCAGGATGCAATCTTGGTATAATCCCACATGGTCCAGATGAGAAGATGAAAAAGAGTGAATGCTACTTTTTCATCACAAAGCATGAGATCTGTGTCGATAGGAGCTCAGACACTATAAATATAAATAAGGTTTTATATATAGGTGCCAGCTAAAATGAAGATAAGTGGTGTTAAACCCAACAGATGCTTGAAAACCAAGCTAGCTAGCTGGTTGTTTGGGCCTGAAATGTTAAGAAATAATGTGAAAAAATCACTAATGTAAATCAAGTGTTAGTCCTAAAGCCTCCTAAAAATGTCAGACTGTTGACAATAATGAGTCTAGATTTGAAAGATGCACACAAAACACTTCTCAGCATGTGTTACACGCTGTAGCCGACAAAGTGCACAACAGAGTGATCGCCAGAATCAAAAAGAAGAAAGAATAAATATAATGACGATGAGAAAGATTGGACTAGGTCACGACAGAAGCCTGTGTACTCGGGTCGGTGTGACTCATCTCCTGCCAGAGCAGAAGAATTATGTTGAGATAATGCCGGCCTAAAGCGATAACCTTCCCGTGCACCGAATGCAATCAAACACTGACTCTTCAGCCACTTCATATTCTTTAAACGCAACCAGGCTGAGGTTGATTTCAACAAGGAGGAATAATCAATCATACTTGTGAATCAGTATCAGCATCAGAAGCACCGGATGAGACTGAGGGTGACAAAGTGCCTCGACAACAACTTCGTCTCCCATCAGACTGTTAGTCACATATGACTTTTCATTAGTCACCAAAAGGAGCTTCATTAATCAGCAGCTCCACGCACACAGGCTAAAATTAGCAAAACACAAGAGGGGAAGCCCTCTGCTGCTCCTCAAACTCAGGTTCTCCTTCTTCAGAGTGAGCAGAAGGAGAATCAATAACTCCAGACTGACACAGCTGGCCATGTTTCTCAGCAGGTAATCCACTTGTAATCTAGTGTTGAAAGCCACCAGGAGGGCATCTCCGCAGGATCTGGATGCAGTCTTCATGTTTAATGCCGCAATCCTTCAAGCCACTTTCATGCCTGACGCGCCATGGAATGCAGCGCAGCCCGCCGTTCCCACCATGAGAGGCCTGACCCTCTACCGACCACAGAAAATACTATAAATAGTTTGACTTATGAATATGGAGAGCTCATAATATTGGAGAATAATATCGGCTCTTTGCTGTATTGATTCCATATCCTCTGTAGCTGTGGGAGCGCTGGATGTTTACACATCTATGCGTACAGTTCAAGGGCACAAGTCTGGAGCTTAACCCTTCAAACTGTCTGATGTAACCCTGGTCTTTAGCACCCAGTGCTTACAGAACAGATTAGGGCCTCATATTAACTTTCCCAATTGAGAAACTTTTACCAAAATACTGTCAGTTAACAATTAATTGTTTGTGATCATTGCAATACGGCTGCACATGTGCCATCTGAAGTGGTTGTGTATCTAGACAAACCAGACCTTAGGGCATCCATCATTGTTTTGAAGTGACATCCCCTTATTTTCTCTCTTTACTCAGCTAAGGCCAAAGATTTCAAGGAAACAATGACGTTTGTAAAATCTTGTGGCTTCTGTAGTTGGCATTTTGGCCCCCAATAAGTTCAAGGTCAAGGCAGTTGAGGGAAATATATGGTTCGCTCATCAGTCTTTGGACCGCTACTCCGAGGACAACAGTTGTCCAAATCAGTGCTCATGATGTATTAGCTAGCTTAGTCGTTATTATGTTCCAGTTCTGCTTTTAAGTAACTGCACTCATCAGTAACACAAAGACAAAATCCTCATCATTGGTGGCCTCAGGTGCTTCATTGCCATCATCAAAACCTCCAAAATCAAAGAAAATGGCACTTTGAATTAAACCGTGTATGTATTGCGGTCTCATTAAGCAAGTTATTAAAAACAAACCTCTTCATTAATGTGCCTCTATTTATTCATTGCAACCATCACGAGGCCAAACGGGAAATTAAACATCGAATCCAATCAGAACATGTTTTAGAAACAAATACTTTGATTACGTAAATTTTATCATGAAAGAACTGGGCATGGTGTAATAAAGGCACAGGCATTTGAGGGTTAAATAACTACCAGAAATACACATGGTCAGCATTAGCACTTTGGCAGAATTGTGTGTGTGTGTGCGGGAGTGTGTTTAAGAGTCAAATAAAGGAGGAGAAGAAGAAGTTATATAGAGAAAGGTGATGACTGGTAAATTCGTGAGACGTTTTCCTGTATTTGATTATTTTTGCTTTCATTTTTCTGGTTGTTTCTTGTTGCGGTTGGAAGCGTGGGGAATATGTGCATTGAGTGAGAACACACATATATGCTTGTAAACCCCAACACAATGGTGGAGACAAGTTAAGACTGTTTGAGGTTGTTGTGCTAACTCTTAAGTCAACAACATGATGTTTAATACTGTACACTGGGCCATCTTGCAAATCAGCAGCTACAAGTGGCAGTGATGTTCAACTCTCTCAAAAGCTGTTTGAACTTCCCCAGCACCCGTGATGGTCTGCCAGTAGACTGCCAATGGCCTGCTGATGTATGTTTCCCATGAGGGGCAGAACATTTTACACTGTGGCGGCCAGCTTTTCTTGGACTGCGCACTCACTCACTGCTGTTCCACTTTAATGTTTTGATTCTTCACTTCTTGACTTCCTGCCACAAATAATTCGAAAACCAAAACTTTATTGGAAGGGAAGTCTTATTGGGGCTGGAAAGGAATGATACTCTGTGTGGAGAGTTTATAGGGTGTTGTATTAATTTTAGTTTGCAATACAGGGAAGAAAGTGTAAGGAATGGGTTTATCAGTGTGTCGCGCTAAGCATCTACTGAACCTCCAGTACTGGTGCCATTGCTTGATATAGTGACCCTGAAGAACATGGTTTTTCAGCTTGGATGTCAAGTCTATTCTTATAGATGCTACTACTAGCAAAATATCTTTCCATCATATGTGTGCAGAGTCCATTTTTAAAGCTTCCATTGTGGAAGCAGCTGCCTGTCGTGGCGTCAACCTAAGAACCCTCTGGAGGACACTGGCATTGAAGGAAGCTGTCAGGCTAAAGAACGAGGCATTTTGGGTTTGGAAAGCCCAAGGGTCCCACAAAGCAGCTCATGGGCAAAAGGTGGCCAGGAGGGCTGTTGCTTCAGTGGCTGTGGAAGGAAAAACCCAGGTTTTGGAGAAGTTAGGGGAGGCTATGGAAAAGGACTTCTGGATGGCCTTAATGGAGTTCTGGCAAACTGTTAGACCCTCCTAACAGCAGGGCTTAGCTCAGTCAGAAGAACTGCTGACCCTGACTGAGGATTGTGTCGAACATTAGAAAGAGCACTTTCAGGAACTCCTGAATCCAGTCAACGCCTCCTTTGATAAAGAAGCACAGTACAAAAATTCAGTGGTTGCCTCTCTTATATCCTTGGCAGAGGTCCCTGAGGTCATCAAGGAGCTCCTCAGTGACAGGAAGCCAGATTCGGATGAGATTTGCCTTGAGACGCTGAAAAATGGATCATGAGATTGACAGAGGGGTTGGCATTGCACTGAATTGTCCTGGTGAGCAGGGAGCTGTCCTGGCAGGCAAAGTATTCGATTCACCTGTGAATCTACTTTCCAACCCTTACCTTTGGTTATGAGTCATTTGGGTAGTGGCTGAAAGAATGAGATCACAGAGACAAGAAGCCAAAATGAGTTTCCTCCACAGGGTGGCTGGACTCTGGCCATAAAGATGGGGTAAAGAGCTCAGACATCCGGAGGGAGCTCGGAGTAGAGCCACTGCTCCTTCCCATCGAAAAGCATGTTCAACTAGAAGGAGACCCTAGGGAATGCCTTATTTTTTATTCCAATATCGACAGTCGTAGCTAGATATCGGAAGTCTGCTTTTGTCTAGAGATTTTTTTAAATTAAGGACCTACTGTATTCATCAGTTGTGAAGAATTTTCTAGTGGTCGATCTTAAACTTTAATCCGCTTGTGTTAAGTAAGAATGGAAAGCTGGACAGGTGTAGCAAAAGGACCTCGGGGCTCTGCCTGTGGAGCAATCAAAATATTGGACATGATGAGATTTGAAGTCTGTTTTTATGTTTGTGTACTGAACCACAGAGTAAAACATAACTCATCTCACCGTTGGTCCGTAGCCAGCACCGTGTTGTGGTCCAAAAGTCGTGCAGGCAGATGAAAGACGTGTCCTCTCTACCACACACAACTCCACAGGACTCAGAGCGCAGCATGCTGGGATAAAAACTTAGAGGCCTGGCTCTTTGAAAACACTCACTAAGTTGTCTCTTTCTCTCTCTGTGTACTTTCTGACTTTCTAATTTCCACTTTCTCTCCCCAGCCATGTTCTGTTTTGCTGCTTCGCCTGCAGAATAAATAAATACACTTCAGCGCTATCGGTTTTCCATACCACACAGCTCCCCCAGTCGACAGAAACATGTCAAACCGCGCAAATAAATAGCTCCCCTGTAACCCAAATAGTGTAATTGCTCAGATCCTGCACCCCTGCCTGTTCTCTTCCTGAACATAAGAACAAGTTCAGTAACCCCCGCTGCCCCCACCTTGGTGTGAGGACAGGAGGCTGGGTCTGCCCCAAGTACTAAACACCTAAACCTCAACCTCCACCCACTCAGCAAGACAGGGGGGCTCTTCTTCACCCGTACACCCCATCAACTTAATGTAAAACACTGCTCAACATCGGTTCCAATTAAACTTTAATGATCCCCGAAGGGACTTAAGGGTCATTTCAGCCGCACATACGAGGACAGAGCCAAAAAACTTTGGAACATTTGGCAATCAAGGGATTTAACGTAGTTATACAACCAGCAATTTAAGCATTTAAAGAAACTACAGGAAAACTGCACAAATTTAATACATATATATGATTTGAAATGATGTGCTAATTGGCAGCAAGCAATGCGACATGACAGCTGTTGCAGTGGGATTGCAACCAAAAAATGAGAACGATTTAAAGTATTAGGCCTTTTGGAGAACTTTGGAGACATTCGTAATTTGAATACCAGAGTGCAGAATTGCATCATGGGTAGACTTACAAGCCTTTCAGCTGCAGTTTGATGTAAATAAGTACGAGTGAAGGCTCAGTTTGGAGGTCAAAACAGTTTAGCATGCAGACCTTTGACCTCAACCTTTCTTTAGCTCTGTCCTGCGCCTGAACCCAGAACTCACACCTTCTCCCCCATGTTGCTGCTGTTACCTCCGGGTGCACCAGTAAACAGAGGGATGTTTCCCCTCCTCGGTGACATTCAATAGGTTCAGTGGAGATAAACTGTGAGGGCACAGTAGTTGTACGCACCAGGCTCAGGCCTCCTCTATTTGACCCCAGAGGACATGCTAAAGCAGGTCTGCTCCACTGGACTTCAGTGAGAGAGAGAGAGGGATCATTTACCTTCATAAGGACGAGAGAGTCCTGTGTGTGTGTGTGAGAGAGAGAAGCAGTGTGAGAATCAAGATGTTCTCCAGTTCAAGCTAAGGAAATGAAAAGTGTTTTCAAATGTTTTCACAACCTGGGAGGGGGTTTAAGGACCCCGCTAATCACAACCACACGGCGAACCCTATTTTGACGCCTACACACTGGATTACAGTATAAGCTGAACTGTGTGAAAACATCGTTTACCAATGCAACACTATCTCATACACCAATCTGGTTTTGATAAAGAATAGACAAAATTGGCTAACTTGAATTTCCTAGCTGGAGCCAGTAAAGTAATGCAGTATACCGAACTGCAGCTGAACATAACTACATGCATTTCCCCAATCATGACTCAAACGTATAGAAACTCCTGAATCCCATTTATACTTTTATCTAATCCGGCCTCTCTCCCCGGCTCTTCTGAATATTTATGCTTTCCAGAGTCTTACACTGTAGTCACCAGGGGCAGGTCTGAGACGTGTAATTGCTTCCATCCTGGTTCATGTGTTTACATTACAGAGCTTTGCCAGCAAAATAAATGTTTTCTAGATGTGTAAACAAAGCAGCTAATGGCGACAAGAATGGTCCAGCAGTGGTTTTATCACATGATGTAGGAATACAGTAGTAGAATCTTTTGGTTAATAAAGCTCAAATTAAAGTTTTCCACTAAGTGACCTCTAGGTAACATCTTCTGCATGATTACCTCGTACATTTGTTGAGGTCGTAGTTTGAGATGCAGACAGGCTGAAGCATTTCCTTCTTCATCTTTACATCAGCATGAATTTCCTGACTCTCCACAGGCGCTTTATGATATAGAACTAGCACTATAAGCACGACTGATAAAAGACAGCTGTCTATATTTTCTTTTTCTGTACATTACCAGCTGTGAAATGAAATGTGTTTTCTCTCGTACTCAGTTCAGTTCTCTTTTGAAGGTATTTACTTGAGTATTTCAATTTTATGCTGCATTATATTGTACCTCTTTATATACTGCGTTCATCTGAGAACTACAGTTCCATTTCTGTTGTAAAGTGATAGTTTAATAAAACACATTGAGTTTTATTAATGAAATCAGTGGTTCCAAAAGAAAACTTTTTTGAAATTGCAGATTTGCATATATACTGTATGTATACTATTCTTCATTTTGGCTACTCCCAGACTTTTTTAGCCACTTTTTTTTACTCTTTTCTTACTCTCTGGGATTTAGCTACTTTTTTTGCTACTCCAAGATTTAGCTACTTTTTAAGCTACTTTGTAGCTACTGTTTTTTAGCTACTCCAAGACTTTGCTGTTTTTTTAGCTTCTCCAAAATGTAGCTACTTTTCTTTTTTTCTTTTTTTACTTTTTTTAGTTAGGTTTTAGATACTCTTTTCTTACTCTTGGGGATTTCGCTTCTTTTTTAGCTACTCCAAGATTTAGCTACCTTCTAACTACTTTTCTAGCTACTTTTTGCTACTTTTTTGGCTGCTTTTTTTAATAAACTTTTTAGATACATTTTAGCTACCTTTTTTAGCTACTTTTTAGCTACTCCAAAACTTAGCTACCTTTTCAGCTACGTTTCTATCTACTTTTTTTTTTGGCTGCTCCAGGATGTAGCTACTTTTTAGCTACTCAAAGGTTTAGCTACAACAGGGAGTTTTTGCTACTTCAAGATTTAGCTATTTTTTAAGCTAATTTTTTAGCTACTCTTTTTTTAGCTACTCCACTATTTAGCTACTCCACGAGTAGTTACTCTGGGATTCAGCTACTTTTTTGGCTACTCTAAGATTAAGATACTTTTTTAGCTACTCAAAGGATTAGCTACTCCAAGATTTAGCTACTTTTTTTGCTACGCCAAGATTTAGCTACTTTATTCTTTATTCAAAAAGAATAATGACCTGAAACCTCTGCTCTCCTCAGCTTTAAGAAGCTTTTAAGTAAGTTTCAGCACCAGCTCTCCTGCCCACAACTTTACTCTTACAGCCTACATGACACCTGTTTTCAGCATTCACAGTGTAGTCTTAATATTTCAACAGCATTATCAGAGAAATAAGGCGAACCCACAGGTACAGGTTCATCATGATTCTGAAAACAACTCTGAATGATTGAAGTTTAACACACAGTCCAAATAAGATTAAAATGTCTGCCTATTTCTGCAGCATACTTATGCAAAACAAGCCTGTCCTTTTTGGCAGGCCGCTGTCCTGCACTATTCACTTTGCATCTCCAACCAGCCAAGCGCCACCCCCACCTTGCCCCCTTTAGTGGCACAGCCTCCTCTAAAAGCTTTTTTAATTATGGCAGCCATTAAAGCAGGGCTGGCTCTGGGCTCTGACTGATGGTTGTGTATGCACCACTGCTCCCCTGAGCCAGCCACATGCTTACATGCACTTATATGACCACACACACACACTCACACACATGTATTTACAGTATACACTCATGCACGCACAAACGACGTGCACGTATGCATATAAAATGCACCCGTAGACACAAAATGCTTTGACCAGACAACCAAACTGGCTCCAGTGGCATTAAATCTGTCTAATCATCTTTTTTTAAATCTGTAAAAGTGATGGTGGCATGCCCTCATCTACTCAAGAGAGCGGGGAAGGACAGCGAGAAAAGAGCAGGAGCAAGGGAGCAAAGAAAGTAGAAGAAAGCGGAGGAGGAAGGGTGGCAGGGCGCAGAGCTATAAAACTTTGCATTCACCATGTGTCTCCCTTAAGAGGAAGTTTGTGTCTTCTGTTAGTTTATTCACATAAAAAACTGAGCGAGAAAATAAATGCAGGGCTAAAGATAGAAAGGGTGGCATGGCAGCTTGTATGACTCATCCATTGAAAACAGACAAGCACACTTTCAATTATTGATCACCTATCATAAAACAAAAATGAAATGGTGACATCATGCGCTTGATGAGTCTCACTGCTGACGCTTGCATATAACAGGGGGAAACCAGAGGCTGGAAGTACAAATACTTTGTGACTGCTCTTAAGTCGAGGTTTCAGTTATCTGTACTTTACTTTAGTATTTTTAACAGCTATTTTCTTTTCCCTCCTACGTTTACATCCTACATTTGAACGAAAATATCTGTACTTTCTACTTCTTCAAAACAGGCTCAAACTTGAAATGTATTGCATTTGATAGGAATAACTAATAATTTTGTATTGTTGCACGCTGCTTCCGCAACATTCAGACTGATTTCAACCTAAATTGATTGGATAATGACAAATTGATGAGACAATTCCTTGGCATATCCATCCATGATCTTATACCGCTTATCTCGGATTATCCAGGGTTGCCATGGAGCTGAAGCCAATCTCAGCCGTCATTGGGTAAGAGGTGGTGTACACACTGCACTGATTGCCAGGGGCGAATCCAGACTTTTTCGACTGGGGTGGCCCAACTGGGGCACTGACTTATGCAGGGGTGGCATAAAGAATGCCCGCCTAGACAACAGAGTGGCAACATATAAATCTTTTAAGCCAAATTCTGTAAGGACTCAAAAATAACATGTATGTCCAATGTAACAATTTAAAGTACTAACAAAAAGAAATGCACCCCTTTGACATGCACAGAAAGCTACTAGCAACCAGTTGCAATGCAGCCCAAATAGTTTATTTTAACGTCCTGCCTCTGACAAGGCAAACAGCAAATCATAGTTAAGGATTTTGGGGTGGCACCTGAGGTGGCCAATCAGATTTCAAGGGGGGTCCAGGCCACCCCTGGCCACCCCTCTGATCCGCCCCTGCTGATCGCCAGTCAATCGTATAGAAACAGACAACCTTTCACGCTCAAACACCCTCACACACCAATTAACCTAACGAGCATGTCTTCCTTGACTGTGGGAGGAACCCGGGGGAACCCACGCATACACGGGAAGAACATGCAAACTCCAAACTGTAAGGCCCACTTTGTCCGAACCGACAGTGCCAACCACTGCACCACCGTGCACCCCCTCCCTGGCATATCCATCAGTACATATTATACACAAGAAACTTAATATGACTAAAACAAAAAGAAGTTGGTGCTACTTTATTTTAACCTATTCATACAGAAGCTGAATCAGTGCGTCCTCTTTTCCCAGGGAAGTATCTGTACTTCTGCTTTATTAAAGAATGTTCTTTTGCCTCCTCTGGAGGAAACCTGCAGTTTGCCTTAGTGCCTCAGGGCCAGGCAGCAAAATAAGATGTATGTCCACAATGTTGCAAGTACAAGTGTAAGTGCTCCCAGGCCGGTTCTACCTGTGAGAACGTGTCTGTGTTTATGGGGTCCCATGACCGTCTGGCCTGCATAAGACACTAATCCAATTGTCACCATTCTAAGAGACGTATTTGACCCCAGGGCTTCATGGGGTCACGCTCGCTTCCTGTTTGGACCAATGGGAAGACTCCATCAGTGGTCTGACAGGCTGCTACAGCCGCTCTCGGGTTACACCGCCCGGCTCTGGGAGCCACAGTGCTCCCAGGGGTAGTTCTCCGAGGTGTCCATATGTGATGCGTGGAAGTGGGATGGGGTTCTGGGAGGGTCGCCCAGCCACAGAGCTGCGACCACTTCAAAGGGTCCCTGTCCTTTGGTTTCCCTGAGGGCACCCTGCTGTTTTCCCTCTGTGGCAACCCCCCGACAGGGTCCGGCCCACCTCACAATGGCTGGTGACGCAAAGGCCTTGAAGTCGGACACCTTCCCAGCAGCCCCGCCTGTTGACCTTCCCTGTGTGTGTGATGTTCAGAGCATCCCAGCTGATAGTGGCTCCTCTTTAATCTAAAACAGTGTAACTTGAGGAGGCCACATCCGGACCACATGATACAGTCATACTGGCCATATGGAAGAACCTGCCTCGCCTACACTACCTTTAAAAGAAGCTCTTATATTATATATAGGTTGTGACATATTGCAGGCCTCTTCGTTATCAGTGCGGACAACAAAAGAGAAGATACGATGACCATAACAAAGCCTCTTCTGTTCTCTGAGTTATAATTATGCATGTGATGGATGACCCATTAAAAAGGTGAGATGAAAGATCTGCTTTATGTGATGAGTTTTAATGATGACCTTTTCTTTGTGTTTTTAGAGTGTGAAAAGCAGTTGGTTATAATCAAAGGTAGAGTGTGGGTTTGAAGAACTTTTCTAAAGTTCTTAAAAACATGGACTTTTACTTTATTGCATATTCCAAATATGGTGATCCACTGAACAGTTGTGACAGATGGCTGGTCACCTACAGTTTTTCCTTGCCACTGTGGCCGAGTGCTTGTGTCGCGCGGCGGTAGTATAAGCTTTATATCTATCTTTTAAGTATTTTTATGTGTATGTAGTTTGCATGATTTTATTCGCACTATTTCACTCTGGTTTATGGCGGCTAATGTGTGATTTTATTCTTGTTTTAGTTTAGGTTGAACTGGTTTGTTTTATTTTGAAATGTTTGTGTGTTTTAACCAAACATATTTACTTCCTGCCTGCACATTGATTAGTGTTTAGTGTGATTACCTGCACCTGTGGAGCTCTCTGTCTGATGACTTTCCTGCCAGCTAATAGGGTACGAGAGCGGAGCAGCCTGTGACCAATCGGCGACCAGAAGGTGGGACTACAAGCCAGGAAGCTGCCAATCTCGGATCCAACGATAATAGACTTCCTTTCCCGCGTGCTGCAACGTTTACAGAAAAAGAATGAACAGGTCTTAAGTTTGCTGAAATTTCAATATGATGCAGATTTGTACAAAGAATGAAGCTTTGTCAGGTCTGTCGTCAAGAGGAGAAGAAAACAACTTTTAAAATGCTCGTTTGTTGAACAGAGGTCGGATCTATAATTTCTGATGCATTTCAGGAAGTCGGGAACTCTGAACAGCTTTCGTGACACAGCATCAAGGGAATTTATCACAAGTTGAATTTTAGATCTAGAGCAGATTGTTAGCTGTTAGCATGCAGATTAATAAGAAGCTAAATCGTCGTCATATGGCACTGATGGGAGCCGGGATGTCATTACGACGCATTACGTTCCGCCTGCTTTCGTTCTCCACATGGACTGTTTTTCCTGCACACGCCGCAGCCTGCTGATACGTGATTGGTCACTTGCCATCCCTAAAATCCACGTCCCTGTCTACAGTAAATAGAGATTACAAAGTGGCAGCAGGAGCTGATAGGAGGTAATTTGGCGCTATATAAATTAAAACTGATTGATTAGAGATATTCCACTTCCAACTGTAAAAAGTCTTTATTTCACTCCATAAAACTTTGATTTAAAGCTATCTTACTGCGTCCAGTGACAGCAGAGCAGGACGACTGAGGAAAACAAAGCCCAGACTTACAAGTGAATCGGCCATAGCTCTAAATATTGCTCATACTCTCCTTTAATCTCATTCTTTGGAGGTGATGGATTCGCTAAACAGGCCAAACCACCAAAAGGCCCCTTCATTAGGGAACTCTGGAGCATGACCTCGAGCCACAGCTTCTTTTCTCTCCATTGCCTAACCAACAGTGATGGCCATCACTCACGGCGATTAAGTAAACCCCAGTGTTAATAGATTTCCTATGGAAGGGCTTCTGACAAACCTAAATGTATTCAGGCTGAGGCCCTGAGGCACTCCGCCGTGATCCATGGCTCCACTAACAGTCCAGGAAATGTTTATGAGCGGACCAACTGGCTGGTTAAGGTCAAAGGTTACATAAAAAGCCAGATTGGGTTAAACCGTGTCATACGATAGACACTAGAGGGAGTTTGAACGGACCCCGTCATGCCTCGCAGTGGGAAGTGTTGAATTGGCTCGCTGGGCTCCCTGTGATATTTATTTTTAGTGTTAGAGGGAGGTCAACAGGCGACGCAGAGGGAAAGTGCCAAAGCTGAAACCCACTGGTGTGAAGAGTGAGTCACTTTCACCTCCCAGGTTGTCAAAACCCAAACAAACAGCAACGCAGCTCTGAGTCGCTAACACCTTCAGACAAGCCTGGACCAAAACATGAGCGGTGGACGGGGCAGCGGCAGAGCAGAGGAACATGAACAGACGAGGATTTATCTGCTCCTGGATTAATGCAGAGATTAGGTGTCATCCAATGTAAGCGTCGGTCTACTGTACCACTTCTCACATCGAACTTCTGTCAGTCTGTCTTTCTCTAGACAGGGGCAACTTTCTGTAAACATCGCTGACAACGAAGTGTAATGAAATTAAATTTGAAGATTTATGTGAATCAATTCTGACACTAAAAATAAAGACAACCAGATTTAAAGTCTACAGCAATGCCAGTGGACCCATGACAAGTAGAGAAGACAGAAAGTCTGTCTGTCTTAGACCCTAACCACGACAAAAATCTATGGTTTATATTCAGACCAGACTGTGTTGACTGGTCTGAGACTACAAACTTTGTCAGACTGGCTCAACTTCACAAACGTTTGTCAAAAGACAAATTAGCTAAATAAAAAATTACTCCTTTGGATTTGTTCCTGTTATTTCTCGCTGCTTTAATCTTCAAACAATGTTCTTTCTGACCTCTTCATGGAGCCAGCGGACACTTAGAGCTGCTCTTTTAGAACTATTATTGTGCAACCCATCTGCTAACGCCGGGAAGTTTGTGGCTGCTGGCTTCATGCTGAGTTCCATTTACCTTGGAAGTGTGACATGGAAACTAGGAAGTCCAGAGGTGACCGTGTTCCAATAATTTGGAAACCAGTATTCCACAGATTTGGGGAAGTAGCTTGGTTAGCCGCCGTTAGCAATAACAGCTAATATAGGACAGGGTTTGGTGAGGCTCTTCTGGCTGCGTTTCAGTTTAAAGATCCAACTGGAAACTTGGTTAATTAATGCTGCTTTCCATTTGAAATTGAAAGATCCCTGTTCAAATGGAACGCAGTACCAACTATGCTAACCTTAGCATGCTACTATGGCTATAATCTGCATGTTTACAAGTAGTATTTCATAAATTAAAGTGTTGGAACAGTGGAAATGTCGCCACGTGGCACGTACATGAAGAGCAGAAACGACAACAAATCTTTGCACCAAATTCCTCACAAGCCGTGAACTTCACTCCAAAGTGTTGGAGCGACAGACTGCCAACAATCCTTCACTGAATCCAAACCGAGAGCTTTGCAGAAAAAGGAACATTTGGATGTGACAGGCCTCTGTGTCTGAGCCTCTTCTTCGTCTGGGTCTGGAAGTAATCAACTCCTTTTCAATGAGGAAATGAGAAGCAAAATTATAAAGCAGGGAGTCCATAATGTGCATCCCTGCCCTTCTGCAACTTAATTAACCTTCTGTGGTACATTTAAGAGGTCGAAGCAAAGCTAGGAGAATATTAAACTTCATGTTTAAAGTGAGAGAAAACATGCTTATTACATTCTGTAGGAGAAAATCTGCGTGGCAAACTAAAAGGAAAACTTCGACTCTCCTGTTCTTAAGGACTAAGCAGGAAATGAAACCAAAAGAAAAGGGGGATCTGTGCAGGATTAATGGATCCTGAGTGTGTAGACCTCCTCAGAGCTGGAGATTTGATCCATCCCGACCTCTTTTCATCCCTCAATCCACATTTAAACCTCCCTTCATCCCTCGGTCCGCCATGTTTCTCGTGCCAGCGTCTGTCATCACTCCTGCTTCCCTCCTGACCCGGCGTTTTAATGGGCCCTGTGCTCTTTTCAAGGAAGACGTTGATTAGCAAAGGACACGATGACTGACAGCTCTGTCGCAGGAAAGCTCGCGGAGATTCAATCAGGGCATTGTTGCCTTGAAGTGTGTTGTATATTTTATCTCTGAAGATTAAGGCAGTGAATGAGTGAAAAAGTAACTGCTGATGTTCGCTGACATTTATTGACTATATATTTTTCCCTCTTTTACTTTAAATTCTACTTTTTCAACACACATGATGCAGTACGTCCGACTGAATTGAGAAAACGTATCTGTATGTCGTTAACCATAGACAGATGTATTTCCGTTCAACTAAATAGCTCTTTTAAAATTGAACGAAAGAACCTCTAAAATGTTGTCAGATTTTGTTTTCTTATGTTTCATTGAAGCTTATTGATATCCAGAGGAGCCAGAAGATGGCTCGAAGGGCTTTCCTTTGATAGCAGCACCCCCTAGTGTCTGGTGGACTACAGAGTCATTGCTCACTCTGTAATCACATCTGGATACATGTGTTTGCAGTTCAACACACACATCTGTATCACATCTGGAGTGGCACTGTGAGGTCATTTTGCCAATACAAATATAATCTCAACATGAGAAAAAAAGCAAACAAAGTCATGATTAGGAATTTATGATTACATGGGAACATGAAATGTGATCGTTTGGGGCATTTAAAGGGGCAGTACACCTTAAATCAAAATGTTTCTCTCACTTACTGATAGTTTTGAGAAACTAGACGGTGATATTTCTGCCACAACTGAATTACAATAAAGTCGAATCAAACACAAAGAAGAAAAAATAACACTTTTAAAAAATCCAAACCAAGTGACTTTACAGAAACAATGTTTTGGTTACTGTCTATAATCCTATGAATCATTTCTGTTGGAACTACTTTTTACCGAACAAATAGGTCCAGTTTCAATGTCCGACTAAACTCTTAGCAATAAATCCTCACATACTTTCATCAAACACATCATCAGCATTGGTACTGTGTGAGGGTTTTTATCACTGATTTGTTCACACGTTTGTGAGCATAAAAGTTTGAGGCAGAATCTCTGTAGTTAAAGTGATAATCTCGAAGATTTTCATGTAAATAAAAGTCTGTTCAGCACTATCTATTGGCGAATGAGGTAACACAATGGTGATTGAGCCTATGGCCCACTGATGAAAGCCTTTGCATTTGCAGTATTACAGACTGGGTGTCTGTGGCGACATTCACGGAAAACAATCACAAGCAGTGCCCAGTTAGTGACGCATTTTCCATCACCCAGCAGTGGTTGGTCTGCCAGAGAGGGTAGGCGGAGCTAAGCGGCTGCTTTTCCGGTCTCTGCAAGTGTTGCGAGTAAACAGTAATCTACTATGGCTGAACAAAGAAAGAAAAGATCGATGACTACAGATACAACTTCAACAATAAGTGAAAATCCAAAGAAAATTAAACAAATTGGATGCTCAGATGAAGGCAAACAGTCTAAAAAGGAAAGCGACCATCAGCGAGGAAAATCAAGAGTTACAACCTTTACAAAGGGAGCCACCCGGGTGGCTCAGCGGTTGAATCAGTGACCATATACAGAGGCTACAGTCTTTGTCGAAATAACGCAGTCTACAGGTTCAACTCCTGCCCTTGGCCCCCTGCGGCATGTCATCCCCACTCTCTCTTCCCCCCTCTGCCACCATCCACTGTCCTCTGGCTTAAATAAAGGCATAAAAAGCCCCCCCCCAAAAAAACAAAGGGAGCCAACCGTGGACGTCACACATGCAACACTGTCTGGATATCTGGGAAGTGTGCTCCCGCAATTACCGTTTATCACCATAGGTGCTGCCAAAGACAACGAAACTGAGATCTTCAAGGTTACTACTTTAAATAACTTGAATGCTTTCCTTCTTAATACATTTGATGTAAGAGTAAAGAAAGTTGACTCAGAGAAGAAAAATTCCCCCTTCTTAACTTTTTGGAACACCGTCTTCCACACCACTCTCATATAACAGCACTTTGCATTGTGGGTAATTTCCTTGTACAAAGTCAGCAGGATTGACCACTTGATTAATGTGAGTGTTTGGTTTCTACATACACTTACAGATGCAAGCTTGGACACGTCATCAGTGATGTGTTTGGGGTCTTTCAACGTCAGACACCCTCTCCCAGGCGACCCAGCCGGGGTTGATCACGCCCCAGTTTGTGTCGTCCACGGATCACCCCGCTTGAGCCACAGTCTTGACTTCTTTTCCACGTCATCGGAGAAGCAAGTCCCTTAATCTCAAGCCCCCTGAGGACCCTGCAGAATGAGTGGCCGGCAAAACCTCTTTCTTTTTAAAGGCCTCCTCCATCCAGTCTTCCAGCAGGACCACTTGTTGTGTTGTTTTCGACATAACGCGACTCAGAAGGTCGACCAAAGCGCGGTAAAGCAGTTGCAGTTTCACAGTGGGACAGTCCTTAGAGGCAGATCCTGAAACTGGACAGTGTTGACACCTTAGACTTTCTCTGGAAAGAGATGCAGCTGAAAAGTTTGAAACGTAAATGTTTTACAGTGTAAATCCACTTCCTATGTAGCTCATGGGCAGATATCTTAAAAACAAAACTATTAAATATAACACTACTTACCATAAATACCTTGATTAACCTCCATCACCTTGTATTTCCCACTCTACTGAAGCCTCACCTCCACGCTGCAGCTGCAGAAGAGCCCAAAGACACTAGAGGGCAGCCCATGCTCGCGTATACGCCGCGCAGTCCCGGCCTCTGACATCTCACAGGGCTGTCTGCTGCCTGCAGCTCCTCATTCAAACTGAATTATACTGTGAAATAGGATTACGTGTCAAGCAATGCAATGATTGAGCACAATTGTTGGAGTTTGGCAGGAGAGCGGAATAAAAAGGGAAATACACAAACACGGATTCCTATTTGTCACGCTGATGTGAGTCGCCTGTGAAACGACATTAAGATAAGTCGATCCTGGGTGTCAAATGATGGGTATCTCAGCATCCACACAGCCTCACTTTTTTTTTTGTTTTTTTTTCAAGTGAGTAAAAAATAGCAGTCGCTTGTCTCGCTGTTCCCCAGAGAGCACACAGACTGAGTTACGGCCCTGTAATTATGTGCAGGAGTGAGTGTATGTGTGTGTGTATGAATGAACGTGCTCCGGTTTAAAAGGCGTTTTGTTATGGTTGCTGTTTTCTTCAGATTGTGGGCCGGGGAGCGGATCTCCCTTTATGGGTTTGCTGTTTCCTCTCCCAGAGAGAGCTCCCTGATACCCTGGGCAACTGAAGAGGCTGGCTGGAATTATACAGAGACACGTTTAGAGTCTGAAATAATCTAATAAAAACCAAAGCGAGGGAGAGAGAGAGTCGATGAGCTCATTCCCATCTTTCATCAGCATCTCCTGCATCGTAATGAGGAGGGGATCTGTATGTGCGCGCACAGCCTGAGACTTCCCTGAACCCAAACTCTTTCATGTCTGAGTCATGCTGGATTGACAGGCCTCCTTGTGACCCCTCAGAGGCCCTGACCTTTCACCCTTCATGGGGTCAGATCCCTCAGCGTTACTCCTGTCGAGCCAATTAACCCCCACGAACTAGGATCAATTAACCCTTTTGCACCAGCAGCAATCAGATAACAGCGCATGCTTTGTAAGCAGGTGCAGATCAAGAGGTTTCAAATAGCTTGATCCAAAGACTAAATAAGGCTGATGGAGAGGGTCCTGACCTGGTGACAGGAAGATAAAGATGTCAGATAGAAAGGGAGGGGGAAAAGCTCGTCTATGAGTCTAATTAAGCAGGAATGGAGCCAGGGGAGCCTACGTGGCCTTATCTTGCATCTCAGTCCATTAACCTGCTCCTAATGAACTGTGTGCTATTGAGGGGGAGGGGGTCTTTATTAATCACACCCAGCTGAGGAGACGGTCGCCGGCTCAATACTCCTCACGAGCTGGACAAGCAGCCCGCGGGAGGATCAGGATTCCTCGGCAACAATATGACAGAGGGTTTCTTGTTTGTTGTGACAAGCTGGATGCGAAAGCAGACCCAGACTTTCCGAATCAATGATTTCCTCCCACCCACGGTGATGATTACACTTAATGACAGGCTTGGTGATGAGAAATGCCCAAACTGTTGTCTGCGGATTGGTGGGACAGAATGTCAGAAATCTTGTCGAGAGGGATCGGAAACTGCAAACAGAGGCACTCGCACTGGAGCAGGTGTTTTACTGTGGTAGTTGTAATCTATTTAAATTGCTTTTAATTTGAAGGGATTTAGATTGAAGGGGTGAGGGAAAGTGGTGAGGAAGAGGGAGACGCTGGATAGGTGGAGAGAGATACTGTAGGGATAAGGGAGGAGGGAGAAAAGGGGAGAGAGAGAGAAAAGAGATGCACACACACACCAAGAGGGAGAGAGAGTAGAAACTGTTAAAACGTGTGTGTTCGCTCTTGCCAGTCTCAGCATCGCTCAGTGTGTGCAGGAGGCTGCAGCTCAGGATCTCCACTCTAGATATGATCTACACACTCCTCACTTCTTTCTCTCCAAGCTGGGATCCCTTCATTTTGTTTGCATGGATGTTAACAGCCTGCTGCATATTCATGGATTTCTCCTACCACAACTAATCTGACTCAAACCCGGGATTGGCTCAAGAAAAGACAAAAAAAAAAGGGGGTTTCCAGGAGGTTTTCTCTTTTTTTTGGAAGGTGCAGCTCAGCCTGTCTTGGACATGGGACCGTGCGTCAGCCGAGAGGGATCCGGAGTCGGAGGGAGAGCATCTTCCTGAAGGAGGAGAAGCCAGTGTGCAGGAGTTTTTTTTTTAGTTTTGTGTTTTTGCTTGGGAGGGGGAGCTGTGGCTTTTACGCGCCGGAATGATGCGTCCCAACCGCGGCTTCATCCTGCTCCTCCTCAACGGAACCGCTTGTTTGGTAAGAAAAGATTATGAATTGGCAAAAAGTCACACTTTAATCATCATTCATCCTCTCTCCGCATGACCTTTTGTCATCCATGCAACACCTCGTATACCTGCGCCACGCGGGATGATACGGTGTCTGCACCTCATCTGCACCAAAAACTTCCAAACACGCAATTATAAGTGAATGCGTGGACAAACACGCAGACACGACACCTGATAGCTTCAATGATGCTGGTCCGAATGATAATTCACCACATGCATGCGGGTCGTTTCTGCTCCTCTCAGAGATGCAGAGATAATTCTCGCCTGCTGTGCTCTCTTCGCCGCTTCCGAAAGCATTTATGCTGATGTCTGTGTTATTTCGACCCTAATTTAGAATACTTGAGTCGATAACATTCACTTTGACCCTGCTCGGCTTAGGTACGGCAAGTTGTAGTATCACTATCCCCAGCGGACACTCGTGCTGGCAGCGTGCTGAGCGCGCGGAGCCGCCGCTGTCCATCACCGGTGCTCCCTGCTGCGTGCGTATTTTGGAGCCGCATCAGTGTTTTAACGTCATTCATTCTACTACACTTTAAAGGATGTAACTGCATGTCTGAGTTATCACCTGAAAAACGTTAAAGTCGCATACAATGAATAAAGTACACGTAGGCGAATCTTTCTGTCAGCCGATAAGAGGAGGCAAGGAGGAATAAAAAGTGCATTTTAGAAGCACTTTTAAAAGCATTTAAGAAATAAATGTCACCGCATTAACCACTTTAATATGTGTGCAATGAATATCAAAGCTTGTGTCAGCCTGCCTGCATTACATGCAGCAGCACAGACAACTTATACAAGCTTTTATTGTGAAATTCGTTTGCAACACTTGCACCATCAGGTTGTAGGGTTATGGTCGTATACAGTTCAGCACTTATAGGACAGTTTTCTTGTCAAAGATCTGCAGAAAAATGCTTTTATTTTGGCGGGTCTTTATTAAAGGACTCACCTTTGTCGTCATATGTGATCAAATACAGATTGTGTACAGTATGTGACGTAATAACCTTGAGCTGAGTGCACCAGAATAAGTCTTCTTTGCCCTCTAATTGACATAATAAAAAAAGTGACTCTTAAAAACTTACTAACTCAATCCTGGCTCCGTCCTCAGGCCCCTCTCTGACCTGTAACACCAGATGTTGACGTTCCTGTAGTCTTAATGAACACTTCCAGTATTACATAACCTTACAATCAAATTTGGATCAGCCGCTCCTCTTTCATGTTTGCCTGCAGTTTTATTAAAAAGCAGCCTCTAATGAGAAATCAGCGTTTGATTCACAGGAGGAAAAAGTGGAACATCCTCTCGCTCGGAAAGCCCTGGGCTGAGTCTCACAGGGGCCCGGCTCCAAATAAAAAAAAACACAAGTACAGTCGGAGGAAATGTTCAAGTGAGGTTGAGTGCTTGTTTGATGCACCCGATTGTGTGGACGTCCCTTCAAGGACGACCTTGTGCTTTTCATATTAGGGTATTATTCAGGTGCTCAGGGTGAAGTAATGGCCCTTTAGAGAGGGGAAGACTAAACACACACGCGGATGTGTTTGGCTGAGACGGAGCCGTTTCAGCAGGAAGGAAGAGACCACACGCTGACTTAAAATATGGAGGGGATGAGCGCCTTTTCAGCCGTTGTATAACTAGATACAAGAGTGTGGGATAATAGGCTTAACACGCACTCTTGTGTTGTCTGGGAGCAGTTTGTGTGCTGCAGGGCGGCCGCCTATTGTAACACAAAGGGCCTGTGCCTAATGATAATGAAATTAATTGGGGTTTTCTCTCCCTCTCCAGACCGAGCGTGTCTGAAAAAACGTACATGACGTCCCTCAGCAGGAGATTCTGGGTAATTCATTAGCCCCCGTGACATTGATAAATTATACAGCAATTAATAAATGGAGTAACTTTTTTATTCGGAAACAGAGCTGTGATTAATAATCGTATAAGCTTACTATGCATTAAAATCCAATCTGGATGATTTGGGTTGTAATAGCGGCGGCGGGTCTCGAGGGGCCTTTTCCAAATGACTCCTGATACAGTCGACTGTTAGCACAAGGTGTCACTCTGGCTGTTGTTTGTGTGATGAATGATGTGTTTCAGATGTTAATTATTCTTATTCGAATGGAGGCTTATGAATAATATAAAGCAGCTCAATTGTATAATTGACTGCTTGAGAAATTATGTTTATTTCTGGCGGCGGTTTGCAGATATTTTTCATCTGTGCGAGCTGGATTTGTTTCACTGAACTCGGAGTCTAATATGCATTTATGAAAGGGAAGATCTGCGGAGGATTTAGCAGGATAGTTTCAGGGTTGTGTCCTTTCATTGTGCTTTCGTGCCAGCGATCAGATGTGAGTAGTTATTAATCAGCTCTTTATGCTCACGGTTTATCGATCAGAAACACGTCTGTCACATTTAAGAGGCCGGAACCATCAAATTTGTGGCAGTTCTGCATACGAAACGATTACTTGACGATCAATCTTTCTGTCAATCCAATAATCGATCAGTGCATTCAGTTGCATCATGAAAGTAACCGCTTAACATTTGCCATGTGAACTGAGCTCGCGCTGCATGCAGAGGGGGAGGCAGCTGCCTACAGAAGGTGACACGTTGAGCAGGTGCAGAGGAGTGTGAAAGAAGAGGCAATGAGTGAGGTAAAGATAAAGCTGATAAAAAAAAAAGAAGGAAGTTAAACATCTTCATTGACAGTCAGGGAGGATTGTACAAAAACATCCAAGAAAATGCGTCTAATCCACACATAATTACAGCAGCAGCACAGGACTGACAATGTAGATCCCAGAGACCAGACGGTGAACGAGCACAGCGTTGAACTTATCTGCTCCAGTGAACTGCACTTTCTCCCCCCTGCAATTACTCCAAATCATCCCACTTTACCTCCGACTAAATGTTTGCTCTTCATCAACATGTCTGGCTAAAGCGTTGCCTCAAACAGGAGACATAACTGTCTGCACGAAACACACGCCTACAAAGAGAGCGTCTTTTGTGCAGTTTTCCGGCCTTGCACGTCCTCTAACCTTCACGTGGAGCTCGGCTCATCCGCGGCTGCTCTTTCACTCCAGAATTTTCCAGAAGGGACGAGCCTCAGGTAGCCTTCAGGAGAAAAAAAGAAAAAAGGCTGGTTTTATTCTCCCTGTGATTGTTCTCGGTGCAGATGCAGACACAGGCCACCGCGCTTGATGGCTGAATTTCACCTCTGCAGCTCTGTGCGGAATATCGCTGTTTTGCTGATTGAATTCTGTGAGGAGATTCAGACGAATTCGTCGGTTTGTGTGCGACACCGTCTTCTGTGCATGAAGATAATTGACAATATAAAGAAAACCTGGCGTTGAAAGATAAGTTACAGCTTCTAAACTTTCACCGTCACCCTTCATTTGACTTTGCTCTCAGCGAGGAGAGACGCACTTATTTAACTCGGCACGTCAATTAAAAACAAATATTCTTACGCTGAAGCTCAGAGTCAGAGAATAATTCTAACCACATCCTCTCTCTCTGTTCGGGCCTGTCACTGAGCCTTACATTCATGTTTCCTAGATTCCTGTCCTCCTCGCGGGGTCGCCGACCTTGTCCAGCCACATACATCCCCCGGCTGAGCAGAAACACCACCTTCAATCCTGAGAAAGCAAACAGACAAAAAAAACCCCATCCCTGTCTCATACAGCATATATTGCACGCAGACGCAAATGTGAGACAGCAGCCGCCGACTGAATACTAATTTTTTTTTCTTTTTTTGGCGTCCTCGCTCTCTCTCTCTGGAGTCTTCCTCTTTGCCATCGTCGTTGCAATCAGCATGTCAGAGCTCGTAAGCTTCCAGTCCCCTCCTCACATCCCACACGCGCGCAGGAAACACAAAAGTCATTCATAATTGTCGGAATTTCCATCAGAAGGGGAAGGGTTTGAAAAGCAGACAGAGCGGTTTATTGTGCGGGTGACATCTCTCCCACCCTGTGAGTGCATGAAGAATCATAACGGGTGAATGTGAGGAGGGTCGAGGGTTGTTCAATAACACACACTTCCCTTGTTCTATGTTTAAAACGCATCAAATCTGAGACTCAATAAACTAATCTAGATGTCTAAATTAACTGGATAAACTGTCCTTCAGTATTAAAAAAACACATTTCAATTTATTTGGGTAACTAAGAGTATAATTGATGGGATAGATTGCGAGAGAAAATCAGTTAATTTGTTGTTTTAATCAGGTGTCAAAAGTGCAATGCACATTCAGTGAGCACAGATATTTATCATAACTTTATCTTGTGTGTGATGCAGAGGCGGGCAGTTAGTGCTGTCGCCTCACAGCTAGAAGGTTCCTTGTTCGAATCCTGGTTCGGACATAGTGGGCCTTTCTGCGTAGATTCTGCATGAGTGTGTTTCCTCCAGGTACTCCGGCGTCCTTCCACAGCTTATAGACATGCTCGTTCGGTTCATTGGTGACTCTAAAATTGCCCGTAGGTGTGAGTGTGAAAACTTGTCTGTCTACAAGTGTCAGCCCTTTGATTGACTGGCGATCAGTTCAGGATGTACCCTGCCTCTCGCCCAATGACAGCTGAGATAGGCTACAGCCCTCCTGCGAACCTGAACAGGATAAGCAGGATAGATAACGGATGGACGGATGATGCAGAGGCCGCACTGATGCAGTGATTGGTTATTAAACAAGACCAGGTCAAAACCTAGATTGTGATTGACTGCGTCAGGTCAATGTACGCTTTAGTGAGCAATGTGTTACAAGGACATCAGTCAGTCAGTCAGTTACATACAGACCCGTATGTAGGGCTGACCCTGGCGGTCAGCCAACAATGAGTTGATCAACAGATCATTTTAAAGCACAAAACATTTGTTTGTTCCTACTTGTCAAAATAAGGCTAAAACAGGAAACAGGAAATGTCATATGTTGGGAGGTTTGAGACTCATCAGTTGCAGAAAATGAGCAAATTGAATATGAAAGATTCTATAGACAAGACTTAATTACTCAATTAATCAAGAAAAAAAATCAATACATCAATTAACCTTTGAAAATTTCCTAAAACTCTGCACTGATGAAAGTAACTGGTTCGCACACAAACGTGCAGGATTGTTGTCATCTTTTAATCTCTCTTTAAATTTGATCCTCCTGCCATGAAGCAACACAATTGGCCTGCTGCTTCCCTTTTGTTTAAGGGGGGGTATTATGCTAATTTCAATCTTCATATTTCACTCTGTGATACCTGTGGATTAGCTGAGCGTAATTTACGGTTAAAAAAACTCCTCATTTTTCTCACACTGGTGCTCTGTGCAGGCCCTCATACAGCCTCTGCCTGAAACGACTCAGTCAGCTATGTCCCTTTAAGAAACTCCACCCTCACAAGCCCACTTTCTTCTGATTGGCCAACTCTTCGAAGCCTGCTGTGACGTCACAAAGTGCAGCGTGTAGAAAAAACTGTGTGTAACCTGCCGTTCACAGCAGCCTGCAGACTGAGCTGAGAAGCCTGATTACTCCAACATACATTAACCTACAGATTTTAAACGTCAGCCACGTTTAGTCTGGACATCCAACATTGTAACTATATATATGTGTCTTAAATGTGAAACGGCATAATACCCCCTCTTTAATCCTATTGTGCTGGACTAGGGATAATTGTGCAATTGCACTGTGCAATAAGTGCGATATACAGATCACAGAAGCTGAAATTTTGTGATAAAGGCAAGGCCGAGCAGCTTTATTATAGCATGTATAGCATATTTCAAACACAAAGTGCTTTTCACAGGCAAAGAAATAGCCAAAAGGTCAAGTGAGTGACCAAACAGATTCATAATGAAGTACTTTAGTGCCGCAGAGCTGCCTGAGATCACAACTCGTGTTCTCAGAAGCAAGTCGACGTGCTTGTTTGGTTCAGACCCAAACAAACGTGAAAAATAAATACATAGTGATTCATTCCTACCTCTCATTATATCTGTCACAATAAAATGATATTTTCCATGTTTTGAAGGCCTACTTTAAACATGATTGCTACTATTGTATTGTTAAAATTCAAAGTCCAGCAATGAGCAAACACAAACACAACACATGACCCTGAAGCGGCAGCGGTTGAGCAGCGCTGTCTGTGTTATAACAGACAACCTCTGCTGCTTCCTGCCTGCGCTGTAAAACAGCTTGAGTTATGCACGACCACAGCGAGAATGACCCCAGAGGTTCACCTCAACCGGGGACCCCCCCCCCCTTGTCTCTCACATCTCCCTCCCTTCACCTCCCCTCCTCCCCTCTCGGGCTCCCAGCAGCCCCACAGACAGAGAGAGACAGACAGAGAGAAAGCATGCTCCCTGACACACTGACAGCCCTTCATATTGAAGCGCCGAGCTGTCCTGAGACAGAGTACGCTGTCTGCTCCAAACGCAGCACAATTTATTGTGGCACTGCTCTCGGGGAGACGGAGCAAATCCTGGAAGAATATATGTAGGTTTGTCTGCTGGTTTCGGATAGTGAAGGGTGGATTACAGAGCACAGCTTAAAGAAAAATGACTCGTAGCCTCGGGTGGAATGAGTGGGTGTAACTCCCGGGGGATCCAGATAAAGATGCGCTTGACTTTCACACAGAGGAATAACTAAGGATGGGAAAAATCCATAACAGACGTTTTAATTTCACAGAGCTTCTGCAGGAGCTGACAATAGTCAAAGTTGTTCTACTGCAGTGTGAAAATGTTATGGAAAGTGTCAATATAGAAAGAAATGTTCATCGTTTATAGATCTGTAGGCATCCAAACAATATAAGAAATAAGCGATGTGGGAGCAGGGGACGTGGGTTTATTAAAAGGCGGGAACACCAGGCTGTCAATGAGGCTTTTCTGTTGCTGCAGGCGCTGGGATTCACGCTGACCTCATCCTGGTGAGACTGCAGCCGCTGGATACAACGCCGGAGCAAAACCCCATTTATATTCTCAATTCTCTCACAATCTGTAAACAGTCTGTTCTGCGTGAATGAACATGGAGTGTGCAGTTCACCAGCGTGCTGTCCGGTGACGCTACAGTGATTTTCAGGGTCAGAGTGGTGCACATGTCCGTGCGAGGCACGCTGAGGGTCCTTACAGGGGGATTCCAATTAAAGAGCTGCAAAGCCACAAGGATCAGGGAGTTTGGCTGGGCTTGAAAGAAGAGCGTTTAAAGGAATGGATAATGGGAACATTTTTTTGAGCAGAGTGCAGTGATTTCTGTATTGGATTGAGAATGCAGTGCTGTAGAATATAGGACAGCAATGACTGGCAATTATTGCAACCTTTATTTCTGCACGAAATGTCAGTTTGAGCAGTCATGCGATTATTTACGCCCCAGTGCACAGTGACCCTGTTAAGATCTGAAGTGTTTTCAATTTGCGAAAAGTTTGATGACCTACGGTACAACATGGATTTTTTTGTCAGTTCATTAAAAACTGACACAAGTCTTTCGACAGTGACACGAGAATTTTCTCAATGCTGCTTTTAGAGTTAATGTCCGGTTAGGTTTAAGTAACTTGAGCTACACGGTTAAAGTCATAGAAAGGTTGACTAAAAGGAATAAACATTCACCCTATTTAAACCATTTTCCTCTGAGCTCACAAGCTGTTATGATGTCGTACTAGCCTACTGTATTCCAGGTTTTAAGTTGTTAAAAAGGTAGGCTCTCTGACAATCCTTACATTTTACTGCTTCTTTGATTAATGAGCAACTGAAAAGACATTGACATCAGGCCATATTTCAACCTAAAAACAACATATTTGATAGCCCTTTAGCAAGTCATTAGCACATGCTAGTATTTAAGTGTTTCCTTATTACATTACACAAAATGACATACGCTACAAATTGATGACTTTCCTATTCTATCATATAGCACCATCAAACCGTAAAATTAGCTTTCTAGCTAACAGTAAAATTATCTAGTAAGTCGCTAAATGCTAATGTTAGCTGTTATCAAGGAAATGGTGCCTTTCCTATTGCACTACTGAACAGTAGGCATAATATTAGCTTCCAGTCACTTTCTAGTTAACAAAAGAATTATCTAGTAAGTCGCTGAATGCTAACGTTAGCCATTATGAAGGAATTGGTGCCTTTCCTATTAGCACTACCAAACAGTAAAATTTGCTTTCAGCCACTTTCTAACTAATAGTAAAATCTGTAAGTCGCTGAATGCTAATGTTAGCTGTTATCAAGGAATGTGCACCTTTCCTATTGTCACATAGCACTACTAAACAGTAAAATTAGCTTTAAGCCACCTTCGAGCTAACACAAAAATGATCAAGTAAGTCGCTGAATGCTGACCTTAGCTGTTATCAAGGAATATGCACCTTTCCTATTGTATCATAGAGCACTACTACACAGTATAATTAGCTTTCAGCCACTTTCTAGCTAACAAAAAAATGATCAAGTAAGTCGCTGAATGCTAACGTTAGCCGTTTGTTTGACTGTAGCTAATTGCTTATCAAATCTGATGTACTAACTAATAATATGGCCGGATATGCATTGTTTTTTAAGATACTGCTCAATCGAGAAGTGGTGAAATGAAAACAATGTGTCTTCTCTTTATTTATATGAGCATTACAGCATTAGCATTTGAGCCTTCTACCCTAAGCGTTACGTTAGAGAAAAATGGCCGCTGTGTAAATCCTACCCTCATCCTTTGCTTCTGGAATTTAATAAGTGTCATTTGAATAAATCTCTGGAGAGGGACGATATTATCTACCTGACTTTTTGAGGTGACTTATCAGAACTTGTCTAAACAAAGCAGTTTCTCTGCTGTCGTTCTCATCCAGTTGAGTTGGACTGTGGTTCACACTTTTTGCCAGGAAGCGTGTCGAATGTTTCACAAGTAAGCACTTGTGATCAGATTTCACTTCCGCGCTCACATTGGGTTTTCTCTGTTGGAGACTGCTGCTGAACAGGGAAAAAAAAGTTCAGCAAAGAGAAGCAGCTTGCTGTGACAGTTTTCACTGCTGTCCGAGCTGTGTGGCAGATGCCGGTGTGTTTGGAAGCTTTGTACTCTGCATGCAACCTGTGATGTTAGACGGAGCTTCAAAGCAATCAGGGATACGTTCGTGGTCCCCATACAAATGAAGACACATCTGGCCTGCCTGTAAATGTCGCTGACGTGATTGAGCCTCAAAGCATTCTGGGTGCAACCACATCTGGATTTAGAGTCACTAATTCATTATCTTTTACGGCTACTGAAACTGTCTTGCTTAATTTCTTATTTAGGAACAAGAAAGCATTTTTGGTCTTTTTGTTGAGGATTTAAAGCAACAGTTCAGAAATGAGTGCATTTAAGCCTCTGCAGCAGAAAGAATGGAGCAGCCATTGATCAGACTCTATTCATTTGAACCTCCATGATACGATGGAGAGTCCTCCACTTTTTACCAGACAGGTGTGAATACAGCAGAAGCCCTTTAATCAGCTCCATCTCATCGGCCCTTGCTCTTCTCCCGGCTCTCGCCGTCGAGAAACCGTCCCCTGCCTCCCCCTCTCCGCCCTCCCTTCACCGCCAACTTGTCAATATCTTATAATGTAAAAATTTGATAGCCAATTCAGAGCCCGGCTTCTCTCTGAGCATACAGAATGAGCCCGAGTCCACTGGGACCACACAGCTGAGCCTGTCAAAAATGAGCTAGAAGAAGGACGAGGATGCAGAAATAAAAGATAGATTGTAAAATAAGAGTTTAGAATAAAAAGATTCATTGTCCTGAGTTTGTTCGCCCACTGTAGATCTGAGCTCAGGTGACCCCCTCGAAGCAGGAGTAAATTATTCATTAAGAGTCAAATGGCTTGTTTCTTGTGAAATTACCTTTCTCTCCCTCACCTCCTCCTGGATCCACAGCCAGAAGAATAATTAGTTATAAGGGCACTGCCATTTTCAGACTTTAATCATGTAACAGAGAAGTCTCCTGCAGTGAGCATATTAGATCTGGAGACGGGGAGAGGAGACAGAATAAAAAAGAAAGAATAAAGCATTGACGAACACTTAAGAAATCTGAGCTGCCTGGGTTCTTTAATTAAAAATTGATGTCATATTAGAGATGAAGATTCCAACTCAACAGTCAGAGGAAGTGGAGTGCTTATTGAACTTGTTAGCTCACCAGGACGTGCACATGCTTTCAGCCCCGCTGGGCGGCTCTGCAGGCTGCTTCCCTGTCAGTCAATCAAACAATCAATCAATTACTTTACTGCATTTCATGCAGCCATAAAAATGCACACATCTAACCAAAGACATGCATACAGACCTTAATTAGCTTTGAGACTTTTGACATTTCAAAATAAAGCAAGCCCTAATGACGGCAAAAACAACTGTGGTCGAATGTAGCATCTTAAATCATCACATTTTAACCCAATTTATTTTTAACTGAAATTTTTCGACCTACAAATGGGCCGGCTGGGATACATATAGATGTAAAGTTAAGACTTAATAGAAGCCATAAAAATAGAAACGACGTAGTAATAAACAGGAGTAGCAATAAAAAACAACTAAAGAGGTCCCAATAAGGGCTGGAACAATGAATTGTATTTGCCGTCCTTATTGTATTGCAGTTTATTAACTCCTGGAACAACTTGGGGGCAGCAATGTAAAGTCGGCACATTTTAATCCATAATTTACAGTGATAAAATAAATATTCCTTCTGAAAAAGATGTCAATATTCCATCTTTACTAAATGTTCCAACTCAGTTTTCAGAGCTATTTGCGGAAAGACACCCAACCTTTCCAATAATAACCACTTCATAAATTAATTACTGTTTTTATTCTAATTTCTTAGTGTCTAAGAAACATTTCCTCATACCTAAACAACAGGAACGTCAAAACGTCTAGTGCCAAGTGTATCAGACAAACCTTGTGTAAACCTTGTGAAAAGTCGTAAGTGGGTTAGATTTAGGCACAATGCTGTTTTAAGTTTCCAAAAAATACTGTTTTGTGTTAAAATAAGTACATAAATGAGGTAACATACTTAATGTGACTTTAGTATCTTATAATAATCCATCCATTCATCTTCTATACCGCTCATTCTGTTTAGGGTCGCGGGGGGCTGGAGCCGACCCCAGCTGTCACTGGGCAAGGGGCGGGTACACCCTGGACCGATCGCTAGTCAATCACAGGGCTGACACATAGAGACAGACAAACATTCATGCTTACATTAAATTTAGAATTAGAAACTCATGAGCATGTATTAGGACTGTGAGAGAAACCCAGAGTACCTAGAGAGAACCAGCGCATGCCCGGTGACAACATGCAAACTTCACGCAGAAAGGCCTCCAAACTGGGATTTGAACCAAGAACCTTCTAGCTGTGAGCTGACAGCGCTAACCACTGCACCGCCGTGCAGCCCTAACAATAATAAAGTTGATAAAGAACTCAAAGTTGACTTTTGGTTTAGCTACACACCAGATACGAAAACCAGACTACTTAGTGAAAAGTGTGTGTTTGTTTGACCCATCGTAACTCCAGCATCTAGAGGTCTCCACCTTACTACAAATGTAAATAAGGGTCGTAATAAACTGCATGTACAGACAACCCACATGGCCCTACTTTTGTGACGATCATTTGTGTCAACGTTTTTGAAATTACTTGTTTTGTCTGACCAACAATGAAAATGTTTTATTGTGTAAAAATATATTGTTCGCCCAATGTTATCTCAGTTACTCAGAGAGTTAAGTCTAAATGTGTCAAACTAAAGTGCAAGAGAACATTTATCCTACTTTTTTGGTCTGTTACTCGTCCCCTGCTTCTGTGAGAAATAATGGCACATGTTTCAGTGAAGTGGCTCCCTGATCTCTGTGCCACAGTATGGCCGTAGTGTGCTTCAGTCACCAGGGGGCGAGGGGTTAAAACGGTGTACCTGTCACTGTAACAGGCTGATTACTGCCTGTGGAGCCGGCAGTGCTTGTGCGGATCGCTCCCCCCCCCCTTGCTCCCTGCTGGGAGAGAGGCCTGTGGCCCGGTGCTCACTGAGGCTGAATGACTCACAATTACCACAGCGACGGAGCCCACAGCCACCTCCCATCCTCTCCAGCCGTTTCACTGACTCACTTAGCGCACATGACAAATGACAAAATCACCCTGAACCTCCGCCCCCTCACTAAGACCTGATTGCCCGTCGCCCACACTTTGCCTTCAGTTCTTAAAGCTGGGATACATCTTGCCAAGCTTCATGAAACAAAACAAACTAAGTCTTAAGCAACTTGTTCTGGCCTCGCAAAGCAGCATTAGACTGTTGTACACTATGTAGATGTTGCATATTCTAGTGTGACCCAGTGAACGGCATACCCCTGACATTCCTGCTGCAGCCCCAGAAACACTGCAGTTACACATTTTTTAAACTCATTAAAATAATTCAACGCTGGTGACTGAAAAAAAACATTTTATGTGGTGCATCATCAAAGGATGACTTCTTGCACTGTATTTTAAACAGGAAAGAAAGTGAGTGGCACGAATACCCAAAGCAGACATTAAATTGCTCAGCTGTTAACAATACAGTATCTTGGTATGCATGATAAAATGTGGAAATATCCCCACTTAAGCAAAGCAATGCATTAATCTTCTGGCATTATGAAGACAACAGTGAACTTCTTCTACAGTATTTCAACTTGCTTACATTGCAAAAGTCAAAGCTGGAAGCTCGCTGATAGTTCAATCTTACACCTCATATACTCTCCTAGTTAAACGCAGAGTGGCGAGAGAGTTGTAGCAGTTTGCAGTTTTTCAGAATGGAGCGGAAAAAGTAGAGATGGTTGTAATATTTAATGAGGAAAAATATGTTGCATTCTGCTGCGTAATGCGTGACCTCTATGACCTTAGTAATGCATCGTTGTGCAAATCTCCCAGTGTTTAAAAATATCCAGATGGTGTGCAAAAAGTGACTAGAGAACATTTACCTGCACAAATTAAACCACACTTGTATTTAAAGGCATCATGGTTGCATGAATAACCACACAGTATGTGTTCTCTCACTGCAGAAGCCATCACAGCTCTGGCTCTGTTATTTCTTAATTTTCTCTCATTTTAACATTAGTCTTTGACAATGATGCTGCACACTGAGTATGACACCTCCAGCAGCGCTAGACACTTAAATCCTCTGTTTAACAATATCTCACACACTCATTTCCTTTCTCCTCCTGCAGCCTGGCCTCACAGGCTCTCTACAAAAGCCCCTGCAATAGAGAGAGGGATGCCTTGCCCAAGCTGCAACAAAGCTGCAATATGTTTTAACTAAGATATGAATTATGGTGCCGTATGTGAGTCCCTTTAGACAAGTAGCATCGCTGGCGAAGTGATCAGGACCCTAAAAAGAAGGGTCAGTTAAATAGGAAACAAGAGTGAAATACTTTTCAAGAACCCCGAAGGGCCTTTTGTAGGACACGGCAGGGGTTCTTAAGCTAGCAGAGTGCCGCCCTCTGTGCCCAGCAGACGCCAGCGCAATGAAGAGGAGAAATCAAACATAAACCAGTCCTTCAGTAGGAGCCATGGGGAATGTTGTATTTGTCATTAAAGCCATCCTGCGGGGCCTCAGCTTCCCCCTCAGAAAGACAAAGATATATAAATGAGTTTGGGATTCTCAAAGAAGCAATCAGAACCATCAAGGGGAAGATGGTAAAAGGTCCAGATTAAGGAAAGAAATTGACCTCTGTCATGTGAGTCCAAACACCAAACCACAACCACCTCAGCGGGAAACCCTTCGCAAGGCAGTTGAAATGCGATCCACGTTGTTATGAAAGGAAATACACGTTTTCAGAGGGACAGAAAATCAATATCGCTGACTGACTGCCAAGCGAGTGAACAAATCTGAGCGAGCTTGAAAAACCTGCATAAAAAGGAATAAAAATGAGTCCGACTTAATAATCCCGACTAAGCCTGTATAAGGAAGCCCTGGCAGTCAAGACAGTAGACGGATCAGAGCACAGACAGGAATGCATGCATAATGCATTGTTGTAAATCTCCCTGGGTAGAGCGCACATACACACACATACACATAGTTATCCCGCCTTTGCATCACTTATTGTTCACGTTTACAACAACTCTAAATTCACAAACGCTGTCTCTGTGTCTGTGTGTGTTCTGGACTGTCAAAATCCAAAGGATGTAACATCGCTGGATCTGTCCATGGCACATTAGACAGAAGCTACCTGTTAATAGATCATTACCGATGAGTAATTACCCATTACTTTGCCTTCTCATTCACACACATAAAGCCACTGCTTCCCCGTGTACTCTTACCGCAGTGCCTCAGAAGCAAAACCCTGCTCTTCTGAACAGGGAACATTGCTTCGTCTACTTTCTACTTCAAGTTTCCTCATCTAAGGTTTTATATGTGAACAAATTCCTCTCCAGTTAGAGGATCTTCAAGTGACCTTTTCTGACTTTGTTCCAGGGGAAAAATGAGACTCTTTGAAAGGGAAAAAGTAGAAATGGGTGTTTTATAGCAAGAATTATGCTCTTTTTAGGGCATCCAGACTCTTTATAAGTGTAAATGTAACCTCTGACCTCTCTTGTCAGAGAGACATCTCTACAAAGCATTTCTTAATGACATAGCTGTATTGTTTTACAGGATTATAGCCTTTGTAGAAAATTGTCCACCCTAAGAAATATTGATTAAACTGCCCAGCAGACACCACGCTTTATGTGAAGTCAGTTTAGGCGTGGACTCTCTGTTTGAATCTGTTCTTTGATCCCTCTGGCTTCAGCAGTAGCTCGAAGGAGGCATATGAGCCCATTACTGGTGAGCTTAGGGAATTACATCGGCTGTGTGAAGACATAAAGGAGTGTTTTCTCCCACAGCAGAGGTAAACAAAAGAATGTAATAATAGCAATACCAGCAAAATTTCAGCCGTTTATTTATATATATAACATTGATAGAATGTCATGGTTCCTACCAGTAGAGGTATGGATGGTAAATTAAGTATTGATTAGACCTTTAATTTCTTTTCTGTCCACGTTTCTTTCTACCTTGCTAATATCTGCCTGCGTTCTTTCTCTATTTTCTTCTTCGATTCCCCACCTCCCCCTCCTCTGCAGGTGGCCCTGGGTCAAGAAGAAGACTCCTCCAGCCCCAAGAGCTCTTCAGACGACTCCTCCTCCAAGACGGTGGGCCTCTTGAGCGGGCAGACTCCCCTCTCACCCCTGAGCCGCTGGATGCTTCACAGTAAGAGCAGAGCCGCCAACGCCACCTCCCTGGAGCTGCCCTACCGCTCCCCAGTCCCTTTCTCCAAGCAGGAGTTTTCCAAACAGGAGTTCTGGGAGATGTTGGGCAGCGACCTGCTCAAACCCGACGCCTCCAGCTCCAGGGTCAAACGGCGGCCAATCGTCAAGACCGGCAAGTTCAAGAAGATGTTCGGCTGGGGAGACTTCTACTCCAACATCAAGACGGTGAGGCTTAACCTGCTGATCACCGGGAAGATCGTGGACCATGGAAACGGTACGTTCAGCGTCTACTTCCGCCACAATTCCACAGGCCAGGGCAACATCTCAGTCAGCCTGGTGCCACCTGTCAAGGCGGTGGAGTTCGATCTGGAGCGCCAGAGCGTGGTCTACCCCAAGGACTCAAAGATCTTCAACTGCCGCGTGGACTATGAGAAGGTGGATCGCAGCAAGCGCACCTCGCTGTGCAACTACGACCCGTCCAAGACCTGCTTTCAGGAGCAGATCCAGAGCCACGTGTCCTGGATCTGCTCCAAGCCTTTCAAGGTCATCTGTATCTACATTTCCTTCTACAGTACGGACTACCGCCTGGTCCAGAAGGTTTGCCCGGACTACAACTACCACAACGAGATGCCGTATCTGCCCTCGGGGTAGAGGGCTTGTGGAGAGGGAGGAGAGGTGGGAGGGGAGAAGAAAAAGGGGAGTGACTGCAACATATGAGGAGGAAACCAGGGCTGTGAATTGTCCTTAATGCCACGGTGGCGGCAAGACACCTTAAAAAAAACCTCTCTGTAGCCTGACTTCTGTAAGATGTAAAAACATATATGCAAAATAAAACTACAGTATGCAGATAATGAGGCATTTGGAATGCGTAACTGCAGCATTCATTAACTGGGACTGGTAGTGAAATTCAAAAAGCGCCAACACGCACATTCTTACCTCAATCCTGTTAAATGCCAACTTTCTCGCCGGCTATTTCTCTCTTCCACTCAGTCATTTGTTTGTGTCTGAAAGTCCTTTTAATCACCCTTTACAGTGTTGCTCTTTTGCAAAGTCACAAGGCAGGATTTCCAGCATTTAAATGCTCTGATAGGACTCACTGGAGAGCTGTACACACATTCAGACTTTATTACAAACATCATACAGTATTCAACATCATACGCTGTGAAGGCAAAGACGATAACGGTTTAAAAAGTACCCGAAGGAACGCCGTTTTTTACTCCTAAAAAGAGCAGATGAATGTAAAGTGTAACCAGCCAAACGATCATTTAGGGACATCTCTTTTTAGGACGTCTTTTAAATCCATTCCAGAAAGTTCTTCTTCTTCTTCTTCCTTTTCATTCTCTCGCCACATTTCAACATCCTCACATGCAAGCATCCTTCCATTGCAGTGTCAGTGTCTAGTGTTGGATTTTGCAGCCTGCCAAATGTAATCACACCATACCTCACGCGTATGTCACCTCCATGTCAATGAAAAAAGGGGGAAAAGGGGGGAAGAAAAAATAATAAAATTTGCGAGAAAAAGCAATCGCTCAACGAAGATTCTGGGCCGGGGCTTAAGACAAGTTCAGTGCGAGGGAAATAACGAGATTCTGCATCGAGATAGAATTGGCCCTCCATACTTAAGAGAGAGAGAGAGAGAGGGAGCGAGAGGTGGGGGGGAGAGAGAGGGGGAGATTCAGTGAGCTGTTTTAATTAAAGTGGAGAAGGAGATGTAGAGTATGCAGCTCCTTCTATTGTCCCCTCTGTATGAAAAAGATTACATTTTGTTGCCGTCAGGATTCCTGATTTCACGCCTTGATAACTTTGACTGTGTGAGGGAGATTGCTCTCTCCCGACAAATACCGTGTTCACTAACGGCGGCCCGTTATCTTGAATAAATGAAAATATTATCATAATAATTACATATAATTTAATCTTCTTTAGAACTAATTAAGGTTTCAACGAGAGGGCGAATTGTATTCCTAAAAATCAAGACAGCGGGAGGATAAGAGGACGTTCACAGGGATTGTTGTGTGTTTCTTAAGCGTGGAGCCGGCGGCCAAAGCTCAGCCCAGAGTTAACTGCTCTCATTAAGATAAATGGCCACTGGCTGGCCCATCTCATGTTGCTCTCACAAACAATATCAGTGAGAAGCAGCGCACAATGGAGCTATGAATTAGGTAGGCTTTGTGCAGAGAGAAACGCTATGTTGCTTATAAGGACACAATGACTTTTCAGTTCATTAACGAAGAACAGTCGCAAGACAGGTGTGAAGAGTCATTAAACAGATCAGATAAACAGCTTGATGCTAATTTGATGTGATATGAGGGATAAAGCTGAGATCTAGCAGCGCTGTCCCAGGTGGACGGTGAATGAAAGCGTCCTCCTGTGGGGGGAAGCAGAAGGCCAGACATAAATGCAACGTCTCCGCCGCTCTGTGTGAGAGCAGGAGTAGGAGGGAGAGCTCACTGCTCGGGCTAAAGATAGCAACAAAGGCTGGTAAATGTGCACATCATCACTCTGAGTTTTTAATTTACTCTTAAAGAGGGGGGTAGCTCCTCACGGTATGCCACCAAATCAACTCCAGCAGTGCACGAGCAATTCTGCAGGAGACAGACAGATGCACCAGCCGCAGCAGCGATACCGGCTGCTCATATGGCTGAGTCACACCTCAGTCTGTGTTCTCTGGCATGTGATTGTTTTATAGAGTGATTCTTCCTTACATTGTTGAAAAGTATCTCTCTTACTGTGAGTGTCTCACAATCAGGGGAGGGGGCAGCCATCAATCAGGGTGCAAACTCTAAGAAAGCTTGTCTGATTTCTGTCACATCACACTAAGTGATTATGCAGTACGCATTTGAAAGCAAACATAAAGAGTCCCAGTGGAGCATGCAAAATAGATGCTGGATTGGCAAACGCCTGACACTTGTCTGACAATCTTTTACTTCTGGTTGCAGGTGTAAAAAGCACATCATCCAGCATGATATGATGACTCTTAGTCTGTCCATTCCACTGACAGTATAAAGAAAGTGGGTGTGGCCTGTGATTGCCCCTTTTGAAGCCTCAAGTTTTGCATTTTGCCCGACGCCATCTTGGTTTTTTGGAACCAGAAGTGACCATTCTTGGACCACACAGTGAATACATCTCTTTCCTGGTGGACAAGCCATGGTTGATTTTACTCTTAATGGGACAGTCATTTACAAAATGAACATCATTCTGTTGAGAAGAAGACTTGAAAGTAGCCGATGAGACAATAAACTCATTGGAAAAAAATCTAACCGAAAAGCTGGCTCATTTATCCATCCGGTTTCATCCAATCCGACCTCATTTTGCAGCCAGTAGAGTCTCCCCCTGCTGGCCATTAGAAAGCATGCAGGTAAAAGGATGTATCCACTTCTCATTTCATTCTATGGTTCATCCATTTCCCCACCCTCCCTGTGCCCCCTTTCCTCTCCAGACGCCCACCTGTTACTCAGCCATATGCTTGTCTTCACTCCGCTGTCCTCTCCCCGTGTGTGACCCGGCTGACTGGCCCTCCTCTACCTCCCTTACCCTGGCATTGAACCCCACTGCGGGTAGTTCCTCATCGCTGCCCCACCCGCCCTCCTGCTCACAGCGCTGATCTGAGCTGGCTAATCTCTGTGAGCTTAATGCCAAGGAGTGAAAACTCCCCTCTCTCCTCCTCTATCTATCTATTTCTCTCTTTATCTAGATCCCATCAAACAAATGCGTGTGCACACACAGTCTTAAGATGCGCTGGTTTAGGTACTTTCCTCTCTCATGTTCAAAGCATCTTACATAAGCCCCGGGATTGTGAGGACATGAGATCTCCTCGAGAGCATGCCAACGGAGTGCCCGGCACAGATACGCCCCAGTAACCTCAAAACCCCCTCTCCCCCCTCGAGCAGGGCGTCCGGAGAGCGGCAAGCACTGAACTCATGTAGAAACAACAAGGACACATGGTGGGCTACGTGTCTGGAACAAGTCCCTCACCCTGCTCCTTACTGATCCTCTCAGATTTACAGCAATACTCTCGCCGAGACTCCACCCTCTCCGCCTCTCCGGGGCGACTCAAAGAAAGGCTGCTGGACTACGTTTAAGAGACGTTGCTGCTTGTGGACGGTGTTGTTGCAGCAGCAGCCTTACTGTGGACCCATCCAGTGCCAACAGACATGTGGATACTTGGCCTTAGAGACTGCAAGACAACACTGGTCCCCTCAGTACAGAATAGTAACAAACTTGGACTGTCAAAAAGATAAATATACATATATATATAAAGCTAAGAGTCCTCAGATCTGAATAAAGTTGTATTTAATGTGGGTCATGCAGTGGAGGTCGTCTGTTTTATCTTTCTGTTCCTCATGGTTTTCCTTTCTCTATGTCATGTGGATGATATACTGTATGGATGATATGATGGCATTTACTGTGGTTTTCATTCTAAAAATCAATAAAGTACACAAAGAAGTACTTAAACCACCTCAGTAGTAGAGCGACCGACTCCAGTCTTATGTCTGGTTGTGCTTTTTGTGTAGGAAGGAGTGTGTCAACAATGCTGAAGCCTCTTTTTCCCTCTTATTTGCATACCCATACTGCGAGTGCCAACGGCAAAGAAAAGATGTGACACTTTTTTTGCCGAGGGCTCTGGCAGATATACATGCAGAGAGAGAAACAGAAGGAGGAGAAAGAGAAAAAAAAGAAGCAGGGAGGAAAATGGGGTTGAAAGCGAGAGGGGAAGGAAATGTTTCAACTGGAAATGATGCTTGAACACAACTCGATTCCCTAATTAGCCTCCTCTCTCTTTCCTTCCCCCAACTCTCCCTCTCTTCGCTTTCTTTGTTGTTCGTCTCCGCGCTCCCCGTTCATTTAAGGATGTAACTGACATTAAATTCATTCTACTTCTTAATTAAATCCCAGACAACTGTTAACGAGGGGATGGGTTCAAACATTCAGCTCACAACATGCCTTTAAATAAGATCGATTACGGCATGGCTGGAGGCGAAGCCAGCCCCTCCTTCATGCCCCTTGTTCCCATAAAAGTGCTTCCTGCCTGGGGATAACCTTGCCGGAGATGATGAAAGGGAAGCAAATAAGTCAACAAGGAGACAGAAGAATAGGAATCTAATTTGGAAAAGAGCCGGATTGAGGTTAATGTGAAATCTGTGAGAGTGGCAGAGTGGGTCAAACGCGCACGTGGGCGCACAAGCACGTGCACGGAGGTTTGAAAACTGCGTGCAATCACCGATAACGGACTTACATGAAGTATTTTTTTGTTGTCCAGGAAAAGAAAACAATTTGAGAGTGTGAACTTCGCGGAGAGGAAAGGGCATTTCGGTATGAGTAATGGGAAGCTGGACGATAGTCAATTGAGAAAATAACTAGTCATGGCACGAGGAGGCGGGAGAAGGCGTGTGAAGCTTAAAATGATAAATAGACACTCAGAAAAATAACCTTGAGGTATGAAAACGTGTGTCTGGGAAGAGTCGACAACAAGAGACAAGGAGAGTGAGCAAAGACAGACTCTTTGTTAACACTTTGTTTTAAATGAAAAGTTTGCGGTTTTATCCTGTAGAGCAATAATTACGTGTCATTTTCTTGTACAAGTGTAGTACTGCTCTGGCGGTGGATATTGCAGCCTGCAACATCATCCCCTCGCTAACAGTGTTGACAAAGTCGAAGGCTTCAACCTCGGCGCTCTCATTTCTTCACACTTTGAAATCATCAACTGAGGATTAGAGCCGTATTCGGGTTTGATGAGATACAGAACGAAAGACTAAGGAAGGAAGACAAAATCAGATTTCATCAGTCATCTGTAACTAATATGAGGCAGGTTTCTCTCCGGCGACAAACACAATCTGTAAAGCCTGCGATGAGGATTATCTTCCTGTTGTAATCTATTTTGGTAGATTATTTCTTCATTTAAACGACTTACGTGTCGTCGGATATCTTTTTTTCTTTGAGTAGGTGTGCGGGGTCGGGCTGCTAACCCATCTGAAAATTTCATTAGTCTGGGGTTTCAGAGATTTCGGTGTCTCATTATGGTGCAAATGTAGTTTTTAGAGGGTTTTTCACCCTGAGAGGGATGAAAATCTGACAGTCAAAAACATGTTTTACTATAAAAACTTCTACAGTTTGTAAAAGGAGAACCCAATGTGTCTGCAATCTGACTCTCCATCATGTTGGACACAGACATGCAGATCTTATAGAGAGGGATTAGAGCTTTTGTTACCTGGATACCGACTCCATCCAGATGCAATTTATTACCAAACCTCCCCTCGCTGCACACGCTGAATTCAAATACACTCCAGGTTCTTTGATATTCTGGATTGTGCGTCGGGTCTGTCACGGTCACGCTCTTACTGTGGTCGCAATTCTGCAAAAGCAAATGTACACATGCGCCTGCTGCCCACACACACGCAGAAACACACACTTAAGTGGTTTCATGCACCAGCATCCTAATAGTCTCTCTGCCCAGTAGAGTGGACACGCAGGTGGGCCGAGTCTCCGCCACGCAGCATCATGAGAGACAAATACGGGATCAGCCGCTCAGCCCCCGCAGCTTCTTTCATGATGAGGCAGCACAGCCTCTATCTGCCAGTCACCGTGTCTCTGCACAGGCTGGACACAGCGCAGGGCACACATGCTCGACGGAGGGAAATTATGGTGCAGTGAAGGGGTTGAGGAAACAGCGGGGGGGGACGTGGAGGCTGTGAGAGCTTGTTGCAAAAGAAAGCACAGATGGCCCAGGGCTACAACATGGTGGGAAGAGGAAAAGAATAACTGGAAAAACTAATTAGAAGGGCAGAATTTCACACACTCCTCCTTAAAGCCGGCTCTCCCCTACCTCCACATGAAAAATATGTTCCTTCTAAATAAATAAATCACTCTTTCACGGAGAAAACAAGACTTTGAAAGTGGGAACAGCTCAGGGTTTTTACGCTTTGGTGCAACTTGTAACACAATGAATTAAGTTTGGATCGTGTCACACGCCAATGCGGGAAATCAAGCTGGGCGTCAGTGTCATGCAACGTGGCAGCATTAGCTGGAGGCCATGATGGAGACATTAGGGCTGTGATCTCTGTATTAGCCCGAAAGGAGGACATTTCCACTTAACTAAAGGAAGCGATGGAGGGGAGGGGTAATTTAAATTCAGTGACGAGGCTTTAAATACCAGCCAGGGATCACAGTTGTGCCCTTTGGCAAAGTAATTATTCACTCCCTTAGAAGACGATCAGGTGTGGATGTGCGCGAGGAGTGTGTCGGCATCTGCGCGTGTTTGCGTGTGTGTGTGTGTTTGAGTGAACCAGGAGGGAGCGAGGGAGGTGTGAAATGTTACAGTTTCTCCTCTTTTCATGTAACTGAGAAGTGTTTATGCCAAACTCTTCAGAGGAGAGAAAAGGTGTTCAGCTACGCGCTCTATCAGGTGATAAACGTGAGAAAGAAGAGAGAGGGGGAGACATGAAACAAGAGCTGGTAAAGGTTAGCGTTTCCACCTCTCCATCACTGTCTCTCACCGGCTTGTTCTCGCCTCATGTCAATTTTTTTTTTTTATAACCTTCAACCAGAAGCGGGGTGATCTCCGGAGGAGGAGCCGCCTCCCGCTGAGGCCGGACTGAGGATCAGCTCAGGGGCTGATGGGATGAGGCTCTCATTGGCAAACTGTCCTTCAAAAAGTGCAGCCTGATGGATTTTTTGGCCCTGGTGTTGCTTCTATCTTTCCCAACACATCCTCAGTGCCTGCCTCCTGGCAGCAATCCATGTCCCTCGAGCTCCCTCTATTGCCCCTAAGTTACCAACCAAGTAGCCCCAGCACACACATAAACACACACACACACACACACACACACACACACACACACACACAGGTTTGTTTCTGCTGACAGTCCAGTCCTGAGTACTGCAGGGCTGCTTCTTGATAAGGCAAAGACATCGTTGGCGGCCATGTTTCCTCTCATTATCTCTGTTTGGGGCTGTTCACAGAGAAACACCACCCCCCAACAGAGCGATCTTTTCCCACCCCAGGCTTGTCATGGGAGAGTGTTCGTTATCAACGGTGCTGCATGAGTTCATCACAAACCCGTCGATGTGCAGACTCAGCTGCAGAGAGCACACAACACCTCCATCAGTCTTCATTTGCCTCCTCTTCCTCGCCATATTTCCCCCCTTATTTGGGGATGAACAAATAGTGAGATGATTTATTTTGCACTTTCGCTCCTATTACTATTACTGAATTTTTGCACTCGCTGCAAATGCTATGTGCATAAATGCCGTGGAAGTAAAGCTCCCCTCAAAGAACTCTTAATGCATTTGATGGACAAACACTGAGTTGACCTCAGGAGTTTTCCTCCAAAGACGTGGCAACAAAAGCTCTCAGAGTTCCTCCTTATGAAACGGACAAGCCTGGACATGTTCCCTCTGTAAAATGTCTGAATAAACTCCTCGCTGCTCCTTTTTTTATTGCCCTGAATGAAGTGAGATCGATGGCTCTGCTTTCCCCGTTTACAGCATCTTTAAAAAGAGAAAGCTGCGATGGAGAGCGGGCTCATAGCAGGAAGGTAATTGGAAGACTGGACTTTAATATGACCTCTCAATGATAATGGACGGTCATGCAGTTATAGTCGCAGTCTGACATTTTAGCAAATTAAAAGAGGATCACAGCCGGGTGTTGATTAATTATTTCACATATAGCGTTGGAATGTCTTAAAGCGGGCCAAGAACTAAATAGCACCTTTGCAGCACCTTCATTGTGAGTCATCTGAAAATAGAGGTGAGAGAAGTATTTCAATCCTGTTTCATGTACGTAAAACTGTACTTAGATCTGCATTAAAAGATCATTTGGCCGCTTAGCATGAGGCAACACACTATAAACACCACATTTACATATTCTCATCTGAAGCTGATACTGTGAACGCAAACTAAATTAGCATACTCACACTATATGAACACAGTAGCATTTACAGTATATAAAGTCATGTTGGTCGAACGAGCTACAGAATGTATAAAAGATATGGTAACTTAAACCTGCATTCTCTATAATGGCCTGAAGGGGGCGACTACAATGGTTGTTAAAAGCAGTTTGGTTGTTAAGGAGTCTATGAGAAAATGACCGTACAAATCACTTTATTTATTCCCTCAGTAAACATTAACTAAATGAGTTTATGGTCTCAAATGTTGATTTAAAAGCTTCAATACAGCTTGATGTTCATTTTAAAATCAGTTACAAATTACATAATAAAAAGTAAAATACACAAAAAACAGAGTATGTTTGGATTCATAAATCATTACCTCACCTATACTCCCTCTCTGTCCACATGTGGTCACTTGGATTGGATTTCACGAAAAAATCCAAGATGGCGGCCGTCAGAATGCTCAAGGCTTAACATTTTTAGGGTGGATGACATCACAGCAGTTATGTCCTCTTCTTTTATATACAATATTCTGTACAATGCAGCTTTTCAGTTACTGTTGATGATTAATTTAATCAGTAATACAGCTGCTTCCTAAAAGTCGGAGGTTCAAAACATCAGTTGGTGAGACCCCGTTAGTTGACTCATATTTTCTGAGTCAAATCTCTACACTTTTATTTTTTAGCTGCTTAGTTGTGCACAGTGCAATGCAGGAGCAACATAATGATAGGCTGTGAACTATGGGCCACTAACCGTCTTAAAATGACCCTTGATCAGCATTCAATGTTTTTACTGGGGGCCAAATTATCCTCTTCTCTCCAAAACAGTCGCAGTAACAGTTACAAACACTGGGTGACATTGAATAAAGCAGTTTCACATTAAAAATCAATATCTCTGTGACACTCATCCTAGCTGTATCCTTCAGTAGGAGCTGTAAGCCAAGCTGCCATTCGCTTGTTTCTCTTTGTTAGCTTGTTTTTTGGTTAATGTTAAAAATCTGTGTTTCTCTGATGCTCTTCACAGCAGCAGGAGGGACTGTGAGCAAAGCTGCCGTTAGCTTGTTTCTCCGCGTTAGCTTGTTTTTTGTTTATGTTAAACATCCGTGTCTCTCTGACACTCTTCATTGGGGCTTTGTTGGCTGCAAGACGGACTGCTGCTAACTTTAGCTTGAGGCTGACTAAAGTCTTTAATGTGGTTAAGTTAAGAAATAGTCAAAAACCACGGTAACGTGACTTGATACATAATCGAAGTAGCTGTAAATGTTGTACTGTTTGTTTGATAGGAGGGCACCTATGGAAAACTGACACACGTACTACTGGTGGCACTGCACTAGAAAATAGGAGCACACAATGTACACACTCGTATGTAAAGGTATGTAAAGGTACCTCCCAGTGGTAGTAGTACTTCAGAAGACTCAAAGACACAAAAAGAATTTGGCTTTAGCTAAGCTAATTTAGCTAAGCTTAAGCTAGAAAGTACAGGGATGACGATGACCAAAGTAGCCTACTGCAGCCAAAGGTTACAGACTACAAATCACTACCTCAAGATGAATGCTTAGTCTCCACCTGAACACATATTACCTCAAGTACTTAAAGCTTGGGTTGAAGAGTTTCACTGTTCTACTCTCACAGAGTGTTCTCTATAATGTGCTGACACCCTGCTCATTTAAATGATGGATATCTCTATTCATCACATATTTTCCTGCTCATTACCTGTAGCATAACGTCAGCTCTGCTGCCTAACAGATCAAATCTCACTCTAAGACAGGGTTACGTATTTGACTTAAATCAGCACATTCATCCTGTAATCCTCTGCGTCTCATGATTTTATTACGTACTTTGACTAAACATGACATCATTGGCTGGTCCGCCCTGGGTCCAAAACATGACCTCAACCTGGAGAGCTCGCTAAACAAGTCGTGACACTAGCTGTGAAATACGGCCATTTGGGAATTACAGCACACAGGGGAGGTGATGACTTTTTCCTTACTATGCTGTAATGTGTCGACCTTCACCTTAAAGATTTTAGCATGCTACTATAACTCCTATTTTGGCGTTTAAATAATGGGATTATTGAGGTTGCATGGGCCAGGGGATTCCAATTCATTGCTGGATGCCTCCTGCATTATGATGATTAATGGCTGAATCTGCACAGCCCTCGTATTGGCTTCAGCTTGTCTTTTCAGACATTTAATACTGCCTCGAGTATTTTCTACAGTGAGATTTTCAATTCAGGGTCTGTTTTTGAAGATCTAAATCATGGTCAGAGCCCCTCCTCCACCCACACACACACACACACACACACACACACACATACAACGGAGCTGCTGGGGTAAGGCAATTCCTTTCACACTGAGGGATTTCTTTCTGCATCAAACAAGTCAGGCAATTGGAATTATGACCAGGGTCAATGCTCCAGATGAAACAGCAAGCCTCCTTTCTCCTGCTAAATTCACTTTCCACCCGCCCCCGCCTCCATACTGTCCTTGACTCCTCTTGACCCTTCCACCTTGGGGGGGAATTGAGTTATTCAGTGTAACAGCTATCACCCTGCAGCCATAACTTTAAAAGCTGACCTTACCGCCTCTCGCAAACATGGTAGCCGGAGCGCCGGCTTATTGATGGAGGCTCTTTAACATGGTTCCCTTGTCTCTGCCTGGGGCGTGAGGAAATAAATCAACTTTACCAATGTCTTCTTAATCCCCCTCCTACATCTCGACAACCTGGCAGGAGCTGGCGGTTACCCCGGGTCAGGGGCAAAGGGCTGCCATGGTCACTGTATATACACACTGTGACATGTCACTGCTGGAAGGTGTCATACTATCAGATCTACGGCTCTCACGGACGTCTGATTGGGGTGAAAGGTCGTCCTGTGACTCCATCCATCACCATTGCCACTCCGAGGGAGGGATGCAGAGAATCGCATCCATGATGTGAAATACAAATGCTGAAATATCTCCGCATAAAGACATCTGAGTCTTGAGAAAGACACAGTTACAAAGAGAGACTCTTGCAGGCGACTGATAAGTCATCTGTGGTGTGTGGGTGGAGATTTAGGAAGGTAGGGGAGGGTGATTGAAGGAGGAAGGTGTGTGGGTGATGTGGGGGAAGGCAGCATAGGACGAGGGCGGGGAAGTGGATGTTTTATGAGGCCCTTAACATTTACTTCCCCAGCGTTTCAATCCGCCGTGTCTATTAAGGACGGCTGCTCCTCCTACGTGTTCCCCATCCATCAAAGACCGAGAGACGCCCGGCCCCACACTGACGGACAGCTCGATATGATGGAGGGAGAGAAAGTCGACATCAGGCGGAGGGAGGGGAGGGGGGGGGAAGTGAAAATACAGAGAAATGGGTGGAAGAGAATGAGAAAAAAGGGTCATGCAGCCGTGAATGCAGCCGCAGCCGGAGAATGGCGACGGAAAAAGCGCTTTCAGGTACAAACAAAATGGTCGAAGATGAGTTCCGCGCAAAGAGCTGATACAGCGTTTTCTCTCAGAGTGCGCTTTGTTCAAGGTGGGCCGCTGTCCCTTCGCAGGAACGGTCTGAAAGAGTTTTTGTGACTCCGCACAATAAAGCGAACGCACGCTGCCTGCCCGACAACATTTGGCGAGAAGCAGTGAAGTCAAAACAAGCCATAAATAAAAAGAGACTAGGAGAAAATAGATGAGGTCTCCATTGTGGGTGACTGAGTGTGTGAGGTGTGTGTGGGTCAGGGAGGTGTCTAGCTCTGTTCAGGTTTCAGTTCTACGAGCAGCCCCTGCAGGTCGCTGCTATTAATTACAAACTTAGCCAGCGAGTCTTTCATTAATCTAAATTTAGAGTCTAGACTTAGCTCCAGCTTGATGCTGCCGCTACACAGCTCTGTTCCAACCAACCAATCACGTAATAGATTTTCTGCCCTCTGGCCGACCGAACGACAAGGTCCGCTATCTGCAAACTAATCATAGCCACAGTCTGACACTCTCAACCTGCTGGCAGCCAAGGTCAGCGCACCACTGACCAGCAAAACACAGACTGAAGAGGAGAATTACTGCAAATCACAGTGTGAGACGGAACATTCTGACCAGCAGAAACGCATAAAATCCGGCTTGTTAATGAATACATGCAGCTAATGATGACTGAACAGCTGCTTGGAGTTGCCATACATCTGCCTTCGGCCTTTTATCTTAATTAACAGCACACATATGTCTGCCGATGTTCCGACTCCGAGGCGGCCCTGGCCGGCGCTCACCGGCAACATGCGTAGGTCAGACAAGGAGACGCGGGGAATTTGCTGTACAACAGATCAACAAGGAGAGAATGAGACGGTAAATGAGACAGAGATGGAGAGAGAGGGGGGAAGAAGAGGAGCGCAAGGAGACAGAAAGAAAAGTAGAGAGGGTTATACCATCCTGTAACCTTGTGTTCCCCTGGCCATACTGCCCCTGGGCTGCTGTACCCCCCTCCAGCAATTAATCATCTGATACTGAGCTTACTCAACCGACAACCAGCTCCCCCACATCCTAATTAAGCCGGGAGAGGAGAGGAAGGGAGAGGAGAGGCGAAAACAAAACTGCAACTAAAAGACAATAGATAAAGGGAAAAGGATGGTCACTGACAATGCAGAAAAGCAGCAGGAGTGGTGCAGGAGAGCAAGCTGGAAGCATGAAACAAATGAGAAGGAAGTAAAAGGGAAGGAATCCAGAGCTCAGTTCCTATGGATTGCTAGTGAACATAATGAAAAGCCTGTGCCAGCCTGCGTCGAGGACCATCTATCTACCAGACTGGCGAAGCAGGCACCATGCTGCTGCCAAGGTTATTCTACAAAGCTCAAAGACTGTGCGTCAATGTGTGTGTCTGTGCGAGTGCATGCGTGTGTGTTAGACAGAATAAAAAAAGAGTAGGAGTGTGTGTACGTGCATGTGTTTATTTGTGTGTTGCGAGCAAATGCTGCAAGCCTTACAAGTTAAAGAGTGTGTGTATGTGTGTTACAGCTTGTTTGTATTAGGGAGTATATGAGGGACGTATATGTGTGTGTGAATGTGTGTGCATGACTTGTTTTCATGCCGCAGAAGCCTTTTCATCTTCGGTCCAGGATACCGGCAGACTTGATGTCCTCACTGTTCTTCTTCCTGGCTGAGATTCACTGGTGTCCTCCCGGCCACCTGCCAGCCAATTAGCTGAGCGGGCAGAAGCAGCTGCCCAGTAGCAGGTGGACGTCCATCCCAACATCCCTTCCGCTTGCTAATGCTAATGGCTCTGATCTCAGGGACCACTGGACTGGACCGCCAGGGGAGGCATGTCAGCTGTGGATAGAACTCAGTGAGGCTTAGCTCCACTGAAGCTGTGCAGGAGCACAGTAGAAACCTGCAGAGGGGATGTTAAGAGACCAGCAATCACTCATAAAACAACTATTTTTCACTGCCAGTTCAGTTAAATCAATATATAAGCAGGTTTTGACAGACATAATAACGTTGTGGGAAATAAGAGAATACGCTACAGAATATGATGAATTAGGGGATGGATTGGGATAATAAATTAGCCCGAAAGAAATGGCACCCACCTCTCCCTCAGGGGAATCGTGCAAAAGGCAGAAGGAATTTATATAAATTACCACAGAAGAAGAAATACAGGAGGAGGGCTCTGAGCTACAACACGAGTACATTCTGGAGTTACATATCAGCTAATACCAGGGCGAATTTGTATAATTATAACGAGACAGTGAGAGATACAGGTACGTATATGACCCAGCTTCATGTAAATAAAGTGCCATCTGAGCCCTACCTGTCTGTTAGCTAACATGCTACTATCTGTTGTATATTTACAATTTAACAAAGCAGAGGCATATCAAGAGAATAGCTATGGGTCTGCTGTTGTCTTCTCCATAGTGTTGTAGGGATGACATATTATTGTAGGCCAACACGGACGTTAGCGTTGCCCTGAATTCCTGGACCAAAACACAATGGGAATTTTCCGTTGGTTCGGAACTGAGACACTACCACCACTTTTATGATCTTGCAGCTTTAATGCAATCAGCAAAAGTAAAAAGCTAACACCTAATACTGACGTAAAAGCTAACAGCTATGATTAAAGTTAAAGCTAATGGCTATAAATGAAGTTTAAGCTGACAGCTATGATTAAAGTTAACACTAATACACTGAAAAAAAATATAAATGCAACATTTTTGTTTTTGCTCCCATTTTTCAAGAGCTGAACTCAAAGATATGAGATGTTTTTTATGTACACAAAAGGCCTGTTTCTCTCAAATATTGTTCACAAATTTGTCTAAATCTGTTTTAGTGAGCACTTCTCCTTTGCCAAGATAATCCATCCACCTCACAGGTGTGGCATATCAAGATGCTGATTAGACAGCATGATTATTGCACAGGTGTGCCTTAGGCTGGCCACAATAAAAGGCCACTCTAAAATGTGCAGTTTTACTGTATTGGGGGGGTCTGGGGGGGTCTGGGGGGGTCAGAAAACCAGACAGTATCTGGTGTGACCACCATTTGCCTCACGCAGTGCAACACATCTCCTTCGCATAGAGTTGATCAGGTTGTTGATTGTGGTCTGTGGAATGTTGATTCACTCCTCTTCAATGGCTGCCAAGCTGCTGGATTTTGGCAGGAACTGGAACATGCTGTCGTATACGCCGATCCAGAGCATCCCAAACATGCTCAGTGGGTGACATGAAAAATGGGAGCAAAAACAAAAGTGTTGCGTTTATATTTTTGTTCAGTGTAGCTATAAATTATGTAGCTAAAAGCTATCAGCTATAATTAAAGTTAAAGCTAATAGCTATAAATGACGTTAAAGCTAACAGCTAAAGTCAAAGTAAAGCTAAAAGTTATAATCAAATTAAAAAGCAAACAGTTTTAGGATATGCAAAATTCCCAAGTGGTGATTTTACTGACTCATTTTACATCATAGAACAAAACACAAAATCTCTTAAGCTTGAATTCTATCTATTAATAGCAGACCTTATTTCAAGATTCTCAACAAATGCAAATGGACTTCTTGACTAAGACACCAAAACTGAAAAAAACACCAAGCTATTTTGTTTTTCAAGACTTGCAGCATTTTATCACACTTAGAAAAATTAATATTGTAAAAAAACTAAATGTATTAAAATACATTTTTTGGTGCCATCTAGGAGACAGAGAAAAAGGGAAGCAGAGGAAACACATTTACAAGGATTTAGACAAGTATTTACTTGTGTTTCTTAAACGTTCATATTGCTATTGTTAACAGTAGGCACATGTGACAGTTTGAGTTAACGATTTTTTTCAGCATCACTATTCATGTTATTATTCAAAACCAGTGGTTCTCAAACCGGGGGGTTGTCTACCCTGTGGGGGGGACATGGAGCTGCTGCAGGGGGGCTCGGATGATCAAGGGGAGGATATAAGAGGACCTGAAGTTGCCATGATAATAATTTTATGCTAGCAAGGGTATGTTGCTAACCAGATCTTTTGTACATTTCAAAATCGTTTTATTAGTAGTTTTTGTGGTATTAAATATGATTGATAAAAATTTAATCTTTTCGCTGTTTAAGGGGGGTTTAAGGTGTTTTTCGGCCTCTGACAGGGGGTTGAATCAGAAAAAGTTTGAGTTTTATTGCATCACTTTCTGTACAGCAGAGGATAAAGTGATTCTTTGGAAGGACCTGACAAAATGTGAAACCTTCCATTAACTGGACATCAGCTGTACCTGTCAGGACAGATAGCAGCAAAGTGAATATTTCTTCACGTAAAAAGAATTGCTTTTGAATAAAATGTGCTGCTGCCGTCCAAGTATTTCTTTCAGATTTCACAAACATTTTTTCTACATTTCCTCTGATAGAGATAAAAAACTGTCAGATAGTCCCTGAACTATCTGCAGCCCATCCTCGCTCTCTCCATCGATCCCTCCTGACCCTCCATCACTCTGCGGAGTGAATAATTAGCTCCTTCTACAGGTGGGGGCAGTGATGAGGTGGCTTTTTGTGATCGGACCTGAAATAGGCCCGCTCCTCTCCCCCTCGTAAAATGCCTCGACCCTTTTTCACTTTAATAGATGGAGGAGTAATATATGGCTTTATTTACGAGGACAGGGCCTGACAGATTTAATATTTTAATTCGGTTTTATGGCCTGAACATAGGGCGGCGCAGGACTCTTTATGATCCGCCGGCATGAGCGGACAGAGCGGCAGGGACCACCGGGCGGAGCGAGGAGGGCACGGGAGTGACAGACGCAGCCATCCCTCATGCATCTCTGCCTAAATACCAAGCATATCTCTGCCGGCTCTAACCTCCGCTCGCTCTGCTCCTCCCCCGCATGTCTCTATCATCCGTCTCCAGTCCTCCCCCCATCTCGCCTCAACCCATAACTCCAGAGCGAAGACATGGCCATGGAGCAGACAGTGCAAGTCTAATAGAGGGGAGATTGATGGTTGAAACGATTCAGGGCTGGTAGTGAGGCGAGATTCATGCTCGAGACATCTCCGAGCTATTGGTTTAGAGATTGATGAATCAGAAGACACAGCCCTAAACTTTCCCAGCTTTTCATGGCTTCGGCGATACGCTGCCAATACTTCCCGAGTTCAGGGTTCAGGCTATTAACAGGTGATATTGGAGCGAGGCACGGGAGGGCGTTGATTGATGAATGTGAAGATTCGAGCTCTTCTGTGTAGATTGGTGGTCATTTTAAAAAGCACAAGTCAAATAGTTCTTCACAATGAAAAGAAAGAAAATTCCCACACCCATCTAGCACCATGAAAAGTTTGATTACTTTTAATGGAAATCAATAGGGTTTCAGCACTCTCTCTCGGAGAGAATTTTTAATCAAGAGAAATTCATTATTTTACCGTAGCGCACACACACACTCAAACACACACACACACACACACACACACACACACACACACACACACATACACACAGCTATCATCTGTCTAAAGGAAGAGAACCAATAATAACCAAGATAGCCTCTAACACGGGCAACAATCCTTTGTTCCAATTTCGCTGCCAATTAAAGCGTTTATCGTTTGACTCGATATTAACTGTCCTCAAAGGTTGATTTAGTAAAACTTCTAAGACAGAAACTTTGAGAAAAAAAATCAAGGAGGTCTTCAAAGCGCCATATCCGGTGGGACTCGGAGCCGTTCCCATGGGAACTGGCAAATGAGCGTCTACCCAGCCTCACCCCTCCAGCACAGCGCCGGGAGAACACAGTGATTATTGATCCGTCTGAGGGGCGAACAGCTCAACCAATCAATGGCTCTTTGAGTCCCCCGAGGTTTGTGGGATAGAGGAGGAACAGTGTGCAGAGGAGGAGGGGGGCTGTTGAAGTGGCAGAGTGATTTCTGTCCAACACAAATCACCAGCTTAATTGACGGGCTTGAAATTGGTTTAAAAGGCCGCAAGCCCCCGCCGCCTCCTCCCGGGCTGGCATCAAGGCAGAGCGCCGCTTACAGGTATTAGTGTCATTATGCCCCCCGGGGACGGAGGTGAGGAGCCGGTCAGGGGCCGAGCAGGTCGGGACAGCAGCAATCAAAACACTTTGCAGCCGGGTAAAGTACAGTTCAAACATTTCAGCCACACTCTCTGCTTTAGTTCTGCATGAGGACGTCTGAGTAGTGCGGCTACATGCACAATCATGCCGAGGATAAGACACAGAGGATACTGATTTAAATGATCAAAATACATCTTAACACAGTACACAAAAATCAATTCATTTATCATATGTTCAGCAGAAATCATCATCTTGCTCCAGCTGTTCAGGTGTGAGGCCTTGAATCTTTTCTAACATATAACGAACAGTGAATATCTTAAAACCTGCAAAAACAGTTTTTTGTTGAAGTTCTGAAGGTTAAGGAGCAACACTGTCATTCATTTTGAATTGTGTTTCTGACCACCTTGTGAATACCAACTGTCCTCTTGGCCCTGATTTTGGTCTCTTGACTGAAGCGTACAGTCAGTTTTTGGCTTTTTCACTGAAAAAAGCTGCATTTAGGTCTTAGGCTGGATAGCTTAAAGGTGCTGTGAGGAACTTTTGGTTTGTGTTGATTTTGGCGCCCCCTGTGGACAAAGCTGTACCTCTAATCTCTTTGCTGATATTGTCCTGTACATGCTTAAGTGGTGTTTATCCTGCTTTCTTTAACAGCCATATCACTCACTTTAAATTTTTGACCTGGAAAATGTAAACGAAGGCAGCCTGCAGTTAATCACTTAGTCTGACACCAGCAGTTTCAGACATTAAAAATAACTATATAGCAATAATCAATCTTGTCGCTGATGGTCTGGTTTTCTTCTGTGGCTCATATAGAGTCATCAGAGTTAATTTCAGTCTGTTTCATAACCAGTGAAAAACTCCTCACAGGAGCTTTAAGAATTAACTACAACATACTTTAAAGATCTGAACAGTTCAGTGGAGCTTCATCAGCCACAACTTTCTTTGTTTCTACATTGTTTGTCATCAGAAAAATATCAGTTAGCTGCTTTAAGAGTCAGGGAATTTCTCATCTTTTAAAATATCTTCCTATATTCTCTAGACCTGTGGTTCTCAAATGGTGGGTCGTGGAGGTGTGTTTGAAAAAAAAAAAGTTGTGGCAAAACGTTGATGTTGCGCTTTTATTTTGAAGGACATGGTTGTCCTATGACTTGCAGTAGTAGTGTAGTTTAGTCAGACTCAATATATCCACTGATTCCCAGCTACACTTACATTGTTGAAACTTGATAACTACAGTAGTTGCAGTTATGTTTCGTTTCAGGTCCAAACAGTGCCATTTTGCATGAAATCAATTTGAGTGATTGAAAAAATCCTAAATGTGGGTTACAATTTGTCATTAAGGAGGTGGTGGTGGGTGGGCGAGACCAGTTGAGAACCACAGCTATAGACAAAGCGAATACAACAGAATCCTGATTTCATTTAAAGCTCCTGTGAGGAACTTTCGGTTTGTGTTGAATTTGGCGCCCCCTGTGGACAAAGCCGTACCTCTTATCTCTATGCTGATTTTGTCCTGTATGCTTAAGTGGTGTTTATCCTGCTTTCTTTAACAGTCATTTGTATCACTCACTTTAAATGTTTGCCCTGGAAAATGTAAACAAACGCAGCGTGCAGTTAATCACTTAGTCTGACACCTACCCCGCCAGCAGTTTCAGGCATTAAAACATCTATATAGAAATAATCAATCATGTCACTGATGGTTTCGTTTGCTTTTGCAGGTCATATAGAGTCATCAGAATTAATTTCAGTCTGTTTCATAACCAGTGAAAAACTCTTCACAGGAGCTTTAATTACATTTTGCAAAACTTAATTTTCTACAAATGAATGACTGAGGATGTGGAAACTTTGCGGAGGGGGCAGGAAACACGACCAATCAAACACTCAGACATGCTTTAACCAACACACAGGTTCAGCCTGTCTCCTATAATTTACCTTTATATGCTTCTAATTGGCTTTCTCCTATACAGCCCACTCTGTAGGGAGACATAATTGCTGCCTGGTTCATGTTACATGATGACAGTTTTCAATTGGAAGGGCTGTATTTTTTCATGTTATAGTGGATGGTGGGCATACAAAGCACAGGACTTAGACATTCGTTCGTTCAGTTTTGTTATGGTATTGTGGGTATAATTTTACAAGAGTAGATATTAAAGGAAAGCAAATAATAATGTGTTGCCCAAAAGTATCTACAATTTGATTTGTAATAAGTATAATTGTTAACTTTAGCCCGACTTAACAAACCAAACGTTGCTCTTCAGGTGTGTGTTCACAGGGCAGAGGCTCAGGGAGAAACTGATGTGTAGCTGTTGGCCTTCTTCTGCACTCAACAAGTCGCACACTGATCAAACTGAAGTCCAAAGCTGAGCTCGCCCCCTGCAGCAGACTAAATAATTAACAGGCCTTTAATTACACCTATAAGCGAGCAAATGACCCCGGACCCCAGGGAGCCACAGGGGATGGGGGGAGAGGGAGTCGGAGGGGGAGGAGTGCGGGGTGAGATATAAGATTATGGTAACAAACAAGCAGCACATTCGCGAGCACAGCCCGGCCAGCTCATTTACCGTGACATTTGAGTGGAGCCGTCGCTGCAGGAAGCGGCTGTGAGGAGGCTGATATAGAGGCGTCTGACTCACAGCAGCGACTGACACTCCGAGGTCCATCCATCTGAGCGCAGGTGAATGAGAGGAGAGAGGCCGATCAATAAGGCAATGCTTTGATAGAGTGTTTGTGAGTGGCTGCGTTTCCAGCTATTGAGCTTTCTGCGTTTCTAATAAGGGGGAAGATTTATAATGGCAGCCGGCTAATGACTGAGCACTTGAATGGTGAGCTTACACTCCAGACAAGCACAATGGGATAACCAGCGGGGCAGGAAACACAGCGGAAAATTAGAATTGTAAAAGCACTTTATGTAACACAAATATGAGCGAGGAATCCAAACACAAGAACGTTTACGTTGACAGTCTATTATATATATTTTAGTGCTCTGATTAACACAAGAGAACACCAGTTAAATATGCTGTACAGGGTTATGACAAAGACTGTAGAAAATACTAAAACAGTACTTCAGCCAAAGTGTCTTTTTTGTCTACATTTCTTTACAATGGTTTATAACACGACAATATAGTTTAAAGGGAAAGTTAGCCTTTTTCAGCTTTATATATCTAAGGGTGCAAACGAGTACTCGCTTAATAAATCATAATCATTTTGTAGTTGTATATTTTTTCTACATTTTATCCTGGTAAGTTCCCTGTGTCATGTAGGCCTGTAATTGTTATTTAAAAAGCTATCATGCTTGTTGCTTTCTGTGTTTTAAAAAGAATCCCCATGGCAACGTTGCGAATTCAGGGATGATGTCACGGCACGCAGCTGGCTGTGGCTACAGAAGCTGCAGCCTTCGATGGGTGGTCTGCATAGACCGTTAAAGCCGAACTGAAATGAGATGGTCTGGTCTACCCTTTGCGTCACCAAATGCAGGCTCTCCTGAAGCAGGATCAGATGGCCCTCTCAAAGCACAGCCTTATCCATTGAAATGTTTGTACCCCTTGTTGAACAGAGGTGGGCGATCGTTGCTGTCCTCTCTGACCGCTCTTTCACCAGCCATAGCAACACGCGCACACTGGAGCTCCGGGATGAACACTGGAGGGATATGGAGGAAATCGGCCCAGTGCTTAAGTCCCTGCAGGTGGCAACAACTGCCATATGCGGCAAGCAGACAGTCTCCCTTTCCAATGCTGACTAAGCCACACAACACAGGGTAAGCAATGGGAGACTGTTTCCGCATTGATTCCATTGCGCAACTTTTGTAGACTGAACCGCATGGCAAAAAAAAAAAGGACGAAGCGATTACTTGAGTAATTGTAATCAGTTAGAGAAAATGTTGAACTACATATCGTGTGAAAAACGCCTGCAGTTGTTGGGTTTAAGCCAGACGCAGCTGTAAAATCAGCCATTCTTTCTGGATCAAAGCCATAATTTGACAGAGCTGGTGTTCCAGAAGAACTACAGACTATTTCAGATGGGATTTGTAGTCTTTACCTTCGTGTCATGCATCCTAGCTAACCTAGCTGCACCACATTCTAAAAAAAACTTGGATACATGAGTGGGGCTGAGGCTGCTAATGCACAATGCATCCTGGGATATGTAGGCACTGCCAGCACGGTTATGTGGGCGGGAGTACTTCGCTTTCAATATCGCACCAAGTGAGGAATTTATTGCTTTCATTGACTACATTTACCATCAACACTGTCTCTGCTACTCCTATGACGACATGTTTTATATTATCACAGCTGTGTTTTGCTACATTGTCATTCGTTATCTGTCTTTATACCAGCTTCTATTTATGGGTCCAAAAAGGAGGTCTTTATAATGTTGACAAAAATCTTAATAAACACTCATAGCTGCCTACAACTACATTACAGTGTGTTATAAACCATTTATTACATGTTTAAATGCTGCTTATAAAGAATAAATAGGGGGAATTAAATTAAAGTGCTTCCCCTCAATTAAAAATCGTATTTTTGGGATTATAGTGAAGTCTTATTTTTATGAACATGCAGATTTATTCATCATCTAAAATAAGCTGCATGAAGACACACTCCTATATATCGTCCAATTAGGCCTTCATTTCCTACATCTCCAATTAGGTTCCCAGTGATGTCAGACCTCTCTGCCTTAGTTCCACAAAATATTACAAGACATGGAGCGTAAGATATAAAAAAAAAAAGGGCCATCATTTTCATCAGCCTAATATTGCAGAAACGCGAGTAAGATCATCTTTCTCATTGGTTCCACTGACAGCACTCTCATTTCATCAAATTAAACGTCAAGAAGAGTGTCACACCAACACGCCTCGCACACTCTTTCTCTTTCTCTTGCACATTTCAATCTCCTCACATGCCTGCACGCTCATACCTCCTTTCTTTTGCTTCCCAGTGGCACAAGCACTCAGAGATCCAATCCATCACACCTCTGCTCACACACACACACACGCAGGTGCGAAAGGTGCTGCAGTGGACTTGCACAAAGTTTACCACCAGAGCTTTGATATCCAGTGTCTCTTTCTCTCCATTATAGCAACCCGCCGACCCTGACGCACGCTGCTCTTTTTAAATGGTGGTAAAGAGGAAATTAATGTCTCCCTGGGCTGCCGTGGCAGGATATTAATCTAGCAGCTTCACTCATCTCTTCTCTTCTCCGCCTGATAATCCCCTCCTCATCGCTAGCATATGCAAACCACAGGTGGACCAAGGGAGTAATGGATTAGGATGTGAAACCCCCCTCGCACCTCTACTCTCCTCGTCTTTTTTCCTTTAGTCAATCCCTCTTCCTGTTGCAGGTGTATCATTTGTCCATCAATCATCAGTTATAACTAGAGGTGGGAAGTAACAGACACAATTTTCACATTGCTATAATGTGTGTGGCAACATACCAGTCCCTCCAGGATTTCGCAGGCTTTCTTTGTGATTGTTGCGGCCAAAGATTTCAGATTTTGTGGCAGATTTTTGAAGAAGTTGCCATGCAGAAGTTGGTGTGTTATAGTTACAAATCGCGCCAATAAAGCCATCTATTGACTGAGAAAGCTGTTTGGATTCTGACATCACTTCTGGTCAATTTTCCGAAGTCAAGATGCCAAATAAAATGTGTAAAGATTGAATGAAACTAAAGGAAACTGCCATGGAATTGTAGTAATTTTGACCACTGATAAGAGACGCCGATTACTATCTCGCAGCACAAACACTCTTTGAGTTTGTTTAATCCTGACTCACATTTGTAACAGAGCCAAAGATTGGTGGAGAATGGGAACACAGCGTCTGATTGGTCAATAGAGTCAACACAACGCAAGGCTAACAGTTTTTAACATGGATAAAGTCTCTAGCATGCCGCGTTCTCAAGATATTAAAGGCACAGTTAATGATACTCTCCGATGTACAACATTGCAGACCTACGAAGATCAATATTTGGTGATGTATACGTCGACAACCGTGGGGGAAATAGGTTTATTGGTCAAATTTGCGGAAAAGTTGTGAGGATTAACCAAAATTGCAAGGTCACAAGAAAGTTGGGGAATTGCGTGCATTTGCTGAATCGCAGCTTCAGTCTTTAAAGAGGGGGTATTATGCTGTAACACATTCTAAGACATAATGTTACATGTTGGGTGTCCAGACGAAACGTGGGTTTCAAAGTTGTAGCTAAAAGTATGTTGGAGTAATTCTCTACTCAGTCTGCAGGCTGCTGTGAACGCCTGGTTTCAAACAGTTTTTTTCTACAGCCTCAGGCGGCTTCGGAGAGCTGGCCAATCAGAAGAAAGTGGGCTTGTAGGGGCGGGGTTTCTTAAAGGGCCAGAGCTGACTGAGTCGCTGTATGAGGGCCTGCACAGAGCACCAATGTGAGTTAATTAAACTGTAAATTATGCTAAGCTACTCCACAGGTATCACAGAGTGACATATGAAGCTTGAAATTAGCATACCCCCCCCCCTTTAAAAAGAAGCTTTATCTCCAAAAGTTACTGTTTAAAGTACCAAATTATAATGACACAAAGACTGAAAAAGTTCGTATAAACATAAATCCCATCTCTGACCAGGATTTAGGGGTGGCCAATCAGATTTGAGGGCCTCACCACCCCAGGCCAGCCCTCTGGACACACCCCTGCTTCTTCTTACAATATTTAAGGCCCCTAACTTTAGCTTTAGAGCAATCCAGGGGAATTATTGATTATTTTAAAATTGCTTCATAGCAATTGCACAGAAACAGCCAAAATAATAGTTCTTCAGAGGGCTTTTCACTTTCACGGTTTCTGTATCTGAACTCTGAAATAATGTGTGTACTTTAACCACCTCTGGTTATATCAAGTTATTCATGTGACTTTCCACTATGAGGTCGAAGTGGAATCACTTTAGGATCCAAAGCGGACGAGTTTCAACCTTCAGCTTTGCATCGGAGACCAAACCTCTGTAATTATGGCTGTAATGAGACTAAATGACATTCATAATTAATTACAAAGCCCTCTCATTGGCCCTCCCTTTCTTGTTCAGTGATCACCGCGGACATTTAAAACAAATACAAGACTAAACAAACATGTTCCCTCAGAAGGAGGCCGTCTCCCTGCAGGCCAGTCGGTAAAAAATGTGTCACCTTGTTTTGATCTGTAATTATATCTCCCCTCCTGGGCTGATCAATAGCATTTTGTAAATGCCACTACACAGCAGCGGGAAAATGTAGCAGTAAGTAAAAAACATTAATAAACAAGCAAATGAGTAAATTTGTTCTTTATCACAATGTGAAGCTGCAGCACGGAGACGCAGTTTCTCTATATTTAAATGACGTGTTAGAAATGAGTGTGTGTAACTGTAGAGACGGAATTATCATTTTGTGAATAGTGTTTCTAAGTGCATCTTCACACACTATCTGCCCCATGGGAAGAGTAATCGCTGCTTTCTCTCCTGAGTCGTTCTCAGCTGAGTCGCCTCCAGTGAGAGCCGATAAAGTAACATGATTCTTATCTGAGCATTAACCCCTGCGCCGCTCCCACACGTTTCACCCGCCTGACCAAAAGAAGGGCGAGGCTGCCGCGCGGACCCTCGGGGGGACGCACGGGTCAGATAAAGCTAAGCTCATTATCTGTAACCGACACATCGGTCGGGGGTCAGGTCTAATCTGAGCCCAGAGGAGCCCGGCCGCTTGGCCACGGCGCGACCTGGCTCTGTTACAGCCCTTAATCTGATCCCAGGTTAATGTGCTGCCTCTCAACGACAAAAGCAGAGGGGAGAAATCACCGGCAGAGAAATAAGCACCCTCTCTCTCCCCTGAGATCCGACGCTTAGCCCACACGACTGAGCCATGACGGAGAAGAGAAAGAGCACGACGCAAAATAAATATCATTAACCCACAATTAAAATCCTGTTCTCTGTTCTGACATCCTTTATTGTTCTCATATCTCTGTCCAATTACAACATGCCGGAGTAATTACAGCTGCATTAAAAAGTAATGAAGTTATATGAGCGAGGCCGTTCCCACAGAAGGTGGAGAGAGAGAGAGAGAGAGAGCGGGAGGGAGTCGATGAAGCTTCACAGCGGAGGAGCTGCTCATCGCTGCCCATGAGGTGAAATGTCACCCAGATGACTGTGCAGCACACAGGAACATCCACTCAGCTGATACTCCCTCGTGGCAAAAACTGCAATCAATCACTCTGCCTCCCGGGTAGCCATTATTTTTTTAGGTTTTTAACTGGTCAACATGATCTTGTAGCCATGGAGACAAGGTCTTGGCCTGGGGGCACGGGATATAAATGGCTGCTTGCACTTTGTAATGTGTGTTAACAGATTTGAGTCAGTAGCACACTCAAGAACAGGTCAAGGCTGTGGCATTGGAATTAACAATACACTTATATATTTGTGTGCACATGCTGGAGAGTAAACACACTTGTTTTCATGTGTGAGAATGGCCCATGTATTGCCTGCGAGTGAGGCTGTTAAGCGAGGGGTCAGAGATGAGAGCAAGGCAATTTGAGGTTGGAAATGAGCGATGTCCGTTCTCATTTGAGCGTCACCGAGGCCTCCGCCTCTCACGCGCCACCTCCTCTTATATGTCAACATGTCTTCTGTGTTTCTGAGTCCCTCTGTTGTGTTTGTATCACAGTACATCCGCGGAAAGGAGAGAGAGAGTGAGAGAAGAGTGGTAAAACAACTGTGAGTCACAGTGGTTTTGAGATGAAATATCAGCCCCGGCCTTCCGGAGGAGGGAATGTGTCCCTTTAGAGGAAAAGACAGAACATGAAAACGACAACCAGGCAGGAGAGGAGGGGAGGAGAGGAAGACAAAAAGGAAGAAGCAGAGGGAGTGAATGTGGCTGCTGGGGGAGATTGAGCTCTTGTCTCGGCTGCTCCACACATGAGTGCAGATCTGACACTGACACAGCACTGGTCCTGCTGGTCTGAGAGCTGCACACAGAGCTGTGCGCTCAAGCTAACTCAAGTATCAACATGGATGCATGGATGGATGGAACAAGGATGTACGGGTAGGTGGAAGGATGGATGGATGGATGGAACAAGGATGTATGGGTAGATGGATGGATGGATGGATGGATGGACAGACAAATGGAGGGAAGACATGGATCAATGGATATATATATGGAAGAGAGATGGATGGATGGATGGATGGATGGTTGAGTAGATGAAGGGATGGATGGATGGATGGATGGTTGAGTAGATGAAGGGATGGTTGGATGGTTGGATGGATGGATGGATGGGTGGATGGATGGATGGATGGATGGATGGTTGAGTAGATGAAGGGATGGATGGATGGATGGATGGATGGATGGATGGATCGATGGATGGTTGAGTAGATGAAGGGATGGATGGATGGATGGTTGAGTAGATGAAGGGATGGATGGATGGATGGTTGAGTAGATGAAGGGATGGATGGATGGATGGATGGATGGTTGAGTAGATGAAGGGATGGTTGGATGGTTGAGTGGAAGATGGATGGATGAATGGAAGAATGATCAATGGATAAATAGATGGATGGGTGGATGGATGGATGGATGGATGGTTGAGTAGATGAAGGGATGGATGGATGGATGGTTGAGTGGAAGATGGATGATGGATGGATGGATGATGGATGGATGGATAAATGGCTGTTAATTTCCCTGCAGAATGACATCCACTACTTCCCAAACCTGCAAAAAGGTCATAATAATTTCAAAATAAAAGTTTTTCTAATCAGACCTCACTATTGTCAAAGTTACATGTTTAAGCATCAAAGCAACCTTTGTCTGTAAAGTCTGTAGAAAACTTGAAGGATGTCAAAGTCCATTATTTTGGTCACAACCTCCCCAACTTTCAGCCAATACACTCAAGTGATGGCATTGTTAACTGGCTTGATTTACATACATTATGTGCCTAAATTATTATATGCCCTAAATCTACCAGTACCAGTTGATGGCAGTAACAGCACCTGTAAGCTGGTTTGGGAACCGCCAATACTAGAACAACACTAGAAGAAGAAAAAGAAGAAGAAGAAGCACTCCAACTGTGTTCTTTTGGACGGCTACCAGGGTATTTAGTAATGGTAAAAACCAAGTTCCTTTCATTTGGATTTGATTTATTTTGCAGGTTTTTCTTGCCTTACATTGACAATATCACAGTGGGTGCCACCTCTGGTAATAAGTGGTAATTACATATATTTTGACTCACTCTTACAGAGATCCTAACAGCATACTCAATGACAACTTTTTGTCTTCATCTGAACTTCTAAAAATGTTTCCTTTTTCTTGGATATTCATGTGATTTTGAACTTTCACCACCTTTTCTCTGTTCCACATTTCACATCTGTGTGCTTTGTACAGCTCCAACTTTTTTTTTTCTCACATGGAACGATTCACCTGAAAAATCTTATTTACAGACTGCCTTGTGTCCAAGTCCAGTACACAATTACACAAGGTGTTGAATCTGTTTTGATTCCTTTGTAGAGCTTCTGCCGGGGAGCATTTTTGTTGCTTTTGTCCGTCTGCTGGCTTCAGGGTCCATCATGGAGGATTTGAAACTACATTACAGAGGTATAAATGAGGGAATGTCAGCTAGGCCTGTCATTGTTTTTTTCTGGCACACATGGCAGCATCTTTTATTATTGAAGATTGTTTGGGATTGGGCAGAAACAATACCTGGCTAACAACACACCGACACAACACAATGAGAGAGCAGCAATAACGGCACAACACATGATGACTGGGATTGGCAACACGGGTCAACAACAATGGATTCTTTGATAAGCATCAATCAAGCAGCCGGCCCTCTTGGGGCTTTGATCGAGTGGTTGTGTGTTGTTGTTGAGAGGCTGGCTGCGGATGGAGGCTGGTGGGGGACTGATAATGGGCTCCAGCGAATCACAAGAGATGAACCCCTGTTGAGAGATGGAAGAGGAGGAGGACGGAGGAGAGAGCAGTAGGGCAAAAATGAGGAGGAGAAAGGGAAGAATCGAGCGAGGTGGATGAGGAAGGAGGCTCGACTGGGGCCTGCCCGCCTCCCCTCAGTCCCCCCAATGGATGACCAGCAACACAGACAGCCAGGCACCATGACGGACACTCTCCTCCTCTAATGAGTCCCAGTCACAGCTGAACACACCGCTGTGCTTTACAGCGCCAGCAGAGAGGCCTGCCACCATGAAAAACTGGCTGTGTATTTGTTGCTGTGTTTGTGATTGCAGCAGACAGAGTCAAATGGGGTCCTCCTGCAGTAAATCTCCAGTATAATTATGTTTGTTTGTGTCTTTGAAGGTGTGTAAGGAGTGTTTTTCCACCAGGACACCTGCAGCGTCTTCGCGGCACACGCTCTGCCTTACTTTCGCCTCTTTGCCACCTGTTCTGTCGCCTTCCTGAGCAGAGCCAGCCAAGTACCTACAGTACGCCAGATAGCAGCGTATCACATACACAGGCTCTTCTGGCTCCGGGGAGAAGGGAGAAAAAAGCTTGTATCACAGAGCGCTCACTCACATTTCACATTGACTAAATCCATTCAGTAATCTCCTTATGCGTGGGACATGGCAGTATCAGAGGAGGTTGTAGAGGTAGCTGTCAGGGAATTTGATGCGGGTTCCCCTGTCACAGTCACTTTGGCTCGCTCCCGTCACTCAGCCCGTCGTGCCCTGAGGGGCGGCTGACAGGAGGCGAGGATGTCCTAGAGCAAGCATACTCAATTTGGGGCCTTTAACAACCTAAAACCCATCCAGTCCCAAAACAACTTCTTTTCCCACTGGTCAAAAAACCCACTAACACACGGCTTTTTTGCTTAGTGGGAAAGGGTCAAATGACTCTGCAGTAGACCCAGGTAATTATCGCCTCGCCTCGGCAACACAAAACCAGTGTGTGGACACGCTAATCTCCGCCCCTTTTCCGGTGCGATGCGACGCTCCGTCAGTAACTTCTCTGACTCATCTCAGCTACAAATCCCGCCCGTCTCCGTCCGAGCAGAGTTCCAGAGTTTGATAGACTGAATGTGTGATAGATACAATAAAGACCTAGCCACCGTAACATCTTCACTAACCCTGTCTCTAGCGCGTTTGTGGCATCGGGCAGTAACGCAGCAGAAAAGAGACAGAGTATACTCCAGTGGCAATGGGAAAGGAGACAATCGGCATCTATAAGCAGGTCTTCCTGGGTCTGAAAAACACGCGACAACACGTTTATTTCGGTGGTAAATTGGTATAAGACTGGAGAGGTGCTCTGGTACCAGATTTAAATTCCTATTTTGACAGGTCAGAGAGAGGAAATATAAATGTCTGACCCCTCGCCTCTTCCCTTTTTTCAGTCCTGGCCCTTCTGAAAAAGTCGGCCTGCCCTGGAGAGAACTTATTACCAGAGGAGCTTTGATGCAAACCTGCCAGATCCAGTTGTTGACGCATTCCTGCACATTCTCCTCTGGCTCGTGGAAGCGCTTTTTGATCAAATAAGTCGCATTGATTTTGCGCAGCCCGAGTCTTTGTTGCTGTATGTATATTGATTTTGTCCATCTTTGACTTGTCAGGCGGGGGGGCGAGCTGTAATGTGAAAAATGCCCCCCCCCCAACTCCTCCCTACCCCTACCCCAATCATTGCCAGAGAGCCAATGATGTGAGGCCCAAACCCAGCAGGGAACCCTGCTATTAAAGCGCTGGCCTCTGCCCAGCCGACATTACAGTCCATTATTTTTAAACTGGGGTCTCTTCATGCAATCGGGACTTTCAAAAAAAAAAGGATGCAGCGACTGCAACTCCTATTTTTCTCAACACCCTTTGTAGCTCCAAAACACACAAACACACACACGCATGCACGCGCGCACACCACCGAGTGTATGATTGTAATCTAGTCCTCACCCAGGGTCTCCTGTGGGTGTCTGTGGTTTGCTGTGCCAGTGAAATGAAAGCAGGCCTCTCTAATAACAGCGAATTTAATACCAGCACTAGTCCCTTAATGAGAGTGCCCTGTGTTTGCTCTAGGCTCATATCCGCAGCACCGGTGGGAGAGGAGGCGAGGAAGGGAGGAAGGAGGGAAATGTAGTTAAAATCTCCCATTAGCATCACCTCCAGGGCTAAAGCTCGACGCTCCCCAGGCGGCGGCAGCGGCGGCGACGGTGGGGCCGGCAGTCTGCGCGGTGGCACAAGATGCCCCGTCTCTGCCTCGCACAGCTGGAGCGTGTGTGTGTGTGTGTGTGTGCCACCATTAATAACACACAAAAATGACTGTGGCGCTTATTAGAAAACAGCACGACAGCGGAGATGGGATGAGAAACAATCTGCTTCAGTAGAGGAGAGGAGCCCTCACAACAGACGTGATGATAAATGATGTAAAACAGGGAAATAGGAGATAAATTCAATGTTCCTTCATATCATTTGATTGCGGGTGAGGACTCGAGATTCAAAAAAGATCAAAGACGGAAGGGTGTGGGAGGGTGAAATCATTTTAAGAGTGTGTGTGTGCGCATTAGGTGGGTGTATACTGTATAATATTACATTACATGCAAACATGAGAGGAGGAAAACAAGAGGGAGATAAAAGTCAGGCGACGCGAACATTTCCACGATGGTCAGGCGAATTAACTAGCAATCCTTTAGCAATTAGCATGTCGGCCACATGAAGGAAGGAAAGTAAAGAAAAACAAAGCATCGCAATCATCTCTGCTGTAATAGTGTTGGTGAGGTCCCCTGAGTGTTTGCTAAACAGAGTGATTGCGGTGGAGATTTGAATATTTAATAACAGGAAGGGATTGGAGAGGAAGCCGCGTCTGGGGAGAACAACAATCCGTTTGGACTCGCTGGGCAAATGAGGGAAACTAGGCTGAGCTCATTGAATCTGTCCCTGTGGTATTAATGCATTTTAAATGGATTTTATGGAATAGCCATAAATACACTTGGAAAACAGTGAGCAGGGAGAGTTCCTCTGCTTTATATGGAGACAGAATGTACGTCTTGTTGCCCTGAAAGCACAGCAGACAGACAGACAGACAGACAGCTCGGGCTAGCTACACCTCCTCTCCTCTGGGACACGAGTGTTTTCAACTCAATCTATTTCTCAATCCATCACTTACACGGATCAAATGCGGCGCCACATGTAGATTACAAAACAAAATATGTCTTTGCAAGTTTTGAGTTTGTCTCTCAACTTTTCTGCAGCAGCAGCAGCATCACCACACCTCCATTAAACATCAAACAGCACCGGGGGGTCACGACCTCAGCGACTGGAGGAGCACCGTGCATCTCCAACCTCGGTCCATGGATGGGCGTGTTACCATGGAAACAGTTTAGATGTTTTCTAATTACGTGCAACTTCAGTTCAACACACACACGCACAAATACACACAAGGAAGGCCAAACATGTTGGATCTACAAACTAAAAGTTCTGCTTTTGAGAAGTTACTTGTTACTGTATATTCGACATACAATTTTCTAACAGTCCATCCAACTAATGTTTCCTGATGAGACCCCAAACGCCACTTCCTCAGCACCACCCGTCATGTCAGAAATATGTTCAGCTGAATTGATTTCAAAGTGGATTGTCAATGGCATTCTTTTGTCTGGATCCTTTCGTGCTCGATTTCTACGCTCTCTTCATCACAGCAGTTGGTGTTGAGGAGTTAGTGGGAGGTGTGTCCTGTTCAGTCTGCCTGTTTAGTGATCTACATAAAAATGCAGAATCTGTAGGCGCGGGACTATACTTTAGCGCGGGAAGTGTTCTGGTTTACGTTTGTAGTATGTTTGTAGTCCGAGTAGTATTGGCCAATCAGCAGGCTTTGCTGTAAGCAGGTGAAACAGTCCGTTTGGAGAGCAAAAGCAGGCAGAGCAAATTCCATCCCAAAAGAGGGAGAGAGGGGAAGAGATTGCACCGGAAGAAAAAGCACCTGTAACCTGATCTTTTGTTAACATAATGTACTCAGGGCCTAGGTGAGACTTACCCTCAAATTCCACAGGGTCCGTCTCCGGCGCGTTCCAGAGTCGATCGCGCCCATTCAAGTCGTGATTCCGCAGCATGCGCCGCGGCCTGTCTCCGGCGCATCCCAGAAGCGTCTCTCCGCTCTTCTCTGCTAAAGATACATGCCGGGTCCATGTTTGACGGAGGCCGCTTCCAGCGCGTATCAAGCTGAACGGAGCAGATCGTTCCAAACAGGAAGTCATACACGAAACAGCATAGAGCATCCGGTCATTTCAAAACAAAACACCATGTACAGACCGGTACAGACTCCCGTTGTTTCTGTTTTCACAACAACACACTGAAAACTTGAAAAAAGAACACTTTTAATTAAGTAGTGTACTCAGCCATGGTAGAAGCACAAAAATCACAGAATGATCTCCAAATGAGCAGATAATCAACCTCAGAAGTGCAAACTGAACTGTTGTTTGTGTTGCTCTGTTGAAAATTGATGTTATCGCGTGATTTCGCAATCCAGCTGCTTGGGCCAGCGCTCCGCTGCGCTGTGGACGAGACACCACGCCCTCGACACAGAGCAGGGACCTGAGGGAGCTTTGTAAATGACTTGATCTACAAAAGCATCAAAATAAAAGCAGTTTGTACCAAGGATGAAAGTCTCTTAACAGAAATGCCAGATTGGGCTTTTAATTAGAAAAGCATACCGGAAGCATTAACATATTTTATTTCACAGTCTATTTTGGCAGAAAACTGCGCTCGGCAAAAAGAGGTGATTTTTGGCTCTGCAGCTGATCGTGAGCAGCGAGCAGCATGAGGGCTCTAACCTGTTCATATGTAGACCGAAATAAATGTCAAAAAGACAGACGTTTTTATCTCGACTCCGCCGTGATCCTCACTTCTAAAGTCGCTAGTCAGACTGTAAACAATAGGAGAGGAAGAACTGGGAGTCCGTTATATCGCTAACCTCTGGCTAGGCTGGAATGTGGGCAACTTCTAAGACCAAATCAAGCGTCTTCTTCAAGTTAATCAGTCAGCTAAAGATTACCCACAATCCCCCTGGGCAGTGGTGGAAGAAGTACTCAGATATTTTGCTTAATTTAAAGTAGCAATAACACAGTGTAGAGATGTTACAAGTACAGCCATGCATCCATATAAACGTAAAAAAGTATTAACATTAAAGCTCCACAATTAAAGTGCTGTTAAAGAAGAATGTCCCCTTTCAGAATAATATACATCATACTAAAATATAATAGTTATTCATGCAGTACAGTGTACATCAGTTTAATGTTTCAGCTGGTGAAAGGAGGACTCGTTTCATTGAGCCTAAATGCTGCTGGGTGGCTGGTGAATGTCCCCCAGGGGACCTATGAAGTCACATTTCATCTTGACCTATAATATTATATCAGCGTTTTATTAGTTGATTAAATTTAGTATTAATACTGTGAGTCTCCAAAGTAACTGATGTTATTGATAAATAAAGAGGAGAAAAATATTTGTATCTGAAATGTGGTGTTGTGATTCTTTTGGCCTCGCAGTGAAACCTTCCAGCCAAACTCTGGGTTTAAATAACACACATGCCAATAAAAATGTTAATTGCAACAGTGAAAACACAGAAATGTTGGCTTACTGAAAAACACATATTGCCATATTCACACGCGCGCTCGCGCACGCACACACACACACACGCACGCAGTGAGTGCATTTCTTGCAAGCCCAGTCCAGGTCTATTAGGCAGGCATCAGGCATGCACTGTGGGCCCGGTCTGGCCGGGCTCCCAGGTTAGAGGACGTCTCCTCCTGGCCCTCTCTTACCATCTGCTCCGTCCAGAAGGCCTGCACCACTGGGGGGAGGAGGGGGGAGCTGGCCCACCAGATACAGCCCAGAGGAGGAGAGAGGGAGGGAAAAGGAGGGGAGTTTGGATACTCGGGCTGACGGAGGAGCAGAAAGGGCTGGAGGTGTTCAAAAGGGCTCGGCAATGGGGTTGGAGGAGGTTGGTGGCGGGACACGGAGGGAGGACAGGCGGGGCAGGGCAGGGCCCAGGTACCCAGGGGGGAGTAACAGGGTCGTCTGTTACCTGTCCACCTCTGACCAAAGACATCTGCTGCAGGGAGAGGGAGACCAGGCGGGGGAGCAAGGAGCAGACGATGGAAAAAAACCATTGAAAGTATGAAAAAAAAAAGGTGCTGATGTGAGATCTAAATTTGTGTTCCGCATTTTGGTTTTAATTAGTATTTCATATTGAGCTCAGGCATGTCCGTTTTTCTAACAAGGCAGGGTAATTGAGAGAGAGAAAGGTAATTGAGAATGGGAGGAAATAATATTAAAGATGGATTGAGTGGGTGAAGGAAGCGAGGGGAGAAAGAGAAAGAAATGATTCTTTTCTGCATGGATATGAGGCTTTAATTGGACACTGTGCTTTCAGCGGGGCCGATGCAGGGGCTGCTGCTGCTGCTGCTGACGCAGGGACTTTTGGAAAAATTGGGTTTGAAACAAGAGGGAAATTTCCTATGCTGAAATGAGAGATGGAGCGATATGAGGGAGCTAACACAGGACAAAGAAACAGGTCAGCCACTTCATCTGAACATTACTTTCCCCCCTCTGCCAAATCCCATTCCAAATGAAATACGCCACACAGACGGCAAGAGAAACTTATCACAGCATTGCATACGGGCTTCTGATCTCTCATCCATGGGCATTATAATTGACACTCCAAAAAAAAAATGCAGCAAGGATGCCCAAGGATATAGAGGAAGTATATCCCCGCTTGTCTGTCACAGCTATGTCCTCCTTTTGTCCCTCCGAGGCAAACACCAAGAAGCAGACTGAAGGACGGGCCGCTGAAGGTGAGAGAGAGCGTGGGCAGGCGAGGCCGAGCCGGGGCTAAACGGAGGATTACACCGAGGGCAACTCGCCCATCAGTCGCTGGTTAAGTAGAAATTTAGAAACCGTTTAGCTATTGTCCCTGGACAGTGAGATTACTATTTCATTACAAAATGAGCCCATATTGTTTGTTTGCTGCTGGCGGATTAACTCTTTTCTACAGTCGAAGACAAGAGCAAACATGCTGCCACAACCCAAGAGATTTCCATGAAATAAAACTGGCTGAAACTTCAGAAACGATGCAACTTATGATAAATCCCAAATGGAAAACATGCCGCAGAGAGCCAAAACACATAAACAGCCAACATGCAGCAAATACATTAACAACGCCAAAAATCTTTGATACTCGCTGCATATCCAGTCATCACAACCGAAGGGCTCCAAGCTTCTTGAGTAGAGATCGGAGGTTTGACTCTTTTTACTAACACGAGTTAGTTTGAGTCACTAAAGAGAGTCAAGTTTTAGAGTCACTTGGGTCAGTTACTCAAAGCTTGAATCCCCCATCGGCCCGAGCGCCCATAGAGCATGCCCACTAGAGACTTTGGTCGCCCGATCACGCTAACTTCCGGTTTTAGCACTCCGCTAACATTAAAGGGGGGGTATTATGCTAATTTCAGGCTTCATATTTCACTCTGTGATACCTGTGGAGTAGCTTAGTATCATTTACAGTTAAAAAAAAATCCTAATTTTTCTCACACTGGTGCTCTGTGCAGGCCCTCATACAGCCTCTGCCTAAAATGATGCAGTCAGCTCTGTCACTTTAAGAAACCCCGCCCCTACAAGCCTGCTTTCTTCTGATTGGCCAGCTCTCCGCATCCTGCCGAGGCCTGGCGTTCACAGCAGCCTGCAGACTGAGCTGAGAAGCCTGGGGATCACTCCAACATACTTTTACCTACAGATTTGAAACTTCACCCACGTTTAGTCTGGACATCCAACATTGCAAAATGATATGTATATGTGAAACAGCATAATATCCCACCAGACGAGTGAGTGAGTGATTCAGTGAGTATTTGTGTAGAACTGAGTTGGAACAAGCGCCATAGTAGTTGTTTTTCTCACAGGTTTATAAGGTAGTGTGACTCCCGACTCAGTAAAAACAGTCGTTCGTTTGAACAATTGACTCATGACTCGCACATCAGTCAGCTGTAAGTAAACACAGCCGACAAGTGTGCAAAAAGACAACTTTATAACTTGTACAAACAATTCCACAAAGCTTTATTCTCCGATGTTGGTTTATATTTTTATAGGGAAGTTACCATGCTGCTAAGTGTAGCTGCCGGTAGCTAGTTAGCTCAGTTAGCCCTGCAGCTAGCCCGCTCTGGGGCTCTTAAGCATTGAGGGAATGGTGGTAATTTCTCTAACTAGCAAAGGAGCTTTGGACCACCAGGAGTTCAACGTTTGCATCTTTATGTATTTACTGTTGAAAAATATGTTAAGGCTTTCTGCAGTGTGAGTTTTTCATTTGTTTTGGACTTTTGCATGTGCTTTGGAATTGGCTTTCTTTCTAAATTTGCAGCTTGGGTCTCCTGATGGAAATCTTCTTGCCAATAGCGGCGCATTTGCCCCTGCCAGCCACCATACTTTTCTTCTGAGTATCCCTGACTGTTTCAAATTCTTTTGCAAATCAACTACGGGTGTGAAAGACTGAAAAATAATAACCAGAGAATCAAAAATCTCTGGTGAACATCAGAAATGTTAAAAACAAACCCAGCATGAGCGCGTGATGCTTGATAATTTTGAAACCACAACCTCCAGCAGCAAATCTAAAACGCAAGCCAAAATTATTGTGTACAATTTATCACATCAGGGCTGCAGCGTCATCAAAATTTGTCAGGAAGTTAGAAGCTGTCGGGGGTTCGTCCTCCACCTCCGGCCCTGACAGGGCTGAGGATGACAGGACTTTCACTCACCGAACATTTCACCGCAGGCTTCATTTCCACCAATCAGAAAGGCCTCTGAAAAATGAACAGATACTAATGATGCTGTTTGAAAAGAGCCCAACACACAGTTCATCATATTATAATACAATCCTGAAACACATGAATATGCGTCCCTTCTTTTACTCCTCTGTAATGATGGTTGAAACACACATAAAAACCAAGCTGTCCCCAGTTCTTAAGCATTTCTTTATTTGCAGTTCTGAACAGTGCCTGGTGGCTGTTCTCAGAAACGTTTTTCCATCCTGGCTGCAGCATCAGTGGTTTGTTTGAAATACTAAAGAAACTCTTGATCACAGTTTTAAGTCACTTTAAACCAAAAAGACAGACAGGAAATTGCTTCACAAGTTGCATCTCTTGGATGGTATTTTGAGCGTCTTGGTGTCAGAGAACAGTCAGAGTCTCAACACTTCATTTACAACTTGTGTATATTAATTTAGATTGCTTTAATCTGTAATAGAAAAGTGAGTTTTTGTTGTTTCCATTAATAACACTGGACTAAAAGTTAGGAGGATTGAAGGCGGGGGTCACAAACCATGTTACATTTCCAGCAGGTCACCAATAGAGGTTAATAAAAGTCATAAATGTATTAAAGTTTGTTAAGTAGCTATTTTTTCATCATCACATTCAGACGAAGCCAAACATTCAAAACCACCAGAGAAGAAGTTCCATAAACAAACCTGCAATTACCCCTCATTGTCAGTGATGCCACTAAAGATGGCCCATACAAGGTTTTTAAAATCTTAACAAAGAACGTGAGAGACACACACAGGACGACAAATAATGGTAGATTTAACAGTTTTGTTCCTGTAGTGTGTGAAGAGCAACGATGTGAAGAAAACAGCACACCACACACTAACAGGTTCAGTCACCAACAACCAGAGTCCGACTCGCAACACTGGAAATCCTGCTAAATGTCTCGCAGTAAAACGTGACTTTAGAGTAAACAAACATGGCAGAAGAATTGTCAGTGATAGTTTTAGGACTTTTTACAGAAAATTCACAAAGAAAAAACTATGGATGAAGTTGTGGAGAAGGTGTGAACATTAGCTGTACATGTTACAGTGCGAGATGTGCTTCCTCCTTTAGTCAGATTGCTTCCCAATTGGCGTTTCGTTTCATTCCACGTGTGTGTTCGGCTGTCCTCGGGGTTCCCCCAACACAACAGGATATCAGATCGTAAATACTAAACATGTTTAATATTTATCTGTGCAGCTCCGACGTTCTTCCGAGCACATCAGGGGAGGTAAAATGGTAAATGGACTGTACTTATAGTCTAGTGTTTTACGACCACTCAAATCTGCTTTTACACTACATGTCACATTCACCCACTGATGGCAGAGGCTGCTACATAAAGTGCCCAACTGGCAATCGGTCATCACATTCACACGCCGTTGGCTATGCCACCGGGAGCAATCTCGGGTTCAGTGTTCTTGCCCAAGGGATCGAACCACCGACCTTCCGATTGAAAGACGACCGACTCTACCAGTGAGCCACAGCTGCCCCTCTCAACATACCTCACACCACAGGAACATCCGATATGATCATCTTTACAACCATCAAAAAATCGTGACTTTGCTGACTTTTGTCGGAATTGGGCGATAAATCGGGCCTGATTATCTTGTAGTTAGTACACTGCGTAGCTTAAAGAGAACCAAACTGAGATCTTCAGGATTGCTACTTTAATGTTGCATTGAGGAAAAAATCCACCATATAAAACTGTATTGATAATGCAGGTCAGTTATATCAGTCTAAGAACGGTCAAAACAGAAGCAGGAGAGGCTGTTTGTAGTAGCCATTGAGGCTCAAGCTACAAAAACGCTGAAGCCTACATCTCTCAGAATTCAGTAGTGTCTTGTAGATTCCTCACAGCCGTTATGCCCACTTTCAAACCCCTCTGACCTCAGTTTGTAATGCAGGCTGTGTGTTAAAAACAAAAAGTTTCAAGGCCGAGGCAAAGCCTTTGTGGTGACATCACTATGACATCATCACAGTTATTCTTTTTAGACTGCTCCTCAGAGATTTATCTGCTCGAAACTAAACCAATAAGCAAATGCAGTGTAAACCGTTATCATGTGTATCCCCTCTTTAACAATGTTACTGATGTCAACATTGTTTTTGCGGTTGCCTCCCAAACACACAGAAGTTGAGTGAACTTCCTGATAGATGGAGCCGACAGATGAGCGGCCACCAGCTTCCCAGCCGGGGGCCAGCGGCGATGCCAGGCATGGCTGGTGATATCCGGTTTTTAGCACCTCTCCCCTGCCGTGCCACAATTAGCAGTCATTAGCAGCTCTGGGAACGAGGGGGCGGCAGTGGGAGGGAGGGGAAGAGGGGAGGGATGGGGAGCGTTGAGGTGGGGGACAGACTGCAGCAGCATGGCGAGAGCTTACAGTGCTAATCAGGTCTGCTTTCTCCATCCCTCGACTCTTCTCATCCACGCCTCCACCGCAAACAAACACAGTCCCTCTGATGTGTGTGTGTGCGCGGTCGTGACCGTGCAACACCACATAATAACCAGGGACACACACACACACATACACATATACACACACACTGTCTGTCATGTAAAGATTGAAGCCGATGAGATGGAGTACTTAACACACTCTAGAAATCCCACAGGATCAATACTTAGCCAGAGTTATTACTCAGTGTATTACATTTATATTGGCACCGCGGCTTTGAAAAGCCACCCACGATGCACCACGAGAAATTGATGTCAAAGGTGACTCCGCAAGAAAGGAGCATAAAGGATAATGTGGACGCAAAACCAAATAAGAGAGCATCCAGACGGCAGGTTAGCATCATAATCACGCTGGAATGAACCGCGATGGCCGTCCTCACAGATAAAACCATCTGAACGGCCGCACGCAGCAAAGTGGGCCCCTGAAAAATGGCAGAAGTGATCCTCTCTTGTCAGCTTGTCCTCTACCGCGGCCCCCCTCCGGCTCTCTGAGAAGCGGGACGGCACCATCTCATTGCCCCCGCTGTGATTTGTTGGTCCGATCACAGAGCCGACCACTTTTACAGCTGCTATACTGTCAGGGCTAAGCGGGATGTAGCATGTGGAGAGTGTGTGTGTGCGGTTGTGAAGCAATCCATGAAAGGAAGACATTAATTTGCTGTATCATTTCATGCTGGGACAGTCACCGCCCCTCAAACACACACGCACACACTATAGCTCTGTAGCGGGCCTGTCTGCCATAATAAACAGCTCGTGCTGGAGAACTGAATTTAAACCAGGGCCATATCGCATATTTCTGTACATGAGAGGGAGGGGGGGCTGAGGGAGAAACACATCAATAAAAATGACACCGTTTAAGAGGCAGACAACCTTTACAAAAGAGCGCCGGGTTTAATGGGCTGCCCGCGTGGCTCATAAACCTCAACCGCATCAGACTGCAATGGAGACCGAGAGGCGGCTTTACTCAAGGCTGCTGCAGAGGAATGTTTCCGCTCCGGATGCAACGGCGGGTGTTTTTCGCGCCAGTCAGCCAGCAAGAAATAGCACATTGTAGACTCAAGGACTGTAAAACGATCAGACGGATTGAGGAGAAAAAGTGTGTAACAACCACAGCTGATTACCACAATGCTAAAGTAGCACACATTTTACAGAGGGCCTTTGTAAGCACTGTGGCAGCCATTTTTAGACTTTCCTGACTTGTTTTCTGCTTTTGTGGCTAAAGCATGACGCATAACGTTGGGTAATCACAATGGGTTATCAGACGTTTAAATAACTTTCCGGCCTGCTCACTGGTTATAGCTCAATCACATCCCTGCAATCATGAAGTGGCTCTCTTAAAAATACATCATGTAGAGGTGCATTTAGTCACTATGGCGCTATTTTCTGTTTTTTTCCCCTTGAAATACATCTGAAAAAAGTGGGAATGTCTTATATTCGGGGTCTAGACTTTTAATGCCAATATAAGTTCACAATATTAGACTATATAAAAAAGATGGACGACATGACAGCTCCCTAAACTACATGAGCGCCCCCTGCTGACTGGCTGCAGTATAGGTCATAAAGCCCGCCTCCTCCATGTTAACAGATGAGACAAACTATAAAATCAATCATTAGAGTTAGTTCTTATCATGCTGATTTAAGTCTATGTGTTCATTTTTCTGACAATTTTAGTATTAATTAGTTATTTGATGCTGTAAAAAGATGATTGACAGCTCTGTTGACAAATACGGCTCCTGCAGCCGATCTGTTCCAGATTAGCAGAGTAGAGGAGGAACGGCGAGAGGAGACATAACTAAAACAATCACTACAGTCACTGAAGTTTACATATCTGTGAAGTGGCTACAACAGCTCCACCCGCCGATCTCTACTGCGCAGCTCTGGCTCCAATTTACGTCACCATCGCAAGATGGCAGCTCCGGTCACGGGGGCTATTTTGCCATCAATTGGGTACACTGAGAGCAGATGGAGACGGGTTGTCCATGTTTATATACATTAATTGGTTCACAACAGTAGATGGCGCCACTTATCTGTCATGTGAGTGCGAGTGTACCCCTCATGACTGGGGCCAGCTGTCACTCACAACTACAGAGCCAGGGGGATAAAAGATGGAGAGACACGGTGATTGTCTGAAGTTAACCAACAACTGATGCGGAGTTATGATGCAAGCCCAAAAAGATGCTAGCAGTTTTAGCTAATAGATGCTAACAGAGAAAATCGTACTTTGGTCCTCAAAGCGGCCGCTTCCAAAAGATTGACAGGAGAGTGTGTGATTGTGTTCCTACTATTCTGACCATTACGGTAATTTATCATTCACTGTCAGTAATTCAAGGTTAAATGCTGTAACTAAGAGCAGCAGACGGTTGACTTGTTCTGGTACCTCAGCCAGGATCGGCTTTGATGAAAAATAACTGCTAAAATCTTTGCTCAGGCGTCTCACAAATAAGCAATGAGTGTTTATAAAGTTATGACTGAACAGGAAACAGTGACATGGCACAAATACATGTAATATCACCTGTATGTAAATACATGCAAAACGGGACCCTGACCTCAGCTCACCACAGCAGCAGTAAATATCCAAAATTCAAAGTTTCTAACCATCTTGTGTTTTGCCAGCTGCCAAAAACACTCAACATTTTTTCTCATTAATATGCAAATGTGGGGAATCAGATTTGTGTGCTGGATTGAATTAATCCCTGCCACCCCTTCTGCTTGTGCTGTAATCACAAATTACAGACAGGCGTCTGACGGTAGACTAAAGCCTTGAATCCTGTCAGAGGGTCTTTTACCTCAGGGGAGAAATCCCAATCAACACGACTGGTCAGACACAAAGATACAGCGGCAGCATAGTAATGCGGCTCCTCCGCTGTCGGTTTCAAAGGGGAAATTAATTCTCCCTTTTCTCTTTGCCTTATCTCTCTGTTCTTACGGCGTCGTCATGGAGCGGCTACAGTAGGCACCCGCTGTGGCCAGTTTCTTGACATGTTAATCAGCGGGCAATTTGTTCACATTTAACAAGGGGGGGGAAGTGAGGAGATAAAATGCCCCCTTCCTGTCTCCCTGCACAATTTAGAGTTAATGAAGAGGGCGCATGCGGAAAAAACGAGATCGGAGGGATGCAGCTGCTGTTCATCCTTCCTTAAATTGATCCTATATCACGGTGATGATGCTACATATGGATAACAGACAAGAAGTTTCATGCAACCAGTATGGATGCTCAAAAACGAGCCTAGAGAGTGCATGCTTTATGCATGCTGCATTGCTTTGTACAGCTGCATCATCATACTGTAATTGTTGAGCGTGCATGTGTGTGCACACAGTTTCAAACCTGTCTACGTGTGCAGTATTGACTCTCGTGTAAATCCTAATTTTATTGAACATGTGCGTTGTGTCTCCTCAGCAGTCTCTCCCACACCCAGATGCTCACGCGATGAAATAATAAAATCACATCCACCTGTTAGACGAGTGTCAGGTAAGCCGGGGCGGACCGCTGAGATATTCATAAGCCGAGTCACGCTGAGGAGTGAAGGTGCGAGTCCCCCGTGAACTGCGTCGGCTGCTACATCTGTGAGCGAGGACGGGAAATATAAGCGGGCTCGTTCAGATGACAAAGAGGGGCAGAGAATGGGCGTAGCAGCATTATTTCAACTCCCCTCTGACAGTGCTCTAATTTAATGAGGCACAGTGTGAGCGCCTGGGTGAGTCTCTGTCTCACTTTGTCTGGAGCAAGGTCAATCTGCAAACACAAGGGCACGCCGAGGAAACAACAACCAAACAAAGCCCGGCCTTGTAAAGCAAAAATGAGAAAGTCCGATTACAAACCACCAACAGAGCAAACAAGAAGAGCCGCGCTGGCAGCCCAGAATATCCCCATAATTAAGCTGTAATAGCAGACACGCTGTAAACAATGTTTGTGTGCAAAGAATGATAATAGCGTTTTACTGAGGCGGGGACCGGGCCAGGTTATTAAACGGTGTTGCTCACCTCCCCTGATGTGCTAAAGTGCCACACTGCAAACACGGCTATCATAGCCACAGCGACGACAGCCAAGCAACAACAACAACAACGATCTCTTCCAAACAAACACACACAGACGAAGAGAGACTGTAACTCCAGCCTCTTGGCTTCACCGCGTCCTTCCTCCCTCCATCTGTCTGTCACCACAGACACACGCACGCCATTCCAGGCAGCAGTCGCTTGGCAACATGGCTCAGCCTCTGAACATATTTCCCAGTCCGGGTAAGATATACACTTTTAGCTACAGTGTTATTTCATTAGAACAGAGCATGTGGGTTTGTGTTTCTGCATCTCTGTCTCCAGCCACCTGCTTTTATTGGAGCCTGCCCCCGGAGTGTGTGCAGGGGGAATATTAAAAAGACGAGTGCCGTTGAACGGGATATTATAACATAATTAGCAGGGGTTCCGGGCTGGCACGCTGCACGAAAACAGATGGCCTGCTAATTCTATTAGCAGGGCAGAGTGACCGCATAGCTTTTAACACTGGGAGAGCGCTGTGACCTTCAAGCCCCTGGAAGGGGCCCTGTGCACAGACCCCCAAACTATTAACGGATACTTCACTGACCCCAGACACTTACAGGTCCTGTATTTTACAGTTTTATGTTTTAGTATGAAATATAAGGGTTCAGATAAGAATAGAAGCTGAACATGTACAGTATATCTTGAATGCATTCGAGTAGTTCAAAGTAGAACAGTGACGAGATGGACACAGGCTGCTGACAACAGGCCCTTTTTAACAGCAGACATTTAGAACGGTGATGGCATATAACGCAAAGGTGTTACTAATAATAGCACTACTAATGAATCTGTTTTATTTAAGCGTCCCTGTAATGACAGCGTGACAGCGAGCTATTATGCGCAAACCAGGACCCATCCTTCATTTCCTCAGTTACAGCTGTGCTTTTTTTCTACTCTTAAATGTCAACATGTCAACATTTGTAACTCACATTGGTTGCTAAATGTTCTAAATGTAGGCCTGTGAAGTCACCTGAGGATCAGATAAGGATAGGTTGAGTAAAGCTGAAAGCTGTTCATTGAATGCGTTTGAGTTCTTAAGTGCTTTTTGTAGGACAGTCACATTAATGGACGGGCTGACAAAAGGCCCTTTTTACAAAGGACATTGTGAATTGTCAAAGCTGACACAACACAGGAGTAACCAGCATGGTTAATCATGGCTCTGCTACATGACTTAATACAGTGCTGCTTTAAATACTACTACTGGTTTAAATTTGCTTGTGATCAGTAAATCACCATTCCACCCGCTTAAAAAGGAGGTGATGCCAGAAGTTTGGTGATATGCAACGGTGGGAGAATTATTGACCTTTGACTTAAGAATAAGAAGTTCTACACCGTCAAGGCCGGTTCAGATCAATGATTTGATCAATGTGACAAAAGCGGTGTGACCTGGTTAGTTGCAGAGCGTCTGAAGCCGTTGCCTGGAGTTGCAAAAGATCGTCAAATCTCCAAATGCAGTTTTAGTTTAGAACGAAATGATGTAGCTGTTTCGCTTCAGCCAATCAGGAAACAGCATAAATTGGCGTAGGCACTTTGTCTCTGGCCCTGCAGTAGCCAAAGACGGCTCCAGATCTTTTATTTCCTAACTCTCCGTCTTCGCCGTTTATTAATCAGTGTTGCAGCTAACATTGCGCATGTCACTGTCATCGTTTTCTTTTTATAATGATAACAGAAATCCAGTTAGTTGATTTATATAACCTAGGCCGAATACTAATGTAATATCCTGTTCAGGGTTGCGGGGGGGCTGGAGCCAATCCCAGCTGTCATTGGGCGAGAGGCGGGGCATACCCTAGACTAGTCGCCAGTCAGTCACAGGGCTGACACACAGAGACAGACAACCTGTCACGCACTCTCACACAATTTAGAGGCACCAATCAACCTCACGAGCATGTCTTTGGACTGTGGGAGGAAGCCGGAGTACTCGGAGGTAACCCACGCATGCACGGGGAGAACATGCAAACTCCACACAGAAAGGCCCACTACATCCGAGTCATGACTAGAACTACGAACCTTGTAGCTGTTAGGCGACAGCGCTAACCACTGCACCACTGTGCAAGGTTAAAGACCTGCATTAAAACTGTTACTGAAGTAAAAACAGGACTGTTTTGTATCTGCCTTCTTGACACTTCATGTTATCACTTCCTGTGTCAAAGAAGAAAGAAAAATTGAACTTGATGACTGTTGAGGCTTCAGTGTCCCCTCTCAGTCTTGTTAAGGCAAATACTTTGCAAGCCTAGGAAATATGATCCATCAGTGTGTGCAGTCTTTGCTAGGTTTGGGTCTAAAACAGCTGTATCGTCGGCGTACAGCATGACCGCTTCTTGTTTTTTTAAGGTTAAAAAGCCTGCCGTCTGATCTGGTGGAGGAAGACTCCCTCTGCTGCAGCACCAAAGGCGTGTTAATCTAATTACTTTATGTATAAATGGTGAAATTTTTTATCATTAATTTTCATAAAGGGGAAGATAAGCCGTGAACACATGGGTTCATCTATTTAGCATCTAAATGGGCAGTGGAATTAGACTCAAAGCCGGTGTCATGTCGGTCCTGCTTCTTAATATATTTTATCATTTCATGCCAGAGAAGCTGTAAAAACACAGCAGGTCTGAAATGTTATCAGAGCAGAAAGTGTTGAGATATTACATTTTGAAATATTAAAAATATCTTCTTTTATGTTTCCATTCATGTTCATAGATTTTTATTAAAACTGTGTAATTTCGATCTGCCCGCGCGGGGTCCAGGCAGTTTGGTTGATCCTGAAAGTATTGGATCGCTATGGTTCTACAGGCGCCGCGTGTCTGAATCAGCCGTTCGACCGTCCACATCCAAACCTCTCCTCTGCCCCGCATACTGAGCGCAGCCTCTGACTGTCATTCTCACGCCCACTCGCTTTTCATTTCTACCTCAGCCCTGACGCTCTCCCTCCCAGGTTTCAATATGCCATCCTTCATCCTTCATTTCTCAGAAGATTCCATTTACCTTCTCTATATATTTCACTGACACATTTTTCAGCTCTTTTTGCTCTTTTTTTCAGCGCCCCCCCCTCCCTCCATCCCTTTGCTGTCCCTCTCCCTCTAAAGCAATCATCCCTCTTCCTTTCTCTCTTTATTTACATGACACCGAGGTTCTCTCTGAGGCAGGTGCGGGAGGCAAAAGGCAGGCTTTTACAAAACGGTTCAGGTTTTAATATCTTCCCCTTGCTTTTCATCACAACCCAAGAGCTTCATAGCAGAACTAACAGTCCGCTAGTAACCGCATTGTCCTTCTGTAAATATCACGGGCCCAGTCTCATCTTTATTTTATTACCACCTCTATCACTAAAGACCCCCATTGTGGACCAATAACGTCTAGGCTTGAAGGCCAGTCGACACCAGTCTCATATCATCCACCCCTGCCCTGCACAGAATATACTGCATATAAAACACAGGACTTCTTCAACATGGCATGGGTCCAAAGTACTAGTTTACACTCAGTTGTGATTTGGGAAATGTTTAAATGTTTAAATATACATGTACTTGAAGAGTAAATAATATTAGTGTGGAATAAACCTTTATTTCAGTCCTTAAACTGCAGACGCTCTCTAATGACATTTAGAGGTACTTTTCTGAATCCTTCACTCGTCTCCAGGTCCACTCTCTAGTCCAGATATGGTCACATCTTGATCAGAAGAACCAAAATGGTGGCTTACAAAATGCAGTTTTTCAACTTTAAAATGTCCCACTCAGATCTTTTGCTAAAACTTCAGAGGTCTAGTGACCTCTGAAGGTGTGCTGAAGTATCTGGCACCAAGACGTTAGCAGCAGATCCTTTAAGTCCTCTATGTTCTGAGGTGGGGCCTCCGTGGATCGGACGTGTTTATCCAGCACATCCCACAGATGCTCGACTGGATTGAGATCTGGGGAATTTGGAGGCCAAGTCAACACCTTGAACTCGTTTTTGCAGTGTGGCAGGGCACATTATTCTGCTGAGAGACGCCATTCGGGAATACCGTTTCCATGAAGGGGTGTACTTGGTCAGCGACAATGTTTAGGTTGGTGGTACGTGTCAAAGTAACATCCACATGAATGTCAGGACATAAGGTTTCCCAGCAGAACACTGCCTGAAGCATCACACTGCCTCCGCCGGCTTTCCTTCATCCCATAGTGCATCCTGGTGCCATGTCTTCCCCAGGTAAGCGCAACCGCACCGGCCATCCACATGATGTAAAAGAAACCTTGATTTATCAGACCAGGCCGCCTTCTTCCATCGGTTCCATAGTGGTCCAGTTCTGATGCTTGCTTGCCCATTGTAGGTGCTTTTGGCGGTGGATAGGGGTCAGCATGTGCACCCTGACCAGTCTGTGGCTACGCAGCCACATATACAACAAACTGCGACGCACAGTGTGTTCTAACACCTTTCTATCAGAAGCAGCATCAACTTTTTCAGCAATTTGAGCTTGAACCACACGGGCCAGCCTTCACTTCCCCTGCGCATCAATGAGCCTTGGCCGCCCATGAGCCTGTTGCCAGTTCATGGGATTTCCTTCCTCGGACCACTTTTAGGAGGTACCGACCACTGCAGACTGGGAACACCCCACAAGAGCTGCGGTGTTGGAGATGCTGTGACCCAGTCTTCTAGCCACCACAATTTGGCCCTTGTAAAAGTCGCTCACCTCCTAACGCTTGCCCATTTTCCTGCTTTCAACAAGTCAACTTCACTTGCTGCCTAACATATCCCACCTACTCTCAGGTACCATTGTAACCAGATAATCCATGTTCTTCACTTCACCTGTCAGTGGTCCTAATGTTATGGCTGATCGGTGTATGATCCATATCCAGATATTTTTGTTACAAAAATAATGTAGCTCAGTGGCAGTTTTAAACGCTCTCATTATTAAAGATTAATATCATAATAAAAACAAGATAATAAAATGACCATTAAATGATTCAGCGTGAATTAGAGAGTCTTATTTCAAGCAGCATGAGAAACATAATGAATGAACTTGTCACTAAGATATCAAACTTCCCTAACTAGTTAAATCAGGGAAGACAAATTCAGAGAAGGGTGTGAGGAGTTATAGAGAAATAAAACCTTTTTGATAAAGTGTGCACGATAAAAAAGCTGAAGGGATTTATGAGGAGTCTTCGGCGACTAGACTCCAGCGTGACATCGTCATCTTTTACGGGGAGAGTTCAGCCATGAGCATAGCCAGAGCCTCGACACTGGCGGGGGGCGGGGGGGGTGAAAGATGAAGAAAAGGGCGTATAGCTGAAGACGTGGATGGAAGGCAGGAAGGCAAATATTAATCTTATTATTCTGGGAAATATGACAGCAAGGAGATGATTACCTCACAGAGGTCAGGGTGGAGTCTGATTGAAGAGAAGTGTGTGGGAGACGCAGTCAGCTGATAAATGTAAATATAAAGGAAGCAGCGCTCACCGTCCTTTGTGATATTAAAAAGCAGAGTCGAGTCAGAGCTGACTTTTACATACAATTCTCCTCATTAGGAGGTCTAAATATTCAGATGCACACTCGTACGCACCTTAACAAACACTGATTGATGCTCCTGAACAACAGGGATTTAAGCCGCATCTTTTCATCAATGAAAAGGAGGAGAGAATATTTGGTTTAAAGCCGAGAATCCCCACCAGACTGCACGTCAGCTGGTCTAAACACTACGTCAGCGGCAGCCTCACACGCTACTTCTAAATCTTTACTCATCAAATTCACAACGTGGACATGCGTCACAGGTTTGCAGACTTGAGAAGTTTCTCTCAAGTTCCCTTTGTGCGCTCGTCCATTATAATCAACCAGCAGCTCAGCTCCTCCCCGCTGCGTCTGCTTTATAGTGAGCGTCAAATCGTCAGCTGTTTATTAGCGGATTCCCACCGGGGCACATGCAACTCTCTGATTGCTGCAGCACAGCAACCTACATACTGTGCGGACAGTTTGTGAAAGCCTCACACTGCTCATCCTCTTACTCACCGGCAATTATGTGTGTAACGTCCTCCTGATAGAATAGATAGAGGAGGAAACGATGAATTAAATGTAAGCAATAATCCACAAATTAAAAGTCAGGACAAGTTAGGCTTTACAGCTTTAATCTGAGGTGAAATATTTGTTTAAACTCCACACAGTCTGCAATCACACACTCACAAATTAGCGGCAACACAGCGCCGCTACATATTGTACAAGGCATCATGCTCATATTCATTAGCCGGAGCGACAGCACAGTGATGATTATTATTCCCATCATTGCACACGCACCTTTGTGCAGCTACTGTAATTCATGCATTTATTTATTCAGTCTGGATTTCATAAGGATGTTGCTCATTAACACAATACGCCTCATGTTGTGTTACTTCTGTAGGATCGGCCTTTAAAAATAACATTTACCAGATGTGGCTGAGTCATAAACTTAGAGCTTTCACAAACATCTGCGTGGTTTTAATAACAAATGAGGAAGAAGTTTCAGTGTTTGAGAGAGAAGAGAGTTCCTTTTCTGCCATCTTTTTGATTGAAAGCTGTTTGGTTATCTGTAAAGTACCTTATAAACAGGATTTATTTTCATTCAAATAAATGTCTGGTAAGTCACTATCTATCGCCGAATGAGGTAACACAATGGTGATTGAGCCTATGGCCCACTGATGAAAGCCTTTGCATTTGCAGTATTACAGACTGGGTGTCTGTGGTGACTTTCACGGGAAAAATCACAAGCGGCGCCCAGTTAGTGACGCGTTTTCCATCACCCAGCAGTGGTTGGTCTGTCAGAGAGGGTAGGCGGAGCTAAGCGGCTGCTTTTCCGGTCTCTGCAAGTGTTGCGAGTAAACAGTAATCTACTATGGCTGAACAAACAAAGAAAAGATGGATGACGACAGATACAACTTCAAAAAATAAGTGAAAATCCAAAGAAGAAGAAACAAATTGGACGCTCAGATGAAGGCAGGCAGTCTAAAAAGGAAAGCGACCGTCAGCGTGGAAAATCAAGAGTTACAACCGCAACAAAGGGAGCCAACCATGGACGTCTGGTTAGTTTGAGAAGCTCCACCAAAGGTGTCGCCAAATAGAACAAAACTGAGAACTTTGAGATTTTTAGATTCATAATAAAGAAGGAGCCACTCATAAAAAGTTTATCCTGAATCATATCGCTTCTTTTCCTTTTATTGTTGATGATGTTGTTGATCAATGACTGTATATAAAGATAGATGACGCGTCTCTATCTGCTCTCATTGTACAAAATTGAAGCCAAAATAGCTGCCGTGACGGGCTGATAACCTCATTTGGAGCCAGAGCTGCGCTGTAGAGATTGGCGGTTGGTGACTTCCACTAACCAAAACACACACAAACCCGGCAAAGATAACCTCAGCTCACCTGAGCGATCGGAGGCTTCAGCAGGAGGAGGAGGGCGATCGGCAGTTAAAGGAATTCATGAGATCCTGAAAGAAACGTCTCATAAGCAGCGACTTTTCTACAGAGTCAGGCGGACAGAGATATTTTACAACTAATGAAGGGTAATGGCCAAAGTGATGGACCAACAATCCTCACCGTGACCTTTCAGGTATGCAGGGGCTGGTTTGTGAGGCTGTGTGTGTGTGTGTCTGTGTCTGTTTGGGGAACAGCTTGCCTGATAAAAGCCGATAGAGCAAAGCTTCTTGAAGGACGAGTGACCTCGTACATCATGCTGCCGTTCCTCTGCACAGTGGTGAAATGAGGGATTTTCTTCCCCACTCCCTTTTCTCCTCTCACTCGGATACAAACGCAAACAAACACACATATTTGTCCCTCTATACTTGTGAGGATCCCCACTGACATAATGCATTACCTATACCCAAACACTAACATAAGCCCTCTTAATTTGCCAAACCCTTAAGGTAGACTCACTGTGCTTCTTGCTGCAGTAAATTCACTCTGCTGCCTTAACACACGCACACATAAGCTTGACTGCTCACTTCCTCTCTGGGGGCGGGGCATACAAGTCAAAGCAGGTTTGATTGATGCCTTTTGGACCAATCATCTGAGAGAAATCAAGAAAAGCTACAGAGATACTCAATGTCCACAATACAATGAGCACTCAGAGTTGTGTGGAAAAATGTCGGACGTATTAATTAATACAGTTTTAAACGTAGGGTTGAATAACTTTATTAAAGGTGACGACTTTTTCTTTATCGTGATTAAAATCACCCTGGGAAGCCCCCTCCCCCACACTTGAGCGTCCTGTCAGAAAATCCTCCTCACCTGTAGATGCTTCGTGTTTAGTCGGAAGATAAAAAGGAGTAGTGATGTAGTCAGTAATGACGTGAATAAAGTCGGCTCGTGATCTGGATGTCCATCCATCCATCCATCCATTATCAATACTGCTTATCCTGTCACAGGAGGGCTGGAGCCTATCAGAGCTGTCATTGGGCGAGAGGCGGGGTGTACCCTGGACTGGTCGCCAGTCAATCACAGGGCTGACACACTCCTTCGAAGGAGGTGGTCCTTGGAGGATGCCTGCATAGACTGTTAAAGCAGAACCGAAATGAGATGGTCTGGTCTACCCTTGAGTCACCAAACACCGCTCCTTTCACCTAGCAACAGGTAGCTAGCGGGCTTACTAGCTAGCATAACTAATGTCAAGTAAGTTAACCTATTATTTTAAAGATAATTTGTTTTCTTAAACATGTGTAACGCTAGCTATTCGATTGAGTTGAAACCAAAAACTTTTACATTTTACTGTATTCCTCAGTCATTTCATTTGAATTGGCACGCAATGCATCTCGGGATACACTGGGTCCAGGAAACGTAGGACGCATTTGCCGGCCTCATCTGAAGGAGCCTTCTGTCACTTCTGTGACAATCAGCCTTCAAATACAGCCTTCGAAGGCTGCAGCCCCTGGATTTGGACACAGCTGTAGAGACAGACAACCATCCAGGCTCATATTCACACTAACAGTAATTTCAGAGTCTGTTGAACCCAACAAGCATGTCTTTGGTCTATGGTAGGAAGCCGGAGTACCCAGAGGGTACCCACGCATGCACAGGGAGAACATGCAAACTCCACACAGAAAGGCCCACTTCGTCCGAACCAGGGTTCGAACCAGAACCCTTTTAGCTGTGAGGCACCATCATGCAGCCCCTGATCTGGAAGTGTCCGGAATACTGTGATATTAGAAATACAGTAAGTCAAACATAGCGTTACTTTGAATGTGTCCAACCTCGAACCAAACATCAAGGATGCACGTCTGTGAAGGTTCATAGTCATCCAGGTCATGGTAATTTAAAGCTTAATCCAAAAGGCCAACTGGACTTGGTTGAAGTTCTTTAAGACATTTTACAGGTCCAGTAGGCCTGTTGGATTAAGCTTCAAATCAAGGACCCAGCTAGAAATGTTAATGTATAAAATGTGTTCTGACATCCCAGACCTCAATAACATCCTGAAAACATCTTCACAATTTTACAGTTGAAACGTTTTGTTTTAGTTTAAGTTTTAACGTCACAAGAATTTTATTTAAACTGATAAACATCCTTTAAAACGTTCTTTGAAGATAAGATTAAAACGTTTTCTTTCAAACGTAATTAGAACTTGTAGGTAATGTTAACCAATGTTAGGGGAACGTTCCCTGCTAGCTGGGGATGCACTTATCATCTTTCACATTTACAATATGTATACTGTAACTGCTAGTGGTAGCCTAGCTACCTAACCAGCGACAAACGGCAAACTAACACAGTTAGCAACTAACTATTGACCATAATCAAGCAAATAGCTGCTAAACAGTCATGTTTCTCTTGGAAATTGGTGGAGACCAAACTAGAGCTAAAGGAAGAGTGAATATTACACTTGCATTGCCGTGTGACCAGAAACTCTAAATGACCGTTGATTTAGCTTTTAGTAAAAACAGCTTGTTTTGTAGCTCAAAGTTCTGTGGATGTCTCTGAATGAATGTCTCTGCTTTCTCTTGGTATATGTAAATTATCAACCTAACTGAACGATACGTTATAAAATGTCTTTTCTCTTCCTGATGAATCTCTTCCTTCCTTGATGTCACCAGCTAACCCGGATATGTAATCAGACTTGATGTCATTAGCTTACAGGACATTGTAGCTAGCAGCGCTCGTTAATGGGTAGGAATTATGTTTTTGGCAAAAAGACTGCTTTACATGAGTCTTACGTTAACAATAGAAAGAGTGTAGGCTACGTTGTCTTCACTTTGAAACTATGTCCTCACTTTCCAGCTACAAAACTCATTCTGGTCCTGATCAGATAGAAGTATAAACACACACAAACATGCACTCACACAGGTACACGCTAATCCCAGAATCTGAACTAAACCTGACTCTTAATCAGCAGACAAACTGCGCACACAGACCAGGCTTCTGTAAAGGCACATGCACACACAAATACACACACACACTTTTCGCTGTGTAGTATTAGCGTGCGGAGCGGCTATCTGTCAGTAATCTGGAGATGTAGCAGGAAGCTCTGCAGTGCCTCGTCTGAGCAAAAACTTGCTGATTAGCGGCGGAATTATCCTATTAGCAGAAATGATTTCACAAGCTTCAGCATACAAATGAGTCACTTACAAAAGTTTCATCTGATACTAGTGTGAGACTTATTAAATCACTTAATTGTGAGATTAAAGTGGGCTAATTTGACAAAGCAGCACTAATCAGAAACGACAATAGGACAGCCTCGGGGCCTGAGTGTCGATTGCACACACTCGTTTATTGAGCTATTTTTAATAAGACCGACTAAGAGGTGTCAGTGAGGATATCAGACAAACCAAACAGCTGAGAAATTTTGTTTTTCTGTGTGCATGTGCGTGTTTTGTTGGCTACGTCAGGTTAGAGCTAAGCACCATGGCGATCAGAAGTAAGGCACAATCGCTGCCCGTTGAAGCGGACACTCATGCTCAAAACAACGTGAGATCCAGGGATGATAACGCTGGAAGTAGTGGACTGTGATTAATCAGTGACAGCTAACCACTAATTACAACCCCCAATCAATTACCTCAACGCTCATTATCTAGTCAACACACCACCTGGAGAGCACTAATGCGCTTTACTTGCTGTGGGCAGAATCAGCATATACACTTGTCTTCTGAAGGCACTGACACTGAAAGGAAAGTGTGAGTTTGTGTGTTATTCTTCATTAAATATGAAGTGAATAATCCCCTGTGTGCGTTAAAGCATTGTGTCTTTATAAAAGAAGCTGAATATGCAAACATGTGTGTGGTAAAAGGGGGGAAATCTCTGCTGTGGCCAGAAGCCTCCAGCCTTCACTTTACATTTGGAGCGAGACTAAAGATTAAAGCTCTTCTCCCAGCAGCTCTCTAACAGAGCACAACCCAATTACACCTCGCCGGACCTACATCGCGAACCAAGAGGGCAGAAAGGCAGAGACGGAGAAAAAGAGAAAGAGGGAGACAAGAGGAATGAAGATGAGGGAGGCTGGAGGGAGGGATGACGGGTCTGCAGGAAAAAAAAGGAAGGCGGCTACGAGCGAGGAAAGGACGCTGAAGGAGAAATTGATTGAAGGAGGGGTAACAGTGGGAAGGCAGAGTTTGAGGGATGAGAGAAATGCAAAGGAAGGTGTTAAGAACAGTGAGCGAGGGGGAAATGGAATTGAGAATATCAGAGGTGAGAGCAAAGCAATGTCAGACATCTCCTCAGGGGATCAAATAATGTTTAAGCTTAAAGATGTGACAGAAAGGGTTAACTGTTTGAAACTGTAGACACCTGAAAAATATGAATCATGCCACCTGATGTCAGGAAGCAGACACTTCACTGTGATGTCTCACAGACTGATCTGTCTGTTATATTTTGAATCAAATATACGAAAGAGACAAGACAGGCCAAACTGGTCATTTTAGTGCGGTTATTGGCAGCGTGGTTTACACTGAACTATATAACAACTATTGGACGTCGATTAGAGCTGTCGCCTCACAGCTAGAAGGTTCCTAGTTTGAATGCCAGTTCGGACGAAGTGGGCCTTTCTGTGTGGAGTTTGCATGTTCTCCCCGTGCATGCATGGGTTCCCTGTGGGTAACTCTGGCTTCCTCCCACGGTCCAGGCAAGTCCAGGCGGTCCAAGACATGCTTGTGAGGTTAATTTGTAACTCTGAAATTGCACGTAGGTGTGGGTGTGAGTGTGAAGGGTTGTCTGTCTCTATGTGTCACCCTGTGATTGACTGGCGACCAGTCCGGGATGTACCCTGCATCTTGCTCAACGACAGCTGGGATAGGCTCCAGCCCCCGCGACCTGTTGGATGGACTGTTGGATGCATTACCATTTACTTACGTATAGACGTCTATGCTCCAAGATGGTTCAATCTTAATGATGTTAATGATCTTTTGGGACTTCCTGTAGCGCTGCCATCAAATGGACATTTGTATTTTTAGTGAAAATTGTCAACTATTCGGTGGATTGCCATAAACTTTGATACAGATGTTCACATTCTCCTCAGGATGACTTGTAACAGTAATGATACTAATAGCAATGATTGGTGATCCGTTTGTTCATTTGTGTTAAGTACGCCATAGCACGCCAATATTCTTTACAAAGTTGGTTGACATGGTTAACACTGGCATCAACATTGTCTCTTTGAGCCTGTTAGCTTGCCTTTATTAGCATTTAGCTCAAAGCACTGCTCAGTCTCAGAGATGCTAGCTTGACTTGATTCGTATTAGCTGCGTTTCCACCAAACACCCAGAACTTTCAGTCCCAGGGGGTACTCAAGGAACTAAAAGGTTTCTTCAGCCTATTATTGTCTGCGATTCCACGAAGATCTAAAATCCTGTGAAGATTAGATGAAGAAGTCTGCTGAAATGAGACAGAGTCCTCTGAATGCTGCAAGTACTTAACCAATCAGAAATGTTTTCAGTGGGGCAATTCCCACGCCAAAGTCCCTGTACTTTCAGAAAGTGCTACCACTCTAGCAGGGACCTTATGGGAGATAAAATAAAGTCCCTGGGACTTTATTTAGACCCGGGTCCCTGCAGTGGAGACAGATTGAGCACCTCCTTTAGTCCCTGGGGAAAGTTTCTGCAAACTTTGAGACTTTTTTGCACCTTAATCAGAACCAAAATGTACTACTTTGCACTTACGGGATCGTTTTGTTCCCTTATTGAGTAGTTTTCTCATTCGGGCAAAAATCTGGTGTTGTTTCCAACAATGTAGCCATAGGACATAACTTGATAGAGGGAAGTTTCTCTTGCTGTTATGGCTGCAGCACAGTTACTCCTCCTTCTTATGGATAGAAGCATCAAGCAGAACAAAACAAGATCAGCCTGTTCTCTGTGGCTGTCAGAAAGCATTTGTGAAAGTGAAGAATCACTAATTTAAGAAGAAACCAACAAGGCAGGCTGGGGGAAAGAAGTTTAAGGTGATAGAATACAGTATGTAAAAACATGCAATCATAAATTAACTGTGAATCCTCTGAAAGAGATGACACAAACGCCCTCGTCACTATGTTCCTGAGAGCTTCCCAAAATGTTCAGAGTAATTATACAGGCGCTGTTTGTACCTATTGAAGAATTTGGTGCAACAAACCCAGACAGGCCGGGAAGGAGAGGTGGAGAAAAGATGAATCAGGGGAGAGATTAAAAGTGTATGTCCGCTGTCTCCCTCAGCTGTACTTCCTTTAGTATTAGACAGTCTTTACACAGAGCGAGCGGAGTTTATCAGGTCTGCTGTGGGTGACTGATGATGTGGGTTTTTGGAAAGCCAATACCGATTCATCCCCGAAGTTGCAAGCTTGCTTCCTTTTGAATTTGGTTCTTGGCAGGATTGAACATCATCTGGACAAGTATTGCGACCTGGTACATCAGAGCTGTTTATTTTTATACACCCACAGTCCATACTGATACTGAAGTCTGAACTCAGGTAAGTCTTCAGATTTTTGGGAGTCGATTCTACGCACAACTTCCAGAAGAGCGAAGGGAAACCGTAAAGTTATGTAATATACCAAGAATCTAAAGTCTGTTGGATACAAAAAGGCAAAGGATTGGACAAACTGAAATCTTGGTTTGATGGTCGTCCTACATGTCAACATTACAGTCAACCTCACGGTTTCAGGGGATCACCAATGTCTGTAGGGTTCATCCTCAGGGGAACATGGACGTCTGTACTGAACATCTACTTCATAGGTTGACCAAGATTTGAAATATTTGACAAAATAAGTGAAAGCCGGTGGCACAAGGAAAAGTCAGGGATCACAAAAGTTAATAGGATTCATCCTCTGGGCACCTTGCATATTTGTGCAAAATGTCATGGAAGTCCATGAAACATTTGGTGAAGTATTCTGGTCATGTAATGCGCCAGTAACACAATATCCTGACATTAGAAGCCTGGATATGCTGCCTTGCGTAGCATAGAAACCAGGATACGGTGGCATCCAGGTTTCTGAACATCGTGTCTGCGGGGCCAGTCCGGATGTAGGGGGCTTTTCTGTGTGGAGTTTGCATGTTCTCCCCGTGTACGTGTGGGTTCCCTACGGATACTCCGGCTTCCTCCCACAGTCCAAGGTCATGCTCGTTAGGTTATTTGGTGACTGTTTGTCCCGTAGGTGTGAGTGTGAGCATGAAAGGTTGTCTGTCTCTATGTGTCAGCCCTGTGACTGACTTGACTGGCAACAAGTCCAGGATGTACCCCACCTCTCGCCCAATGACAGCTGGGATAGGCTCCAGCCCCCTCTGCGACCCTGAACAGGATGAGCAGTGGATGGATGGATTGTGTCTGAGATGGTAAAATATTAAGACACAACTGCACACAGATGATCACAAATCTGAAATCTATCGTAATCCTGTGTACAAAGATATATATAAGATATAATAGCAGGTTTCCAATGTTCCATTTAAAGGCCTAAAACTGAGATGCTAATGAGATTGCAAAAACACTAATGCAGCTTTAAAAATGTTTTGAAAGAATTCTTGAGTTGTCCAACTTCCAGCACAAATTGTGGTGTGGCCGTGTTTTTGGACACCATGGGACTCGTCTATTTGTGGACCTGAGAGCTGTTTTCTTGTCTGCCCTCAATTTAACAGGAAATTTCAGACTCAACAAACTGCCTTGGGTTTGGAAAAACTACATTGGCCAAGGACTTAAACTTACCGCAAGACTCTGCACTAAATCCAAGTATAATTTGTCTTTTTATATCAAGCATTTTAACATACGAGGAACTTAACAAACTACCCTGGACTTGGTTTGAAGCCAGAAAAATAAAGTGCAGTATTGATCATTTGGGAGCAGCAGGATAGTTGTGTAGCAACTGCAAGTGTATAAGCCTGAGCATGAATGAAGACCTCTCCCCCTCCTTCTGTCCCAGTGGCAGGCGAGGTAAAAGGCTAAATAAATAAGGCATGGCTGTGTAGGTCGCCGAGCCGTGACCTTTCGGCCCATTTGCTTTGGGAGAGCAGGAGTGCAGCCTCAGCTAGCTGCTCCCCCCAAACTCCGGAGGGCGAATTTTAATCAGCGCCGTGCCGATGGCCGAGGCAGTGCATCATGCTTAACGAGGCTAAGAGAGGGGCTTTCATTTACTCATGCGCAGGTAACAAATGGAGCACAGAGCTCATAAGACAACCCTGCTTTCCCTTTTCCTGTGATGTCCTTCAGCGTATCTCTCTCTCTCTCTCCCCCTCTCTCTCTCTCCTTGTCCAGACCCCAACCTGCCTCGCAGAGAATCTCATTTAAAGGTTTATACTCTGTTGGTTTTTTCTCTCTGTTTCACTTGTGCTCTGTTGGTTAACCTCTTAACACACCATTTTTCTTTTTTTGTGTGTGAACAGCAATTTCAGCTTCTGCCACTGCAAACATTTATCTGGACAAAGGCTCCATCAGTTGTCTGTTTAACATTGGTTTTCTATTCGATCTGGTACACCTTTACATCCAAATGGATCTATTTCAGCTGCCCTTCACAAAGTTCTACATATAATGGACATTTTTTTGGGTTTGATTTGAAAGGAGTTGGTTCAACTCTGAGATTTCATTTGAGTCCACACAATTGTGCCCACGGCAGGGGCGTTGGATTGGATTATATTATTCTGAAAGGTGTTTCTCACATCTTGCCTGAACCGCTGTTCCCTCTTTAGGTGTCAAACAGGCCAACAGACATTAAGGTTAGGTGAACATTTGGTTGCTGGCACTTTATTCCATCACTTATATTGACTTTCTGAACTTCTGACTTCTCCCTTAACTTATTTCAAGTGCAGCTGTGTGTGTCCAATTCTGTGTTAATGAGGAAAAAGCGTCAAAAATATTTGTAAATGACCCTTAAAAAGACAAAAAAAACCCAAAAATTTGCCATCAAAATTAACCCTTAATTGTTAATTTTCACATAACTATGGTTGGTGATGTTTCTATGTGTTATTTGTTTCAAAGGTGGCTTCAAATTTGGGGCTTTTATTTTGAAGGCGGGTTTTTGCTTACCTGCTGCCAAACCAGAAATATAATGCCAGTCAGAATACGGTTATATTTGACTGTTTGCATTTAAAAGGCTGCTCTTTGTATTTGTTCGTTTAGTGTGTAATATGTGGGAAATGCTATCTTGCTAGCAACACAGCCGCCGCTAGCTAGCCTAGCGCCTTTGCTAGCTGAGGCCAGTAAGACCCGTGGCTATATGGGTTTTTGTTTGTCTGGTTTTAATAATGTTGTGTTTTGGATTGGTTATATTGTGGGTAACCTTTAAGCAGGTTTAAGTATTGTTTGTCATCAATGTGTTTTTTTATCAGGTAAATGTGTGCACATTATCTTTTTACTATATAGCTTAATTTATATGATGTAGTGACGTCTATAGCATCATTGTTTATGTGTTTATTAAGGTTATTGCAGTTGACTGAGTGTTTTCTTCCTGTATTGTGTTTTTAAAACAGCTCTTACAGTGTGTTTTTTGGAGTTACTGCACGGTTAACAGAAAATAAAAGTTTCACAAACCATCAGTCACGAGAGTCAGATCATCGCTCTAGCTGGGGATGGCTACGCTAATGACGTGTTAATCATTCTATGCCTTACGCAATGAAAGCATGCTAACATGCTAAACTAAGATGTTGAAAATGGAGTTAAACAAGAGCTTGTGTCAATGTTATTGTGAGGGTGTTAGCTTGCTGACGTTAGCATTTAGCTCAAAGCTCCACTGTGCTTAATTACAGCTCACAGTGCCTCCAGCGTGGCTGTAGGCTCTCTGTCTTGTTTATTTTCATTCTCTTGTTTTGTCTACTACTCGTCTTTTTGCCTTTTTGTATTTTCTTTTCATTCGACGACTGTCTGTGAGTCGAATTGTGCCTTGGGGACCGTTTATTTTTCATTTATCTCTCCTTCTATTATATATCTTCAGCCCTGTTTGGACAGAATTAATACTCCAGAGGGAGAGGGGTAGTAAAATATTTCCCCAGCTACTTACTTAACTGAGCTAATAATTCCTGCTGGAATTTAAGCCAGAGCTAAAGTACTGTTCGTGTTTTATTGAGGAGGATATTTAGCATGGAAATCCTTTGTGATTTTAAAGCACATGGTGTCTGTTTGACCTGGTTTAAAATCACTTGGCGTTCACGTCACATATTGGCCCGTGTCCTCTTAACACAATCCAACCTCCCCTCTTTTACTCCCCCTCCCCTCCCTTCTTACTGTAAGTCTCTGTCTCTTCTTCTCCTTCCTGATGAGTCCATCACTCCTCGACTCCACAGGTCTCATTACAGCCAGGCCAGTGGGGAACGTTCTAATAAACAGATGAAGATGACACTCTTACAGACCGTGCATACACACACACACAAACACACACACAACCTTGAGAAAGATTACACCTGGGACGAGCACAAAATAAAAACCTTTCACTTGATTATTTCAGGCAAAATAAATCACGGCCCTCAAACAACCTCAGAGGAAGAAAAATTGTGATACAATAACATCCTCCGTGAGAGCGCGAGCAAACACGCGGCTTTAGATAACAGCGCTGCTTGTTAAGGGGAAAAAATGGACACACGCACACACAGACACACTCTCAGGTAATGAACACATACACCCATGCACCTCTGTTGCACTGTGCACAATAAGTCTTGCTTCATTAAAGCCAAATCTCATCCACTATCAGTTTACAACCACAGAAGTCGTTTGAACCGCCGGGGAAATACAATTCCATTCCGTTTCGGGGTTATCTTAATATATGAGCTTGTCTCCGCCACATTGGTCTGCAGTTATGAGCCGGGCAAACACCCACAGCACCGCAATATTGCACCGGCACAGTCACAGGACGGATTGGTGCACACAAAGCAATTAGCAGCTCGTATATAGATGCGTAATTGTGTCCTTGTGTGCGAATGATTTAACTCCCACGTCTGCTTCTCTAATTTTTTCATCTGGTGTTATTAGCGAACAGTTCATTGCAAAGCGCAGATTGTTTGTTTGTGCGCGTCTTCTAATCCCTTTTCTGAACGGAGGATTATTCTGGAATGCCGTCTCCGAACATCCACAAGCAGGTGCAGTAACACGGCAACCGAGCGGGGTAACTAGTTTAGTGAGGTTTTACTCGCTCGGACACAGAGAAGATGGCGAAACGAGACAAATGGAGCACAAAGGAGACGAATCTCTCAACGCTGTCAGTGTCTGAGGTGCTCCGGCCATCCATCCTCCATCGCTCCTTCATTCACTATCTGTCTGGCCCTATCCCACCTGTATGACACCCGATCACTCTTCATCCCTCTATCCATCCATTACCCCTGTCACTTCACCCTTCCATTTCTCTGCCCCAAGGCCTCAGCTCCCCTCGCCTGTCACAGATGATACCGTCTGAGTGGATTAGCTGGCGTATCATGAGGGATGTATGGTCCAATGTTTCCTCACAGAGGTTTTAATGTGCTGTCATTGATGCTGAATCAGGCGGTGGCTTTACATTAGAGGGGACCGTTCTTTTAAACTCATAGTTTATATATGGTTTCTAAATTTGTTTTTTAATGCTTTTGATGTTTGACACAATAAATAAAATAAAAAACACAAAGCTCATTATGTTTTGCTGAAGGATATACACCAGCTTAATGGATTTTCACAACCTGGCAACCCCAAAGTTGTCCTCATTAATTTCTTTTCCTTCTGATCAATAAGTTCATTATAACCAGTTATTAAAGCAGTGCAGTTTTTCAGTCCTTTTTTAGGTAGGCCTGTGAAAAAGTGTTGCCAGTATTGTCAAGCTGACGGATCATTTTCCGGCACTATCGCACTTCCCCTCAGCCGCTCTGCTCTGCTAAAGATACGCGCCGAGTTTGTTTTTGACGGAGGCCGCTTGAAGCGGCAAGCTGAACAGAGCAGATCGTTCCAAACAGGAAGTGAGACGGAAAACAGCATGCATCCGGTCATTTCAAAATAAAACACCATGTTCAGACCGGTACAGACTTGCATTCTTTATTAAGATCAACACACTGAAATCTTATAAAAAGAACACTTTTAATTAAGTAGTGTACTCAGCCATGGTAGAAGCACAAAAATCACAGAATCATCTCCAGATGAGCATATAATCAACCTCGGAGGTGCAAACTGAACATTGATGTTATCGTGTTATCGTGTGATCTTGTGATCTCGCGAATCCAGCTGCTTGGGCCAGCTCTCCAGAACCGCGGCCCAGGCGGAACGCCCCAGACACGGATCCTGAGGGATCGAGGGGTAACAGAGGCGAAACAGCGTCTGTGTAAACAGCGGAGCCGGCAGGGTGGAACAGCGCTGTGTGTGTATGTATTTGAAACATGCGCTGTTTGTTTACACCTCGCGCACATTTTGCTTCTGCAACGCCAGAACGCCATTTAAAAACACACTTTACGCCGGCGTTATGTGGTCCAATGTAGAATGACAAAGGTGGCATGAAGACGAAGCTTCGTTACGGTGCTGAGGCGGAACCGCAGTGTAAAAAGGCTACTGCTAAAGACTGCTCTCACCTTGGACACCACCTGCTTGACCATCTTGCCCCAGGCAGGCGCTACAGGTCAATAAAAAAACCAGACCACCAGACTCTTGAACACTTTTTTCCCCACTGCTATTCACACTCTCAATCAACATACGAAATGAACAGCTTAATTACACTCTCAAACAAACCCTCACATCTTTTTTTACACATCAATAACAGGAACTGAAAATAACTTCTGTGGACTGTGCAATTTATTGACTTAAAGCAACGTATTTATATATCTCAGCACCTTGACTCTGGCACTTCATGCTGTAATTATTTCTATGTTTGGTGTGATGCAGTGTTTTATACATGAATGTGTTTCTTCTATGGAGTGTGCTTTGTGTGAATGTTTTTATTATATATTCTATGCAAGCTTGTCTTTTTAACCTGATGCACCAACCAGGAGTGGCACTTTTAATCTCGTTGTTTGCTGCCATACAGTGACAATAAAGGCTTTCAATACCATTCAATTTTTGATTGAAAAGCCTGGAACTAAACTGTTCATCAATCGTTTTTTAAACAACAGTTTTCAGTGGAAATGCTTGGATGAAAAACCTGCTCAGCAGGGCAGAAGGAAGTTAACAATCGTCTAGTGAACATTTAGCTGCTCAAAAGTTAAAAGGCATTTCCCTCAGAGGTTGGTGGAGACCCAAACAGCGCTAACATGACAATTTTGAGCTTAGACACATACTCCAAATGAACCACCATCACCACCACCAGTGTCCAGACTTCATCAGGGGGTATCCTGTCCTGGGGTCCGTTTCACAAAGCAGGTTTATTGAAAACTCTGAGTCTGTAAACCCTGAAATGAGGGAAACTCTGAGTTTTCCGTTTCACAAAGGGAGGTAACTTAAGCTCTCGGTCAGTTACCGTAGTAACAGACTCTATGAACCTAACCTGGTCGCGAGCAGGTTTTCTTCAGGAAACTCAGAGTTTCGCTCTGTCTCCTCCCTCTAGAATATAAAACCGATTCGGTTTTACATTCTCTTATATTCTGTTATATTCTATCAGTTCGACTTCCTCATTCTTTCAGCCCGTCTCACGCGTGTGTTTAAGCGGTTACCGAATTAAAAGAAGAAACGTTGCGTCTCTGTGCTGCTCTGATCCCTTTGCAAAAGTCTTTTATAATTATGATAAAAAAAATCAAAAGACAAATCTGTGTCAAAGTCATCATTTTTAGATTTTCCACCACCACTGCCGAGAGCACTCAAATAAGACACCTTAAGTTATTGGAATTTTTTTATTTATTTAAACTAACACATTCAGTTTAATCAACATAAATTATAATGTATGCGAAGTCAGCATCATGTTAGGGATAAAGCTAATGCACATTAAAACAGCCACTGAATGATATTTCATTAGTTTAATATTTAAAATATGATTGAAGTGCTTCCATGTATGTTTATTTCTGCCGCTGCATTGCTCCTAAATTAATATACATTTTAGCTTCCGGTCGTGTTTAAGTATTAAATAAATAGACCAGTTTAAACTAGCGCATTAACTCGAGCAGCAGTTTCTTCCCACGCCGCTTCTCTCTCTTTTGCAGCTGCAGCCGTGTTACTTTGTTTTTCTAAAAACATGCTCGTATTCACTGAACGTCCGCGTGAGGATTTCGAGCTCCACTGGTGTGACGTAGGAGGACCTCTTTTTGTGTACCGTTGCCATGGTGAATCGTGGTGTCGGGGCTCCATTAATGCTGGCTTTTTACAGTCAGCGTGCACGCACTTAACTCTGGCTGAAACCTACTCAGAGTTGATTGAACTAACTCTGATCAGCTGTTCTGGAACCGAAAACTCAGAGTTTCCTATCTCAGAGTAGATCGACTCAGAGTTCAGGGTTAGACTCAGAGTTTGTTGAACCTGCTTTGTGAAACGGACCCCTGCTCTCGGCCTCTCTACCAAGTACATGAAGACATCACGATGGGGTCTGTTCCCCAAAGACTTTGCACATTTAATTCTTTCAAAAAAATAGCTCAATCTTAATGAAGTCTCTCCTGATTGAAATAATCATATAGATACTTGAGTTGATGACAAATGAGAGTTTACAAAGAATAGTTGCAGTCGCAATTTCAAGCACCAAAACTCCTTCCCTCCCTCCTCCTCCTACTCCTCCTGCCGGGCAGTGCAGACCAGCAGGCATCCACCCCCCTCTTTAGCGATGGCGGGCTAACACAGACGCAGAGCCTGTCACAGTCTTTCAGAGCACTGACCTGCCACGCCTCGCGCCTCCTTTGGCTCATAAACGGAGGACTGAATGATGGGGAGGCACGGGAGGAAGAGCGAGGAGGAGGGAGGGAGTGACAGACTCATACAGCATGCATAACAACCGGGTACGCCTCTCCACATGTATCGCTCCATCTATCTCCCCCTGACTGCCTCATCTAAGGCCAATGGAGACGCACACACACACTCGCACACAGAAGGTCGGCTGCAAGCTGCTACACAAGCTGACTATCAAAGCAAGAGAAAAAAATCTCACCCTGATGTTTCAAATTCCAGCTCATATGAGGAAGGTCATACCGGCCGGCCCGACTCGACTTAACAAAGCCCCGTCCTATCTCAGGGACGTTCCCGGAAAAGCTCATTGTGCTGAAATGCATGCCCATTCGAAGAGCACCATATGCCGGCCACACTCAGACACACACAAGCACACACACACCTTGACCTTTACAAGGAAATTCTCAAACTCAGAAATATTGGCATGACAGCTTATTTGATTGTCCTCTGGCATTACGAAGCGTAAGCTATTAAAGCCTGTTCCACACGGAGACGCTTTGAATGTTTCAATTTGGACATTTTATAAAATAGTCAGAGGAAACACGTTATTGTGAACACTTGTACAATCTAATGCAACTTTTAGTGACATGGTTGGAAATGGGTCAAGTCTATCTCAAGTCAGAGTTAAATGTGGTGTCGCACTAAATGACTGTATGATATTAAAGAGGTGTGATATATTCATGCACATAAAGAGCTAAAATACAGGAAACATGTCATATAATGCAGTCTTGTACATCATTATGTCCTCAATGCTAAAAAATATAGTCTAAATAACCACTGCATGACATCTTTCGGCCCGCTAAACCTGTACAAAAAGACTCCAACTCATTCTCCAAGCGCACGCAGAGGGTTGAATGCCCCTCAAAGTACACTGCAGAGTAAACAGCGTCTCTGTGCTCCGGTGCCGTTTGCACATATTTAAATGAGACATTATGCAGACATTTGGCCCCTTTCTATGCAAATGAGCCTCGTGGCTAAAAGCACCTAATTCACAAACGGCAGCGCAGTCAGAGTGAAAATATTACCGCCTGCAGAGAGCTGGTGGTAACTGCGGCGCCGTATTATAAGGGCCGTCACGCTCTGAGTTTACACTGACCATGATGACAATTCCACCTTTTGTGTGATCAGAAAATGTATTTGTCTGTAAAACTAATCTGTTAATAATATATTGTCATTATTATTACAATCGCAAGGCCAATCTGTCCGGGGCTGTCGAGTCTGGACTTCACAATAAACTATTAAAAGAGTTGCCCCCTCCTCCTCCTGCTCATCATCGATCTCTCTGCTGCCTGAGAGTGCAGCACGGCGCAGCAGAGAGTGGAGCTGCAGACTTCTTCTTAACAATCAGACACAAAACAAAAACAAACTGCACGGGCCTGCGACACTTTATGGGCGTGTTTGTGCTTGAATATCATCAGTGCAGTTTGCTCTGTGAATCGGACCTTTAGACGGAGCAGATAACGAGTCTTTAAACGAAAATACTTGTTAGTTTTAGTGACATTTTAAACATTTTAAACCTTGATTTAGTCGATGACAACTTCAAGTCCAGTTTTAGTCAATAAAAAGTCATTACATTTTCGTCACATACTTTCAGTTAAAACGTTTTCTCTCTTAAAGAAAGAGTTTCAAAGATCTATTTTTAGTCTGTCAACGTCTCGTCTTCGTCATGGATTAACTTTTGTCGTCATAATTTCGGTTAACAGAATTAACACTGCCGTGACATTGTCAACAAAAACTAAATCAATAATTTGGACAGTGGATGGAGTCGAAAACATGGGATGAGAGAGTGGGGATGACATGCAGCAAAGGGCCTAGGGTCGGAGCTGAACCCGGGGCAACTGCATCAAGGATTTAGCGTCTGTACGTTGAGCGCACGTCTTAACCATTGAGCCAAACCGAGCCAACCGTATTTGGTTGTATAATCTGATTTAGCTCGGTGGTAAATTCTATATTCTGTGTTGTAAATTTTATATTGTGTAGTGATATAACTGCACATAGTTCTGTTCATATTTTTGAGTGAATATATTAGTAGGAAATGTAATGTGGTTCTGTCTGCCATATTTTAAAACATCAATCTGCTGTATGTGTGCTGCTGATTTCTGTCATCGCGCCCAGCACCGTAATGTGGCAATAATTTAGGGGGCACTAAAGAACACAACTTTATTGTCCGACAAGATGGATAATTGCCTTTGGTCCATCTGGTGGTTCATTAGAACACACACGCACACACAGCACACGCACACACACAGCACAACACACAGTGACAGTGTGAATAAGACAAGGTAAGCTAATGCTAGTGTTCTAGTTCAGGTCTGCTTCGCACATCTTTTTCTCTATCCTCAAATTTCCAGTCACCTCAATGTTGATCTTGTAATACAGACTCCTAACGCATATATACCTAAAGAATTGTTAAGTCAATTCAACTGTCAAGCACACCTCTATCACCATCTCTTCAGTGTGTGAGCAAATAAATGATGTAACTAGATCATCCCTTCTACTAATATGAGGTCTGCCGTGAAGCTACAGTGTGCTGTCTCCATAGCAAATAATGGCCTTCCCTCAGTTTGATAAACGCCGGGAGAATGCCAGCACATCCCCAACGATCGGCAGCCAGGGCCGACTGTTTGATGAAGAGCGATTTGCGGGGCTCAGGGATGAGCTTCCTTAAAGCTCCCGCTGGGCCCCCGACTTTGGTCAACACAGAGAAATCCCTGTTAAAATACTGTCCAAGAGAAAAGTCCGACTCTCTCTCTGAAGTGATTACAACCTGTGTGTTCTCTCAGCGAGGCCACGGAGAGCGAGTCAAACAGGCCTCAGACCACGAGCCCGGGCTCAGTCTACAGACGACTCAGCTGGATACGAGCTCTGCTGATCAGACGAGGTGAGCGGCTCGTGCACCAGGATTGAACTTTGATCAAATAAGGCTGGGACCTGAAATGTGTTACTCACACACACACACACACACACACACACACACACACACACACGGATGTGGCAACAAGTAGGAAGAGGTTGTTTATCCATGAGTCACTTGTAGATGTGGCCAAAATGCATACTGGGAAGTATCGTATTGGCCGAATATAAGAAGAAGGTTTAAGATAAGTATATATACATTTAAAAAGGTTTTTTTCCCCCTTGAAATACAGAGACTAGACTTTTAAAGACTTTACCAGACTTTTAAAGGCCAATATGCGTTCCCAACAGTAGACGGCACTGACTGTGACCAGCTGTCACTCATAACTACAGAGCCAGGGGAATGAAATATGGAGAGACACGGTGATGGTCCGGAACAAATAAAGTCGGCCAAGTTAACCAACAACCAAGGCGGAGTTATGATGCCAATTTTTAGAAAGTAAGTAGAGCAGTAGAGCAGAGTCATTAAATAACTGTCAAGCAGCCTGGAAATACAGTGTCACAGAGTGTAATGTCCAAAGATGGCAAGCCCAAAAAGATCATCTTAAAAATGCTAACAGTCTTGGCTAACAGATGGTAACAGAGAAAATCGTACCACAGTCCTCAAAGTGGCCGCAAAGTGCAGGAGATTGACAGGAGAGTGTGTTACTGAAAAACAGAACGAAGGTTTGCCTGTTACCAGAGCTGTCATCCAGCTGTTTCAACGCTGCTCTATAAATAGACCTCACCTCGATGGTTAGTGATTTATGGAAATTTGAAAGGCATTTTATTTTATTTAAAAGTACCAATTTAATCTAAAAGATACTGAAAACATGATTTTATTTCAAAGGTAAAATAAAATTTGGTCTTTAAAAAGTCTTTCATGATAAAATTAGTCTTTAAAAGTGGGGTCATCTTATAATCAGGGTCGTCTTATATTCTGACCAATACGGTAATTAAGTTATAAAGGATAAAGATGAAGACTAGAATATTCTGTATTTTTTAGGATCAAAGTCAGAGGGACTGTACGGTCATTGTAAGTGAGTAAAGATCTTCTTTTTTACAGCTGGACAGATATTGTGCGTTCTCATTGTTTCCTGTTTGTGTTCCCTCACACTGTGCAATTTAATTGGGAACAGCCAGAACCTGCGCCTGTACTTATGGAACAGGTACAACACGGCCGCACTGAAGGTAAGAATGAAACAATATTTTTCAGTGACATTTTTAATCGAATCAAGAAAGGCAGGCATACTTTGTGCAATTCTGCTCCAGTATGATTGGAAAGTATGAATAAAAATAAGAAACTGCAGATGTGTAACATTTCAGACAATGCTGATCATGTGGTGTCTCAGACAGACCCAAAGTCTAGCCGATCATCTGACACAGCTGTATATATTCTGAAATTCAGCCCCTGGAGTAGGTTTCATCTACATGTATGAAATTTGGTATGTATACTTACCATGTTAAGACCTACAAAAAAGTCTATTATCGTCATGGTGAAAACCCAACAGGAAGTCAGCCATTTTGATTTGATTTTCAGAATAAGGTGTATTTTTGGTGATTTACAGGGTCTGTACTTTAACGAACTCCTCCTAGGGGCTTCATCTGATCTAATTCAAACTTGCTCAACATGTTGATAAGGCATTGAAGATTAAAAGCTATTAAAAGTTTGAGTTTTCATTAAGGGGCGTGGCCGTGGCTGGGGGTCAAAGTTTGGCCAGATCGTTGATCATCAGGCGTTTTGATGTTTTGACATATCAACCTGATTCTAAAATAAGTTAAGGTTGATCGGGGATAAAATCTGGCTTAACCTGCGTTAAGTTTAATGCACAGGTGAACATTAAACATTACTTGGTATAAAAACTGTTGAAATCATCAACCATGGGAAAGAAAGTCCTTCACTTTCTGATTTGTTGATCCTCTTCACGTCTTTCACAAGCTCAGTTTGTGCTCGGGACACCGTACGAGACAATATGCCACAAAATCCTATTCATAGAGTCTCAGCAGTGACTTTTCCTTTGGAGCCAAGAGATCAGTTTTATGTGACATGCTCGCAGGTTGTGCTTCAAGCTTTCCAATATCTTGGACAAAAAATATATGGAATACATGAGGCTTTGAGCTCGCAATCCATTATTATCCAGGTTCACATCTTATAGAATTCACTCCATCCCCACCTGCAGAGATGTGTAGCGGCTCCCTCATCTGTGGCAGCAGTCCTGTTACTCTCCTGTCTGCCAAGCTACTCATCTCGCCATGTTTAACCAGGTCTCAAACTGTGGATGTTATAGGAGAGAGAGAGGAGGGCGGGGGACAGAGGAGCAGAGAGCTTGTCCAAACAGGAGGAGTCTCTCAGGACGGTTTGAGTCGCTTCCTCGGGGGGCCCAGGAAGGGGCACAGAGCCGAGGCCAGGGAGTGATACGCCTCTGCTACCAGGAGAGGGTGAGAGATCACCATGGAGCTCCAGGCCGACGTCTCCATCACGTCAGCTGCGTGACAAGGGGAAAAAAGGGGAAGATAAAATAAGAGTACAAGTTTCCCGAGAGTCTGACTTCATGTCAACATTCAAGACTGATAATAAGTGGGCATATGACAAGAAGCATGTTGAGTCATTCTGTTCTGTCATGTGATATGATATCAGATCTTTTCATATCAAATCGTTTTTGTTCGAGCACTGATTTAGAACTTGTTTTGGCATGTGACCCTTTGTAGCCGATGCCCACTTGCAACCTGTCACCACACATCACATATGGCTGAGCTGTGAGCAATTCAGCCGAAATTATGTTCTCTTCCCACATTGTTGATTTCAACAGTTTGAAGAATCAAGGGGAGGATTTAGCGTTATAGCAGTTCACACCATTTGTTTAAAAATGTGAGAAAAAACAAGGAAAAATAATAAATGTTTTAATGTCTTCTGTAATTTCCCTTTTATTTTGAAAACCCTCTCGGGGTTCTGACTCCATGTTTTGTACCCGGCTTTAGAGCAGTGATTTCCCAAGTGTGGTCTGCGGGCATTCACACTGAATTTTCCTGTTAAGGGGCGTCGGCCCAGCTGAGTGGTTACCACCATGTACAGAGGCACAGTCAGCCCTGGGTTTGACTCAGACCCTCGTCCATTTCCATCTCCATCAATGTCCTCTAATAAAGGCAAAAGGTCAAACATATAATCCGTTTCCTGTTTTTGAAATAAAAATATATTGGAAGTACTCTATTTTAGTCTCAAGTGTTGATCAGAGTTGTGTGATTGGGTTTAATTGGGCCCCAGATTATTGTTAGATTTCTTACATGCTTACACGTCTTACGTGCTAAAACATACAGCTCCGGAAAAAAATACGAGAACACTCGAAAATATTTTTTTCTCTGCTTCTTCTATTTATAGGTTTGTGTTTTATTGTATTCAACACTTCTCCCTACATCCAAATACAATATTCTCATTGGCGTGCTCTCCACCAATCTGTCATATTGCTGTTAGGTTGCGTCCATCTTCCTCTTGATCACATTCAGGAGGTTTTCAACAGGGTTCAGATCTGGATTGAGCTGGCCAAGACATGAAGAGAGAGATGCTGATTGAAGGACAAATTGGAGTGGTCGCTTATTTTTTTCCAGAGCAATTTTTGAACGTATGTTTTCATTCTATGTTCTTCAGAGAGGCCATGAAGTGGCAAGTCGTAGAAAACAAACTTTATTGAAGTACAGCGCTTAAGAATTCGGTAGCATGTAAAATTCGGTGTGCAAGACGCACTTTTAATAGTTTTTTTTTCATCTAAAAAGTGGGCTGCGTCCAAAATACAGGTGGGACTATTATACCAGTATAAAATGCAGAGAAAGGTATTTGATTGTGTGACGTCACATCTCCGCATTAAACTGTTTCCAGGTCCAAGCTGCTACAATGTCTCTGTTTTGTGCTTTTCTCGCAGTCCTAAGCGAGGAAAACTAACTCGACTGTTGCTAACGCTTCGTCACTGACATGACCCGCCATGATCGCCAGTGCAGCTGCCACGCTCACAACAATCAACGTTACCGTAGGCTGCCAGCTATGGCTAGCTACAGCACCGGTAGCTAGCAGGATTCCAAACTCGACACGGTGAAAACAGATGGTAGGCTGTAATTTGTGTGTTTTTTTAATGTTTTTTTAAATGAAAATATATTGAAATAGTGTTGAAATAACTTGTATACATGTTTATTAATAAAACCTTTTTCCCTCTGGGATACCCCAAAAAACAGAGTGCGTCTTATATTCCAGATTTTATGGTAAGTACAGTTTTTGCTTGTGCTCTATTTCACTATTTCCATTTGATGTTACTCTGAACTTTTATTTACCACATTTCATCAGGAAATACTTTACTTTTTTACCCACTACATTTATCTGCCAGCTGATGTTACTGAGGACTTTGATGATAAAGATCATTAACTGAAAATGTCTGATTATCTTTAAATACACTTTGGGTTCTGTGTGTAGTTATGCTTCAGCAGTAATGTCTTAGAAAGCATCATTCCTGTCATTAAATACTGATGAGCTTCACTCCTGGTCATCACCCTGCATCAGCAGACCCTGTGGCCTCAGGGTGCTGGGCTGCACTATCACGCACCCCTCTGTGTGGCCTTTAATGACATTTTTCACGTTTTATTGCATATAAATAGACAACAGCCAGTGTGTGTGTGTCTACTCAGTGTGTGTGTGTGATCGAATGCGGTCCACACAGCAGCTCCAGACCCCCCCGGCCGACCTCTGACCCCACCCTCTGAGGAGGAAGTGACCCCCTGCTTACAGTAATGGCCAGCGTGCTGAGGCTGAGGCAACAGGCAAGGGAAAGGGCATGAGGAGAGCAGGCGCAGCAGGAGAGGAAGGAGGAGGGAGGGAGGGAGGGACTGGGGGAGGAGAGAGGGAGACGGAGGCAGCGACAAAAACCTATATATATATATAAATAAAAACAGAAAGGTGAGGGAAAGTAATGAAAGTGTGCGCAGAGGGACAGGAGGGGACGAGGCAGGGAGAGGAGGGTAAATTAAAAAGAGGCCGAACTGTGACCTCCGGTCGGCGGTTATCAGAGGACAAACCTCTATTATCAGACGCTTGCTTTACATTACTCACATTGACGTTCTTCCTGACGAGTCTTTCTTTAAATTCGAGTCTCTTTTCCGTCTCTAAACAAAGCGAGATAAAGAGTGTTTGGCTGCCTTTGCAGAGGATGAATGCATGAGACTCTTATTGCCTCCACTTAATGACTGTAAGCTGCTTGTGAAGGCTGGTCCGGACAGAGGTTGAGGTGCTACTGCGCGGGAGGATTATTGGCTCCTCCGTGTCGTCTGTTTTCTATATTCGTCCTCTAAATTGATTTTTGTTTTGTTGCTCTTGTTGCTGTCCATTGTGTCCGCAGGAGGGAGGGTTGATAACGCTTTTGCCGGCCACGAGTCCCCCGTGGCCAATTTTCCCACCGACACAACAACTCTGTCGCAAATTAAACTGTCATAACGCCCATAACCACAATTAATGACCGGGATTAGGGGCAGAAATCTGCATTACTGAACACCTTTAGGCGCACATGAGCTCTTGAGGACAAGAGAGGGGGGAAAGGGAGGAAAGGAAGAATGGGAGGGAGACGGAGCGGGTGCAAGAATGGGGCCAGGAGGTGGAGGAAAGCTGTAAAGAAAGGAGAGAGGGGTGAATAAAGGGATGGAAAATGCGTCAAATTCAGAAAAGTTTCAACCGGGCATTCAGCTACTTTATTAATCACCTCTCTATGGACATAAGTAGCAGTCATGGATGCTAATAGGCCTCATTTTAAGTTAACAGGCTGCCTGCAACATGATTAACATCAGCTGCTGAGCTTTATAGCTAAATGGCCTGATATGACACAGCAGTAAAATGGTCAAATCAGGCGATTTAATTAAATTTCCTCTGGACTTAAAAATGGCTCCCACTGAAAATTAATGGTTTCCTAAGACCAAAAAGCTAAGTGTGAAAAAGGACAAAATATTGGCTTTAATGTGGACGTAGAGGTGGAGATGAATGATCGGGGTGCAGGCGTGTAACTCACAACTTGATGAAGTCCACGGCCTGCGCAGGTTGGCGAGGATGAGGCGTTCTGCAGCGTCCTCACACATCACCTTCAGCCTCTCCCGAGCATACTGCCAATGACAGAGAGAGAGGAGAAACAGCAGGTAAACTAAATTACTTAAACAGCGCTGCCAACAACAACTGTTGTTTCGCTGTGTAATGATACGGAAATGCAGAATTACTCCACCGCAGAGGCAACAAGGCTGAGATTGAATAAGAACAAAATATGGCTGAGGGAAGCACAAGTGACAGTTATGCAGACAGAGGGGGGAGAGAGGATGGAGAGGGGGATCACTCGAGAGGTGAAAAATCATTTCCACAAAGTTTGATCACTAAATTGTGGGAAACAATCATCCCAGCATGAGTCAGGATGTGTTCAGTAGAGACCCTGCACAGTCACCACCATGGTATTTACAAACTAATGTATGAACTTCCATTAAGAGGACTCGTGCTATAATGTTTCACACATGTCTTGCCAAATGTGTAATAGCAAAACATGTCTCTCTCCTGTCTTAAACTGGTTACAGAGAAAGAACTTGTTTTGAACTGCAATTTTGCACCTTCATTCAAGCGTGAAGGCTGCAGCTGAGGTCAGGCAGTATCAGAAATTCTCTCATGAAACGAGCCTACAACAACAAATAATCGACTGATTTTAAAACGGCAACTGAGGTAGATTTGTGGTTGTTATTAATCTTTTAAAGATGGATGCTGTAAACATACAAACAAGTGTCTGCAGCCGTGCTAGCAGCTACACGAGGCTGGACTTAGGCACTGCTGAGGGCTAAACGTTAACAGGGTCACAGTAACCTCTCTGACCTGCTTAGTTTCGCGTGTTAGCATGTAAACATTTGCTAATTAGCACAAAAGACCAAGTGCAGCTGAGAGTGGTGGGAATGTTTTAGGTTTTGCAATTTTAAATTATAATTAAGTCTGAACAGTGGTGCTAGATAAAGAGATGAAAAGTCCACACAACCATCCATTAGATATACTGACTGGGCAAGAGGCGGGGCACACCCTGGACAAACTGCGAGTCAATCACAGGGCTGACACATACACTCACATTCACACCTACAGGTAATCTGGAGTTTCCACTTAATTAAAAGCGTGTCTTTGGAATGTGGGAGAAAACTTGTACGGACACAGGGAGAACATGCTAACTCTGCAAAGTTGGCCTCTTTGTTTGCAAGGCAACAGTGCTAACCATGCTTAAGTTAACAAAAAGGTCAGGGGATCATCAAAGTCATTGGCTCACATCTTGTGGGGAGCCAGAAATATCTGTACAAAATTTGTAGCAGTTTTTGCAGTAGAGACACTTCACTGACCGACTGGTGGGCAGTGTTTGGGGTAACATGTAACAATGTAATCCGTTAGAGTACCCGGATTATTAACGCGTTACTTCGGGAATTCTGTCGCCATAAAAAAGAAAATCCCCAAAGCACTGTTTCTGTTTCTCTCCTACATTTTGGCAGGTAGTGCGCATGTGTAGCTAGCTTATTCAGCTAATGAGAGAGGACAGCGTTTACCTCGTGGAAATATTCCCATTATTCTGAATTTTTGGGAAAAAGGAACGAGAACAACATGACGGTGAAATGTAAGTTGTGTCTGGAGGATAAGTGCTGGTCAGCTGTGAAGCGCTCGACTTCAAATGTGAAGTAGCATCTGCAGCTAAACACAGCTCCGCAACACCAGTGGGACTAAGAGCCTGAGTTGTATTGTCTTTGAAACAGCTGTGCTTAATACTGTATGCCTCTGCCCAGTTCACTGTCAGGTTGTTAACATAATAAAGAGCTGTAAGGGTTATACTGTGTCTGTCATTCATGTTATTAGGCTGCACAGTTACAGATTATGGGCTGTAAATGAGGCTATGCAATGAGGGTAGAGTCAATACATTCAAAGGTAGACATAAAGTAGGCTACACACAGTCCTGACAACATGCTAACGCAAAACTCTAACGTGCTGATTTTCTCAGTAGGTAACGCAGTAGCGTAACAAGTTACTTGAGTTGGTCTATGGTCTTACTGAAGTGATAGTACAAGTGTGCGTGTGTGCTCAGGATTGAGGACCATTCGGTGTATCTGAGGTGTAGATTTGTGGTCATTATTATACATCCCAGCTTGTGTGTTAATGTACATAGTAACAGGTGCGTGCGCACACACATCCACGCCCTCTCTCTGTACCTTGTCAGCTGCAGCCAGCAGGTCATCTGCCATCTTGTCCAGGTTGGGGGCCTTGCCTGTGTAGATGAAGCACATCATCTCTTTAAAGACATCTGGCTCCACGTCATTCATCTCCACACGGTTCTGAGCGGGAGGAGAGGACAGGGGAGGAGAATACACACAGGGTTTAGCGGAATAAAAGGCGAGAGAAGAAAAAGACAGATGCTTTGACGATCTTCAAAAGCATGCACAGCAGCTGCAGAGTGTTTTTTATTTTATATGAATATCCAAAAAAACCTCCCTGAATTAAACTCATTCACCTTGTTTAGCACACACACAGGGACAGTCAGCCAAGCAGTGATACAAAACAAGTTTCAAGTGCCAAAGAGGGGAAAAAAAACAGACTTGAAGAACCTTCTGAACAGTCTGAACACGTTTCAGCGAAAATACATTCTTCTGTATTTATTTCATTTTTCTTCTTTTCAGCTGATTCCTGAAAATTAATCCGGAGCATTCATTCCTCGACTGCGCCTGCAGCCATGAGAAGTGGGCTTTATCGCTCGCTGGCACAGTGACGGTAACCTGAACCTTTTCCCTTCGCGCGGAGAGGAAGAACAAAGCAGTAAACCAATTATAACTGTGCTTTATCGTCATCACGTTGACCAGCGGCGGTTTGAGCAGGGTCAGGCGGGGTGTACCGACAGATTAGTGCGTTTGTGTCAATTCTGACCACACGACAGCAACCTAAACACTCTGGAAGACTCTTAAAGAAGCCGGTCGGAGCTTACAGCATGCAGGCAGCTATAGTGTCCTTTAATAGGGACACAGATAACACATGCACGAAGGTATGTGAGCACACATCCAACATGCATCTTTGCGTGTAGAATCTGTCGTAACGTTCCTGAGTTTGCACCAAACGAGGTCACTTTGACACCCAAAAGATGAAAACTCAATCTCATTGTGTTGATTTTTTTTAACCAAACTATGTTGGAGTGTTAATGAAATTTAATTGCACCACAAAACCACTTTGGAAGTCAGATGAGGGACCACTAACAGGACTTCCTGCAGTACTGCGAGCATACGGCGGAGCTTTCAGCAGCGCCTCATAAATAGACACCGCTCCTGTAGTTACAGTGTCTGAAGCTCCCCCTCTATTCACAGAGCAGCCCTCTATTAGAGTGCTTCTTTATGAGCTCATTTGTCTCTCCTCTATAGAGTGCTGCAGAGGAGTGTTAACCCATCTATCTGTTTTCTCTGGATCGTATGGGGACGCGGCCCACCATCTCTCTCTCTCTTTCTGATGAAGACGCCCACTTAAACAGCAATTAAGATGCATTTCCTGGCTCTGTGCTTTATAATTTCCCCATTCGAGCCGCGCGGGCATCAATATTCCGCTGACATGACGGCTAAATCACCAAGGTTCAATCTCCCCCGCCTCCTATCAGATGAACACAACCAACTGTGGCACGAGGGATCACTGCAACAGACACGTGTGCACGGACACGCGGACGGAAAGAAATACAAACATCACAGAGGACACATAAACAAAGCAGAGATGAACACACGGCCTGCATTGTTTGAAGGCTTTCATGTAGATTGATGCGCACTTTACAAAAACACATCAGTAAAATTAACTCTATTAAAAGCAACTTAGCATTTACTTAAGGGTTGTATAAACAGTGAAGGTTTCAGAGAGCTTCACGTGACTTAGTATAATAACATATTAAAAGCGAATGCACTGCAACCTGTTATCATTATATTAATAAATGATCATGGTACTTTTAATAAAGGTGTTTTGCATCACATTCAGTCTGAAAGAAAAGAAATGTTCTCAATTAAACTTGACATGAAGTGAAAATCCGCTTTTAGACAAAATATCTTGTGATTTCTTTCACTCCAATTTAACGCCCCTGTGTTTAGAATCCAACTGAAACACCATCCAAATATTAGTTCATGCCAGAAGTACAGTAAGTCAGCCAATATTTTAAATCCCAGCCACACTAGAATGTGATATTTCTTTGACTTCCTCTAAAAATATTTGGGTCTAGAAGCTTCCGGGTCGACCAGAGTCGCAGGGCTCTTTGGTGTCCTGCAGTAGCCGGTGAGCTAATTGCTAACAAGCTAACTAGCTGGGAACATGCCAGCTAATCACAACATTAACATAATCTCATTCAATAGAGAAGTCTCATGTTTAATAAGGTCACTTTGTTCATTCATAAGACGTATTAACTCATAACTGAGTGCAAACCGCTCCTCTGTTTCTGCTGCAGGTTTTAGTTTCACAGAGGAGCGGATGGTGCAACGCAGATGGCTTCCTCCACGTCGGATCCTTTGTCTCTCTGTTCCCTTTAAAGGTCAGCGCTGTGAAGACAGCTTGCAATTGGTCAATGGCACAAACTTGTTTGTTAAAGTTCACCAAAGTTGGACTGATTTGTTTCCCCATTACACTGGTGTAAACTGATTTTACTGCAGAGTGGGGGAGAGCCTGGGCATAAAAGGGACAGTGCAGAAGCGGTGATGCCATTGTCCACCAGAGAGCACTGACAATTCTGAAATATCTGGCTGTGAGCATATTGTAGTTACACGTCTTAAATAACAAAATTCAAGTGATACAGAGCAATCAGAATTATAAGTGACTACACTTAAACATTATATAGTTTGTCAACGCATCAGCTAATGACCCATTTTTAGGATTCTAGTAAGATGGTGACCTCTCTCTTGGCCACACTAGGGCTGTATGATATTGGAAAAAAGTGACTTTTTGTTCTGCGATATTTATTGCGACATAACAGACAAATGCAGCATGTTTTTATGTACATAACGGCTGAAATTAACAATCATACTTTTTATTATTTGGGGCTTTGGGAGAGTATAGATGGAGCAACACATTTCTATATAGAATATACAGAAATACATTTGTGGGCTGCAATTGTTTCGGCGTGTCATCTTCAATTTCTAACGAGGTTAAAATGTGTGTTTAATCAGCGTGGTGTCACCTCGGTGGTGGTAACTTTTAGAAAATGAAAGCTCACCGTCTCCTACTTCCTGTTGGCACACACAACCTCACACTCTGTGGTATGTCCGCTCCGTTACCAGCCCGTATATGTAGCCACAGCATTAACCAGCAACAGGACGAGGTGCCGCTGATAACGACAATACACACACTGAAAAGCCGCCATGCATAACTAAAAGCCTGCCTCCATCATCCCAACCACATCATCGACAGCAGCAGCGGCGTGTGCTTATTCACAGTTTACAGGCAGGTGACAGGCGCACGCTGCAGCCCAGCGGTCAGTTCACTCAGCACTCTCTCAAAGGGCTGCATTTTTTTTCTAGATTAGTGATGGAAAAAGAAAAAATGGTGAGTACTCCTGTTGCACCAAGCAACAATAAAGTAGCAGCTTGACGTGTTGCAGTTAATATGCCACACAATTGCACCTCCTGCGATGTGACTATGGCACATGCGCACCTCGCAATTTTGATGGTGAAACGATTTATCGTGCAGCCCTAGGCTGTACTAGTTATTAGGATAAAAAAGGAGGAAGTTAGGTGACGTAGTATAAAGAGCAATAGGGTAGCTGTTTGGGGCAATAGATGGGTCATACAAACGCAGGATTCTAACCGACGAAGAGACCTGACTTTTAGTCCTGTGTGAAACTTTAAAGTCAACATTTTAAGGTTGATTTTAAAGTGGTGGCCTCTAATGGCCCCAGTTGGTATTACAGTATAAAAGGAAGAAGTTAGGTCACCTTGTGTAAAGAGCTGTTTGGGGCAGCTGTTGGGGTGATGGATGGGTCAAACAAACACAGGATTCTCATCTAGAACACCAAAGTTTGAGTCCCCTGTTAATCCATAACTCAACATTAACTTTTTCTGAACTAGCGTCGTCACTTAAAAGACGTAAGATAACCAATGTACCCAATTAAACTCCTGTAACTAGGGTACATATTAGAGATGCATTGTATTGGATTTTTTTGCCGACATCTGATATGGCAATATTTTCCAACCCTTTTTGCACATTGCCGATTTCGATACCGATATATTAGCATTTTTTCCACCTAATTGCAAAGAACATCAAGTCGCTTGATGGAAGAGGCGTTGTACAAAAGGTCGCATGTCTGATCACTTAAGTTTCTGAGCGCACTTGAATGCAGCATCCCCCCCGAAGCACGGCAGTGAGGGAGACATGCCCGGACTTGTTGACTACACCTACTACGGAGACATTGGTAATCGTCTTTTTATCGTGTGTGCGTCCATGAATATGTAAGTTAGTTTTTCACTGATGTTTATGTTACACTCTCTTAGCGTTTATTTTATGTATTTTCGGTGTGTTTGATGTTGTTAAATTCGGTACAATTTGCTAGTTAAGAGTTGTGAAAGTTGTTTAACTTTGCGTTGTTTTATTGCCTGAAAAGTGAAAATATCGGCAGAAAAGTGACATATCTGCCAATGCTGATATGTCATTTTCATGGCCATTATCTGCAGATGCTGGTTCAAACGTGTAGGCGTAGCATGCTGCGTGTTGGTGGGGGCTCTAATTTAGGGAACTCTCCTCCTGTGGGTTGTGTTAGAGGGAAGGTAGAAAACATGGATGTGGTCGTATCGGCAGGAGGACTCTTGTTGATGTTGGTTAGCCGATGTATCCAATAATGGGTTTTAGCGTTGAATGGAAGCCTCCTTCCAATTCCAGTCAGGAAATAGTGGGCTGATTATGTCGAGCCCAACCGACTTCATTCATTTTAGCTGCTATTGTCTCACTTTGTCTACTAACAACAACTTGTGCCTTCACAGTTATATTCATAGTCTTATAAAAATTCCACACATAGCAGCTTTAAAAGTCACAAGATAATAGCGCTGCAGTCAACAAAACATGAAGGAAGACGTGCAGACACACATGGCTGTTTTGAGAGGTGAGCACTTCCTGATGCAACAGAGAGAAAGATTAGAATTGAAACATCGAGTCGCCACCGAGGGAGCAGGAAGTCAAGGGCTCCACTCCCTTTCTTTCTCTCTTCCATCTTGTGCTCAAACATGGCACCGAACAAGGGCGAGCGAGCTGAGACACAAAAGAGAGAGAGAGAGGTTTGTTATTGTGTGTTGACGCACACTGAGGTTTCTGATATCCGTTAACAGGCTGCCACAGGGCCGGAGGAGAGCGGGGGGGGGTGATTGGCAGCAGTGACAGCAGAAGAAGCATCACGTGGAAGAAGTGGAGTGCAGCTCCATCCTGTCAGGCTCATGACGACCTCTGAGGTGTGTCAGGCTGGAATTTAATGCTGATAGACTCGCTCGACTGCAGAGTATTTGATACAATATGTTTTAATTAAGGTGTGTCTGTGTGTTTTGAGAACACAGTCGCCTGCTGCCACTCAACTCAGACTGATCTAACATGCTGCATCAGAAAAATACAAACAGTATTTCTGAGGGGTTTAACTAAGCTGTATTTTTTTTTTAGTGCTTCATCCTTTTGTGTCCCTGAAAATTCAAAACTGTGTTCTGTCTCCTGCTGCATGAGGACACAAGTTCACAAATCCCCCTGAGGCAAGGACAGTTCAGACTAAGCTTAAGTGGAGACAGAGTGTGAAAGAGATGCTGATTAATTGCCAAAGAAAACAAAGTGGTTGAAATACGAATGATATTTTTGAGCCGCATTTTACCTCGATTTCAGATCCTGTATTTGCTTAAATTAAAACACATAAATAAACGGTTTCAATAACAAAATCTGGTGACCACAAGGAAGTTGGCAAATCAGCTCCCTATAGCCCTTTTTACACAGAGATTCTGCAACAGTGCTGTAACGAAGCAACGGTACACAACGGCGTTGCAGAATCAAAAGGGGCGTGAACTGTAAACAAACAGCACGAGCTTCACATCCACACACACACACACACACACACACACACACACAGAGCGCTGTTCAATCCTGCCGGCTCTGCCATTTACACATACGCCATTTCGCCTCTGTTACGCCTCTGTTACACCTCCATTACTACCTTCACTGCTGACAGACAGAGGAATGACTTCACCCCACCATTTTCGCCATTCCGTGACTTTTACAGACGCCGAGGCTTAACAGAGGCGTAACGGTCGCTTCTTCATGTGCAGCCAACTTTTAGGCCTCTGTACAAATAAATATGAAAAGGGGAAAATGAAGATGAAATTAGACTTAAAGAGGGGGTATTCTGCCGTTTCATATACACAATGTTATGATGTTTGATGTCCAGACTAAACGTGGGTGAAGTTTCAAATCTGTAGGTTAACGTATGTTGGAGTAATCCCCTGCTAAAAAATTCTTAGTCTGCAAGCTGCTGTGAACGCCAGGTTTCGCACAGACTCCAGATGCATCACTTTGTGATGTCACAAAGTGGAGGAACTCTATATTTGGGCATCTGCCCGCAACACAGCAGAACTTCCTGCCCCTGGCACAGTTCAAGGACACCACCTGGCAGCTCAGCCTGCCTCAGAATTTTTTTTCACTCCACCACTCTGCTCAACGGCTCTGCTCGTCTAGTTGGTTAAGAACATCTTGGAGAAAGTTTCTTTGGCTGTGAAGGAAAGACATCAGTGTTTTCTTTTCCAAAGGACAAGAGCAGCAGACCAGAAAAAGTTTACTCTTTGCTGACAACTCTGTAACACGGCCACAGGGTAGGAGGCGTGCCTCAAACACTGAGTTCAGGCCCTCAGCAGGCTTCAGAGAGCTAGCTAATCAGAAGAAAGCAGGCTTGTAGGACCGGGGTTTCTTAAAAGGACAGAGCTGACTGAGTCGTTTCAGGCAGAGGCTGTATGAGGGCCTGCACAGAGCACCACTGTGAGAAAAATGAGGATTTTTTTAAACTGTAAATTATGCTAAGCTAATCCACAGGTATCACAGAATGAAATATGAAGCTTGAAATTAGCATAATACCCCCCAACATTTGAAGTTTCCTTTTGTAAAATCTTGTTGTTGTTGTATCGTGAATATGTACTGTCTTGTATTTCTGTTTTTATACTAAAGAGATTTGTCTCTTTTCCAGGGAAATCCAGTCAGCTCAGACCTAGCTCAGGTACAGTTTATAAGCTGTGTACTGTCCCCGTCATATAAACTAATATAAGAATATTTCCTCTTAACAAACAGGTGAGGTGACCAGTAACTTTCTGCCTCGCTTAAAAGGCAAATCAGTGTGTTTTCTCAGCTGTGACTCCAGACTCCAGCTGGAGAGGTTATGTTTAATCTTCATGCTTACTGTCTGATCCAACCACAGCACTTCAAATTACATAAATCAGCCCCACTTCAGTCGTACTTGAAATCAGCGCTGTATGATAATTCTGCATGCTTAAGATAATCACCACATCTCGTCTCTGTAGTTCTGCTCAGGGCAACGACACAATGTATTCTATCTCTCATCATCTGAGGCTGTGACAGCGGTTAGTTACACCTCACAGATGGAGCTCGGTCTGTGTCTGAGGGAGAAGATTTATATTTACAAAAGGTTAAGTCCTTTTACTAAAACAAACATCAACCAGACCCATCCTTTACGAATGTGCTTCATGACATGCTCATTGGGTAACACATACAAGACTGTCCACTAATGAATGCCTAGTTAGCTGGTGATTAAAATGTAACACATGTTTTAACACTTTATTAAGTATGTGTCAAAGTCAGTGATATGCTTATTAACTTAAATACTTAATAATGAGTTATTAGCCACGTAGCCCGCTAACCGTTTAATTACTCGTTTGGTCACACAGTGTCATCCATCAACTCTGCACTAGACACAATTAAGTTTAACACTGATAATAGTGGTAGAAAGTGGCCAGAAGAGAATAAGAGAATGATAAATAAACACGTTTTCTCAGAGTCAGAATAACGGAGGTCCATCACTTGCTTTTAAGCTATTGTGCTATGTGTTATTTCCTTCGACTTTATGAACAGATTACAATAATTCTTCACATAGTGTCAGGAGGGCAGCCTGATGTTTAACCACAAGACAGCTGGAAGATTAAAGAGAGGCTATAGGCAATTTATTTTAGAAGCTTTTTTGTTATATTTGTTGAAATTCTCTTTACATCCCGACATTAATCAATGAATCTAATGCTCGGGAAAAAATTTCAAGTAACTGAGACTGTTGCAGGCCGGTAATAAGCACGTCAAATTATTTCATTTGGCTGGGTTAAACTACTTAATGTCCTACCTGGCTACCTGCACGCACTCTGCCTGTGTACTCCCTTAAACATGACCGGAAGCTTCCACAAGCTAAAGCTAGCAAGCTAGTCTCACAAGAGGTAGTTGGATTAAGTTTTCCGTTAGTAGTTAGACATGGAAAGTGGAAAGAGTGTTTTTACTAACTCGAGTTTGTATGAGTCACTCACTAAAGAGAGTCAGGTTTTCGAGTCACTTGAGTCAGTTTCTCAGAGCTTGAATCCCTGACCGGCCGCGCGCCCATATAGCGTGCGCACTAGAGATTTCTGTCGCCCGATTAGGCGAACTTTCAGTTTAGCACTCCGCTAACATGAATGGAGATCACATTTAATCGTGCATCTCTTCTGATTGTTTTTGGACCTAATTGATCAATTTCTGATAGTAAAGCGTGTCATTTCACAGGTTTGTGATGCTCGTTTTTCCATGATTGTGTGCAGAAAAAGTGCTTTTTCTGTCCTGCTGTGTTGGGAGAGTGGGTACTGACTGAGTGAGTGATTCAGTAAGTGATAACTCGAGTCAGGCCTTCAGCTCAGGGCAGGGAGCAAGCTCCAGGAGCCGGACTGTGGGAGCGAGTACTGAGTTGAAACAAGCGCCAAAGTGGTTGTTTTTCTCACAGGGCTCGGCTTATATGGTGGTCTTGCCAAGGTGGTTTGGCCTCTTTGATCTTGAGCCAGTTCTGTGCTCTGCGCTCACCTCAAATTCGTAGTTTGCAGAGGCTAGTAGCCGGTAGGAGGGGTGAACAAGTCAGTGGAGATGAGGACTCGTGACTCCCGAGTCAGTAAAAAGAGCCATTCGTTTTGAACGAGTAGTCAGGCATTGAATGTTCGTGTGTTTTGGAGGGAATGGCTTTAGACAGAGCCCCAAAGGAAAGAGCTGTTTTTTGGGGGTTTTGGGACCCAGGTAATTTTCACCTCAGCTCCGATCAGTGATGGGAACAAAAAACCCGTGTTGACAAGCTTATCTCCGTCCCCTTTCCAGCGTGATGCTATGCTCAGTCTAAGCTGCGCTCGAACATGGTTCCAAATTTGTCGGCGACAAGTTTGATACACAGACTGAATGAGTAATAGATACAATAAAGACGTAACCACCGTAACATCTTCACTGTTTACTGACTATGTTTCAGGTGCGTTTGTGATGTCAGATGCAGAAAAGAGGCCGACAGGAGTATACTTCACTGGCAATGGGAACAGAGACTATCCGCATCTATAAGCGGATCTCCCCGGGTCTGAAAAACCCGCTTCAACACGCTAATTTCGGTGGGAAAGGGGAATTAGTTAACTGGTTTTGTCTAAGCTGCCTGCCCTAACTTTAAAGTTGTAAAGCTCCAAAGCTAAATAGAAGATGAACAAACTATTCAGCTGTTTTGCATGTCTAAAGGATCACTGAGGAACACATAAAAAAAGTACACTGGAGAGGTTATCGGTTTTGATTGCACTGGAGGCGAGGAAAACCAACCGCTACTGTATATTTGCTCATCTAGATTATAGTCTATAAATATACAGCGTGCCAGAGCATTTGCAAGACAGGATCATGATGTTGGTGTCATTCCTTTTGTCACCGATCAGGTACGGTAAAGATTACACACAGCAATCCTTAAAGAGAATGTGTGGTCATTAATGAACGACTGCCTCCTGGAGCACTGGAGCCAAAGTTAACAGTGAAAGGCCAGGTAGGACTACTGGGACAAACCTACTGTAAGCCTGTCTGGTGCAGCTCTGTACTGGTGAGCTCATACTGCAGCAACAAAGGGAAGGGGCGGGCGAGAGAGAGAGAGAGAGAAAGTGAGAAGGAGAGAACAGTAGACAAAAATGGGGAGTAAAGGGAACTGAGAGGAGAGAAAGAGATCAAGACGAAAAGACTGACAGGAAGACAAATAGCAGAGGGATGTAGGGAGAGAACTACAGGGATAGAGAGAGAGAGAGAGAGAACAGGATGGTTAAAGGAGAAGGAAAATCGAGAAAGGACGAGAGAGAATGAAAAAAGGGAACATGAAAGTGAAAGGGGGAATAGTAAGAAAAGGAAGAAAAATAAAATAAAGGGAAGGAAAGATAGAGAGAATGAAGATCACATGGGCAACATGTAGCCAATTTGAGTTGCTCTCCCTCCTTCGTTTGATCCCTCTCTGTCCGTCTCCACGGCGATTAACGGCCGCGAGAGTTGTCACGGGAACAGCCAAGAGGGGGAATAACGAGGAGGAGGGACGTCGTCTGGACCGAGCAGAGCAGAGAGAGAGGGAGGGAGAGAGAGGGAGAGAGAGAGGGGAGGACCCCAAACCACAGCAGCACATAATTAAAATTGCTCCTCACACACACATTTCAACAAATCTAATAATGAACTGTGTCTCTTTGTCCCCACTGAGACGCACAGCTCACCAGTTTGCTCAAACTTTTCACCAGCTCACGCTGCCGGTCATCAAAGTGCCAGTCTGTGTGAACAGTTAGCATCATGTGTGTGTGAGGGCAAAAAGGGATGTGGTCAGTATGGACTTCATGCGTAAAGGCCAGAAACAACACAATCAGGTGCTTACTTTGAACAGAGGTGATACTTTGAACAGATATTCACTGTATTCAAATATCAGCGTCCCTGCGGCAGGAAAAATTATTCATTAAAATTAAAATCTGCTGAAGTATTTCCCCTGGAATTCACTTCTCGTCACAGTTTGAGACATTTGAAACAGTATTTAGACACAATCTCAAACTCTCAAGTGAAACACGGGATAATGACAAACTCAACCATGAGTAACAAAATAAACTCATTAGTTTAAAAGTTATTCAATCAAAAAAATAGAAGACTATTACTTGATTTGTAAATCTCTAGAAAGTTTTAAGTTTTTTTTGACAGTCTACGGACTTTAGTCAATAAGCAAGCAAACATTTAAAGGTTCTAGCTCTCCATATTCTCTAGCAGAGTTCATAGCCTACCTCTTTTTAAAATCGTTTATTTGCATTTATATGTGTGTTTAAAATGTTTATTAATCAGTTTCACAACATATATTGTGTCTGTCTTCGCCTGGTATAAGCAGTATTTGTATTGTCAGTTTCATTGTTCTTCATGTCTGTGTCTGTAAAGCACAGCTTATGTTGTTTTAAATTAGTTTTAGAAATAAATATGACCTCACCTGACTTGACATTATTTAAACTTTTAAGCAGGTTTGCTAAATACTTAATTTTGATTGGTTAATCACAGCATTCCGAGGTCTGTTATTTCTCGATAACAGACGGTTGCTATGAAGAACAGACCGTTGCTAGGGATTCTTTTGTAATCACTCAGTCCGGAGGACCAACTGAAATCATTTCAATCCCCCGAAAGAAGCACGGTAAATTTGATGTCGGCCTGTTTACAGAGGGGAAAAAAGAAAAGAGACGGCGGAGAGAAGCAACAAAGGTAAACGATGCAAAAACTGTAGACTACAACAGAGCTACTACAACAAAACTGAAGATGGCACATGAAGTAAACATTAAACAGAACACTGTACGGGATACGGCAGTGTTTGAAGACGGTGAAGGGGGAAGAACATGTCAACAGACAGTGACAAGACAGACAACCTCTATCAGGTGCTGCTTTGATTCATGCGGTCCCGTTCACCGTGTCTTACTTCACCATCAGTGGAAATGTTTCCATTTAATGTGAGTGATATTAGCTTTGTTAGCTCATTTTTTGAAGACTACGGAGTTAACCGTTGCTATGGACGCAGCTCTTATTGTGAGTCTAACCTGCTATTTTAAGATTATTAACAGAAATATAATCATTTTTAAATTAATGAAGTTATTTCCAAATTAACATTTTGTGTCAAATTAATAATAGTGTAGTGGAGTAAATAGCAGAAATAGTGTAATAAGCGGGATAATGTATAGTGAGCAGATTGTTAACATTGAGGAGCCTTTTCAGGGTGAGACAAGACTCAAGACTCAGATTGAGATGTCACTTCTTGGTTGCAGATTCAATGATGAGGATACAATTTGGGCCTGAGAAACTACAAACAGTTTTCCAGCTTGACAGTTGGTTGCTCTTATTTTAAGAGTCCTCATTTGGTTTAAGCATTCGAAGGGCACCTACAGGGCCTTGTTGTTGTTGTTAACGTTCCTCGCAGTTTAATAACTTAGTTATACCAAACATGTCTGCTTTAATGTCCCTTTCTCTAACACGCTAGGTCATAAAAAATTATCTCTCACAAGTCATGATGTCGTGTGTCTGAAATTTCTGGCCAGCTACACACAGAGAGCAGTCGGTGAATCTGGAGTTATCCTGCAGACCTCCGAGCTCCTCTGACAGCCTGCAGTCAGGAACCGTCACCGTGTTGGATGTGTTCCAGCCTGAGACATTCACAGAATCCAGCACCACACTCACCTGAAAACACACACAGAACAAGCACATGGGTTTCAGGATAACATTCATGGTGAACTGTTCCTTTAACACACTCACTGGTTCACACAGAGGCAAATAAATGGCCTGCAATGTTCTTAAAACAACAATAAATCAGTCAATCAAACACGCTGCGAATGATTAATGTGGGTTCTCTGCCTCTGTAATCAACACATCAGCCACTCAACATGGAGGCTATTCAAAGACGACCGATTCTTCCGTCTTTATCCAATCTGATTGGCCGCGCTCTCAAACAAGCCAGAAAATCGGCATTGAAGTCAAATTGGGTGTGTGAGCGTGTGTGTGTGTGTATCTTCCCTGCTGACTCCACCACCTGTTCCAGACAATGTCAACCAGACTCATTTATCTATCAGCAGGGCTTACTGAAAACACACACACACACACACACACACACACACACACACACTAATCACTGAGTAATTTCCAACAGCCTAGATTAACTGACTTGCAGATTTTCACCTGCTCGCTGTGCCGTCTAATCAAACAACATGAGATTGTTACCGCTTACACTGTGGTTAGTTATTTAGTTAAATAGTTTGTTAGTTAGTCGATAAGTTACAATTCATTATAGAAGAATCTGAGAAAAGAACTCTTGAGTGGGTAAAATCAATAGAGTATTTATGTGAACAGGGTTGTACTTGTACTCAAGGTTGCTGAAGTAGTAGAGACGCTAACAATGCTGGACTACGGCCCTGTTGGAGCACTTCTGATTCTCAAGTGGACATAAAACTCTTCCAGTTGTTGAAGACGTTTTTAAACCACTGGGACTTTTTCGTACTTTGAAGAATGTTCCGAGGACCCTGCCCCTTTTTCTTTTGTTCTCACACAGCAACACTGTTAGACTGATTCTAGTTCTTCAATGGCTGCACACTGTCCAGACAATGCCCATCTCACCTCAACATTGTAAAGTTGGCAGTTGCTGGTTGCACGTTCCAACTGCCAGCTCCACACTGCCCAGACATCAGCTGACAGGACAGACTTTTGTTGGCTACTCTTTCTTATTAAGTTTTTGCTTTATTTTACATGGACGAAGGTCATGCGTACTGATGCGTGCGAGTATAGGCTAGTTGTCAAGGGAACGCACTCTCAGAATGTTGCGGTTTGTTGGGAAAAGGCGCACATTGGTCTACGACTCCACCAAACCCGACTGGACATGTCAAACTCGAACAACTCCATCCAACAAACACAGACTGTCGGCGCACACTGACCCAACAGTTGGTGTTGGTTGGAGTTGGTCGCCGTTAGTCTGGGCAGTGTGCAGCCACCATTAGACAGAGTTTGGAGGGACTCTTTAAGCTTCAGAGTAGATATTCTCTCAAGAGACAGAGGAACCCTGAGTGATGTAATGTACACTGATTGCTCTTGTGCAAGTTGATGGTGGAACCAATGAGCCAATGCAGCCCTGGCAATCGCTACCTTTAGTGGTAGCTTGAAAAAAAGGACCAAAACACAGGTTAATTGCCTGGCAGTCAAGTGTTAATCTCCTTGGGCGTCCCCTTTCTCATTGTTGGTGTTTTATGTCCCGTTGCTTTACCAGCTTTTGGCCAGCTTTCGGCACTTCATTGTGACATACAAGGTCAGAAAAATACTTAAGGTTTTTAGTTCTTTGAAGAGCTCTCCTGGTGAGTTCCTCTCAGGGAGTCCCAAGAACTGATTGATCTGAAAACGCATCAAGAGTATATGTGTTGGAAAGACTCTTGTTTATTGAGAGAGTAACAGGTGTACTACTGTGTTAAAATTTACATTTAAACATCCAGTTTCACACTTAAACTTTCCCACTCCAATAAATGTTGTTTTTCCAAGTTGAAAACTGAGCTGTAAACAATGCAGCACACGGAAAAGGAAGTCTTGGCTGGAAGTCGCGATCACCTAACGCTGGCTAAACCGGACACACCCCGCATGTTCACCGTTGTCTCCAGAGGCTATACCGTGGTCAGACTATAGCCGATGAGTTCTGAGATTGGGTCAGAGAAAACATTAGATCCATCCATCCATTAACTATACCACTTATCCTGTTCTGGAGCCGATCCCAGCTGTCATTGGGGAAGAGGTGGGGTATATTCCCAGAATTTTAGTACGTCTCTGGACCGTGGGAGGAAGTACCCAGAGAGATCCCACCCAAGCACGGGAAAACAACAACTCCTATGGCCAAACAAGGATTCGACCCACTGCACCACCATGCTGACTGATTAGATAAGCAGGAAAAAAAACTTGAGGATAATCTGTGTCCCCTGCTTTCATAGCTGGCAGCTCCTAAACACAATCAGTGTACTGTTGTCAAGAAAAAGGCTGAAAATCCCCACAAAGTGACCTTGCTGTGAAAGCTTCAGCCAGGGATGCTGACACCCAAAACCCCACACACAAAAAAACAGCCAGGTTCCCTCCTCATCCATCCCAATCCATCCGCCTGCCTGTTCGTCCAGCGCCGCATCCATCCACCTATTCAGCTCTTCACAAAAAGAGTCCCAGAGAAGAAGGAGGAGCGCATACAATAGATAAGTGCGTGGCAAGCAGGAAATTGAATGTCAAGGAGCCTTGTTTGCTCCTGATGGAGGTTTGAGGGTTCGCCTGAAGGGGACAGAAAGACAGGGAGAAAAGAGAAGGAAAGATAATAAAATACAAGAAAAGAGTGAGAAAAGGGGAGGGAGGGGAAGATATGGGGATAATAAAAGGCAGAGAGAATACAGATGCAAAGATAGGAAGCGACAGACAGACAGAGAATAGCGAGTCCATCACACTCAAAAGAAGGGAGGGGGGGTCTGTGGATGGCGGTGGCCTCTCGTAGGCAGCAGCTCATTTCTAGCTCAGAAATGCCACAGAAACAGTGAGAAGAAAAGGTGACTTCTGAAGAGAGGAGAATTCAAAGTATACCTCAGTGTGTGAGCATACGAGTGTGACTGTGTGTGCGCGTGACAGTCTGGTTTCACAGCTGGCTCTATTAATCACACTCCAGGGGGATGCAGGTCTGACTGAGTGACATACATCCATCTCCACACACACATACATTCACATGAGGAAGTCTTTCACACAGACGCTGGCATGCATAACACACTGATTAGCAGTACAAAAAGGCTTGGAGAAAAAAGGAGCTGCGCTGTATAAAAGAAGAGAAAAACAACAAGGGGAGAAAAACAAGGAGACAGACGGACAAAGAGACAGAGGGCAGAGGACTGGAGTTCAGTTAGCTCGTGCTTGAATGAAAAATGGCTTTAGGAGAGGATGAAGAGGAGGAGGAGGGAGGAGGGAGGGTTGTGACTCCAGCACTGTGTCCCGAGTAAAAATAAACAAGTGCTGAAAAGTGAATTGGAAGGGAAGCCAGTGATTCTGGTCAATGTGTTTGGGTATAAATAGCCCAATTAGCATGGTGAGGCCGTAGCCGGGCTCTCAGACGTAGCATGGCAGAGCCGCTCTAATAACTGGCTAACTTCAGCAATTATTCCACTGTTTAACCAGGCAGAAACTTAATCGCAGCACCTGGTTATTTAGACACACTGTCTGCCCTGACAGTCTTTACGCTATTAGCTGTCATCTTCGGTCTTCGTCAACCTCCTCCTCTTTCTCCTTGCATCGTCCTCCTGCAAACGCTCCTTCTTATACTGGACGAGTGGACGGGCATGAAGCCAGTTGATCCACGTTTCTATTTGTATAATAGACTGCCATGTACACCACATGTTTATAATTATAATATACTGTGTAGATGTAAATGAATGACTGAACTAGATGTATTTAATATTCAAAAACCACTAGAGTCTATGGCCGTGCTAGCTGCTCTGTGAGGCTCTGGACATGGCAACATTGCCTGAACATGCTGTGTTTAGCAAGTTGTGTATATTCACCTTATTAGTTTGGCGTGTAAGCATGCTAAGGATGGCAAATAAGCACTATACAAACATGGGAATACCTTTAGTTTTACGTATTTGGTCCTAAACCAAAATGTTAAACACCTGATCATCGTGCTATGCACCGATCAGCCATAACATCATGACCACTGACAGGTCGAGTGAATAACACTGATCATCTGGTTACAATGGCCCCTGTCAGTGCGTATGTAAGGCAGCAAGTGAACTTATTGTCCTCGTAGTTGATGTGTTAGAAGCAGGAAAAATTGGCAAGCGTAAAGATGTGAGCGACTTTGACAAGGTTTACATCGAGATGGCTAGACGACTGGATCAGAGTGGGGTGATTGTGGGGTGTTTGTGGGGTGTTCCCGCTCTGCAGTGGGCAGTTCTGACCAAAAGTGGTCCAAGGAAGGAAAACCTGTGAACCAGCGACAGGGTCATGAGTGGCCAAGGCTCATTGATACACATGGGGAGCGAAGGCTGGCCCGTGTAGTTCGAGGTACTGTAGCTCAAATGGCAGAAAAAGTTAATGCTGGTTCTGATAGAAAGGTGTCAGAACACACCTGCAATGGATCAGGAATGATTTCAAGGTGTTGACTTGGCCTCCAAATTCCCCAGATCTCCAAACAACCGAGCATCTGTAGGATGTGCTGGACAAACAAGTCAGATCCATGGAGGCCCATGTTAAAATGTTCTGCTGCTAACGTCTTGGTGCCAAATACCACAGCACTCCTTCAGAGGTCTAGTGGAGTCCATGCCTCGAGGGGTCAGGGCTGTTTTGGCGGCAAAAGGGGACCTACACAATATTAGGCAGGTGGTCATAATGATATGGCTGATCGGTGTATAGTCTAATGATCAGCAGAGTGATGACAATTGGTCACTAGGGGAACATGAATGTCTGTACCCGACTTTACAGGGAATCGACCAATAGCTGTTGAGACATTTCTCAAAAATATATAAATAAATAAATTTGCTGTTGACATTAGAGAAATGTCAGTGGTGGATAAAGAGGGAGGATTTATCTCCTGGGGACCATGAGTGGCTTCAGAAAACATACGTCCAGCAGTTTTAGATTTGGCAGACCAACAGACCGATGTACCATCCATCAACCCAAGCAACTACAATTATTAACGCATCCTCTTTACTTATTTTGTTCACGGCCTGTTGCCATGTTATTACAAACAAGTACAGGTTTTTGCACCTGCTTGCTGCATTTATGGTCATTAGACTTGAGAGTGGTGCAGTAAATACTGCAGTACAGCAAATGCAGAGAGGATCACAATTATGAGTAGGGTTCGTCATGTAGGCACAAATTTAAATGGCAGATTTCATTATACTGCTGTGGTTAATTCTAGACAATGGCAAGTTATGTATCAAACTGTAGGCAAAGGGCAAATTTGGGGATGCAAATCTGGCGTCAAGTCTCTCCTGTGTTGGATGTTTGATCCTTATCGGGAAGGCCCATGCGCAGATGCTGACATAGAGTACAATCCTGTTCAAAACATACATTTAAAACTATTTCATCTAAGGTTATACTGTATGTTTAGCATGCAATGTTTATTTTTAGATTACATTTTTAATGTTGCATACTGCCACCTACTGTATCGGAGTGTGTACTGACTGGCATTACATCAGAATAATCTCATGACACGCGTCACAGAGGCAAAAATGTTCATTTGTGGCCAACTCTGATATTTTATCGTAAAGCCCTTTTTATCAGCTTTGTGCTCACCACAGTCATTAGGAATCATCATTTGCAGTCTATTAATATCTTTGGAAAATTTCACGGTAATCCGGCGAGCAGTGTTGAGGACATCCGAGTGTCAGCACGACCAACCTACGGCTGAATGACTGACTTTCATTCATTTCCCAGAAGTCTTAATGATGATGCTGATAATGACAGAGAGACATTGTGTATACAACCTTAGGTAAAGAATAACAATAATGAAGAATCATATCCGCCATATCGCCACGATCATCGTTTGTTTCAGTAATTAAGTTCCCGGGATAAGTGCTTACTAAAGCGCTCGCCTCCCAGTTAGCTCCTCAGACATCAAGATGGATCAGTCGTAAGCTCCCTCTAAAGCCTCCAGGCAACGCAGAGTTAATATTGAGTTTCAGTACCCACATGATTTATTCATAATGCATCAATCTTTCTGCCTGTTTATGTGTTTGTTTATGGATTTACAGCGTTTTGCCATGCGTGAAATAGTTTGAAAAGGGAAAAAAAAACTAATGAAATTCATTAAGTTATGGAACACTTGTTCTTTTACCTCCTGAGTCTCTTTTCTCTCTTTGCTTCCGTGCATCCTGAGAAGAAGAGATCATGGACACACACAGACACATGGAGACACACATTATTGTCACCTTATCAAACTATGCACACACAGCTAGCTGCAGCTGTGTTACTAAAAACAGGAAATGTTAGTGATTTTTTGGGGGGATTGATTCCTTCCTTGCTACTCTTGCTGCTAAATTAGCGATCGATCATTTGCATGAGCGTGTCTGCTTTTGCATTCAGTTTTACTGTCCTGATTTTGGGCCGGCTTCCCTGTAATCTGAGGCGTAGTCCTGCTGAGGTCTCGTCTCAGTATGAGTGTGTATCTCTACCAGCTCTGTGCTATTGTCAAGATATGTCAGTCAGTTCCTCCCAGACCTCCTTACTGCAGATTTCCCAGACTGTCAACACATCATGTTAAGTTACCTTAAAGCATTCAAGCGCCATAATAGATCAGAAATCATTATAGGAAGCAATTCTACCCCCATGGTATTTATAATGTATGTAAGTTATGACTGACATGAGACAAATGCACCCGTTTGATTGGGGGTATAATGCGCAGCTTAAATCTGTGTGGTCTGACAGGCACAAGCACAGTGCCAGAATCATTGTACCATTCTGTATGTGTTCCTGAGACAGATGAGCATCCTTTATACAGACTTGTGTGTTAGTTAATTGATTTTTTAGACATTTTTCTGACAGATAAACAAACAGAAACTGACAGAATGTAAAAAAACTGCTCAGCTCTGCTGGCACAGACGAAACGCAGGGTCCATCAGTAAGAAATGGCTGCAGGGTGCCAGACAGGTATTGCAGGAATTTTAGTTGTTTATAATTAGACTGTAGAAGAAAAAAAAACTGTTACCAGGACTGGCTGAACGTTTCAGTTACTTAAGTCCAATGGTAGCCCACTGACAACACTTTATTTAGCATTTTTTTCCTCCTCTCTTTATTTCCTCTCTGTTTCTCTCACAGTTTCTCTCAGACGTACTTGGCTTTATCCATCCATCCATCCATCTATCCATTTTCTTCTGCTTATCCAGGAATGGCAGCAGACTAAGCAAGGTAATCCATGCACCCCTCTCCCTAGCAACATTTTCCAGCTCCTCCTGGGGGATCCCGAGACAATCCCAGGCCAAATGGGATATATAATCCCTCCAGCGAGCTCTGGGTCTACCCTCCTTGGGTCTCTTCCCAGTTGGACACGCCCGGAAAACCTCCAAAGGGAGGCGCCCAGGATGAACCGTGATCAGATGCCCGAACCACCTCAACCGGCCCTACTCCGAGCTCTCTCTGGATGTCCGAGGCCAAGGCTGAGCATTTTGAGCGTTTGTATCCGCGATCTCATTCTTTTGGTCACTACCCAAAGCTCATGACCATCGGTGATGGTTGGAACATAGATTGACTGGTAAATTGAAAGCTTTGCCTTCAGGCTGAGCTTCTTCTTCACCACGACGCAATACTGCGTCTGTCAACATCACGATCCATTTAATCCTCACTCGTGAACAAGACCCCAAGATACTTGAACTCCTTCGCTCGGGGCAGTACCTCTTTCCCAACCTGAAGTGAGCTCTTTTGAGGTGGAGTCCACCTGAAGAGAACTTCACCGCTCACCGTGACGTAGCTTTGTCCCAAACGGTCGCCTCTACGTCACCATCGGCTGGTGAGGTTCAGGGCTGATTTAAAACAGTAGATGGCGTGTTTGAGCCATTTCCAACCCATGAAATGCCGATTATTATGGTAAGAATTGTCAGTATTAACACCAGCATTGATGCGTTTCATCACAGTATTGCGATATAATTTAGATTACAGCTCAAAAAACACGTTTAAGAGTTAAATAAGAAGTGGTTGCAAATGGCAGCCTTGCAGCCCAGACACTGTCTGCACTGTGTTTCACATCAAACATATCAGATTTTCTGCTTGAAAACATCCATTGGAAAAGTTCATTACATATGTATTAAAGGTTGATTACACTCAGGGAACAGCAGAGGTTGTGCAGCTGTGTATTGCAGCTTCATCATCTGTTGTTCACATACCTAATGGAAATGTAATTGTTCGCACATTAAAAGAAGACGTGGCGAGGTGGGTCCGCATTAGCAGAGAAATTAGATGTATATAAAGTAGCTCCAGTATTTTCATTTAAACCACACAAACATTTTTCATCTACACTGGCTTAATAGATCTGTGATCTTTGAACTTGTCGTCTGAACCCCCGAGCACAAAACTCATCAGCAGCTTTTTATAATGCATGACTGGTGCTCCCGTCTGCAGCCGGAGTAAACAGAGAGACACTCTGCAGCTCTCTTCCTTCCTTATTCGCCCTCTCCACCCACTTTCAGATGTTACTGCCGACAGAAATCACACACACTCGGAGCGATGACGGGATATTTGAGTTAGTGTGATGCAGGAGTCAGAGTTTGCCGCCCTCTGGCAGCTGCAACAGGTGACTGAACTGATTAAAGCGGAGAATAATAGCAGAATCTCATTTGTTCCCGACACCATTAAACAAACACAGCCCCAAATCCCAACGCTATTAAACAAAAGTCAAAAATAAACACAGCTCCCGCTCTGCTCAGAAGACAAAAGCTGAACCTTTAATTACAGGAGATTCATTTCATCCAAGTAGATTATATTTCAACAACCTTATTCAACCCGTGCAGACGTAATGGGAGCCTTTACAGTCGCTGTAAAAGTCGCTTTCTCATGAGCACCATAAGCAATGCGTTTCATAATTCTGTTTGGTTTTCAGAAAACAGGAGGAAAACTGGGCAGTTTGCCTGAGACGAGACAACCCCCGAGCTGGAACACGCAGAGAAAAGAGACACACATCAGAGAACATAAAAAAAACGCGCAAAACACTCGTATCAAAACAAAGACTGACGATGTAACAAGTAGAGGAGCTGCAGGCGACAGGCTGCACACCTCCAAGTCACGCTTTGTAAACCTGGAATCAGATCGCTGAGTGTTGATTGACTTCCTATTTAAAACAAGGTCTGTTTTTGGCTTCACTGTGAAAAGAAACACCAGTTGCTCATCTTTTGTATTCTAAAGCAGAAGCAGAGCTCTCCAATCCACCAGGACTGAAATCTAAAGAATTTCCAGCAGCAGTTTCAGCTTGGACATAAAAACAAGACATTCACGATTCTTTCCTGTAATTGTTTGTCAGACAGGCCAAATGTTCTTCTACCTCTTCCAATAGGCAGCCTGGTCAGTGTCCCTACACTAGTAACCCTTCTTGCGTCACTTTTCTTGCAGCGTTCTGCGATCACTCTGGCAATAATGAAAACGCAGGACCTGGTTAGACTTTCAAAATAATGAGGGAAAGTAAAGTGTGAGTTTCGGACATGCGACAATATCGAACGTGTGGTTAATACTGTGAAAGAGGAGCAGGTTCGTTTGGATAAGGCACCAAAATAGTTTCAGAAAAACTTCATTGTAAGCATTAAAATGTGCATTCTGAATATGAATCATCTGAATATGTCTATTAGGTAACATAAAGAGAAGTCAATATTGTCTATTTGTTTTATATAGAAATCAAACCCCAATCCTGTGTTTGCTTTAGAGATTTTCTGATACCATTTTTTCATACACATACATACACATCCTCTGATCAGCCATAACATTATGGCCACCTGCCCAAAATTGTGTAGGTCCCCCTTTTGTCTAACATCCACATGAATGGCAGGACCCAAGGTTCCATTGCCCAAAGCATCATGCCGCCTCCGCCAGCTTGCCTTCTTCCCACAGTACATCCTGGTGCCATGTCTTCCCCAGGTAAGCGACGCACACGCACCGGCCATCCACATGATATAAAAGAGAACGTGGTTCATCAGACCAGGCCGCCGTCTTCCATTGCTCCGTGCAACAGCAGCTCTTCTGTTGGATCGGACCACACGGGCCAGCCTTTGCAACCCACGCGCATTAATGAGGCTTGCCCCGTGTTCGCAGGATTTCCTTCCTTCCTTACCACTGCAGAGCGGGAACACCCCACAAGAGCTGTAGTTTTAGAGATGCTGTGACCCAGTCTTCTCGACATAACAATTGGCCCTTTGATGTCAAAGTCGCTCATATCTTTACGCTTGTCCATTATGACACATTGCAAAGGCGCCATTGCAATATAGAGAGATAATGAATGTTGTCTGTGAAGGTTCTCAGTCATCCAGGTCATGGTCATTCAAAGCGTAATCCAAAAGGCAACTGGACTTAGTTGAAGTTCTTGAAGCAATTCACTTCTAATCTTCATAATCAGTGTTATTCACTTCCCCTGTAATTGGTCGTTATGTAATGGCTGATCAGTGCATAGTGATACGGAGAACCCCTCCAATACTAATGTGATAAAATCATACATACCATTGGTGGAATAACTCTGAGTGCTGATTTTGCTAGCATTGGCTAACATTTAGCTCTCTGCTAGCACCACACAGTTGCTGTTTATTCTCATCACATGATAATTTAGCTGACACCAGTTTATTTACGGGGTAGTTGGTTCTGGTATTGGATCAGTGGTTCTTATTTTAGGCAGCTATAGGCAGGTATCAGAACAACAGTGTTTACTTGACCCACCCCAGACCTTTGTTTCTTTTCAAAGTGAATCACCTGGCTTCAATGCCAGAACAAAACAATTCAGAGAACAGCATCCAGACACACAACAGAGGCATACCTAGCTTGATATATTTTAAAGCACTGGGCCATGGACCAAGCTGCAGTATTTGACTAGTTGGGGTAGGAAGATATTTCAGTGGTATCCACACAGAGAGACATATTATTGTGGCCTGCACACATTCACAGTTAAGTGTGCTGTCTGGTCATCCTTTTTTCTTACACATGCACACACCACACAAAGGCTTTTCAGACATATAGTTTCCATCCAAACACAAACACACACTCATTATAACCACTGCTACGAGCCTCTGCACGCCGTCAGTGAGCGCCAGCCATTTGGGCCTCTTTTAAGTCGTTTTGTTTTCTCTGCTGGAGGATCACAGACACTAAAGGGAAAGCTCTGAGACACTCCGGTTGGATCTTAAGTGCTGAAGGAAATGTTTGGACGCAGGAAATAAACAAATAAGGAGGCAAAACTCGCCTGTTTGTTCAATATCTGCAGCCTTTACTCCGGGAGAAACAAAGGGCTTTTGATGGGATATAAAAGACCTGGTGATGTGATGTTGGTGCACATTGTTGCAAAGGCGACGTCAATTACGGGATGTGTTTGTGGCTCAAAAATGGATGCCAACAGGATAAGGCATCACAGTGAAAATCCCAGTGCAAGAGTAGAAACAAGCTTGCACTCTGTTTGCTCATTCTCTTCCTGTTTCTTGCCTTAAATCAGCTTCTGTATTTACATCTCCTCCGCTTTTTAAAACAATCTAAATCCACAAACTCAAATCTCTATGTGCATCCTTCTCCCTGCGTCTCTTCCCACCTCTGCCTCTTTATCCTGCTCCCAGAGCTGCTTATGTGTGTGAGTGTGTGTGCTGCTCAGCGTGCAGGGAGGGAGCAGCTGGAGCATCTGCAGTCGTCTCCTCTGACAGCGGCACGGCATATGGCAGGGCCCGGTGAAGGATGGGTGCTGTCACCCGGCAAAGTGCTTACCCCACCGACAAGAGAGGCGAGCCGCGCTAACACCATGAGGAAGAGGAGGAAACAGCTGAACATCAGCACCCCGCTCATTTGTTCTCCCGGAGCCACCTCACCGCAAGAGGGACGAGGTGGAGGAGCCTTAAAGGAAAGACCTCTGACTGGCTGAGATGCGTTGGATCAAACTCGGCCTATGTGCAAAAGATGAAGCAATGAAGAGGAAAACAAGCAGGCGCTTATGCTCACACTCACTCATCGGCCTTTTGTGCGTCACACAGAGGAGCGTAAACCTGCAGGATTAGCATACAGTTCATTAATAACAACTCGATATGCACAGGCACAGCTCGCGTACTGCCTCACCTGTTACCACTGTGAAAAGGGAGATGCTTTACTTTCCAGAAACGTACATGTAGAGTCTGGTTGAATAATACTTCCAGTATATGTAGTTTATATCTACACATTTTTCAAGTTCTAATCCCATGTCCCCAGCTGTGTGCCAATTCAGGGGATCCCTTGAAGGATGTATCTGAAGGCCGAATGCGTCACAGCGGCACGTCGAAGGCTGTCTCATTTTGAAGGCTCCTTCAGATGCGGCCGACAAATGCGCCCTTTTCCTTTTTCTTCCATTATGACTAGATATGTACGAGAAACATCACTGATATTGATTGATCTTTACTGACATCACCATTATTATTTCAACTAACAATAATTACTAGCATAATCAGTATCAATCCCACTACTAATTATCACTGATCCTCTCGCCCTCCCCGACCTGGCTGAAAGCCACTGAACACAGGCACACATGCACACACACACACACAAGAAATGAACACACGATACCACAATAACATCATTTGTAGTATATAATGTTAAATGGCCTGCGTTCTGTGTTCCCTGCCCTGTTAGTATTTCCTTGTTTGTTGTTTTTGTTTGTTAATGTAATATCTGGGATATGACAATAATAAAACAACAAAAAACAAAGGACGCACCCGATCCTTCGTGCACACCGTGTCCCGGGATTCATAGCACGCCAATTCAAACAAGATCGCCGACTCTGACGCGGCCGAGGAACCAATTTTACATGTTAAAGATTCAACTCAATCGCATAGCTAAACAAAAGGGGCGTTGAAACTTCAAATTATCTTTAAAATATGTTATGTTAGTTAGCTAGTTAGCCCGCTAGCTACCTGTTGCTTGGCGACAGGAGCTGCATTTGGTGACACAAGGGTAAGGGCGGGAAAAGCTGGTGACGTGAACAGGAAAGGAGAGTCATCCTCCCTGTGTCAACTTTATCTCTTATCAAAATCTATTTTTCATTTTGTAGATATTTGTGTTATTATTTTGATTAGGTTTGAACTGGCTGTGTAGACATGAATGAGGCACCTCGCTAAACCCACCAATCACATAAAAAGTGACAGGGCCCAACGTGACTGATGTGTGGGTCATAGGAACTAACAGAGTGGATTTCAGTTGTGTGGTAAAGATCTGTGTTACTAATGACTCCCTCGTCCTCCTGATAAACAACACAAACGAGCGTCTCGCTGCAGCTTCCTGTCACACTGCTGATTTCCTTGAACTCTCAGCGTTTTTGTCAGCGTCTGATTCACTAGGACAGCAGCTCGTTATGAAGTCAGCTCCTGAACTGCGTCTGAACTTCCAGGCCGACCTCTGTGAGCTCAGGAGAGCTCATGAGCTCACAGGTGAGACGTCTGTGAGATAAATGAGATCTGAAAACATGGAGTGATCTTCATTACAAAATAGTTACTTGTCAACTTCACCTGAGAAAACTTTGAGTCAAACTGTTACGCATTAAAATAATTTAACAATGTTATAATGTTAAGCATGTGTTTCAAATTTACGGAAGCCCGAAGGGGACATGCATCCACACATTTTATTAACTCCTTTTCCCGTGATAATGAGTAATTTCTGGTTGTTTTCTTGAGAACTCGACTTATTTATCTTGTTTCCATCAGATGATCAGAGCTTGTGTCCCCAGGGCCCAGCTGTTCAAAAGGTTTAATCTGGGTAAGAGTTATCCAGATTTGGAAATTCATTTTTTTCTTATCCAGGTAATCCATCTTACTTTTATCCCCGATAGGATCTACCTTATCCAGATGCAGGGCACATTAAGTACGATTGCCCCCCCTCTTCGCTCCCCTGTCGGTCAGCTTTCACATTAATAATTTCGTTCTGTACTCGAGCACACTTGCAGTAGGACTCCGAAGCAGAAGGTGGCGATAATGCACCTCAAAAACAAGGTGAAGAAGAGGAGTATCATCAACTACGAAACATTGTTTATTCATATTTTAGAGAAAATCTCAAGAGGGACCCTCTCACCTACATTCCCACGATATCAGCCCTGGTCTTGGAGGTCATACGTGGATTTCGGAGGAGACAGGACAACATCATATCTGATGCGTACCATACCCGAGTACACATGAACCGTAGTCGAGAGCACCTTTTCAAGTGGACCCGGGCACGGATCAACGAACTGTGCTCGTGTACGATACACAGTGCTCACACTCAGGACTCTGGGGTCAAGTGTACTAGGATCCAGGCCCGGGTCCCTAATGTGAGAGCCCCCTCAGACTTCTAAATCCGGATTACCAGCGCTCGAAATGGGACTTCTTACGACATACTTCATCCACAGGGGGCGCCAAACTCACACAAAAATGAAAGAGCTTGACAGGTTGCTTTTATTTGACTATTTTATGGGGTCATGTCATCTGCTATGTCACTGTAGCAGTTCAGCAATTCAAGAGCAAAATATTTAAAAAATATCTAAAGTATCAACATCATTGTAAAAATGTTGTTTTGTTTGTCCTATTTAAAAGTGTTATTATATTTCCCCCTCTAATCCAGCCTGAATCCTCCCCTCTGCCTGGATCAGGGTAATCCTGATTTTTGGATTGAAGTTATCCCAATCCCACTCAAAAGTTCTGAACGACCAAAACTGGAGGTTTTATCCGGATAGGAGCCATGATTGGATTACCTGATCTTATCGGATTACATGATCCTTTTTCTCCTTTTGAACAACCTGTTTTCTGAACACTGACACTGAACCCCAAATTGCTCCCAGTGGCATAGACAACGGGTATGAATGTGATGACTGATTGACAACTTAAGGTAGCAGCCTCTGCCAACAGTGTAAGAATGCTTGTGTATGCTATATAAAAGCACATATCATCATTTACAAAATGATACTGTTATCTCGGGATGAAGTCGAGATCTTGAGTGGTAATTACAGAAAAACGGAGTAAATAAAATGTCAGGATGCATGTCCTCTTAGGGTTTCCGTAGAAATGATCTTCTATCATGTAAAGCAAGAGGAGATGAACTATCAGACAAATCAAAGAGGTACACAGGGTACTGCAACCAGTGAAGGTCCACTTTTGGGTCCGGGCCAAATTGCACGGTTTATTTTTTTAATATTTGTTTCTATTAATATAAAAGTTTGGTTCTTTACCATCACAGTTTCTGGCTCGTGTAAATCCCATTTAATCATCTGTTTCATAGAAGAAGAACGTTTCCCTCAGATCATGTTCCCGCACAATCCTCCTGATGAGAAGGGAGTTGCACCTCGCAGACACTCCCACAAATCACACACAAGATATCAGAACACGTCACATCTGCACCTGAAAAACAGGCGCAGCAGCCACCACACATCTGGCTCTCTCTGTTCTTTCCCTTTGCTGCACATCACAGTGATGTTTACTGAACCTGAAGTGAAAACTCGCTTCATCTCCCTCTCACTTAATTTATGTGTAAATCAGACGGCAGCCGGGCATGCAGCACTTCTCAATTTCACAAGTGTTTGCAACTGGAATGGAAAGTCAATAAAATCAATGTGATTTTTAATAAAAGGACAAAGCAGCTCTTGGATCTGACAGTGATGGGATTCTGAAGAGGAGCTGCTGATGCTCAGGGAGGCGGTCGTGGTCCACAGAAGGAGGAAATGGATGTCCAAAACAGGAGAGGGACTCTGCTTCATTAAGGATCTTAAGTTGAAATGCGTAGACTGATGGGGACATCAGTGCTACATGACAACGATAAAGTGCAGCCTATCAACGACTGCAGCAGAGATATAATGGCTGCAGTATGTTGTTGTATCTGCATGCTGCACACAGATAATACCAGGGTTCTTCCTGCATGTTGCTGCTGCAGACTGTGGAGGAACAGACAGCCTCCGAACGCCTCCCTCCGACTCTCCTCCTGGCTGACTAAAGGTGGACCGGTGTGTTCCTCCACTTCCCAGCAGCCAATTTACCATGACTGACAGACACATCTCACCATAAACTTCTCCCTTCCAAAACAGACCCCCCCCCCCCCTTTTTTTTCCTTTTCCCTTCAGTCAGTCAAAAGAGACTTTCGGAGCGGTAACCCTTCCTCGCCGTGTCAGTCGGCTCGGCTCTGCCTGCAGGCAAATCACGGTGGCACAAAGCCACAGGTCGCCACGTGTGCGTTTCTAGTGTTCCTCTAAAGCCTGAGCAGGTAGAAAGCAACGCTCTGACCTCAGAGCAGGAGGTTACATGTGGTGCTGACGGGGAAACAGAGAGGGGACTTAACCTCCTTTGCCTCTGCGTCTCATTAGAGGAGGAATGAGGAAAAAACTACTTCCACCTTTCGCTTATTTATTAATCGATGCCACCCAGTGTGCCCACTTTCCTTTCCTTCGATCTCTCCTCTCTCTGTCTCCTTTCCCTTCTCTTTTGACAGCACCTTTAATAGGAGCTATCTCCTCATTAAATACCTGCAGCTGTCTGTGAGAAAGAGAGATGGAGACAGAAAGAAAGAGAGCAGTAGCTGGTGTTGTTCGAGCTCACTCCGACATGACGTACAGCCAGATCCCCTGCGCTAAATTTGAATTACTAATGTCTCCGGAGGCGAAAGACACACCGAGCACAGGGACCAAGGGTCAGGAGGAGAGGTTGAGCCAGCCTCCTCCCCTCCTCCTCCCACAGTGATCTGGCTCCCCCTCATAGCCTTTACTCCTCTTTGACACTCTATTACACAGAATAAAAGAGTAAGAAAGACAGGAGGCGAAGGAGGGCAAAGACGGATGGAAGAGGGGGGGAAGAAGTGTGATGCTCAGTGTGGGAGGCAGCGAGAGATGAAAGGAAAAGGGAAAAAAAAAGAGGAGGAGGAGATTGGGTTTGAATGAGAGATAAGATGGAGGGGGAAAAAAGAGGAAGGATGAGAGAGGAGAGAGAGAGCCGGGCTCTGGGGCGACTGGGCTCTCTCAGATGCAGGACGAGACCATCTGGACGCGAGCGGAGCCAGGTCTGTGGCGGTAAACACTGGGCTCCGCTTTCACATGGAGGAAGGGATTCAAACAGCCGCTCCTCACTGTCTCACCAACATCCACCAACAGTGCTGCCCACGTGTTGGTGGGAGCAGCACCAGATCTGGATGCTGGCAGAGGCATTACTTACCGCACACAACACACACAGTATTTTAATATACTGCGGCTTTATGTGTTGATACATCAGCTCCGTGAGCGTGAACTCTGCAGACCTCTGAGGTCGTCCAGGGCTGCTCTCCACCATCTTCCCCGAGGATAAAAAAAAAGTACGGCTTGTATTTGAATGCTGCACACGTACACACTTCCATAGGACTGCTTTTAAATCTTAAAGATTACAGAAAATGTTCCGTGCCTTTTTTATTTATCCACTTTCTCCTCTCATTTAATCTTCTTCTGTTGTACACACTTTTATATTAAGCGTATTGATTTTTCCTCGTGTATAAAATGCGCTTTGTAAATCAGGTTTGCCGCGCCTCGCTTGTTCATCAGCACAGCCGGCTAATTACAGCGGCGCAACGGATATTTATGGGGGAGGAAGTGGCCACGGAGGACTTGAACCAGCAACCCCTCCACCACCTACCTCCCTCCCTTCAGGAGACTGAATGAATCCATCTCTCATGCAGCTCCTACAAGCGGGCTCATCCTCAAAATTACATCCCAACGAGACACGCCCGCACACAAACACACACAATATATGCATAAGATGCTCCCACACACACACACACACACACTCTACCCCCCATCCCACATGGCTCTGGAGAAGCAGCACTGCCCCTCCTATCCCTCTGTCAATAAGCCCAGTTTGGAAACACTTTAAACAGACTTGCACATCGCTCGGCTACAAAAAAAAACTTGAAGACATGCTCTCCTCCATACCCGCAGGGTTAATTAGAATTGTTTTAAACAGCCACTGCCACGCTTTTTAAACATTTATGGGTGCATGCATTACAACTAAGGCATTAACATATCCGGAAAGTTTAACCTCTTCTCTGCTCCCGGGTTCCATTAGGAGGAGCAGAGAGAGAGAGGACAGTTGACCTCTGCTGCCCCCTGTGTTACAGCTGAAAAACAACAAGGGACTTTTCAATGAGGAGCAGCAGCAGCAGCCGGCTTTGGATCAGAGGAGACGGAGCCAGGCGGCCACGCAGGCTGAATGACAATCAGCTTGTATGTTAGAGATGAGAGAGAGGGAGAGGGCGATCTACACCCACGGGCGATGTAGTACCAATAAAAACATACATTATTCACTAACAAGGACATACGATGAGTGGTTGTGTGAATAAAAAGAGGCAGGAGGACAAAAATTGTATATGTTTAGATATCTCTATAGGGGTGCACAATATTGGATTTTTTCTCGATATCCGATATGCCGATATTTTCCAACCCTTTTTGCTGACTGCCGATATCGATACCGATACTTTAGGCACATCTAATTGCAGAGAACATCAAGTGTCCCCTATAGTGGAATTGATATAATGCCTACTCTTTTTGTAGTGGCCATACCGCAGACACGCTTGACGGAAGAGGCTTTGTACAAAAGGTCACTCACGTTTCTGAGCGCACCTGAATGCAGCATCCCCCTGAAACACAGCAGTGAGGGAGACATGCCCGGACTTGTTCACTGCACCTACTACGGAGACATCAGTGATCGGCTTTTTTATCGTGTGTGCGTCCATGAGTATGTAAGTTGTTTTGCACTGATGTTTATGTTAAACTCTGTTTGAGTGTGTTTTCGGCGTGTTTGATGTTGTTAAGTCGGTAAAATGACAAGAACGTGAGCTAATTGTTAGCTAGTTAACAGTTGTGAAAGTTGTTTAACTTTCTGTGACATTTTATTCTTTGTATTGTTGATAACTTTGTGCAGGCAGTGCACGCGCATACTCGTGCCGACTTAATGTCGTAGCATTTTAGGGAATCATCGAGCATTTAGGCAAAATTAAAGCGTTGTTTTATCTGCGGAAAATATTGGCAGTAAAATGACACCTGTTGATGCCGATACATCATTTTCAAGCCGTTATCTGCAGATAACGATAACGGGCCGATAATATTGTGCATCCCTCATTTCTAATGATTTATTCTGGTTTAATTAAAGAAGTTCTAGTAATATACACAACATTCAGCACAAATCAACATGAAGATTTGGTTTCAGAGGCTAAAGATAGAAATCCGTGTTTGTCTGCAACGGTTTAATATCTCATTTGATGAATAATACTTCTGATCTGGCAATATAATCAGGATTATCATTTTTAAATGAGAAGCCTGTTCTGTGGATTTCCTGGGAAGGATTTAAAATTGAACTGTGTGAGCTCTGTTAAACAAATAAGTTCAGCTGAGGCTTACCTCACAGAAAAGTGGCGATTTGTGATCGGGCAGCAGAGAGTTGGCCTTCTTGAAGCCCCCGTCCTTCCCCTGGACCAAGCCGGACGCGCTCTGGACCTAAAGAAAAGACACACGGACAAACAAGGAGAAACAAGATTATTGGGCGACTTTCACAACATGATTAAGCCCTGCGTGTGTGCGAAAGAGAAACTTTGTTATGAGTCATGGCCATAAGCAGCGGAGGAACAATGGCGAAAGAGGCTGGGAGCAGGAAGTATTGCCTGCAGGGAGCTTTTAACACTTCAGAAGAAAAGCAGAATCTCTCCCTCTTTCACTCGGCGCATCGTCTCGCTGCCACATAAAGACGAGTGGTAAACATGAGACAGAACTGCTGTGCCTCTTTGGCCAAGAAGTGAGAAATTGCAGGGATCAAAGCGGTCCAATTATCATGTGTTTATGGAGTGCCAATTATCTCTGACAGTGGCAGGAAGGATTCTGTAACACTCGGTTGCACTACAAAGACTCGGGAAAGGTGCTGAGTTCTTGTGCGTACGATAGTCACACTGTGGGGGCGGTGACAGCTATCTACAGTCACCTAACAGTCACAAATGCTCACATACAAGGTCAAAAGATAATGACTGCGGGCTAGGACCACTGCAGAGATCACAGCAAATTAGAGCTAATTGCCGATAGAAAGAAAGCAAAGCAGTGAAACATAAATCCTGCTCGTAAGTGGAGCTCCGTCGGAGGGATGTAACACCATCTTTGGAGAAATTACATCATTCACCATTTTGTTAATGAGAAGATTATGCTTCCCCGGGCACTGCTCTGGGATTTCTGAATGTGTTCAGCCGAGTTTAGCTGCAGTGACAGACCCGTTTTTTTGTCCGTCCCTATTAGAATAGACATGTGTGTCCACGTTATGAAGGTAATAAGTCAAGGCTGCAGATGTCTGTTGTTATGTGTCCTGTCCTGCTGAGGGTTAAAAGGCATCAAACAATGCAGGAGAAAAGAAATCCAATTAATTTCTTTAGAAGATGTCATCAAGCTCCTCCTCAGGAGGCACATGATTGGATTGTGTTGACAAAGAGCAGAGACACAACAAAAGATCCAATCACCAAGATGAACACAAGTGGTTGTCCGAGGTATATTTCGGCCGTGCTGAAGCATGAAAGCGACGTGTCCTCAGTCTGCAAACAGTTAATCTATGCATCAATCAAATAAGAAGGCACCTCGAGTGAGACGCACATATTAAGAGAGCATGATGTTCCTCGCAGGGTGTGATTTCAACCTTCACATGTCAAAGTTATCGCAACCCTACAGTTATGGATATCATGAAATGTGTGACTTTTTAAGACACTCTAGGTTCTATTTTTAATATGTTTGTGTTTTAATGGCTAATGGGTAGAAAAAGTTGTGGATCCGACCCAGTGGATTGTTTAAGCTAGCAGCCACGAGAAGGGCCGTAATGGCTGCAACACATTTCTGCAGGGCAGATGAGTCGATACAAAGTACGTCCACTTAAAGTTATAATCTTGAAGATCTCAGTTTTGTTCTCTTTGGTGGCACCTATGGCGATAAACGGTAATTGCAGGAGCACACTTCCCAGATATCCAGACAGTGACGGTAACTGTAGGAGTAACTCTTGATTTTCCTCGCTGACGGTCGCTTTCCTTTTTAGATTGTTTGCCTTCATCTGAGCGTCCAATTTGTTTCTTTTTCTTTGGATTTTCACTTATTTTTGAAGTTGTATCTGTAGTCATCCATCTTTTCTTTGTTTGTTCAGCCATAGTAGATTACTGTTTACTCGCAACACTTGCAGAGACCGGAAAAGCAGCCGCTTAGCTCCGCCTACCCTCTCTGGCAGACCAACCACTGCTGGGTGATGGAAAACGCGTCACTAACTGGGCGCCGCTTGAGATTTTTTCTGCGAAAGTAGCCTCAGATACCCAATCTGTGATACTGCAGGCTCAATGTCTATTGTGTTTGTGTTAATGACTTATGGGTACAATAACTCATAGAATTGCCACCGAAGGTTTCAGATTGTTATTCAAAGTGTCTGACAACATAACAGAAAGGATCCCTTTTTGTTAAAGCAACTTGAGTAACTTTCATTTCTTTACAGACAATCATCATCCTGCTTGTTTTAACAGGCGAACATACTCACTGTGAATTGTTTGTCAGTATCCAACCAGATGGTAGAGGTGATGATAGTCATTAAAAATTTCATACATAATTCATCTTCAACTTGGTGGTCTGGTTACCTTTGTTGGTCATATAGAGGGATAAGTATAAAACTTTGAGGAGAGCAATGCAACAGCTGTTTCTGGCTGAACGAACACGTCTTATATTTAATATATACGGTTATTAAACAGTCTGTTTAAGATAATATGTTTTCTTTAAGCCAGAAACAGCTGTTGCATCGCTCTCCTCGATGTTTTGGTTCTGCAGGGTAGAATTACTGTTTTTCAAAGGAGTCTGGGGGGTTTTAAGACAGTGAAAATGTCTATCTCTGAAGCAAATCTTTCTCTAATAATGTCATAAAGTTTTACAATCTTACAATTTCATTTAACAGACGCTTTAGTCCAAAGAGACGTACATCTGAGAGTTAATACAACACCAATCTCGGATCCTGTCAGCTATAGTCTGAGACGATATAGCCTCTGGGATCACCGGTGAACGTGCCAGGCGGTAAGCGATAAACGACTTCCTTTTCCGCGTGCTGCATTGTTACAGAAAGAGAAATGGTTTTCTTGTGATTTACTTGTTATTAACGGGTCTTACCTTTGCCGAAATTTCAACATCATGTCGCAGATTTGTAAGAATTAAAAATTCAAGCTTTGTCAGGTCTGTCCTCAAGAGGAGAAGAAACTTTTAAAATGCTTGTTTGTTGAACAGAGGTCAGATCGATCTGATGCATTCGAGGAAGTCGGGAAATCTGAACGCTGAACAGCTTTCGGTAAAGCGTCAAGGGAATTCATCTTAAGTTGAATTTTAGATCTAGAACAGATTGTTAGCTATTAGATGTCTGTTTATAGAGATTAATAAGAAGCTGAATCGTCGTCAGACTGTTTTTCCTGCATAGGCAGCAACCTGCTGATACTTGATTGGTCAATATTACTTGGACTACAAGTGTAGCTCAAACGGAAACCCGAACACTTGCCTTCCCGGAAAGCCACATCCCTAAATAGAGATTAATACAACACAAGGATCATCAACATCATCAATATAATTAAGTGCAGAGGTGTTCATGAAAGAGCTGGGTGTTGGGGACTCTGAGGACCAAATGGAGTTTGGTAACTCGTTCCACCAACGGGGGACTATCGAGGGGAAGTTAGGGCCCTGTTGTGATGGGAGTACCAGGTGCCTTTCATTGGGCGGGAGGGAGTGTAGACCTGGATGAGAGCGTTCAGGTAGGCAGGAGCCATTTTTGTTGCTGTTTTGTAAGTGAGCAACAGGGTTTTGACTTTGATGCGAGCGGCAACTGGGAGCCAGTGGAGGGATATCAACAGTGGATTGACATCTGCTGTTTTGGGTTGGTTGCAGACCAGATTGCAGACGTTTGAGTGTGCATGCAGGAAGGCCTGCCAGTAGGGAGTTGCAGTAGTCAATGCGTGATATTAAGGAACAATCTGGGTTGGTCATTGGCTAAAACATGCACTTTTAGTGGACATGCTTTGATCAGGCATTGCAGGTTGATGCCAGATGAAGCAGTTCCAAAACGTTTCTTACTAATTAGTCATCTGGATCCCCAAATAAGTGTTTAAATTCAAGCAATGTTTTTGGAACTCCTCGTTGAAGTTTCTGTTCTAATTTCTGAACATTTTAGATGCAAACAGCCTGTATCCGTCCATAATCGAGATTCAATTCACGTGTAAATGCCAGTATTGAAAGTGGTACAGAGAACCTTTGATAGTAGCTTAAAAGGCAGCAGCAAAAGCCTCCTCTAAGCCACTCAGTCCCCACATACCAAGAGGTCATCCCCTCTCAGGCTCATACACCTGCAGCGCGTGCACACAACATGTGTCTCGCCCTGTCGCTTCAAACGCATTTCCTTCAGGCTGCTCTTGCGCATAGATCCCGACAGGAGATCTGCTGACAGATCACAGCAGGAAGCGCAAAGATGAAGTGTCAATGCAGCTGTAAGATCCCGTGTCAAATCCCCCTGTTTGGATCTGAGGGAGCAGGCAGCCAAAGAGGAGGATTGTTGGAGGGAGTGCAGTGCATATGCAGTTATTCCCACCACCGCTCATGCAGGGGGTCCTCCACTGTAATCCCCTGCCTCTGGAGACTGTGTGCAGAAAGAAGCTGACAGAAATCACCATGCAAACACACACCCACGCATAAGCATGCATGTAAGCCAATGCATGAAAATTACAAATCTATGCATTCTGCTTTTTCACAGCACTCTTGTTTATTCATTGTTCTGCCACCGTGTAAAAGAGGGGACGTGTCAGGGTTTCCAAAAAAAAAGACTGAGCATTTTACGCCAAAGATGGGTCAGAAAAGAGAGTCAAACTTCTGTGGCTACAGAACACTGTACAGTTTTATGCTGGGCAAACACAAAGTACCTGGATTCCTCTGAAGAAACTCTCTCTGTGCTGACTTTCACCTTCTCTTTCATGTCCTTTAAACATGTTTGATAAGACCTAGCATGTGAGAGCGAGATAAAGTCCCCGCGGCGCAGAGTCTCCTTGTGAAGTTGTGTTATTTGGGTATGAAACAAGACGAGCAGTGATGAGTGAGGACTTCCCCAGTGGCGATATCTAAAGCTAAACTCGGGTGTGAGGAGAGAAGTTGGCAGGAGAGTGAGACTTTGGGGGGAGGAAGCGAGCCAGGAGGAGAGGAGTTGAGGAGAGGTGAGAGGGAACGCTGAAAGAAGCTCCAGCAGACTGGGAGGGAGAGGGAAGGAGAGGTGCGACTTCTTCAGCGCTCACTCGTGACAGTGAGGAGCCTGTGTGTGTGTGTACGTGTGAATGTGCACGTCATGATTATGGTATATGTGTGTGTTCGTGTGTGCTGAGCTCAGCTAATGCCATGCTGCCATCTCTAGTGGGGCATCAGAGACCTGCACTGGCAGCGTATCAACTACAGGTCAGATCTCTGGCACTCACTCTTTCAGTGAGCCGGCCGAGGTGGCGGGAGTGCAAGCGCTCTGCCAGAATACCTAAAAAGAGCTGGACAGAGGTGGAGGAGGGCGGTGCGAGTGAGAGATCCGACGGGAAAAGTGTGAGTGATGAAAAAGACTGGAAAAGGAAAGAGAGATTAACAAGTATAAACAGGGGGAGATTATGTTCGCCGTCACAGCGTACAGCTCGTTTCTAGGGTTTCTCGCCCTGCCAGGAAAAGACTGAAGGTGATGAGGAAGGTGAGAAAAATTAGTGTCTGAGCTGGAAAGTAAAAAGACAGCAAAAAAAGGACGGAAAAGCAGGAGCGATGGCACCGTGTTTAAGTGAGCAGAGCATCCATATTCAGGCACAGGGCTCAGGGGCACGGCTGGCACACAGAACGAGAAGGTCGCCAGAAGACGAGCTGGCACGGGGAGAAATACCAGCCGACATCTCACTTCCTGTCTGTCACTCTTTTGGCCTTCTCTTCCACATGTTCAATTTAGGCAAAATCCACTAACCACGACTCACAACATCAATTTCAAGATGTCTCCGAGCCTGTTCATGTAGAAGGGCAATAAGCACAGATATTAACAGAGCAGACTCGAAACAAGCAGGGGGGATGAAAGTGGATGCCATGACTACTTTATTATATTGATTGGTAATTCTAAAAAAGATAGATCCCCTTTCCTGAGCATTTTACAACCATTAGACTCCACTTAAAAACAACGCCAGGATAATATAGAGCAAAGTGCCTGTCTGTTTGTATCAGTCTCCACATGCTCTATATGAATATGTGTGAAGGCTCAGCTGAGACGTTGCCGACAGGGGCATATCCAGAGGGTGGCTTGGGGTGGTAAAGGCCCCCCTGAAATCTGATTGGCCGCCACAAGTGTCACCCAATAGTCTTCATCATGATTGGCTTTCTGCACAGACAGAGGCGGGAGTTATGATCAAATCAATTTATTGGGCTGTTCGATTTTGTGACATTTCTATCTTTTGTTGGTATTTTATTGAGTGACATTTATAGTCCCTAATGAAAAAAGCATGGAAGATTTTATATGATGCCACTCTGTTGTGTTATTATTTAACTCAAAAAACCTATACACAGGAACATAACGTAAAGTGGAAATGATTAGTGGAGACAGAAATGGTGCATAAATGCTTTTCAGACGTTTATATGTCATGCCATCTCTGTATAAGTCAATGGGTCAGCAAAGCCTTAACACACCTCTGCCTGCCGAGTAGAGAGAGAGAGCTGTCTTCACTCTTTGACCGATCTCAGAACAAATCGTCTGACGACGATACAGCCTCTGGGGACAACAGCGAACATGTTAGGCGTGTCCAGTTTAACCAGCAGTCAGAGATAAGGACTTCCAGCCAAGACTTCCTTTTCCGTGTGCTGCATTGTTTACGGCCCAGTTATCATCCTGAGAAGCGACCGTGTGTTCAGATCAAAAGTGAAGTGAATTTTTCTCCTCTAGATATGTCAGCAAAATAGTTCATTAAATCCCACAGAGGAGCGCCCGTTCATCTGTTTCTGTGAGTCTCAGTTTCACTGTAAATAGTTACACAGAGGCTGCACTCTGGCTTACTGCAGCGGTATGAACCTGCAAAAGAAACCGTTTTCCTTGTGATGGACTTTAATTAACGGGTCTTAAGTTTGTCAAAATTTCAACATCAAATGAAGCTGTGTCAGGTCTGTCCTCAAGAGGAGAACTACTTTTAAAATGCTCGTTTGTTGAACAGAGGTCGGATTGATAATTTCTGATGCATTCAAGGAAGTCAGGAAATCTGAACACTGAACGGCTCTCGTGACACAGCGTTAAGGGAATTTATCTCAAGTTGAATCTTAGTTCTAGAACGAATTGTTAGCTGTTAGCATGCAGATGTCTGTTTAGAGAGATTAATAAGAAGCTAATCCTTGTCAGATGACGCTGTTGGGAGCCAGGTTGTCATTACTGCATACGCCGCAGCCTGCTGATACTTGATTGGTCAATATTACTTACTACAAGCGTACTACAAACAGAAACCAGAACATTCCCGTACCAAACAGAGATTGACGGCCTACAGATTCTACATTTTTAATTTATAAATAGAGATTACTCTTTGACTAACAATAGCAAAATAATTGATGGAAAACATACATTACTAATTGCATAGATTGCACAGACAGGAGACATCCTAATAAGATGGGCTTCTTCAGAATACACCGGAAAAACCTGAGGCAATAACTTAAAGTTCGCATCAGAAAGTCCCCTGAAAGTGAATTTCCATTTCTGCCTCACAGACAGTCATGAGCTTAATGAATGAACACATGAATTATCTATTTTTACAGTACAGCCACCATTATAACCAATCAAACTAACAACTTATTGTTGTCATGTCTCTTTTAGGGCACACATGACATCAGAATATCATTTTTAGATGTTACAGTTCAGCATATATGCTCTCATTGCGCCATCTCCACTGTTCAAAATGACTAATAATATACTTTATGCAAGGTTAAATTCATCTCACTGGTAGGACAGTTTATAAATCCTATTTAAAACTTGATCCCCCCGACGCCCGGATTCACTCAGGCTGGCATTAAGCAGACAGACACACACATAAACATGACACAAAGTCTTTCAGGGAGGAAAATCTAATCTCTATTGAAGATTGAGCTCTTTAAGCTGGTGTCAGCACAAACATGGCTATTGACATTCTTTCTACCAATGTCAATACCATCTGATTATGTAAAGACTGACCAATAGCTTCTACTCTATTAGCCGCGCTCGCCTCTCCCACACTGAATGCCTGATCACCTCCATCAGTTACCGAGGGCAACGGACTCTGACAAGCACACACCAAGAGCTTCAATTAACTCAAACCAGAAGTTAAAAAAACTACTGAATCTCCAGCTACAAAATATTGAAGCAGCCCACACCAGAAACATGCTGTAACTAGACTCTCCGGCCGGCTCATACGCACATAAGCTCTCTTAGCCTTTGGCTACAACACAACAAAACCATTGTCTGTAGGGGAGACTTAACAAGGAGACTATTTGAATACAAAACAGCTTGCGGCAGAGGATGAGAACTTTCCATCTATCCTCCAAGCTGTCAGACAGGAGTCTGTAGGGGGGCAGATGTTTTCGCTGGCAAAAGGAGGAGGAGGGGATGAAGGGTGGAGGGGGGGGGGGGGGGGGGGTGTCAGGAGACAAGTTACAACCCACCCAACAGCCTCTGAGGAGAGACCAGCACATTAGGCCGGGGAGAGAAATGATGCGGCCAAGCCGAGAGTACGGTGCGGGGAGGAGGGCCGGTGGGTCTCCACTGCTGCCTGAATCCATCTCCATTAGCAAGCGCGGACCATCAGAGGATCCAGACGCATGCTCTCGGGTGGGGAGGGCTCAAGGGCTGACTGATGCAGATGCGCTCTTTCATCAGATGATGTCAAGCTTCACAGGCGGAATTGGCCATAGTGGAGCAGCCTTCAACTCTCCGGCTGTATTAATGCATCTTTCTTTAAGTACCGCGGGGATGCTTTAATACTCAGCGTGCACACGTCTGTCAACACATCAACACGAATCCAAATGTAAGTGACAGAGACTTGTGAGTGAGAGTTTCCAAACTTTCCCGGCTGTTTATCCCCTCACTCTTCCAACGAACTATTCCTCTTTAAAGGACGTAATATGCATTCTATTCAAAATAGTCCCCACAGTGATGAAGTGTACAAGCAGGCTGAGAGGTGACCTGCCAAACAAACAGCCACCCAGCTTTCTTAATTAAGGCCCTTTGTTTTTATTTGGTCTTCTTTCCTCCCGGCGTGGATTAAATTGGATTCTAAATGATCCAGAACCGATAGAGCAATCTTTACTGCCATATTCTTAGACCGAGTGTTCACTAAACTGTCACAAATATGCTGGCAGTTGGGTAATTTTCTCCTGTGACAGGGCGAGCAAAGTGGAGGGCCCAGGTCTCCCCAGGGGGATTGTGGGAAGATTGGAGGAGGGCATATGGCAAGAATGGGATGGGGTGTGCACCATAGAGCACGACGTTTATAGCCGAAAGCCCCTCGAGACACAGAAAAAGAGGAGGAGAGGAAAATGAGATACTCTTCACTTCACTCGGTATTCCCCACATTCAGGCTCTTCTAGGGTCATTTAAGGGAGTGATGCGCACGAAATGGCCAAGCAGGGAAGTCAAACACCTCCGAGGAATGTTTATTACTCATACCGCAGGCAGATCCTCTCTGTAATAACACACAGCCACCAACGCTTTTTAACTGCAGTGAGGTTTCCTGAGAGTTTAGAGGAGGTTCTATCGACATAACAGGGCAGAAGAGGAATAAAAGAAAGTGACATTGTGAATGTGAAAGAGAGGAGGGAGAAATGAGGGAGGGAAAGTACACACAGGGGGCGGGGGTGTCAAGTTCACATGGGGAGATGTTCCTCAGCAGGAGAAATGATTTCCCTTTCTACACAACCTGCACCGCGGGGGGTTGTACACAGTTTCACTGCACACGCCTCCGATTCAAAACACACTTCCGCCTCCCACCACTTCTCCCCTCTCCCTTCCTCCCACGCCCCCCCTCCCTGCACCTCCTGTACAGTGCGCTGCAGGGGATCGTGAGGGAGAGGGAGGCAGCCAGAAAGCCTGATAACCAGGAAGCGGTCACATCTGGCCCTCGCTAATTCAATTCCACACAAGTTTGCTTTTCCTCCCCATAACATAACCTAATTAAAAATTGCAGGATTTGGAGGCGCATTCATTTCCAATTCATCAACGAGGAAGGGAGGCGGACGAAGACTTCTAAAAAGGTTGGGTCTTTTTTAATTAAAATCAAAATTGCCCCACGCTACTTTGAATTATATATTTACCAGAAATGAATCCAACCAGCAGTGATTACACGAGCCCATATGGCTATCAATACCTCACATTATTAGACACACTCAGAGTATTAGACACACTCCTCACCTCCTGCATTTAAACATTTCCGTGCCCCAAAGACACAGGTGTGACAGGACTTTTTAATTTCCAACCTCTCAAACTTTGAGATATCCTCCTGCTGAACACGGACTTCTGCGCAGGTGGGGCCTGAATAGTTTTACAATTGAGGACAATTTATTTCCAACAACAAGTCAGGAAAATAGGAGGAATGTTTATAAAAATGAAAATGAGGATTGTGTGTGAGATTCAGAGTATAAATCAGCTGTTTTTGATTAGAGTTACCCATGGCTTTGGTCTCTTCTTTAACTTGGCGCGCACCTCACTTTTTGGGGCAGATGACTAAGGGCAGGTAAAGTGACAGGCAGTCTTTGCTCTCCTCATCCAGACCTTTAGGGTTCACACGCACCTGCAGGAAGAAAAGAAAGAAACACATGGCATAATATTTGTAAGTATGAATGTCTTACCTATGATAACAGTTATGTCACTGCAATAGTCATTTATGCTATGAAATCATCAAACATACAGTGTGTAAGTGATACTGCACGCTGAGATGTCCCATATCAGGAATTAATGCATGTCCATTTACCCTGATGATGGACACCTCAAAGGACATTACACCTGGGACACACTGCATGCCTGAGCTGCATGTGACGGCTGCCTCGCTGAGTTGCTGTAGCTCACACTGCTGCGATGAATCAGCCCCTCTTTACAGTTACACTGAGGGTAATGGCCATCAATCATATATTATTTGATCTTATTTCAATATAAATTCCATTTATATTAGGTTGAAACATAAATCTGAAACAGATGCCATCTATTTTTGCAAAGAAGCGCGTGGCTAACTAAAAGAAATAAGCACAGCTGCTCTAACCTGTTAACACGGGTATCGACTTAAAAAGCAGTATGTTACGGGACACATGCGTGTTGCTAAATGGGAACAGAATGGATCTTAGATACGACATGAGATATTTGTAGTCTGTTCAGCTCATGGTACCATTTGGCTTAGCTAAGAAAGTAATTCTAGCAAGAGTCAAAGTTAATTACTTTGCATTAGCTTGACTTAATTGTTGAATATAATTGGACATTATAGTTAACAACAACAATAGTTACCATGAAAGATGTCCCAACTGTATATCAAAACTTTCAAAAACATGTTACTCATTTAGATAGAGGCTGATGCTATTCAGCTAGCGCATTATTCAGAAGCATAAAAAGGCCTTTTTACTGGAAGTTCTCAGTAGGTATTCATTATCAGGAAGTGATGGACATCCTGAAGCCAATCAGGATCACACATTTATCCAGACAGTGGTATAGATAATGTTATTACATGGCTCTGTTAAATACTTGATTCTGATTGGTTAATTACGGCATTCCGAGGTCTGCTATTTCTCGATAACAGACAGTTGTTATGAAGAACAAACCGTTGCTAGGGATGCAGCTCTATTCACATAATCTGAAGGAGGAACCCCTTCAGGGTGAGACGACCTTTCCTTACAAGTCCTGCTCACCCTGTCGGGGTTCCACCTCCGAGGAATGATAACAACCTGCTCACTATACATTGTCCCTGATATATCTGCCGAAAGTCGAAAAGCAGCCTTAAAAAATGCATTGTTTTCCAAAGCTGGAATCAAAACCACGCTCTGTTTATTTGAAAGCCATAATGAAAGCTTTCAACTCACACACATTCATAGACCTCCTAGATGAAACATGTTGGACCAAAGACTCCGAGAGTTTTCTGTAGCACAAACACAGCAGCATGAACGCATACCGGTATATCAATAAGTCAAAGTCAAGCACGCACAGGAAAGAGAGAAAGCCCCTCCGCCTCCGATATCTAACCGTGTATGTATCAGAGTCGTATCGTAGCGGAAACTTCAACAAAACATCAATTATCTGACAAACATCTCCTTCTGACGGATGCAGTTTTCTCGCTAACCTCCCTGAACTTCAAATGAAAGGAGATAATCCTACAGCTGCTGTAGATCTGTCGTCAGAATGCCAAAATGCATCCAATTTCTTTCTAAACAGAAATACATCAGGCGCATGAAGGATATAATTTACCCAGGGGGTTTTCAAAAGATCTGCTGTGTTCGGTACATCAATGCTACGGCTGAGTCATAGTCTTTTTATGTTTACAGAGAGCAATTTCACAGACGAATCATAGCTCTGCACAGTGCATTTGTAACATATGGTTTGTTTGTTGCGCAGGCTGTTAATGTAGTTTGAGATCAGTAACATGAAACATTACAATGGCAGGATGAAATTTGACTTCACATGGGCGTTTGGAAGCTGCGACTTTGCTGAACCTTTTGGGACATGAAACACAGGAACAAACTTTACGTGCTGGAACTATTCAGGCTGAACACTGTGAAGAAAAATCCACATATAAAACATTTGGTGTGAAGGTAAAAGAAACACGGCTGAGTGAGTTTTTTAAGTGACAATTACTGCTATTGTCAATTTGGTAGCACTTATTCTCTTCTATGTAGATAACCTACTCTACATTCTTGACAGCTTCCCATTAATTCATGAGTCTAACTTCAATAATAGTGTTACAATTTGAGCCATCTTGTTATAATGCCTGACGGTGTGGCGCTGACCTGCAGTGCACTTTGGATCTCATCTCTCTAACAAGCATCTCATCTGAGAAACAATAATAAAGCTGCTGACAGTGAGCTATGAAACAGAGAGCTATAAATGAACAGTCACAGTTGTTCATCCACATAAGATGAAAAGGCTGCCAGACAGCCCTGTTTAGGCACTTAGAGGAGGAAGTGGACTATTGGCGTAATGTCCAAAAACAGCGTAGGCTGATTTGAGGAAAAAACCAATTTCTGTAAAATTGCGCATCTCCATTTGTTTCTAATTTAAGCATTATTTGTGCCTCACTCACGAACCCTTGTCCAAGTGTTGGGTGTTATTTTATCCAAGGATACAGTCATGACTTCCAGCCCCCTCAAAATGTGTACAGCCATGTTTTTTTATACCAAATGTGCCTCTCTGGAGGCATTAAAACTATCTCATGTCATTTTATTTTCAACATTAATATTGCAAGTGTATCTTAAACCAGCCAACTGTATACCTATTTAAAACAAGATAGCTGTTTATGTGATTTAAAGTGTGGTCATAATTACCCCAATCTATTTCCCAATTGAATCAGGATACTAAATGTAGCCCCTAAAGTTCTTCACCCCATCCACAAAGTTCAGCTCCTCCGGGCAGATCCTGAGGCTTTTCAGGAGCAGGTGGGATGAGTCATCCCTCCAGCATGTTCTACGTCTCCCTCAGGGTCGACCCGAGTTCACCAAACTCCTTCCTAAGCGAACCCGGGCTGACAGAAAGTTGTATGGATAAAACTTTCCTTTGATGTCAAACATTCATTCAAGTGTTTGAATGTTTCAATTTATGTTTCATATACATTTATTTACCCTGGCATTGATCGTGGTGTAATCTTCTCTTTGCCGTTTACAATATTAGAGTGGATATAAAAGCTATATTTTACACATGCACAAGTAACTGGATGTTAAAGGGGGGTATTATGCAAATTTCAAGCTTGATATTTGCATAATGTATCAAGGGCCGTAGCCCTTGTGGAGTAGCTAAGTATAATTTACAGTTAAAAAAAACTCAGAATTTTTCTCGCACAGGTGCTCTGTGCAGGCCCGATTGAATGTATATATAGATCGACGACGCGTCTCCATCTGCTCCCATTGTACGGAATTGATGCCAAAACAGCCCCCGTGATAGGGGCTGCCATCTTGTGATGGTGACGTCATTTGGGTCAGAGTTGCCGCAGTAGAGATAGGGGGGTGGCACCACCGTAGCCACTTCCGCTAACCAAAACACACACTTAACTTACCGAAAAAAACAGCAAAGATTCCGCACGTTGGCAGCAGAACAGCTTCTTCGTGTTGGTCTGAGGTAACGTTCACAGATATGAAACTTCAATGACTGTAGTGATTGTTTTAGTTACGTCTCCTCTCGCCGTTCCTCCTCTACTCTGTTAATATGGAACAGATCGGCTGCAGGAGCCGTATTTGTAAACAGAGCTGTCAATCATCCTTTTTACTGCATCAAATAACTAATTAAAAATAAACTTGAAGAGAAAAATTAACACTTGGACGTAAAACAGCATGATGAGAACTAACTATAGTGACAGAAACCATGTTTGAGAAAATTCATTTGGCGTGTATTTTGATTTTATAGTTTGAATCATGTCCCATCTGTTAACGATGAGGAGGCGGGCTTTATGACCTATACTGCAGACTGTCAGCAGGGGGCGATAGAAGGGGTTTGGCTTCACTTTTAGGGAGCTGTCATGTCATCCATCTTTTTATACAGTCTATGGCAGGCCCTCATACAGCCTCTGCCTGAAAGGACTCAGTCAGCTCTGTCCTGTAGAAACCCCACCCCTACACGCTCACTTTCTTCTGATTGGCCAGCTCTCCAAAGCCTGCTGAGGCTGCCCTTTGTGACGTCACAAAGTCCAGCGTGTAGAAAAAACTGTGTGAAACCTGGCGTTCACAGCAGCCTGCAGACTGAGCTGAGAAGCCTGGGGATTACTCCAACATACTTTTACCTACAGTACAGATTTGAAACTTCACTCGCGTTTAGTCTGGACATCCAACATTGTAACATTATATAAGTCTTAAGATGTGAAGCAGCATAATACCCCCTCTTTAATGTGTTTAAGCACTTGTAAAAAATGTTAAATGATTGGATAATCCTTGGAAAAACTTTTCTCTAAGGGAAAAAAATGACTTTTAATATCTGATAGCTACGATGACCTGCGTTCACTAACCACTTGAGTTTGTCGTTGGCTCCTGAGGAGAACTTGGAGCTTTTGATGACCTCCACCATCTCCTCAAGGCAGAAGCTGAACTTGTTGATGGTCCACATGTAGGAGAACTTCACCACTTTGATCTGCACAGAAGAAAAAAACACAGCGAGGGGCTGACACCAGATCTCTTTATTTATATATTTATCTATTCTATATAGGTAAGTGATGTTTGGTCAGCCCGGACTTCAAAACCGCACATCAAACCTGCCTTTCATCTTAATAAACACTGACAACAAAAGGAGGGAAAGAAGAAAGGAGATTGTAAAAGTGGCAGCAGAAAAAACAGCACAATTTTGCAAAGAAGCACAGGAGATGAAAAAAGACGGACATCATCAATGACGTACTTTATCTAGCTTGGCTCTTAACAGGAAAGCGATGTCTGAAGTAGCACAGCCTCTGCTGCAATGACTGAAACAAACACGGTTTCACAGCAGAGGTAACCTTTGAGGAAAACTTTGAATGACACAACAAATTACAAACAGTTACTGAAAAATAGAAAAGTGATTCTTTCCATTCAAATGCTCATTGAGAAATATCAAAAAAACGATGATTACTGGTGGATATTTAAAGTGATACACAGCAGTAGCACAGTAATGCTTCCCTTGACATTGTCAGACTCACTATGGGCTGTTTAGAGATTATGTCATTGCAGCACATCTAGAAATATCTTCCTTTTTATGCCAAACATGTTGGCTAAACCTAGTACCTACATTGCCCATAATGCAACTCAACAGCTGACAGTCCAGGCTGAGATTCAGGCCGTTTCCTTAAATGTTCCAGAAGTGATTTGGTTCAAGCTGTTTTTTCTTTGCTTCCTTTGTTGTGATGTTTGGCAGGTAGTGGTTTTTGTCTTTTTTGTGGTATAATTCACCTTGAATGTTGGAGATCAACTCCACTATCTTGCTTTTCTCAGGTAATCCCTTACCAGATCATGGTAAAGGCTAGACTCAGTCAAAACTAAGACAATACTGGTGCCGGTTTGGCTCAGCGGTTAAATCAGCGACCATGTACAGAGGCTATAGTCCTTGATGCGGCGGCCCATGGTTCAACTCCCTCCCTCGGCCCTTTGCCGCATCTCATCCCCACTCTCTCTTCCCCCATTTACGGCGCTATCCACTGTCCTCTCTCTAAATAAAAGGCATAAAAAGCCAAAAAAAACTAAGACAATACTGTGCTCTCAGCCTATCTCATTGTGCTTACAATAAACTTAAGCCAAGGGTAGTTTCTGCGTAGGTCGTGCCATACTGGGGGTTTGTTCCTGAATACACCTTTTAAACCTGCTGGTTTGTGTCTCCATGGTTTGTTTTGTTAGGTGGGAAGGTTTTAAGCTTGGGTTGTTGTTGCACATAACATAACAGCTTTTGCTTTTAAGAAGTATTTTCTTGCAGAGTTTGAGAGTTTTCTGCATGCAAATTTGTAAATTGGTTTGGATGATGTGGTGGCTCGACCACTGAGTTAGAGGGAATATTATTCATGCTGTGTTGTTTGGCACTAACTGTGGTGAGTTGCTTTTATATATTTGGAAGCTGGAGTGTGATTAAATGCTACTTTGCTTACCAGAGGTCTAGAAAGTAACCAAAACCTGTACTCAAGACAAGGTATCAAGTCCAGGTAAATAACTTGGCTTTGAATCTTTGGTAGCCGTGTGGTTAAATGCTACTTAGCTCTTACTATAGTGTGTGCTCCGTGTCTCAGCTTCTCTAACTTTATATTTGAAGTTACCTGCTCCTTTTGCCAGAAGGAGCTGCATTGTTTTTCATGGCCACTTGCCTGAGAAAAATTTTTCTTGGTTAATTTGTCCAATAAAATGTTTTCGAGAAAAAAAATAGTGATTAAAACACTGAGACAGAGAAAAGTAACATAGCATTTTCTCAGCCTTTTTTCAGCTTCAGTCAGACCACAGATCCTCGCTGGATTAGAAGGGACAGTTGGTATGATATTTTCTGTTTTTAAAATAATGTTTCTTGCTCAGAGTAAAATCTATATGTGCTCTCGAGAGTAGTCACAGGCGAACTGACTTTCAGCTGTGGGTATTGAGAATATTGGTTTTTATACTGGAATTATTATTGTACTCACCGTGACCTATCATGTCCAGAATGCACCGGTCATTCTGAATGCTAAACTTGTGTTCTATGTTTTTCTACAACTTTATTACATGAATGCCACAAATGAAGCCCTAAAAAATAACAAAAATCATCTCGGCAAAAGAAAACATTTCTAGCTTTCTGTAAAAGCCGCTTCAAGAGGTTGTAGTTCAAACTTTGAGGGTTCGTCAAATGAAGTTGGCAGTTGCTGGTTGCAGTCTTCAGAATGTTCCAACTGCCAGCTCCACATGGCCCAGACATGAGCTGACAGGACAGACTTTTGTTGATACTTTTTCTTATTTAAGTTTCTGCTTTTTTTTTACATGGACGAAGGTCTTGCGTACTGATGTTCCGCACGCAAGTATGGGCTAGTTGTCAGGGGAACGCACTCAGAATGTTAAGGTTTGTTGGGAAAAGGCGAACATTGGTCCGACTTTCCACGACTCCGCCAAACCCGACTGGATGTCAAACTCGAACAACTTCATCACCAACTGTCGGCGCACACTGACGCAACAGTTGGTGATGGTTGGAGTCAGTTAGACAGCAGCCACCATTACAATGATAAACTGTGTTTTTTTACTGAAGAAAATACACAGATATTTAAGTGTGGGGTAGGAGCGCTGCTACGGCTTAGGGTGAGGGTAAAAAAAACTTAATGTAATGAGACTTAATGTTTACATTTTTATTTAATCCTCCAATAAATGTACAAAATGCTAAAGAACAAATCTATTTAATTCTGTTAAGACTGGATCCTGTATAACGGGACCTCCAGACTCAAAGATAGCTACGGGCACCCTGCAGGGACACAAAAACACAGTCATGATAATAACTGACTTTAAACTGGTGACGCCTATTACTATTACAAGCTGTGACCCTGTGTGAGTGCCGATGTGTATTTGTGCTAGTCACAGAGATCCCTAATTAATTGGTCGGCCTAATTAAGCCGTACTTCCTGGTTAGAAGGACGTATCTGGATTCATTTGTTAAAGGAAGCTTCAGCATTCAGAGCACAGCAGCAGCAGCAGCGGCAGCGCACGCTCTGCCTCACGGGGGGGAAGCCTTCCTTTGTCTGCGCGCGGTTTCCTCTTTGTTTTGCTTTGAGAGGTGCAGAGCGCCGCGCCAGCCATCTGATTCCAGCCAGGCTGCACCAGTCCGCCGCAGCTCCAAGTGAAGTGCAGGACTTAAGACTTTCATCTCAAGCCGCCAGTCTGAACTCGCACACAAACACAAGGTCACACGGTGCTTTCAAAAACCAGCGTTAGCTAAGAAAGGTCAAAGTTGTTTTTTTTATGGGAACTTTATTTCGAAATGCTGGCTACATCACCACTCACTTTCTGGTTAAAGTACAGAGAGCCTGCCTCATTATTTTTCTAATTTTGAGTCCTTTTCTACTCAGGTAGTCCTCGACCTGAAACATCCAGCTGGAAAAAGAAAAGGAACATTCCTTTGCTGGTTCATCTTCTGCTCCTTTCCACTCTATTCATACCTTAATCGTCACAAGGTCTCACGATCTTGCTTTTCTCGCTGAACCTGAGCGTCCCCCCACGATCTCCTGCCAGAGAAACTCTTCCAATACTGCTGCTTAATTAGAGGCTGATTGAAAGAGAAGTTCAGGACCTGAGAAAAACTTGGCAGAAACGGAGTATCAGAGCGAGCGCGGGGAGAGACGGAGCAAGAAATGAGAGCGAGGGAGAGAAGGGAAAGAGACCTGTGTCTCTGTGAGACAGGAGGAGAGACCCCGACAGCGCTACAGACCCAGACGCGACTTAATTAACGTTTAGAGATAAGTCCTGCATCTGATCCTCAGTCCTCAATCCGGTGCCCCCCTTTTTATTCTTTTGTGCTATTTGTATCTGATGAAAAACACTGGTGGCATTTTCGCTCACTAAGACAATAAAATATTAATCACAAAAGTTGGGAGAACAAGGCTGTACTCATTTGCAATTTAAATTACCTGAGACTTCCTGGCAATTAATTATAGCCCATATGAGTGAGCGGGGTCGCATACGCAGATTTCTGCACCAATGTGTGTCGTCATTGAAGCTCTGTTTCACAGCATATTTAAAGCACAATTTACCAAGTGCTGTTTTATATCCGGTCCCTTAAAGAGCACCAGAAATGCCAAGTAATCACAGGGTTTCAATTTAAGAAAACATGACAACACTGGCAGCGCTGCTAACAGCCTCACAGCTTTCTAAATAGACCCAGATGACACTTAACCAGAATAAAGCTCAGGATGATTTTTTTTTTCCCCCTCTTCCTTTTCATGACAAACATCAAGAGCAAAGCGGCAATAACAGCTCGCAGAGATGGAGGAGATGCGTGCTAATCATAGGACTCCCTCTGAAGAAATGTCTCCAGACAGTTCATTTGTCACGGCAATCACACGATGACAGCGTGAACGAAAAAAATGGCTAATAGGTGATAATGCACATGGCATAGGGAAAATAAATATTGTCACATTACAGGGTACGCTTGGAAGAGATGCACAAAGACTGTCTACCCTGAGGCCAATTAAAAGACAAAGTCAGGAGGTAGAGGAGGTCCTGTGCGTCAGATAAGGGAGTGTGTGTTGCTGCTCCATCGGCGCCACGCAGGGTGGATGAAAAGCAGAGAAATAAGGAGGTGGGTAAAGGTGCTTAGAGACGGATAGAGAGCTAATTATTACTCGTACTGAACAGTATAAGTCTGAATCTCTTGCAGCAGATCATGTTGCATACATGTGCACAAAGGCCCTGCAGTGAATACGACATTGTGAAGCACACAATTTCTGAAGGATGTTGTGTGCAGAGAGTATTTGTCCTTACGTCTAAATAGCATTTGAGCATCGTTAGCTCTACAAAGAAAGTATTCTCTGCATGGCCATCTCCTTTAAATGCATTGCATTGTGCAGCTGTTCATCACCACATTTAGCAGTCTGTATAAAGGTATGCAGCATTTGTATCGAGCATGATAACGTCTGGCTGAAAGAATGAAGGTTTTAGCCTTCATCTGTAAACTGCCGAGATTAGAAAACTGAGACGAACAGTCTAAACTGTTGAGAAAATTGATTTTACAATATGAAACAGAAAAATATCAAATATTAACAAGTCACATCATTTTTGTGCTTTAACATGATCAATTACTTAAATATTCTTGGTTGGAAGTCTGTTTGTTTGTGTGGTTACTTCCTCAGACAACAATTGTGTACTGTAGCATTAGCACGGTTAGCATCTCCTTTCCTTTACTCCTGTAGTGTTTTTTCATGTATGTGTGGTTTAATGTGCGTTTGTTTCAGGAAGTGAGTCTCTCCTGTGTGTGTTGTCCTTGCAGCACTGAGTGAAGGAGCATCTGTTTAATGCAACGTTACCACAATTTTTTACAGCCACACTCTAGTTGTTAGCTAGCTAGCTTGTTAGTGGCTACCAGCCAAGAAAAAGCTACCTGAATCAGCCCAAAAAAACCAGTTCGGAGGGCTAAGGCGGTACCAATCTGTAGCGCCATGAACGTAATTGTCACATACTTGTCTATGCACTACACATGTTACTGGAGGATACCGCTAGAAGGCACACCAGAGAGGTGTTAGGTTACAATTATGTTCATTTTGAGGTCACGGCAGAAACAGCGACAGCTTTTGTGTGTTCAGTGGACAGAACACACCGTCTGCACCGTCCCCCACTACGTTTCTCCAACATGTTCCTCCATGCAGGTCATAACGGTCCCAGACTTGTTTCCATGTAGTTTTGTAGGTTTCCAGTTCAACCTCTAAGAAACATATTTAGTTTGATTGTTTGTTTCTGTGCAGTGACAATGACAAATCGTATAGATGTAGACAATTGCGGACTTGATCTATCGGCTCTTCTTCAGAACTCTGTCGTCGTTGTCCGTGCTGCTGTGTTGACCCTGTCGCATCCCCTCTGCCTCTACCCTGCCCTGACCGGTCATGTGCAGACTGCAGCTCGCGTACACGTAGCTTTAATTGTTGAGGACGTGCACAGCCCAAACAGACACAGGGACAGGCGGCAGCCATCATGCGTATGCATGTTTATAGTGTGAGTATCTTTGCTGGTTGTACCGACACATTCAGAATTATTACTGCTTTAGCTGTTAGCATTGTTGTTCACAGACGGCTAGCTTAGTGTGAGCGCTTCTTATCACGGTTTTGCTTTTCTCTGTAATTTAGGACATTGTTAACAATTTTGCTAACAGAACTATTTTTTTCACTCCTTGAACTCAAACTATTTTTAAGTCTATAAAATACATGCAGATACATTAATTAATGTCATAAATGTAGGATGACTAGTCGACAAATGGCTTAAACTCACAACAACTTGACAACTAGGAAAACAGTTTAGCTTTTATGCTAACACATGTTTAAAGACAGTTACTCCAACACTATGATGCAGCGTCTCACTAACAGCTCTTTTAAATGAACTGGGAGCAGTCAGCACAAAATCAAAAGGGTAACAAACATGTTGTGTGTGTTCTGTGTGTAAAAGGCAGCGAGAGGGTAGAGAGGGAGGGAAGGAGGAGGTGCCGTCTCCATCCCACATCCCCTCCGCCCGTCGCCTGTTTTCAGAGAGTGAGACCTGGAGCCCATTTATATTCATTACAGAGAGACAGTGTGCTCTCACTCTGCCAGTCCAGCCTCCATCTCTCTCCATCTCTCTGTCACACACCTCAACACGCCAGGGAGGAGAGTCTGACAAACCAACAGACAGATAGATTCAACTTCCTCTGTATAAACAAGAGCTAAGCTGTGAAGCCGCATCTGCCTCCCTCCGTCAGCGTGAGAGGTGGAGGCTGCCAGGCCAGCTGTCCGGAGTCCGACCGCTCCGTCACATACAGTAACCACATCACAGGCAGCACACATGACACCCGGCACACGGTGTTATAATGCCAGTGCTGTGATATTAACTCCATCTGTAAATGCTACGTAGTGAGAGCATATATTACTGTGCATATGCTGCCTCCATCTGCAAATCTGATAATGTGAGCAGCTTACAATGCATATTTACACTCGAGGACACATTTCTGTTCATTTGTTTTTCCATCTGTGCTCGAGACAGTCTGAATGGCTGCTGATGCACATGACACCTGCCCAGCCATCACAACCTGTTGGTCTGTCTGTGGAAACAATGCTGAATTAACTGCTTTGTTTTTTACTCTGCTAATTCTAATAGCAAAAATATTTATCGGGCACTTATCTTTATGTTAGGTTTTAATTTGTTCCCTTATATTATCTGAAGTTATAGTGTAGCAAGTGAAGATTAGACGTCCATAGCCCCCGTCGCTTTGCACAAAAGTGTCTAAATGAAGTTGTAACATTGCGACAGTCTAGGCCCTATAAAGATGTAGTGCCCATCAAACCCACCAAAACACAAGTCTTGGTTAAATTAAAAAAGGAGGCACAAGATCTTGTTCGTCAACGATCTTTTTCCATGACAAAGATGAGACACTGACGAGCTAAAAATAGACAACACGTATGATGTGTTTTCGTTAAAATGTTAGTGATGGGCTGTCAGACATTTAAAATCCATTCTATTTTAAAGCCTGAAGCTCCAGTTAGAGATAATGAGAGCCACAAAGGTGGTTATGAACTTTCTCTGTTAACTCAGGCTTTCTGCTTCAGGCTCTGTGCGCCCTCATAGAAAAAATGGGGCGTTTTATACGTCATGTGATGCTTCTTCTGTACAAAAAGGAGCGATCATCAGCTGACTGCTTCAGTCAGACTGTTTAAATGAGAAGCGATGAGGAAGTAATCTTTAGATGCTGCGTCCTCATCATTCATTTACTATATGGATTATCTACTGAAGTTAAAGTGTTAATTCTACCTGAAGCAAACAGGTGAGAAAGAGAAGTGGGAGACTGGAGGGGAGAGGGTCATATTTTCTCAAGAGAGAAAACGTTTTGACTAAAAGTAATGACTGAAATGTGATGACTTTCTATCGACTGAAACAGGACTAAAAGTAGACTAAAACTATAAAATGTAAAAATGACTTAAATGTGACTAAAACTAAAATGACTAAAAATTTGTATTTTCGTCTGAAGACAAAGACTAAATCTGAGTGGGATCAATTTTAATTTAATTTAATTTAAGTGTAAGCTGAGAGTCACATGCTAAACTTTATTATTTCAACACACGTGTCAAATATTGGATGGTAATATCCTGACATTTAGCATGTTTGCACGTTTTTTATTATGTATCTGTAATTATTTGTTTTTTTTTAATAATTCTCTCGTGGAAATTTTTCAATTATAGATTTTTTAAAGGGGGGGTATAATGCTAATTTCAAGCTTCATATTTCACTCTGTGACACCTGTGGAGTAGCTTAGCATCATTTACAGTTAAAAAAGCTCTTCTCACACTGGTGCTCCATGCAGGCCCTCACACAGCCTCTGCCTGAAACGACTCAGTCAGCTCTGTCCCTTTAAGAAACCCCGCCCCTACAAGCCCATTTTCTTCTGATTGGCCAGCTCTCAGAAGGCCTGCTGTGATGTCACAAAATGCAGCGTGTAGAAAAAACAGTGTGAAACCTGGTGTTCACAGCAGCCTGCAGACTGAGCTGCAGCAGCCTGGGGATTACTCCGACATACTTTTACCTACAGATCTGAAACTTCAGCCACGTTTAGTCTGGACATCCAACACTGTAACATTATATATATGTCTTAAAATATGAAACAGCATAATAAACAGATAAATAATAGCTTAATCCCATGTAACTGCTTCATTTCAGGGTCCTGGCATGGTGCATGGTGCATGGTGCATGTTGGTCATGGCTCACACTGTCATGGCTCAAGGGGAACCTGAATGTAAGAGTATCCTTATTCATTTCATCAGTCATTTTAGAAGTCGAAACATCTGTTGTGAAGCTTTGATCATAAAGCCAAGTAGTTAACATATTTCCTGCTGTGGAACAAGTTTGACATTAGTTAGCTGTCACTATTACATAATAGCAAAATACACAAACAACATTTCTGTGTTTCACTTTACCTAAAAATAGAGACTAAAAAATGTTCCTCCAAGGCAAATGCAAGCACTGTTCTGCCCTGAAGAGTTAAATTTAATTAGATTTAGTTTTTTAAATGATTATTTCTAAAGGCACATAAGCTCACTTTAAAGTATGTTTTCATTGTAAATATGCACACACAGTCCTCTAGCTGCTGGTGATGCTGATGATAAGCCCTTCTATGCAGCCATATCAATGAATTTGTATGAAGTTTATCCCAAAACTCCTTCAGTACGGCCATATGGCAGGGACTTCAGGCGACCAGGCCTGCTGTGAAAAAGGAGGTGAAGAGCGACAGAATAGAGAGATGGAAAGCCTTCTGGAATTCATTACAGCGAGTGCTGAGACTCTCAAAAAAGAGAACATCAATTCATAATAAACTCGACCGAAAAAACAAAAACACATTCTACATGCAAGCACACAATCACTTACAAGCACACACACCACATGTCTTCATCCAAATTCCCTTTAACTTGCAAATTAAAAGGAAAACATCAAATACACAGAGCCACCCACTGCTCTCTCTTTAGGTCCCGCGTCCCGCTGGGTGGGGAAAAATCGGGTGGCACGATGCTGAATTGCCACCTCCAGGTAGACGGGGGGTGGAGCTGTGTGATTTGGCTGCTGCAGAAAAGGGCTGCGATCTCAGCAGGGCTCCTGGAGCGTTTCGAGGGTCACCTTGTGTGACAATAGGCAGCGAGAGAAACAGTGAGGTACTGAGACGGGCTGCAGAGTTTAGAGGAACAGACTACAAAGTGTGAAAACATGCCAAAGAGCCCGGGCTAAATGGCAGAGTGTTGCTTTGAGCGTATGCGTGACGCATCTCTGAACGTAAATCAAACGCCCACATGCTAGCTCACTCCTCCGCAGCTCAGAGTCAACCCTGTGCTTTTTTTAACACCCCAGCCTCCGTCTTCCCTCCGTCTCTGGGTGGAAGTCTGACAGAAGGTTAATGAAGCCTGTTCATTATAAGGTCAGATTCCATTAAAAGTGGATGAAAGCTCACAGGGAGCGTGCGCAGATGCATCCGGGGGGGATCGGCAAGATTGATCAAGTGAAGTAGCCGTCTCCCATTTCTAGAAATCATACACAGCTGGCTGGAGGTGCACTTCCTGTCACACACACACACACACACAGGGATCACATGACAGAAGTGATTCAAAGTCTCCTTTAAGATACAGTCAGTAGTCTTTTGCTGCAGAGGCAATAATGGCAGAAAAAATAGTTTCCAAGAAGCCAGTGCAGGTTCAACTAAATATGCAGGAAGAAGAATTTCCTCTCAGGTGTGAGTGACAGGCACACATGTGCGAACAAGGCTGGGTGTGGGGCATGTATGAAAACATGTCCATCCTGCCAGAGGCACTGCTGATAACCCTGACACCCACTCAAATAGAGAAAAGGAGGGTGGAAAAAGGATAAGAGAGCAGCAGGCACACACGCACGCGAGGGCTGAGCACAAACGCGGCTGCAGGTCGGCGAGACACTGGAGTGTGTCGGATCCAGGGCCACAGGAGGTGTGATGGATTAAGAGGCGCCGGCAGAGACAGAGGCCCTCTCTGAACCGTGGAGCAAACCCCACTGAAACAACATCACCATCCCTCTCTATATCACTGAAGGCCTCCCCCCTTTTTACGTCTCTTTTACTCTCGCTTCTTATTTCTCCCCTTTTTGAGCCGTCACCTTAACTCCCCATTTTCTCTTAAACCCACTCAGGATTGCTATAAAACTAGGCAACTTTACCCAAGCTGCACTTCTTCCTTATTGCTTCAGTCCCTCCGTTTGATCGCATTTCCTTCTTTAGAGGATGCAAAACGGAGAAAAGTGCTAATATGTGTGGCTAAGATAACAAAAACACTATAAGAAGTCTCTCATCGGGAGAGCGAGATAGCTGAGCTCAAATTAAAAATGCTCATATCCTAATTGCACTTCACAGCAGTAAGTATACCTATCACTGCTATGAGTGGGAATATTAATTAACTTAATTCTGGTGTCAGCTTTAGAGATAAGCAGTCATTGCACTGATGCTTTGGACTACATTTCTAAGAGATCACTTCACAGTGTGGCTCGTTCTCTGACTGACAGCAGTAACCAAACCGAAAAAAATTGGGGATTATGTCTTCAATGCAGAGAGGGAAACTAAAAGTGTTTGACTGAAAACTATCAGCTCTTATATGGGGCTGACCCCAATTAAAGAGGGGGTATTATGCTGTTTCACATTTTAAGGATGTCCAGACTAAACGTGGGTGAAGTTTCAAATCTGTACGTTAAAGTATGTTGGAGTGATCCCCAGGCTTCTCAGCTCAGTCTGCAGGCTCCTGTGAACGCTAGGTTTCACACAGTTTTTTCTACACGCTGCATTTTGTGACGGTGGTTAGGTCTTCATTGTATCTATTCATTTAGTCTATTTAACAAACTCAGCGCCGACTCATTTTGAACGACGTTCGAGCGCTGCTCGGACGGAGATGGGCGGGATTTGTAGCTGAGATGACAAGGACTCGCAGAAGTTACCAACGGAGCATAGCATCGCGCCGGAAAGGGGGCGGAGATTAGCGCGTCGACATGGGATTTGTGCTCACATCAATGCCGATCGGAGCTGAGGCGATAATTACCCTGGTCCACTGCAGAGTCATTGACCTGTATCTGAATGTCGATTGTAACGTTTCCCTTTATGCAAAAAAAAGTAACCGGTGTTAGCGACGGGTGTAAGTGTGTTTTCTGACCAGTGGGAAAGCGGCTTAAGTTGTTTCAGGCAGAGGCTGAAATCAGCATAATACCCCCCTTTAAAGATTTTCCTCCGACTTTACCTGTTAGCTCAAGCAAAAAGTCAACAACTCATCGCACGTTTAAATATATTAATTTGATTAATACATTTTTGGGACACGGGGAATAAGTTTGAGATTTAGAGGGCTGAGGAGAAAGTAACATGGCTAAAACTGTGCTGCATTACAGAAATACGTAACAATGAGCCTTTTATTTTACAATCGACACACAAAGTTAGCCGCTTGTAAACGGCAAAGCTAACAGCAAGAGCGGTAATGATTCAGCTTATTTCAACATAGTATAAAATTGTACGTAGATTGTAGATTCAACTGTCTTTGGAATAGTTTGCAACTGCTAACTAGCTTAGCGGTACGGGAAGGCTCTGGTCGTCAGAAGGTGATTTAACGTGTTGTAACCTTTTACAGCTACATCAATATTCATCACTTGATATAATAAATGGGGTACGGTGGCAAAAAGTTGTCTTCTAGTGAAATGTTCCGCAGAGGCTGAAACAGACAAAGAAGAGTGCGTTTGGTCAACATTTGCTATCATCCTGACCTCCCTCTCTCTATCCCTCCATCCCTTCTGATCTTTCCCAAATCTTTGCTTTGCCCTGGTGCCGCAGAGCTGACCATCTGCCGTCTGACTCGCTGTCTCAGTAAAGGTCCCGTCCTAAAATCTAAACACAACACATGCATTGCATCATTTACCTAAACATCATTAACTTCACCAACCGTCAGAGTCGTGAACATCTGGTGTCTGTACGGTTACTATTTTAAGCACCGAATTGCAATCTGAGAATAAATGTCTGATAAGTAAATGCATGGTCTGTTGTACTTTGCAATATCACATGACCCATGCAAATCAGTCTTACTGCACACGTCCAATATTCCATATTCAATCTAGCAACCTGCACTATAGATGAAGAGCTCATTTGATTGACACAATCCTCTAGTAACCAACGCACTGCACTGCTGCTCGGTAGTGGAGTCACGCGTGCATGTGGTTTACACACACAACACTAAGATAAAGCAATATGTGTATTATAAGTATATGCACATACACATAATGCCATCTTGCAAAACAGACTGGAGCTTTAAGTCCCACATCTAAAGCCTTTTCAGTCTGCGCTTACACACTCCTCCAATGTGATCAATTATCCCTCTATGCTCACAGCGCACACCAACACTTCTGCACAAACACACACGGCGCAGAGAGCCAAATCCACTGAGGAAATTTGAGACTTGAAAAAATAGAAATTATATACTCTGAGGCAGACATCAAACCGCAGCGGGCCCATGTAGCCAAGATAACAACAGCAAAGTACTTTCTAAATGACAAAATGATACTGGCTGCAGTCCACGGCGCGCTCTCTCTCCCTCACTCCGTCTCTTCTTCTGCAGCCGCTGAAACACAGCTTAGTCTGTCTAAACATCAAAACAAAAATCTCTTTTGACAACATACATCTTCCTTTTCTCTGAACTAAGCTGATGGGAGAACAATATTTGTGCACCCGCAGAGGTTAAGCGTCTTTCACCTTCATCCGCGCGGCTGCCGGCTGCGCTCTTACGTACAAGCCCGCCCGTTTTGTTTTTCTCTCCGCATGAAGTTTCGTTCTCGTGAAGCGAGCCGAGCTGGAAGCGGAAGGGAGGAGTGAATTGAGGGCGAGGGAGTTGTTTTTGTTACCGCACTCGGTGCAGTGATGCAATTTGTAATTAAAATGCTAATTTTAACGACAGGGAGTCTCTCTTCACCTTGTTTTCACTTTACTCCAGCAGTCTCAGGGGAGGCCCGTCTCTGCCCGGGATCAATGTATCCCAGCCGGTAAATCAATTTTTATATGAAGCACTGAAATCAATTTGAGATTTAGGCTATACAAACTCTACAAGTACGAGCTGAGGGAAAATTTGGGACGCATTGACAGACACGCTCACCCTGGGGTTTCTTCTACTTTGCTCTGATGATGTGTGAGGGATCTTTAAAGGCTCACACCCCGAAACTGAAGGCTAAAAGCAATTATTCGGGCAACAAGAAAACTCAAGGCCTGTCTGACACATCCGCCATCAGCCTGTCTCTGTTTTGACTCTAGCTTATCACAATAGGTGCCTCAAACATCCCCTAAGCTTCAATCTCAACAAACAACAAAGACAAACGCTGCGGAATGAATCATTTGATGGGACCTTTATTTCAAAAGTGAGCCTGACAGACGAAACAGAGGGTGAAGAGGAGAGCAGGCCCTTTTTTTTAGCGGTTGTCCTTCAGCGTGACTTTGTCATGTAACACATTTCCAGCTCAATTATCTGCATCCAGTGGATTTCAAACACATTCAGCAAGGACCAGAGAGCTTGGTAATTAGCAGGAGCCCCGGCTCATAAAGGGGGCCAAAAAAACAAAGCCTGTCTTTAGCGCTATCTTTATCCCCCCTCCGCTTGTCTAATCTCTTCTGATCCTTTGCTTCTCACAGAGGGTGCTGTGCATCATGTGTGCGCTCAGTCAATACCTTTACACGGCAACAGGTTTCAGCTCTTAGAGACCAAAGCATGACGCAAAACTAGATACTCCATCTGTAAGAAAAGGCTCGAGTGAAAGTGGCTGCTGGCTATTAATGATGACACTGAAAGCAGCGTGCAACACATTTACATGGACGGCAGTTAATTCTGAAATACTGAGGAATAAATGTGAAGAAATAAATGTTTCTTACATCCTGAAAAGTGCAGAAACACAGAAATATAGGTTCGAGTTTGAGGTTCCTATGACAATGTTTGGGAAAGTAAGAAGATAAAGATAGAAAGAAAAGTTCCTCATCCTTCGCTCAAAGTGTGTCATGACATTTCTCAGACTTGGGTCACCTCCTCCTCCTAATGTTATTTTCACTTTTAATTACAGACTGAAATCATGGCTGCTTTGTTTTGCAAAGGAATGTTGCCTCGGGTAAAACTGCTTTCAGTCTAACCCCAGACGCTTATTATGACTCATTTCAGCAAGGGACAGTTCCATCTTCTGCTCAACCTCCTGCTTTACTTAAAGTGTAGTTTACTTACATTCAGCCAGTGTTCATTTTGGCAGCTATCTTAGATTTAGTCTTATAACGAACTTGTTTATTAGTTTTAGTCACATTTTAGTCATTTTTACACATTATAGTTTTAGTCAATTTAGACATTACTTTTAGTCAAAAAGTTTTCTCTCTATAAAAGTCTAGAAAAATAAAATATAGACTTTTACAAATTTATAATATAAATCATCCCTTATGGGCCTCTATACATGTGGGTTGGTGAGTGTGTGTGCAGACCCTTGTGAGGCCCTTCCCTCTGCATCTATTCTGTTTGCTTTGCACGGGTTGTTTCAGGAGGGGCGCTGTTTGTGGTTCCCTGAGCCAATCACAGCGTGTAGGTGAGTGTGGGAGTGGTTCACATTAGCAACTGGGCCCCATTCAGACCGGCGAACATGCTGAAAGAGCAATGCAGAGTTTCTGTTGGACAGGTAGGTGCCTGAAACCGGGTAGGACGAGCCAACCGCCAGTTAGCATGCTACCACAAAGGAAACCGGCGGTCACCGAAGTGTTCTCGCATGAGAGAGTGAGAATGAGCTTCTGGTGACGAAGAGCCAAGGAGGAGGGGCCCAGTTTGAATGTGTTGTTGACAAAATGCAAGGAAAAATCCTACTTATTATACCTTTAAACTAATTCAATCAGCCTTATACAGGTTCAATCTGCTGTAAAGTGCAGTCCTTTCATTACTTTCCCGATGATGTTCTCCACAGGTCATACAGATCCTCAGCTGAGGTTATATGTGCATAGAAACTTCTGTTATGCAATGTTACGCATGTAAAGCCACAGAAAGAAGCTAAAGTTAAAGTAAATTTTGGCCCCTTATCCAGACGAAGGCATTAATAATTACAAAATGTACAGTTATTGAAAAAACATCGGTATCGGCAACATTGTTGTTTTAAACATCGGTATCGGCCCTGATTTTCTCAATCTGACACATGAAACGCCCCTTTTTCTGCGCGCCTGCACAGAGCCTGAAGCAGACAGCCTGCACTAACAGAGAAAGTTCATAACCACCTTTGTGATACATGTTCGTTTTGAGTGCATTGTTGTCAATCTGCCGCTTTGGGACATCATCTCACCTGTTTGGCTGGGTCGGATTCAGGGGGGTTCTGCACAGGCCAGTGTACATGCTTGTATTTTGACAGATTAGAAAAGGGAAATATCATGGATTTTAAACGTCTGACAGCCCACCACCAACATTTGAGTCCCGTCTCGTCTCGTTAACAAAAACAAAACATACGTGTCGTGAGTTTTTATTATCAACAATCTATTCTTAGCTCGTCAACGTCTCGTTGTCGGAAAAAAAGGTCGTTAACGAACATTTATCGTCATTGTTTTTTAAATTAACGCTGCATTCAGCTTTTAGATTTAGGAGTTTGAATTCTAACATTTATGTCATATAAAGCCATAAAAATCCCTCTCTGGAAAGCCTGTATCCTTGTTTAAGTATGCATATGTCTGTGTTTGTGAAGACACATCCAATTAATTGAAACTGAAACTTTGAATATGAAATGGTGGATGAGTAAATAAGGAAGCAATTTCAGACCCTTGAGGTTTTTCTCCTTTTTTTCCCTCCATTTTCCCATCACCATTCACTCCATCTTTCCAACAGTTATAATGATGAACTGAGCCCGCAGACTGAATGTGTAAGATGTCGTCTAAAATCGAGATAAAGGGAGTCTGGTGGGTAAGAAAAAAAGATTAAAAAAAGGGAGCAAAGACAGACACCATGTCGTCTAAATGTTTCCTCAAATAAGGAATGATTAACAGCAAGGAAAGGTGTATCAGAACACCTGTTCAGCCATTTAGTTTCCTGTTTCAAGAGACAGAATAAGAATGAAAAGTAAACATGTTTTTGTTAAGTAGATGTGTCCCTACTGTTGGTCTTTTCATTAGCATATAGGCACTTCAAACTCAAGTGGATCCACACACACAAATACACACACCAAGTGTGAAGGTGCCAATTAAGATCAACTGCTCACTTAACTTGTCATACCGGCGTATCAGCGTGCTGGAGTAAGGGGATCAAGGGCAATCAAATGCCATCGTGGTGAGAGGCAGGGTCACAACTGGTGTCTTTCCACACAACAGCCAAGCTTCACCCCGGGGGATGGTACTCCTGCTTCTTACCAGATGTCACACCTGATTTCTCTCACGCTGGAGGAGCCTACATGTGAGGCTATTCAGGAGTAACCACTGGGGCAGGGAGAGAGAGCGCGCAGGGTCAGTGGATCTTACTAGACTGTCCAAACAAGAAGACAGAATTAAACATTTATGTTCACTTCAAAGTGAAAATGCCTTCTAAGAGCTGAAAATAGTTGGATTGTTGACCATTAGGAGTAAAGGAGAAATTAAAGTGACATTATTACAGAGCAACAAAGGCGGATCGACCGGTTACAGAACTGTGGGATTTTAATAATGCTGCTTCCTGTTTCCAAACAACAGTCAAGGTTGTTTTCTTTAAGGAGGGAGTTTAGCTGTTTCACATTTTAAGACATATATATATAATGTTACAATGTTGGATGTCCAGACTAAACGTGGGTGAAGTTTCAAATCTGTAGGTAAAAGTATGTTGGCGTAATCCCCAGGCTTCTCAGCTCAGTCTGCAGGCTGCTGTGACCGCCTGGTCTCACACAGTTTTTTCTACATGCTGCACTTTGTGACTTTAGAGCACTGGCCAATCAGAATATTGTCAGTGGGCTTGTAGGGGCAGGGTTTCTTAAAGGGACAGCTGATGGAGTCGTTTCAGGCAGAGGCCTGCACAGAGCACCAGTGTGAGAAAAGGTGAAATATGAAGCTTGAAATTTGCATAATACCCCCCCTTTACCAGTGACCAAAATAACGAAGTGTTTATTTTAATCATGACGATAAAGGTTCACCAACTTTAACAAAGATGTAACTTGAACCCAAAACACAATGTTTCCTAAACCTAAAGTGCAACTCAAACCATGACCTTCCTCTAAACCACATGGGCGGATTCAGAGGGGTGGCCAGGGGTGGCATGGGCCCCCCTTGAAATCTGATTGGCCACCCCAAGTCCTTAAATATGATTGCCTATTTGCGTTGTCAGAGGCGGGACTTATGTTAAAATCAAGTATTTGGGCTGTGTTGCAACGGTCTGCGAGTAGCTTTCTTTGCATTTCAGTGTGGCACAATTCCTTTAGAACTTTGTTCTAAAAAAGTGTTACATTGGTAACATGTCTTCTTTTTTAATCCTTAAAGAACTAAGCTTAGAAGAAAGGGTTAATTAAATGCTATTCATTCGCATGCATGTGTGTGGACACATATTTCAAGCCACCCCAGTCAAAAAAGTCTGGATCCGCCCCTGCTAAACTAGATCATGTCCTTTTGTGATGTCCTCCCAACTCACTGTGTCAACTCAAGCAAATTAGTTAGTGATGTCTGAGATGCTACACACTGTAAAATCTAATGTATGAATGTATGTTTTGTTGCCATTAGAAGGCCAACAACAGATGGCCATATTTAATAACATCCATGGAAATTCATAAGGTCATAATGTAATTCACTGCTTAATGAATATACAGCTACAAGTATTTTATATCTAGTTCAATGAGTGTGTGCATCCATGTCATTATTTATTAGATAGCTTTGGAGGGCAGTTTCCTTTTTCTCACAGATACAGCATTCATATAAATTCACTTCCTCTGTATGAAACCCAGACAGAGTCTCACAGAGCGGCGAGATGATTTGCAGACAGGTGCACACGCTGCTCTCTGTCTCGCTGCTTTGCTGTTGCTCTTTTCAGTGAAAGGAAGGGAAGAGGGAAGGTAGCGCCGCTAATAAGTTCAGTTCTATCCATCGGTTGCACTTGGTACGACAAGGGTTACTCCTGTGGGTGCCCCGACGTCACTCTGCCTCCCAATTACCACATTTACACACACATACACACACACACACATCCACTCATTCATTTATATTCAGGGAGAATTTTAAATGCTCTCCATTAAATTCATAAAAGATGGGTCGTTTTTTAAAACCATAAGTGATCTCCTCACCTTTTATACATTGTTATCTATACGTTTAAGAGCACATGCATTATACAGTAAGGGGCTGGAAATGAAAAGTGTCAAAGCAGAGGCTTGATTATGAAAAAGGAAATGCCAGCAATGCTAAGTAGAGGGAAATATTGCTGTCAGATTAGGCTTTAAGGGGAGAACTGAAACTTTTAAAATAGAAGCATCAACAAACTTAAATGAGAGATTGAGCTTGAACTTGTTACTTACGGTGTTTTCTCACAGTTTTAGCTAATTATGCTGAATTAAAGGGGGGGTATTATGCTATTTCAAGCTCTGTGATACCCGTGGAGTAGCTTAGCATAATGTACTGTTAAAAAAACTCTGAAGTTTGGTCCAATTCCCACAAAATCCTAGCACGGGAAACAGATTTCCATCTGACCTTATCCTGGTCGGGCCAATCAGAATCGTTTAAAAGCATTTCGATGTGATTACCCTACAAGACGGCACTTTTGGAGCATTTTCGTAAACAACAAAGACGGCAGTCTCTGATTCGGAAGGTTCTAAATCCACAGAGTTAAAGGGGGGGTATTGTGCTAATTTCAGGCTTCATATTTCACTCTGTGATACCTGTGGAGTAGCTTAGCATAATTTACAGTTAAAAAAACTCCTATTTTTCTCACACTGGTGCTCTGTGCAGGCCCTCATACAGCCTCTGCCTGAAACGACTCAATCAGCTCTGTCCCTTTAAGAAACCCCGCCCCTACAAGTCGCTTTCTTCTGATTGGCCAGCTCTCCGAAGCCTGCTGAGGCTGCACTTTGTGACATCGGTGCAGCATGTAGAAAAAACTGTGTGAAACCTCGCATTCACAGCAGCCTGCAGACTGAGCTGAGAAGCCTGGGGATTACTCCAACATACTTGTACCTACAGATTTGAAACTTCACCCACGTTAAGTCTGGACATAACATCATATATATATACGTATGTCTTCAAATGTGAAATAGCATAATATGCCCTCTTTAATAATACATTTCCTGCATGTTTATACAGTATTTGACTTTCATTTAGGAGCTAAATGACATTAAAAATGCTAAAATTCCAACACTTTCAATATTAATATACAATCCTCAGGTGACATTTTCAATATGCACTCCCAGAAGAACACGAGATAGTGGTGGGCGTCGAGTGCCTGCAGTCGTACGTCTCTGTTTGGCTGCTGGCACCTAAATGTCAACCTCTATCCTTGCAGCACTGAAGTGGAAAAGACTGCAAAGTTGCAGCCCTGAGACGACGCCACACGACTGTGAATGTGTCATATCGTCTGTTTTAATCAGCCGCTCGTCTGATTCCAGATCAGTTCATTACCTGCACACGGGGGCTCACAGAGAAGCCGGCATGGAGGAATCAAATCTGAACCCCCATGACACTATTAAGATAACACCCACAAAATAACTACTGGTGTTAGGAAAGGCGACAAAACCCTGCGAGTCATCCTCCAAATCCAAGCCTGCCTAATTCCTGTTAAGGTTACATGTGTTCCCCTCAATATTCTCCGCAGCGCCGAGCCTTTTGGAGGGTCATCTGATGGTGCCTGGTGCTGTAGTCGCTTCTGAAAGCAGGAAATGCCAGGCAGATAAAGCTGCTAGACTACCACAAACACACACACAGTGACATTTCAGATCTCTGGGAGCGTAACCAACAGTTATGCTCTGAATCCAAACCTTCCTCATTCATCTTCTTCTCTTTCACTATCTCTGAGAGCAGTCCTACAAATACCAAACTTCCAGCACGAAACTCATCGTCTGGCGCCTTTTCCGACGTTTGAAATGACTCATTTTAACTGTTAGACACGTTTTTGCTTTTGTCTAAATGGCCCCGGCAAATCAGCCACATCGGGCGGCCTTTTTGGTGGAGACCCCCTCTGAGATTATCACTCGCTAATGAAGTCATTTGAGTCAGGCGGGCACATTCCCGTCTCTGAACGGCCATTCACAAGCACCACAGAGACTCTCTGTGCTCCGGCAGATGCCAAGATGGTGATGGACGGATAAACAGACAAGGAAGCAAGAAAAGAAGTCTGGAGCCGGACAGCACGTACCCTAAACTATGTTGATACATAAATACATATCATAAAGATAATAGGAGGAGGAGAGGGGAAAATACGGAATAATGAAGACAGACGAAGGCAAAGGAGCCTGCTTTTTTTCCTCATGTATCTAAACACAAACATTCTTTGTCCACAGAATAATACGACCATTGAGGGAAAGAAGAACAAGACAGATCCAGGACTATTTTGACAGACGGAAACTGAGAGAGCAAAGCAAACAAGGAAGACAGATGTCAAAACAAATCAGATTCAAGTCCGTGTACCTTTGGATGAGAAAAAACAAAAGAGGAGTTCCTTCAGACACATTCAAAGAATTTCAAAATACCAGCATCACAGTGCATCCGCTAAGTTTGCTTCTTATAATAACGTCCTGTTGATTTTCATTCCAAAAGAGCTGCTTTGTATTATGATTTTAAAATGTGAAGACATCCTGCTGTGGACATTTACTGCCACCATCTCAGTATGAGTTGTTAGTATGTTCGTCAGAGATGAGCGTTGAGGGAGGAAGAACAGACGGAGTGAGGGAGTTAAAAGGGAACAATAGGAAGGTTCAAGGTTCAGCTTCATTATCATCATACAATACACGACTGTCTTATTAAATGCAGCTGTAGCCCCCTTAAAGCTACACCCACCGTAAATGAATACTTAATTACTCAACTATTTAAATCAGAATTGAAGTGTGTTAAAATAGCACTAAATGAATACATAAAAAAGTCAAGCTAAGATTAGACTTACAAGGAAGATGTACTTTTATACAAAAGGTTATTTATGTGTTGGGCGTCCAACGTGCTGCCAGAACTGCTTTAACGCTTCTTGGCATTGATTCTGAAAGTCTCTGGAACTCAAACTAAATCATCCAAAAATATATTCATTAATTTGGTTTTGATGATGGTGTCGGAGAATTCTTTCAATTTGATTCAAAGGATCTACAAAAGGGACAAAATGATCATACATTTTGACAACATAGAAGCGATATAAATATACACATATACTGTTTATACGTACACAGAATTTATGGAGTAGATATACACGTATACACACACAGCTAATGGTTTGGAGACGAGCATGAGACTGTTCCCAGTCCTGTAGTAGGTATCATACTTGTCTTCAAACCAAATTTAGTCTACCTGCCAGTACGCACGGATTTCCCTGTGATTTGACTCACCACGTCACAACTTAATGTCTCCTCGTTGTGGCGCTGTTACGACTGTATAGTCGTATTGTGTTTTTTTTATTGTTAGTTGTGTATTTGCCTGTGTTCCTTGGAGCTGATTGGCCAGTGTATCGTCAGCTTCAGCAGGTGATTGGCTGCGTCTGAAGATATTGGGCATAAGAAGTCGAAGTGACGTCACCGCAGCCGCATGGCTAAATACGCCATACTTTAACGGTGACTTTTGTGTCTTTGGCTGCTTGGGACTTGAGGGAAATGGGTCTCATTCATGTTGTTTCTCAGGCACCCGCTTATGACATGAATGAGGGTAACATGAACGGAAATTAATTGGCCGAAGAAGTTTATCAGATATTGTGATGTATCGTTATACGATTGTCTTGCAATATATCAATTAATCGCAGAATCGCTGTATCGTGATATTATCATTATCATGGGCCACGTACCGTGTATCGTATCGTGCGTCACCCTGCGATTCCCACCCCTACTAGTGATTAGTATTAAATATGGGGAATTAAAAGAGCAGGCCTAAATCTGAACACGACAAACTCTACTGGTGGAAGAAAAGACTCATATTGTGGCATTGCTATGAAAGAAAAACTGTTCCTGCTCAAATGGAAATTGTAGTAAATAGTAGTTTAATATTAAGCTTCCCTTTCACTATTTATGATACAATTTTGTTTGCAGTCATTGATGCACCAAGAGTTTGAACTCCATCTCAACTTGATCAACAATCAGACAAGGCACAGTAACCAAAATTATTTGCATCCAAAGCAAGCAGTGACCGTCCACCCGTTCCGACCGTCCTTGAGTGACCACAATTTACCACAAGACTGACAGCTAACAGTGACAGTCTGCAGAGTCAGGAGAAAAACAACCAAACACAAAGACAGACTCCAACAGAACAAGAAAGGAAGACAAATAAATGGAAGTAAGAAAGACATGAAATGAAGAAAGCCACACAGACAAGAGTCAAGACATGCGTGGCCCATCAAAAGGAACCCGACCGGAGGGGAAATATAAATAAAACACAATCATTAACCAGCTCTGCCACGCTTAACAAGGAGCTCGCAGAGACGAGGGAGGAGGAATAAGTGGAGGGAGCCGCAGGGTTGCTGCAGCAACTGAAATTAGAACCTGGGATAACAAGAAAAATGAGAATGTGTGGGACGACCCAGGTGAGGCAGACGCAGCGAGGGAATAGACGGAGAGAGAGAGAGACGACGAGATTCAAATAACAGCATTCAATCATGTGGATGCCGCAGATTTTCCTCCAAAATCTTAAATGTAATATAGAAAGAAGCCATGAATGTGCTCCTACTACGGTGTGACATCGTTTAAATAAAAAAACGCACACTTTTTTCACACACTGCAGCAGGATGATGTGTGAATGTTGGATCCAATCATGGCTGTGTGAATACTGCACCCAACTTTAGGTATTTATAGATACATTCTTCAACTTCTTTTACTTCCTGTTACTAATCAAGTCCATTTTATCTGTATAGCCACTAAATTATAGTGTCTCCCTGAGCGCGCCCACTGTAAAAGTAAATGATAATGATGCCTGAAAATTACTAAAATGTCATTATTTGATGATTTTTACAAGACTGATAAAATAAAAAGCACCACCTCAACACAGCTGACGGGGAAGAATTTAGCCGTGAGCAGTCATCAAGCACCTTTCTCTGTCGGCTCGGAGGTTGCCAAGAGACAGATAATGCCAACTGGAGGCTGGCAGTTTGTAAGGTCTGAATGTTAAGACCTAAAATGTCAATATTGGTCCCAAGGGAGGAGATAATTAAGGCATAAAGATCTAAAAGGCTTGTCACATATGGCTGGCCAGCTGTCACATCTGTCCGTTCATATTCATGCCGGTAACAACAGCGGCCTATACTAAAGCGGCAGAGTAATGGCTGAGCATTAAATGTCAGCTGACTGAGCTACGACTAAAGGCTCACACACGGAACGAGGACAAGGCTGGCATTTAAAACAATACACAAGCTCCACTTCTCATTTTAGACGTTCACTCCCGAGTGGGTTGTCTGAAAAAGATCTATTCCCTGTGGTTTTACTTCACACATCCCCGGTGTTCGGTGTTATGGAAGGCAGCATTGCAGAACCAACACATGAGCACAGGATTTAAGAGGAAAGAATTTAACTCTGCTGAATTCCTGCAGGATGTCTGATGGATACGTTTCCCCTTTTAAGGCAACAGGGTGTTGCAGTGACAATCCTTCAACTGAATGAACTTTAGGTGCAAACTGTCAGTGAGCGTGCGCCCTGCTCATGTGTTGGTGAACAAGGAACTGAGCAACAGTGAGATTAACTTCACGAGAACAATTGCAACTCATAGTTTGCTCCAATTCCTACAGACAGATTTCCAGCTGACCTGATCCTGGTCGGACCAATCACAATCGTTTAAAAGCTTTTCAACATGATGACCCTTCAAAAGAGCACTTATGGAGCATTTTCGGAAACAACCAACCATTGTTAGAAATTCACTGTGTTAAAGGGGCGGTATTCTGCTAATTTCTGGCTTCATATTTCACTCTGTGATACCTGCGAAGTAGCTTAGCATTATTTATAGTTAAAAAAAAACTCATTTTTCTCACACTGGTGCACTGTGCAGGCCCTCATACAGCCTCTGCCTGTACAACTCAGTCAGCTCTGTTTCTTTAAGAAACCCCGCCCCTACAAGCTCGCTTTCTTATGATTGGCCAGCTCTCTACAGCCTGCTGAGGCTGGTGTAGAAAAGACAGTTTGAAACCTGGCATTCACAGCAGCCTGCAGAGTGAGCTGAGAAGCCTGGGGATTACTCCAACATACTTTCACCTACAGATTTAAAACTTCAACCACATTTGGTCTGGACATCACACATTGTAAAATTATATATGTCTTAAAATGTGAAACAGCATAATACCCGCTCTTTAAACAAACTTGGAAGCAGTTTTCTTATGAACAAATAAAGTGTTGACTACTTAATCTACTCGTGCCAAATATCTGAGTATTATGTTGAACATAAGAGAGACCTTAATCAACATGTTGGAGCTAGCTACCTAGCATAGCAGGCTACTACTACGTCACATGATTCGTGGCTCTGATTGGTTGTTTTTGGTCTGCACTTGTTTAATACAAATCTTGCAAATTCAAAATGAACTGAGAGGTTCCAAACTAATTCGTTAAAGTGCTAATGATGTGGAAGTGATGTGATTGGATCGGAGATGAACAGCTAACAAAAACTTGACATGTTTACATTTCTGTGGTCATGTGGATAATGTCTCTCGTATTTTCCTGACCTTAACCAAGTAGTTTTAGATGCAGACACTGCACCAACCTTTAATCATAGAGTTGCCTAATTGCAAGACCTTGTATAGTTGGTCTCTGCCAGGTACTGACAACAGATCATTCTTTCCTTCAGGACTTGCTGCTCGTGGATCTAACAAAGAGCTGTGGCCAAAGAAAAGGACAATTGCTCTGCAGGGATAATGAGAGAATCTTTTCCGTGGCCTTTACAAACCACAGTGAGCTTGCTCTGGTCCAAACAGGGGGAAAGTAGCTACTCTGTGTATGCATCGCTTGCTTTCATTATAGCCATACACAGTTTTCAATTCAGCAGTAATCTATCCACAAAAGACAGGCGGGAGGAAAATTAGTCAAAACAAATCCAATTGCAGTGCGTGTCACTTCGGCACTCTGTGGACTCTTGGCTCTTTGTTTGCACTGAGCTTTAACACTACTTCTCTGTTCTGCTGCAGAGTTTAGAAATGTATTGAAAAAGCATTTCACTGCGTCTTGAGTTAAAGTTTGCCCTTGGTTCATTTAGCTCTGCATGGCTTTTTCAAGCATCAGTAAGTATCGGATGACAACATCAGTCTCCTTGAAGTCATAAAACTGCAATTTAGGGGTCACGTCTTGTAGATGAAGGTCTAACTCCAAATAAACTGTCTTGATGCTCAGTTCCATTTATCTAGTGAGGTGGGTTAGGTGGGTGTTTACTGAGCCTCTCCCTGGGATCCCCACTGTGTCCTGCAGGTTTTAAATGTGCTGGGATGCAGTTGCATGCACCACGCAGTAGTGACTGACAGGTCAGGTGAGCGCCGTGGTCCGCTCAGGCGTGCACATCCAGCTCCTCTGACTGATCTGAAGTGGCTTCAATTAACTGGAGCAGCCAAGTGTAAGGGAGGGGACCAGGAGGGGAGGACATCCCCAGACAAGCCTCTTGACAGATTTGGGGGGGTAAGATGAGTGGGGCCCTCTGACAGGTCCTCTAATGCCCCACCAACTCCAACCTTTCCCCATCTCCTCTTAGCTAATTACTAAGTATCCATATGGAGACACTTGTCACTGTGATCCCAGCAAATTGGCTGTAACTGCAGGGTCAGCAAGGACGGTCTTTCACTCGTGTATACACACATACACATGCTGTAGCATTCATCAATTTCAATGCCGAGAGTATCCTGAGAGAACAAAGGGAAATCCAATATCAGACACTGCCTCACACACATCCGCAGTACCATATCCATGTTGATCCTGCATGATGCTGTGTCTGCGTGATAGTATAAAGAAGAGGTGATTAAAATATCTCTGCATTCCTCAACAAATCCTTCACACTGATTTAATTTCATGGAAACTGCCAGGAGAAACACCTGTCTCACTTTGATTATATGAAGGTAAATCACTCTCCGAACATGCAGCCACATTGAGAAGAGATTTAAAGAGTGTGCCCTGTGTTTCCTGTGTCTCTAAATTTGTTCTACAAGATTCACTTTGTTAAAATGTTTTATGAACCGACCGAGCAGCTTACAAACCCATACACAGCAGCAGGCCAATGTGTCACATCAATAATGCACTATCTCTTACTATTTTCTTCTCAGCACACAGAAAAATGTGTCTTATGGCCGCTAACTGAATACAGTGTGCTATTTTACACTTTTTTTTTCATCAGGCTTTTGCTCTTGTTTCTTGCTGTTCTGGCTAGTTTTGCATTACCTAATTAACATGGAAAAGTTTTCAGGGGAGGCGTGAAACTCGCAGGCCTGCATAATTTCCCCTGAAGGATATATTTTATTCTCATGTTGGCACATCCTCCCTGCCTGCACTCTCATTTCCCCTTCTAAAAAAACAGATCCCCCTCCTCTCTCTTTAGTCTTTTATTAGAACTGGGTGCGATTTCCTCTTTTAAATGACGCCTGAATACAACCTGGAACTCCGCACAAAGCTGCCATTTATGTGATCCAAGTGTTTGCTGCGTCCTCTGTTCTCTTGCTACAGTGGTATCTTCCACTGGCAGCCTTTAGATCCTTTGTCACCTTCATTCTTTTGAAGGTTTTGTGTTTTCTATTCAAACTATCTACCTTATTTATCATTCTAGACCACATACTTACTCTTACTGGCTGCTTTGTTCAACGCTAGCCATCTGAGGATGCGTCTGTGTTTGTTTCAGAGAGAATACAAAAGTACAAGTTAGTAGCTCAATATTTTCCATGAAGTGTCTCCACCTTCAGTTCTAAAGACAACTTTAGCGCTATGCTGAATTCAAAACAACACAGTGTGTAGACGAGGGGTGGAAATTGGCGGGTATATTATGCTACAGTGCGGTTTGGTACGGTGTCGTACAGTACGGTGCGGTGTGGTACGGTGCGGTACGCAGCGGTACGGTGCGGTACAGTACAGTACAATACGGTACGGTATGGTACGGTACGGTGCAGTGCGATATGGTGCGGTGCGGTGCGGTACGATGCAGTGTGGTGCGCTGCAGTACAGTGCAGTGGGGTACGGTGCGATGCGGTGTAGTACAATACGGTACAGTACGATACAATACGATATGCAATACGTGGCCCACAATAATGATAATATCAATATACTGCGATTCTGCGATAATTGATATATTTCAAGACCATCATATTTGTCTTCACAAGATGAAGATACCAGATTAACTTTAGCCTGTTAATTTCCATTCATATTACCCTCATTCATGTCATAAGTAGTGACACGGCGAGTATAAATCCTCAATAATATTGATAATTACATTGCACTAGTCAGGAGAACGATATATTGCCGTATCAATATTTTGTTCTACTTCTAGTGTAGACCTACTGCAATATTTTTCTGCCTAATTAGTGCAATATCGCGATACAGTATATACACAAAAACATATTGCAAATGCTTGTGACAAAGTAATGATTAAAAACAGAACAAGAAGAAGTAAATATTTTTTCATTGGTGCATTCCTAATTCAGAGTTACAAAGTAAGATGAGATAAGATAGACTTTATTGATCCCCCATTGGGGGAAATTCACTTGTTACTTCGTACAAAATAAGGAAGACAAAAGACAATAAAATGCAATAATAATATTCATAATAAATATATACAATATGTACACCTTTCACTTATTGTGGATCACAATGTAAAACAAAGTTAACAAAAGAAATTAGAGCAAACATTTTAAAGGTTATTCTGCACACAACCTGCATGTGGTGTTTTCTTTGTACTATTAAAGTTTTGTTCAAATTTGACCATAAACATTATAATATTTTTCCTTCCTTACAGAATCAAATATGCCTAAATATATTGAACCTTAGCCTCTGTATTCTAACAGGTGTCATATCGCCTGATTTTGCCATTACACAGCCCTTAAAGAGACTGGACACTATGTAAAAGTTAGTTAAGAACTTTAAGTTGTTTCTGGTATTTACTTAAGTTTACAGCTTGAGTTTGATAACATGGTTTAAAACATTTTATATACTTTCTCAGGACCGACAGACACAATATTCAGTCGACTGTGTTCCTGTTTATCACTGAAATTCACTCAAATAATTGCAGCCTGAAAGAGTCTCTAACATCTCCCTACACAGACACACACACACACACACACACACACTATACTTACCATTCCCTGTTATTGATACAGACCAACGTGCCCCCCTTCCATCCCTAAGATCCTCACCCCATTTGGTACTCACCTAGATCAAAGTCCCTCTCACATCTGTTCCGCTTGCTGCTGCCATGACTCGCCAGCTGGACTCTGTCCGTCAGCTCTCTCTGTCTGTAGGTGCGTCAGTGCTGCACGTCTGTCCAGAACCCGGGCTTCTTGGCAGGCTGCAAACGCAAACAGCGGAAAGAATCAACAAGACTGGAGTTGTGAGAGCGCGCGTGGGTGTGAGCCAGTGCCTTATCATATTCTTGCAAGAGACTCCTTGTCAAGTTGACTGTTTGTTTGCGCATCTGTTATGTAGGAGACTTGAATACAGAACATTTTTCAGATTGAGTGTGTGCGCTGTCGGTGTGTGTGACAAAGTTATTACAAAGACACATGTTAAATGAAGACTGTGGTGAGGTTTACACAGCGAGGCGGAACAAAGTGGGACAGGGACTCCTCACGCAATTACACCCGGCATTAAAACACTAATCCAAACACACAAACTGTATCTGGACTGTATCCAAACAGCAAACTAAGCCACAGGTGTAAACAGAGCCGTGAAAGAGTGCAATCTCATTCCCACAAATCTAATCACGGTGCTTATAGTACTAAGATTCAATGCAGGCTTAATGCTTCCTTAATACTTTTTGGGGTTTATTTACACTGACCTATTAATAGGGATAAAAATCTTTGTGGATAGAACTCAGATGTATACGCTACATGTTAATGTGATTTATAAAGAGCCCGCAGAGACTCCGGTAACAGTGCAACCATCTGACAGAGCAGACACTCCAGCGTATAGAGGTTTGCGCCGGCAGTCTCATTAAAATCCTCCAATTCACTTTCAAATACCACCTCTACCTAAATAAACATGACCGAGGACGCTTAGTCATCCTGCACACGCCTGCCAACCGCAGATGAACAGGATTTCACAGAGCAGGCTGGCTGTGTGGGGCCGAGCGCTATTCGAGGAACGTCTGTGGATTATAACTAAATGTCTCAACAGGCACGACGATGCTCTCTGGGCTCATAATACAGGCGATACATAAAGATGCATGACATTTTAAGACATTTAAAGCAGAAAATGTTGCCTGATTGAAGTCAGTTTTCTTTTATAACAAGCTCATAAAGTGCATTTTAAAACTGGTGTCAGAGAAGTGAGTCGCCTCAGAAGCCACATAATTCTGACACTAGCACAAAGCCCGGACGTACCGAAGAAAGAATAGGGTACTTATACACTTAAGCTATTTGTATTCATAACCAGCATCCAAAGTGCCTGTGGGCCTGCACCTCAGAGAGAGCGCGAGGAAATGATCTCCATGAATGGACGAAATGTCTTAAGATCCACATGTTTACACGTACATACCAAGGAAATGTCAATCAGATGCAAAATACAGACGTTGATCCCTGAAAGAAATGTCAAAAAGGGAGGCAGGCGCTGTGATGTGAAGTGCGTACGGGCCCCGGCACCTTCTGATCAATAGCTCACCTGAAATGAATACGAGATCGCTCGCTCTGACTCAACAAAGCAGACGTGCATTCTTAACTTGACAACAGAATAGACGCGGCTCGGATCAATAGGCCACTTTTTAAAAAATCTATTAAATAAAAACTGGTTTGATGAAACGTTTTCAGCAGGCAGCATGGGGGCTGAGCATCCTGCCTTCAGTACAGTAAATCAGGACTTCTGCTGCTTTTGAATTTGGATATTTAGCAGTCAAAGTTGTGACTGTAACTTTAATACATTTTGTCTTACATCCTTTACAGTTCCACCATTAAAGAATGCAGTATGTATAAATAAAAGACTGGATATTTTCAGGTTACTGCACAGCTTTTGCATTGCAGGTTTATTGATGCTCTACGTCAACAGCTGTCAAACTGGTTGCAGTAAGACGTCAACAATGTTCAAGCTGGAGTTGACGCATTTAGTCTGCTGAGCTAGCTTTTCTACTTAAAATCCCAGGTTCTATAAATGAACTGACACTGAAATAAAATGTGAAAACGTAATGAAAATAAAAAGTCCAATATGAGCAGTGAAGCGCCGGTTTTTTTCACCCTGCACTCAAACGCCACACGTCACATTTACAGGTCGCTGTGGCAGCACGGAGAAAAAAGTAGGACCTGAATGCTGTCAGGTTTCACGTTGGCAGAACAAAAATTAGGAGATGCACCGCTGAACCGCCTAACTGCAAGGAGGGGTTGGCGTTTCACCACGATCAGAAGAATTTAGTACTGTGACAGCTCTACATCCATTTTAACAATCAATGAACGGATTGTTGATTTGTCAAGGAAAGACTCGAAATTGGTTCAAGACCCTCAAAAGTGAGGATTGTGGATTGTTTTTCGGAAAAACATCCTTTTTCAAGACTTAAAGTTGTAACCTCGAAGATCTCAGTTTCGTTCTCTTTGGCGGTGCCTATGGTGATAAACGGTAATTGCGGGAGCACGCTTCCCAGATATCCAGACAGTGTTGCATGTGTGACGTCCACGGTTGGCTCCGGTTGTAATTCTTGATTTTCCTGGCTGACGGTCGCTTTCCTTTTTAGACTGTTTGCTTCATCTGAGCATCCAATTTGTTTCTTCTTCTTTGGATTTTCACTTATTTTTGAAGTTGTATCTGTAGTCATCCATCTTCTTTTTGTTTGTTCAGCCATAGTAGATTACTGTTTACTCGCAACACTTGCAGAGACCTGAAAAGCAGCCGCTTAGCTCCGCCTACCCTCTCTGGCAGACCAACCACTGCTGGGTGATGGAAAACGCGTCACTAACTGGGCGCCGCTTGTGATTTCTTCTGCAAAAGTCGCACCAGACACCCAGTCTGTAATACTGCAAATGCAAAGGCTTTCATCAATGGGCCATACGCTCAATCACCATTGTGCTACCTCATTCGGCGATAGATCGGGACTTAACAGACATTTATTTACATGAAAATCTTCAAGATTACTTCAAAAAGACTACTTGTGTGACTCCTTATAGCTCAACTCAGAGCAAATGTTTTTTGGTAGAAAAACATGGATGACGGACATATTGTGAGCTTTTACCAAGATAAGCCTCGCTGCTAGCTCCCCTCAGTTGTTGTTTTTGTTAACTTCCAATGATTTTTTAAACCAAAACCAGTTGTTGTTTTGGAGGGTTATAAATTATGGTATTGGATCAGTGCACTCACAGGCTAACATGCCAATACCCAATACAGCATGTTAGGGTGTATCCAAGGCTGAACCACTGGTTTTAAAAAGCAACTGTAAGCTACAAGTCCAGCAACAGATGGAGGTTAGCTTCTTACGGTTGAACATAGTGGAACGTTAAGCTGCTTAAAAGTCAGATCTTTCCCTCAAATTGGGGGAGGTTAACACTAATTTAAAGGAGAGTTGCTTTAGGAGTTCAAAACTTCTAAAAAGGCAGAGGCAAACTTCTAAAACCTTTTGTAACAGGTTTAAAACTTAATATTTGAGTTTTTAACTTCCTTCTGCTACGAGGCGGCTGATGACAATGTTCTTTCTCCCTCATTGTTTAACTTGCGGTCATTGTTTCTGTAGTCCATACTTGTTGTGTCCAATATTCACAATATTCAAAGGGGTGACAGTGGTTTGTGACCACAGGAAATGAGGTATGACCTGAAGCTTGTAACATCCCCATAGAGGGTTTGGAAAAGCCGCATTGGAACTCAACTCTGTGCCCTTCCCTCTTCTCTGTCCTGTGTCGGTGCCCTCCTCTGACTCTGGCGGTCTCAAGTGGTCAGTTAAGACGAAGACAGATGACAACAGACAATCCAAGCAGTCATGACACCGAGGCCTGACTGGCTGACCCCAGCAGCATGAGACCGCACGGCCTGTCTGGGAAAAAGAAGGAAAGAAAAGGAGGATAGGGCAGGAAATCAAATATACAAGAGCAAGGAAATAGAAAGCAGAAAAAAGAAACACAGACAAGAAACAAAGGGGTGAGGGCAGGATGAAAGATAGGTTGATGTACAACAGGCTGATGAAATAGAGCAAGAAAGACAGAGAGAGAAAGGAGTGCAACAATAGTCTGGGAACAAGAGGAACAAAAAAAAAGGAAACACTGAAGGGAGGGAAGACAAATTAAGCAGAGGGCAGAGAGGGACAGGAGGAGACAGGGGGAAGCCCAGAGAATAAAAAAAATGTCAGAATCAATTCTTGTCTAAAAAAAGGGGAGAATTAAGGAGGAAGAAGAAAGGCTCGCTGCTTTCCGTCTCACCGCTCCGAAAACCTGCGCCGACTTAAAAAGACCAATATGTAGAAAGGAACAAAACGCCAGGGGGTTTACATCAAGCGCTTCACTACATTGAAAAAGAGCCACAGAGGAGGAATAACTGACACAATTAAGAGCATAACTGTCATCACGGCCAATCAGCCCAGTGCCGCCCACACACACAGAGCGATAGACCCATCATGAGCAGGGATGAAGGCATGCTAATTCCCTCTAGCAGTGCAGCTCTGACTGCTAATAGTGAATACCAGATTCCTTAAAGGCTTAAAGGCATTCTAATGCAACAGAAACACTTGTAGGAAATCCAAATCGCAACATGTCCCCGGCTCCTTTGCATTCTGGGAGAAAAGCTGACATTCAAACATAATCCTGCTGACATGCAAAGCAAGTGCAGCCAAGTCCATGAAGCACATGTGCACCAGAGGAGGAGAAAACCAATCACAGGTGGATGCATGCTCCCGCTCAATAAAATACAAACCACATTTAATGAGCTCGTCCACAGAGACATTTCCTCTTCCATTCCTCCACAAATATTGCTCATTTTTCCCCGGCCCTACCTCCGCCTCCTTTTTTCATTCTGAATCCACTTCTCTGCCCCCATCTTTTTTTTCCCTCTCTCTCTCTCTCCCCATCCAAAACAACAGCCATTCCAGAAGGCCCATCAATCTTCTTCAATGAGACCCGAGTGCGGGAGAGTGCCAAGGCTACAGCAGATTACTATCTCTCCTTACCCCCACTCAACACCTGATAACATATCGAAGGAGAGGACGGGCAGACGGAGAAGGCAAGGAGGGTCGAGAGCGAGCCACAGAAACAATCTGAGATAGCAGGCGGACACATTGGATCTTAAAAGGCTCAAAGCACCATTAACAGCAGAGGCTTGTCAAGTAAAGGAGCACTGCGGCTGAATTTAAAACTCTAATCCTAACTGGCAACTCCAAACCTGACCCGTCATTCATTCCCACAGAGCTCAGCACATGGGCAGACATGAGCTACATGTCTGCAGCTTTCACGTCTCTTAACAGCCAGATATAGTGGATTATTTGAATTCATTAGTTATTGATTTTAACTGTTGATTATCAGTTAATCAAATGGTTATTTTTTAAATTGATCTGCTGATCTGGTTAATGTTGGAAATCCAAATAATCCCAATCACCAGCTCACAAATCCAAGGTGATCTTTTAAAATTGATCGATAAATGAATGACTATAAGTTGCTGCTTAATTTCCTGATTTATGGTCGGTTAGGGTTGAGGTGCTGCAGCATCTTTTTTAATCTGATTTGAGAATCAAGTGTAAATTTGATGAGTGATGTGGCTTTACGATATTTCAAACTGTCAAAAATATTCTCCCTTTCTCAGCTGTGACGGCAGAAACTCTATTATTAGTCTATTAATGTTCACACTGTGCATCCATCCGGATGATGTAATGTGTTTGACACAGTGAAAACAGGTACAGGCTTTTAACTTTATTAATCTAATAAATCCTTGAAATAGTGGCGCTGCTGTTTGTGAAAGTTTAACTGCAAGATTCTTTTTAAACTGATGTTACGCATTCACCTCATAGACTGTATAGCCGCTTTACCAGTGGTCCAAAAAAAAACACCTTCTTGGTAGGAAAGTTTACAATCGGCATTCAGACCCGGGTCAAATGACTCTGCAGTAGGGATGAGGGCCAAATACTCGAGTACTCGTTATTGACGTCATTATTCGAGTAACGTTACACAACTCGCGCACCTGCGCATGCCTTGTTTTCGGCTAAAGTAGTTTAAAGTTGCTCCCATTAAGTGTTGTGGCTTCCGTGAGACGGCTTCCGTGAGCTGATGGCGTTTGTCGAGCCGGAGTGCAAGCCACCATCACGCCGGACAACAGCTACGAGAGTGGAAAAAATGTGAGTTACGTGTTAAGCAACACAGAACAGAAGTACATACAGTCCCCTACCTCTGTGACGTTTGACAACGGAATGTAACAATTCATTGAAGGGCACGTTAAGGTTGTTCAATAAATGCATTTGAAATTGCACTTGCTTTCCATTGTTGCCTATTCATTTACATTAATGTAAAAGTGTTAGTTAATGTTCTCTTACAGGCATATAGGCTACTATTTACGGGCTTGGAGGTCCGTGTCCAACGTATGTTTTTTTTTACGGTAAAAAAATATATCATTTGCGAGAACTTGATTACTCGTTCATAAGGTAATTAGATTCAGCTCCAATCGGCTGACACAATACCCGGGTCGACACACTATTCTCCGCTCCCTTATCAGCGCGATGCTATGACACGCACAGCTACATATTCCGCCTGTCTCCGTTGTGCTAGTTCATATATTTCACTGAAAAACACAGAGCTGTTGAGGGGCATCAGGCTTCATGATCAAACAAAGTTTCATATCACGTCATGGCATGCGAAGCCAGGGTTGCCAGGTCCGCGGTTTTCCAGCAGAATTGGGCTTCTTTTGAACTGTTGCTGCAGGCGCAAGGTCCCCACACTTCACACAGCCCATGCGACAATTCTGACTCTGTGTATGTTGGGAATGTCACAGACACATATTGGGTTTCATGGCCGGTACTAAACGACCCAAGGCCCGGTATTGGTCCACGACCCGGAATTTGGGAACCCCTGCTTTAGGTCACGGCAACATGTGATGCACAATTCACTTCCAAACTCAACGCTCATTAATGCCCCTTTCACACATGCACTTCACAGACCTGTCATAGAGGCTAGTGGGGTCTGGGGATCCCCAGGATCCCCAGCATTTGATTTTCACTGTAATTCCATCCATTAATCACACAATGCCGATGTAGGACTTTTATGGTCTAAAACCTCTAAAAGGAATAATCCTTTCATATGAAAGACCCTGGGACAAAATCTTATCAACTGGGGGTCTGTGGTCTAATTTGTGTCAATTTAGGGGTCTTGACTTGAAAGAGTTAGTGCCACGAGCATGCCTGTGAGTAAACAGGAAGAAGATAGCTGATATTATTTACTAGAAAAGACACCTCAAGCAAACAGTTGTCAATGCATGTGGGTGTGTTACAGAAAGTGTTAGGACCTGTATCTACAGCTTCTTGATACATAAAGACTTTAGAGTAAGTAAGTAAGAGTAAGTGTGTAAACATGTGTGTGACGGAGCATTGACACTCACAAAGGTGGAGAAGCCAGAGCCGTGACCTTGCAGCCGAGAGGGGTTTTTTTAACGAGCCGCCTCACTGCCCCTGTGTGTTGCAGTGTAATACACAAACACACACACTGTGTAACGCCAGTAAATCCAAGGCTGTCGGGGTACTTCTGAGGAAAGCAATGAGAGAAAGAGATGGGATACATGGGAAAGTGTGGAGGAGAGATTTTGCATAGAAAATTCTCCCTTTAGCAGCTAACACAGGTGTGGTGCAGCAGAGGCTGTCTGTGATCTCCTATTTCCAGACTGTCTGCACTATAAATATACCAAAGAGTAGTACTGTGCTGTGCAGCAGCTTTTTACGACCCATGTGTACGTCCAAAGCAAGGTGATGACCTCTAGTGGCTGTAGTAATTATAACAGGAGAAAACTCAGGTGACATGGAGCAATTTAGGGTGGCGACAGATGGGTCAAATACACAGAGGATTTTCAGCCAGGAGAATAAAGTTGTCAAATGTACATTGATACTGTTTAACGCCCCTTACGTCAAGTACATAACTGACGTGCATAATTACACTAATGTAAGTAGCATACTTGTTTTAACCCGAACTACAATCTTTTAAAACCTTAAACAAGTAGTTTGGTGCCAAAACGTGTAGATATGAAGACCAGTTGTCTGCCTTCCAAAGGGTCCGATACATACTGCAATACATCGGCTTCAGTGTTAGTCGATACCATGGACTGTATAAAAAGATGGACGACAGGACAGCTCCCTAAAAGTGAAGCCAGAAGATCTCCATCGCCCCCTGCTGACTGGCTGCAGTACAGGTCATAAAGTCTGCCTCCTCCATGTGAACAGATGGGACATGAGTCAAACTATATAATCAAAATACATGCTAGATACATTTTTCTGTATTTATAGTTAGTTCTTATCATGCTGATTTACGTCCAAGTTTATTTTTAATTAGTTATTTGATGCTAAAAAAAGGATGATTGACAGCTCTGTTGACAAATACGGCTCCTGCAGCCGATCAGTTCCGGATTAGCAGAGTGGAGGACAAACGGCGAAAGGAGACGTAACTAAAACGATCACTACAGTCGTTGAAGTTTCCATATCTGTGAACGTTAACCTCAGACCAACACAAGAAGCTGTTCGCCTGTTAAATACACTGATCTTTCGGAAAGCTTAGTGTGTGTTTTGGTTTGCGGAAGTGGCTACGGTGGCTCCACCCACCGATCTCTACCGCGCAGCTCTGGCTCCAATTGAGGCCACCATAGCAAGATGGCAGGGCCCGTCACGGGGGGTATGTTGGCTTCAATTTCGTACAATGACAGCAGATGGAGACATGTCATCATCTTTATATCCAGTCATTGGGCAATACCGAGTACTCCTCGCATACTTTAATTAAATAATACATAATATTGGTTGAAAAATACTGATTACTGACATTTTGCTAGCTTTAACAAACATTACACTCTTTGCTAGCACCACACTGTTGTAGTTTGTTATTGAAACATGATAATTTACCTAAAAGCAGTTGACTTTTTGGGCTAATTTGGTGTGGCATCCGATTGTTGCAGTGAATGGCATTTTCACATTTTAGGCAGCATCAGAGGCTGATTGAATTGGAACAACTCTAGAAGGAACAATCGACCTGTGCGGTCATTTGGGTTGAAGGAATTCATGCTAATTTCCAACCCCACAGTCTTCTCAACAGCGTGCGACCAATTGTAATCCAAGGCCACAACGAGACCACCGCGCCAGCTCTGACATCTACATCCACATTGAACATGAAAGGGCTAATTGCCATGCTGCTTTCTCACAGAGGAGAACTTACATGGGGGAGTTTTGTCGGGCTTAATAAACTCTCCTTGCACAGCACTGTTGAGGAGGAAGGTTAAACTTAGAGCTGTCTGTACAACTGTCCCCGAGCAGCAGCAGCGATCTGACGGGGGATCAGCGTACAGCGGCTTCTGTTAGGCCTCTGCTCCACACAGCGACAAAGACAAGGAGGAGGTGGGGGCAGCGGTGGGGCTCAGCCCGGCGCTAAAGACTTTGACACTAACATAATCACTGATAATTGATTCGGCTGGTGAGGAAGGTGTTACATTAAAGGATAAAAACGGCAGCGGCGGTGGCAGCAAAGCACTGGGGCTTAATGCGAGCTGATGGAGCCGACGCCGCCTGTCGCACGCCTTCTAATCACACGAGAAGTGAAGATTTCTGACGTATTTCAGAGAGTTGGAGAGGAGATGTATACACATATCATCAAATCACCATCAGCACAGACCCGCTCAGAAACCCTCAAAGGGGCTTTGATCAGCAGCGGTCCGAGGAAAGCGAAGGGGGCACGCGGTCCAAGGACAGCGGAGAGACAGAGGAGGAGGACGGAGAGGAGACAGCGGTCCATCGCTGCTGCGGGACGACCCTGAGAAATCACATGACATGGTGTTACTTATAGAGCTCAACGTAGGCGATAACCTCGTATAAACCAGTGACCCTAATAAATATAGACAGAGCTGATTGTACTTCCAACACTGAATATTAAACATGTTTGGGTTGTGGACTGTTGGTCAGACAAAACAAGACTTAAGGCTGTACTTACTCTGAATTATGTCAGCTGAAAAGGTTCTGGTTGGTTAATATATTCTGGTCTGCAACGCATCTGCATATGTGTCATGTTTTAACGGCAAGACATATTTTTCCTGAGGTTTCCATAAGCACCAGCTGTCAGAAGAACATCAAAACACTTTAAACTTTCTTAATGTTTCAAGTCATGTCAGGTAAAGTTCTTTTCAGTGTTGACTTTACAATATAAAGCAAACTTAAATAAATGCAGCCTGTACAAGATGTTCAGAAGTCAATCTGTTTGTTATTAGCTGTATATTTGCTCTGCATTGTACTACTGTAAATGGAGCCTTAAAGAAGGTAATATTGCGGTTACACTTTAGCTAATGTTATTCTCATTAGCTTTTGTTGTAACAAACCACTACCTGTGCAGCCCCTTTCCCACTGTTTATAAAAAAAACGCTAGCACCCGGCTTTTTTGCTGAATGGGAAAGGTTACAATCGACATTCAGACCCGAGTCAAATGACTCAGACCCGGGTAATTATCGACCTCAGCTCCGATCGGCGTTGACACAAAACCCGGGTCGACACGCTAATCTCCGCCCCCTTTCCGGCGGGATGCTATGACGCACATTGACACCACTTCTTGTCATCTCGGCTACAAATTCCGTCCGAGAAGCGCTCGAACATTTGTCTGCGCTGAATTTGATAAACAGACTGTAATAGATACAATAAAGACCTAACCACCATAACTTCTTCACCGGCCTCCATGCTGCTTACCAGAGAGTATTATATAAGATCTTTCTGCGACCTCAGACGGTGACGCAGCAGAAAACAGACCAAAAGGTGGATACTCCACTGACAATGGGAAAAGAGACAATAGGCACTTGTTAGTGGGTTTTCCCAGGTCTGAAAACCACATGTCAACGCAGCAATTTTGGTGGGAAAGGGGTAGAAGTGACACTTTCAATGGTCTACCTGACGTTACATATTTGACATATTTAACCTGCTCCACCTGTGATTTGACCTAAAAACCAGCTTCCTAACGTGCAGTGCAGATCCTAGTCCCCCTCACGCTTTGTTATTAATGTGTAATGGAGACACACGAGGTAAGTCTAGTAGCAGGGACTGGGCTGTGCCTCGCTGCTGAGTGAACTGATGAAGACGGAGGGCTCCCTGTAGCCTTACAGTCAGAGCGCTGATAAATCAGCCCGCCTCCATCCTGTCCCAGACTGCAGGAAGTGTGTTCATGAGAATCAGCATGGACGCCTGCTAGACTGGAACTGACAATATTAAGTGGCAGTGTAACCATTTTCATGAACACAGGGAGGCAAAGAGCACAGAGGAGCAGCAAGGCTGCTATTATGTCATCCAATAGTATCGCTCCTCCTCTACAGCACCAACTGAATCCCCATTCCCAAATTAAAGGTTGCTGAGTACAAACAGCATGAGACAGACACACAAACACACATTTCCACCTTGTGCTGCAGACATAAACACACATTGCCTCATGTCGAAAAGTGGCAGGGAGGAGATCAAAGACTTTACAGATGTTTAACAGAGGCAGAGGAGCTCCTTCAGAGGTGCACTGCAGGGGTCGGATATCTTACAGAGGAGCGAGGGAGGAAAGAGGGAGAAAAACTGAGTAATGGCAAATAAGAGGGGGAAAGGGGAGCAGTGAAAGCCGCGGGCTGAAGACAGTAGGGAGGGAAAAAAGGAAGACGGGGGATGACGAGTAAGTGAGAAAATGCAAATGAGAGGCTGCCGAGCAAAGTGGAAAGAGAGGAGAAAGAACGTGAGAGATGACTATAGGGACTGTTGGAACAGAATCTGAGGAGCAGAACAAAGCTGACAATGAAAAAAGTGTGCGGGGGGGCGGGGAGCACAGGAGGAAATGGCAATGCATGAGACATGACGTGCACGCATCGCAAAGCCTTTTTACTGCTAAAATGGGCCGGATGCTTTCTCATATGTCCTTCAAAATGAAGTGTTAGAGGCTGTGGACATCACAGCACGTCGTGTTCTAAGAAAGGGAATGCAGGAGACACGGAGAAAAAGGTAAAAAGAGAAGGTATAATAACAGGGAGATGACCCCCAGAGAGGCGGCCCTTGGCATCTGCTTGTCACAAGGCAGGAGCTCAGGGAGGAAGAGGAGTGTAGGCAGCAGACTGGGGGGCAGCTCTTTTTCTCAGTCTGTCCTCCACCAGCAGCTGGAGGCTAAACTTAAGCTCCGCCAGCAGCCGCCAGGGAGAGAGGAGAGGCCTCGGGAAGGGGTCATCTGCAATCGAAGACCAAAACAAAACTTATATACGCACATCTGCATCATTAGCGGAGGAGCCCAGAGTCCCAGGATGTCAGAGCAGATCCCTCAGAAACGTGGCCACCACAGCGCCTGTGCACACAGACATCATCGACACAATCACCAAACAGCGATGTCAGCCTCCTCCTCATGAATATTCATCTGCCTCATTAACACTCAAGTGGGGGAACACAGCATATTGCATGAGACTCCCGTTACTTGGAGAGAGAGGGGAAAGGGGAGGAAGAGACGGGACACATGGCGACCGTAGAGGATGCAAAGGGGAAGAGAGAAAGCCTTCTTTTCACTGCCAGCAAACTTTTTTATGAATCTCAAGAGTGGATGGAGGGAAAAGAGGGGGGGGATGTGTCCTATATTGTTCTGGGAGCTGATACCCTCCTGTCGCTTTTCCTTATGAAGCCAGACCGGGGCGTTGTGAAAGCAGCGTCAGCAGCAGGGACAGCACAGCAGGAGCACAGGATGGGGAATTACAGAGCATTTTACCCTGCAAATCCTCCAGCAATAAAAGCTCCAAAACAGCTGCAATTTTTTCTGCTAATGTCTGTGTGTTCACAGCGACGACCAAACTGTAGGGGATATGTGTGGATACACCTGAACACAAGCTGCAGCAGCACAGACAACCATGCAACCACTCGTCCTTGTTCTTTAACAAAAAAAAACACCCCTTCTTGAACAGAGACACCGATTCTCTGTCACACGCTTTCTCTGCCAACAGACACACATGCCGACAGATATGACCAAACATGGCGAGAGGATTATCTTCTCTTTATGTTGTAATGCCAGTGAATCTCTTAACAGGAGCTGCCAACAGGGGAAATCTCCCATCCTGCAGCTGTGTCCTCAGAGAGAGTCTGGAAGTGTAGAAACAGCAGACTCTTATTTCCTTGACTTTTTCTCTGTGGCTTTGGTGGCAGGAACGGTTGGCCACTCGGGGAGGAGGAGCTGAGGCAAAGTCAGACAATGCCCCAAATTTTTTACCCCACCAGAGTCACTCCGGTCCTTTAAAGGGCACTGACAAAAACCAGCGGTACAATAATTGGACCCGGTCTGTGGAAATCAATACTGCTGCTTACATCAGGGGCCCCCGCCAAGGCTATTTCATATTCCACCTTCTACACACCATTTCTGACAAAAAAAAAAAACCCTTCAATTTCAGAACGGTATGAACTATTGATTTCACAGCCACGACTCTGCCTCTGCCTCCGCCCGTCCGCTCTCTTTGCCAGTCCCCTCGCGTTGACACCAAACTCCTCTCCAACTCTCTGTTAGAAGGAAACAGGAGCATTGAGGAAGGTGGAGTGGTCCTTACATGTGACTTTCACAATTTTTGGAGCATGTAAATCCCTTACAAGTGGCTTCTCATGGCTTCATGTCAAATGGTTAGAGGCAACGAGAAGTGTTTCATCCTTTGGTAACATGAATTATGAACCACTGTGATGAATTTGCTTCAAATGCTTGTCAAAGACTCAAAAGTAAGAATGGAGCTCTTCTTTATGCCGTTGCTCATATGGTCTTATTTTAAAATGGGCTCAGTAATTACCCTGACAGGAGTTAAAAGTTAAGGGTTAGGTCTTTAAAATGTCAAAAAAAATTGGAGAAATGGTCATCTCTATTTCCAAGAGACCAATCGGACGTCTTCAAATTGCTTTTATTGTTCAACCAACAGAGTTAAACCAAAAGACTCTTTATGACAGTCATAAACACGGTGTAGTTTTCACTAAAGCACTGGACACTTTCTGTCCACTTTAGGGCATAATTCATTACGCCCACTGTCGTCATTATTTTACTTAGACCCCCTCCAGTGAAAATCAAGTGTTTAACCAGGGGTTGACAATGAGCACAATTTTCCACTGTAACTCTGGGCCGGTAACTTTCCAAATTCACTGGCCCTGAGATCATTTGTTTTTTCGGATTTTTTCTGCGTAAAATTCAGTTTCTCCTTATGTAAGGGTTCTTATTACTGAATATGTGTTCAGTCAATTGTGGAACTATTATAAACTTATAAAAATAGACCAAAATAAGCATTTGGGTATAAAGAGGCTTCCTCTAACACTCTTGGTTCAGCAACTCTGACACCTACATGAATAAGTAGTAAGAGCTGCAGCTGCGGTACTGATAAGCTGTACCTACCATTTTTGACGCTGTTCAATGTTGTATGTTTAATTAGCATGAGCAGCCTGTGAGAGTAATTTTTTTAAACAAAATCGTACCGTCTCCTACTTACTGTAGCCTTTAAACAGTCCCCACCACTTCCGCTCCATGAACGGTCTGTTTATGTAGCCACAGCGCTAACGTGCACTGGTACGAGCTGCAGCTGATAACAGGAATACACACATTCGCCACCTCACGTAACGGCCTGTCTGAAAAACGAAAACGTGTGTATTTATACTAGTCCACGGTAGCTTGCTAACGGCAATTAGCGTGTTTTAGAATGACAGCTGCTCTGTCGCGAGTGCAGCAAGTAGCGTGTAAAGTGTTGTTGACAGCAGTAGCCATTCTGCGTAGAAAGTAATTAGTCCCTTCCTTCGAAACTGTGAATCTCAGGAGGGCTACTATATTGTTTACACTGTGGGCTTGTGGATCTTACTGGCACACCGAGCCAGTTAAATGCTTAATCTCCTGGCCTGGTGGGTGAAAAACATACCGTCAGGCCACCGGGCCAGTGCTTATGTCAAGCCCTGTTAACCTTGTCTCCATGTGCTACAAGACATATCATGGGCAGCATCAGCAGTCATCTCCACGGCTGGGCCTGTCTGCTTTTAAACTGCAGTGTACCAAGGACAGGCTGAACAACACGTTTTCAGACTGGCAGGTTTGAGACGTCACAAACCTAAGGAGCCAATCCCGTTAATGGACGGAGTGACGCTATGCATATCATGATGTGTAACCTATGGCAACCACTTCGGCGATGTGCGAGCCAGCTGTAACTGTCATCGTAATATTTGCAAACTCACTACTGATGACTAACTTTAACGTTACTACTACTAATGACTACATTTCAAGCTAGCTAAGTTTAAACAAGTTGCCACTGAACGACGGCAGAGACGTGTTTGGTTTTCATGACGGAGGGGGTGGTTGAAGATTTGCATGGTGTCATTTTTAACGAGGGAGAAGGAGGAGATGCCTCGGAATAATTTTTACAAGGCAATTAAACATATTTATTATTTCAAGCAGAGCATTTTACATTTCTTAAAATATGACAGGTGCTGGTATTTAATAATACCCTATTCAAGAGCCAAATCACAGAGCTGGATGTGGTAATCAACCTATTGGGATGGGTCACCATTTTCACGCTTGAATGCCAAATGATTGAATGAAAATTCAATCTACTTTTGGGCAGCGACACATTAAACAAACAGCGCTGTAATTAATTCATATTCACAGGGCTTCTCCGGGTCACGAGTTGTGCTGAGCAGCCTGGCAGAGACCGGGGACCTGACCAGTTCAAATCGCAGGTCCAAACTCAGCATGCATGCATGATTTAAACACATCTAAATGGCAGATGGCGAGAGAGCTGGCTTGTGTCTGGCTCGGAGACAGAGGCGGTGATGGAGGGGAAGCGGAGGGCGGGGCAGCGTATTAGGGTGAGGAATGGCTTGGCTTGTCTTTAAGATTACTTTTCCTCTTAAAACATTCACTTCATCTGTGTCACTCCTGCTCCAAAGTTGTTATTGGAAAATAGGAAAGGTGGAAAACCATTCGATGCCGGCACTGTCTGCATCAGTCACACACTGACACACACATACACACAGAAAACACATTTCATCCTCCATATCCGAAACAGCCAATAGCACTGGCAGGCATTTGCGACCTCAATCCATATTTCAATTTCCCTCCTCTCATGCAAACTAATTCAATACTTGTTGCCTTCCCTCACAAGCGATCGGCAATGTGAGAAATGAGCTTCTTCTCATGCCGCATCTATAAAAGGCCCAATCAGAGACGTTTTTTGAGTGGGCCTCTGCCTATATCAATTATGTGTTAGTAGGCCCGCACAGGCAGATTCTTGGAACTAGCATTAGAGGATGGAAAATCAGGGCTTTGCAGCTTCTTCATCCAAAATGCAAATGACTTTTCTCCATATTTCTATGTACTCAGAATGCATTCAGCCCACATTATCTGCATTTCAAACTCGTGTTTTACATCACACACTGTCAGCGCTGAAGTCAAGAGCTTCACTTCTCATGTTTTAAACCAATTAAATAAGCATTCGAGGAGAATCGTGGTATTTCTAAACCTGGGCACTATTTTTATATATTTCATGGCCTTAAAAGGTACAAACTGTTTTTGAATTGCTTCAGCAGATTGCTTCAGTGGGCCGCCACGAAATGGGCTCAAATGACTGCAAGAAATCCTTGACAGCAAATGTGCCTAAATAAAGTTTGCCACTAAAATTGTTTGTTTGGTTATTCTCAGATCACACGGAGGGGATACTTGTGCTTGACCTTTTTTGTTAAAGGGGTCGTATCTTTTAAACGGATATTCTCATATTTAGCATGGGTTTTGCATTTTGGGGTGTTTATTGTTCACAGTGAGTGAAAACTGCATAATTAAAAAAAAAATTTTTTTTTCAGTTTAAAAATGTCGCCTCTGATATGGGCCGTTCAGAACAGCTGCAGGTTTCTACACAGAACCTTGCTTTCGCTGAACTCAACCAATCGTCATTCACTGTCAATCACCTCAGGCTGCCATCTTGCACTAGCTTGTAGTCAAGTCGTTGTCAAGGTTTCAACTTACCATTCCGATACCTCCTGGTGATTCTGGCTTGGACATATAAGGCCGAATAACTGATCCTAGAGCAGCCATGATTTCTGCTACTGTCTATTGAAACAAAAAGGGAGAGGACTTACAAGGTGCAGACAAAACTAAAAAATTAATTAACAAAAAGATAAAAAGGCAACAAACAAAAGCTTACTGTGAACAGTCCAGGTAAAATCCAACAAAAAGACCCAACTGAAAGGTAGAACCAATCCAACAGAAACACAGGGAGGCACAAGAAAGTCCAGGTAACAGCTTCGGGTAACAAAGATAGAGGATGACTGCGGAGCTATGACAAACGACAAGGATTCAGGACAAAGACGACGACGAACTGACCCTGAAACAAGGGAGCACAAAGACGAAATAAACTTGGGAGGTGACGCTAATGAGACACAGGTGAGACAATCAAGAGGCAGGTGAAAACAATAATGGCAGGGCACATAAACAAACAAAAGGGAAAACACCCAAAGGCAGGAAGTGGAACATCACAAGAGACAAGGTGTCAATGTAAAACAGGAAATGATCTAACCCATGAAACACAAATGAAATGCAGAACTAAAGCAGACTAAATGACAAGAACACAGATTCAATTAAATACAAAACTAAAAAACAAGAACTAATGACAACAGGAGATAAAGTGACAGAGCAAAACGGGACACAACATCTGATCCCCGAAACACAAATCTAAAACTCAATAAAACTAGAATAACTCATGACAACAACTTTGGAGTGACAGTGCAGTGAGGCCGCTCCCCCACATGGGATCGCACACGTAGGGGAGGGGCCGTCACTCCAATTACTGCCAGCAAGTCGTGGCCAAGGTCTAACCTTTGAATGGCAAAATGGCTTGTTCGTTTCAGAAGGAAGGAGAGGCTCCGAAAAATAATTAAATTAAAATATGTATACAATTATTAAAACGAAACAAACTTTACCAACATGAATCAAACACATCGCTAAAATTTGTCCCTTTTAACGTAAGTTTTAAAAAAACAGCTGTTCGATGGCTCTCCTCAAAGCCACCAGATTCCATTGAAACAAGACTAGGTCTCTATCTTTTAGTTTGTTTGTGTTATTGTGTGACTTTTGTGTTTTAAATGGTGGGATCCTACTTAATATTTGTGAACAAACAAAACCAAAAAACTAACAGATGAAAGCAGTTTATCTGTTCTCCGAGGCACAATTACTGCTTTTGTCAACTCATCCAGGTGGCTCTGAAGAGAGCAATGTAACAGTTATTTCTGATCTTAAAAGAGCATCTTACTCTTTGACAACAAAGGTCTGTCTCCATAGGTATAATTTAGGTTTTTTTGTTAGACACAGTATGAGATCGTCAAAAACAAGTAGATTTTTGAGTACAAGGATTACATTAGAGCCTGTTCTACTGAGGCAGTTCCAAAACTTTCCTTAAGATGTAACCCTTCATGAAATCAGCCTAAAACAAACATAAACACCGTTTTTTATCTGCATGAATCAGTTCACATTTATATGCAAGTTTGTCACAAAGCCGGATACATAATCGCCAAAGCTGTAGGCTGTGACGCCATCAGCCAACATTTTCTGGGATTGATCACAGCTCAGGAGCCAGGCTGGCCACAGCGACGGGCCCAATTTTAGCAGAATTTCCATATATTCTCCTAATCAGGCTCATTAGCGGGGAAAAACTCCCATCATTTAGATTCTATAATGGATTTCTGACAAGTGAACGATTTCCAATAGCTTTCTCTTCACTGACAGCGTTTCATGCACTAACTGCTGTAGCACTTTACGCCATGAAAACCTCGAAAAAGACTCACACACATCTCGACAACTTCCCCCCTGCAGCAGCGTCAACAAAGCAATTCCCCCGAAGCACGCAGCCACATCAGAATATGAGTGTAAACAAATACAGTACACGGCTAGCTGGGTGCAGCAGAGTCAAAGGGAGAAGTGGTGCAGTGCAGAAACACTTGAGCTGTTAAAATGCACCATAGTATCAAGCAACACTCGCTGTTTTCGTTCATACAGCTATGGCGGACGGTTTGTTATTGATCTTTGCATTTCTTCCTCCAATTCACTTCAAATAGGGAAGGATGAGTAACATCACCTGCTCCAAATCAGGACTCTTCGGCAATGTAAAGGGAGAAGCGGGCGGGTAATAGCGACAAATTTAGTGGCTTAAACGGCGACAGCTTTACGACGCCTGAGCGGCCTCTATGACTCCATTCCTGTCAGATTCTATTAGCTCGGTCTCCACCGGGTGTTTCGATTGGCTCTTGGCCTATTCCCAGCAGTTACTGAAGCACCTCCCGTAAATAAACCGAATGGCTGCATCTTGTAGTGGATGAAGGAAAGGGGGGGCTCTTGTGTAAAGAAAGATCTGACAGAGTGGTTCAGTGGTTTAATATCGAGCATCGAGCTGAATGGACACAGTCGACTAGAGGGGGAGCTGCAACACATCAGCTTGAGAGTTTAAATCTGACTAGTGTTTAAGAAGAAATACAAGCAGCCGGGCGAGAGAGGCACTCTTAAATCAAGACAAGTGGTTTCATTCCTCCACACACACACACTTCCTATAAACAAAAGAAGAAAGTGTGTGTCTATCCAGCAGCTGCCAGGTGGAAGTCTAAAAACAGGCCACCTGTCTAATAAGTGTTTCTGATGCACACAGCTCAGCAATATGAAACCGAGCATCTGGCCGCTCCCCTCCAAACTGATCTTGTTAACAGCATGAAAATCTGTGTTCCTCTTTTTATGGGATTTATTTGGTTTTTCCACCCTTCCAAAAACATAATTTTGTGTTTATCAATTCAACCAATCAGGGCTTGCGGATGCAATGAGCTTTTCCAGCAGCTCTCGGCTGCCAGATGTCAAGGAGAACACAGTGTTTCCATCAGGGGAACTATTTCTTTTTCTCTTGTTCTTGTCCACCACAAACTATTTTAAAAAACAAGCGCTTGTTCTCTAGAAAGCAGACGCCCCAAGGGGGAAACAAAACCAGTGAAAACTAATTCTTGTAACAATTATTAAAATGCAGTTCTTGACATGCTGCAGCTGAATTGGTTTTTTAATGGATCTGAGATGATGGCCTTTAAAAAAACATTTTATTGGTCTTATGAAAATACAACTGGACTGTGGAAGGAAACGCTGGTGGGGCTGCTCATGGAGAAATCACAAGCAGCTACTTTGAAAAGATAAATATATCAAATTAAAAAAGCTATTAGGGAATAATAAACAGAGCCCCATACAGCATTTCTTTTTCAATAACCAATGGCAAAATAATACTGTAAAGAGTAAATACAAGTCGCATATGTTGAGATAACTGTCACAAGTCTTTTTATGCACGTCATTGCAGCTCTTTATCAGTGAGTCAGCAGGGCTCAACGCCATTGTCTCGGCTTTTGGTGGCTGAAACCTTAAATATGGTGGCCATTTTTACTCTTATATTTTAAAGTGATAATCTCAAAGATCTCAGTTTTGTTCTCTTTGGCGCCACCTATGGCGATAAACGGTAATTGCGGGAGCACACTTCCCAGATATCCAGAGAGTTTCGCATGTGTGACGTCCACTGTTGGATGATCTCTCTGGTCAATATTTCTGCTGGACGATGACTTTGGATCTTTATTTGTGATGACGGCACGGTTATTTTCTTCTATTGTAAGCAATTTGACTTAAGTGACTCTATTCTTCGAAATAAGCACAAAGGCCCGGAGGGTGGCTTTTTATTCTGCCGATAGAGCTGCAGCTAAATAAAACTCCAAATACTTTTGCAAACTTTTACACACATACTGTAACGCCGGGAACACACCGAACGCCGAAGCGCCGCGAATAGCTGCGGAGCGGAGCCCGTTTCCTTTCGGCGCCCATGTTAACCGATTGTGTCGTTCACACCAGACCACACCTCCGCAGCCGGCTCGCGCCCTGCAGCGATCGTTTCGGCGTCTGGTCTATTTTTTGCGCAAGAGAGATGAAGATACACACAGACACACACACACACACATGGACATAGACACAGGCACACACGCACACACACACACACACACACACACACACACAAGAAAGAGAGAGACACAAAGTGGACTGGCTATAGGGGGTGCGGGCGGGGTGTCAAAACACACACGCAAACAGAGAGAGAGAGCATGATGAAAACATGAAAACAGCTCCAAATGTGAGTAAACGACAGCTGAGGAGCAGAGGTGCTTGTCGACCGGCGCGGAGAAATGCGCGTCTGGTGTGAACGGAAGTGCTCCGGCTCGCGCACAATTTTCTTTGCGCGGCGCTTCGGCATCCGGTGTGTCCCCGGCGTAAGGCATGAATTACATCAAGAATCCCTTTTTAGCACCAGCCATGTAAAGAATCAGTGACATTGTGAGAGAAACAGTGAAATGAGAAGAATGCAAAGCCAACCAAGACTCAAAGCCAGTGACTGTTATGAATGAAACAAGACTTTCATTCAGAGATTTTCTGAACGCCCACACGCCTCCCTGCACATGCACAAAGCTTTGACACTTAAATACATACAAAACAGAGAGCATACTTATACTGCCAAAGAAAACCTCCACCTACTCTGCTACTTTTTTATTACTAATCACAAAAAGGGTATTAGGATAAATGTTTACCTTTCAAATGAAATATTTCATGAAATATTGTTATATTTTGTAACTTATTTAAAAATGTATCAGTTATATTCTATAATTTTCTAGTTTCATACATATTTTGGTCTGTTTTGCCACTATTTAAGGGTTGGAAAAAGATAAGTCATTATAAAATTCTGTCTGAACAGTCTGTTTTTATTGTCACAACAATCCCTGGTATTTGTTAGTTTTAATAAATAATAACAATGAAAGTGAAATACAGTCATTCTCTACAGTTGTCCTGCACGCTGCAGGAAGATGCAACAGAGGAGGGGTGCGAGCGTGCTCACTATTTGGCAGGATAAACTGAGCCGGAGGACACAGCAACACATGGTTTCTTATACTGGGCTCATTATTAGGGCCCGAGCACCAACGGGTGCGAGGACCCTATTGTATCTGTAAGGATTATTATGAGGGCCCGAGCACCAACGGGTGCGAGGACCCTATTGTATCTGTAAGGATTATTATTAATATAATTATTTCATTGCAGTCTTTAATGGCATTTTTTGAGGCTTAAATGTTGACATCATGACACTGTGCACACTCGTCAGGTCTGGCGAAAAATTTGATATTTTATGGGCATCTGCCACGAGATCACCAAAATGGCTCCGTAGCGCCCCCTAGAACATTGCAAGACGGCCTCCCCATAGAGGTTACTTTCACCTAGGTGTCTGAAATTTTGTAGGTATGTATATGGGCTCAAGACACAGGAAAAAACCTCTTGCACCCATACCTCAAACCCTTTCCACTTTGAAACTCATAAGTCTATGTCCCACGTTGTTGCTGTTGGCGTTGCGTTGGTACAGCCATGAAAATCAGTGAACATGTTCCCAGTGGAATAATGGGAAGGTTTATATAGGTTTGGTTAGTGGGTGTGGCTAAATGGCTCAGTGGCGCCCCCTACAATTTTTCAAACATGCAGCTCCTGCAGCACGTTAAACCTAGAATTACGAAATCAGGCACACATATGTATGCTGTCTAGCTCTACAAAAAAGCCTCTTGGACCCATATTGTGAAACACACAGGAAGTGCGCTACTTTAGATTTTGTTGCACAACAATCCTGCCATCTTGTTATCTGGGACAGGAGCTTCATTAAACCATGCGTTTTTACTTAAAATGCGATACTCTGAAACAAACGTTGCCATGCATATGTCACTCAAAACGTCAGGTCTATTCTTGTAGCGATCAACTAAGCTAGGTACCACATGTCCGCTGTAGTAAGATCATTTGATGATGCCTTTTGTCTTAACACATTTAAAGGCAAACTCATTTTAACTACATTGTCCCCTGTTGGTGCAAACACGACCTTCCTTGAACATTCTTTCAAATGCATGCCAGATAACCTATACACTGCCTCTTGAGCACACACATCTCTGTTGTGAAGATACACACTGCCCAGATTCTTCATTGCATCCTTTGCACTAAGGTTTTTCTCCCTGGAAGCTTCTCTTTGGGCGTTCCCAAACAACAATCCTATTTCTCGTTCTGCCTTTGAAATGTAAGAAATGATATACACTACACATGCATATGCATCAACTACATACTGGATGTCCATGTTAGCATTCCAGCATTTCAAAAGTGGCTTACTGTACTGATTGACCCAAACCTCATTTATTTATTTGTATGCTTTCTCAAAAGCTGACTGATTTATACCTACACTTTCAAACAACTGATTGAAGTTTCTAAAACTACTGTCCTTATCAGAAAGAGCCAGTTTGACTGCTGTCATTATCTGTAGTGCTCGCTCTTTTGACATCTGACCTGGAGCATTCTGACCTACACATTTACAGGGTGCTGGACTACCTGTCTGATCTTCCTGACACTTGCACACTGTATTTAAATCCTCTATACTTTTGCCACGACATATAAATGTTCGCGCTGATGCTGGCCTGGGAAAATTAAATCTACAAACAGTGTTTTTCTTCTGGCATGTTTTTGAATGATGTTTTGAATGCTGCTGCACAGACATCACTTTCTCCAATAGCTCCTCGTCTTGTGATGGTAACTCACAAGTAACATATTTATCAATAAAGTCTACCACTTCCTCATCAGTATTCTTATCAATCTGTGGAGCATTTTCTATCCAAAACAAGCTATGCACATGAGGTGAGCCACGTTGCTGAAATTCTACCCGATAAAAGTAATCCTTAATTTTACCTATAGGCTCAGCTGGAGACAAGAGAACTTCCCTCAGAAAACAATGCCAGCGGAAATCAAACATTCGCGCTGCAGTGACTGGATTGCGACGCAGTAGGTCACACCTGTCCGCCCACTCTAACTCCTCAATAGTCTGTGTTCTACCTTCCTGTTTCAAAATACTATCGAGAAGGTTTTGCCAACGCATATCAGCCGAAGAAAACGAACAAAAACCAGGTAGGAATGCCAAGCTGCCGAACACAAGCCAACAACTCACGCTGTGCTCCCTGCCAAAAAGCTGGAGTACCTCTAAGAGGTTGCAAAAAACGATAACCATCGTCACACTCCAACAGCTTTTTCAAAGACTCATCTTTAAGGAGATCAGCACTAACTCTTTTCAGCTGTAGAACCTGCTGTTCCTTTCCTTAATGCTATTGACACATTAGACAAAACCTTTTCTACCTCAGACATGTACTGAGCAAAAAATATGTATTCAACATTTTCAGCAAACCTACCATCAGCATGCAAAATTCTGTTATTAAAATAACGCGATAAAGTCAACTTGTGCTGGATCTGACAACAATTTAACAGGGTTATTTCCCTCTGCTGGAGCCACATTCAAAACACCATCAAAGTACTGGTCCAGTGCTTCCTAACCTATGTCAACTGGCATGAGACACGTATCCTGAAACATACAATGCTGCTGTCTATCATGCAAAAGCTCATCTTGAGCTTCATCAGCAGATGGTTTACCACTTTCTGCTTTTTTCTCACTGTCATTCACAACTGTCCCTGCAACCTCATCCTCTTGTTCCTTACAAAATTCATTCAACCATTCCTCATTAAACTGTACATCTTTATAAAGTACATTTGCCTGTTTCAGATATTGCAACGCCTAACATGCACAGTGTCCACAAATTGATATTCATAATGCCCCTTATAAGTAAGCTTACGTTTCAGTTTCACACGCAATAACGAGCCTTCCATATTGGAACGGGGCAACAAATTGTCAGTCTGCACAATATTCGCTGGAACACAAGTGACAGGTCCATGAACTCCGTTTTGCCCACCTTTAGGCAATGCTAACATTTTCATAAACGGAATATGCAGAGCTATTAAATGTTGTTCTAAACTATTTAAACATGCTAGTTCTGGTGGAATGGGATGAACCTGAAAATTATTTAGAACACTTTCTGGTGGCACTTCACCTTTACTAATCTTACTATGACAAGTGTAACAAATCCACAACTGACCTCTAGCTGTATCTAACCACTCACAAGGCATTACACAATCCTGACTACATTTGTGTAAATAATCCTCTGTAATACATGTTGCTGCAATGGAAGCTATCCCCCTACTGTGATTATAAGCATCTCTTTTACAGTTTAACACCTGATGTCTAAGCAACAACCTGTGGCACACACTGCATACAAAATCTGGACCATCTTTCACTTTATCCAAAAACTACTCAATTACAAAATCAAACTGCTTTGCCTTTTCTTTTGTTTGCTGCCTTTTCACAATGTTTCTTGTCAATTCATCTTCCAAATACTTTAGTTTACTCGAAGCCTTAACGTTCTCCCTGTGCAATCCATCTTCCAAATACTTTAGTTTACTGGAAGCCTTAACGTTCTCCCTGTGCAATTCATCTTCCAAATACTTTAGTTACTCGAAGCCTTAACATTCTCTCTGTGCAATTCATCCTCCAAATACTTTACTTTACTGTAGGCTTTAACTTTCTGCCTGTGCAAATCATCTAAGAAATATTTTTGTTTACTAATTACCTTACTTTTCTGTCGATGCAATTCACTGTCCTGATATGTTTGGACACTTCTTTTTCTACTCCTCTCCTGAACTTGTGTAACACATTTTCACGATATGTTATGGTATTCCGGCACCTAACTTTGTCTTGATACATGATATTGTCCTCACGTTTTCTTTTCCGTTCCAAATTATATTTGTTTTTCAAATAATTAGACATAGAAGTACGTGTTGTGGTCTTTGTTTCTGTTTTTGCTATACCCAAGCCGCTGGTTTAGCTCAGTTGGTACAGCGGGCGCTTATAGTAGACAGTCCCCATCGCACTGATCGCATGATCGACTCCCCCTCTGCCGATCTTTTCTGCCTGATTTTGCGTTTCAGGAAATAACTGTATCAGGGCTGCTCACGCTAAGCAAACACACATTTGATCATCATTTGTAATGGTTGATGACATACCGTATTAATAACACAACTGCAACCCACAAATCTGTAAGTATTTTTTTTATGAAGAACCTGTCACTCCAGCTATACTCTCTACTTTCTCATGCATGTGTCAGAGTCAGAAACACAACTGATAAAAGTAGGAGGGTTTTTGTTTTAATATCAGCAAATAGACTTATAAGTCCCAAATACTACAAAATATTACTGTTAATATTTTTTATGAACATAAAACACGCTGCATTTATCTGATATAATTTCCTGTATTTTCTAAAATCGCATTCAAATCGCAGAACTATAATATATGGCAGTATGTGTCTTCCAATTTCATGTGGACCTAATTCTATTCTATTCTGTTCTATTGTTTGCATGTTCAGCTTCAGATTCATAAAGCATTTGTAACTTAAGCACTTAAAACAGGAGCATTGATGTGCTGGTCCTATATGAGGCACATTTATATTTTGTTGCATTTCTTTTTGTATCAAGTCAGTGAAATAAACATTTCTATTAACAATACAAAATCGTGACAGAATCGTTATCTGAATTCTAAGCAAGACACTCATGTTTCTCATTTTATCCAGAATCGTGCAGGCCTAACTCCTACGTGTTGAAAATCTGTCTTTGTCAGAGCGCCGCCTACATGTTCAAAGTAATAAGCCTCATGTGACATGAATCCTTTGCTTGACTAGCAATCTCACACTGTGATCTACACTTGATGTTGTGTCGACATCACATAATTCCCAGCCACTTCCACTGTTTTCTGTCTGTTAAACACACTGTGGCTAGCTCACATTTTGCTGTGCTGAACAGCGACTTTTCGTTGTATTGCCAACACTTGGCAATATCTCCAGACCACTTGAGATTTCAGCGCTGTTTTCGCTGCGTTGCGTTTGAAAACTCAGAACGTGGCATCAGCTTCCTCTGCGATTGCGCCCCATCCGAACGCAGACATGCCCCGGCGTCTGCGTCGCTGGTGCAAGTGCCCGTTCAATGCTGCTTGCAGCACTAGTTTGTGTTTTGTTTGTTGTCTTTTCTTTTCATTTCTATCTGATTAATTAATACATGCTTTGGTAATATTGTGTTTTACATTAATGTCACTAAAATGTATGGACTTGTTTTGATTTGAATTGAAATGGAACTTCAAAGCATCAAAGGATTGGTACTATGACATCATCACCAAGTCTATAAGGGGTGGCGGTCATATCAATCCAGACCTTTCAATTAATGTGCTACTGTGAGAAAGAGAACTAGTGAATTTATAACAAAGAAACATCTTATCAGACATTCTGCAATTTTAGGCAGCATTTCATTTGAACCTGACTAAAAGCAGCCAAAAGATGCAGCAAACAGCAAACCAGAACAGGAGGATCTTCAGACAGCAGGTCTTCGGTGGAGTACGGCGGAACAACGCGAGGGAGCTTGAAACCCTTCGTCAAGATGTGCGCCAGCTCACTGAACTGCTGGATAAAGAAAGAGCTCGCTGTTGCAGTGAGGTGAACGAGAAATTCCTCATCAGCAAAGAGTTGGAGAACGTCAAGAAACAGTTGGCGAAACAAAAGGCCCTGAAGGAGGGGAACAACGGGGGAAAGGGCAACAAAAGAGACCAGGACGGGCTGCAGAAGTCCTGTAATGAGGAAACTCTTAGTGTAACCAAGATTGCCACGCAGGTAAGGGACACCACTCAGCAAAAAAAGATGAAACATCTTCATGCTGACGACGAGGACCAGCAAGTGGCACACTTGGTAGACACAGAGAAGTTAACCGCAGAACTCCAGGGGGAAAGGGAGAGAAACAATGTCCTCCAAGACGAACTGGAGAAGATGAAAGTTTCTTACCATGAGCTCAGCCTCAGGTATGAAACGGACGTCCTCAGTGCCAGACAGCTGGTGGAGACCAATAAGCTTGAGCTTCAACAGCAAGTGGAGGCTCATGTTGAAAGAGTTTCACAGGACCAGTATGTGATATCGACCTTGCGAGCTGAACAGGACGCCCTCCGGCAGAAGATGGCAGAGGAGATCGGCAACCTGCAGCAGACATCTTTTAAGAAGGAGAAACAGCTCTGGACCGAGATCGAGGAGTTAAAAACTCAGGTCGGTGTTCAGAAACTTGCTGAAAACAATTCTGTGGAGCTACAAGCGGCACATAAAATCCGCCAAGAAAAGTTACCAGCTGAGCTCCAGGACGAGAGGAACAACACCAAGCTTCTCCGAGAAGAACTGGAGAGCTTGAGAGTGTCGCAGCACCAACTCAGCCAGCGACACCAAACTGATGTGCTCACTGCCAGACAGCAGGCTGAGAGCCTTCAGCAGGAACTGGAGACGCAAATTAAGACTCTCCTCAACAAGGTGACAGAAGACCAGGTTCTCATCTGGAAATTGGGGGCTGAAAAGGCCATCATGCAACAACAATTAGCAGACGAGATAATCACCCTGCGGCAGAACATTGTTGAGAAGGAGACCAGTTATTGTAGAGAGCTGGGGAAGCTAAACACCCATCTTAGCATCCAGCTCTCATGCAATATTGAGCTTAGGAAAGAACTGCAGGCAAACAACTGGGCTTCAAAAGGAAAGAAAGCAGGATACAAGACTCAAGAAGAAAGCATGGAGATCGACACTAGTGCAACCGCCAGTACCTCAGGAAGTGCGGACACAACATACCCCCAACCTATGGCGGAGGTGTTGGCCAAAGTGTCTGTGAAGCAGCCTCAGACCACAACAGCACCGACGCAACCTTCCACGTGGAAAAAAGCCGGACACTGCCGGGGGTCCAGGAAGCCTGAGAGGTGGAAGAAATAGTAACATCTTATCCTCCCCCCTCCTTCCTCCCCCCTACTCCCTCCCCTCTCCCCCCTCCTTCCTCCCCCCTACTCCCTCCCCTCTCCTCCCTTCTCCCTCCCCCTCTCCCTTCTCGTAGACCCCTCTCTCAGCCGACATGTTGATTTGCAGTAGGTTCAAGTCAAGATGTCAGCTGTGAAAAGGGTCTGTTTCATAAGGGGGCATGGCGGTTGCAGTGGTTAGCACTGTGACCTCACAGGAAGAACCTGCCGACCAGCGGGTAACCTTCTGTGTGGAGTATGTTCTCCCCATGCCTTCATGGGTTTTTCCCCGGGATGCTCCGGTTTTCTCCCAAATTAAAAATCAGAAATCAAATGTAAAATGTAACATTCCTTCATTTATAGTTGTATTTTTTGGTTCTAACTTGTACTTTGTTTATACTTACCTTTATTTTTCACTTATACTGTTAATGTTGTGCCATATGATTTAATTCTGTGTTTTTGTTTCACACACACACCACTAAAGAGCAACACTAGGAATGGCATTGATAGCTTGCCTTGGTGCCAAAAGGTTCTATTCAGTATTTTTCCTTATTTGTATGGTTTCACCTGAGGTGTACAGTGGCTGGAGTAAAGGTTGAATTAAAGATTAGTATGCAGATGAGATGGGTTGTACATTAAAAAAGACTCCCTCCCCCTCTCCCTTCTCGTAGACCTTTCTCTCAGCCGACATGTTGATTTGCAATAGGTTCAAGTCAAGATGTCAGCTGTGAAAAGGGTCTGTTTCATAAGGGGGCATGGCGGTTGCAGTGGTTAGCACTGTGACCTCACAGGAAGAACCTGCCGACCAGCGGGTAACTTTCTGTGTGGAGTATGTTCTCCCCATGCCTTCATGGGTTTTCCCCGGGATGCTCCGGTTTGCTCCCAAATTAAAAATCAGAAATCAAATGTAAAATGTAACATTCCTTCATTAGGGCCCGAGCACCAATGGGTGCGAGGACCCTATTGTATCTGTAAGGATTATTAGGGCCCGAGCACCAACGGGTGCGAGGACCCTATTGTAACTGTAGGGATTATTAGGGCCCGAGCACCAACGGGTGCGAGGACCCTATTGTATCTGTAAGGATTATTAGGGCCCGAGCACCAACGGGTGCGAGGACCCTATTGTAATTGCAGGGATTATTAGGGCCCGAGCACCAACGGGTGCTTGGGCCCTAATTGTTATAGCAAATTGCATTTTTCAAGGTGTAAATGTTCTCAGATCATCATGAAATTGTGCGCACTCGTCAGGTCTGGTGAAAAATTCGATATTTTGTGGCCGTCTGCAACGAGATCACCAAAATGGCTCTGTAGCGCCCCCTAGAAAATTGAAAAAAGGTTACTTAGAGGTAAGCTAGGTCTCTGAAATTTTTTATGTATACATATGGGGTCATGATGCACAAAAAAGCCTCTTGCACCAAAATCGCAAACCCAACAGGAAGTCAGCCATTTTGCTTTGAATGGAAAATGGGCCATTTTGGGCCATTTTGCAGGGTCGATACTTTGTTAAACTCCTCCTAGAGACTTGATCCAATCGACTTCAAATTCGGTCAGTGTACTGACAAGACATTGAGGATTAAAAGTGATCAAAGGCTTTACGTTTTTTGTAGGGGGAGTGGCCTTTTTGGGGGCTCAAACTTACATGATTTAGTGCAAACCAGGAAGTGAACAGGAAGTGGCCTTTAACTCGGCCGTACAAGTGCCAATGTGACCCTGACTCTCCATGTTTGATAAGGCTCCTGGCCTGAACACGTTGATATGCCATAATTCACTGATACTCCTAGCGCCCTCTACTGGCGGCAGGAAATGTCATGAAATTTCATGTTTTACGCTATGAGTGACAAGACTCAAAAAAAGGACCCAAGAGCACGACTCAAAATTCAGGAAAATCAATTTATCAATAAAGTCTACCACTTCCTCATCAGTATTCTTATCAATCTGTGGAGCATTTTCTATCCAAAACAAGCTATGCACATGAGGTGAGCCACGTTGCTGAAATTCTACCCGATAAAAGTAATCCTTCATTTTACCTATAGGCTCAGCTGGAGACAAGAGAACTTCCCTCAGAAAACAATGCCAGCGGAAATCAAACATTCGCGCTGCAGTGACTGGATTGCGACGCAGTAGGTCACACCTGTCCGCCCACTCTAACTCCTCAATAGTCTGTGTTCTACCTTCCTGTTTCAAAATACTATCGAGAAGGTTTTGCCAACGCATATCAGCCGAAGAAAACGAACAAAAACCAGGTAGGAATGCCAAGCTGCCGAACACAAGCCAACAACTCACGCTGTGCTCCCTGCCAAAAAGCTGGAGTACCTCTAAGAGGTTGCAAAAAACGATAACCATCGTCACACTCCAACAGCTTTTTCAAAGACTCATCTTTAAGGAGATCAGCACTAACTCTTTTCAGCTGTAGAACCTGCTGTTCCTTTCCTTAATGCTATTGACACATTAGACAAAACCTTTTCTACCTCAGACATGTACTGAGCAAAAAATATGTATTCAACATTTTCAGCAAACCTACCATCAGCATGCAAAATTCTGTTATTAAAATAACGCGATAAAGTCAACTTGTGCTGGATCTGACAACAATTTAACAGGGTTATTTCCCTCTGCTGGAGCCACATTCAAAACACCATCAAAGTACTGGTCCAGTGCTTCCTAACCTATGTCAACTGGCATGAGACACGTATCCTGAAACATACAATGCTGCTGTCTATCATGCAAAAGCTCATCTTGAGCTTCATCAGCAGATGGTTTACCACTTTCTGCTTTTTTCTCACTGTCATTCACAACTGTCCCTGCAACCTCATCCTCTTGTTCCTTACAAAATTCATTCAACCATTCCTCATTAAACTGTACATCTTTATAAAGTACATTTGCCTGTTTCAGATATTGCAACGCCTAACATGCACAGTGTCCACAAATTGATATTCATAATGCCCCTTATAAGTAAGCTTACGTTTCAGTTTCACACGCAATAACGAGCCTTCCATATTGGAACGGGGCAACAAATTGTCAGTCTGCACAATATTCGCTGGAACACAAGTGACAGGTCCATGAACTCCGTTTTGCCCACCTTTAGGCAATGCTAACATTTTCATAAACGGAATATGCAGAGCTATTAAATGTTGTTCTAAACTATTTAAACATGCTAGTTCTGGTGGAATGGGATGAACCTGAAAATTATTTAGAACACTTTCTGGTGGCACTTCACCTTTACTAATCTTACTATGACAAGTGTAACAAATCCACAACTGACCTCTAGCTGTATCTAACCACTCACAAGGCATTACACAATCCTGACTACATTTGTGTAAACAATCCTCTGTAATACATGTTGCTGCAATGGAAGCTATCCCCCTACTGTGATTATAAGCATCTCTTTTACAGTTTAACACCTGATGTCTAAGCAACAACCTGTGGCACACACTGCATACAAAATCTGGACCATCTTTCACTTTATCCAAAAACTACTCAATTACAAAATCAAACTGCTTTGCCTTTTCTTTTGTTTGCTGCCTTTTCACAATGTTTCTTGTCAATTCATCTTCCAAATACTTTAGTTTACTCGAAGCCTTAACGTTCTCCCTGTGCAATCCATCTTCCAAATACTTTAGTTTACTGGAAGCCTTAACGTTCTCCCTGTGCAATTCATCTTCCAAATACTTTAGTTTACTCGAAGCCTTAACATTCTCTCTGTGCAATTCATCCTCCAAATACTTTACTTTACTGTAGGCTTTAACTTTCTGCCTGTGCAAATCATCTAAGAAATATTTTTGTTTACTAATTACCTTACTTTTCTGTCGATGCAATTCACTGTCCTGATATGTTTGGACACTTCTTTTTCTACTCCTCTCCTGAACTTGTGTAACACATTTTCACGATATGTTATGGTATTCCGGCACCTAACTTTGTCTTGATACATGATATTGTCCTCACGTTTTCTTTTCCGTTCCAAATTATATTTGTTTTTCAAATAATTAGACATAGAAGTACGTGTTGTGGTCTTTGTTTCTGTTTTTGCTATACCCAAGCCGCTGGTTTAGCTCAGTTGGTACAGCGGGCGCTTATAGTAGACAGTCCCCATCGCACTGATCGCATGATCGACTCCCCCTCTGCCGATCTTTTCTGCCTGATTTTGCGTTTCAGGAAATAACTGTATCAGGGCTGCTCACGCTAAGCAAACACACATTTGATCATCATTTGTAATGGTTGATGACATACCGTATTAATAACACAACTGCAACCCACAAATCTGTAAGTATTTTTTTTATGAAGAACCTGTCACTCCAGCTATACTCTCTACTTTCTCATGCATGTGTCAGAGTCAGAAACACAATTGATAAAAGTAGAAGGGTTTTTGTTTTAATATCAGCAAATAGACTTATAAGTCCCAAATACTACAAAATATTACTGTTAATATTTTTTATGAACATAAAACACGCTGCATTTATCTGATATAATTTCCTGTATTTTCTAAAATCGCATTCAAATCGCAGAACTATAATATATGGCAGTATGTGTCTTCCAATTTCATGTGGACCTAATTCTATACTATTCTGTTCTATTGTTTGCATGTTCAGCTTCAGATTCATAAAGCATTTGTAACTTAAGCACTTAAAACAGGAGCATTGATGTGCTGGTCCTATATGAGGCACATTTATATTTTGTTGCATTTCTTTTTGTATCAAGTCAGTGAAATAAACATTTCTATTAACAATACAAAATCGTGACAGAATCGTTATCTGAATTCTAAGCAAGACACTCATGTTTCTCATTTTATCCAGAATCGTGCAGGCCTAACTCCTACGTGTTGAAAATCTGTCTTTGTCAGAGCGCCGCCTACATGTTCAAAGTAATAAGCCTCATGTGACATGAATCCTTTGCTTGACTAGCAATCTCACACTGTGATCTACACTTGATGTTGTGTCGACATCACATAATTCCCAGCCACTTCCACTGTTTTCTGTCTGTTAAACACACTGTGGCTAGCTCACATTTTGCTGTGCTGAACAGCGACTTTTCGTTGTATTGCCAACACTTGGCAATATCTCCAGACCACTTGAGATTTCAGCGCTGTTTTCGCTGCGTTGCGTTTGAAAACTCAGAACGTGGCATCAGCTTCCTCTGCGATTGCGCCCCATCCGAACGCAGACATGCCCCGGCGTCTGCGTCGCTGGTGCAAGTGCCCGTTCAATGCTGCTTGCAGCACTAGTTTGTGTTTTGTTTGTTGTCTTTTCTTTTCATTTCTATCTGATTAATTAATACATGCTTTGGTAATATTGTGTTTTACATTAATGTCACTAAAATGTATGGACTTGTTTTGATTTGAATTGAAATGGAACTTCAAAGCATCAAAGGATTGGTACTATGACATCATCACCAAGTCTATAAGGGGTGGCGGTCATATCAATCCAGACCTTTCAATTAATGTGCTACTGTGAGAAAGAGAACTAGTGAATTTATAACAAAGAAACATCTTATCAGACATTCTGCAATTTTAGGCAGCATTTCATTTGAACCTGACTAAAAGCAGCCAAAAGATGCAGCAAACAGCAAACCAGAACAGGAGGATCTTCAGACAGCAGGTCTTCGGTGGAGTACGGCGGAACAACGCGAGGGAGCTTGAAACCCTTCGTCAAGATGTGCGCCAGCTCACTGAACTGCTGGATAAAGAAAGAGCTCGCTGTTGCAGTGAGGTGAACGAGAAATTCCTCATCAGCAAAGAGTTGGAGAACGTCAAGAAACAGTTGGCGAAACAAAAGGCCCTGAAGGAGGGGAACAACGGGGGAAAGGGCAACAAAAGAGACCAGGACGGGCTGCAGAAGTCCTGTAATGAGGAAACTCTTAGTGTAACCAAGATTGCCACGCAGGTAAGGGACACCACTCAGCAAAAAAAGATGAAACATCTTCATGCTGACGACGAGGACCAGCAAGTGGCACACTTGGTAGACACAGAGAAGTTAACCGCAGAACTCCAGGGGGAAAGGGAGAGAAACAATGTCCTCCAAGACGAACTGGAGAAGATGAAAGTTTCTTACCATGAGCTCAGCCTCAGGTATGAAACGGACGTCCTCAGTGCCAGACAGCTGGTGGAGACCAATAAGCTTGAGCTTCAACAGCAAGTGGAGGCTCATGTTGAAAGAGTTTCACAGGACCAGTATGTGATATCGACCTTGCGAGCTGAACAGGACGCCCTCCGGCAGAAGATGGCAGAGGAGATCGGCAACCTGCAGCAGACATCTTTTAAGAAGGAGAAACAGCTCTGGACCGAGATCGAGGAGTTAAAAACTCAGGTCGGTGTTCAGAAACTTGCTGAAAACAATTCTGTGGAGCTACAAGCGGCACATAAAATCCGCCAAGAAAAGTTACCAGCTGAGCTCCAGGACGAGAGGAACAACACCAAGCTTCTCCGAGAAGAACTGGAGAGCTTGAGAGTGTCGCAGCACCAACTCAGCCAGCGACACCAAACTGATGTGCTCACTGCCAGACAGCAGGCTGAGAGCCTTCAGCAGGAACTGGAGACGCAAATTAAGACTCTCCTCAACAAGGTGACAGAAGACCAGGTTCTCATCTGGAAATTGGGGGCTGAAAAGGCCATCATGCAACAACAATTAGCAGACGAGATTATCACCCTGCGGCAGAACATTGTTGAGAAGGAGACCAGTTATTGTAGAGAGCTGGGGAAGCTAAACACCCATCTTAGCATCCAGCTCTCATGCAATATTGAGCTTAGGAAAGAACTGCAGGCAAACAACTGGGCTTCAAAAGGAAAGAAAGCAGGATACAAGACTCAAGAAGAAAGCATGGAGATCGACACTAGTGCAACCGCCAGTACCTCAGGAAGTGCGGACACAACATACCCCCAACCTATGGCGGAGGTGTTGGCCAAAGTGTCTGTGAAGCAGCCTCAGACCACAACAGCACCGACGCAACCTTCCACGTGGAAAAAAGCCGGACACTGCCGGGGGTCCAGGAAGCCTGAGAGGTGGAAGAAATAGTAACATCTTATCCTCCCCCCTCCTTCCTCCCCCCTACTCCCTCCCCTCTCCCCCCTCCTTCCTCCCCCCTACTCCCTCCCCTCTCCTCCCTTCTCCCTCCCCCTCTCCCTTCTCGTAGACCCCTCTCTCAGCCGACATGTTGATTTGCAGTAGGTTCAAGTCAAGATGTCAGCTGTGAAAAGGGTCTGTTTCATAAGGGGGCATGGCGGTTGCAGTGGTTAGCACTGTGACCTCACAGGAAGAACCTGCCGACCAGCGGGTAGCCTTCTGTGTGGAGTATGTTCTCCCCATGCCTTCATGGGTTTTTCCCCGGGATGCTCCGGTTTTCTCCCAAATTAAAAATCAGAAATCAAATGTAAAATGTAACATTCCTTCATTTATAGTTGTATTTCTTGGTTCTAACTTGTACTTTGTGTTTATACTTACCTTTATTTTTCACTTATACTGTTAATGTTGTGCCATATGATTTAATTCTGTGTTTTTGTTTCACACACACACACCACTAAAGAGCAACACTAGGAATGGCATTGATAGCTTGCCTTGGTGCCAAAAGGTTCTATTCAGTATTTTTCCTTATTTGTATGGTTTCACCTGAGGTGTACAGTGGCTGGAGTAAAGGTTGAATTAAAGATTAGTATGCAGATGAGATGGGTTGTACATTAAAAAAGACTCCCTCCCCCTCTCCCTTCTCGTAGACCTTTCTCTCAGCCGACATGTTGATTTGCAATAGGTTCAAGTCAAGATGTCAGCTGTGAAAAGGGTCTGTTTCATAAGGGGGCATGGCGGTTGCAGTGGTTAGCACTGTGACCTCACAGGAAGAACCTGCCGACCAGCGGGTAACTTTCTGTGTGGAGTATGTTCTCCCCATGCCTTCATGGGTTTTCCCCGGGATGCTCCGGTTTGCTACCAAATTAAAAATCAGAAATCAAATGTAAAATGTAACATTCCTTCATTAGGGCCCGAGCACCAACGGGTGCGAGGACCCTATTGTATCTGTAAGGATTATTAGGGCCCGAGCACCAACGGGTGCGAGGACCCTATTGTAACTGTAGGGATTATTAGGGCCCGAGCACCAACGGGTGCGAGGACCCTATTGTATCTGTAAGGATTATTAGGGCCCGAGCACCAACAGGTGCGAGGACCCTATTGTAATTGCAGGGATTATTAGGGCCCGAGCACCAACGGGTGCTTGGGCCCTAATTGTTATAGCAAATTGCATTTTTCAAGGTGTAAATGTTCTCAGATCATCATGAAATTGTGCGCACTCGTCAGGTCTGGTGAAAAATTCGATATTTTGTGGCCGTCTGCAACGAGATCACCAAAATGGCTCTGTAGCGCCCCCTAGAAAATTGAAAAAAGGTTACTTAGAGGTAAGCTAGGTCTCTGAAATTTTTTATGTATACATATGGGGTCATGATGCACAAAAAAGCCTCTTGCACCAAAATCGCAAACCCAACAGGAAGTCAGCCATTTTGCTTTGAATGGAAAATGGGCCATTTTGGGCCATTTTGCAGGGTCGATACTTTGTTAAACTCCTCCTAGAGACTTGATCCAATCGACTTCAAATTCGGTCAGTGTACTGACAAGACATTGAGGATTAAAAGTGATCAAAGGCTTTACGTTTTTTGTAGGGGGAGTGGCCTTTTTGGGGGCTCAAACTTACATGATTTAGTGCAAACCAGGAAGTGAACAGGAAGTGGCCTTTAACTCGGCCGTACAAGTGCCAATGTGACCCTGACTCTCCATGTTTGATAAGGCTCCTGGCCTGAACACGTTGATATGCCATAATTCACTGATACTCCTAGCGCCCTCTACTGGCGGCAGGAAATGTCATGAAATTTCATGTTTTACGCTATGAGTGACAAGACTCAAAAAAAGGACCCAAGAGCACGACTCAAAATTCAGGAAAATCAATTTATCAATAAAGTCTACCACTTCCTCATCAGTATTCTTATCAATCTGTGGAGCATTTTCTATCCAAAACAAGCTATGCACATGAGGTGAGCCACGTTGCTGAAATTCTACCCGATAAAAGTAATCCTTAATTTTACCTATAGGCTCAGCTGGAGACAAGAGAACTTCCCTCAGAAAACAATGCCAGCGGAAATCAAACATTCGCGCTGCAGTGACTGGATTGCGACGCAGTCCCCACTCTAACTCCTCAATAGTCTGTGTTCTACCTTCCTGTTTCAAAATACTATCGAGAAGGTTTTGCCAACGCATATCAGCCGAAGAAAACGAACAAAAACCAGGTAGGAATGCCAAGCTGCCGAACACAAGCCAACAACTCACGCTGTGCTCCCTGCCAAAAAGCTGGAGTACCTCTAAGAGGTTGCAAAAAACGATAACCATCGTCACACTCCAACAGCTTTTTCAAAGACTCATCTTTAAGGAGATCAGCACTAACTCTTTTCAGCTGTAGAACCTGCTGTTCCTTTCCTTAATGCTATTGACACATTAGACAAAACCTTTTCTACCTCAGACATGTACTGAGCAAAAAATATGTATTCAACATTTTCAGCAAACCTACCATCAGCATGCAAAATTCTGTTATTAAAATAACGCGATAAAGTCAACTTGTGCTGGATCTGACAACAATTTAACAGGGTTATTTCCCTCTGCTGGAGCCACATTCAAAACACCATCAAAGTACTGGTCCAGTGCTTCCTAACCTATGTCAACTGGCATGAGACACGTATCCTGAAACATACAATGCTGCTGTCTATCATGCAAAAGCTCATCTTGAGCTTCATCAGCAGATGGTTTACCACTTTCTGCTTTTTTCTCACTGTCATTCACAACTGTCCCTGCAACCTCATCCTCTTGTTCCTTACAAAATTCATTCAACCATTCCTCATTAAACTGTACATCTTTATAAAGTACATTTGCCTGTTTCAGATATTGCAACGCCTAACATGCACAGTGTCCACAAATTGATATTCATAATGCCCCTTATAAGTAAGCTTACGTTTCAGTTTCACACGCAATAACGAGCCTTCCATATTGGAACGGGGCAACAAATTGTCAGTCTGCACAATATTCGCTGGAACACAAGTGACAGGTCCATGAACTCCGTTTTGCCCACCTTTAGGCAATGCTAACATTTTCATAAACGGAATATGCAGAGCTATTAAATGTTGTTCTAAACTATTTAAACATGCTAGTTCTGGTGGAATGGGATGAACCTGAAAATTATTTAGAACACTTTCTGGTGGCACTTCACCTTTACTAATCTTACTATGACAAGTGTAACAAATCCACAACTGACCTCTAGCTGTATCTAACCACTCACAAGGCATTACACAATCCTGACTACATTTGTGTAAATAATCCTCTGTAATACATGTTGCTGCAATGGAAGCTATCCCCCTACTGTGATTATAAGCATCTCTTTTACAGTTTAACACCTGATGTCTAAGCAACAACCTGTGGCACACACTGCATACAAAATCTGGACCATCTTTCACTTTATCCAAAAACTACTCAATTACAAAATCAAACTGCTTTGCCTTTTCTTTTGTTTGCTGCCTTTTCACAATGTTTCTTGTCAATTCATCTTCCAAATACTTTAGTTTACTCGAAGCCTTAACGTTCTCCCTGTGCAATCCATCTTCCAAATACTTTAGTTTACTGGAAGCCTTAACGTTCTCCCTGTGCAATTCATCTTCCAAATACTTTAGTTACTCGAAGCCTTAACATTCTCTCTGTGCAATTCATCCTCCAAATACTTTACTTTACTGTAGGCTTTAACTTTCTGCCTGTGCAAATCATCTAAGAAATATTTTTGTTTACTAATTACCTTACTTTTCTGTCGATGCAATTCACTGTCCTGATATGTTTGGACACTTCTTTTTCTACTCCTCTCCTGAACTTGTGTAACACATTTTCACGATATGTTATGGTATTCCGGCACCTAACTTTGTCTTGATACATGATATTGTCCTCACGTTTTCTTTTCCGTTCCAAATTATATTTGTTTTTCAAATAATTAGACATAGAAGTACGTGTTGTGGTCTTTGTTTCTGTTTTTGCTATACCCAAGCCGCTGGTTTAGCTCAGTTGGTACAGCGGGCGCTTATAGTAGACAGTCCCCATCGCACTGATCGCATGATCGACTCCCCCTCTGCCGATCTTTTCTGCCTGATTTTGCGTTTCAGGAAATAACTGTATCAGGGCTGCTCACGCTAAGCAAACACACATTTGATCATCATTTGTAATGGTTGATGACATACCGTATTAATAACACAACTGCAACCCACAAATCTGTAAGTATTTTTTTTATGAAGAACCTGTCACTCCAGCTATACTCTCTACTTTCTCATGCATGTGTCAGAGTCAGAAACACAATTGATAAAAGTAGGAGGGTTTTTGTTTTAATATCAGCAAATAGACTTATAAGTCCCAAATACTACAAAATATTACTGTTAATATTTTTTATGAACATAAAACACGCTGCATTTATCTGATATAATTTCCTGTATTTTCTAAAATCGCATTCAAATCGCAGAACTATAATATATGGCAGTATGTGTCTTCCAATTTCATGTGGACCTAATTCTATTCTATTCTGTTCTATTGTTTGCATGTTCAGCTTCAGATTCATAAAGCATTTGTAACTTAAGCACTTAAAACAGGAGCATTGATGTGCTGGTCCTATATGAGGCACATTTATATTTTGTTGCATTTCTTTTTGTATCAAGTCAGTGAAATAAACATTTCTATTAACAATACAAAATCGTGACAGAATCGTTATCTGAATTCTAAGCAAGACACTCATGTTTCTCATTTTATCCAGAATCGTGCAGGCCTAACTCCTACATGTTGAAAATCTGTCTTTGTCAGAGCGCCGCCTACATGTTCAAAGTAATAAGCCTCATGTGACATGAATCCTTTGCTTGACTAGCAATCTCACACTGTGATCTACACTTGATGTTGTGTCGACATCACATAATTCCCAGCCACTTCCACTGTTTTCTGTCTGTTAAACACACTGTGGCTAGCTCACATTTTGCTGTGCTGAACAGCGACTTTTCGTTGTATTGCCAACACTTGGCAATATCTCCAGACCACTTGAGATTTCAGCGCTGTTTTCGCTGCGTTGCGTTTGAAAACTCAGAACGTGGCATCAGCTTCCTCTGCGATTGCGCCCCATCCGAACGCAGACATGCCCCGACGTCTGCGTCGCTGGTGCAAGTGCCCGTTCAATGCTGCTTGCAGCACTAGTTTGTGTTTTGTTTGTTGTCTTTTCTTTTCATTTCTATCTGATTAATTAATACATGCTTTGGTAATATTGTGTTTTACATTAATGTCACTAAAATGTATGGACTTGTTTTGATTTGAATTGAAATGGAACTTCAAAGCATCAAAGGATTGGTACTATGACATCATCACCAAGTCTATAAGGGGTGGCGGTCATATCAATCCAGACCTTTCAATTAATGTGCTACTGTGAGAAAGAGAACTAGTGAATTTATAACAAAGAAACATCTTATCAGACATTCTGCAATTTTAGGCAGCATTTCATTTGAACCTGACTAAAAGCAGCCAAAAGATGCAGCAAACAGCAAACCAGAACAGGAGGATCTTCAGACAGCAGGTCTTCGGTGGAGTACGGCGGAACAACGCGAGGGAGCTTGAAACCCTTCGTCAAGATGTGCGCCAGCTCACTGAACTGCTGGATAAAGAAAGAGCTCGCTGTTGCAGTGAGGTGAACGAGAAATTCCTCATCAGCAAAGAGTTGGAGAACGTCAAGAAACAGTTGGCGAAACAAAAGGCCCTGAAGGAGGGGAACAACGGGGGAAAGGGCAACAAAAGAGACCAGGACGGGCTGCAGAAGTCCTGTAATGAGGAAACTCTTAGTGTAACCAAGATTGCCACGCAGGTAAGGGACACCACTCAGCAAAAAAAGATGAAACATCTTCATGCTGACGACGAGGACCAGCAAGTGGCACACTTGGTAGACACAGAGAAGTTAACCGCAGAACTCCAGGGGGAAAGGGAGAGAAACAATGTCCTCCAAGACGAACTGGAGAAGATGAAAGTTTCTTACCATGAGCTCAGCCTCAGGTATGAAACGGACGTCCTCAGTGCCAGACAGCTGGTGGAGACCAATAAGCTTGAGCTTCAACAGCAAGTGGAGGCTCATGTTGAAAGAGTTTCACAGGACCAGTATGTGATATCGACCTTGCGAGCTGAACAGGACGCCCTCCGGCAGAAGATGGCAGAGGAGATCGGCAACCTGCAGCAGACATCTTTTAAGAAGGAGAAACAGCTCTGGACCGAGATCGAGGAGTTAAAAACTCAGGTCGGTGTTCAGAAACTTGCTGAAAACAATTCTGTGGAGCTACAAGCGGCACATAAAATCCGCCAAGAAAAGTTACCAGCTGAGCTCCAGGACGAGAGGAACAACACCAAGCTTCTCCGAGAAGAACTGGAGAGCTTGAGAGTGTCGCAGCACCAACTCAGCCAGTGACACCAAACTGATGTGCTCACTGCCAGACAGCAGGCTGAGAGCCTTCAGCAGGAACTGGAGACGCAAATTAAGACTCTCCTCAACAAGGTGACAGAAGACCAGGTTCTCATCTGGAAATTGGGGGCTGAAAAGGCCATCATGCAACAACAATTAGCAGACGAGATAATCACCCTGCGGCAGAACATTGTTGAGAAGGAGACCAGTTATTGTAGAGAGCTGGGGAAGCTAAACACCCATCTTAGCATCCAGCTCTCATGCAATATTGAGCTTAGGAAAGAACTGCAGGCAAACAACTGGGCTTCAAAAGGAAAGAAAGCAGGATACAAGACTCAAGAAGAAAGCATGGAGATCGACACTAGTGCAACCGCCAGTACCTCAGGAAGTGCGGACACAACATACCCCCAACCTATGGCGGAGGTGTTGGCCAAAGTGTCTGTGAAGCAGCCTCAGACCACAACAGCACCGACGCAACCTTCCACGTGGAAAAAAGCCGGACACTGCCGGGGGTCCAGGAAGCCTGAGAGGTGGAAGAAATAGTAACATCTTATCCTCCCCCCTCCTTCCTCCCCCCTACTCCCTCCCCTCTCCCCCCTCCTTCCTCCCCCCTACTCCCTCCCCTCTCCTCCCTTCTCCCTCCCCCTCTCCCTTCTCGTAGACCCCTCTCTCAGCCGACATGTTGATTTGCAGTAGGTTCAAGTCAAGATGTCAGCTGTGAAAAGGGTCTGTTTCATAAGGGGGCATGGCGGTTGCAGTGGTTAGCACTGTGACCTCACAGGAAGAACCTGCCGACCAGCGGGTAACCTTCTGTGTGGAGTATGTTCTCCCCATGCCTTCATGGGTTTTTCCCCGGGATGCTCCGGTTTTCTCCCAAATTAAAAATCAGAAATCAAATGTAAAATGTAACATTCCTTCATTTATAGTTGTATTTTTTGGTTCTAACTTGTACTTTGTGTTTATACTTACCTTTATTTTTCACTTATACTGTTAATGTTGTGCCATATGATTTAATTCTGTGTTTTTGTTTCACACACACACCACTAAAGAGCAACACTAGGAATGGCATTGATAGCTTGCCTTGGTGCCAAAAGGTTCTATTCAGTATTTTTCCTTATTTGTATGGTTTCACCTGAGGTGTACAGTGGCTGGAGTAAAGGTTGAATTAAAGATTAGTATGCAGATGAGATGGGTTGTACATTAAAAAAGACTCCCTCCCCCTCTCCCTTCTCGTAGACCTTTCTCTCAGCCGACATGTTGATTTGCAATAGGTTCAAGTCAAGATGTCAGCTGTGAAAAGGGTCTGTTTCATAAGGGGGCATGGCGGTTGCAGTGGTTAGCACTGTGACCTCACAGGAAGAACCTGCCGACCAGCGGGTAACTTTCTGTGTGGAGTATGTTCTCCCCATGCCTTCATGGGTTTTCCCCGGGATGCTCCGGTTTGCTCCCAAATTAAAAATCAGAAATCAAATGTAAAATGTAACATTCCTTCATTAGGGCCCGAGCACCAACGGGTGCGAGGACCCTATTGTATCTGTAAGGATTATTAGGGCCCGAGCACCAACGGGTGCGAGGACCCTATTGTAACTGTAGGGATTATTAGGGCCCGAGCACCAACGGGTGCGAGGACCCTATTGTATCTGTAAGGATTATTAGGGCCCGAGCACCAACGGGTGCGAGGACCCTATTGTAATTGCAGGGATTATTAGGGCCCGAGCACCAACGGGTGCTTGGGCCCTAATTGTTATAGCAAATTGCATTTTTCAAGGTGTAAATGTTCTCAGATCATCATGAAATTGTGCGCACTCGTCAGGTCTGGTGAAAAATTCGATATTTTGTGGCCGTCTGCAACGAGATCACCAAAATGGCTCTGTAGCGCCCCCTAGAAAATTGAAAAAAGGTTACTTAGAGGTAAGCTAGGTCTCTGAAATTTTTTATGTATACATATGGGGTCATGATGCACAAAAAAGCCTCTTGCACCAAAATCGCAAACCCAACAGGAAGTCAGCCATTTTGCTTTGAATGGAAAATGGGCCATTTTGGGCCATTTTGCAGGGTCGATACTTTGTTAAACTCCTCCTAGAGACTTGATCCAATCGACTTCAAATTCGGTCAGTGTACTGACAAGACATTGAGGATTAAAAGTGATCAAAGGCTTTACGTTTTTTGTAGGGGGAGTGGCCTTTTTGGGGGCTCAAACTTACATGATTTAGTGCAAACCAGGAAGTGAACAGGAAGTGGCCTTTAACTCGGCCGTACAAGTGCCAATGTGACCCTGACTCTCCATGTTTGATAAGGCTCCTGGCCTGAACACGTTGATATGCCATAATTCACTGATACTCCTAGCGCCCTCTACTGGCGGCAGGAAATGTCATGAAATTTCATGTTTTACGCTATGAGTGACAAGACTCAAAAAAAGGACCCAAGAGCACGACTCAAAATTCAGGAAAATCAATTTATCAATAAAGTCTACCACTTCCTCATCAGTATTCTTATCAATCTGTGGAGCATTTTCTATCCAAAACAAGCTATGCACATGAGGTGAGCCACGTTGCTGAAATTCTACCCGATAAAAGTAATCCTTCATTTTACCTATAGGCTCAGCTGGAGACAAGAGAACTTCCCTCAGAAAACAATGCCAGCGGAAATCAAACATTCGCGCTGCAGTGACTGGATTGCGACGCAGTAGGTCACACCTGTCCGCCCACTCTAACTCCTCAATAGTCTGTGTTCTACCTTCCTGTTTCAAAATACTATCGAGAAGGTTTTGCCAACGCATATCAGCCGAAGAAAACGAACAAAAACCAGGTAGGAATGCCAAGCTGCCGAACACAAGCCAACAACTCACGCTGTGCTCCCTGCCAAAAAGCTGGAGTACCTCTAAGAGGTTGCAAAAAACGATAACCATCGTCACACTCCAACAGCTTTTTCAAAGACTCATCTTTAAGGAGATCAGCACTAACTCTTTTCAGCTGTAGAACCTGCTGTTCCTTTCCTTAATGCTATTGACACATTAGACAAAACCTTTTCTACCTCAGACATGTACTGAGCAAAAAATATGTGTTCAACATTTTCAGCAAACCTACCATCAGCATGCAAAATTCTGTTATTAAAATAACGCGATAAAGTCAACTTGTGCTGGATCTGACAACAATTTAACAGGGTTATTTCCCTCTGCTGGAGCCACATTCAAAACACCATCAAAGTACTGGTCCAGTGCTTCCTAACCTATGTCAACTGGCATGAGACACGTATCCTGAAACATACAATGCTGCTGTCTATCATGCAAAAGCTCATCTTGAGCTTCATCAGCAGATGGTTTACCACTTTCTGCTTTTTTCTCACTGTCATTCACAACTGTCCCTGCAACCTCATCCTCTTGTTCCTTACAAAATTCATTCAACCATTCCTCATTAAACTGTACATCTTTATAAAGTACATTTGCCTGTTTCAGATATTGCAACGCCTAACATGCACAGTGTCCACAAATTGATATTCATAATGCCCCTTATAAGTAAGCTTACGTTTCAGTTTCACACGCAATAACGAGCCTTCCATATTGGAACGGGGCAACAAATTGTCAGTCTGCACAATATTCGCTGGAACACAAGTGACAGGTCCATGAACTCCGTTTTGCCCACCTTTAGGCAATGCTAACATTTTCATAAACGGAATATGCAGAGCTATTAAATGTTGTTCTAAACTATTTAAACATGCTAGTTCTGGTGGAATGGGATGAACCTGAAAATTATTTAGAACACTTTCTGGTGGCACTTCACCTTTACTAATCTTACTATGACAAGTGTAACAAATCCACAACTGACCTCTAGCTGTATCTAACCACTCACAAGGCATTACACAATCCTGACTACATTTGTGTAAATAATCCTCTGTAATACATGTTGCTGCAATGGAAGCTATCCCCCTACTGTGATTATAAGCATCTCTTTTACAGTTTAACACCTGATGTCTAAGCAACAACCTGTGGCACACACTGCATACAAAATCTGGACCATCTTTCACTTTATCCAAAAACTACTCAATTACAAAATCAAACTGCTTTGCCTTTTCTTTTGTTTGCTGCCTTTTCACAATGTTTCTTGTCAATTCATCTTCCAAATACTTTAGTTTACTCGAAGCCTTAACGTTCTCCCTGTGCAATCCATCTTCCAAATACTTTAGTTTACTGGAAGCCTTAACGTTCTCCCTGTGCAATTCATCTTCCAAATACTTTAGTTACTCGAAGCCTTAACATTCTCTCTGTGCAATTCATCCTCCAAATACTTTACTTTACTGTAGGCTTTAACTTTCTGCCTGTGCAAATCATCTAAGAAATATTTTTGTTTACTAATTACCTTACTTTTCTGTCGATGCAATTCACTGTCCTGATATGTTTGGACACTTCTTTTTCTACTCCTCTCCTGAACTTGTGTAACACATTTTCACGATATGTTATGGTATTCCGGCACCTAACTTTGTCTTGATACATGATATTGTCCTCACGTTTTCTTTTCCGTTCCAAATTATATTTGTTTTTCAAATAATTAGACATAGAAGTACGTGTTGTGGTCTTTGTTTCTGTTTTTGCTATACCCAAGCCGCTGGTTTAGCTCAGTTGGTACAGCGGGCGCTTATAGTAGACAGTCCCCATCGCACTGATCGCATGATCGACTCCCCCTCTGCCGATCTTTTCTGCCTGATTTTGCGTTTCAGGAAATAACTGTATCAGGGCTGCTCACGCTAAGCAAACACACATTTGATCATCATTTGTAATGGTTGATGACATACCGTATTAATAACACAACTGCAACCCACAAATCTGTAAGTATTTTTTTTATGAAGAACCTGTCACTCCAGCTATACTCTCTACTTTCTCATGCATGTGTCAGAGTCAGAAACACAATTGATAAAAGTAGGAGGGTTTTTGTTTTAATATCAGCAAATAGACTTATAAGTCCCAAATACTACAAAATATTACTGTTAATATTTTTTATGAACATAAAACACGCTGCATTTATCTGATATAATTTCCTGTATTTTCTAAAATCGCATTCAAATCGCAGAACTATAATATATGGCAGTATGTGTCTTCCAATTTCATGTGGACCTAATTCTATTCTATTCTGTTCTATTGTTTGCATGTTCAGCTTCAGATTCATAAAGCATTTGTAACTTAAGCACTTAAAACAGGAGCATTGATGTGCTGGTCCTATATGAGGCACATTTATATTTTGTTGCATTTCTTTTTGTATCAAGTCAGTGAAATAAACATTTCTATTAACAATACAAAATCGTGACAGAATCGTTATCTGAATTCTAAGCAAGACACTCATGTTTCTCATTTTATCCAGAATCGTGCAGGCCTAACTCCTACGTGTTGAAAATCTGTCTTTGTCAGAGCGCCGCCTACATGTTCAAAGTAATAAGCCTCATGTGACATGAATCCTTTGCTTGACTAGCAATCTCACACTGTGATCTACACTTGATGTTGTGTCGACATCACATAATTCCCAGCCACTTCCACTGTTTTCTGTCTGTTAAACACACTGTGGCTAGCTCACATTTTGCTGTGCTGAACAGCGACTTTTCGTTGTATTGCCAACACTTGGCAATATCTCCAGACCACTTGAGATTTCAGCGCTGTTTTCGCTGCGTTGCGTTTGAAAACTCAGAACGTGGCATCAGCTTCCTCTGCGATTGCGCCCCATCCGAACGCAGACATGCCCCGACGTCTGCGTCGCTGGTGCAAGTGCCCGTTCAATGCTGCTTGCAGCACTAGTTTGTGTTTTGTTTGTTGTCTTTTCTTTTCATTTCTATCTGATTAATTAATACATGCTTTGGTAATATTGTGTTTTACATTAATGTCACTAAAATGTATGGACTTGTTTTGATTTGAATTGAAATGGAACTTCAAAGCATCAAAGGATTGGTACTATGACATCATCACCAAGTCTATAAGGGGTGGCGGTCATATCAATCCAGACCTTTCAATTAATGTGCTACTGTGAGAAAGAGAACTAGTGAATTTATAACAAAGAAACATCTTATCAGACATTCTGCAATTTTAGGCAGCATTTCATTTGAACCTGACTAAAAGCAGCCAAAAGATGCAGCAAACAGCAAACCAGAACAGGAGGATCTTCAGACAGCAGGTCTTCGGTGGAGTACGGCGGAACAACGCGAGGGAGCTTGAAACCCTTCGTCAAGATGTGCGCCAGCTCATTGAACTGCTGGATAAAGAAAGAGCTCGCTGTTGCAGTGAGGTGAACGAGAAATTCCTCATCAGCAAAGAGTTGGAGAACGTCAAGAAACAGTTGGCGAAACAAAAGGCCCTGAAGGAGGGGAACAACGGGGGAAAGGGCAACAAAAGAGACCAGGACGGGCTGCAGAAGTCCTGTAATGAGGAAACTCTTAGTGTAACCAAGATTGCCACGCAGGTAAGGGACACCACTCAGCAAAAAAAGATGAAACATCTTCATGCTGACGACGAGGACCAGCAAGTGGCACACTTGGTAGACACAGAGAAGTTAACCGCAGAACTCCAGGGGGAAAGGGAGAGAAACAATGTCCTCCAAGACGAACTGGAGAAGATGAAAGTTTCTTACCATGAGCTCAGCCTCAGGTATGAAACGGACGTCCTCAGTGCCAGACAGCTGGTGGAGACCAATAAGCTTGAGCTTCAACAGCAAGTGGAGGCTCATGTTGAAAGAGTTTCACAGGACCAGTATGTGATATCGACCTTGCGAGCTGAACAGGACGCCCTCCGGCAGAAGATGGCAGAGGAGATCGGCAACCTGCAGCAGACATCTTTTAAGAAGGAGAAACAGCTCTGGACCGAGATCGAGGAGTTAAAAACTCAGGTCGGTGTTCAGAAACTTGCTGAAAACAATTCTGTGGAGCTACAAGCGGCACATAAAATCCGCCAAGAAAAGTTACCAGCTGAGCTCCAGGACGAGAGGAACAACACCAAGCTTCTCCGAGAAGAACTGGAGAGCTTGAGAGTGTCGCAGCACCAACTCAGCCAGCGACACCAAACTGATGTGCTCACTGCCAGACAGCAGGCTGAGAGCCTTCAGCAGGAACTGGAGACGCAAATTAAGACTCTCCTCAACAAGGTGACAGAAGACCAGGTTCTCATCTGGAAATTGGGGGCTGAAAAGGCCATCATGCAACAACAATTAGCAGACGAGATAATCACCCTGCGGCAGAACATTGTTGAGAAGGAGACCAGTTATTGTAGAGAGCTGGGGAAGCTAAACACCCATCTTAGCATCCAGCTCTCATGAAATATTGAGCTTAGGAAAGAACTGCAGGCAAACAACTGGGCTTCAAAAGGAAAGAAAGCAGGATACAAGACTCAAGAAGAAAGCATGGAGATCGACACTAGTGCAACCGCCAGTACCTCAGGAAGTGCGGACACAACATACCCCCAACCTATGGCGGAGGTGTTGGCCAAAGTGTCTGTGAAGCAGCCTCAGACCACAACAGCACCGACGCAACCTTCCACGTGGAAAAAAGCCGGACACTGCCGGGGGTCCAGGAAGCCTGAGAGGTGGAAGAAATAGTAACATCTTATCCTCCCCCCTCCTTCCTCCCCCCTACTCCCTCCCCTCTCCCCCCTCCTTCCTCCCCCCTACTCCCTCCCCTCTCCTCCCTTCTCCCTCCCCCTCTCCCTTCTCGTAGACCCCTCTCTCAGCCGACATGTTGATTTGCAGTAGGTTCAAGTCAAGATGTCAGCTGTGAAAAGGGTCTGTTTCATAAGGGGGCATGGCGGTTGCAGTGGTTAGCACTGTGACCTCACAGGAAGAACCTGCCGACCAGCGGGTAACCTTCTGTGTGGAGTATGTTCTCCCCATGCCTTCATGGGTTTTTCCCCGGGATGCTCCGGTTTTCTCCCAAATTAAAAATCAGAAATCAAATGTAAAATGTAACATTCCTTCATTTATAGTTGTATTTTTTGGTTCTAACTTGTACTTTGTGTTTATACTTACCTTTATTTTTCACTTATACTGTTAATGTTGTGCCATATGATTTAATTCTGTGTTTTTGTTTCACACACACACCACTAAAGAGCAACACTAGGAATGGCATTGATAGCTTGCCTTGGTGCCAAAAGGTTCTATTCAGTATTTTTCCTTATTTGTATGGTTTCACCTGAGGTGTACAGTGGCTGGAGTAAAGGTTGAATTAAAGATTAGTATGCAGATGAGATGGGTTGTACATTAAAAAAGACTCCCTCCCCCTCTCCCTTCTCGTAGACCTTTCTCTCAGCCGACATGTTGATTTGCAATAGGTTCAAGTCAAGATGTCAGCTGTGAAAAGGGTCTGTTTCATAAGGGGGCATGGCGGTTGCAGTGGTTAGCACTGTGACCTCACAGGAAGAACCTGCCGACCAGCGGGTAACTTTCTGTGTGGAGTATGTTCTCCCCATGCCTTCATGGGTTTTCCCCGGGATGCTCCGGTTTGCTCCCAAATTAAAAATCAGAAATCAAATGTAAAATGTAACATTCCTTCATTAGGGCCCGAGCACCAACGGGTGCGAGGACCCTATTGTATCTGTAAGGATTATTAGGGCCCGAGCACCAACGGGTGCGAGGACCCTATTGTAACTGTAGGGATTATTAGGGCCCGAGCACCAACGGGTGCGAGGACCCTATTGTATCTGTAAGGATTATTAGGGCCCGAGCACCAACGGGTGCGAGGACCCTATTGTAATTGCAGGGATTATTAGGGCCCGAGCACCAACGGGTGCTCGGGCCCTAATTGTTATAGCAAATTGCATTTTTCAAGGTGTAAATGTTCTCAGATCATCATGAAATTGTGCGCACTCGTCAGGTCTGGTGAAAAATTCGATATTTTGTGGCCGTCTGCAACGAGATCACCAAAATGGCTCTGTAGCGCCCCCTAGAAAATTGAAAAAAGGTTACTTAGAGGTAAGCTAGGTCTCTGAAATTTTTTATGTATACATATGGGGTCATGATGCACAAAAAAGCCTCTTGCACCAAAATCGCAAACCCAACAGGAAGTCAGCCATTTTGCTTTGAATGGAAAATGGGCCATTTTGGGCCATTTTGCAGGGTCGATACTTTGTTAAACTCCTCCTAGAGACTTGATCCAATCGACTTCAAATTCGGTCAGTGTACTGACAAGACATTGAGGATTAAAAGTGATCAAAGGCTTTACGTTTTTTGTAGGGGGAGTGGCCTTTTTGGGGGCTCAAACTTACATGATTTAGTGCAAACCAGGAAGTGAACAGGAAGTGGCCTTTAACTCGGCCGTACAAGTGCCAATGTGACCCTGACTCTCCATGTTTGATAAGGCTCCTGGCCTGAACACGTTGATATGCCATAATTCACTGATACTCCTAGCGCCCTCTACTGGCGGCAGGAAATGTCATGAAATTTCATGTTTTACGCTATGAGTGACAAGACTCAAAAAAAGGACCCAAGAGCACGACTCAAAATTCAGGAAAATCAATTTATCAATAAAGTCTACCACTTCCTCATCAGTATTCTTATCAATCTGTGGAGCATTTTCTATCCAAAACAAGCTATGCACATGAGGTGAGCCACGTTGCTGAAATTCTACCCGATAAAAGTAATCCTTCATTTTACCTATAGGCTCAGCTGGAGACAAGAGAACTTCCCTCAGAAAACAATGCCAGCGGAAATCAAACATTCGCGCTGCAGTGACTGGATTGCGACGCAGTAGGTCACACCTGTCCGCCCACTCTAACTCCTCAATAGTCTGTGTTCTACCTTCCTGTTTCAAAATACTATCGAGAAGGTTTTGCCAACGCATATCAGCCGAAGAAAACGAACAAAAACCAGGTAGGAATGCCAAGCTGCCGAACACAAGCCAACAACTCACGCTGTGCTCCCTGCCAAAAAGCTGGAGTACCTCTAAGAGGTTGCAAAAAACGATAACCATCGTCACACTCCAACAGCTTTTTCAAAGACTCATCTTTAAGGAGATCAGCACTAACTCTTTTCAGCTGTAGAACCTGCTGTTCCTTTCCTTAATGCTATTGACACATTAGACAAAACCTTTTCTACCTCAGACATGTACTGAGCAAAAAATATGTATTCAACATTTTCAGCAAACCTACCATCAGCATGCAAAATTCTGTTATTAAAATAACGCGATAAAGTCAACTTGTGCTGGATCTGACAACAATTTAACAGGGTTATTTCCCTCTGCTGGAGCCACATTCAAAACACCATCAAAGTACTGGTCAAGTGCTTCCTAACCTATGTCAACTGGCATGAGACACGTATCCTGAAACATACAATGCTGCTGTCTATCATGCAAAAGCTCATCTTGAGCTTCATCAGCAGATGGTTTACCACTTTCTGCTTTTTTCTCACTGTCATTCACAACTGTCCCTGCAACCTCATCCTCTTGTTCCTTACAAAATTCATTCAACCATTCCTCATTAAACTGTACATCTTTATAAAGTACATTTGCCTGTTTCAGATATTGCAACGCCTAACATGCACAGTGTCCACAAATTGATATTCATAATGCCCCTTATAAGTAAGCTTACGTTTCAGTTTCACACGCAATAACGAGCCTTCCATATTGGAACGGGGCAACAAATTGTCAGTCTGCACAATATTCGCTGGAACACAAGTGACAGGTCCATGAACTCCGTTTTGCCCACCTTTAGGCAATGCTAACATTTTCATAAACGGAATATGCAGAGCTATTAAATGTTGTTCTAAACTATTTAAACATGCTAGTTCTGGTGGAATGGGATGAACCTGAAAATTATTTAGAACACTTTCTGGTGGCACTTCACCTTTACTAATCTTACTATGACAAGTGTAACAAATCCACAACTGACCTCTAGCTGTATCTAACCACTCACAAGGCATTACACAATCCTGACTACATTTGTGTAAATAATCCTCTGTAATACATGTTGCTGCAATGGAAGCTATCCCCCTACTGTGATTATAAGCATCTCTTTTACAGTTTAACACCTGATGTCTAAGCAACAACCTGTGGCACACACTGCATACAAAATCTGGACCATCTTTCACTTTATCCAAAAACTACTCAATTACAAAATCAAACTGCTTTGCCTTTTCTTTTGTTTGCTGCCTTTTCACAATGTTTCTTGTCAATTCATCTTCCAAATACTTTAGTTTACTCGAAGCCTTAACGTTCTCCCTGTGCAATCCATCTTCCAAATACTTTAGTTTACTGGAAGCCTTAACGTTCTCCCTGTGCAATTCATCTTCCAAATACTTTAGTTACTCGAAGCCTTAACATTCTCTCTGTGCAATTCATCCTCCAAATACTTTACTTTACTGTAGGCTTTAACTTTCTGCCTGTGCAAATCATCTAAGAAATATTTTTGTTTACTAATTACCTTACTTTTCTGTCGATGCAATTCACTGTCCTGATATGTTTGGACACTTCTTTTTCTACTCCTCTCCTGAACTTGTGTAACACATTTTCACGATATGTTATGGTATTCCGGCACCTAACTTTGTCTTGATACATGATATTGTCCTCACGTTTTCTTTTCCGTTCCAAATTATATTTGTTTTTCAAATAATTAGACATAGAAGTACGTGTTGTGGTCTTTGTTTCTGTTTTTGCTATACCCAAGCCGCTGGTTTAGCTCAGTTGGTACAGCGGGCGCTTATAGTAGACAGTCCCCATCGCACTGATCGCATGATCGACTCCCCCTCTGCCGATCTTTCCTGCCTGATTTTGCGTTTCAGGAAATAACTGTATCAGGGCTGCTCACGCTAAGCAAACACACATTTGATCATCATTTGTAATGGTTGATGACATACCGTATTAATAACACAACTGCAACCCACAAATCTGTAAGTATTTTTTTTATGAAGAACCTGTCACTCCAGCTATACTCTCTACTTTCTCATGCATGTGTCAGAGTCAGAAACACAATTGATAAAAGTAGGAGGGTTTTTGTTTTAATATCAGCAAATAGACTTATAAGTCCCAAATACTACAAAATATTACTGTTAATATTTTTTATGAACATAAAACACGCTGCATTTATCTGATATAATTTCCTGTATTTTCTAAAATCGCATTCAAATCGCAGAACTATAATATATGGCAGTATGTGTCTTCCAATTTCATGTGGACCTAATTCTATACTATTCTGTTCTATTGTTTGCATGTTCAGCTTCAGATTCATAAAGCATTTGTAACTTAAGCACTTAAAACAGGAGCATTGATGTGCTGGTCCTATATGAGGCACATTTATATTTTGTTGCATTTCTTTTTGTATCAAGTCAGTGAAATAAACATTTCTATTAACAATACAAAATCGTGACAGAATCGTTATCTGAATTCTAAGCAAGACACTCATGTTTCTCATTTTATCCAGAATCGTGGAGGCCTAACTCCTACGTGTTGAAAATCTGTCTTTGTCAGAGCGCCGCCTACATGTTCAAAGTAATAAGCCTCATGTGACATGAATCCTTTGCTTGACTAGCAATCTCACACTGTGATCTACACTTGATGTTGTGTCGACATCACATAATTCCCAGCCACTTCCACTGTTTTCTGTCTGTTAAACACACTGTGGCTAGCTCACATTTTGCTGTGCTGAACAGCGACTTTTCGTTGTATTGCCAACACTTGGCAATATCTCCAGACCACTTGAGATTTCAGCGCTGTTTTCGCTGCGTTGCGTTTGAAAACTCAGAACGTGGCATCAGCTTCCTCTGCGATTGCGCCCCATCCGAACGCAGACATGCCCCGGCGTCTGCGTCGCTGGTGCAAGTGCCCGTTCAATGCTGCTTGCAGCACTAGTTTGTGTTTTGTTTGTTGTCTTTTCTTTTCATTTCTATCTGATTAATTAATACATGCTTTGGTAATATTGTGTTTTACATTAATGTCACTAAAATGTATGGACTTGTTTTGATTTGAATTGAAATGGAACTTCAAAGCATCAAAGGATTGGTACTATGACATCATCACCAAGTCTATAAGGGGTGGCGGTCATATCAATCCAGACCTTTCAATTAATGTGCTACTGTGAGAAAGAGAACTAGTGAATTTATAACAAAGAAACATCTTATCAGACATTCTGCAATTTTAGGCAGCATTTCATTTGAACCTGACTAAAAGCAGCCAAAAGATGCAGCAAACAGCAAACCAGAACAGGAGGATCTTCAGACAGCAGGTCTTCGGTGGAGTACGGCGGAACAACGCGAGGGAGCTTGAAACCCTTCGTCAAGATGTGCGCCAGCTCACTGAACTGCTGGATAAAGAAAGAGCTCGCTGTTGCAGTGAGGTGAACGAGAAATTCCTCATCAGCAAAGAGTTGGAGAACGTCAAGAAACAGTTGGCGAAACAAAAGGCCCTGAAGGAGGGGAACAACGGGGGAAAGGGCAACAAAAGAGACCAGGACGGGCTGCAGAAGTCCTGTAATGAGGAAACTCTTAGTGTAACCAAGATTGCCACGCAGGTAAGGGACACCACTCAGCAAAAAAAGATGAAACATCTTCATGCTGACGACGAGGACCAGCAAGTGGCACACTTGGTAGACACAGAGAAGTTAACCGCAGAACTCCAGGGGGAAAGGGAGAGAAACAATGTCCTCCAAGACGAACTGGAGAAGATGAAAGTTTCTTACCATGAGCTCAGCCTCAGGTATGAAACGGACGTCCTCAGTGCCAGACAGCTGGTGGAGACCAATAAGCTTGAGCTTCAACAGCAAGTGGAGGCTCATGTTGAAAGAGTTTCACAGGACCAGTATGTGATATCGACCTTGCGAGCTGAACAGGACGCCCTCCGGCAGAAGATGGCAGAGGAGATCGGCAACCTGCAGCAGACATCTTTTAAGAAGGAGAAACAGCTCTGGACCGAGATCGAGGAGTTAAAAACTCAGGTCGGTGTTCAGAAACTTGCTGAAAACAATTCTGTGGAGCTACAAGCGGCACATAAAATCCGCCAAGAAAAGTTACCAGCTGAGCTCCAGGACGAGAGGAACAACACCAAGCTTCTCCGAGAAGAACTGGAGAGCTTGAGAGTGTCGCAGCACCAACTCAGCCAGCGACACCAAACTGATGTGCTCACTGCCAGACAGCAGGCTGAGAGCCTTCAGCAGGAACTGGAGACGCAAATTAAGACTCTCCTCAACAAGGTGACAGAAGACCAGGTTCTCATCTGGAAATTGGGGGCTGAAAAGGCCATCATGCAACAACAATTAGCAGACGAGATTATCACCCTGCGGCAGAACATTGTTGAGAAGGAGACCAGTTATTGTAGAGAGCTGGGGAAGCTAAACACCCATCTTAGCATCCAGCTCTCATGCAATATTGAGCTTAGGAAAGAACTGCAGGCAAACAACTGGGCTTCAAAAGGAAAGAAAGCAGGATACAAGACTCAAGAAGAAAGCATGGAGATCGACACTAGTGCAACCGCCAGTACCTCAGGAAGTGCGGACACAACATACCCCCAACCTATGGCGGAGGTGTTGGCCAAAGTGTCTGTGAAGCAGCCTCAGACCACAACAGCACCGACGCAACCTTCCACGTGGAAAAAAGCCGGACACTGCCGGGGGTCCAGGAAGCCTGAGAGGTGGAAGAAATAGTAACATCTTATCCTCCCCCCTCCTTCCTCCCCCCTACTCCCTCCCCTCTCCCCCCTCCTTCCTCCCCCCTACTCCCTCCCCTCTCCTCCCTTCTCCCTCCCCCTCTCCCTTCTCGTAGACCCCTCTCTCAGCCGACATGTTGATTTGCAGTAGGTTCAAGTCAAGATGTCAGCTGTGAAAAGGGTCTGTTTCATAAGGGGGCATGGCGGTTGCAGTGGTTAGCACTGTGACCTCACAGGAAGAACCTGCCGACCAGCGGGTAACCTTCTGTGTGGAGTATGTTCTCCCCATGCCTTCATGGGTTTTTCCCCGGGATGCTCCGGTTTTCTCCCAAATTAAAAATCAGAAATCAAATGTAAAATGTAACATTCCTTCATTTATAGTTGTATTTTTTGGTTCTAACTTGTACTTTGTGTTTATACTTACCTTTATTTTTCACTTATACTGTTAATGTTGTGCCATATGATTTAATTCTGTGTTTTTGTTTCACACACACACCACTAAAGAGCAACACTAGGAATGGCATTGATAGCTTGCCTTGGTGCCAAAAGGTTCTATTCAGTATTTTTCCTTATTTGTATGGTTTCACCTGAGGTGTACAGTGGCTGGAGTAAAGGTTGAATTAAAGATTAGTATGCAGATGAGATGGGTTGTACATTAAAAAAGACTCCCTCCCCCTCTCCCTTCTCGTAGACCTTTCTCTCAGCTGACATGTTGATTTGCAATAGGTTCAAGTCAAGATGTCAGCTGTGAAAAGGGTCTGTTTCATAAGGGGGCATGGCGGTTGCAGTGGTTAGCACTGTGACCTCACAGGAAGAACCTGCCGACCAGCGGGTAACTTTCTGTGTGGAGTATGTTCTCCCCATGCCTTCATGGGTTTTCCCCGGGATGCTCCGGTTTGCTCCCAAATTAAAAATCAGAAATCAAATGTAAAATGTAACATTCCTTCATTAGGGCCCGAGCACCAACGGGTGCGAGGACCCTATTGTATCTGTAAGGATTATTAGGGCCCGAGCACCAACGGGTGCGAGGACCCTATTGTAACTGTAGGGATTATTAGGGCCCGAGCACCAACGGGTGCGAGGACCCTATTGTATCTGTAAGGATTATTAGGGCCCGAGCACCAACGGGTGCGAGGACCCTATTGTAATTGCAGGGATTATTAGGGCCCGAGCACCAACGGGTGCTTGGGCCCTAATTGTTATAGCAAATTGCATTTTTCAAGGTGTAAATGTTCTCAGATCATCATGAAATTGTGCGCACTCGTCAGGTCTGGTGAAAAATTCGATATTTTGTGGCCGTCTGCAACGAGATCACCAAAATGGCTCTGTAGCGCCCCCTAGAAAATTGAAAAAAGGTTACTTAGAGGTAAGCTAGGTCTCTGAAATTTTTTATGTATACATATGGGGTCATGATGCACAAAAAAGCCTCTTGCACCAAAATCGCAAACCCAACAGGAAGTCAGCCATTTTGCTTTGAATGGAAAATGGGCCATTTTGGGCCATTTTGCAGGGTCGATACTTTGTTAAACTCCTCCTAGAGACTTGATCCAATCGACTTCAAATTCGGTCAGTGTACTGACAAGACATTGAGGATTAAAAGTGATCAAAGGCTTTACGTTTTTTGTAGGGGGAGTGGCCTTTTTGGGGGCTCAAACTACTACATGATTTAGTACAAACCAGGAAGTGAACAGGAAGTGGCCTTTAACTCGGCCGTACAAGTGCCAATGTGACCCTGACTCTCCATGTTTGATAAGGCTCCTGGCCTGAACACGTTGATATGCCATAATTCACTGATACTCCTAGCGCCCTCTACTGGCGGCAGGAAATGTCATGAAATTTCATGTTTTACGCTATGAGTGACAAGACTCAAAAAAAGGACCCAAGAGCACGACTCAAAATTCAGGAAAATCAATTTATCAATAAAGTCTACCACTTCCTCATCAGTATTCTTATCAATCTGTGGAGCATTTTCTATCCAAAACAAGCTATGCACATGAGGTGAGCCACGTTGCTGAAATTCTACCCGATAAAAGTAATCCTTCATTTTACCTATAGGCTCAGCTGGAGACAAGAGAACTTCCCTCAGAAAACAATGCCAGCGGAAATCAAACATTCGCGCTGCAGTGACTGGATTGCGACGCAGTAGGTCACACCTGTCCGCCCACTCTAACTCCTCAATAGTCTGTGTTCTACCTTCCTGTTTCAAAATACTATCGAGAAGGTTTTGCCAACGCATATCAGCCGAAGAAAACGAACAAAACCAGGTAGGAATGCCAAGCTGCCGAACACAAGCCAACAACTCACGCTGTGCTCCCTGCCAAAAAGCTGGAGTACCTCTAAGAGGTTGCAAAAAACGATAACCATCGTCACACTCCAACAGCTTTTTCAAAGACTCATCTTTAAGGAGATCAGCACTAACTCTTTTCAGCTGTAGAACCTGCTGTTCCTTTCCTTAATGCTATTGACACATTAGACAAAACCTTTTCTACCTCAGACATGTACTGAGCAAAAAATATGTATTCAACATTTTCAGCAAACCTACCATCAGCATGCAAAATTCTGTTATTAAAATAACGCGATAAAGTCAACTTGTGCTGGATCTGACAACAATTTAACAGGGTTATTTCCCTCTGCTGGAGCCACATTCAAAACACCATCAAAGTACTGGTCCAGTGCTTCCTAACCTATGTCAACTGGCATGAGACACGTATCCTGAAACATACAATGCTGCTGTCTATCATGCAAAAGCTCATCTTGAGCTTCATCAGCAGATGGTTTACCACTTTCTGCTTTTTTCTCACTGTCATTCACAACTGTCCCTGCAACCTCATCCTCTTGTTCCTTACAAAATTCATTCAACCATTCCTCATTAAACTGTACATCTTTATAAAGTACATTTGCCTGTTTCAGATATTGCAACGCCTAACATGCACAGTGTCCACAAATTGATATTCATAATGCCCCTTATAAGTAAGCTTACGTTTCAGTTTCACACGCAATAACGAGCCTTCCATATTGGAACGGGGCAACAAATTGTCAGTCTGCACAATATTCGCTGGAACACAAGTGACAGGTCCATGAACTCCGTTTTGCCCACCTTTAGGCAATGCTAACATTTTCATAAACGGAATATGCAGAGCTATTAAATGTTGTTCTAAACTATTTAAACATGCTAGTTCTGGTGGAATGGGATGAACCTGAAAATTATTTAGAACACTTTCTGGTGGCACTTCACCTTTACTAATCTTACTATGACAAGTGTAACAAATCCACAACTGACCTCTAGCTGTATCTAACCACTCACAAGGCATTACACAATCCTGACTACATTTGTGTAAATAATCCTCTGTAATACATGTTGCTGCAATGGAAGCTATCCCCCTACTGTGATTATAAGCATCTCTTTTACAGTTTAACACCTGATGTCTAAGCAACAACCTGTGGCACACACTGCATACAAAATCTGGACCATCTTTCACTTTATCCAAAAACTACTCAATTACAAAATCAAACTGCTTTGCCTTTTCTTTTGTTTGCTGCCTTTTCACAATGTTTCTTGTCAATTCATCTTCCAAATACTTTAGTTTACTCGAAGCCTTAACGTTCTCCCTGTGCAATCCATCTTCCAAATACTTTAGTTTACTGGAAGCCTTAACGTTCTCCCTGTGCAATTCATCTTCCAAATACTTTAGTTACTCGAAGCCTTAACATTCTCTCTGTGCAATTCATCCTCCAAATACTTTACTTTACTGTAGGCTTTAACTTTCTGCCTGTGCAAATCATCTAAGAAATATTTTTGTTTACTAATTACCTTACTTTTCTGTCGATGCAATTCACTGTCCTGATATGTTTGGACACTTCTTTTTCTACTCCTCTCCTGAACTTGTGTAACACATTTTCACGATATGTTATGGTATTCCGGCACCTAACTTTGTCTTGATACATGATATTGTCCTCACGTTTTCTTTTCCGTTCCAAATTATATTTGTTTTTCAAATAATTAGACATAGAAGTACGTGTTGTGGTCTTTGTTTCTGTTTTTGCTATACCCAAGCCGCTGGTTTAGCTCAGTTGGTACAGCGGGCGCTTATAGTAGACAGTCCCCATCGCACTGATCGCATGATCGACTCCCCCTCTGCCGATCTTTTCTGCCTGATTTTGCGTTTCAGGAAATAACTGTATCAGGGCTGCTCACGCTAAGCAAACACACATTTGATCATCATTTGTAATGGTTGATGACATACCGTATTAATAACACAACTGCAACCCACAAATCTGTAAGTATTTTTTTTATGAAGAACCTGTCACTCCAGCTATACTCTCTACTTTCTCATGCATGTGTCAGAGTCAGAAACACAATTGATAAAAGTAGGAGGGTTTTTGTTTTAATATCAGCAAATAGACTTATAAGTCCCAAATACTACAAAATATTACTGTTAATATTTTTTATGAACATAAAACACGCTGCATTTATCTGATATAATTTCCTGTATTTTCTAAAATCGCATTCAAATCGCAGAACTATAATATATGGCAGTATGTGTCTTCCAATTTCATGTGGACCTAATTCTATTCTATTCTGTTCTATTGTTTGCATGTTCAGCTTCAGATTCATAAAGCATTTGTAACTTAAGCACTTAAAACAGGAGCATTGATGTGCTGGTCCTATATGAGGCACATTTATATTTTGTTGCATTTCTTTTTGTATCAAGTCAGTGAAATAAACATTTCTATTAACAATACAAAATCGTGACAGAATCGTTATCTGAATTCTAAGCAAGACACTCATGTTTCTCATTTTATCCAGAATCGTGCAGGCCTAACTCCTACGTGTTGAAAATCTGTCTTTGTCAGAGCGCCGCCTACATGTTCAAAGTAATAAGCCTCATGTGACATGAATCCTTTGCTTGACTAGCAATCTCACACTGTGATCTACACTTGATGTTGTGTCGACATCACATAATTCCCAGCCACTTCCACTGTTTTCTGTCTGTTAAACACACTGTGGCTAGCTCACATTTTGCTGTGCTGAACAGCGACTTTTCGTTGTATTGCCAACACTTGGCAATATCTCCAGACCACTTGAGATTTCAGCGCTGTTTTCGCTGCGTTGCGTTTGAAAACTCAGAACGTGGCATCAGCTTCCTCTGCGATTGCGCCCCATCCGAACGCAGACATGCCCCGACGTCTGCGTCGCTGGTGCAAGTGCCCGTTCAATGCTGCTTGCAGCACTAGTTTGTGTTTTGTTTGTTGTCTTTTCTTTTCATTTCTATCTGATTAATTAATACATGCTTTGGTAATATTGTGTTTTACATTAATGTCACTAAAATGTATGGACTTGTTTTGATTTGAATTGAAATGGAACTTCAAAGCATCAAAGGATTGGTACTATGACATCATCACCAAGTCTATAAGGGGTGGCGGTCATATCAATCCAGACCTTTCAATTAATGTGCTACTGTGAGAAAGAGAACTAGTGAATTTATAACAAAGAAACATCTTATCAGACATTCTGCAATTTTAGGCAGCATTTCATTTGAACCTGACTAAAAGCAGCCAAAAGATGCAGCAAACAGCAAACCAGAACAGGAGGATCTTCAGACAGCAGGTCTTCGGTGGAGTACGGCGGAACAACGCGAGGGAGCTTGAAACCCTTCGTCAAGATGTGCGCCAGCTCACTGAACTGCTGGATAAAGAAAGAGCTCGCTGTTGCAGTGAGGTGAACGAGAAATTCCTCATCAGCAAAGAGTTGGAGAACGTCAAGAAACAGTTGGCGAAACAAAAGGCCCTGAAGGAGGGGAACAACGGGGGAAAGGGCAACAAAAGAGACCAGGACGGGCTGCAGAAGTCCTGTAATGAGGAAACTCTTAGTGTAACCAAGATTGCCACGCAGGTAAGGGACACCACTCAGCAAAAAAAGATGAAACATCTTCATGCTGACGACGAGGACCAGCAAGTGGCACACTTGGTAGACACAGAGAAGTTAACCGCAGAACTCCAGGGGGAAAGGGAGAGAAACAATGTCCTCCAAGACGAACTGGAGAAGATGAAAGTTTCTTACCATGAGCTCAGCCTCAGGTATGAAACGGACGTCCTCAGTGCCAGACAGCTGGTGGAGACCAATAAGCTTGAGCTTCAACAGCAAGTGGAGGCTCATGTTGAAAGAGTTTCACAGGACCAGTATGTGATATCGACCTTGCGAGCTGAACAGGACGCCCTCCGGCAGAAGATGGCAGAGGAGATCGGCAACCTGCAGCAGACATCTTTTAAGAAGGAGAAACAGCTCTGGACCGAGATCGAGGAGTTAAAAACTCAGGTCGGTGTTCAGAAACTTGCTGAAAACAATTCTGTGGAGCTACAAGCGGCACATAAAATCCGCCAAGAAAAGTTACCAGCTGAGCTCCAGGACGAGAGGAACAACACCAAGCTTCTCCGAGAAGAACTGGAGAGCTTGAGAGTGTCGCAGCACCAACTCAGCCAGCGACACCAAACTGATGTGCTCACTGCCAGACAGCAGGCTGAGAGCCTTCAGCAGGAACTGGAGACGCAAATTAAGACTCTCCTCAACAAGGTGACAGAAGACCAGGTTCTCATCTGGAAATTGGGGGCTGAAAAGGCCATCATGCAACAACAATTAGCAGACGAGATAATCACCCTGCGGCAGAACATTGTTGAGAAGGAGACCAGTTATTGTAGAGAGCTGGGGAAGCTAAACACCCATCTTAGCATCCAGCTCTCATGCAATATTGAGCTTAGGAAAGAACTGCAGGCAAACAACTGGGCTTCAAAAGGAAAGAAAGCAGGATACAAGACTCAAGAAGAAAGCATGGAGATCGACACTAGTGCAACCGCCAGTACCTCAGGAAGTGCGGACACAACATACCCCCAACCTATGGCGGAGGTGTTGGCCAAAGTGTCTGTGAAGCAGCCTCAGACCACAACAGCACCGACGCAACCTTCCACGTGGAAAAAAGCCGGACACTGCCGGGGGTCCAGGAAGCCTGAGAGGTGGAAGAAATAGTAACATCTTATCCTCCCCCCTCCTTCCTCCCCCCTACTCCCTCCCCTCTCCCCCCTCCTTCCTCCCCCCTACTCCCTCCCCTCTCCTCCCTTCTCCCTCCCCCTCTCCCTTCTCGTAGACCCCTCTCTCAGCCGACATGTTGATTTGCAGTAGGTTCAAGTCAAGATGTCAGCTGTGAAAAGGGTCTGTTTCATAAGGGGGCATGGCGGTTGCAGTGGTTAGCACTGTGACCTCACAGGAAGAACCTGCCGACCAGCGGGTAACCTTCTGTGTGGAGTATGTTCTCCCCATGCCTTCATGGGTTTTTCCCCGGGATGCTCCGGTTTTCTCCCAAATTAAAAATCAGAAATCAAATGTAAAATGTAACATTCCTTCATTTATAGTTGTATTTTTTGGTTCTAACTTGTACTTTGTGTTTATACTTACCTTTATTTTTCACTTATACTGTTAATGTTGTGCCATATGATTTAATTCTGTGTTTTTGTTTCACACACACACCACTAAAGAGCAACACTAGGAATGGCATTGATAGCTTGCCTTGGTGCCAAAAGGTTCTATTCAGTATTTTTCCTTATTTGTATGGTTTCACCTGAGGTGTACAGTGGCTGGAGTAAAGGTTGAATTAAAGATTAGTATGCAGATGAGATGGGTTGTACATTAAAAAAGACTCCCTCCCCCTCTCCCTTCTCGTAGACCTTTCTCTCAGCCGACATGTTGATTTGCAATAGGTTCAAGTCAAGATGTCAGCTGTGAAAAGGGTCTGTTTCATAAGGGGGCATGGCGGTTGCAGTGGTTAGCACTGTGACCTCACAGGAAGAACCTGCCGACCAGCGGATAACTTTCTGTGTGGAGTATGTTCTCCCCATGCCTTCATGGGTTTTCCCCGGGATGCTCCGGTTTGCTCCCAAATTAAAAATCAGAAATCAAATGTAAAATGTAACATTCCTTCATTAGGGCCCGAGCACCAACGGGTGCGAGGACCCTATTGTATCTATAAGGATTATTAGGGCCCGAGCACCAACGGGTGCGAGGACCCTATTGTAACTGTAGGGATTATTAGGGCCCGAGCACCAACGGGTGCGAGGACCCTATTGTATCTGTAAGGATTATTAGGGCCCGAGCACCAACGGGTGCGAGGACCCTATTGTAATTGCAGGGATTATTAGGGCCCGAGCACCAACGGGTGCTCGGGCCCTAATTGTTATAGCAAATTGCATTTTTCAAGGTGTAAATGTTCTCAGATCATCATGAAATTGTGCGCACTCGTCAGGTCTGGTGAAAAATTCGATATTTTGTGGCCGTCTGCAACGAGATCACCAAAATGGCTCTGTAGCGCCCCCTAGAAAATTGAAAAAAGGTTACTTAGAGGTAAGCTAGGTCTCTGAAATTTTTTATGTATACATATGGGGTCATGATGCACAAAAAAGCCTCTTGCACCAAAATCGCAAACCCAACAGGAAGTCAGCCATTTTGCTTTGAATGGAAAATGGGCCATTTTGGGCCATTTTGCAGGGTCGATACTTTGTTAAACTCCTCCTAGAGACTTGATCCAATCGACTTCAAATTCGGTCAGTGTACTGACAAGACATTGAGGATTAAAAGTGATCAAAGGCTTTACGTTTTTTGTAGGGGGAGTGGCCTTTTTGGGGGCTCAAACTTACATGATTTAGTGCAAACCAGGAAGTGAACAGGAAGTGGCCTTTAACTCGGCCGTACAAGTGCCAATGTGACCCTGACTCTCCATGTTTGATAAGGCTCCTGGCCTGAACACGTTGATATGCCATAATTCACTGATACTCCTAGCGCCCTCTACTGGCGGCAGGAAATGTCATGAAATTTCATGTTTTACGCTATGAGTGACAAGACTCAAAAAAAGGACCCAAGAGCACGACTCAAAATTCAGGAAAATCAATTTATCAATAAAGTCTACCACTTCCTCATCAGTATTCTTATCAATCTGTGGAGCATTTTCTATCCAAAACAAGCTATGCACATGAGGTGAGCCACGTTGCTGAAATTCTACCCGATAAAAGTAATCCTTCATTTTACCTATAGGCTCAGCTGGAGACAAGAGAACTTCCCTCAGAAAACAATGCCAGCGGAAATCAAACATTCGCGCTGCAGTGACTGGATTGCGACGCAGTAGGTCACACCTGTCCGCCCACTCTAACTCCTCAATAGTCTGTGTTCTACCTTCCTGTTTCAAAATACTATCGAGAAGGTTTTGCCAACGCATATCAGCCGAAGAAAACGAACAAAAACCAGGTAGGAATGCCAAGCTGCCGAACACAAGCCAACAACTCACGCTGTGCTCCCTGCCAAAAAGCTGGAGTACCTCTAAGAGGTTGCAAAAAACGATAACCATCGTCACACTCCAACAGCTTTTTCAAAGACTCATCTTTAAGGAGATCAGCACTAACTCTTTTCAGCTGTAGAACCTGCTGTTCCTTTCCTTAATGCTATTGACACATTAGACAAAACCTTTTCTACCTCAGACATGTACTGAGCAAAAAATATGTATTCAACATTTTCAGCAAACCTACCATCAGCATGCAAAATTCTGTTATTAAAATAACGCGATAAAGTCAACTTGTGCTGGATCTGACAACAATTTAACAGGGTTATTTCCCTCTGCTGGAGCCACATTCAAAACACCATCAAAGTACTGGTCCAGTGCTTCCTAACCTATGTCAACTGGCATGAGACACGTATCCTGAAACATACAATGCTGCTGTCTATCATGCAAAAGCTCATCTTGAGCTTCATCAGCAGATGGTTTACCACTTTCTGCTTTTTTCTCACTGTCATTCACAACTGTCCCTGCAACCTCATCCTCTTGTTCCTTACAAAATTCATTCAACCATTCCTCATTAAACTGTACATCTTTATAAAGTACATTTGCCTGTTTCAGATATTGCAACGCCTAACATGCACAGTGTCCACAAATTGATATTCATAATGCCCCTTATAAGTAAGCTTACGTTTCAGTTTCACACGCAATAACGAGCCTTCCATATTGGAACGGGGCAACAAATTGTCAGTCTGCACAATATTCGCTGGAACACAAGTGACAGGTCCATGAACTCCGTTTTGCCCACCTTTAGGCAATGCTAACATTTTCATAAACGGAATATGCAGAGCTATTAAATGTTGTTCTAAACTATTTAAACATGCTAGTTCTGGTGGAATGGGATGAACCTGAAAATTATTTAGAACACTTTCTGGTGGCACTTCACCTTTACTAATCTTACTATGACAAGTGTAACAAATCCACAACTGACCTCTAGCTGTATCTAACCACTCACAAGGCATTACACAATCCTGACTACATTTGTGTAAATAATCCTCTGTAATACATGTTGCTGCAATGGAAGCTATCCCCCTACTGTGATTATAAGCATCTCTTTTACAGTTTAACACCTGATGTCTAAGCAACAACCTGTGGCACACACTGCATACAAAATCTGGACCATCTTTCACTTTATCCAAAAACTACTCAATTACAAAATCAAACTGCTTTGCCTTTTCTTTTGTTTGCTGCCTTTTCACAATGTTTCTTGTCAATTCATCTTCCAAATACTTTAGTTTACTCGAAGCCTTAACGTTCTCCCTGTGCAATCCATCTTCCAAATACTTTAGTTTACTGGAAGCCTTAACGTTCTCCCTGTGCAATTCATCTTCCAAATACTTTAGTTTACTCGAAGCCTTAACATTCTCTCTGTGCAATTCATCCTCCAAATACTTTACTTTACTGTAGGCTTTAACTTTCTGCCTGTGCAAATCATCTAAGAAATATTTTTGTTTACTAATTACCTTACTTTTCTGTCGATGCAATTCACTGTCCTGATATGTTTGGACACTTCTTTTTCTACTCCTCTCCTGAACTTGTGTAACACATTTTCACGATATGTTATGGTATTCCGGCACCTAACTTTGTCTTGATACATGATATTGTCCTCACGTTTTCTTTTCCGTTCCAAATTATATTTGTTTTTCAAATAATTAGACATAGAAGTACGTGTTGTGGTCTTTGTTTCTGTTTTTGCTATACCCAAGCCGCTGGTTTAGCTCAGTTGGTACAGCGGGCGCTTATAGTAGACAGTCCCCATCGCACTGATCGCATGATCGACTCCCCCTCTGCCGATCTTTTCTGCCTGATTTTGCGTTTCAGGAAATAACTGTATCAGGGCTGCTCACGCTAAGCAAACACACATTTGATCATCATTTGTAATGGTTGATGACATACCGTATTAATAACACAACTGCAACCCACAAATCTGTAAGTATTTTTTTTATGAAGAACCTGTCACTCCAGCTATACTCTCTACTTTCTCATGCATGTGTCAGAGTCAGAAACACAATTGATAAAAGTAGGAGGGTTTTTGTTTTAATATCAGCAAATAGACTTATAAGTCCCAAATACTACAAAATATTACTGTTAATATTTTTTATGAACATAAAACACGCTGCATTTATCTGATATAATTTCCTGTATTTTCTAAAATCGCATTCAAATCGCAGAACTATAATATATGGCAGTATGTGTCTTCCAATTTCATGTGGACCTAATTCTATTCTATTCTGTTCTATTGTTTGCATGTTCAGCTTCAGATTCATAAAGCATTTGTAACTTAAGCACTTAAAACAGGAGCATTGATGTGCTGGTCCTATATGAGGCACATTTATATTTTGTTGCATTTCTTTTTGTATCAAGTCAGTGAAATAAACATTTCTATTAACAATACAAAATCGTGACAGAATCGTTATCTGAATTCTAAGCAAGACACTCATGTTTCTCATTTTATCCAGAATCGTGCAGGCCTAACTCCTACGTGTTGAAAATCTGTCTTTGTCAGAGCGCCGCCTACATGTTCAAAGTAATAAGCCTCATGTGACATGAATCCTTTGCTTGACTAGCAATCTCACACTGTGATCTACACTTGATGTTGTGTCGACATCACATAATTCCCAGCCACTTCCACTGTTTTCTGTCTGTTAAACACACTGTGGCTAGCTCACATTTTGCTGTGCTGAACAGCGACTTTTCGTTGTATTGCCAACACTTGGCAATATCTCCAGACCACTTGAGATTTCAGCGCTGTTTTCGCTGCGTTGCGTTTGAAAACTCAGAACGTGGCATCAGCTTCCTCTGCGATTGCGCCCCATCCGAACGCAGACATGCCCCGGCGTCTGCGTCGCTGGTGCAAGTGCCCGTTCAATGCTGCTTGCAGCACTAGTTTGTGTTTTGTTTGTTGTCTTTTCTTTTCATTTCTATCTGATTAATTAATACATGCTTTGGTAATATTGTGTTTTACATTAATGTCACTAAAATGTATGGACTTGTTTTGATTTGAATTGAAATGGAACTTCAAAGCATCAAAGGATTGGTACTATGACATCATCACCAAGTCTATAAGGGGTGGCGGTCATATCAATCCAGACCTTTCAATTAATGTGCTACTGTGAGAAAGAGAACTAGTGAATTTATAACAAAGAAACATCTTATCAGACATTCTGCAATTTTAGGCAGCATTTCATTTGAACCTGACTAAAAGCAGCCAAAAGATGCAGCAAACAGCAAACCAGAACAGGAGGATCTTCAGACAGCAGGTCTTCGGTGGAGTACGGCGGAACAACGCGAGGGAGCTTGAAACCCTTCGTCAAGATGTGCGCCAGCTCACTGAACTGCTGGATAAAGAAAGAGCTCGCTGTTGCAGTGAGGTGAACGAGAAATTCCTCATCAGCAAAGAGTTGGAGAACGTCAAGAAACAGTTGGCGAAACAAAAGGCCCTGAAGGAGGGGAACAACGGGGGAAAGGGCAACAAAAGAGACCAGGACGGGCTGCAGAAGTCCTGTAATGAGGAAACTCTTAGTGTAACCAAGATTGCCACGCAGGTAAGGGACACCACTCAGCAAAAAAAGATGAAACATCTTCATGCTGACGACGAGGACCAGCAAGTGGCACACTTGGTAGACACAGAGAAGTTAACCGCAGAACTCCAGGGGGAAAGGGAGAGAAACAATGTCCTCCAAGACGAACTGGAGAAGATGAAAGTTTCTTACCATGAGCTCAGCCTCAGGTATGAAACGGACGTCCTCAGTGCCAGACAGCTGGTGGAGACCAATAAGCTTGAGCTTCAACAGCAAGTGGAGGCTCATGTTGAAAGAGTTTCACAGGACCAGTATGTGATATCGACCTTGCGAGCTGAACAGGACGCCCTCCGGCAGAAGATGGCAGAGGAGATCGGCAACCTGCAGCAGACATCTTTTAAGAAGGAGAAACAGCTCTGGACCGAGATCGAGGAGTTAAAAACTCAGGTCGGTGTTCAGAAACTTGCTGAAAACAATTCTGTGGAGCTACAAGCGGCACATAAAATCCGCCAAGAAAAGTTACCAGCTGAGCTCCAGGACGAGAGGAACAACACCAAGCTTCTCCGAGAAGAACTGGAGAGCTTGAGAGTGTCGCAGCACCAACTCAGCCAGCGACACCAAACTGATGTGCTCACTGCCAGACAGCAGGCTGAGAGCCTTCAGCAGGAACTGGAGACGCAAATTAAGACTCTCCTCAACAAGGTGACAGAAGACCAGGTTCTCATCTGGAAATTGGGGGCTGAAAAGGCCATCATGCAACAACAATTAGCAGACGAGATAATCACCCTGCGGCAGAACATTGTTGAGAAGGAGACCAGTTATTGTAGAGAGCTGGGGAAGCTAAACACCCATCTTAGCATCCAGCTCTCATGCAATATTGAGCTTAGGAAAGAACTGCAGGCAAACAACTGGGCTTCAAAAGGAAAGAAAGCAGGATACAAGACTCAAGAAGAAAGCATGGAGATCGACACTAGTGCAACCGCCAGTACCTCAGGAAGTGCGGACACAACATACCCCCAACCTATGGCGGAGGTGTTGGCCAAAGTGTCTGTGAAGCAGCCTCAGACCACAACAGCACCGACGCAACCTTCCACGTGGAAAAAAGCCGGACACTGCCGGGGGTCCAGGAAGCCTGAGAGGTGGAAGAAATAGTAACATCTTATCCTCCCCCCTCCTTCCTCCCCCCTACTCCCTCCCCTCTCCCCCCTCCTTCCTCCCCCCTACTCCCTCCCCTCTCCTCCCTTCTCCCTCCCCCTCTCCCTTCTCGTAGACCCCTCTCTCAGCCGACATGTTGATTTGCAGTAGGTTCAAGTCAAGATGTCAGCTGTGAAAAGGGTCTGTTTCATAAGGGGGCATGGCGGTTGCAGTGGTTAGCACTGTGACCTCACAGGAAGAACCTGCCGACCAGCGGGTAACCTTCTGTGTGGAGTATGTTCTCCCCATGCCTTCATGGGTTTTTCCCCGGGATGCTCCGGTTTTCTCCCAAATTAAAAATCAGAAATCAAATGTAAAATGTAACATTCCTTCATTTATAGTTGTATTTTTTGGTTCTAACTTGTACTTTGTGTTTATACTTACCTTTATTTTTCACTTATACTGTTAATGTTGTGCCATATGATTTAATTCTGTGTTTTTGTTTCACACACACACCACTAAAGAGCAACACTAGGAATGGCATTGATAGCTTGCCTTGGTGCCAAAAGGTTCTATTCAGTATTTTTCCTTATTTGTATGGTTTCACCTGAGGTGTACAGTGGCTGGAGTAAAGGTTGAATTAAAGATTAGTATGCAGATGAGATGGGTTGTACATTAAAAAAGACTCCCTCCCCCTCTCCCTTCTCGTAGACCTTTCTCTCAGCCGACATGTTGATTTGCAATAGGTTCAAGTCAAGATGTCAGCTGTGAAAAGGGTCTGTTTCATAAGGGGGCATGGCGGTTGCAGTGGTTAGCACTGTGACCTCACAGGAAGAACCTGCCGACCAGCGGGTAACTTTCTGTGTGGAGTATGTTCTCCCCATGCCTTCATGGGTTTTCCCCGGGATGCTCCGGTTTGCTCCCAAATTAAAAATCAGAAATCAAATGTAAAATGTAACATTCCTTCATTAGGGCCCGAGCACCAACGGGTGCGAGGACCCTATTGTAACTGTAGGGATTATTAGGGCCCGAGCACCAACGGGTGCGAGGACCCTATTGTATCTGTAAGGATTATTAGGGCCCGAGCACCAACGGGTGCGAGGACCCTATTGTAATTGCAGGGATTATTAGGGCCCGAGCACCAACGGGTGCGAGGACCCTATTGTAACTGTAGGGATTATTAGGGCCCGAGCACCAACGGGTGCGAGGACCCTATTGTATCTGTAAGGATTATTAGGGCCCGAGCACCAACAGGTGCGAGGACCCTATTGTAATTGCAGGGATTATTAGGGCCCGAGCACAAACGGGTGCTTGGGCCCTAATTGTTATAGCAAATTGCATTTTTCAAGGTGTAAATGTTCTCAGATCATCATGAAATTGTGCGCACTCGTCAGGTCTGGTGAAAAATTCGATATTTTGTGGCCGTCTGCAACGAGATCACCAAAATGGCTCTGTAGCGCCCCCTAGAAAATTGAAAAAAGGTTACTTAGAGGTAAGCTAGGTCTCTGAAATTTTTTATGTATACATATGGGGTCATGATGCACAAAAAAGCCTCTTGCACCAAAATCGCAAACCCAACAGGAAGTCAGCCATTTTGCTTTGAATGGAAAATGGGCCATTTTGGGCCATTTTGCAGGGTCGATACTTTGTTAAACTCCTCCTAGAGACTTGATCCAATCGACTTCAAATTCGGTCAGTGTACTGACAAGACATTGAGGATTAAAAGTGATCAAAGGCTTTACGTTTTTTGTAGGGGGAGTGGCCTTTTTGGGGGCTCAAACTTACATGATTTAGTGCAAACCAGGAAGTGAACAGGAAGTGGCCTTTAACTCGGCCGTACAAGTGCCAATGTGACCCTGACTCTCCATGTTTGATAAGGCTCCTGGCCTGAACACGTTGATATGCCATAATTCACTGATACTCCTAGCGCCCTCTACTGGCGGCAGGAAATGTCATGAAATTTCATGTTTTACGCTATGAGTGACAAGACTCAAAAAAAGGACCCAAGAGCACGACTCAAAATTCAGGAAAATCAATTTATCAATAAAGTCTACCACTTCCTCATCAGTATTCTTATCAATCTGTGGAGCATTTTCTATCCAAAACAAGCTATGCACATGAGGTGAGCCACGTTGCTGAAATTCTACCCGATAAAAGTAATCCTTCATTTTACCTATAGGCTCAGCTGGAGACAAGAGAACTTCCCTCAGAAAACAATGCCAGCGGAAATCAAACATTCGCGCTGCAGTGACTGGATTGCGACGCAGTAGGTCACACCTGTCCGCCCACTCTAACTCCTCAATAGTCTGTGTTCTACCTTCCTGTTTCAAAATACTATCGAGAAGGTTTTGCCAACGCATATCAGCCGAAGAAAACGAACAAAAACCAGGTAGGAATGCCAAGCTGCCGAACACAAGCCAACAACTCACGCTGTGCTCCCTGCCAAAAAGCTGGAGTACCTCTAAGAGGTTGCAAAAAACGATAACCATCGTCACACTCCAACAGCTTTTTCAAAGACTCATCTTTAAGGAGATCAGCACTAACTCTTTTCAGCTGTAGAACCTGCTGTTCCTTTCCTTAATGCTATTGACACATTAGACAAAACCTTTTCTACCTCAGACATGTACTGAGCAAAAAATATGTATTCAACATTTTCAGCAAACCTACCATCAGCATGCAAAATTCTGTTATTAAAATAACGCGATAAAGTCAACTTGTGCTGGATCTGACAACAATTTAACAGGGTTATTTCCCTCTGCTGGAGCCACATTCAAAACACCATCAAAGTACTGGTCCAGTGCTTCCTAACCTATGTCAACTGGCATGAGACACGTATCCTGAAACATACAATGCTGCTGTCTATCATGCAAAAGCTCATCTTGAGCTTCATCAGCAGATGGTTTACCACTTTCTGCTTTTTTCTCACTGTCATTCACAACTGTCCCTGCAACCTCATCCTCTTGTTCCTTACAAAATTCATTCAACCATTCCTCATTAAACTGTACATCTTTATAAAGTACATTTGCCTGTTTCAGATATTGCAACGCCTAACATGCACAGTGTCCACAAATTGATATTCATAATGCCCCTTATAAGTAAGCTTACGTTTCAGTTTCACACGCAATAACGAGCCTTCCATATTGGAACGGGGCAACAAATTGTCAGTCTGCACAATATTCGCTGGAACACAAGTGACAGGTCCATGAACTCCGTTTTGCCCACCTTTAGGCAATGCTAACATTTTCATAAACGGAATATGCAGAGCTATTAAATGTTGTTCTAAACTATTTAAACATGCTAGTTCTGGTGGAATGGGATGAACCTGAAAATTATTTAGAACACTTTCTGGTGGCACTTCACCTTTACTAATCTTACTATGACAAGTGTAACAAATCCACAACTGACCTCTAGCTGTATCTAACCACTCACAAGGCATTACACAATCCTGACTACATTTGTGTAAATAATCCTCTGTAATACATGTTGCTGCAATGGAAGCTATCCCCCTACTGTGATTATAAGCATCTCTTTTACAGTTTAACACCTGATGTCTAAGCAACAACCTGTGGCACACACTGCATACAAAATCTGGACCATCTTTCACTTTATCCAAAAACTACTCAATTACAAAATCAAACTGCTTTTCCTTTTCTTTTGTTTGCTGCCTTTTCACAATGTTTCTTGTCAATTCATCTTCCAAATACTTTAGTTTACTCGAAGCCTTAACGTTCTCCCTGTGCAATCCATCTTCCAAATACTTTAGTTTACTGGAAGCCTTAACGTTCTCCCTGTGCAATTCATCTTCCAAATACTTTAGTTTACTCGAAGCCTTAACATTCTCTCTGTGCAATTCATCCTCCAAATACTTTACTTTACTGTAGGCTTTAACTTTCTGCCTGTGCAAATCATCTAAGAAATATTTTTGTTTACTAATTACCTTACTTTTCTGTCGATGCAATTCACTGTCCTGATATGTTTGGACACTTCTTTTTCTACTCCTCTCCTGAACTTGTGTAACACATTTTCACGATATGTTATGGTATTCCGGCACCTAACTTTGTCTTGATACATGATATTGTCCTCACGTTTTCTTTTCCGTTCCAAATTATATTTGTTTTTCAAATAATTAGACATAGAAGTACGTGTTGTGGTCTTTGTTTCTGTTTTTGCTATACCCAAGCCGCTGGTTTAGCTCAGTTGGTACAGTGGGCGCTTATAGTAGACAGTCCCCATCGCACTGATCGCATGATCGACTCCCCCTCTGCCGATCTTTTCTGCCTGATTTTGCGTTTCAGGAAATAACTGTATCAGGGCTGCTCACGCTAAGCAAACACACATTTGATCATCATTTGTAATGGTTGATGACATACCGTATTAATAACACAACTGCAACCCACAAATCTGTAAGTATTTTTTTTATGAAGAACCTGTCACTCCAGCTATACTCTCTACTTTCTCATGCATGTGTCAGAGTCAGAAACACAATTGATAAAAGTAGGAGGGTTTTTGTTTTAATATCAGCAAATAGACTTATAAGTCCCAAATACTACAAAATATTACTGTTAATATTTTTTATGAACATAAAACACGCTGCATTTATCTGATATAATTTCCTGTATTTTCTAAAATCGCATTCAAATCGCAGAACTATAATATATGGCAGTATGTGTCTTCCAATTTCATGTGGACCTAATTCTATTCTATTCTGTTCTATTGTTTGCATGTTCAGCTTCAGATTCATAAAGCATTTGTAACTTAAGCACTTAAAACAGGAGCATTGATGTGCTGGTCCTATATGAGGCACATTTATATTTTGTTGCATTTCTTTTTGTATCAAGTCAGTGAAATAAACATTTCTATTAACAATACAAAATCGTGACAGAATCGTTATCTGAATTCTAAGCAAGACACTCATGTTTCTCATTTTAACCAGAATCGTGCAGGCCTAACTCCAACGTGTTGAAAATCTGTCTTTGTCAGAGCGCCGCCTACATGTTCAAAGTAATAAGCCTCATGTGACATGAATCCTTTGCTTGACTAGCAATCTCACACTGTGATCTACACTTGATGTTGTGTCGACATCACATAATTCCCAGCCACTTCCACTGTTTTCTGTCTGTTAAACACACTGTGGCTAGCTCACATTTTGCTGTGCTGAACAGCGACTTTTCGTTGTATTGCCAACACTTGGCAATATCTCCAGACCACTTGAGATTTCAGCGCTGTTTTCGCTGCGTTGCGTTTGAAAACTCAGAACGTGGCATCAGCTTCCTCTGCGATTGCGCCCCATCCGAACGCAGACATGCCCCGGCGTCTGCGTCGCTGGTGCAAGTGCCCGTTCAATGCTGCTTGCAGCACTAGTTTGTGTTTTGTTTGTTGTCTTTTCTTTTCATTTCTATCTGATTAATTAATACATGCTTTGGTAATATTGTGTTTTACATTAATGTCACTAAAATGTATGGACTTGTTTTGATTTGAATTGAAATGGAACTTCAAAGCATCAAAGGATTGGTACTATGACATCATCACCAAGTCTATAAGGGGTGGCGGTCATATCAATCCAGACCTTTCAATTAATGTGCTACTGTGAGAAAGAGAACTAGTGAATTTATAACAAAGAAACATCTTATCAGACATTCTGCAATTTTAGGCAGCATTTCATTTGAACCTGACTAAAAGCAGCCAAAAGATGCAGCAAACAGCAAACCAGAACAGGAGGATCTTCAGACAGCAGGTCTTCGGTGGAGTACGGCGGAACAACGCGAGGGAGCTTGAAACCCTTCGTCAAGATGTGCGCCAGCTCACTGAACTGCTGGATAAAGAAAGAGCTCGCTGTTGCAGTGAGGTGAACGAGAAATTCCTCATCAGCAAAGAGTTGGAGAACGTCAAGAAACAGTTGGCGAAACAAAAGGCCCTGAAGGAGGGGAACAACGGGGGAAAGGGCAACAAAAGAGACCAGGACGGGCTGCAGAAGTCCTGTAATGAGGAAACTCTTAGTGTAACCAAGATTGCCACGCAGGTAAGGGACACCACTCAGCAAAAAAAGATGAAACATCTTCATGCTGACGACGAGGACCAGCAAGTGGCACACTTGGTAGACACAGAGAAGTTAACCGCAGAACTCCAGGGGGAAAGGGAGAGAAACAATGTCCTCCAAGACGAACTGGAGAAGATGAAAGTTTCTTACCATGAGCTCAGCCTCAGGTATGAAACGGACGTCCTCAGTGCCAGACAGCTGGTGGAGACCAATAAGCTTGAGCTTCAACAGCAAGTGGAGGCTCATGTTGAAAGAGTTTCACAGGACCAGTATGTGATATCGACCTTGCAAGCTGAACAGGACGCCCTCCGGCAGAAGATGGCAGAGGAGATCGGCAACCTGCAGCAGACATCTTTTAAGAAGGAGAAACAGCTCTGGACCGAGATCGAGGAGTTAAAAACTCAGGTCGGTGTTCAGAAACTTGCTGAAAACAATTCTGTGGAGCTACAAGCGGCACATAAAATCCGCCAAGAAAAGTTACCAGCTGAGCTCCAGGACGAGAGGAACAACACCAAGCTTCTCCGAGAAGAACTGGAGAGCTTGAGAGTGTCGCAGCACCAACTCAGCCAGCGACACCAAACTGATGTGCTCACTGCCAGACAGCAGGCTGAGAGCCTTCAGCAGGAACTGGAGACGCAAATTAAGACTCTCCTCAACAAGGTGACAGAAGACCAGGTTCTCATCTGGAAATTGGGGGCTGAAAAGGCCATCATGCAACAACAATTAGCAGACGAGATAATCACCCTGCGGCAGAACATTGTTGAGAAGGAGACCAGTTATTGTAGAGAGCTGGGGAAGCTAAACACCCATCTTAGCATCCAGCTCTCATGCAATATTGAGCTTAGGAAAGAACTGCAGGCAAACAACTGGGCTTCAAAAGGAAAGAAAGCAGGATACAAGACTCAAGAAGAAAGCATGGAGATCGACACTAGTGCAACCGCCAGTACCTCAGGAAGTGCGGACACAACATACCCCCAACCTATGGCGGAGGTGTTGGCCAAAGTGTCTGTGAAGCAGCCTCAGACCACAACAGCACCGACGCAACCTTCCACGTGGAAAAAAGCCGGACACTGCCGGGGGTCCAGGAAGCCTGAGAGGTGGAAGAAATAGTAACATCTTATCCTCCCCCCTCCTTCCTCCCCCCTACTCCCTCCCCTCTCCCCCCTCCTTCCTCCCCCCTACTCCCTCCCCTCTCCTCCCTTCTCCCTCCCCCTCTCCCTTCTCGTAGACCCCTCTCTCAGCCGACATGTTGATTTGCAGTAGGTTCAAGTCAAGATGTCAGCTGTGAAAAGGGTCTGTTTCATAAGGGGGCATGGCGGTTGCAGTGGTTAGCACTGTGACCTCACAGGAAGAACCTGCCGACCAGCGGGTAACCTTCTGTGTGGAGTATGTTCTCCCCATGCCTTCATGGGTTTTTCCCCGGGATGCTCCGGTTTTCTCCCAAATTAAAAATCAGAAATCAAATGTAAAATGTAACATTCCTTCATTTATAGTTGTATTTTTTGGTTCTAACTTGTACTTTGTGTTTATACTTACCTTTATTTTTCACTTATACTGTTAATGTTGTGCCATATGATTTAATTCTGTGTTTTTGTTTCACACACACACCACTAAAGAGCAACACTAGGAATGGCATTGATAGCTTGCCTTGGTGCCAAAAGGTTCTATTCAGTATTTTTCCTTATTTGTATGGTTTCACCTGAGGTGTACAGTGGCTGGAGTAAAGGTTGAATTAAAGATTAGTATGCAGATGAGATGGGTTGTACATTAAAAAAGACTCCCTCCCCCTCTCCCTTCTCGTAGACCTTTCTCTCAGCCGACATGTTGATTTGCAATAGGTTCAAGTCAAGATGTCAGCTGTGAAAAGGGTCTGTTTCATAAGGGGGCATGGCGGTTGCAGTGGTTAGCAATGTGACCTCACAGGAAGAACCTGCCGACCAGCGGGTAACTTTCTGTGTGGAGTATGTTCTCCCCATGCCTTCATGGGTTTTCCCCGGGATGCTCCGGTTTGCTCCCAAATTAAAAATCAGAAATCAAATGTAAAATGTAACATTCCTTCATTAGGGCCCGAGCACCAACGGGTGCGAGGACCCTATTGTAACTGTAGGGATTATTAGGGCCCGAGCACCAACGGGTGCGAGGACCCTATTGTATCTGTAAGGATTATTAGGGCCCGAGCACCAACGGGTGCGAGGACCCTATTGTAATTGCAGGGATTATTAGGGCCCGAGCACCAACGGGTGCGAGGACCCTATTGTAACTGTAGGGATTATTAGGGCCCGAGCACCAACGGGTGCGAGGACCCTATTGTATCTGTAAGGATTATTAGGGCCCGAGCACCAACAGGTGCGAGGACCCTATTGTAATTGCAGGGATTATTAGGGCCCGAGCACCAACGGGTGCTTGGGCCCTAATTGTTATAGCAAATTGCATTTTTCAAGGTGTAAATGTTCTCAGATCATCATGAAATTGTGCGCACTCGTCAGGTCTGGTGAAAAATTCGATATTTTGTGGCCGTCTGCAACGAGATCACCAAAATGGCTCTGTAGCGCCCCCTAGAAAATTGAAAAAAGGTTACTTAGAGGTAAGCTAGGTCTCTGAAATTTTTTATGTATACATATGGGGTCATGATGCACAAAAAAGCCTCTTGCACCAAAATCGCAAACCCAACAGGAAGTCAGCCATTTTGCTTTGAATGGAAAATGGGCCATTTTGGGCCATTTTGCAGGGTCGATACTTTGTTAAACTCCTCCTAGAGACTTGATCCAATCGACTTCAAATTCGGTCAGTGTACTGACAAGACATTGAGGATTAAAAGTGATCAAAGGCTTTACGTTTTTTGTAGGGGGAGTGGCCTTTTTGGGGGCTCAAACTTACATGATTTAGTGCAAACCAGGAAGTGAACAGGAAGTGGCCTTTAACTCGGCCGTACAAGTGCCAATGTGACCCTGACTCTCCATGTTTGATAAGGCTCCTGGCCTGAACACGTTGATATGCCATAATTCACTGATACTCCTAGCGCCCTCTACTGGCGGCAGGAAATGTCATGAAATTTCATGTTTTACGCTATGAGTGACAAGACTCAAAAAAAGGACCCAAGAGCACGACTCAAAATTCAGGAAAATCAATTTATCAATAAAGTCTACCACTTCCTCATCAGTATTCTTATCAATCTGTGGAGCATTTTCTATCCAAAACAAGCTATGCACATGAGGTGAGCCACGTTGCTGAAATTCTACCCGATAAAAGTAATCCTTCATTTTACCTATAGGCTCAGCTGGAGACAAGAGAACTTCCCTCAGAAAACAATGCCAGCGGAAATCAAACATTCGCGCTGCAGTGACTGGATTGCGACGCAGTAGGTCACACCTGTCCGCCCACTCTAACTCCTCAATAGTCTGTGTTCTACCTTCCTGTTTCAAAATACTATCGAGAAGGTTTTGCCAACGCATATCAGCCGAAGAAAACGAACAAAAACCAGGTAGGAATGCCAAGCTGCCGAACACAAGCCAACAACTCACGCTGTGCTCCCTGCCAAAAAGCTGGAGTACCTCTAAGAGGTTGCAAAAAACGATAACCATCGTCACACTCCAACAGCTTTTTCAAAGACTCATCTTTAAGGAGATCAGCACTAACTCTTTTCAGCTGTAGAACCTGCTGTTCCTTTCCTTAATGCTATTGACACATTAGACAAAACCTTTTCTACCTCAGACATGTACTGAGCAAAAAATATGTATTCAACATTTTCAGCAAACCTACCATCAGCATGCAAAATTCTGTTATTAAAATAACGCGATAAAGTCAACTTGTGCTGGATCTGACAACAATTTAACAGGGTTATTTCCCTCTGCTGGAGCCACATTCAAAACACCATCAAAGTACTGGTCCAGTGCTTCCTAACCTATGTCAACTGGCATGAGACACGTATCCTGAAACATACAATGCTGCTGTCTATCATGCAAAAGCTCATCTTGAGCTTCATCAGCAGATGGTTTACCACTTTCTGCTTTTTTCTCACTGTCATTCACAACTGTCCCTGCAACCTCATCCTCTTGTTCCTTACAAAATTCATTCAACCATTCCTCATTAAACTGTACATCTTTATAAAGTACATTTGCCTGTTTCAGATATTGCAACGCCTAACATGCACAGTGTCCACAAATTGATATTCATAATGCCCCTTATAAGTAAGCTTACGTTTCAGTTTCACACGCAATAACGAGCCTTCCATATTGGAACGGGGCAACAAATTGTCAGTCTGCACAATATTCGCTGGAACACAAGTGACAGGTCCATGAACTCCGTTTTGCCCACCTTTAGGCAATGCTAACATTTTCATAAACGGAATATGCAGAGCTATTAAATGTTGTTCTAAACTATTTAAACATGCTAGTTCTGGTGGAATGGGATGAACCTGAAAATTATTTAGAACACTTTCTGGTGGCACTTCACCTTTACTAATCTTACTATGACAAGTGTAACAAATCCACAACTGACCTCTAGCTGTATCTAACCACTCACAAGGCATTACACAATCCTGACTACATTTGTGTAAATAATCCTCTGTAATACATGTTGCTGCAATGGAAGCTATCCCCCTACTGTGATTATAAGCATCTCTTTTACAGTTTAACACCTGATGTCTAAGCAACAACCTGTGGCACACACTGCATACAAAATCTGGACCATCTTTCACTTTATCCAAAAACTACTCAATTACAAAATCAAACTGCTTTGCCTTTTCTTTTGTTTGCTGCCTTTTCACAATGTTTCTTGTCAATTCATCTTCCAAATACTTTAGTTTACTCGAAGCCTTAACGTTCTCCCTGTGCAATCCATCTTCCAAATACTTTAGTTTACTGGAAGCCTTAACGTTCTCCCTGTGCAATTCATCTTCCAAATACTTTAGTTTACTCGAAGCCTTAACATTCTCTCTGTGCAATTCATCCTCCAAATACTTTACTTTACTGTAGGCTTTAACTTTCTGCCTGTGCAAATCATCTAAGAAATATTTTTGTTTACTAATTACCTTACTTTTCTGTCGATGCAATTCACTGTCCTGATATGTTTGGACACTTCTTTTTCTACTCCTCTCCTGAACTTGTGTAACACATTTTCACGATATGTTATGGTATTCCGGCACCTAACTTTGTCTTGATACATGATATTGTCCTCACGTTTTCTTTTCCGTTCCAAATTATATTTGTTTTTCAAATAATTAGACATAGAAGTACGTGTTGTGGTCTTTGTTTCTGTTTTTGCTATACCCAAGCCGCTGGTTTAGCTCAGTTGGTACAGCGGGCGCTTATAGTAGACAGTCCCCATCGCACTGATCGCATGATCGACTCCCCCTCTGCCGATCTTTTCTGCCTGATTTTGCGTTTCAGGAAATAACTGTATCAGGGCTGCTCACGCTAAGCAAACACACATTTGATCATCATTTGTAATGGTTGATGACATACCGTATTAATAACACAACTGCAACCCACAAATCTGTAAGTATTTTTTTTATGAAGAACCTGTCACTCCAGCTATACTCTCTACTTTCTCATGCATGTGTCAGAGTCAGAAACACAATTGATAAAAGTAGGAGGGTTTTTGTTTTAATATCAGCAAATAGACTTATAAGTCCCAAATACTACAAAATATTACTGTTAATATTTTTTATGAACATAAAACACGCTGCATTTATCTGATATAATTTCCTGTATTTTCTAAAATCGCATTCAAATCGCAGAACTATAATATATGGCAGTATGTGTCTTCCAATTTCATGTGGACCTAATTCTATTCTATTCTGTTCTATTGTTTGCATGTTCAGCTTCAGATTCATAAAGCATTTGTAACTTAAGCACTTAAAACAGGAGCATTGATGTGCTGGTCCTATATGAGGCACATTTATATTTTGTTGCATTTCTTTTTGTATCAAGTCAGTGAAATAAACATTTCTATTAACAATACAAAATCGTGACAGAATCGTTATCTGAATTCTAAGCAAGACACTCATGTTTCTCATTTTATCCAGAATCGTGCAGGCCTAACTCCTACGTGTTGAAAATCTGTCTTTGTCAGAGCGCCGCCTACATGTTCAAAGTAATAAGCCTCATGTGACATGAATCCTTTGCTTGACTAGCAATCTCACACTGTGATCTACACTTGATGTTGTGTCGACATCACATAATTCCCAGCCACTTCCACTGTTTTCTGTCTGTTAAACACACTGTGGCTAGCTCACATTTTGCTGTGCTGAACAGCGACTTTTCGTTGTATTGCCAACACTTGGCAATATCTCCAGACCACTTGAGATTTCAGCGCTGTTTTCGCTGCGTTGCGTTTGAAAACTCAGAACGTGGCATCAGCTTCCTCTGCGATTGCGCCCCATCCGAACGCAGACATGCCCCGGCGTCTGCGTCGCTGGTGCAAGTGCCCGTTCAATGCTGCTTGCAGCACTAGTTTGTGTTTTGTTTGTTGTCTTTTCTTTTCATTTCTATCTGATTAATTAATACATGCTTTGGTAATATTGTGTTTTACATTAATGTCACTAAAATGTATGGACTTGTTTTGATTTGAATTGAAATGGAACTTCAAAGCATCAAAGGATTGGTACTATGACATCATCACCAAGTCTATAAGGGGTGGCGGTCATATCAATCCAGACCTTTCAATTAATGTGCTACTGTGAGAAAGAGAACTAGTGAATTTATAACAAAGAAACATCTTATCAGACATTCTGCAATTTTAGGCAGCATTTCATTTGAACCTGACTAAAAGCAGCCAAAAGATGCAGCAAACAGCAAACCAGAACAGGAGGATCTTCAGACAGCAGGTCTTCGGTGGAGTACGGCGGAACAACGCGAGGGAGCTTGAAACCCTTCGTCAAGATGTGCGCCAGCTCACTGAACTGCTGGATAAAGAAAGAGCTCGCTGTTGCAGTGAGGTGAACGAGAAATTCCTCATCAGCAAAGAGTTGGAGAACGTCAAGAAACAGTTGGCGAAACAAAAGGCCCTGAAGGAGGGGAACAACGGGGGAAAGGGCAACAAAAGAGACCAGGACGGGCTGCAGAAGTCCTGTAATGAGGAAACTCTTAGTGTAACCAAGATTGCCACGCAGGTAAGGGACACCACTCAGCAAAAAAAGATGAAACATCTTCATGCTGACGACGAGGACCAGCAAGTGGCACACTTGGTAGACACAGAGAAGTTAACCGCAGAACTCCAGGGGGAAAGGGAGAGAAACAATGTCCTCCAAGACGAACTGGAGAAGATGAAAGTTTCTTACCATGAGCTCAGCCTCAGGTATGAAACGGACGTCCTCAGTGCCAGACAGCTGGTGGAGACCAATAAGCTTGAGCTTCAACAGCAAGTGGAGGCTCATGTTGAAAGAGTTTCACAGGACCAGTATGTGATATCGACCTTGCGAGCTGAACAGGACGCCCTCCGGCAGAAGATGGCAGAGGAGATCGGCAACCTGCAGCAGACATCTTTTAAGAAGGAGAAACAGCTCTGGACCGAGATCGAGGAGTTAAAAACTCAGGTCGGTGTTCAGAAACTTGCTGAAAACAATTCTGTGGAGCTACAAGCGGCACATAAAATCCGCCAAGAAAAGTTACCAGCTGAGCTCCAGGACGAGAGGAACAACACCAAGCTTCTCCGAGAAGAACTGGAGAGCTTGAGAGTGTCGCAGCACCAACTCAGCCAGCGACACCAAACTGATGTGCTCACTGCCAGACAGCAGGCTGAGAGCCTTCAGCAGGAACTGGAGACGCAAATTAAGACTCTCCTCAACAAGGTGACAGAAGACCAGGTTCTCATCTGGAAATTGGGGGCTGAAAAGGCCATCATGCAACAACAATTAGCAGACGAGATAATCACCCTGCGGCAGAACATTGTTGAGAAGGAGACCAGTTATTGTAGAGAGCTGGGGAAGCTAAACACCCATCTTAGCATCCAGCTCTCATGCAATATTGAGCTTAGGAAAGAACTGCAGGCAAACAACTGGGCTTCAAAAGGAAAGAAAGCAGGATACAAGACTCAAGAAGAAAGCATGGAGATCGACACTAGTGCAACCGCCAGTACCTCAGGAAGTGCGGACACAACATACCCCCAACCTATGGCGGAGGTGTTGGCCAAAGTGTCTGTGAAGCAGCCTCAGACCACAACAGCACCGACGCAACCTTCCACGTGGAAAAAAGCCGGACACTGCCGGGGGTCCAGGAAGCCTGAGAGGTGGAAGAAATAGTAACATCTTATCCTCCCCCCTCCTTCCTCCCCCCTACTCCCTCCCCTCTCCCCCCTCCTTCCTCCCCCCTACTCCCTCCCCTCTCCTCCCTTCTCCCTCCCCCTCTCCCTTCTCGTAGACCCCTCTCTCAGCCGACATGTTGATTTGCAGTAGGTTCAAGTCAAGATGTCAGCTGTGAAAAGGGTCTGTTTCATAAGGGGGCATGGCGGTTGCAGTGGTTAGCACTGTGACCTCACAGGAAGAACCTGCCGACCAGCGGGTAACCTTCTGTGTGGAGTATGTTCTCCCCATGCCTTCATGGGTTTTTCCCCGGGATGCTCCGGTTTTCTCCCAAATTAAAAATCAGAAATCAAATGTAAAATGTAACATTCCTTCATTTATAGTTGTATTTTTTGGTTCTAACTTGTACTTTGTGTTTATACTTACCTTTATTTTTCACTTATACTGTTAATGTTGTGCCATATGATTTAATTCTGTGTTTTTGTTTCACACACACACCACTAAAGAGCAACACTAGGAATGGCATTGATAGCTTGCCTTGGTGCCAAAAGGTTCTATTCAGTATTTTTCCTTATTTGTATGGTTTCACCTGAGGTGTACAGTGGCTGGAGTAAAGGTTGAATTAAAGATTAGTATGCAGATGAGATGGGTTGTACATTAAAAAAGACTCCCTCCCCCTCTCCCTTCTCGTAGACCTTTCTCTCAGCCGACATGTTGATTTGCAATAGGTTCAAGTCAAGATGTCAGCTGTGAAAAGGGTCTGTTTCATAAGGGGGCATGGCGGTTGCAGTGGTTAGCACTGTGACCTCACAGGAAGAACCTGCCGACCAGCGGGTAACTTTCTGTGTGGAGTATGTTCTCCCCATGCCTTCATGGGTTTTCCCCGGGATGCTCCGGTTTGCTCCCAAATTAAAAATCAGAAATCAAATGTAAAATGTAACATTCCTTCATTAGGGCCCGAGCACCAACGGGTGCGAGGACCCTATTGTATCTGTAAGGATTATTAGGGCCCGAGCACCAACGGGTGCGAGGACCCTATTGTAACTGTAGGGATTATTAGGGCCCGAGCACCAACGGGTGCGAGGACCCTATTGTATCTGTAAGGATTATTAGGGCCCGAGCACCAACAGGTGCGAGGACCCTATTGTAATTGCAGGGATTATTAGGGCCCGAGCACCAACGGGTGCTTGGGCCCTAATTGTTATAGCAAATTGCATTTTTCAAGGTGTAAATGTTCTCAGATCATCATGAAATTGTGCGCACTCGTCAGGTCTGGTGAAAAATTCGATATTTTGTGGCCGTCTGCAACGAGATCACCAAAATGGCTCTGTAGCGCCCCCTAGAAAATTGAAAAAAGGTTACTTAGAGGTAAGCTAGGTCTCTGAAATTTTTTATGTATACATATGGGGTCATGATGCACAAAAAAGCCTCTTGCACCAAAATCGCAAACCCAACAGGAAGTCAGCCATTTTGCTTTGAATGGAAAATGGGCCATTTTGGGCCATTTTGCAGGGTCGATACTTTGTTAAACTCCTCCTAGAGACTTGATCCAATCGACTTCAAATTCGGTCAGTGTACTGACAAGACATTGAGGATTAAAAGTGATCAAAGGCTTTACGTTTTTTGTAGGGGGAGTGGCCTTTTTGGGGGCTCAAACTTACATGATTTAGTGCAAACCAGGAAGTGAACAGGAAGTGGCCTTTAACTCGGCCGTACAAGTGCCAATGTGACCCTGACTCTCCATGTTTGATAAGGCTCCTGGCCTGAACACGTTGATATGCCATAATTCACTGATACTCCTAGCGCCCTCTACTGGCGGCAGGAAATGTCATGAAATTTCATGTTTTACGCTATGAGTGACAAGACTCAAAAAAAGGACCCAAGAGCACGACTCAAAATTCAGGAAAATCAATTTATCAATAAAGTCTACCACTTCCTCATCAGTATTCTTATCAATCTGTGGAGCATTTTCTATCCAAAACAAGCTATGCACATGAGGTGAGCCACGTTGCTGAAATTCTACCCGATAAAAGTAATCCTTCATTTTACCTATAGGCTCAGCTGGAGACAAGAGAACTTCCCTCAGAAAACAATGCCAGCGGAAATCAAACATTCGCGCTGCAGTGACTGGATTGCGACGCAGTCCCCACTCTAACTCCTCAATAGTCTGTGTTCTACCTTCCTGTTTCAAAATACTATCGAGAAGGTTTTGCCAACGCATATCAGCCGAAGAAAACGAACAAAAACCAGGTAGGAATGCCAAGCTGCCGAACACAAGCCAACAACTCACGCTGTGCTCCCTGCCAAAAAGCTGGAGTACCTCTAAGAGGTTGCAAAAAACGATAACCATCGTCACACTCCAACAGCTTTTTCAAAGACTCATCTTTAAGGAGATCAGCACTAACTCTTTTCAGCTGTAGAACCTGCTGTTCCTTTCCTTAATGCTATTGACACATTAGACAAAACCTTTTCTACCTCAGACATGTACTGAGCAAAAAATATGTATTCAACATTTTCAGCAAACCTACCATCAGCATGCAAAATTCTGTTATTAAAATAACGCGATAAAGTCAACTTGTGCTGGATCTGACAACAATTTAACAGGGTTATTTCCCTCTGCTGGAGCCACATTCAAAACACCATCAAAGTACTGGTCAAGTGCTTCCTAACCTATGTCAACTGGCATGAGACACGTATCCTGAAACATACAATGCTGCTGTCTATCATGCAAAAGCTCATCTTGAGCTTCATCAGCAGATGGTTTACCACTTTCTGCTTTTTTCTCACTGTCATTCACAACTGTCCCTGCAACCTCATCCTCTTGTTCCTTACAAAATTCATTCAACCATTCCTCATTAAACTGTACATCTTTATAAAGTACATTTGCCTGTTTCAGATATTGCAACGCCTAACATGCACAGTGTCCACAAATTGATATTCATAATGCCCCTTATAAGTAAGCTTACGTTTCAGTTTCACACGCAATAACGAGCCTTCCATATTGGAACGGGGCAACAAATTGTCAGTCTGCACAATATTCGCTGGAACACAAGTGACAGGTCCATGAACTCCGTTTTGCCCACCTTTAGGCAATGCTAACATTTTCATAAACGGAATATGCAGAGCTATTAAATGTTGTTCTAAACTATTTAAACATGCTAGTTCTGGTGGAATGGGATGAACCTGAAAATTATTTAGAACACTTTCTGGTGGCACTTCACCTTTACTAATCTTACTATGACAAGTGTAACAAATCCACAACTGACCTCTAGCTGTATCTAACCACTCACAAGGCATTACACAATCCTGACTACATTTGTGTAAATAATCCTCTGTAATACATGTTGCTGCAATGGAAGCTATCCCCCTACTGTGATTATAAGCATCTCTTTTACAGTTTAACACCTGATGTCTAAGCAACAACCTGTGGCACACACTGCATACAAAATCTGGACCATCTTTCACTTTATCCAAAAACTACTCAATTACAAAATCAAACTGCTTTGCCTTTTCTTTTGTTTGCTGCCTTTTCACAATGTTTCTTGTCAATTCATCTTCCAAATACTTTAGTTTACTCGAAGCCTTAACGTTCTCCCTGTGCAATCCATCTTCCAAATACTTTAGTTTACTGGAAGCCTTAACGTTCTCTCTGTGCAATTCATCCTCCAAATACTTTACTTTACTGTAGGCTTTAACTTTCTGCCTGTGCAAATCATCTAAGAAATATTTTTGTTTACTAATTACCTTACTTTTCTGTCGATGCAATTCACTGTCCTGATATGTTTGGACACTTCTTTTTCTACTCCTCTCCTGAACTTGTGTAACACATTTTCACGATATGTTATGGTATTCCGGCACCTAACTTTGTCTTGATACATGATATTGTCCTCACGTTTTCTTTTCCGTTCCAAATTATATTTGTTTTTCAAATAATTAGACATAGAAGTACGTGTTGTGGTCTTTGTTTCTGTTTTTGCTATACCCAAGCCGCTGGTTTAGCTCAGTTGGTACAGCGGGCGCTTATAGTAGACAGTCCCCATCGCACTGATCGCATGATCGACTCCCCCTCTGCCGATCTTTTCTGCCTGATTTTGCGTTTCAGGAAATAACTGTATCAGGGCTGCTCACGCTAAGCAAACACACATTTGATCATCATTTGTAATGGTTGATGACATACCGTATTAATAACACAACTGCAACCCACAAATCTGTAAGTATTTTTTTTATGAAGAACCTGTCACTCCAGCTATACTCTCTACTTTCTCATGCATGTGTCAGAGTCAGAAACACAATTGATAAAAGTAGGAGGGTTTTTGTTTTAATATCAGCAAATAGACTTATAAGTCCCAAATACTACAAAATATTACTGTTAATATTTTTTATGAACATAAAACACGCTGCATTTATCTGATATAATTTCCTGTATTTTCTAAAATCGCATTCAAATCGCAGAACTATAATATATGGCAGTATGTGTCTTCCAATTTCATGTGGACCTAATTCTATTCTATTCTGTTCTATTGTTTGCATGTTCAGCTTCAGATTCATAAAGCATTTGTAACTTAAGCACTTAAAACAGGAGCATTGATGTGCTGGTCCTATATGAGGCACATTTATATTTTGTTGCATTTCTTTTTGTATCAAGTCAGTGAAATAAACATTTCTATTAACAATACAAAATCGTGACAGAATCGTTATCTGAATTCTAAGCAAGACACTCATGTTTCTCATTTTATCCAGAATCGTGCAGGCCTAACTCCTACGTGTTGAAAATCTGTCTTTGTCAGAGCGCCGCCTACATGTTCAAAGTAATAAGCCTCATGTGACATGAATCCTTTGCTTGACTAGCAATCTCACACTGTGATCTACACTTGATGTTGTGTCGACATCACATAATTCCCAGCCACTTCCACTGTTTTCTGTCTGTTAAACACACTGTGGCTAGCTCACATTTTGCTGTGCTGAACAGCGACTTTTCGTTGTATTGCCAACACTTGGCAATATCTCCAGACCACTTGAGATTTCAGCGCTGTTTTCGCTGCGTTGCGTTTGAAAACTCAGAACGTGGCATCAGCTTCCTCTGCGATTGCGCCCCATCCGAACGCAGACATGCCCCGGCGTCTGCGTCGCTGGTGCAAGTGCCCGTTCAATGCTGCTTGCAGCACTAGTTTGTGTTTTGTTTGTTGTCTTTTCTTTTCATTTCTATCTGATTAATTAATACATGCTTTGGTAATATTGTGTTTTACATTAATGTCACTAAAATGTATGGACTTGTTTTGATTTGAATTGAAATGGAACTTCAAAGCATCAAAGGATTGGTACTATGACATCATCACCAAGTCTATAAGGGGTGGCGGTCATATCAATCCAGACCTTTCAATTAATGTGCTACTGTGAGAAAGAGAACTAGTGAATTTATAACAAAGAAACATCTTATCAGACATTCTGCAATTTTAGGCAGCATTTCATTTGAACCTGACTAAAAGCAGCCAAAAGATGCAGCAAACAGCAAACCAGAACAGGAGGATCTTCAGACAGCAGGTCTTCGGTGGAGTACGGCGGAACAACGCGAGGGAGCTTGAAACCCTTCGTCAAGATGTGCGCCAGCTCACTGAACTGCTGGATAAAGAAAGAGCTCGCTGTTGCAGTGAGGTGAACGAGAAATTCCTCATCAGCAAAGAGTTGGAGAACGTCAAGAAACAGTTGGCGAAACAAAAGGCCCTGAAGGAGGGGAACAACGGGGGAAAGGGCAACAAAAGAGACCAGGACGGGCTGCAGAAGTCCTGTAATGAGGAAACTCTTAGTGTAACCAAGATTGCCACGCAGGTAAGGGACACCACTCAGCAAAAAAAGATGAAACATCTTCATGCTGACGACAAGGACCAGCAAGTGGCACACTTGGTAGACACAGAGAAGTTAACCGCAGAACTCCAGGGGGAAAGGGAGAGAAACAATGTCCTCCAAGACGAACTGGAGAAGATGAAAGTTTCTTACCATGAGCTCAGGCTCAGGTATGAAACGGACGTCCTCAGTGCCAGACAGCTGGTGGAGACCAATAAGCTTGAGCTTCAACAGCAAGTGGAGGCTCATGTTGAAAGAGTTTCACAGGACCAGTATGTGATATCGACCTTGCGAGCTGAACAGGACGCCCTCCGGCAGAAGATGGCAGAGGAGATCGGCAACCTGCAGCAGACATCTTTTAAGAAGGAGAAACAGCTCTGGACCGAGATCGAGGAGTTAAAAACTCAGGTCGGTGTTCAGAAACTTGCTGAAAACAATTCTGTGGAGCTACAAGCGGCACATAAAATCCGCCAAGAAAAGTTACCAGCTGAGCTCCAGGACGAGAGGAACAACACCAAGCTTCTCCGAGAAGAACTGGAGAGCTTGAGAGTGTCGCAGCACCAACTCAGCCAGCGACACCAAACTGATGTGCTCACTGCCAGACAGCAGGCTGAGAGCCTTCAGCAGGAACTGGAGACGCAAATTAAGACTCTCCTCAACAAGGTGACAGAAGACCAGGTTCTCATCTGGAAATTGGGGGCTGAAAAGGCCATCATGCAACAACAATTAGCAGACGAGATAATCACCCTGCGGCAGAACATTGTTGAGAAGGAGACCAGTTATTGTAGAGAGCTGGGGAAGCTAAACACCCATCTTAGCATCCAGCTCTCATGCAATATTGAGCTTAGGAAAGAACTGCAGGCAAACAACTGGGCTTCAAAAGGAAAGAAAGCAGGATACAAGACTCAAGAAGAAAGCATGGAGATCGACACTAGTGCAACCGCCAGTACCTCAGGAAGTGCGGACACAACATACCCCCAACCTATGGCGGAGGTGTTGGCCAAAGTGTCTGTGAAGCAGCCTCAGACCACAACAGCACCGACGCAACCTTCCACGTGGAAAAAAGCCGGACACTGCCGGGGGTCCAGGAAGCCTGAGAGGTGGAAGAAATAGTAACATCTTATCCTCCCCCCTCCTTCCTCCCCCCTACTCCCTCCCCTCTCCCCCCTCCTTCCTCCCCCCTACTCCCTCCCCTCTCCTCCCTTCTCCCTCCCCCTCTCCCTTCTCGTAGACCCCTCTCTCAGCCGACATGTTGATTTGCAGTAGGTTCAAGTCAAGATGTCAGCTGTGAAAAGGGTCTGTTTCATAAGGGGGCATGGCGGTTGCAGTGGTTAGCACTGTGACCTCACAGGAAGAACCTGCCGACCAGCGGGTAACCTTCTGTGTGGAGTATGTTCTCCCCATGCCTTCATGGGTTTTTCCCCGGGATGCTCCGGTTTTCTCCCAAATTAAAAATCAGAAATCAAATGTAAAATGTAACATTCCTTCATTTATAGTTGTATTTTTTGGTTCTAACTTGTACTTTGTGTTTATACTTACCTTTATTTTTCACTTATACTGTTAATGTTGTGCCATATGATTTAATTCTGTGTTTTTGTTTCACACACACACCACTAAAGAGCAACACTAGGAATGGCATTGATAGCTTGCCTTGGTGCCAAAAGGTTCTATTCAGTATTTTTCCTTATTTGTATGGTTTCACCTGAGGTGTACAGTGGCTGGAGTAAAGGTTGAATTAAAGATTAGTATGCAGATGAGATGGGTTGTACATTAAAAAAGACTCCCTCCCCCTCTCCCTTCTCGTAGACCTTTCTCTCAGCCGACATGTTGATTTGCAATAGGTTCAAGTCAAGATGTCAGCTGTGAAAAGGGTCTGTTTCATAAGGGGGCATGGCGGTTGCAGTGGTTAGCACTGTGACCTCACAGGAAGAACCTGCCGACCAGCGGGTAACTTTCTGTGTGGAGTATGTTCTCCCCATGCCTTCATGGGTTTTCCCCGGGATGCTCCGGTTTGCTCCCAAATTAAAAATCAGAAATCAAATGTAAAATGTAACATTCCTTCATTAGGGCCCGAGCACCAATGGGTGCGAGGACCCTATTGTATCTGTAAGGATTATTAGGGCCCGAGCACCAACGGGTGCGAGGACCCTATTGTAACTGTAGGGATTATTAGGGCCCGAGCACCAACGGGTGCGAGGACCCTATTGTATCTGTAAGGATTATTAGGGCCCGAGCACCAACGGGTGCGAGGACCCTATTGTAATTGCAGGGATTATTAGGGCCCGAGCACCAACGGGTGCTTGGGCCCTAATTGTTATAGCAAATTGCATTTTTCAAGGTGTAAATGTTCTCAGATCATCATGAAATTGTGCGCACTCGTCAGGTCTGGTGAAAAATTCGATATTTTGTGGCCGTCTGCAACGAGATCACCAAAATGGCTCTGTAGCGCCCCCTAGAAAATTGAAAAAAGGTTACTTAGAGGTAAGCTAGGTCTCTGAAATTTTTTATGTATACATATGGGGTCATGATGCACAAAAAAGCCTCTTGCACCAAAATCGCAAACCCAACAGGAAGTCAGCCATTTTGCTTTGAATGGAAAATGGGCCATTTTGGGCCATTTTGCAGGGTCGATACTTTGTTAAACTCCTCCTAGAGACTTGATCCAATCGACTTCAAATTCGGTCAGTGTACTGACAAGACATTGAGGATTAAAAGTGATCAAAGGCTTTACGTTTTTTGTAGGGGGAGTGGCCTTTTTGGGGGCTCAAACTTACATGATTTAGTGCAAACCAGGAAGTGAACAGGAAGTGGCCTTTAACTCGGCCGTACAAGTGCCAATGTGACCCTGACTCTCCATGTTTGATAAGGCTCCTGGCCTGAACACGTTGATATGCCATAATTCACTGATACTCCTAGCGCCCTCTACTGGCGGCAGGAAATGTCATGAAATTTCATGTTTTACGCTATGAGTGACAAGACTCAAAAAAAGGACCCAAGAGCACGACTCAAAATTCAGGAAAATCAATTTATCAATAAAGTCTACCACTTCCTCATCAGTATTCTTATCAATCTGTGGAGCATTTTCTATCCAAAACAAGCTATGCACATGAGGTGAGCCACGTTGCTGAAATTCTACCCGATAAAAGTAATCCTTCATTTTACCTATAGGCTCAGCTGGAGACAAGAGAACTTCCCTCAGAAAACAATGCCAGCGGAAATCAAACATTCGCGCTGCAGTGACTGGATTGCGACGCAGTAGGTCACACCTGTCCGCCCACTCTAACTCCTCAATAGTCTGTGTTCTACCTTCCTGTTTCAAAATACTATCGAGAAGGTTTTGCCAACGCATATCAGCCGAAGAAAACGAACAAAAACCAGGTAGGAATGCCAAGCTGCCGAACACAAGCCAACAACTCACGCTGTGCTCCCTGCCAAAAAGCTGGAGTACCTCTAAGAGGTTGCAAAAAACGATAACCATCGTCACACTCCAACAGCTTTTTCAAAGACTCATCTTTAAGGAGATCAGCACTAACTCTTTTCAGCTGTAGAACCTGCTGTTCCTTTCCTTAATGCTATTGACACATTAGACAAAACCTTTTCTACCTCAGACATGTACTGAGCAAAAAATATGTATTCAACATTTTCAGCAAACCTACCATCAGCATGCAAAATTCTGTTATTAAAATAACGCGATAAAGTCAACTTGTGCTGGATCTGACAACAATTTAACAGGGTTATTTCCCTCTGCTGGAGCCACATTCAAAACACCATCAAAGTACTGGTCCAGTGCTTCCTAACCTATGTCAACTGGCATGAGACACGTATCCTGAAACATACAATGCTGCTGTCTATCATGCAAAAGCTCATCTTGAGCTTCATCAGCAGATGGTTTACCACTTTCTGCTTTTTTCTCACTGTCATTCACAACTGTCCCTGCAACCTCATCCTCTTGTTCCTTACAAAATTCATTCAACCATTCCTCATTAAACTGTACATCTTTATAAAGTACATTTGCCTGTTTCAGATATTGCAACGCCTAACATGCACAGTGTCCACAAATTGATATTCATAATGCCCCTTATAAGTAAGCTTACGTTTCAGTTTCACACGCAATAACGAGCCTTCCATATTGGAACGGGGCAACAAATTGTCAGTCTGCACAATATTCGCTGGAACACAAGTGACAGGTCCATGAACTCCGTTTTGCCCACCTTTAGGCAATGCTAACATTTTCATAAACGGAATATGCAGAGCTATTAAATGTTGTTCTAAACTATCTAAACATGCTAGTTCTGGTGGAATGGGATGAACCTGAAAATTATTTAGAACACTTTCTGGTGGCACTTCACCTTTACTAATCTTACTATGACAAGTGTAACAAATCCACAACTGACCTCTAGCTGTATCTAACCACTCACAAGGCATTACACAATCCTGACTACATTTGTGTAAATAATCCTCTGTAATACATGTTGCTGCAATGGAAGCTATCCCCCTACTGTGATTATAAGCATCTCTTTTACAGTTTAACACCTGATGTCTAAGCAACAACCTGTGGCACACACTGCATACAAAATCTGGACCATCTTTCACTTTATCCAAAAACTACTCAATTACAAAATCAAACTGCTTTGCCTTTTCTTTTGTTTGCTGCCTTTTCACAATGTTTCTTGTCAATTCATCTTCCAAATACTTTAGTTTACTCGAAGCCTTAACGTTCTCCCTGTGCAATCCATCTTCCAAATACTTTAGTTTACTGGAAGCCTTAACGTTCTCCCTGTGCAATTCATCTTCCAAATACTTTAGTTTACTGGAAGCCTTAACGTTCTCCCTGTGCAATTCATCTTCCAAATACTTTAGTTTACTCGAAGCCTTAACATTCTCTCTGTGCAATTCATCCTCCAAATACTTTACTTTACTGTAGGCTTTAACTTTCTGCCTGTGCAAATCATCTAAGAAATATTTTTGTTTACTAATTACCTTACTTTTCTGTCGATGCAATTCACTGTCCTGATATGTTTGGACACTTCTTTTTCTACTCCTCTCCTGAACTTGTGTAACACATTTTCACGATATGTTATGGTATTCCGGCACCTAACTTTGTCTTGATACATGATATTGTCCTCACGTTTTCTTTTCCGTTCCAAATTATATTTGTTTTTCAAATAATTAGACATAGAAGTACGTGTTGTGGTCTTTGTTTCTGTTTTTGCTATACCCAAGCCGCTGGTTTAGCTCAGTTGGTACAGCGGGCGCTTATAGTAGACAGTCCCCATCGCACTGATTGCATGATCGACTCCCCCTCTGCCGATCTTTTCTGCCTGATTTTGCGTTTCAGGAAATAACTGTATCAGGGCTGCTCACGCTAAGCAAACACACATTTGATCATCATTTGTAATGGTTGATGACATACCGTATTAATAACACAACTGCAACCCACAAATCTGTAAGTATTTTTTTTATGAAGAACCTGTCACTCCAGCTATACTCTCTACTTTCTCATGCATGTGTCAGAGTCAGAAACACAATTGATAAAAGTAGGAGGGTTTTTGTTTTAATATCAGCAAATAGACTTATAAGTCCCAAATACTACAAAATATTACTGTTAATATTTTTTATGAACATAAAACACGCTGCATTTATCTGATATAATTTCCTGTATTTTCTAAAATCGCATTCAAATCGCAGAACTATAATATATGGCAGTATGTGTCTTCCAATTTCATGTGGACCTAATTCTATACTATTCTGTTCTATTGTTTGCATGTTCAGCTTCAGATTCATAAAGCATTTGTAACTTAAGCACTTAAAACAGGAGCATTGATGTGCTGGTCCTATATGAGGCACATTTATATTTTGTTGCATTTCTTTTTGTATCAAGTCAGTGAAATAAACATTTCTATTAACAATACAAAATCGTGACAGAATCGTTATCTGAATTCTAAGCAAGACACTCATGTTTCTCATTTTATCCAGAATCGTGCAGGCCTAACTCCTACGTGTTGAAAATCTGTCTTTGTCAGAGCGCCGCCTACATGTTCAAAGTAATAAGCCTCATGTGACATGAATCCTTTGCTTGACTAGCAATCTCACACTGTGATCTACACTTGATGTTGTGTCGACATCACATAATTCCCAGCCACTTCCACTGTTTTCTGTCTGTTAAACACACTGTGGCTAGCTCACATTTTGCTGTGCTGAACAGCGACTTTTCGTTGTATTGCCAACACTTGGCAATATCTCCAGACCACTTGAGATTTCAGCGCTGTTTTCGCTGCGTTGCGTTTGAAAACTCAGAACGTGGCATCAGCTTCCTCTGCGATTGCGCCCCATCCGAACGCAGACATGCCCCGGCGTCTGCGTCGCTGGTGCAAGTGCCCGTTCAATGCTGCTTGCAGCACTAGTTTGTGTTTTGTTTGTTGTCTTTTCTTTTCATTTCTATCTGATTAATTAATACATGCTTTGGTAATATTGTGTTTTACATTAATGTCACTAAAATGTATGGACTTGTTTTGATTTGAATTGAAATGGAACTTCAAAGCATCAAAGGATTGGTACTATGACATCATCACCAAGTCTATAAGGGGTGGCGGTCATATCAATCCAGACCTTTCAATTAATGTGCTACTGTGAGAAAGAGAACTAGTGAATTTATAACAAAGAAACATCTTATCAGACATTCTGCAATTTTAGGCAGCATTTCATTTGAACCTGACTAAAAGCAGCCAAAAGATGCAGCAAACAGCAAACCAGAACAGGAGGATCTTCAGACAGCAGGTCTTCGGTGGAGTACGGCGGAACAACGCGAGGGAGCTTGAAACCCTTCGTCAAGATGTGCGCCAGCTCACTGAACTGCTGGATAAAGAAAGAGCTCGCTGTTGCAGTGAGGTGAACGAGAAATTCCTCATCAGCAAAGAGTTGGAGAACGTCAAGAAACAGTTGGCGAAACAAAAGGCCCTGAAGGAGGGGAACAACGGGGGAAAGGGCAACAAAAGAGACCAGGACGGGCTGCAGAAGTCCTGTAATGAGGAAACTCTTAGTGTAACCAAGATTGCCACGCAGGTAAGGGACACCACTCAGCAAAAAAAGATGAAACATCTTCATGCTGACGACGAGGACCAGCAAGTGGCACACTTGGTAGACACAGAGAAGTTAACCGCAGAACTCCAGGGGGAAAGGGAGAGAAACAATGTCCTCCAAGACGAACTGGAGAAGATGAAAGTTTCTTACCATGAGCTCAGGCTCAGGTATGAAACGGACGTCCTCAGTGCCAGACAGCTGGTGGAGACCAATAAGCTTGAGCTTCAACAGCAAGTGGAGGCTCATGTTGAAAGAGTTTCACAGGACCAGTATGTGATATCGACCTTGCGAGCTGAACAGGACGCCCTCCGGCAGAAGATGGCAGAGGAGATCGGCAACCTGCAGCAGACATCTTTTAAGAAGGAGAAACAGCTCTGGACCGAGATCGAGGAGTTAAAAACTCAGGTCGGTGTTCAGAAACTTGCTGAAAACAATTCTGTGGAGCTACAAGCGGCACATAAAATCCGCCAAGAAAAGTTACCAGCTGAGCTCCAGGACGAGAGGAACAACACCAAGCTTCTCCGAGAAGAACTGGAGAGCTTGAGAGTGTCGCAGCACCAACTCAGCCAGCGACACCAAACTGATGTGCTCACTGCCAGACAGCAGGCTGAGAGCCTTCAGCAGGAACTGGAGACGCAAATTAAGACTCTCCTCAACAAGGTGACAGAAGACCAGGTTCTCATCTGGAAATTGGGGGCTGAAAAGGCCATCATGCAACAACAATTAGCAGACGAGATAATCACCCTGCGGCAGAACATTGTTGAGAAGGAGACCAGTTATTGTAGAGAGCTGGGGAAGCTAAACACCCATCTTAGCATCCAGCTCTCATGCAATATTGAGCTTAGGAAAGAACTGCAGGCAAACAACTGGGCTTCAAAAGGAAAGAAAGCAGGATACAAGACTCAAGAAGAAAGCATGGAGATCGACACTAGTGCAACCGCCAGTACCTCAGGAAGTGCGGACACAACATACCCCCAACCTATGGCGGAGGTGTTGGCCAAAGTGTCTGTGAAGCAGCCTCAGACCACAACAGCACCGACGCAACCTTCCACGTGGAAAAAAGCCGGACACTGCCGGGGGTCCAGGAAGCCTGAGAGGTGGAAGAAATAGTAACATCTTATCCTCCCCCCTCCTTCCTCCACCCTACTCCCTCCCCTCTCCCCCCTCCTTCCTCCCCCCTACTCCCTCCCCTCTCCTCCCTTCTCCCTCCCCCTCTCCCTTCTCGTAGACCCCTCTCTCAGCCGACATGTTGATTTGCAGTAGGTTCAAGTCAAGATGTCAGCTGTGAAAAGGGTCTGTTTCATAAGGGGGCATGGCGGTTGCAGTGGTTAGCACTGTGACCTCACAGGAAGAACCTGCCGACCAGCGGGTAGCCTTCTGTGTGGAGTATGTTCTCCCCATGCCTTCATGGGTTTTTCCCCGGGATGCTCCGGTTTTCTCCCAAATTAAAAATCAGAAATCAAATGTAAAATGTAACATTCCTTCATTTATAGTTGTATTTTTTGGTTCTAACTTGTACTTTGTGTTTATACTTACCTTTATTTTTCACTTATACTGTTAATGTTGTGCCATATGATTTAATTCTGTGTTTTTGTTTCACACACACACCACTAAAGAGCAACACTAGGAATGGCATTGATAGCTTGCCTTGGTGCCAAAAGGTTCTATTCAGTATTTTTCCTTATTTGTATGGTTTCACCTGAGGTGTACAGTGGCTGGAGTAAAGGTTGAATTAAAGATTAGTATGCAGATGAGATGGGTTGTACATTAAAAAAGACTCCCTCCCCCTCTCCCTTCTCGTAGACCTTTCTCTCAGCCGACATGTTGATTTGCAATAGGTTCAAGTCAAGATGTCAGCTGTGAAAAGGGTCTGTTTCATAAGGGGGCATGGCGGTTGCAGTGGTTAGCACTGTGACCTCACAGGAAGAACCTGCCGACCAGCGGGTAACTTTCTGTGTGGAGTATGTTCTCCCCATGCCTTCATGGGTTTTCCCCGGGATGCTCCGGTTTGCTCCCAAATTAAAAATCAGAAATCAAATGTAAAATGTAACATTCCTTCATTAGGGCCCGAGCACCAACGGGTGCGAGGACCCTATTGTATCTGTAAGGATTATTAGGGCCCGAGCACCAACGGGTGCGAGGACCCTATTGTAACTGTAGGGATTATTAGGGCCCGAGCACCAACGGGTGCGAGGACCCTATTGTATCTGTAAGGATTATTAGGGCCCGAGCACCAACGGGTGCGAGGACCCTATTGTAATTGCAGGGATTATTAGGGCCCGAGCACCAACGGGTGCTTGGGCCCTAATTGTTATAGCAAATTGCATTTTTCAAGGTGTAAATGTTCTCAGATCATCATGAAATTGTGCGCACTCGTCAGGTCTGGTGAAAAATTCGATATTTTGTGGCCGTCTGCAACGAGATCACCAAAATGGCTCTGTAGCGCCCCCTAGAAAATTGAAAAAAGGTTACTTAGAGGTAAGCTAGGTCTCTGAAATTTTTTATGTATACATATGGGGTCATGATGCACAAAAAAGCCTCTTGCACCAAAATCGCAAACCCAACAGGAAGTCAGCCATTTTGCTTTGAATGGAAAATGGGCCATTTTGGGCCATTTTGCAGGGTCGATACTTTGTTAAACTCCTCCTAGAGACTTGATCCAATCGACTTCAAATTCGGTCAGTGTACTGACAAGACATTGAGGATTAAAAGTGATCAAAGGCTTTACGTTTTTTGTAGGGGGAGTGGCCTTTTTGGGGGCTCAAACTTACATGATTTAGTGCAAACCAGGAAGTGAACAGGAAGTGGCCTTTAACTCGGCCGTACAAGTGCCAATGTGACCCTGACTCTCCATGTTTGATAAGGCTCCTGGCCTGAACACGTTGATATGCCATAATTCACTGATACTCCTAGCGCCCTCTACTGGCGGCAGGAAATGTCATGAAATTTCATGTTTTACGCTATGAGTGACAAGACTCAAAAAAAGGACCCAAGAGCACGACTCAAAATTCAGGAAAATCAATTTATCAATAAAGTCTACCACTTCCTCATCAGTATTCTTATCAATCTGTGGAGCATTTTCTATCCAAAACAAGCTATGCACATGAGGTGAGCCACGTTGCTGAAATTCTACCCGATAAAAGTAATCCTTCATTTTACCTATAGGCTCAGCTGGAGACAAGAGAACTTCCCTCAGAAAACAATGCCAGCGGAAATCAAACATTCGCGCTGCAGTGACTGGATTGCGACGCAGTAGGTCACACCTGTCCGCCCACTCTAACTCCTCAATAGTCTGTGTTCTACCTTCCTGTTTCAAAATACTATCGAGAAGGTTTTGCCAACGCATATCAGCCGAAGAAAACGAACAAAACCAGGTAGGAATGCCAAGCTGCCGAACACAAGCCAACAACTCACGCTGTGCTCCCTGCCAAAAAGCTGGAGTACCTCTAAGAGGTTGCAAAAAACGATAACCATCGTCACACTCCAACAGCTTTTTCAAAGACTCATCTTTAAGGAGATCAGCACTAACTCTTTTCAGCTGTAGAACCTGCTGTTCCTTTCCTTAATGCTATTGACACATTAGACAAAACCTTTTCTACCTCAGACATGTACTGAGCAAAAAATATGTATTCAACATTTTCAGCAAACCTACCATCAGCATGCAAAATTCTGTTATTAAAATAACGCGATAAAGTCAACTTGTGCTGGATCTGACAACAATTTAACAGGGTTATTTCCCTCTGCTGGAGCCACATTCAAAACACCATCAAAGTACTGGTCAAGTGCTTCCTAACCTATGTCAACTGGCATGAGACACGTATCCTGAAACATACAATGCTGCTGTCTATCATGCAAAAGCTCATCTTGAGCTTCATCAGCAGATGGTTTACCACTTTCTGCTTTTTTCTCACTGTCATTCACAACTGTCCCTGCAACCTCATCCTCTTGTTCCTTACAAAATTCATTCAACCATTCCTCATTAAACTGTACATCTTTATAAAGTACATTTGCCTGTTTCAGATATTGCAACGCCTAACATGCACAGTGTCCACAAATTGATATTCATAATGCCCCTTATAAGTAAGCTTACGTTTCAGTTTCACACGCAATAACGAGCCTTCCATATTGGAACGGGGCAACAAATTGTCAGTCTGCACAATATTCGCTGGAACACAAGTGACAGGTCCATGAACTCCGTTTTGCCCACCTTTAGGCAATGCTAACATTTTCATAAACGGAATATGCAGAGCTATTAAATGTTGTTCTAAACTATTTAAACATGCTAGTTCTGGTGGAATGGGATGAACCTGAAAATTATTTAGAACACTTTCTGGTGGCACTTCACCTTTACTAATCTTACTATGACAAGTGTAACAAATCCACAACTGACCTCTAGCTGTATCTAACCACTCACAAGGCATTACACAATCCTGACTACATTTGTGTAAATAATCCTCTGTAATACATGTTGCTGCAATGGAAGCTATCCCCCTACTGTGATTATAAGCATCTCTTTTACAGTTTAACACCTGATGTCTAAGCAACAACCTGTGGCACACACTGCATACAAAATCTGGACCATCTTTCACTTTATCCAAAAACTACTCAATTACAAAATCAAACTGCTTTGCCTTTTCTTTTGTTTGCTGCCTTTTCACAATGTTTCTTGTCAATTCATCTTCCAAATACTTTAGTTTACTCGAAGCCTTAACGTTCTCCCTGTGCAATCCATCTTCCAAATACTTTAGTTTACTGGAAGCCTTAACGTTCTCTCTGTGCAATTCATCCTCCAAATACTTTACTTTACTGTAGGCTTTAACTTTCTGCCTGTGCAAATCATCTAAGAAATATTTTTGTTTACTAATTACCTTACTTTTCTGTCGATGCAATTCACTGTCCTGATATGTTTGGACACTTCTTTTTCTACTCCTCTCCTGAACTTGTGTAACACATTTTCACGATATGTTATGGTATTCCGGCACCTAACTTTGTCTTGATACATGATATTGTCCTCACGTTTTCTTTTCCGTTCCAAATTATATTTGTTTTTCAAATAATTAGACATAGAAGTACGTGTTGTGGTCTTTGTTTCTGTTTTTGCTATACCCAAGCCGCTGGTTTAGCTCAGTTGGTACAGCGGGCGCTTATAGTAGACAGTCCCCATCGCACTGATCGCATGATCGACTCCCCCTCTGCCGATCTTTTCTGCCTGATTTTGCGTTTCAGGAAATAACTGTATCAGGGCTGCTCACGCTAAGCAAACACACATTTGATCATCATTTGTAATGGTTGATGACATACCGTATTAATAACACAACTGCAACCCACAAATCTGTAAGTATTTTTTTTATGAAGAACCTGTCACTCCAGCTATACTCTCTACTTTCTCATGCATGTGTCAGAGTCAGAAACACAATTGATAAAAGTAGGAGGGTTTTTGTTTTAATATCAGCAAATAGACTTATAAGTCCCAAATACTACAAAATATTACTGTTAATATTTTTTATGAACATAAAACACGCTGCATTTATCTGATATAATTTCCTGTATTTTCTAAAATCGCATTCAAATCGCAGAACTATAATATATGGCAGTATGTGTCTTCCAATTTCATGTGGACCTAATTCTATTCTATTCTGTTCTATTGTTTGCATGTTCAGCTTCAGATTCATAAAGCATTTGTAACTTAAGCACTTAAAACAGGAGCATTGATGTGCTGGTCCTATATGAGGCACATTTATATTTTGTTGCATTTCTTTTTGTATCAAGTCAGTGAAATAAACATTTCTATTAACAATACAAAATCGTGACAGAATCGTTATCTGAATTCTAAGCAAGACACTCATGTTTCTCATTTTATCCAGAATCGTGCAGGCCTAACTCCTACGTGTTGAAAATCTGTCTTTGTCAGAGCGCCGCCTACATGTTCAAAGTAATAAGCCTCATGTGACATGAATCCTTTGCTTGACTAGCAATCTCACACTGTGATCTACACTTGATGTTGTGTCGACATCACATAATTCCCAGCCACTTCCACTGTTTTCTGTCTGTTAAACACACTGTGGCTAGCTCACATTTTGCTGTGCTGAACAGCGACTTTTCGTTGTATTGCCAACACTTGGCAATATCTCCAGACCACTTGAGATTTCAGCGCTGTTTTCGCTGCGTTGCGTTTGAAAACTCAGAACGTGGCATCAGCTTCCTCTGCGATTGCGCCCCATCCGAACGCAGACATGCCCCGGCGTCTGCGTCGCTGGTGCAAGTGCCCGTTCAATGCTGCTTGCAGCACTAGTTTGTGTTTTGTTTGTTGTCTTTTCTTTTCATTTCTATCTGATTAATTAATACATGCTTTGGTAATATTGTGTTTTACATTAATGTCACTAAAATGTATGGACTTGTTTTGATTTGAATTGAAATGGAACTTCAAAGCATCAAAGGATTGGTACTATGACATCATCACCAAGTCTATAAGGGGTGGCGGTCATATCAATCCAGACCTTCCAATTAATGTGCTACTGTGAGAAAGAGAACTAGTGAATTTATAACAAAGAAACATCTTATCAGACATTCTGCAATTTTAGGCAGCATTTCATTTGAACCTGACTAAAAGCAGCCAAAAGATGCAGCAAACAGCAAACCAGAACAGGAGGATCTTCAGACAGCAGGTCTTCGGTGGAGTACGGCGGAACAACGCGAGGGAGCTTGAAACCCTTCGTCAAGATGTGCGCCAGCTCACTGAACTGCTGGATAAAGAAAGAGCTCGCTGTTGCAGTGAGGTGAACGAGAAATTCCTCATCAGCAAAGAGTTGGAGAACGTCAAGAAACAGTTGGCGAAACAAAAGGCCCTGAAGGAGGGGAACAACGGGGGAAAGGGCAACAAAAGAGACCAGGACGGGCTGCAGAAGTCCTGTAATGAGGAAACTCTTAGTGTAACCAAGATTGCCACGCAGGTAAGGGACACCACTCAGCAAAAAAAGATGAAACATCTTCATGCTGACGACGAGGACCAGCAAGTGGCACACTTGGTAGACACAGAGAAGTTAACCGCAGAACTCCAGGGGGAAAGGGAGAGAAACAATGTCCTCCAAGACGAACTGGAGAAGATGAAAGTTTCTTACCATGAGCTCAGCCTCAGGTATGAAACGGACGTCCTCAGTGCCAGACAGCTGGTGGAGACCAATAAGCTTGAGCTTCAACAGCAAGTGGAGGCTCATGTTGAAAGAGTTTCACAGGACCAGTATGTGATATCGACCTTGCGAGCTGAACAGGACGCCCTCCGGCAGAAGATGGCAGAGGAGATCGGCAACCTGCAGCAGACATCTTTTAAGAAGGAGAAACAGCTCTGGACCGAGATCGAGGAGTTAAAAACTCAGGTCGGTGTTCAGAAACTTGCTGAAAACAATTCTGTGGAGCTACAAGCGGCACATAAAATCCGCCAAGAAAAGTTACCAGCTGAGCTCCAGGACGAGAGGAACAACACCAAGCTTCTCCGAGAAGAACTGGAGAGCTTGAGAGTGTCGCAGCACCAACTCAGCCAGCGACACCAAACTGATGTGCTCACTGCCAGACAGCAGGCTGAGAGCCTTCAGCAGGAACTGGAGACGCAAATTAAGACTCTCCTCAACAAGGTGACAGAAGACCAGGTTCTCATCTGGAAATTGGGGGCTGAAAAGGCCATCATGCAACAACAATTAGCAGACGAGATAATCACCCTGCGGCAGAACATTGTTGAGAAGGAGACCAGTTATTGTAGAGAGCTGGGGAAGCTAAACACCCATCTTAGCATCCAGCTCTCATGCAATATTGAGCTTAGGAAAGAACTGCAGGCAAACAACTGGGCTTCAAAAGGAAAGAAAGCAGGATACAAGACTCAAGAAGAAAGCATGGAGATCGACACTAGTGCAACCGCCAGTACCTCAGGAAGTGCGGACACAACATACCCCCAACCTATGGCGGAGGTGTTGGCCAAAGTGTCTGTGAAGCAGCCTCAGACCACAACAGCACCGACGCAACCTTCCACGTGGAAAAAAGCCGGACACTGCCGGGGGTCCAGGAAGCCTGAGAGGTGGAAGAAATAGTAACATCTTATCCTCCCCCCTCCTTCCTCCCCCCTACTCCCTCCCCTCTCCCCCCTCCTTCCTCCCCCCTACTCCCTCCCCTCTCCTCCCTTCTCCCTCCCCCTCTCCCTTCTCGTAGACCCCTCTCTCAGCCGACATGTTGATTTGCAGTAGGTTCAAGTCAAGATGTCAGCTGTGAAAAGGGTCTGTTTCATAAGGGGGCATGGCGGTTGCAGTGGTTAGCACTGTGACCTCACAGGAAGAACCTGCCGACCAGCGGGTAACCTTCTGTGTGGAGTATGTTCTCCCCATGCCTTCATGGGTTTTTCCCCGGGATGCTCCGGTTTTCTCCCAAATTAAAAATCAGAAATCAAATGTAAAATGTAACATTCCTTCATTTATAGTTGTATTTTTTGGTTCTAACTTGTACTTTGTGTTTATACTTACCTTTATTTTTCACTTATACTGTTAATGTTGTGCCATATGATTTAATTCTGTGTTTTTGTTTCACACACACACCACTAAAGAGCAACACTAGGAATGGCATTGATAGCTTGCCTTGGTGCCAATAGGTTCTATTCAGTATTTTTCCTTATTTGTATGGTTTCACCTGAGGTGTACAGTGGCTGGAGTAAAGGTTGAATTAAAGATTAGTATGCAGATGAGATGGGTTGTACATTAAAAAAGACTCCCTCCCCCTCTCCCTTCTCGTAGACCTTTCTCTCAGCCGACATGTTGATTTGCAATAGGTTCAAGTCAAGATGTCAGCTGTGAAAAGGGTCTGTTTCATAAGGGGGCATGGCGGTTGCAGTGGTTAGCACTGTGACCTCACAGGAAGAACCTGCCGACCAGCGGGTAACTTTCTGTGTGGAGCATGTTCTCCCCATGCCTTCATGGGTTTTCCCCGGGATGCTCCGGTTTGCTCCCAAATTAAAAATCAGAAATCAAATGTAAAATGTAACATTCCTTCATTAGGGCCCGAGCACCAATGGGTGCGAGGACCCTATTGTATCTGTAAGGATTATTAGGGCCCGAGCACCAACGGGTGCGAGGACCCTATTGTAACTGTAGGGATTATTAGGGCCCGAGCACCAACGGGTGCGAGGACCCTATTGTATCTGTAAGGATTATTAGGGCCCGAGCACCAACGGGTGCGAGGACCCTATTGTAATTGCAGGGATTATTAGGGCCCGAGCACCAACGGGTGCTTGGGCCCTAATTGTTATAGCAAATTGCATTTTTCAAGGTGTAAATGTTCTCAGATCATCATGAAATTGTGCGCACTCGTCAGGTCTGGTGAAAAATTCGATATTTTGTGGCCGTCTGCAACGAGATCACCAAAATGGCTCTGTAGCGCCCCCTAGAAAATTGAAAAAAGGTTACTTAGAGGTAAGCTAGGTCTCTGAAATTTTTTATGTATACATATGGGGTCATGATGCACAAAAAAGCCTCTTGCACCAAAATCGCAAACCCAACAGGAAGTCAGCCATTTTGCTTTGAATGGAAAATGGGCCATTTTGGGCCATTTTGCAGGGTCGATACTTTGTTAAACTCCTCCTAGAGACTTGATCCAATCGACTTCAAATTCGGTCAGTGTACTGACAAGACATTGAGGATTAAAAGTGATCAAAGGCTTTACGTTTTTTGTAGGGGGAGTGGCCTTTTTGGGGGCTCAAACTTACATGATTTAGTGCAAACCAGGAAGTGAACAGGAAGTGGCCTTTAACTCGGCCGTACAAGTGCCAATGTGACCCTGACTCTCCATGTTTGATAAGGCTCCTGGCCTGAACACGTTGATATGCCATAATTCACTGATACTCCTAGCGCCCTCTACTGGCGGCAGGAAATGTCATGAAATTTCATGTTTTACGCTATGAGTGACAAGACTCAAAAAAAGGACCCAAGAGCACGACTCAAAATTCAGGAAAATCAATTTATCAATAAAGTCTACCACTTCCTCATCAGTATTCTTATCAATCTGTGGAGCATTTTCTATCCAAAACAAGCTATGCACATGAGGTGAGCCACGTTGCTGAAATTCTACCCGATAAAAGTAATCCTTCATTTTACCTATAGGCTCAGCTGGAGACAAGAGAACTTCCCTCAGAAAACAATGCCAGCGGAAATCAAACATTCGCGCTGCAGTGACTGGATTGCGACGCAGTAGGTCACACCTGTCCGCCCACTCTAACTCCTCAATAGTCTGTGTTCTACCTTCCTGTTTCAAAATACTATCGAGAAGGTTTTGCCAACGCATATCAGCCGAAGAAAACGAACAAAAACCAGGTAGGAATGCCAAGCTGCCGAACACAAGCCAACAACTCACGCTGTGCTCCCTGCCAAAAAGCTGGAGTACCTCTAAGAGGTTGCAAAAAACGATAACCATCGTCACACTCCAACAGCTTTTTCAAAGACTCATCTTTAAGGAGATCAGCACTAACTCTTTTCAGCTGTAGAACCTGCTGTTCCTTTCCTTAATGCTATTGACACATTAGACAAAACCTTTTCTACCTCAGACATGTACTGAGCAAAAAATATGTATTCAACATTTTCAGCAAACCTACCATCAGCATGCAAAATTCTGTTATTAAAATAACGCGATAAAGTCAACTTGTGCTGGATCTGACAACAATTTAACAGGGTTATTTCCCTCTGCTGGAGCCACATTCAAAACACCATCAAAGTACTGGTCCAGTGCTTCCTAACCTATGTCAACTGGCATGAGACACGTATCCTGAAACATACAATGCTGCTGTCTATCATGCAAAAGCTCATCTTGAGCTTCATCAGCAGATGGTTTACCACTTTCTGCTTTTTTCTCACTGTCATTCACAACTGTCCCTGCAACCTCATCCTCTTGTTCCTTACAAAATTCATTCAACCATTCCTCATTAAACTGTACATCTTTATAAAGTACATTTGCCTGTTTCAGATATTGCAACGCCTAACATGCACAGTGTCCACAAATTGATATTCATAATGCCCCTTATAAGTAAGCTTACGTTTCAGTTTCACACGCAATAACGAGCCTTCCATATTGGAACGGGGCAACAAATTGTCAGTCTGCACAATATTCGCTGGAACACAAGTGACAGGTCCATGAACTCCGTTTTGCCCACCTTTAGGCAATGCTAACATTTTCATAAACGGAATATGCAGAGCTATTAAATGTTGTTCTAAACTATTTAAACATGCTAGTTCTGGTGGAATGGGATGAACCTGAAAATTATTTAGAACACTTTCTGGTGGCACTTCACCTTTACTAATCTTACTATGACAAGTGTAACAAATCCACAACTGACCTCTAGCTGTATCTAACCACTCACAAGGCATTACACAATCCTGACTACATTTGTGTAAATAATCCTCTGTAATACATGTTGCTGCAATGGAAGCTATCCCCCTACTGTGATTATAAGCATCTCTTTTACAGTTTAACACCTGATGTCTAAGCAACAACCTGTGGCACACACTGCATACAAAATCTGGACCATCTTTCACTTTATCCAAAAACTACTCAATTACAAAATCAAACTGCTTTGCCTTTTCTTTTGTTTGCTGCCTTTTCACAATGTTTCTTGTCAATTCATCTTCCAAATACTTTAGTTTACTCGAAGCCTTAACGTTCTCCCTGTGCAATCCATCTTCCAAATACTTTAGTTTACTGGAAGCCTTAACGTTCTCCCTGTGCAATTCATCTTCCAAATACTTTAGTTTACTCGAAGCCTTAACATTCTCTCTGTGCAATTCATCCTCCAAATACTTTACTTTACTGTAGGCTTTAACTTTCTGCCTGTGCAAATCATCTAAGAAATATTTTTGTTTACTAATTACCTTACTTTTCTGTCGATGCAATTCACTGTCCTGATATGTTTGGACACTTCTTTTTCTACTCCTCTCCTGAACTTGTGTAACACATTTTCACGATATGTTATGGTATTCCGGCACCTAACTTTGTCTTGATACATGATATTGTCCTCACGTTTTCTTTTCCGTTCCAAATTATATTTGTTTTTCAAATAATTAGACATAGAAGTACGTGTTGTGGTCTTTGTTTCTGTTTTTGCTATACCCAAGCCGCTGGTTTAGCTCAGTTGGTACAGCGGGCGCTTATAGTAGACAGTCCCCATCGCACTGATCGCATGATCGACTCCCCCTCTGCCGATCTTTTCTGCCTGATTTTGCATTTCAGGAAATAACTGTATCAGGGCTGCTCACGCTAAGCAAACACACATTTGATCATCATTTGTAATGGTTGATGACATACCGTATTAATAACACAACTGCAACCCACAAATCTGTAAGTATTTTTTTTATGAAGAACCTGTCACTCCAGCTATACTCTCTACTTTCTCATGCATGTGTCAGAGTCAGAAACACAATTGATAAAAGTAGGAGGGTTTTTGTTTTAATATCAGCAAATAGACTTATAAGTCCCAAATACTACAAAATATTACTGTTAATATTTTTTATGAACATAAAACACGCTGCATTTATCTGATATAATTTCCTGTATTTTCTAAAATCGCATTCAAATCGCAGAACTATAATATATGGCAGTATGTGTCTTCCAATTTCATGTGGACCTAATTCTATTCTATTCTGTTCTATTGTTTGCATGTTCAGCTTCAGATTCATAAAGCATTTGTAACTTAAGCACTTAAAACAGGAGCATTGATGTGCTGGTCCTATATGAGGCACATTTATATTTTGTTGCATTTCTTTTTGTATCAAGTCAGTGAAATAAACATTTCTATTAACAATACAAAATCGTGACAGAATCGTTATCTGAATTCTAAGCAAGACACTCATGTTTCTCATTTTATCCAGAATCGTGCAGGCCTAACTCCTACGTGTTGAAAATCTGTCTTTGTCAGAGCGCCGCCTACATGTTCAAAGTAATAAGCCTCATGTGACATGAATCCTTTGCTTGACTAGCAATCTCACACTGTGATCTACACTTGATGTTGTGTCGACATCACATAATTCCCAGCCACTTCCACTGTTTTCTGTCTGTTAAACACACTGTGGCTAGCTCACATTTTGCTGTGCTGAACAGCGACTTTTCGTTGTATTGCCAACACTTGGCAATATCTCCAGACCACTTGAGATTTCAGCGCTGTTTTCGCTGCGTTGCGTTTGAAAACTCAGAACGTGGCATCAGCTTCCTCTGCGATTGCGCCCCATCCGAACGCAGACATGCCCCGGCGTCTGCGTCGCTGGTGCAAGTGCCCGTTCAATGCTGCTTGCAGCACTAGTTTGTGTTTTGTTTGTTGTCTTTTCTTTTCATTTCTATCTGATTAATTAATACATGCTTTGGTAATATTGTGTTTTACATTAATGTCACTAAAATGTATGGACTTGTTTTGATTTGAATTGAAATGGAACTTCAAAGCATCAAAGGATTGGTACTATGACATCATCACCAAGTCTATAAGGGGTGGCGGTCATATCAATCCAGACCTTTCAATTAATGTGCTACTGTGAGAAAGAGAACTAGTGAATTTATAACAAAGAAACATCTTATCAGACATTCTGCAATTTTAGGCAGCATTTCATTTGAACCTGACTAAAAGCAGCCAAAAGATGCAGCAAACAGCAAACCAGAACAGGAGGATCTTCAGACAGCAGGTCTTCGGTGGAGTACGGCGGAACAACGCGAGGGAGCTTGAAACCCTTCGTCAAGATGTGCGCCAGCTCACTGAACTGCTGGATAAAGAAAGAGCTCGCTGTTGCAGTGAGGTGAACGAGAAATTCCTCATCAGCAAAGAGTTGGAGAACGTCAAGAAACAGTTGGCGAAACAAAAGGCCCTGAAGGAGGGGAACAACGGGGGAAAGGGCAACAAAAGAGACCAGGACGGGCTGCAGAAGTCCTGTAATGAGGAAACTCTTAGTGTAACCAAGATTGCCACGCAGGTAAGGGACACCACTCAGCAAAAAAAGATGAAACATCTTCATGCTGACGACGAGGACCAGCAAGTGGCACACTTGGTAGACACAGAGAAGTTAACCGCAGAACTCCAGGGGGAAAGGGAGAGAAACAATGTCCTCCAAGACGAACTGGAGAAGATGAAAGTTTCTTACCATGAGCTCAGCCTCAGGTATGAAACAGACGTCCTCAGTGCCAGACAGCTGGTGGAGACCAATAAGCTTGAGCTTCAACAGCAAGTGGAGGCTCATGTTGAAAGAGTTTCACAGGACCAGTATGTGATATCGACCTTGCGAGCTGAACAGGACGCCCTCCGGCAGAAGATGGCAGAGGAGATCGGCAACCTGCAGCAGACATCTTTTAAGAAGGAGAAACAGCTCTGGACCGAGATCGAGGAGTTAAAAACTCAGGTCGGTGTTCAGAAACTTGCTGAAAACAATTCTGTGGAGCTACAAGCGGCACATAAAATCCGCCAAGAAAAGTTACCAGCTGAGCTCCAGGACGAGAGGAACAACACCAAGCTTCTCCGAGAAGAACTGGAGAGCTTGAGAGTGTCGCAGCACCAACTCAGCCAGCGACACCAAACTGATGTGCTCACTGCCAGACAGCAGGCTGAGAGCCTTCAGCAGGAACTGGAGACGCAAATTAAGACTCTCCTCAACAAGGTGACAGAAGACCAGGTTCTCATCTGGAAATTGGGGGCTGAAAAGGCCATCATGCAACAACAATTAGCAGACGAGATAATCACCCTGCGGCAGAACATTGTTGAGAAGGAGACCAGTTATTGTAGAGAGCTGGGGAAGCTAAACACCCATCTTAGCATCCAGCTCTCATGCAATATTGAGCTTAGGAAAGAACTGCAGGCAAACAACTGGGCTTCAAAAGGAAAGAAAGCAGGATACAAGACTCAAGAAGAAAGCATGGAGATCGACACTAGTGCAACCGCCAGTACCTCAGGAAGTGCGGACACAACATACCCCCAACCTATGGCGGAGGTGTTGGCCAAAGTGTCTGTGAAGCAGCCTCAGACCACAACAGCACCGACGCAACCTTCCACGTGGAAAAAAGCCGGACACTGCCGGGGGTCCAGGAAGCCTGAGAGGTGGAAGAAATAGTAACATCTTATCCTCCCCCCTCCTTCCTCCCCCCTACTCCCTCCCCTCTCCCCCCTCCTTCCTCCCCCCTACTCCCTCCCCTCTCCTCCCTTCTCCCTCCCCCTCTCCCTTCTCGTAGACCCCTCTCTCAGCCGACATGTTGATTTGCAGTAGGTTCAAGTCAAGATGTCAGCTGTGAAAAGGGTCTGTTTCATAAGGGGGCATGGCGGTTGCAGTGGTTAGCACTGTGACCTCACAGGAAGAACCTGCCGACCAGCGGGTAGCCTTCTGTGTGGAGTATGTTCTCCCCATGCCTTCATGGGTTTTTCCCCGGGATGCTCCGGTTTTCTCCCAAATTAAAAATCAGAAATCAAATGTAAAATGTAACATTCCTTCATTTATAGTTGTATTTTTTGGTTCTAACTTGTACTTTGTGTTTATACTTACCTTTATTTTTCACTTATACTGTTAATGTTGTGCCATATGATTTAATTCTGTGTTTTTGTTTCACACACACACCACTAAAGAGCAACACTAGGAATGGCATTGATAGCTTGCCTTGGTGCCAAAAGGTTCTATTCAGTATTTTTCCTTATTTGTATGGTTTCACCTGAGGTGTACAGTGGCTGGAGTAAAGGTTGAATTAAAGATTAGTATGCAGATGAGATGGGTTGTACATTAAAAAAGACTCCCTCCCCCTCTCCCTTCTCGTAGACCTTTCTCTCAGCCGACATGTTGATTTGCAATAGGTTCAAGTCAAGATGTCAGCTGTGAAAAGGGTCTGTTTCATAAGGGGGCATGGCGGTTGCAGTGGTTAGCACTGTGACCTCACAGGAAGAACCTGCCGACCAGCGGGTAACTTTCTGTGTGGAGTATGTTCTCCCCATGCCTTCATGGGTTTTCCCCGGGATGCTCCGGTTTGCTACCAAATTAAAAATCAGAAATCAAATGTAAAATGTAACATTCCTTCATTAGGGCCCGAGCACCAACGGGTGCGAGGACCCTATTGTATCTGTAAGGATTATTAGGGCCCGAGCACCAACGGGTGCGAGGACCCTATTGTAACTGTAGGGATTATTAGGGCCCGAGCACCAACGGGTGCGAGGACCCTATTGTATCTGTAAGGATTATTAGGGCCCGAGCACCAACAGGTGCGAGGACCCTATTGTAATTGCAGGGATTATTAGGGCCCGAGCACCAACGGGTGCTTGGGCCCTAATTGTTATAGCAAATTGCATTTTTCAAGGTGTAAATGTTCTCAGATCATCATGAAATTGTGCGCACTCGTCAGGTCTGGTGAAAAATTCGATATTTTGTGGCCGTCTGCAACGAGATCACCAAAATGGCTCTGTAGCGCCCCCTAGAAAATTGAAAAAAGGTTACTTAGAGGTAAGCTAGGTCTCTGAAATTTTTTATGTATACATATGGGGTCATGATGCACAAAAAAGCCTCTTGCACCAAAATCGCAAACCCAACAGGAAGTCAGCCATTTTGCTTTGAATGGAAAATGGGCCATTTTGGGCCATTTTGCAGGGTCGATACTTTGTTAAACTCCTCCTAGAGACTTGATCCAATCGACTTCAAATTCGGTCAGTGTACTGACAAGACATTGAGGATTAAAAGTGATCAAAGGCTTTACGTTTTTTGTAGGGGGAGTGGCCTTTTTGGGGGCTCAAACTTACATGATTTAGTGCAAACCAGGAAGTGAACAGGAAGTGGCCTTTAACTCGGCCGTACAAGTGCCAATGTGACCCTGACTCTCCATGTTTGATAAGGCTCCTGGCCTGAACACGTTGATATGCCATAATTCACTGATACTCCTAGCGCCCTCTACTGGCGGCAGGAAATGTCATGAAATTTCATGTTTTACGCTATGAGTGACAAGACTCAAAAAAAGGACCCAAGAGCACGACTCAAAATTCAGGAAAATCAATTTATCAATAAAGTCTACCACTTCCTCATCAGTATTCTTATCAATCTGTGGAGCATTTTCTATCCAAAACAAGCTATGCACATGAGGTGAGCCACGTTGCTGAAATTCTACCCGATAAAAGTAATCCTTAATTTTACCTATAGGCTCAGCTGGAGACAAGAGAACTTCCCTCAGAAAACAATGCCAGCGGAAATCAAACATTCGCGCTGCAGTGACTGGATTGCGACGCAGTCCCCACTCTAACTCCTCAATAGTCTGTGTTCTACCTTCCTGTTTCAAAATACTATCGAGAAGGTTTTGCCAACGCATATCAGCCGAAGAAAACGAACAAAAACCAGGTAGGAATGCCAAGCTGCCGAACACAAGCCAACAACTCACGCTGTGCTCCCTGCCAAAAAGCTGGAGTACCTCTAAGAGGTTGCAAAAAACGATAACCATCGTCACACTCCAACAGCTTTTTCAAAGACTCATCTTTAAGGAGATCAGCACTAACTCTTTTCAGCTGTAGAACCTGCTGTTCCTTTCCTTAATGCTATTGACACATTAGACAAAACCTTTTCTACCTCAGACATGTACTGAGCAAAAAATATGTATTCAACATTTTCAGCAAACCTACCATCAGCATGCAAAATTCTGTTATTAAAATAACGCGATAAAGTCAACTTGTGCTGGATCTGACAACAATTTAACAGGGTTATTTCCCTCTGCTGGAGCCACATTCAAAACACCATCAAAGTACTGGTCCAGTGCTTCCTAACCTATGTCAACTGGCATGAGACACGTATCCTGAAACATACAATGCTGCTGTCTATCATGCAAAAGCTCATCTTGAGCTTCATCAGCAGATGGTTTACCACTTTCTGCTTTTTTCTCACTGTCATTCACAACTGTCCCTGCAACCTCATCCTCTTGTTCCTTACAAAATTCATTCAACCATTCCTCATTAAACTGTACATCTTTATAAAGTACATTTGCCTGTTTCAGATATTGCAACGCCTAACATGCACAGTGTCCACAAATTGATATTCATAATGCCCCTTATAAGTAAGCTTACGTTTCAGTTTCACACGCAATAACGAGCCTTCCATATTGGAACGGGGCAACAAATTGTCAGTCTGCACAATATTCGCTGGAACACAAGTGACAGGTCCATGAACTCCGTTTTGCCCACCTTTAGGCAATGCTAACATTTTCATAAACGGAATATGCAGAGCTATTAAATGTTGTTCTAAACTATTTAAACATGCTAGTTCTGGTGGAATGGGATGAACCTGAAAATTATTTAGAACACTTTCTGGTGGCACTTCACCTTTACTAATCTTACTATGACAAGTGTAACAAATCCACAACTGACCTCTAGCTGTATCTAACCACTCACAAGGCATTACACAATCCTGACTACATTTGTGTAAATAATCCTCTGTAATACATGTTGCTGCAATGGAAGCTATCCCCCTACTGTGATTATAAGCATCTCTTTTACAGTTTAACACCTGATGTCTAAGCAACAACCTGTGGCACACACTGCATACAAAATCTGGACCATCTTTCACTTTATCCAAAAACTACTCAATTACAAAATCAAACTGCTTTGCCTTTTCTTTTGTTTGCTGCCTTTTCACAATGTTTCTTGTCAATTCATCTTCCAAATACTTTAGTTTACTCGAAGCCTTAACGTTCTCCCTGTGCAATCCATCTTCCAAATACTTTAGTTTACTGGAAGCCTTAACGTTCTCCCTGTGCAATTCATCTTCCAAATACTTTAGTTTACTCGAAGCCTTAACATTCTCTCTGTGCAATTCATCCTCCAAATACTTTACTTTACTGTAGGCTTTAACTTTCTGCCTGTGCAAATCATCTAAGAAATATTTTTGTTTACTAATTACCTTACTTTTCTGTCGATGCAATTCACTGTCCTGATATGTTTGGACACTTCTTTTTCTACTCCTCTCCTGAACTTGTGTAACACATTTTCACGATATGTTATGGTATTCCGGCACCTAACTTTGTCTTGATACATGATATTGTCCTCACGTTTTCTTTTCCGTTCCAAATTATATTTGTTTTTCAAATAATTAGACATAGAAGTACGTGTTGTGGTCTTTGTTTCTGTTTTTGCTATACCCAAGCCGCTGGTTTAGCTCAGTTGGTACAGCGGGCGCTTATAGTAGACAGTCCCCATCGCACTGATCGCATGATCGACTCCCCCTCTGCCGATCTTTTCTGCCTGATTTTGCGTTTCAGGAAATAACTGTATCAGGGCTGCTCACGCTAAGCAAACACACATTTGATCATCATTTGTAATGGTTGATGACATACCGTATTAATAACACAACTGCAACCCACAAATCTGTAAGTATTTTTTTTATGAAGAACCTGTCACTCCAGCTATACTCTCTACTTTCTCATGCATGTGTCAGAGTCAGAAACACAATTGATAAAAGTAGGAGGGTTTTTGTTTTAATATCAGCAAATAGACTTATAAGTCCCAAATACTACAAAATATTACTGTTAATATTTTTTATGAACATAAAACACGCTGCATTTATCTGATATAATTTCCTGTATTTTCTAAAATCGCATTCAAATCGCAGAACTATAATATATGGCAGTATGTGTCTTCCAATTTCATGTGGACCTAATTCTATTCTATTCTGTTCTATTGTTTGCATGTTCAGCTTCAGATTCATAAAGCATTTGTAACTTAAGCACTTAAAACAGGAGCATTGATGTGCTGGTCCTATATGAGGCACATTTATATTTTGTTGCATTTCTTTTTGTATCAAGTCAGTGAAATAAACATTTCTATTAACAATACAAAATCGTGACAGAATCGTTATCTGAATTCTAAGCAAGACACTCATGTTTCTCATTTTATCCAGAATCGTGCAGGCCTAACTCCTACGTGTTGAAAATCTGTCTTTGTCAGAGCGCCGCCTACATGTTCAAAGTAATAAGCCTCATGTGACATGAATCCTTTGCTTGACTAGCAATCTCACACTGTGATCTACACTTGATGTTGTGTCGACATCACATAATTCCCAGCCACTTCCACTGTTTTCTGTCTGTTAAACACACTGTGGCTAGCTCACATTTTGCTGTGCTGAACAGCGACTTTTCGTTGTATTGCCAACACTTGGCAATATCTCCAGACCACTTGAGATTTCAGCGCTGTTTTCGCTGCGTTGCGTTTGAAAACTCAGAACGTGGCATCAGCTTCCTCTGCGATTGCGCCCCATCCGAACGCAGACATGCCCCGGCGTCCGCGTCGCTGGTGCAAGTGCCCGTTCAATGCTGCTTGCAGCACTAGTTTGTGTTTTGTTTGTTGTCTTTTCTTTTCATTTCTATCTGATTAATTAATACATGCTTTGGTAATATTGTGTTTTACATTAATGTCACTAAAATGTATGGACTTGTTTTGATTTGAATTGAAATGGAACTTCAAAGCATCAAAGGATTGGTACTATGACATCATCACCAAGTCTATAAGGGGTGGCGGTCATATCAATCCAGACCTTTCAATTAATGTGCTACTGTGAGAAAGAGAACTAGTGAATTTATAACAAAGAAACATCTTATCAGACATTCTGCAATTTTAGGCAGCATTTCATTTGAACCTGACTAAAAGCAGCCAAAAGATGCAGCAAACAGCAAACCAGAACAGGAGGATCTTCAGACAGCAGGTCTTCGGTGGAGTACGGCGGAACAACGCGAGGGAGCTTGAAACCCTTCGTCAAGATGTGCGCCAGCTCACTGAACTGCTGGATAAAGAAAGAGCTCGCTGTTGCAGTGAGGTGAACGAGAAATTCCTCATCAGCAAAGAGTTGGAGAACGTCAAGAAACAGTTGGCGAAACAAAAGGCCCTGAAGGAGGGGAACAACGGGGGAAAGGGCAACAAAAGAGACCAGGACGGGCTGCAGAAGTCCTGTAATGAGGAAACTCTTAGTGTAACCAAGATTGCCACGCAGGTAAGGGACACCACTCAGCAAAAAAAGATGAAACATCTTCATGCTGACGACGAGGACCAGCAAGTGGCACACTTGGTAGACACAGAGAAGTTAACCGCAGAACTCCAGGGGGAAAGGGAGAGAAACAATGTCCTCCAAGACGAACTGGAGAAGATGAAAGTTTCTTACCATGAGCTCAGCCTCAGGTATGAAACGGACGTCCTCAGTGCCAGACAGCTGGTGGAGACCAATAAGCTTGAGCTTCAACAGCAAGTGGAGGCTCATGTTGAAAGAGTTTCACAGGACCAGTATGTGATATCGACCTTGCGAGCTGAACAGGACGCCCTCCGGCAGAAGATGGCAGAGGAGATCGGCAACCTGCAGCAGACATCTTTTAAGAAGGAGAAACAGCTCTGGACCGAGATCGAGGAGTTAAAAACTCAGGTCGGTGTTCAGAAACTTGCTGAAAACAATTCTGTGGAGCTACAAGCGGCACATAAAATCCGCCAAGAAAAGTTACCAGCTGAGCTCCAGGACGAGAGGAACAACACCAAGCTTCTCCGAGAAGAACTGGAGAGCTTGAGAGTGTCGCAGCACCAACTCAGCCAGCGACACCAAACTGATGTGCTCACTGCCAGACAGCAGGCTGAGAGCCTTCAGCAGGAACTGGAGACGCAAATTAAGACTCTCCTCAACAAGGTGACAGAAGACCAGGTTCTCATCTGGAAATTGGGGGCTGAAAAGGCCATCATGCAACAACAATTAGCAGACGAGATAATCACCCTGCGGCAGAACATTGTTGAGAAGGAGACCAGTTATTGTAGAGAGCTGGGGAAGCTAAACACCCATCTTAGCATCCAGCTCTCATGCAATATTGAGCTTAGGAAAGAACTGCAGGCAAACAACTGGGCTTCAAAAGGAAAGAAAGCAGGATACAAGACTCAAGAAGAAAGCATGGAGATCGACACTAGTGCAACCGCCAGTACCTCAGGAAGTGCGGACACAACATACCCCCAACCTATGGCGGAGGTGTTGGCCAAAGTGTCTGTGAAGCAGCCTCAGACCACAACAGCACCGACGCAACCTTCCACGTGGAAAAAAGCCGGACACTGCCGGGGGTCCAGGAAGCCTGAGAGGTGGAAGAAATAGTAACATCTTATCCTCCCCCCTCCTTCCTCCCCCCTACTCCCTCCCCTCTCCCCCCTCCTTCCTCCCCCCTACTCCCTCCCCTCTCCTCCCTTCTCCCTCCCCCTCTCCCTTCTCGTAGACCCCTCTCTCAGCCGACATGTTGATTTGCAGTAGGTTCAAGTCAAGATGTCAGCTGTGAAAAGGGTCTGTTTCATAAGGGGGCATGGCGGTTGCAGTGGTTAGCACTGTGACCTCACAGGAAGAACCTGCCGACCAGCGGGTAACCTTCTGTGTGGAGTATGTTCTCCCCATGCCTTCATGGGTTTTTCCCCGGGATGCTCCGGTTTTCTCCCAAATTAAAAATCAGAAATCAAATGTAAAATGTAACATTCCTTCATTTATAGTTGTATTTTTTGGTTCTAACTTGTACTTTGTGTTTATACTTACCTTTATTTTTCACTTATACTGTTAATGTTGTGCCATATGATTTAATTCTGTGTTTTTGTTTCACACACACACCACTAAAGAGCAACACTAGGAATGGCATTGATAGCTTGCCTTGGTGCCAAAAGGTTCTATTCAGTATTTTTCCTTATTTGTATGGTTTCACCTGAGGTGTACAGTGGCTGGAGTAAAGGTTGAATTAAAGATTAGTATGCAGATGAGATGGGTTGTACATTAAAAAAGACTCCCTCCCCCTCTCCCTTCTCGTAGACCTTTCTCTCAGCCGACATGTTGATTTGCAATAGGTTCAAGTCAAGATGTCAGCTGTGAAAAGGGTCTGTTTCATAAGGGGGCATGGCGGTTGCAGTGGTTAGCACTGTGACCTCACAGGAAGAACCTGCCGACCAGCGGGTAACTTTCTGTGTGGAGTATGTTCTCCCCATGCCTTCATGGGTTTTCCCCGGGATGCTCCGGTTTGCTCCCAAATTAAAAATCAGAAATCAAATGTAAAATGTAACATTCCTTCATTAGGGCCCGAGCACCAATGGGTGCGAGGACCCTATTGTATCTGTAAGGATTATTAGGGCCCGAGCACCAACGGGTGCGAGGACCCTATTGTAACTGTAGGGATTATTAGGGCCCGAGCACCAACGGGTGCGAGGACCCTATTGTATCTGTAAGGATTATTAGGGCCCGAGCACCAACGGGTGCGAGGACCCTATTGTAATTGCAGGGATTATTAGGGCCCGAGCACCAACGGGTGCTTGGGCCCTAATTGTTATAGCAAATTGCATTTTTCAAGGTGTAAATGTTCTCAGATCATCATGAAATTGTGCGCACTCGTCAGGTCTGGTGAAAAATTCGATATTTTGTGGCCGTCTGCAACGAGATCACCAAAATGGCTCTGTAGCGCCCCCTAGAAAATTGAAAAAAGGTTACTTAGAGGTAAGCTAGGTCTCTGAAATTTTTTATGTATACATATGGGGTCATGATGCACAAAAAAGCCTCTTGCACCAAAATCGCAAACCCAACAGGAAGTCAGCCATTTTGCTTTGAATGGAAAATGGGCCATTTTGGGCCATTTTGCAGGGTCGATACTTTGTTAAACTCCTCCTAGAGACTTGATCCAATCGACTTCAAATTCGGTCAGTGTACTGACAAGACATTGAGGATTAAAAGTGATCAAAGGCTTTACGTTTTTTGTAGGGGGAGTGGCCTTTTTGGGGGCTCAAACTTACATGATTTAGTGCAAACCAGGAAGTGAACAGGAAGTGGCCTTTAACTCGGCCGTACAAGTGCCAATGTGACCCTGACTCTCCATGTTTGATAAGGCTCCTGGCCTGAACACGTTGATATGCCATAATTCACTGATACTCCTAGCGCCCTCTACTGGCGGCAGGAAATGTCATGAAATTTCATGTTTTACGCTATGAGTGACAAGACTCAAAAAAAGGACCCAAGAGCACGACTCAAAATTCAGGAAAATCAATTTATCAATAAAGTCTACCACTTCCTCATCAGTATTCTTATCAATCTGTGGAGCATTTTCTATCCAAAACAAGCTATGCACATGAGGTGAGCCACGTTGCTGAAATTCTACCCGATAAAAGTAATCCTTCATTTTACCTATAGGCTCAGCTGGAGACAAGAGAACTTCCCTCAGAAAACAATGCCAGCGGAAATCAAACATTCGCGCTGCAGTGACTGGATTGCGACGCAGTAGGTCACACCTGTCCGCCCACTCTAACTCCTCAATAGTCTGTGTTCTACCTTCCTGTTTCAAAATACTATCGAGAAGGTTTTGCCAACGCATATCAGCCGAAGAAAACGAACAAAAACCAGGTAGGAATGCCAAGCTGCCGAACACAAGCCAACAACTCACGCTGTGCTCCCTGCCAAAAAGCTGGAGTACCTCTAAGAGGTTGCAAAAAACGATAACCATCGTCACACTCCAACAGCTTTTTCAAAGACTCATCTTTAAGGAGATCAGCACTAACTCTTTTCAGCTGTAGAACCTGCTGTTCCTTTCCTTAATGCTATTGACACATTAGACAAAACCTTTTCTACCTCAGACATGTACTGAGCAAAAAATATGTATTCAACATTTTCAGCAAACCTACCATCAGCATGCAAAATTCTGTTATTAAAATAACGCGATAAAGTCAACTTGTGCTGGATCTGACAACAATTTAACAGGGTTATTTCCCTCTGCTGGAGCCACATTCAAAACACCATCAAAGTACTGGTCCAGTGCTTCCTAACCTATGTCAACTGGCATGAGACACGTATCCTGAAACATACAATGCTGCTGTCTATCATGCAAAAGCTCATCTTGAGCTTCATCAGCAGATGGTTTACCACTTTCTGCTTTTTTCTCACTGTCATTCACAACTGTCCCTGCAACCTCATCCTCTTGTTCCTTACAAAATTCATTCAACCATTCCTCATTAAACTGTACATCTTTATAAAGTACATTTGCCTGTTTCAGATATTGCAACGCCTAACATGCACAGTGTCCACAAATTGATATTCATAATGCCCCTTATAAGTAAGCTTACGTTTCAGTTTCACACGCAATAACGAGCCTTCCATATTGGAACGGGGCAACAAATTGTCAGTCTGCACAATATTCGCTGGAACACAAGTGACAGGTCCATGAACTCCGTTTTGCCCACCTTTAGGCAATGCTAACATTTTCATAAACGGAATATGCAGAGCTATTAAATGTTGTTCTAAACTATTTAAACATGCTAGTTCTGGTGGAATGGGATGAACCTGAAAATTATTTAGAACACTTTCTGGTGGCACTTCACCTTTACTAATCTTACTATGACAAGTGTAACAAATCCACAACTGACCTCTAGCTGTATCTAACCACTCACAAGGCATTACACAATCCTGACTACATTTGTGTAAATAATCCTCTGTAATACATGTTGCTGCAATGGAAGCTATCCCCCTACTGTGATTATAAGCATCTCTTTTACAGTTTAACACCTGATGTCTAAGCAACAACCTGTGGCACACACTGCATACAAAATCTGGACCATCTTTCACTTTATCCAAAAACTACTCAATTACAAAATCAAACTGCTTTGCCTTTTCTTTTGTTTGCTGCCTTTTCACAATGTTTCTTGTCAATTCATCTTCCAAATACTTTAGTTTACTCGAAGCCTTAACGTTCTCCCTGTGCAATCCATCTTCCAAATACTTTAGTTTACTGGAAGCCTTAACGTTCTCCCTGTGCAATTCATCTTCCAAATACTTTAGTTTACTCGAAGCCTTAACATTCTCTCTGTGCAATTCATCCTCCAAATACTTTACTTTACTGTAGGCTTTAACTTTCTGCCTGTGCAAATCATCTAAGAAATATTTTTGTTTACTAATTACCTTACTTTTCTGTCGATGCAATTCACTGTCCTGATATGTTTGGACACTTCTTTTTCTACTCCTCTCCTGAACTTGTGTAACACATTTTCACGATATGTTATGGTATTCCGGCACCTAACTTTGTCTTGATACATGATATTGTCCTCACGTTTTCTTTTCCGTTCCAAATTATATTTGTTTTTCAAATAATTAGACATAGAAGTACGTGTTGTGGTCTTTGTTTCTGTTTTTGCTATACCCAAGCCGCTGGTTTAGCTCAGTTGGTACAGCGGGCGCTTATAGTAGACAGTCCCCATCGCACTGATCGCATGATCGACTCCCCCTCTGCCGATCTTTTCTGCCTGATTTTGCGTTTCAGGAAATAACTGTATCAGGGCTGCTCACGCTAAGCAAACACACATTTGATCATCATTTGTAATGGTTGATGACATACCGTATTAATAACACAACTGCAACCCACAAATCTGTAAGTATTTTTTTTATGAAGAACCTGTCACTCCAGCTATACTCTCTACTTTCTCATGCATGTGTCAGAGTCAGAAACACAATTGATAAAAGTAGGAGGGTTTTTGTTTTAATATCAGCAAATAGACTTATAAGTCCCAAATACTACAAAATATTACTGTTAATATTTTTTATGAACATAAAACACGCTGCATTTATCTGATATAATTTCCTGTATTTTCTAAAATCGCATTCAAATCGCAGAACTATAATATATGGCAGTATGTGTCTTCCAATTTCATGTGGACCTAATTCTATTCTATTCTGTTCTATTGTTTGCATGTTCAGCTTCAGATTCATAAAGCATTTGTAACTTAAGCACTTAAAACAGGAGCATTGATGTGCTGGTCCTATATGAGGCACATTTATATTTTGTTGCATTTCTTTTTGTATCAAGTCAGTGAAATAAACATTTCTATTAACAATACAAAATCGTGACAGAATCGTTATCTGAATTCTAAGCAAGACACTCATGTTTCTCATTTTATCCAGAATCGTGCAGGCCTAACTCCTACGTGTTGAAAATCTGTCTTTGTCAGAGCGCCGCCTACATGTTCAAAGTAATAAGCCTCATGTGACATGAATCCTTTGCTTGACTAGCAATCTCACACTGTGATCTACACTTGATGTTGTGTCGACATCACATAATTCCCAGCCACTTCCACTGTTTTCTGTCTGTTAAACACACTGTGGCTAGCTCACATTTTGCTGTGCTGAACAGCGACTTTTCGTTGTATTGCCAACACTTGGCAATATCTCCAGACCACTTGAGATTTCAGCGCTGTTTTCGCTGCGTTGCGTTTGAAAACTCAGAACGTGGCATCAGCTTCCTCTGCGATTGCGCCCCATCCGAACGCAGACATGCCCCGGCGTCTGCGTCGCTGGTGCAAGTGCCCGTTCAATGCTGCTTGCAGCACTAGTTTGTGTTTTGTTTGTTGTCTTTTCTTTTCATTTCTATCTGATTAATTAATACATGCTTTGGTAATATTGTGTTTTACATTAATGTCACTAAAATGTATGGACTTGTTTTGATTTGAATTGAAATGGAACTTCAAAGCATCAAAGGATTGGTACTATGACATCATCACCAAGTCTATAAGGGGTGGCGGTCATATCAATCCAGACCTTTCAATTAATGTGCTACTGTGAGAAAGAGAACTAGTGAATTTATAACAAAGAAACATCTTATCAGACATTCTGCAATTTTAGGCAGCATTTCATTTGAACCTGACTAAAAGCAGCCAAAAGATGCAGCAAACAGCAAACCAGAACAGGAGGATCTTCAGACAGCAGGTCTTCGGTGGAGTACGGCGGAACAACGCGAGGGAGCTTGAAACCCTTCGTCAAGATGTGCGCCAGCTCACTGAACTGCTGGATAAAGAAAGAGCTCGCTGTTGCAGTGAGGTGAACGAGAAATTCCTCATCAGCAAAGAGTTGGAGAACGTCAAGAAACAGTTGGCGAAACAAAAGGCCCTGAAGGAGGGGAACAACGGGGGAAAGGGCAACAAAAGAGACCAGGACGGGCTGCAGAAGTCCTGTAATGAGGAAACTCTTAGTGTAACCAAGATTGCCACGCAGGTAAGGGACACCACTCAGCAAAAAAAGATGAAACATCTTCATGCTGACGACGAGGACCAGCAAGTGGCACACTTGGTAGACACAGAGAAGTTAACCGCAGAACTCCAGGGGGAAAGGGAGAGAAACAATGTCCTCCAAGACGAACTGGAGAAGATGAAAGTTTCTTACCATGAGCTCAGCCTCAGGTATGAAACAGACGTCCTCAGTGCCAGACAGCTGGTGGAGACCAATAAGCTTGAGCTTCAACAGCAAGTGGAGGCTCATGTTGAAAGAGTTTCACAGGACCAGTATGTGATATCGACCTTGCGAGCTGAACAGGACGCCCTCCGGCAGAAGATGGCAGAGGAGATCGGCAACCTGCAGCAGACATCTTTTAAGAAGGAGAAACAGCTCTGGACCGAGATCGAGGAGTTAAAAACTCAGGTCGGTGTTCAGAAACTTGCTGAAAACAATTCTGTGGAGCTACAAGCGGCACATAAAATCCGCCAAGAAAAGTTACCAGCTGAGCTCCAGGACGAGAGGAACAACACCAAGCTTCTCCGAGAAGAACTGGAGAGCTTGAGAGTGTCGCAGCACCAACTCAGCCAGCGACACCAAACTGATGTGCTCACTGCCAGACAGCAGGCTGAGAGCCTTCAGCAGGAACTGGAGACGCAAATTAAGACTCTCCTCAACAAGGTGACAGAAGACCAGGTTCTCATCTGGAAATTGGGGGCTGAAAAGGCCATCATGCAACAACAATTAGCAGACGAGATAATCACCCTGCGGCAGAACATTGTTGAGAAGGAGACCAGTTATTGTAGAGAGCTGGGGAAGCTAAACACCCATCTTAGCATCCAGCTCTCATGCAATATTGAGCTTAGGAAAGAACTGCAGGCAAACAACTGGGCTTCAAAAGGAAAGAAAGCAGGATACAAGACTCAAGAAGAAAGCATGGAGATCGACACTAGTGCAACCGCCAGTACCTCAGGAAGTGCGGACACAACATACCCCCAACCTATGGCGGAGGTGTTGGCCAAAGTGTCTGTGAAGCAGCCTCAGACCACAACAGCACCGACGCAACCTTCCACGTGGAAAAAAGCCGGACACTGCCGGGGGTCCAGGAAGCCTGAGAGGTGGAAGAAATAGTAACATCTTATCCTCCCCCCTCCTTCCTCCCCCCTACTCCCTCCCCTCTCCCCCCTCCTTCCTCCCCCCTACTCCCTCCCCTCTCCTCCCTTCTCCCTCCCCCTCTCCCTTCTCGTAGACCCCTCTCTCAGCCGACATGTTGATTTGCAGTAGGTTCAAGTCAAGATGTCAGCTGTGAAAAGGGTCTGTTTCATAAGGGGGCATGGCGGTTGCAGTGGTTAGCACTGTGACCTCACAGGAAGAACCTGCCGACCAGCGGGTAGCCTTCTGTGTGGAGTATGTTCTCCCCATGCCTTCATGGGTTTTTCCCCGGGATGCTCCGGTTTTCTCCCAAATTAAAAATCAGAAATCAAATGTAAAATGTAACATTCCTTCATTTATAGTTGTATTTTTTGGTTCTAACTTGTACTTTGTGTTTATACTTACCTTTATTTTTCACTTATACTGTTAATGTTGTGCCATATGATTTAATTCTGTGTTTTTGTTTCACACACACACCACTAAAGAGCAACACTAGGAATGGCATTGATAGCTTGCCTTGGTGCCAAAAGGTTCTATTCAGTATTTTTCCTTATTTGTATGGTTTCACCTGAGGTGTACAGTGGCTGGAGTAAAGGTTGAATTAAAGATTAGTATGCAGATGAGATGGGTTGTACATTAAAAAAGACTCCCTCCCCCTCTCCCTTCTCGTAGACCTTTCTCTCAGCCGACATGTTGATTTGCAATAGGTTCAAGTCAAGATGTCAGCTGTGAAAAGGGTCTGTTTCATAAGGGGGCATGGCGGTTGCAGTGGTTAGCACTGTGACCTCACAGGAAGAACCTGCCGACCAGCGGGTAACTTTCTGTGTGGAGTATGTTCTCCCCATGCCTTCATGGGTTTTCCCCGGGATGCTCCGGTTTGCTACCAAATTAAAAATCAGAAATCAAATGTAAAATGTAACATTCCTTCATTAGGGCCCGAGCACCAACGGGTGCGAGGACCCTATTGTATCTGTAAGGATTATTAGGGCCCGAGCACCAACGGGTGCGAGGACCCTATTGTAACTGTAGGGATTATTAGGGCCCGAGCACCAACGGGTGCGAGGACCCTATTGTATCTGTAAGGATTATTAGGGCCCGAGCACCAACAGGTGCGAGGACCCTATTGTAATTGCAGGGATTATTAGGGCCCGAGCACCAACGGGTGCTTGGGCCCTAATTGTTATAGCAAATTGCATTTTTCAAGGTGTAAATGTTCTCAGATCATCATGAAATTGTGCGCACTCGTCAGGTCTGGTGAAAAATTCGATATTTTGTGGCCGTCTGCAACGAGATCACCAAAATGGCTCTGTAGCGCCCCCTAGAAAATTGAAAAAAGGTTACTTAGAGGTAAGCTAGGTCTCTGAAATTTTTTATGTATACATATGGGGTCATGATGCACAAAAAAGCCTCTTGCACCAAAATCGCAAACCCAACAGGAAGTCAGCCATTTTGCTTTGAATGGAAAATGGGCCATTTTGGGCCATTTTGCAGGGTCGATACTTTGTTAAACTCCTCCTAGAGACTTGTCCAATCGACTTCAAATTCGGTCAGTGTACTGACAAGACATTGAGGATTAAAAGTGATCAAAGGCTTTACGTTTTTTGTAGGGGGAGTGGCCTTTTTGGGGGCTCAAACTTACATGATTTAGTGCAAACCAGGAAGTGAACAGGAAGTGGCCTTTAACTCGGCCGTACAAGTGCCAATGTGACCCTGACTCTCCATGTTTGATAAGGCTCCTGGCCTGAACACGTTGATATGCCATAATTCACTGATACTCCTAGCGCCCTCTACTGGCGGCAGGAAATGTCATGAAATTTCATGTTTTACGCTATGAGTGACAAGACTCAAAAAAAGGACCCAAGAGCACGACTCAAAATTCAGGAAAATCAATTTATCAATAAAGTCTACCACTTCCTCATCAGTATTCTTATCAATCTGTGGAGCATTTTCTATCCAAAACAAGCTATGCACATGAGGTGAGCCACGTTGCTGAAATTCTACCCGATAAAAGTAATCCTTAATTTTACCTATAGGCTCAGCTGGAGACAAGAGAACTTCCCTCAGAAAACAATGCCAGCGGAAATCAAACATTCGCGCTGCAGTGACTGGATTGCGACGCAGTCCCCACTCTAACTCCTCAATAGTCTGTGTTCTACCTTCCTGTTTCAAAATACTATCGAGAAGGTTTTGCCAACGCATATCAGCCGAAGAAAACGAACAAAAACCAGGTAGGAATGCCAAGCTGCCGAACACAAGCCAACAACTCACGCTGTGCTCCCTGCCAAAAAGCTGGAGTACCTCTAAGAGGTTGCAAAAAACGATAACCATCGTCACACTCCAACAGCTTTTTCAAAGACTCATCTTTAAGGAGATCAGCACTAACTCTTTTCAGCTGTAGAACCTGCTGTTCCTTTCCTTAATGCTATTGACACATTAGACAAAACCTTTTCTACCTCAGACATGTACTGAGCAAAAAATATGTATTCAACATTTTCAGCAAACCTACCATCAGCATGCAAAATTCTGTTATTAAAATAACGCGATAAAGTCAACTTGTGCTGGATCTGACAACAATTTAACAGGGTTATTTCCCTCTGCTGGAGCCACATTCAAAACACCATCAAAGTACTGGTCCAGTGCTTCCTAACCTATGTCAACTGGCATGAGACACGTATCCTGAAACATACAATGCTGCTGTCTATCATGCAAAAGCTCATCTTGAGCTTCATCAGCAGATGGTTTACCACTTTCTGCTTTTTTCTCACTGTCATTCACAACTGTCCCTGCAACCTCATCCTCTTGTTCCTTACAAAATTCATTCAACCATTCCTCATTAAACTGTACATCTTTATAAAGTACATTTGCCTGTTTCAGATATTGCAACGCCTAACATGCACAGTGTCCACAAATTGATATTCATAATGCCCCTTATAAGTAAGCTTACGTTTCAGTTTCACACGCAATAACGAGCCTTCCATATTGGAACGGGGCAACAAATTGTCAGTCTGCACAATATTCGCTGGAACACAAGTGACAGGTCCATGAACTCCGTTTTGCCCACCTTTAGGCAATGCTAACATTTTCATAAACGGAATATGCAGAGCTATTAAATGTTGTTCTAAACTATTTAAACATGCTAGTTCTGGTGGAATGGGATGAACCTGAAAATTATTTAGAACACTTTCTGGTGGCACTTCACCTTTACTAATCTTACTATGACAAGTGTAACAAATCCACAACTGACCTCTAGCTGTATCTAACCACTCACAAGGCATTACACAATCCTGACTACATTTGTGTAAATAATCCTCTGTAATACATGTTGCTGCAATGGAAGCTATCCCCCTACTGTGATTATAAGCATCTCTTTTACAGTTTAACACCTGATGTCTAAGCAACAACCTGTGGCACACACTGCATACAAAATCTGGACCATCTTTCACTTTATCCAAAAACTACTCAATTACAAAATCAAACTGCTTTGCCTTTTCTTTTGTTTGCTGCCTTTTCACAATGTTTCTTGTCAATTCATCTTCCAAATACTTTAGTTTACTCGAAGCCTTAACGTTCTCCCTGTGCAATCCATCTTCCAAATACTTTAGTTTACTGGAAGCCTTAACGTTCTCCCTGTGCAATTCATCTTCCAAATACTTTAGTTTACTCGAAGCCTTAACATTCTCTCTGTGCAATTCATCCTCCAAATACTTTACTTTACTGTAGGCTTTAACTTTCTGCCTGTGCAAATCATCTAAGAAATATTTTTGTTTACTAATTACCTTACTTTTCTGTCGATGCAATTCACTGTCCTGATATGTTTGGACACTTCTTTTTCTACTCCTCTCCTGAACTTGTGTAACACATTTTCACGATATGTTATGGTATTCCGGCACCTAACTTTGTCTTGATACATGATATTGTCCTCACGTTTTCTTTTCCGTTCCAAATTATATTTGTTTTTCAAATAATTAGACATAGAAGTACGTGTTGTGGTCTTTGTTTCTGTTTTTGCTATACCCAAGCCGCTGGTTTAGCTCGGTTGGTACAGCGGGCGCTTATAGTAGACAGTCCCCATCGCACTGATCGCATGATCGACTCCCCCTCTGCCGATCTTTTCTGCCTGATTTTGCGTTTCAGGAAATAACTGTATCAGGGCTGCTCACGCTAAGCAAACACACATTTGATCATCATTTGTAATGGTTGATGACATACCGTATTAATAACACAACTGCAACCCACAAATCTGTAAGTATTTTTTTTATGAAGAACCTGTCACTCCAGCTATACTCTCTACTTTCTCATGCATGTGTCAGAGTCAGAAACACAATTGATAAAAGTAGGAGGGTTTTTGTTTTAATATCAGCAAATAGACTTATAAGTCCCAAATACTACAAAATATTACTGTTAATATTTTTTATGAACATAAAACACGCTGCATTTATCTGATATAATTTCCTGTATTTTCTAAAATCGCATTCAAATCGCAGAACTATAATATATGGCAGTATGTGTCTTCCAATTTCATGTGGACCTAATTCTATTCTATTCTGTTCTATTGTTTGCATGTTCAGCTTCAGATTCATAAAGCATTTGTAACTTAAGCACTTAAAACAGGAGCATTGATGTGCTGGTCCTATATGAGGCACATTTATATTTTGTTGCATTTCTTTTTGTATCAAGTCAGTGAAATAAACATTTCTATTAACAATACAAAATCGTGACAGAATCGTTATCTGAATTCTAAGCAAGACACTCATGTTTCTCATTTTATCCAGAATCGTGCAGGCCTAACTCCTACGTGTTGAAAATCTGTCTTTGTCAGAGCGCCGCCTACATGTTCAAAGTAATAAGCCTCATGTGACATGAATCCTTTGCTTGACTAGCAATCTCACACTGTGATCTACACTTGATGTTGTGTCGACATCACATAATTCCCAGCCACTTCCACTGTTTTCTGTCTGTTAAACACACTGTGGCTAGCTCACATTTTGCTGTGCTGAACAGCGACTTTTCGTTGTATTGCCAACACTTGGCAATATCTCCAGACCACTTGAGATTTCAGCGCTGTTTTCGCTGCGTTGCGTTTGAAAACTCAGAACGTGGCATCAGCTTCCTCTGCGATTGCGCCCCATCCGAACGCAGACATGCCCCGGCGTCTGCGTCGCTGGTGCAAGTGCCCGTTCAATGCTGCTTGCAGCACTAGTTTGTGTTTTGTTTGTTGTCTTTTCTTTTCATTTCTATCTGATTAATTAATACATGCTTTGGTAATATTGTGTTTTACATTAATGTCACTAAAATGTATGGACTTGTTTTGATTTGAATTGAAATGGAACTTCAAAGCATCAAAGGATTGGTACTATGACATCATCACCAAGTCTATAAGGGGTGGCGGTCATATCAATCCAGACCTTTCAATTAATGTGCTACTGTGAGAAAGAGAACTAGTGAATTTATAACAAAGAAACATCTTATCAGACATTCTGCAATTTTAGGCAGCATTTCATTTGAACCTGACTAAAAGCAGCCAAAAGATGCAGCAAACAGCAAACCAGAACAGGAGGATCTTCAGACAGCAGGTCTTCGGTGGAGTACGGCGGAACAACGCGAGGGAGCTTGAAACCCTTCGTCAAGATGTGCGCCAGCTCACTGAACTGCTGGATAAAGAAAGAGCTCGCTGTTGCAGTGAGGTGAACGAGAAATTCCTCATCAGCAAAGAGTTGGAGAACGTCAAGAAACAGTTGGCGAAACAAAAGGCCCTGAAGGAGGGGAACAACGGGGGAAAGGGCAACAAAAGAGACCAGGACGGGCTGCAGAAGTCCTGTAATGAGGAAACTCTTAGTGTAACCAAGATTGCCACGCAGGTAAGGGACACCACTCAGCAAAAAAAGATGAAACATCTTCATGCTGACGACGAGGACCAGCAAGTGGCACACTTGGTAGACACAGAGAAGTTAACCGCAGAACTCCAGGGGGAAAGGGAGAGAAACAATGTCCTCCAAGACGAACTGGAGAAGATGAAAGTTTCTTACCATGAGCTCAGCCTCAGGTATGAAACGGACGTCCTCAGTGCCAGACAGCTGGTGGAGACCAATAAGCTTGAGCTTCAACAGCAAGTGGAGGCTCATGTTGAAAGAGTTTCACAGGACCAGTATGTGATATCGACCTTGCGAGCTGAACAGGACGCCCTCCGGCAGAAGATGGCAGAGGAGATCGGCAACCTGCAGCAGACATCTTTTAAGAAGGAGAAACAGCTCTGGACCGAGATCGAGGAGTTAAAAACTCAGGTCGGTGTTCAGAAACTTGCTGAAAACAATTCTGTGGAGCTACAAGCGGCACATAAAATCCGCCAAGAAAAGTTACCAGCTGAGCTCCAGGACGAGAGGAACAACACCAAGCTTCTCCGAGAAGAACTGGAGAGCTTGAGAGTGTCGCAGCACCAACTCAGCCAGCGACACCAAACTGATGTGCTCACTGCCAGACAGCAGGCTGAGAGCCTTCAGCAGGAACTGGAGACGCAAATTAAGACTCTCCTCAACAAGGTGACAGAAGACCAGGTTCTCATCTGGAAATTGGGGGCTGAAAAGGCCATCATGCAACAACAATTAGCAGACGAGATAATCACCCTGCGGCAGAACATTGTTGAGAAGGAGACCAGTTATTGTAGAGAGCTGGGGAAGCTAAACACCCATCTTAGCATCCAGCTCTCATGCAATATTGAGCTTAGGAAAGAACTGCAGGCAAACAACTGGGCTTCAAAAGGAAAGAAAGCAGGATACAAGACTCAAGAAGAAAGCATGGAGATCGACACTAGTGCAACCGCCAGTACCTCAGGAAGTGCGGACACAACATACCCCCAACCTATGGCGGAGGTGTTGGCCAAAGTGTCTGTGAAGCAGCCTCAGACCACAACAGCACCGACGCAACCTTCCACGTGGAAAAAAGCCGGACACTGCCGGGGGTCCAGGAAGCCTGAGAGGTGGAAGAAATAGTAACATCTTATCCTCCCCCCTCCTTCCTCCCCCCTACTCCCTCCCCTCTCCCCCCTCCTTCCTCCCCCCTACTCCCTCCCCTCTCCTCCCTTCTCCCTCCCCCTCTCCCTTCTCGTAGACCCCTCTCTCAGCCGACATGTTGATTTGCAGTAGGTTCAAGTCAAGATGTCAGCTGTGAAAAGGGTCTGTTTCATAAGGGGGCATGGCGGTTGCAGTGGTTAGCACTGTGACCTCACAGGAAGAACCTGCCGACCAGCGGGTAACCTTCTGTGTGGAGTATGTTCTCCCCATGCCTTCATGGGTTTTTCCCCGGGATGCTCCGGTTTTCTCCCAAATTAAAAATCAGAAATCAAATGTAAAATGTAACATTCCTTCATTTATAGTTGTATTTTTTGGTTCTAACTTGTACTTTGTGTTTATACTTACCTTTATTTTTCACTTATACTGTTAATGTTGTGCCATATGATTTAATTCTGTGTTTTTGTTTCACACACACACCACTAAAGAGCAACACTAGGAATGGCATTGATAGCTTGCCTTGGTGCCAAAAGGTTCTATTCAGTATTTTTCCTTATTTGTATGGTTTCACCTGAGGTGTACAGTGGCTGGAGTAAAGGTTGAATTAAAGATTAGTATGCAGATGAGATGGGTTGTACATTAAAAAAGACTCCCTCCCCCTCTCCCTTCTCGTAGACCTTTCTCTCAGCCGACATGTTGATTTGCAATAGGTTCAAGTCAAGATGTCAGCTGTGAAAAGGGTCTGTTTCATAAGGGGGCATGGCGGTTGCAGTGGTTAGCACTGTGACCTCACAGGAAGAACCTGCCGACCAGCGGGTAACTTTCTGTGTGGAGTATGTTCTCCCCATGCCTTCATGGGTTTTCCCCGGGATGCTCCGGTTTGCTCCCAAATTAAAAATCAGAAATCAAATGTAAAATGTAACATTCCTTCATTAGGGCCCGAGCACCAACGGGTGCGAGGACCCTATTGTATCTGTAAGGATTATTAGGGCCCGAGCACCAACGGGTGCGAGGACCCTATTGTAACTGTAGGGATTATTAGGGCCCGAGCACCAACGGGTGCGAGGACCCTATTGTATCTGTAAGGATTATTAGGGCCCGAGCACCAACGGGTGCGAGGACCCTATTGTAATTGCAGGGATTATTAGGGCCCGAGCACCAACGGGTGCTTGGGCCCTAATTGTTATAGCAAATTGCATTTTTCAAGGTGTAAATGTTCTCAGATCATCATGAAATTGTGCGCACTCGTCAGGTCTGGTGAAAAATTCGATATTTTGTGGCCGTCTGCAACAAGATCACCAAAATGGCTCTGTAGCGCCCCCTAGAAAATTGAAAAAAGGTTACTTAGAGGTAAGCTAGGTCTCTGAAATTTTTTATGTATACATATGGGGTCATGATGCACAAAAAAGCCTCTTGCACCAAAATCGCAAACCCAACAGGAAGTCAGCCATTTTGCTTTGAATGGAAAATGGGCCATTTTGGGCCATTTTGCAGGGTCGATACTTTGTTAAACTCCTCCTAGAGACTTGATCCAATCGACTTCAAATTCGGTCAGTGTACTGACAAGACATTGAGGATTAAAAGTGATCAAAGGCTTTACGTTTTTTGTAGGGGGAGTGGCCTTTTTGGGGGCTCAAACTTACATGATTTAGTGCAAACCAGGAAGTGAACAGGAAGTGGCCTTTAACTCGGCCGTACAAGTGCCAATGTGACCCTGACTCTCCATGTTTGATAAGGCTCCTGGCCTGAACACGTTGATATGCCATAATTCACTGATACTCCTAGCGCCCTCTACTGGCGGCAGGAAATGTCATGAAATTTCATGTTTTACGCTATGAGTGACAAGACTCAAAAAAAGGACCCAAGAGCACGACTCAAAATTCAGGAAAATCAATTTATCAATAAAGTCTACCACTTCCTCATCAGTATTCTTATCAATCTGTGGAGCATTTTCTATCCAAAACAAGCTATGCACATGAGGTGAGCCACGTTGCTGAAATTCTACCCGATAAAAGTAATCCTTAATTTTACCTATAGGCTCAGCTGGAGACAAGAGAACTTCCCTCAGAAAACAATGCCAGCGGAAATCAAACATTCGCGCTGCAGTGACTGGATTGCGACGCAGTCCCCACTCTAACTCCTCAATAGTCTGTGTTCTACCTTCCTGTTTCAAAATACTATCGAGAAGGTTTTGCCAACGCATATCAGCCGAAGAAAACGAACAAAAACCAGGTAGGAATGCCAAGCTGCCGAACACAAGCCAACAACTCACGCTGTGCTCCCTGCCAAAAAGCTGGAGTACCTCTAAGAGGTTGCAAAAAACGATAACCATCGTCACACTCCAACAGCTTTTTCAAAGACTCATCTTTAAGGAGATCAGCACTAACTCTTTTCAGCTGTAGAACCTGCTGTTCCTTTCCTTAATGCTATTGACACATTAGACAAAACCTTTTCTACCTCAGACATGTACTGAGCAAAAAATATGTATTCAACATTTTCAGCAAACCTACCATCAGCATGCAAAATTCTGTTATTAAAATAACGCGATAAAGTCAACTTGTGCTGGATCTGACAACAATTTAACAGGGTTATTTCCCTCTGCTGGAGCCACATTCAAAACACCATCAAAGTACTGGTCCAGTGCTTCCTAACCTATGTCAACTGGCATGAGACACGTATCCTGAAACATACAATGCTGCTGTCTATCATGCAAAAGCTCATCTTGAGCTTCATCAGCAGATGGTTTACCACTTTCTGCTTTTTTCTCACTGTCATTCACAACTGTCCCTGCAACCTCATCCTCTTGTTCCTTACAAAATTCATTCAACCATTCCTCATTAAACTGTACATCTTTATAAAGTACATTTGCCTGTTTCAGATATTGCAACGCCTAACATGCACAGTGTCCACAAATTGATATTCATAATGCCCCTTATAAGTAAGCTTACGTTTCAGTTTCACACGCAATAACGAGCCTTCCATATTGGAACGGGGCAACAAATTGTCAGTCTGCACAATATTCGCTGGAACACAAGTGACAGGTCCATGAACTCCGTTTTGCCCACCTTTAGGCAATGCTAACATTTTCATAAACGGAATATGCAGAGCTATTAAATGTTGTTCTAAACTATTTAAACATGCTAGTTCTGGTGGAATGGGATGAACCTGAAAATTATTTAGAACACTTTCTGGTGGCACTTCACCTTTACTAATCTTACTATGACAAGTGTAACAAATCCACAACTGACCTCTAGCTGTATCTAACCACTCACAAGGCATTACACAATCCTGACTACATTTGTGTAAATAATCCTCTGTAATACATGTTGCTGCAATGGAAGCTATCCCCCTACTGTGATTATAAGCATCTCTTTTACAGTTTAACACCTGATGTCTAAGCAACAACCTGTGGCACACACTGCATACAAAATCTGGACCATCTTTCACTTTATCCAAAAACTACTCAATTACAAAATCAAACTGCTTTGCCTTTTCTTTTGTTTGCTGCCTTTTCACAATGTTTCTTGTCAATTCATCTTCCAAATACTTTAGTTTACTCGAAGCCTTAACGTTCTCCCTGTGCAATCCATCTTCCAAATACTTTAGTTTACTGGAAGCCTTAACGTTCTCTCTGTGCAATTCATCCTCCAAATACTTTACTTTACTGTAGGCTTTAACTTTCTGCCTGTGCAAATCATCTAAGAAATATTTTTGTTTACTAATTACCTTACTTTTCTGTCGATGCAATTCACTGTCCTGATATGTTTGGACACTTCTTTTTCTACTCCTCTCCTGAACTTGTGTAACACATTTTCACGATATGTTATGGTATTCCGGCACCTAACTTTGTCTTGATACATGATATTGTCCTCACGTTTTCTTTTCCGTTCCAAATTATATTTGTTTTTCAAATAATTAGACATAGAAGTACGTGTTGTGGTCTTTGTTTCTGTTTTTGCTATACCCAAGCCGCTGGTTTAGCTCAGTTGGTACAGCGGGCGCTTATAGTAGACAGTCCCCATCGCACTGATCGCATGATCGACTCCCCCTCTGCCGATCTTTTCTGCCTGATTTTGCGTTTCAGGAAATAACTGTATCAGGGCTGCTCACGCTAAGCAAACACACATTTGATCATCATTTGTAATGGTTGATGACATACCGTATTAATAACACAACTGCAACCCACAAATCTGTAAGTATTTTTTTTATGAAGAACCTGTCACTCCAGCTATACTCTCTACTTTCTCATGCATGTGTCAGAGTCAGAAACACAATTGATAAAAGTAGGAGGGTTTTTGTTTTAATATCAGCAAATAGACTTATAAGTCCCAAATACTACAAAATATTACTGTTAATATTTTTTATGAACATAAAACACGCTGCATTTATCTGATATAATTTCCTGTATTTTCTAAAATCGCATTCAAATCGCAGAACTATAATATATGGCAGTATGTGTCTTCCAATTTCATGTGGACCTAATTCTATTCTATTCTGTTCTATTGTTTGCATGTTCAGCTTCAGATTCATAAAGCATTTGTAACTTAAGCACTTAAAACAGGAGCATTGATGTGCTGGTCCTATATGAGGCACATTTATATTTTGTTGCATTTCTTTTTGTATCAAGTCAGTGAAATAAACATTTCTATTAACAATACAAAATCGTGACAGAATCGTTATCTGAATTCTAAGCAAGACACTCATGTTTCTCATTTTATCCAGAATCGTGCAGGCCTAACTCCTACGTGTTGAAAATCTGTCTTTGTCAGAGCGCCGCCTACATGTTCAAAGTAATAAGCCTCATGTGACATGAATCCTTTGCTTGACTAGCAATCTCACACTGTGATCTACACTTGATGTTGTGTCGACATCACATAATTCCCAGCCACTTCCACTGTTTTCTGTCTGTTAAACACACTGTGGCTAGCTCACATTTTGCTGTGCTGAACAGCGACTTTTCGTTGTATTGCCAACACTTGGCAATATCTCCAGACCACTTGAGATTTCAGCGCTGTTTTCGCTGCGTTGCGTTTGAAAACTCAGAACGTGGCATCAGCTTCCTCTGCGATTGCGCCCCATCCGAACGCAGACATGCCCCGGCGTCCGCGTCGCTGGTGCAAGTGCCCGTTCAATGCTGCTTGCAGCACTAGTTTGTGTTTTGTTTGTTGTCTTTTCTTTTCATTTCTATCTGATTAATTAATACATGCTTTGGTAATATTGTGTTTTACATTAATGTCACTAAAATGTATGGACTTGTTTTGATTTGAATTGAAATGGAACTTCAAAGCATCAAAGGATTGGTACTATGACATCATCACCAAGTCTATAAGGGGTGGCGGTCATATCAATCCAGACCTTTCAATTAATGTGCTACTGTGAGAAAGAGAACTAGTGAATTTATAACAAAGAAACATCTTATCAGACATTCTGCAATTTTAGGCAGCATTTCATTTGAACCTGACTAAAAGCAGCCAAAAGATGCAGCAAACAGCAAACCAGAACAGGAGGATCTTCAGACAGCAGGTCTTCGGTGGAGTACGGCGGAACAACGCGAGGGAGCTTGAAACCCTTCGTCAAGATGTGCGCCAGCTCACTGAACTGCTGGATAAAGAAAGAGCTCGCTGTTGCAGTGAGGTGAACGAGAAATTCCTCATCAGCAAAGAGTTGGAGAACGTCAAGAAACAGTTGGCGAAACAAAAGGCCCTGAAGGAGGGGAACAACGGGGGAAAGGGCAACAAAAGAGACCAGGACGGGCTGCAGAAGTCCTGTAATGAGGAAACTCTTAGTGTAACCAAGATTGCCACGCAGGTAAGGGACACCACTCAGCAAAAAAAGATGAAACATCTTCATGCTGACGACGAGGACCAGCAAGTGGCACACTTGGTAGACACAGAGAAGTTAACCGCAGAACTCCAGGGGGAAAGGGAGAGAAACAATGTCCTCCAAGACGAACTGGAGAAGATGAAAGTTTCTTACCATGAGCTCAGCCTCAGGTATGAAACGGACGTCCTCAGTGCCAGACAGCTGGTGGAGACCAATAAGCTTGAGCTTCAACAGCAAGTGGAGGCTCATGTTGAAAGAGTTTCACAGGACCAGTATGTGATATCGACCTTGCGAGCTGAACAGGACGCCCTCCGGCAGAAGATGGCAGAGGAGATCGGCAACCTGCAGCAGACATCTTTTAAGAAGGAGAAACAGCTCTGGACCGAGATCGAGGAGTTAAAAACTCAGGTCGGTGTTCAGAAACTTGCTGAAAACAATTCTGTGGAGCTACAAGCGGCACATAAAATCCGCCAAGAAAAGTTACCAGCTGAGCTCCAGGACGAGAGGAACAACACCAAGCTTCTCCGAGAAGAACTGGAGAGCTTGAGAGTGTCGCAGCACCAACTCAGCCAGCGACACCAAACTGATGTGCTCACTGCCAGACAGCAGGCTGAGAGCCTTCAGCAGGAACTGGAGACGCAAATTAAGACTCTCCTCAACAAGGTGACAGAAGACCAGGTTCTCATCTGGAAATTGGGGGCTGAAAAGGCCATCATGCAACAACAATTAGCAGACGAGATAATCACCCTGCGGCAGAACATTGTTGAGAAGGAGACCAGTTATTGTAGAGAGCTGGGGAAGCTAAACACCCATCTTAGCATCCAGCTCTCATGCAATATTGAGCTTAGGAAAGAACTGCAGGCAAACAACTGGGCTTCAAAAGGAAAGAAAGCAGGATACAAGACTCAAGAAGAAAGCATGGAGATCGACACTAGTGCAACCGCCAGTACCTCAGGAAGTGCGGACACAACATACCCCCAACCTATGGCGGAGGTGTTGGCCAAAGTGTCTGTGAAGCAGCCTCAGACCACAACAGCACCGACGCAACCTTCCACGTGGAAAAAAGCCGGACACTGCCGGGGGTCCAGGAAGCCTGAGAGGTGGAAGAAATAGTAACATCTTATCCTCCCCCCTCCTTCCTCCCCCCTACTCCCTCCCCTCTCCCCCCTCCTTCCTCCCCCCTACTCCCTCCCCTCTCCTCCCTTCTCCCTCCCCCTCTCCCTTCTCGTAGACCCCTCTCTCAGCCGACATGTTGATTTGCAGTAGGTTCAAGTCAAGATGTCAGCTGTGAAAAGGGTCTGTTTCATAAGGGGGCATGGCGGTTGCAGTGGTTAGCACTGTGACCTCACAGGAAGAACCTGCCGACCAGCGGGTAACCTTCTGTGTGGAGTATGTTCTCCCCATGCCTTCATGGGTTTTTCCCCGGGATGCTCCGGTTTTCTCCCAAATTAAAAATCAGAAATCAAATGTAAAATGTAACATTCCTTCATTTATAGTTGTATTTTTTGGTTCTAACTTGTACTTTGTGTTTATACTTACCTTTATTTTTCACTTATACTGTTAATGTTGTGCCATATGATTTAATTCTGTGTTTTTGTTTCACACACACACCACTAAAGAGCAACACTAGGAATGGCATTGATAGCTTGCCTTGGTGCCAAAAGGTTCTATTCAGTATTTTTCCTTATTTGTATGGTTTCACCTGAGGTGTACAGTGGCTGGAGTAAAGGTTGAATTAAAGATTAGTATGCAGATGAGATGGGTTGTACATTAAAAAAGACTCCCTCCCCCTCTCCCTTCTCGTAGACCTTTCTCTCAGCCGACATGTTGATTTGCAATAGGTTCAAGTCAAGATGTCAGCTGTGAAAAGGGTCTGTTTCATAAGGGGGCATGGCGGTTGCAGTGGTTAGCACTGTGACCTCACAGGAAGAACCTGCCGACCAGCGGGTAACTTTCTGTGTGGAGTATGTTCTCCCCATGCCTTCATGGGTTTTCCCCGGGATGCTCCGGTTTGCTCCCAAATTAAAAATCAGAAATCAAATGTAAAATGTAACATTCCTTCATTAGGGCCCGAGCACCAATGGGTGCGAGGACCCTATTGTATCTGTAAGGATTATTAGGGCCCGAGCACCAACGGGTGCGAGGACCCTATTGTAACTGTAGGGATTATTAGGGCCCGAGCACCAACGGGTGCGAGGACCCTATTGTATCTGTAAGGATTATTAGGGCCCGAGCACCAACGGGTGCGAGGACCCTATTGTAATTGCAGGGATTATTAGGGCCCGAGCACCAACGGGTGCTTGGGCCCTAATTGTTATAGCAAATTGCATTTTTCAAGGTGTAAATGTTCTCAGATCATCATGAAATTGTGCGCACTCGTCAGGTCTGGTGAAAAATTCGATATTTTGTGGCCGTCTGCAACGAGATCACCAAAATGGCTCTGTAGCGCCCCCTAGAAAATTGAAAAAAGGTTACTTAGAGGTAAGCTAGGTCTCTGAAATTTTTTATGTATACATATGGGGTCATGATGCACAAAAAAGCCTCTTGCACCAAAATCGCAAACCCAACAGGAAGTCAGCCATTTTGCTTTGAATGGAAAATGGGCCATTTTGGGCCATTTTGCAGGGTCGATACTTTGTTAAACTCCTCCTAGAGACTTGATCCAATCGACTTCAAATTCGGTCAGTGTACTGACAAGACATTGAGGATTAAAAGTGATCAAAGGCTTTACGTTTTTTGTAGGGGGAGTGGCCTTTTTGGGGGCTCAAACTTACATGATTTAGTGCAAACCAGGAAGTGAACAGGAAGTGGCCTTTAACTCGGCCGTACAAGTGCCAATGTGACCCTGACTCTCCATGTTTGATAAGGCTCCTGGCCTGAACACGTTGATATGCCATAATTCACTGATACTCCTAGCGCCCTCTACTGGCGGCAGGAAATGTCATGAAATTTCATGTTTTACGCTATGAGTGACAAGACTCAAAAAAAGGACCCAAGAGCACGACTCAAAATTCAGGAAAATCAATTTATCAATAAAGTCTACCACTTCCTCATCAGTATTCTTATCAATCTGTGGAGCATTTTCTATCCAAAACAAGCTATGCACATGAGGTGAGCCACGTTGCTGAAATTCTACCCGATAAAAGTAATCCTTCATTTTACCTATAGGCTCAGCTGGAGACAAGAGAACTTCCCTCAGAAAACAATGCCAGCGGAAATCAAACATTCGCGCTGCAGTGACTGGATTGCGACGCAGTAGGTCACACCTGTCCGCCCACTCTAACTCCTCAATAGTCTGTGTTCTACCTTCCTGTTTCAAAATACTATCGAGAAGGTTTTGCCAACGCATATCAGCCGAAGAAAACGAACAAAAACCAGGTAGGAATGCCAAGCTGCCGAACACAAGCCAACAACTCACGCTGTGCTCCCTGCCAAAAAGCTGGAGTACCTCTAAGAGGTTGCAAAAAACGATAACCATCGTCACACTCCAACAGCTTTTTCAAAGACTCATCTTTAAGGAGATCAGCACTAACTCTTTTCAGCTGTAGAACCTGCTGTTCCTTTCCTTAATGCTATTGACACATTAGACAAAACCTTTTCTACCTCAGACATGTACTGAGCAAAAAATATGTATTCAACATTTTCAGCAAACCTACCATCAGCATGCAAAATTCTGTTATTAAAATAACGCGATAAAGTCAACTTGTGCTGGATCTGACAACAATTTAACAGGGTTATTTCCCTCTGCTGGAGCCACATTCAAAACACCATCAAAGTACTGGTCCAGTGCTTCCTAACCTATGTCAACTGGCATGAGACACGTATCCTGAAACATACAATGCTGCTGTCTATCATGCAAAAGCTCATCTTGAGCTTCATCAGCAGATGGTTTACCACTTTCTGCTTTTTTCTCACTGTCATTCACAACTGTCCCTGCAACCTCATCCTCTTGTTCCTTACAAAATTCATTCAACCATTCCTCATTAAACTGTACATCTTTATAAAGTACATTTGCCTGTTTCAGATATTGCAACGCCTAACATGCACAGTGTCCACAAATTGATATTCATAATGCCCCTTATAAGTAAGCTTACGTTTCAGTTTCACACGCAATAACGAGCCTTCCATATTGGAACGGGGCAACAAATTGTCAGTCTGCACAATATTCGCTGGAACACAAGTGACAGGTCCATGAACTCCGTTTTGCCCACCTTTAGGCAATGCTAACATTTTCATAAACGGAATATGCAGAGCTATTAAATGTTGTTCTAAACTATTTAAACATGCTAGTTCTGGTGGAATGGGATGAACCTGAAAATTATTTAGAACACTTTCTGGTGGCACTTCACCTTTACTAATCTTACTATGACAAGTGTAACAAATCCACAACTGACCTCTAGCTGTATCTAACCACTCACAAGGCATTACACAATCCTGACTACATTTGTGTAAATAATCCTCTGTAATACATGTTGCTGCAATGGAAGCTATCCCCCTACTGTGATTATAAGCATCTCTTTTACAGTTTAACACCTGATGTCTAAGCAACAACCTGTGGCACACACTGCATACAAAATCTGGACCATCTTTCACTTTATCCAAAAACTACTCAATTACAAAATCAAACTGCTTTGCCTTTTCTTTTGTTTGCTGCCTTTTCACAATGTTTCTTGTCAATTCATCTTCCAAATACTTTAGTTTACTCGAAGCCTTAACGTTCTCCCTGTGCAATCCATCTTCCAAATACTTTAGTTTACTGGAAGCCTTAACGTTCTCTCTGTGCAATTCATCCTCCAAATACTTTACTTTACTGTAGGCTTTAACTTTCTGCCTGTGCAAATCATCTAAGAAATATTTTTGTTTACTAATTACCTTACTTTTCTGTCGATGCAATTCACTGTCCTGATATGTTTGGACACTTCTTTTTCTACTCCTCTCCTGAACTTGTGTAACACATTTTCACGATATGTTATGGTATTCCGGCACCTAACTTTGTCTTGATACATGATATTGTCCTCACGTTTTCTTTTCCGTTCCAAATTATATTTGTTTTTCAAATAATTAGACATAGAAGTACGTGTTGTGGTCTTTGTTTCTGTTTTTGCTATACCCAAGCCGCTGGTTTAGCTCAGTTGGTACAGCGGGCGCTTATAGTAGACAGTCCCCATCGCACTGATCGCATGATCGACTCCCCCTCTGCCGATCTTTTCTGCCTGATTTTGCGTTTCAGGAAATAACTGTATCAGGGCTGCTCACGCTAAGCAAACACACATTTGATCATCATTTGTAATGGTTGATGACATACCGTATTAATAACACAACTGCAACCCACAAATCTGTAAGTATTTTTTTTATGAAGAACCTGTCACTCCAGCTATACTCTCTACTTTCTCATGCATGTGTCAGAGTCAGAAACACAATTGATAAAAGTAGGAGGGTTTTTGTTTTAATATCAGCAAATAGACTTATAAGTCCCAAATACTACAAAATATTACTGTTAATATTTTTTATGAACATAAAACACGCTGCATTTATCTGATATAATTTCCTGTATTTTCTAAAATCGCATTCAAATCGCAGAACTATAATATATGGCAGTATGTGTCTTCCAATTTCATGTGGACCTAATTCTATTCTATTCTGTTCTATTGTTTGCATGTTCAGCTTCAGATTCATAAAGCATTTGTAACTTAAGCACTTAAAACAGGAGCATTGATGTGCTGGTCCTATATGAGGCACATTTATATTTTGTTGCATTTCTTTTTGTATCAAGTCAGTGAAATAAACATTTCTATTAACAATACAAAATCGTGACAGAATCGTTATCTGAATTCTAAGCAAGACACTCATGTTTCTCATTTTATCCAGAATCGTGCAGGCCTAACTCCTACGTGTTGAAAATCTGTCTTTGTCAGAGCGCCGCCTACATGTTCAAAGTAATAAGCCTCATGTGACATGAATCCTTTGCTTGACTAGCAATCTCACACTGTGATCTACACTTGATGTTGTGTCGACATCACATAATTCCCAGCCACTTCCACTGTTTTCTGTCTGTTAAACACACTGTGGCTAGCTCACATTTTGCTGTGCTGAACAGCGACTTTTCGTTGTATTGCCAACACTTGGCAATATCTCCAGACCACTTGAGATTTCAGCGCTGTTTTCGCTGCGTTGCGTTTGAAAACTCAGAACGTGGCATCAGCTTCCTCTGCGATTGCGCCCCATCCGAACGCAGACATGCCCCGGCGTCCGCGTCGCTGGTGCAAGTGCCCGTTCAATGCTGCTTGCAGCACTAGTTTGTGTTTTGTTTGTTGTCTTTTCTTTTCATTTCTATCTGATTAATTAATACATGCTTTGGTAATATTGTGTTTTACATTAATGTCACTAAAATGTATGGACTTGTTTTGATTTGAATTGAAATGGAACTTCAAAGCATCAAAGGATTGGTACTATGACATCATCACCAAGTCTATAAGGGGTGGCGGTCATATCAATCCAGACCTTTCAATTAATGTGCTACTGTGAGAAAGAGAACTAGTGAATTTATAACAAAGAAACATCTTATCAGACATTCTGCAATTTTAGGCAGCATTTCATTTGAACCTGACTAAAAGCAGCCAAAAGATGCAGCAAACAGCAAACCAGAACAGGAGGATCTTCAGACAGCAGGTCTTCGGTGGAGTACGGCGGAACAACGCGAGGGAGCTTGAAACCCTTCGTCAAGATGTGCGCCAGCTCACTGAACTGCTGGATAAAGAAAGAGCTCGCTGTTGCAGTGAGGTGAACGAGAAATTCCTCATCAGCAAAGAGTTGGAGAACGTCAAGAAACAGTTGGCGAAACAAAAGGCCCTGAAGGAGGGGAACAACGGGGGAAAGGGCAACAAAAGAGACCAGGACGGGCTGCAGAAGTCCTGTAATGAGGAAACTCTTAGTGTAACCAAGATTGCCACGCAGGTAAGGGACACCACTCAGCAAAAAAAGATGAAACATCTTCATGCTGACGACGAGGACCAGCAAGTGGCACACTTGGTAGACACAGAGAAGTTAACCGCAGAACTCCAGGGGGAAAGGGAGAGAAACAATGTCCTCCAAGACGAACTGGAGAAGATGAAAGTTTCTTACCATGAGCTCAGCCTCAGGTATGAAACGGACGTCCTCAGTGCCAGACAGCTGGTGGAGACCAATAAGCTTGAGCTTCAACAGCAAGTGGAGGCTCATGTTGAAAGAGTTTCACAGGACCAGTATGTGATATCGACCTTGCGAGCTGAACAGGACGCCCTCCGGCAGAAGATGGCAGAGGAGATCGGCAACCTGCAGCAGACATCTTTTAAGAAGGAGAAACAGCTCTGGACCGAGATCGAGGAGTTAAAAACTCAGGTCGGTGTTCAGAAACTTGCTGAAAACAATTCTGTGGAGCTACAAGCGGCACATAAAATCCGCCAAGAAAAGTTACCAGCTGAGCTCCAGGACGAGAGGAACAACACCAAGCTTCTCCGAGAAGAACTGGAGAGCTTGAGAGTGTCGCAGCACCAACTCAGCCAGCGACACCAAACTGATGTGCTCACTGCCAGACAGCAGGCTGAGAGCCTTCAGCAGGAACTGGAGACGCAAATTAAGACTCTCCTCAACAAGGTGACAGAAGACCAGGTTCTCATCTGGAAATTGGGGGCTGAAAAGGCCATCATGCAACAACAATTAGCAGACGAGATAATCACCCTGCGGCAGAACATTGTTGAGAAGGAGACCAGTTATTGTAGAGAGCTGGGGAAGCTAAACACCCATCTTAGCATCCAGCTCTCATGCAATATTGAGCTTAGGAAAGAACTGCAGGCAAACAACTGGGCTTCAAAAGGAAAGAAAGCAGGATACAAGACTCAAGAAGAAAGCATGGAGATCGACACTAGTGCAACCGCCAGTACCTCAGGAAGTGCGGACACAACATACCCCCAACCTATGGCGGAGGTGTTGGCCAAAGTGTCTGTGAAGCAGCCTCAGACCACAACAGCACCGACGCAACCTTCCACGTGGAAAAAAGCCGGACACTGCCGGGGGTCCAGGAAGCCTGAGAGGTGGAAGAAATAGTAACATCTTATCCTCCCCCCTCCTTCCTCCCCCCTACTCCCTCCCCTCTCCCCCCTCCTTCCTCCCCCCTACTCCCTCCCCTCTCCTCCCTTCTCCCTCCCCCTCTCCCTTCTCGTAGACCCCTCTCTCAGCCGACATGTTGATTTGCAGTAGGTTCAAGTCAAGATGTCAGCTGTGAAAAGGGTCTGTTTCATAAGGGGGCATGGCGGTTGCAGTGGTTAGCACTGTGACCTCACAGGAAGAACCTGCCGACCAGCGGGTAACCTTCTGTGTGGAGTATGTTCTCCCCATGCCTTCATGGGTTTTTCCCCGGGATGCTCCGGTTTTCTCCCAAATTAAAAATCAGAAATCAAATGTAAAATGTAACATTCCTTCATTTATAGTTGTATTTTTTGGTTCTAACTTGTACTTTGTGTTTATACTTACCTTTATTTTTCACTTATACTGTTAATGTTGTGCCATATGATTTAATTCTGTGTTTTTGTTTCACACACACACCACTAAAGAGCAACACTAGGAATGGCATTGATAGCTTGCCTTGGTGCCAAAAGGTTCTATTCAGTATTTTTCCTTATTTGTATGGTTTCACCTGAGGTGTACAGTGGCTGGAGTAAAGGTTGAATTAAAGATTAGTATGCAGATGAGATGGGTTGTACATTAAAAAAGACTCCCTCCCCCTCTCCCTTCTCGTAGACCTTTCTCTCAGCCGACATGTTGATTTGCAATAGGTTCAAGTCAAGATGTCAGCTGTGAAAAGGGTCTGTTTCATAAGGGGGCATGGCGGTTGCAGTGGTTAGCACTGTGACCTCACAGGAAGAACCTGCCGACCAGCGGGTAACTTTCTGTGTGGAGTATGTTCTCCCCATGCCTTCATGGGTTTTCCCCGGGATGCTCCGGTTTGCTCCCAAATTAAAAATCAGAAATCAAATGTAAAATGTAACATTCCTTCATTAGGGCCCGAGCACCAATGGGTGCGAGGACCCTATTGTATCTGTAAGGATTATTAGGGCCCGAGCACCAACGGGTGCGAGGACCCTATTGTAACTGTAGGGATTATTAGGGCCCGAGCACCAACGGGTGCGAGGACCCTATTGTATCTGTAAGGATTATTAGGGCCCGAGCACCAACGGGTGCGAGGACCCTATTGTAATTGCAGGGATTATTAGGGCCCGAGCACCAACGGGTGCTTGGGCCCTAATTGTTATAGCAAATTGCATTTTTCAAGGTGTAAATGTTCTCAGATCATCATGAAATTGTGCGCACTCGTCAGGTCTGGTGAAAAATTCGATATTTTGTGGCCGTCTGCAACGAGATCACCAAAATGGCTCTGTAGCGCCCCCTAGAAAATTGAAAAAAGGTTACTTAGAGGTAAGCTAGGTCTCTGAAATTTTTTATGTATACATATGGGGTCATGATGCACAAAAAAGCCTCTTGCACCAAAATCGCAAACCCAACAGGAAGTCAGCCATTTTGCTTTGAATGGAAAATGGGCCATTTTGGGCCATTTTGCAGGGTCGATACTTTGTTAAACTCCTCCTAGAGACTTGATCCAATCGACTTCAAATTCGGTCAGTGTACTGACAAGACATTGAGGATTAAAAGTGATCAAAGGCTTTACGTTTTTTGTAGGGGGAGTGGCCTTTTTGGGGGCTCAAACTTACATGATTTAGTGCAAACCAGGAAGTGAACAGGAAGTGGCCTTTAACTCGGCCGTACAAGTGCCAATGTGACCCTGACTCTCCATGTTTGATAAGGCTCCTGGCCTGAACACGTTGATATGCCATAATTCACTGATACTCCTAGCGCCCTCTACTGGCGGCAGGAAATGTCATGAAATTTCATGTTTTACGCTATGAGTGACAAGACTCAAAAAAAGGACCCAAGAGCACGACTCAAAATTCAGGAAAATCAATTTATCAATAAAGTCTACCACTTCCTCATCAGTATTCTTATCAATCTGTGGAGCATTTTCTATCCAAAACAAGCTATGCACATGAGGTGAGCCACGTTGCTGAAATTCTACCCGATAAAAGTAATCCTTCATTTTACCTATAGGCTCAGCTGGAGACAAGAGAACTTCCCTCAGAAAACAATGCCAGCGGAAATCAAACATTCGCGCTGCAGTGACTGGATTGCGACGCAGTAGGTCACACCTGTCCGCCCACTCTAACTCCTCAATAGTCTGTGTTCTACCTTCCTGTTTCAAAATACTATCGAGAAGGTTTTGCCAACGCATATCAGCCGAAGAAAACGAACAAAAACCAGGTAGGAATGCCAAGCTGCCGAACACAAGCCAACAACTCACGCTGTGCTCCCTGCCAAAAAGCTGGAGTACCTCTAAGAGGTTGCAAAAAACGATAACCATCGTCACACTCCAACAGCTTTTTCAAAGACTCATCTTTAAGGAGATCAGCACTAACTCTTTTCAGCTGTAGAACCTGCTGTTCCTTTCCTTAATGCTATTGACACATTAGACAAAACCTTTTCTACCTCAGACATGTACTGAGCAAAAAATATGTATTCAACATTTTCAGCAAACCTACCATCAGCATGCAAAATTCTGTTATTAAAATAACGCGATAAAGTCAACTTGTGCTGGATCTGACAACAATTTAACAGGGTTATTTCCCTCTGCTGGAGCCACATTCAAAACACCATCAAAGTACTGGTCCAGTGCTTCCTAACCTATGTCAACTGGCATGAGACACGTATCCTGAAACATACAATGCTGCTGTCTATCATGCAAAAGCTCATCTTGAGCTTCATCAGCAGATGGTTTACCACTTTCTGCTTTTTTCTCACTGTCATTCACAACTGTCCCTGCAACCTCATCCTCTTGTTCCTTACAAAATTCATTCAACCATTCCTCATTAAACTGTAAATCTTTATAAAGTACATTTGCCTGTTTCAGATATTGCAACGCCTAACATGCACAGTGTCCACAAATTGATATTCATAATGCCCCTTATAAGTAAGCTTACGTTTCAGTTTCACACGCAATAACGAGCCTTCCATATTGGAACGGGGCAACAAATTGTCAGTCTGCACAATATTCGCTGGAACACAAGTGACAGGTCCATGAACTCCGTTTTGCCCACCTTTAGGCAATGCTAACATTTTCATAAACGGAATATGCAGAGCTATTAAATGTTGTTCTAAACTATTTAAACATGCTAGTTCTGGTGGAATGGGATGAACCTGAAAATTATTTAGAACACTTTCTGGTGGCACTTCACCTTTACTAATCTTACTATGACAAGTGTAACAAATCCACAACTGACCTCTAGCTGTATCTAACCACTCACAAGGCATTACACAATCCTGACTACATTTGTGTAAATAATCCTCTGTAATACATGTTGCTGCAATGGAAGCTATCCCCCTACTGTGATTATAAGCATCTCTTTTACAGTTTAACACCTGATGTCTAAGCAACAACCTGTGGCACACACTGCATACAAAATCTGGACCATCTTTCACTTTATCCAAAAACTACTCAATTACAAAATCAAACTGCTTTGCCTTTTCTTTTGTTTGCTGCCTTTTCACAATGTTTCTTGTCAATTCATCTTCCAAATACTTTAGTTTACTCGAAGCCTTAACGTTCTCCCTGTGCAATCCATCTTCCAAATACTTTAGTTTACTGGAAGCCTTAACGTTCTCCCTGTGCAATTCATCTTCCAAATACTTTAGTTTACTCGAAGCCTTAACATTCTCTCTGTGCAATTCATCCTCCAAATACTTTACTTTACTGTAGGCTTTAACTTTCTGCCTGTGCAAATCATCTAAGAAATATTTTTGTTTACTAATTACCTTACTTTTCTGTCGATGCAATTCACTGTCCTGATATGTTTGGACACTTCTTTTTCTACTCCTCTCCTGAACTTGTGTAACACATTTTCACGATATGTTATGGTATTCCGGCACCTAACTTTGTCTTGATACATGATATTGTCCTCACGTTTTCTTTTCCGTTCCAAATTATATTTGTTTTTCAAATAATTAGACATAGAAGTACGTGTTGTGGTCTTTGTTTCTGTTTTTGCTATACCCAAGCCGCTGGTTTAGCTCAGTTGGTACAGCGGGCGCTTATAGTAGACAGTCCCCATCGCACTGATCGCATGATCGACTCCCCCTCTGCCGATCTTTTCTGCCTGATTTTGCGTTTCAGGAAATAACTGTATCAGGGCTGCTCACGCTAAGCAAACACACATTTGATCATCATTTGTAATGGTTGATGACATACCGTATTAATAACACAACTGCAACCCACAAATCTGTAAGTATTTTTTTTATGAAGAACCTGTCACTCCAGCTATACTCTCTACTTTCTCATGCATGTGTCAGAGTCAGAAACACAATTGATAAAAGTAGGAGGGTTTTTGTTTTAATATCAGCAAATAGACTTATAAGTCCCAAATACTACAAAATATTACTGTTAATATTTTTTATGAACATAAAACACGCTGCATTTATCTGATATAATTTCCTGTATTTTCTAAAATCGCATTCAAATCGCAGAACTATAATATATGGCAGTATGTGTCTTCCAATTTCATGTGGACCTAATTCTATTCTATTCTGTTCTATTGTTTGCATGTTCAGCTTCAGATTCATAAAGCATTTGTAACTTAAGCACTTAAAACAGGAGCATTGATGTGCTGGTCCTATATGAGGCACATTTATATTTTGTTGCATTTCTTTTTGTATCAAGTCAGTGAAATAAACATTTCTATTAACAATACAAAATCGTGACAGAATCGTTATCTGAATTCTAAGCAAGACACTCATGTTTCTCATTTTATCCAGAATCGTGCAGGCCTAACTCCTACGTGTTGAAAATCTGTCTTTGTCAGAGCGCCGCCTACATGTTCAAAGTAATAAGCCTCATGTGACATGAATCCTTTGCTTGACTAGCAATCTCACACTGTGATCTACACTTGATGTTGTGTCGACATCACATAATTCCCAGCCACTTCCACTGTTTTCTGTCTGTTAAACACACTGTGGCTAGCTCACATTTTGCTGTGCTGAACAGCGACTTTTCGTTGTATTGCCAACACTTGGCAATATCTCCAGACCACTTGAGATTTCAGCGCTGTTTTCGCTGCGTTGCGTTTGAAAACTCAGAACGTGGCATCAGCTTCCTCTGCGATTGCGCCCCATCCGAACGCAGACATGCCCCGGCGTCTGCGTCGCTGGTGCAAGTGCCCGTTCAATGCTGCTTGCAGCACTAGTTTGTGTTTTGTTTGTTGTCTTTTCTTTTCATTTCTATCTGATTAATTAATACATGCTTTGGTAATATTGTGTTTTACATTAATGTCACTAAAATGTATGGACTTGTTTTGATTTGAATTGAAATGGAACTTCAAAGCATCAAAGGATTGGTACTATGACATCATCACCAAGTCTATAAGGGGTGGCGGTCATATCAATCCAGACCTTTCAATTAATGTGCTACTGTGAGAAAGAGAACTAGTGAATTTATAACAAAGAAACATCTTATCAGACATTCTGCAATTTTAGGCAGCATTTCATTTGAACCTGACTAAAAGCAGCCAAAAGATGCAGCAAACAGCAAACCAGAACAGGAGGATCTTCAGACAGCAGGTCTTCGGTGGAGTACGGCGGAACAACGCGAGGGAGCTTGAAACCCTTCGTCAAGATGTGCGCCAGCTCACTGAACTGCTGGATAAAGAAAGAGCTCGCTGTTGCAGTGAGGTGAACGAGAAATTCCTCATCAGCAAAGAGTTGGAGAACGTCAAGAAACAGTTGGCGAAACAAAAGGCCCTGAAGGAGGGGAACAACGGGGGAAAGGGCAACAAAAGAGACCAGGACGGGCTGCAGAAGTCCTGTAATGAGGAAACTCTTAGTGTAACCAAGATTGCCACGCAGGTAAGGGACACCACTCAGCAAAAAAAGATGAAACATCTTCATGCTGACGACGAGGACCAGCAAGTGGCACACTTGGTAGACACAGAGAAGTTAACCGCAGAACTCCAGGGGGAAAGGGAGAGAAACAATGTCCTCCAAGACGAACTGGAGAAGATGAAAGTTTCTTACCATGAGCTCAGCCTCAGGTATGAAACGGACGTCCTCAGTGCCAGACAGCTGGTGGAGACCAATAAGCTTGAGCTTCAACAGCAAGTGGAGGCTCATGTTGAAAGAGTTTCACAGGACCAGTATGTGATATCGACCTTGCGAGCTGAACAGGACGCCCTCCGGCAGAAGATGGCAGAGGAGATCGGCAACCTGCAGCAGACATCTTTTAAGAAGGAGAAACAGCTCTGGACCGAGATCGAGGAGTTAAAAACTCAGGTCGGTGTTCAGAAACTTGCTGAAAACAATTCTGTGGAGCTACAAGCGGCACATAAAATCCGCCAAGAAAAGTTACCAGCTGAGCTCCAGGACGAGAGGAACAACACCAAGCTTCTCCGAGAAGAACTGGAGAGCTTGAGAGTGTCGCAGCACCAACTCAGCCAGCGACACCAAACTGATGTGCTCACTGCCAGACAGCAGGCTGAGAGCCTTCAGCAGGAACTGGAGACGCAAATTAAGACTCTCCTCAACAAGGTGACAGAAGACCAGGTTCTCATCTGGAAATTGGGGGCTGAAAAGGCCATCATGCAACAACAATTAGCAGACGAGATAATCACCCTGCGGCAGAACATTGTTGAGAAGGAGACCAGTTATTGTAGAGAGCTGGGGAAGCTAAACACCCATCTTAGCATCCAGCTCTCATGCAATATTGAGCTTAGGAAAGAACTGCAGGCAAACAACTGGGCTTCAAAAGGAAAGAAAGCAGGATACAAGACTCAAGAAGAAAGCATGGAGATCGACACTAGTGCAACCGCCAGTACCTCAGGAAGTGCGGACACAACATACCCCCAACCTATGGCGGAGGTGTTGGCCAAAGTGTCTGTGAAGCAGCCTCAGACCACAACAGCACCGACGCAACCTTCCACGTGGAAAAAAGCCGGACACTGCCGGGGGTCCAGGAAGCCTGAGAGGTGGAAGAAATAGTAACATCTTATCCTCCCCCCTCCTTCCTCCCCCCTACTCCCTCCCCTCTCCCCCCTCCTTCCTCCCCCCTACTCCCTCCCCTCTCCTCCCTTCTCCCTCCCCCTCTCCCTTCTCGTAGACCCCTCTCTCAGCCGACATGTTGATTTGCAGTAGGTTCAAGTCAAGATGTCAGCTGTGAAAAGGGTCTGTTTCATAAGGGGGCATGGCGGTTGCAGTGGTTAGCACTGTGACCTCACAGGAAGAACCTGCCGACCAGCGGGTAACCTTCTGTGTGGAGTATGTTCTCCCCATGCCTTCATGGGTTTTTCCCCGGGATGCTCCGGTTTTCTCCCAAATTAAAAATCAGAAATCAAATGTAAAATGTAACATTCCTTCATTTATAGTTGTATTTTTTGGTTCTAACTTGTACTTTGTGTTTATACTTACCTTTATTTTTCACTTATACTGTTAATGTTGTGCCATATGATTTAATTCTGTGTTTTTGTTTCACACACACACCACTAAAGAGCAACACTAGGAATGGCATTGATAGCTTGCCTTGGTGCCAAAAGGTTCTATTCAGTATTTTTCCTTATTTGTATGGTTTCACCTGAGGTGTACAGTGGCTGGAGTAAAGGTTGAATTAAAGATTAGTATGCAGATGAGATGGGTTGTACATTAAAAAAGACTCCCTCCCCCTCTCCCTTCTCGTAGACCTTTCTCTCAGCCGACATGTTGATTTGCAATAGGTTCAAGTCAAGATGTCAGCTGTGAAAAGGGTCTGTTTCATAAGGGGGCATGGCGGTTGCAGTGGTTAGCACTGTGACCTCACAGGAAGAACCTGCCGACCAGCGGGTAACTTTCTGTGTGGAGTATGTTCTCCCCATGCCTTCATGGGTTTTCCCCGGGATGCTCCGGTTTGCTCCCAAATTAAAAATCAGAAATCAAATGTAAAATGTAACATTCCTTCATTAGGGCCCGAGCACCAACGGGTGCGAGGACCCTATTGTATCTGTAAGGATTATTAGGGCCCGAGCACCAACGGGTGCGAGGACCCTATTGTAACTGTAGGGATTATTAGGGCCCGAGCACCAACGGGTGCGAGGACCCTATTGTATCTGTAAGGATTATTAGGGCCCGAGCACCAACGGGTGCGAGGACCCTATTGTAATTGCAGGGATTATTAGGGCCCGAGCACCAACGGGTGCTTGGGCCCTAATTGTTATAGCAAATTGCATTTTTCAAGGTGTAAATGTTCTCAGATCATCATGAAATTGTGCGCACTCGTCAGGTCTGGTGAAAAATTCGATATTTTGTGGCCGTCTGCAACAAGATCACCAAAATGGCTCTGTAGCGCCCCCTAGAAAATTGAAAAAAGGTTACTTAGAGGTAAGCTAGGTCTCTGAAATTTTTTATGTATACATATGGGGTCATGATGCACAAAAAAGCCTCTTGCACCAAAATCGCAAACCCAACAGGAAGTCAGCCATTTTGCTTTGAATGGAAAATGGGCCATTTTGGGCCATTTTGCAGGGTCGATACTTTGTTAAACTCCTCCTAGAGACTTGATCCAATCGACTTCAAATTCGGTCAGTGTACTGACAAGACATTGAGGATTAAAAGTGATCAAAGGCTTTACGTTTTTTGTAGGGGGAGTGGCCTTTTTGGGGGCTCAAACTTACATGATTTAGTGCAAACCAGGAAGTGAACAGGAAGTGGCCTTTAACTCGGCCGTACAAGTGCCAATGTGACCCTGACTCTCCATGTTTGATAAGGCTCCTGGCCTGAACACGTTGATATGCCATAATTCACTGATACTCCTAGCGCCCTCTACTGGCGGCAGGAAATGTCATGAAATTTCATGTTTTACGCTATGAGTGACAAGACTCAAAAAAAGGACCCAAGAGCACGACTCAAAATTCAGGAAAATCAATTTATCAATAAAGTCTACCACTTCCTCATCAGTATTCTTATCAATCTGTGGAGCATTTTCTATCCAAAACAAGCTATGCACATGAGGTGAGCCACGTTGCTGAAATTCTACCCGATAAAAGTAATCCTTAATTTTACCTATAGGCTCAGCTGGAGACAAGAGAACTTCCCTCAGAAAACAATGCCAGCGGAAATCAAACATTCGCGCTGCAGTGACTGGATTGCGACGCAGTAGGTCACACCTGTCCGCCCACTCTAACTCCTCAATAGTCTGTGTTCTACCTTCCTGTTTCAAAATACTATCGAGAAGGTTTCCCAACGCATATCAGCCGAAGAAAACGAACAAAACCAGGTAGGAATGCCAAGCTGCCGAACACAAGCCAACAACTCACGCTGTGCTCCCTGCCAAAAAGCTGGAGTACCTCTAAGAGGTTGCAAAAAACGATAACCATCGTCACACTCCAACAGCTTTTTCAAAGACTCATCTTTAAGGAGATCAGCACTAACTCTTTTCAGCTGTAGAACCTGCTGTTCCTTTCCTTAATGCTATTGACACATTAGACAAAACCTTTTCTACCTCAGACATGTACTGAGCAAAAAATATGTATTCAACATTTTCAGCAAACCTACCATCAGCATGCAAAATTCTGTTATTAAAATAACGCGATAAAGTCAACTTGTGCTGGATCTGACAACAATTTAACAGGGTTATTTCCCTCTGCTGGAGCCACATTCAAAACACCATCAAAGTACTGGTCCAGTGCTTCCTAACCTATGTCAACTGGCATGAGACACGTATCCTGAAACATACAATGCTGCTGTCTATCATGCAAAAGCTCATCTTGAGCTTCATCAGCAGATGGTTTACCACTTTCTGCTTTTTTCTCACTGTCATTCACAACTGTCCCTGCAACCTCATCCTCTTGTTCCTTACAAAATTCATTCAACCATTCCTCATTAAACTGTACATCTTTATAAAGTACATTTGCCTGTTTCAGATATTGCAACGCCTAACATGCACAGTGTCCACAAATTGATATTCATAATGCCCCTTATAAGTAAGCTTACGTTTCAGTTTCACACGCAATAACGAGCCTTCCATATTGGAACGGGGCAACAAATTGTCAGTCTGCACAATATTCGCTGGAACACAAGTGACAGGTCCATGAACTCCGTTTTGCCCACCTTTAGGCAATGCTAACATTTTCATAAACGGAATATGCAGAGCTATTAAATGTTGTTCTAAACTATTTAAACATGCTAGTTCTGGTGGAATGGGATGAACCTGAAAATTATTTAGAACACTTTCTGGTGGCACTTCACCTTTACTAATCTTACTATGACAAGTGTAACAAATCCACAACTGACCTCTAGCTGTATCTAACCACTCACAAGGCATTACACAATCCTGACTACATTTGTGTAAATAATCCTCTGTAATACATGTTGCTGCAATGGAAGCTATCCCCCTACTGTGATTATAAGCATCTCTTTTACAGTTTAACACCTGATGTCTAAGCAACAACCTGTGGCACACACTGCATACAAAATCTGGACCATCTTTCACTTTATCCAAAAACTACTCAATTACAAAATCAAACTGCTTTGCCTATTCTTTTGTTTGCTGCCTTTTCACAATGTTTCTTGTCAATTCATCTTCCAAATACTTTAGTTTACTCGAAGCCTTAACGTTCTCCCTGTGCAATCCATCTTCCAAATACTTTAGTTTACTCGAAGCCTTAACGTTCTCCCTGTGCAATCCATCTTCCAAATACTTTAGTTTACTCGAAGCCTTAACGTTCTCCCTGTGCAATTCATTTTCCAAATACTTTAGTTTACTCGAAGCCTTAACATTCTCTCTGTGCAATTCATCCTCCAAATACTTTACTTTACTGTGGGCTTTAACTTTCTGCCTGTGCAAATCATCTAAGACATATTTTTGTTTACTAATTACCTTACTTTTCTGTCGATGCAATTCACTGTCCTGATATGTTTGGACACTTCTTTTTCTACTCCTCTCCTGAACTTGTGTAACACATTTTCACGATATGTTATGGTATTCCGGCACCTAACTTTGTCTTGATACATGATATTGTCCTCACGTTTTCTTTTCCGTTCCAAATTATATTTGTTTTTCAAATAATTAGACATAGAAGTACGTGTTGTGGTCTTTGTTTCTGTTTTTGCTATACCCGAGCCGCTGGTTTAGCTCAGTTGGTACAGCGGGCACTTATAGTAGACAGTCCCCATCGCACTGATCGCAGGATCAGACTCCCCCTCTGCCGATCTTTTCTGCCTGATTTTGCGTTTCAGGAAATAACTGTATCAGGGCTGCTCACGCTAAGCAAACACACATTTGATCATCATTTGTAATGGTTGATGACATACCGTATTAATAACACAACTGCAACCCACAAATCTGTAAGTATTTTTTTTATGAAGAACCTGTCACTCCAGCTATACTCTCTACTTTCTCATGCATGTGTCAGAGTCAGAAACACAATTGATAAAAGTAGGAGGGTTTTTGTTTTAATATCAGCAAATAGACTTATAAGTCCCAAATACTACAAAATATTACTGTTAATATTTTTTATGAACATAAAACACGCTGCATTTATCTGATATAATTTCCTGTATTTTCTAAAATCGCATTCAAATCGCAGAACTATAATATATGGCAGTATGTGTCTTCCAATTTCATGTGGACCTAATTCTATTCTATTCTGTTCTATTGTTTGCATGTTCAGCTTCAGATTCATAAAGCATTTGTAACTTAAGCACTTAAAACAGGAGCATTGATGTGCTGGTCCTATATGAGGCACATTTATATTTTGTTGCATTTCTTTTTGTATCAAGTCAGTGAAATAAACATTTCTATTAACAATACAAAATCGTGACAGAATCGTTATCTAAATTCTAAGCAAGACACTCATGTTTCTCATTTTATCCAGAATCGTGCAGGCCTAACTCCTACATGTTGAAAATCTGTCTTTGTCAGAGCGCCGCCTACATGTTCAAAGTAATAAGCCTCATGTGACATGAATCCTTTGCTTGACTAGCAATCTCACACTGTGATCTACACTTGATGTTGTGTCGACATCACATAATTCCCAGCCACTTCCACTGTTTTCTGTCTGTTAAACACACTGTGGCTAGCTCACATTTTGCTGTGCTAAACAGCGACTTTTCGTTGTATTGCCAACACTTGGCAATATCTCCAGACCACTTGAGATTTCAGCGCTGTTTTCGCTGCGTTGCGTTTGAAAACTCAGAACGTGGCATCAGCTTCCTCTGCGATTGCGCCCCATCCGAACGCAGACATGCCCCGGCGTCTGCGTCGCTGGTGCAAGTGCCCGTTCAATGCTGCTTGCAGCACTAGTTTGTGTTTTGTTTGTTGTCTTTTCTTTTCATTTCTATCTGATTAATTAATACATGCTTTGGTAATATTGTGTTTTACATTAATGTCACTAAAATGTATGGACTTGTTTTGATTTGAATTGAAATGGAACTTCAAAGCATCAAAGGATTGGTACTATGACATCATCACCAAGTCTATAAGGGGTGGCGGTCATATCAATCCAGACCTTTCAATTAATGTGCTACTGTGAGAAAGAGAACTAGTGAATTTATAACAAAGAAACATCTTATCAGACATTCTGCAATTTTAGGCAGCATTTCATTTGAACCTGACTAAAAGCAGCCAAAAGATGCAGCAAACAGCAAACCAGAACAGGAGGATCTTCAGACAGCAGGTCTTCGGTGGAGTACGGCGGAACAACGCGAGGGAGCTTGAAACCCTTCGTCAAGATGTGCGCCAGCTCACTGAACTGCTGGATAAAGAAAGAGCTCGCTGTTGCAGTGAGGTGAACGAGAAATTCCTCATCAGCAAAGAGTTGGAGAACGTCAAGAAACAGTTGGCGAAACAAAAGGCCCTGAAGGAGGGGAACAACAGGGGAAAGGGCAACAAAAGAGACCAGGACTGGCCGCAGAAGTCCTGTAATGAGGAAACTCTTAGTGTAACCAAGATTGCCACGCAGGTAAGGGACACCACTCAGCAAAAAAAGATGAAACATCTTCATGCTGACGACGAGGACCAGCAAGTGGCACACTTGGTAGACACAGAGAAGTTAACCGCAGAACTCCAGGGGGAAAGGGAGAGAAACAATGTCCTCCAAGACGAACTGGAGAAGATGAAAGTTTCTTACCATGAGCTCAGCCTCAGGTATGAAACGGACGTCCTCAGTGCCAGACAGCTGGTGGAGACCAATAAGCTTGAGCTTCAACAGCAAGTGGAGGCTCATGTTGAAAGAGTTTCACAGGACCAGTATGTGATATCGACCTTGCGAGCTGAACAGGACGCCCTCCGGCAGAAGATGGCAGAGGAGATCGGCAACCTGCAGCAGACATCTTTTAAGAAGGAGAAACAGCCCTGGACCGAGATCGAGGAGTTAAAAACTCAGGTCGGTGTTCAGAAACTTGCTGAAAACAATTCTGTGGAGCTACAAGCGGCACATAAAATCCGCCAAGAAAAGTTACCAGCTGAGCTCCAGGACGAGAGGAACAACACCAAGCTTCTCCGAGAAGAACTGGAGAGCTTGAGAGTGTCGCAGCACCAACTCAGCCAGCGACACCAAACTGATGTGCTCACTGCCAGACAGCAGGCCGAGAGCCTTCAGCAGGAACTGGAGACGCAAATTAAGACTCTCCTCAACAAGGTGACAGACGACCAGGTTCTCATCTGGAAATTGGGGGCTGAAAAGGCCATCATGCAACAACAATTAGCAGACGAGATAATCACCCTGCGGCAGAACATTGTTGAGAAGGAGACCAGTTATTGTAGAGAGCTGGGGAAGCTAAACACCCATCTTAGCATCCAGCTCTCATGCAATATTGAGCTTAGGAAAGAACTGCAGGCAAACAACTGGGCTTCAAAAGGAAAGAAAGCAGGATACAAGACTCAAGAAGAAAGCATGGAGATCGACACTAGTGCAACCGCCAGTACCTCAGGAAGTGCGGACACAACATACCCCCAACCTATGGCGGAGGTGTTGGCCAAAGTGTCTGTGAAGCAGCCTCAGACCACAACAGCACCGACGCAACCTTCCACGTGGAAAAAAGCCGGACACTGCCGGGGGTCCAGGAAGCCTGAGAGGTGGAAGAAATAGTAACATCTTATCCTCCCCCCTCCTTCCTCCCCCCTACTCCCTCCCCTCTCCCCCCTCCTTCCTCCCCCCTACTCCCTCCCCTCTCCTCCCTTCTCCCTCCCCCTCTCCCTTCTCGTAGACCCCTCTCTCAGCCGACATGTTGATTTGCAGTAGGTTCAAGTCAAGATGTCAGCTGTGAAAAGGGTCTGTTTCATAAGGGGGCATGGCGGTTGCAGTGGTTAGCACTGTGACCTCACAGGAAGAACCTGCCGACCAGCGGGTAACCTTCTGTGTGGAGTATGTTCTCCCCATGCCTTCATGGGTTTTTCCCCGGGATGCTCCGGTTTCCTCCCAAATTAAAAATCAGAAATCAAATGTAAAATGTAACATTCCTTCATTTATAGTTGTATTTTTTGGTTCTAACTTGTACTTTGTGTTTATACTTACCTTTATTTTTCACTTATACTGTTAATGTTGTGCCATATGATTTAATTCTGTGTTTTTGTTTCACACACACACCACTAAAGAGCAACACTAGGAATGGCATTGATAGCTTGCCTTGGTGCCAAAAGGTTCTATTCAGTATTTTTCCTTATTTGTATGGTTTCACCTGAGGTGTACAGTGGCTGGAGTAAAGGTTGAATTAAAGATTAGTATGCAGATGAGATGGGTTGTACATTAAAAAAGACTCCCTCCCCCTCTCCCTTCTCGTAGACCTTTCTCTCAGCCGACATGTTGATTTGCAATAGGTTCAAGTCAAGATGTCAGCTGTGAAAAGGGTCTGTTTCATAAGGGGGCATGGCGGTTGCAGTGGTTAGCACTGTGACCTCACAGGAAGAACCTGCTGACCAGCGGGTAACTTTCTGTGTGGAGTATGTTCTCCCCATGCCTTCATGGGTTTTCCCCGGGATGCTCCGGTTTGCTCCCAAATTAAAAATCAGAAATCAAATGTAAAATGTAACATTCCTTCATTAGGGCCCGAGCACCAACGGGTGCGAGGACCCTATTGTATCTGTAAGGATTATTAGGGCCCGAGCACCAACGGGTGCGAGGACCCTATTGTAACTGTAGGGATTATTAGGGCCCGAGCACCAACGGGTGCGATTGTTTTGGTTTTGGACATATGAAGTTAAACAGGGAAAAAAACGTGTTTTTACTTTAACTACCTGTTATTTAACCCTTAATGTCAGTGGTGCCCAAGCTGTGATTAGTAATGTAAAATTTAATTGCAAGATTACCCTTATTTTAGTCAGTTAAGACATAATGAAATAAAACTTGATTGATCCCTAAGAAAGTGTTGCATTAATGTAACAAATAGACTACAGAGCAGTTTCAGAAAACTGCCCAGACCAGTGGTTTTCCAGTTTTCAAAATCATACTTAATTATGAACGTAAATACTATTAAGTAAATGCAGTATAAAAATACTGTCAAATATTTCTCAAAGAACGGGTCATTGATGCACCAAACATACTATACTGGACTGAACGCCACTCCATTCACTACAGTTGAACAGGTGCCACAGACTAATGGAGGATGGCTTAGCCTTGGTAGGAGCGTTGTCCCTTCTGACTTAGGAACACTGCATAGCATGATATGTATAGATTCGGGTATTAATATGCATGAACATGTCTATGCAAATATATGTGGGGATACAGGATATGTAGAAGCACTGATGTTTCATAAACCAACTGTGAACAATCTGGGGGTAAAAGTGGACACAGACCTTAAATTTGACAGCCAGATTAAAGCTGTGGTGAAGTCAAGCTTCTTCCAGTTGAGGCAGCTGGAACCAGTCCTTCAGAGACAGCACTTTGAGACAGTAATCCACGCCTTTGTGACCACTCGGCTGGATTACTGCAACGCACTTTATATCGGGGTTAGTGGGTCCACCATTGCTCGTCTTCAACAGGTACAAAATGCTGCTGCACGTCTTTTAACTGGCACAAGCAAGTATGAGCACATTTCACCTATTTTAGCTTCACTCCACTGGCTGCCAGTACATTTTAGGATCCATTTTAAAATAATTTTATTTGCTTTTAAAGCCTTGAATGGCCTTGCCCCACTTTACCTCTGTGAGTTGCTGCACCCTTACACTCCCAGCCGCTCTCTCAGGTCAGCTGACCAGCTGCTCCTGACAGTCCCTAAAGCTCGGCTTAAGCTCAGAGGTGAACGAGCTTTTGCGGTTGCAGCTCCAAAACTGTGGAATGAACTGCCACTCCACATCAGACAGGCCTCTTCACTGTCGCATTTTAAATCTCTTCTTAAAACCCACCTCTTTTCTCTGGCTTTTAATACCATGTAGCGTGTTGATCTTATGTTTTTATCTTATTTTATTACTTTTACCCTTTTGTGTCCTTCATCATTTTATTGTGCTTCTGTTGTGTTATTTATTGTGTTTTTTATCTTGCTGTGCAGCACTTTGGGAACCCTGTGTTTGTTAAAATCGTGCTTTATAAATAAAATGGATTGGATTGGATTGGATTGATGTATTCATATGACCGAATATAAACTGTATGTTGACATTTTGTCTGTTTTTGTCACAAACGTGTGCAGGCTGTAAGACAAATTTTGAGTCAATGTTTTCAGACACATTTCATCATGAGGCCTTATTCTTATTTTTAAACTATGTGCACGTTTTTACGTGTAAAATTTGGTGCTTTTTATCATAAAGGGGAGCAAATGTTGCCATAAATCAACAGTGAAGACATGTCTGCTTGTAAAAATGATTAATTGCAACATGCCTTTTGGAGCTGGATGTTCGGTGACTTATAGACGTCTTCAGGCTTGCAGTTTATTCTCAGAATTATGGTCAATACAAGCTTAAATGTATGATGTTTTTTCCTGGCACACACTGTTAAATGCAGGAACCTCGCCATCCAGGAAAGTGGGCCAGCTCATCACGATATACTGTAAGATGTGTAAGGGTATAGGGGATAATGCATCAGGCAATTAAAAATGTCCTGAGAATAATGCAAACATGAATCATAGTGCAGCCTTCCTGGTTCGATGATCTGGCATGAAAAGATGCGCTATAACATGATTATGATCTTGATGCCAGCATGTAAATTGGCCCTGAAAAGAATGCTTATGTTTCAGATGTAAGTAGGCAGAGCTGCTGATATTAAGTCACCACACATGTGGGAAGCTGCCCATGTAGGCATACCTGGCAACTTCACGATGTTATAGGAATATCGAAATATCTCTTTTGAAGGTTGAAATCAAATTCATCCAACTTCAACAAAAGCACTTGGGACGCACAATGTGTCTGCTGTGATGCTCATCCAAAAGGTTGTCTGGTGGGATATTTGGTTTTAAGGGAAAGCGAATTAGAACGGTAAATAAAGAGGAATCTGGCAATTGAATAAAGAGAAGAGAAGAGAAAAGTTGTCATGACACCTGGTTTGTTTTCTTCTCCGGAACGTTTGATCTCACGAGGAGCACAATGCTGCAGGGAAGATATTCAAAGGATCTTTTCACAGGTGGAAATCGCACCTCTGTTGTGTGAAACACTCCACGTTCCCACAGTCTGAATTATATACATCTGTGTTGACATTCTGCTCTGGCACTGGGAATAATAACCCAAACCTTTTTTTTCCTCCAAGCTTGTTGTTGTTTAATGTGACGTGCATCCCTACATGATTCATATTGTGGAATTTTCCCAGCTGGTGGGATGCTTCAGTACATGAAATTGTATTACTGTGCTACAATCCCGGCTTACTCCACAGGTCTGGCACCGTGTTCCGCCGCGGCTCAGCTCTGGAGTTTAATGCAATTATAAATAAATAAGCATGTGGTCGGGAGGAAGACAGGGCCCTATGGGGACAGGCTTGGAGAAAATAGAGGAAGTTTAATTAAAGCTGCAAACTGCACTCCCACACACAGACACAGGGAGAGACACACAGTAATATAGGCAAACCCAAACCGGTTTAATATGTAAGCGTGTGCACTTCACTTGCCTTAATGCGCGTTTGCCTTTAGCAACAACTACTCAAAAGAGGAAAGAGTGGACAAACATTACAAGAGGAATGTGACTGTAGTAATCCTGTGATGCGTTCAGGTAAAACAGCTATTACACTCTCTACACGCGCACAGTAAAATCATTTCAGCCGTGTTTTTGTTGCATTATTTTCCGCAAAATGATTGAACTGCCAGTCTCCGTGTAATTACCTGAGGGGTGCAGGCAAAGGCACCACCAGTAAAAAAAAAAAAGGCTGATGAAGGAGTATTGAATTTGCACTTCAATTAGAGTGCTTATAAAGTGTGGATTACACAAGGACTTCAGGGCCACCGCTCTCACTTAATTACCACCGAGCATTATGGGAGGAGGGACGGCAGCAGGCGGGGTAGGAGGAGTGGACAGTGTAGGCATCAGGTTGAAGAAGCAAGAGGTGTTGAGCCAATACTTTAATCAGATCCACGCAAAAAAGGGGATTAAATGAGGAGACACAACTGAAGGGAGAGCCGTCCATGTGTGACTCAGGTCTCCCCTTCAAAGTTCGGGCCTTGGACTCCACAAGGACGTCTTTTAAAACATGCAGCTGTCTCACTTCTTCAACTTCCCGGCACCGCACAGAACACCACCACTATGCCGATTTGAAACGCCTGTTTTCATTTCCATTTCCTGTGTTGTTTAAACAAGTCTCCTCCGAGTTGATGAGGGCGCACGGAGGAATGTGTTCAAAAAGAGCAACAAAAAAAAACAACCTCAACAATGCGTCTGAGTCCCTGAGTTAATTCTCAAATGGATTATTGAGCCAATGAGTGAAAATCACCGGCCATTCAGAGTGGATTTGTCTGCAAGGCGGCGATAAACGACAGCTCGCTTTGCTGCAGCTTAGCTCCTCGATTTGGAGAAGGAGATGCTTGAAGGACATGCTTTTAGAGTAAACAGTGCCAATGGCGGCGAAGAAAAAAAGGGAAAGTTTCCGTTTGATTTCTCGGGCCGTAGACTTAAAAAGGCGGTGCGAGATATGAATGTGAAGAATAATTAATTGTCGTAGAGCCTTATGAGGGATTCTTGGTGCTTAATTGCTGGGTGTGATGTGAGATTTTAAAGATTTCAAAGTGAAAAAAGGACTATATATTATAATACACAGAATAAAGCGTGTAAAATACATGTTGGGAGATTACTTGATTCAATTTGCCATATGTTGTACCTGGCAGTAAAGGGTGATGCTAATTGGTTAGGTGCACAAACAGATAGAACAACTGGAAAGCTCTGAGCAAAACAGGGATTTTTTATCTGCACGTTCCTTTAATCTCCCAGACTCCTGCAATTTCCTGTCTGTTTAGATCATCCACCTTTCTTCTACCTTTCTCTCTCTCCTCCCTCTCTCCCTCTCTCTCTCTCATTGCTACTGTCAACAAAGAATGTGCAGGCTTCCCACAGGCCCTGAAGGAATCTCTCACACTGCACTCACATAATCACTTCAGACCCGGCTGTTTAGGCCGACATCTCCGCTGGGAGTTACCAGCCGCTCGCTGCAGGCCAAATCAGACCGCTGAGTGTAAAAAAATAAAATAAAATAAAAAATCAACTGCAACAGTGAAACAAAGAAGAGCAAGTCAGACGGAGAAGCGTGACCGGTCTGAGAACATCAAGGACTTGTCTTTTTGGTGGCTGAATGTCACACTCTCCTCCTGCTGTAATGGGATGATTTGGTGCCCTCCTGTATGACAATGATAGACTTTAAGAGGCTTCCTTTGAGTACACAACATGCACACACATATTGTGTATGAACGGAGTGTGTGTGGAAGGTCAAGCATGAGTCTCTCGCTGCCATACGACCAGTTTTTTATTGTTTCCAAAGACTGAATGGGTTACAAAGCGCCATCCACGTATATCAAAGCACTGCTAATGACATGTTTAATGGCTCCTTACACAGGCAAATGGGCTCCATCCGCCGTCAGACAGGAGCCTTTTCTCCTCCAATTAGAGGCATCCTTTGGAAGACAGACTCAGTGTGCTCATCAAGGCTCAAAGAAGAAGTGTTGACGCCTGGTCCCTCGCTAATGTCAGGCTCCAACAGCCGAGAAATACATTCAATTATCAAGGTGTGGATATATTTTTAACTGCAGCAGGCAGCGATGAAGCCTTGAGGGAGCTGACAGCTCATGAAACACTTAACTTTCATTATTTTGATATATTTCCTCTTTATTTTCCAATATTTTGTTCAGCCAAACTTTTTTTTTGCTTTGATGTTTATTAAGGACTGACTTTGGTTGCAGAAAGGGTTAATAATGTTTTTCTGTACACATAAATGCTGCACTATAAAGTTGCACGCTTGCAGATGTGTTGCTCTGAGTTAGGCATATTTTTATGTTGGAAGTAACACATCCTCGCTTGAAGCGTACTTTGCCTCAGTGAACCAAATTATTAATATCTTAATTAACAACTACAATATAAAAAGTGCGCGACACACAAGCAAAATGAAAGATGCTTGTTTCTTTCAGGCTGTCAGAGAATGAGCTATGCGGCTAAATTTGACTGACTGAAAAAGCTAATTCCCCTCCAGCATCGAAACGGAGACATTTGCATAGTAAAGGCTTACATAGGAGCTGAAATGTTTTCAGGGTAAAAATATGAGAAGTAAAACATAAAAAGGCACAAGTGCACATTAAGGTTTTGGGGACTTTTTAATATTAACTTGCAGAAACAAAGATTAAAGAATTCCGTGTTACAGTTTTAGAAAACTTGACACATTAAACACTTTAATTTAAAGGATGAAATTTGGTCGTTTCTTCCACAAAGTTTGGGGACTCAAAAGAGGCTCTTGTTAACTGAAGATGGTTACAGCTGGAACAGCAAAGGTGGAGAAATCTTGGGTTTTTCAGGGACATTCACACATACAGACGTGAACGCTAGAAGGGCAACAGGCTGTCAGTCAGTGTGAATGGAACCTCTTAAAAGTGCCCTTACATCTCCTCCTTTGTAAAGGTTTTACTGGAGCTAAACACAAGAAACTTCAGCTTTATGCAAATTAAGACTGACCTGCACCAACCAATCACATTTGTTTTGTTTTCTAGCTGTTAGCTTCGCTGTTAGCACCAACAAATCTACTTCAGACAAATGTGGGGAACAGTTTCAACCTTTCACTAATCAATAAGATAAAGACTATAAATCTTAACCATTGTGTTTGCTTCTTAGCTGTCACCTTCTCGGAACCAGAAGTGACCATAAATGGACGAAAGGTAGGGGCTTAAGATGAGGGACAGGATAGCAAATTAGTTAGCTTATTTATCTATCTTGGTTAGCAAGGCAAGTTTATTTATAGAGCACTATTCATACATAAAGCAATTCAAAGTGCTTTACAGAGTTAAGTAAAATTTAATAGGAAGTTATTAATGCAGCAGTAAATAAAAGTGTTTTAAGACCTGTTGTAAAAGAGCTAACTGACTGAGAAAGCCTCAGGTACTCTGTTAGCTAGGTGCATCCATCATCTACTGAAACTGTCGAGCTAATTTTGGCTAGCTAAAAAGAAGCTAGCAAAATGTATGAAGAAATGAACAGTCGGTTCTTCAGAGTGTATTTTAGTACAACAAAAAACTAAACTTGGAATATTCAGGGTGCCGTGGTAGCAACTTGTCAATCACACATTAGCTATGCCATAATGTACTAAATGAACATCATGCTGTAGGCCTATTGAAAAAGACTTTTATTTGGTATAGCACTTTTCACAGAGCAAAGTCACAAAGTCTATTTAAAAAGGTGTGTCTTAAGCTGCATTTTAAAGTGTCAGTAGAAACTGCAGAGCATATGTGCATAGGTGAAGTGTTTTAAAGTGTTAGAACCACAAATTCAAAGGCACGTTCACCTTTTTTTTTCAGTCGGGCACGAGGGACGACAAGTCGACCCTGATTAGAAGACCTGAGGGATCTCCTGGTGATGTAGGGATGGAGCAGGTCAGAGATGTACACAGTTGCCTGATCATCTCAGGCTTTAGAAAGGAAAACAAGGACCTTAAAATGAATCCTAAATTTAACTGGAAGCCAGTGTAGGGAAAATAAGATGGGTGTATTGTGAGTTGACCGGCTGGAACTAGTCAACAGCCTTGCAGCAGCGTTCTGGACCGTTTGTAGACGGTTGAGGGAGGACTTTCTGAGGTGAGGTGAAAAGGGAATTGCAGTAGTCAAACCGGGAAGAAACAAAAGCATGGATAAGCATCTCTAACTCAGCTTGAGAGACAACAGTAAACTATAAGCTCATTGACTAAATGCTTGCTGAGGTATAGAGAGTTTAGTAAAGCATGTGAGTGTGTGAACCAAGCTGCAACGTCCATCGATTACCATAACATACCATTTTAAAATATTTTGCATCCTTTTTTCACCTACAAAAAATCATACTAAAAAAGGAATGAAAAGATCAGTGGAAAATATGAGTCTTACATTTACTCCACAGAGGCCCTGATCTGTGTCATTCAAACTGCCGTCATTAACTTCAGCTAAAGTACTTTCTTAGACAGAAAGGACACTGGCTGTCTTTCAAGGCTGCTGCACGCTTGGCTCTATTTCAAACACGCCACACTATTACTCTGTTTCCAATCCAGAAGACAAACAAGGACATGAAACAAAGTGCCAAAAAGTCGCAGCATGAAGAACAAACCGAGCAGCTTTCAGTCAACAGACTCTCTGTTTGTCCTTTCATGAAACCACTTCATCTCCGTCTGGGTGATGTATCTGTAAAGAGCTTCAGCTGTTAGATCAAATTTTCTGCTCGCTCACCAGCAGCCAAAGCACGCCGGAGTCGCACAAACCCAGCTTATCTGTTTTCCTGACACAGCCGGGGCGTAATGACCTCGCCACACAGGTCGAAGCATTTTTCTGCCCTCTCTCCCCCGAATGAGGCTGCCTCTGCTCATTAGAGAACCAGCGTTTTAAAAACACAGAAAAACAAGCAGCGCCATGGCCATTAAAGACGGCATCGACTTTTTAATTAAGTCTCATAAAGGGCCTATCAGTGTGAGGGTGGTAATGTACGCCGGCGTAAAGCCAATCCCGTCCCATCGCTGTGTTCTCTGGGACTTTAACAGATCTGTTCTCATTTCACACTATTAGCAAGGTCTGGGATTGTAACACGTAACATCTCAGCAGCCTGGGTGTAATTTCTCAACATGTCCCATAATCCAACATTTCATGACCTTTTTTTCTTTTAACTTCAGTCAGCATGACACGGGAAGTTTAATTGTACGACACCTTTAAAATACAAATTGCTATACATGTGTAAGGCATAATAAGGCTTAAAGTGACTACAATCAACATTTTTATTTCACCATTGGATCATATGACAGCTTTTAAGTGGTAGGCGTTGCTCATACTGATCTGACCTTAGCTGTGTCCCAATTCAGGGCTGCATCCTTTGAAGGACATATTTCAAGGCCGATTGCGTCAAAGGATGTCCTATTTTGAAGGCTCCTTCAGATGTGGCCGACAAATACGTCCTTCTTTTCACGGGCCCAACATATCCCGAGATTCATTGAGCACCAATTCAGGCGAGATGGTGGACTCTTAAACGGTCGAGGAATACACTTTTAAAGGTAAAAGTTTTTGGTTTCTTCTCAATTGAATAGCTAGCGATACAAATGTTAAAAACAACCAAAGGAGCCTTGAAACAAATCATCTTCAAAATAATAGGTTAAGTTATGTGACATTAGTTATGATAGCTAGTTAGCCCATTAGCTACCTGTTGCTAGGTGACAGGAGCCCGTTTGTTGATGCAAGGTAAGGGCAGCAACAGCTGATGACGCAAACAGGAAATCCTCCATAGACCAGACCGTCTCATTACAGTCCGGCCTTAGTGGTCTACACAGGCTACGGATGACTCATCTAGCTAGCTAGGCCTTTTAGCCAGGGGGGAAATGAGAGGAAATAATGGACTTAGATTAACCCTATGTTAGCATAATTATGACCATCACTGCCTTAATAGACCACTGACTGCCTATTATACTGTTAACACAAAATGTGCTTAAATTCTGGTGTTGTTTTCACAGTTACTTTCTACTGCTCAAGCGCAGGTTTAAGTCAATGTTCAAAGAAGAAATGTATTAATGGATTATGGATAAGATAAAAAGCAGGAGTGAAAAAAACGTTTCAGTCTAACTTTCATAAGCTTGATGTAACAATGGGCGAGACACGTTGCTTTTGTCACTTTTGATAAAAGATTATTGATTATATTCTTTTAAATGAGTGTGCGGACCTAAGGTCTTGTGGTTTGATTTTTCTGCCTGGATTAGTGTAAAGTTTGGTTTGAAGTTGTCTTCAGAAAGTTGTTCCAGAAATGTTGCTAAGTACTGCTCGTGGTGGATTCATGTTGGGTGTCTCTAGAGTACGGTCTAGACCTGCTTTTTTTGTAAAATGTCTTGAAATAACTTTGGTTATTATTTGGTGCTATACAAATAAAATTTGATTGATTGATTTGAATTTGATTGACATGTTGTAGCCTATATACAAACTTTTTTCTGGCTCCTTGCAACAGTAAGCAAACCGCAGAACTGGAGGCCTTGTGACCCAGGGGCACAGATGTGTATTTTGGCCCTGACTCTCTCAGTGCCTTACAAACAAATAACACAAACAGTATTTTAAAATGAGTCCGACCTGTGCAGAGTGCAGAGATCTGAGAAGCGTTGTGCTTTGCTTTCTTAGTCTCAGCCACAGCTGTCTGGGTGCTTTACAGAGCTGTGAAGACACCATCACACATCTCCAGCCAACTAGAAATAAACCCATGGGAAAAATGTTTACTTGGGCATAAACCCTTTAATTCATGCTTTATTCTTAATATTCTTCTTATATTATTCTCGATTTGGCTGTTAAATTTAAGTCTATTACTACTGCCTTTTTTTGCAGAAACTGTCCAATATTACTGTGTTTTTGAGATTAGGAAAGAAATGTATGATCTGGATTGACTGATTACTTTCCAGATCATCAAACAGACTTTGAATTCCTCCTCTGATTCCTTCTGTGGAGGATTCATCCAGAGAGGGGTTGGTGTTGGAGAACCTTCAGTCACCTCACACATGGGGCAGGTCACACTGACCTCAAATCTCCACAGATAAAGTTCTGAAGAGCACTGCAGCTACCACACCGACCTCCTTATCTCCAGCTGGCACAATATACCGCATCCAATGCTACATCCAGAAGATAGAAAGTGGGAAACTTTTACACGGGAAAGGTGTGGTGGATCCGTTCTACTGGAGGGAAATCCAAGTCGGACACTGGGTCGGGGTATTTGTGAGATTGCCAAGATGCAATTATGTGATAACATGTCAACTTGGCAATCTATAGTCTGATATAGATAATCACCCTCACAGTACACTTATGTTTTATTTCTAGCAAGCAACAGTGTAGTTTACTTGATTCTTGTTTTTTCCCATTTTTAAACTTGACTCGTGCAAGTCACACATTTAAAGGTTCAAAGTAATCACAACCAAACAACTTGGAAATCTATCTCACAGTTTTTAATACAGATTGGGTTTGTATCTGACCTGCTTGGCAAAATTAGAGTCATTTCAGATGTAAACATGAATGTAATACCATGATGAGAATCAATAGGACCAGTCTGCTGCTTTCTGTAGCTGTATGCTAACTGCTTGGCTGTAATGCCTGAGAGACAAAGCTGAGTCGCAAATGACAAAGGGGCTAAAACTGAAATGAATATTTGACGTCTGGTTGACGAGACAGATTTGACAGGAAATAGGCATCATGGGGAAACTAATGTGAGAGCACAGCTTTCCAACGACCAATTACTTTATACTGGAAGTATAAAGCAACAGCAAAGCTTCCCTCGTGATGATTCTACTTTTGTGAACTAAAGATACTTTAAGAAGTCGTTGAAACGTGAATGGACTGCATTTATGTAGCACTTTTCTAGTCTTCGACCACTCAAAGCGCTTTTACCCTACATGTCACTTTCACCCTTTCACACACACATTCATACATGTGTGATGGCAAAGGCTGCTATGTAAAGTGCACATTCAAACTCGATGACTGTGCCTTCGGGAGCAATTTGGTTGCTTGCCCAAGGTCACTTCGACATGTGACTGTAGCAGTCAGGGATCAAACCCCAAACCTTCCGATTGAGAGGCAACCCACTCTTTCACTGAGCCACAGCCACCCCAAATATAATAGTTATAGGCTACAATAAAAGAACATTTGCTAATAAAGGCAAATATTGATAGGAGTAAAGCATTGCTTGGGCCTTCACAGTAGAGATAATTAAACAGAGAGGGTGGCTGGTTAAAGGGGCTTCAACTACAGTACAAAAGCTAAAGAGCCCAAATAATTTGTAGTTTCAGGAGTTAACTTCATAAAAAATGGCCAAAAAAGTAGCTTAAAGTAATAATCTCGAAGATTTTCATTTAAATAAATGTCTGTTAAGTCACAATCTATGGCCGAATGAGGTAACACAACGGTGATTGAGCCTATGGCCCACTGATGAAAGCCTTTGCATTTGCAGTATTACAGACTGGCTGTCTGTGGCGCCCAGTTAGTGACGCGTTCTCCATCCCCCAGCAGTGGTTGGTCTGCCAGAGAGGGTAGGCGGAGCTAAGCAGTTGCTTTTCCGGTCTCTGTAAGTGTTGCTAAACAGTAATCTACTATGGCTGAACAAACAAAGAAAAGATCAATGACTACAGATACAACTTCAACAAGAAGTGAAAATCCAAAGAAAAAGAAACAAACTCGACACTCAGATGAAGGCAAACAGTCTAAAAAGGAAAGCGACTGTCAGCGAGGAAAATCAAGAGTTACAACTGGAGCCAACCGTGGACGTCACACATGCAACACTGTCTGTAATTACCGTTTATCGCCATAGGCGCCGCCACAGAGAACAAAACTGAGATCTTCAAGATTACAACTTTAACCACTTGAAACACTGCAAATATGAATGTAGTTCAGCTAACAGCAAGCTACTTAAAAATGTAAATAAACTACAAATCTAGGTTGCATGCTGTTGACTTGTGTGCAGGATATAATGTTTGATGGTTTTAACTGTAAATATGGGTCATGACTTTTGACCCACGCAACTCATTAAAAGTGCTGTTCACTTTGAAGATTACAGTATGTAAGTAGGTTTACAGTGCTTTGATGAACAGCAGAGCTAGCATAAATAGTAAGTCAAGCTTGTTTTTTGCTCCCATGTATTTGGAGGAGGAGTACTGAGCTTCCTTTCTTCTTCAGCACATGAACTGCTCGACTAATCAAAGACCTTCAGTCGGGTCCAGGACATTATCTTCAAGAAAGAAGGTAATGGGGTTGGCAATATAAATCAGTGCACAAGAAACTCTATTATTGGTAAAGTAATGGGAAACGACGTTGTTTGTAAGCTTCAGCTGTTTGCTTAATTGCAGATTTACGAGCAACATTGGCTCTCATTTACATATGTAAATTCTGAGCGGGCCAACAGAGCCGTTCTTGGCAATGCTTCTGTTTGCCTGCAGGAGGAAAAAAAAAAACGGGGCCGTGTGGCGAGAGAGAAAGTCGGAGAGAGATAAACAAACAGATGGAAGCTAAAATAGAAAAGGGAGATGGAAGGGAGCGTTTAAGAAGTGATGAGCAGAAAGTGAGGCAGAGCTCTGGGGTGAAGTGACGGCCTAGCAGGGGTTGGATAGATGACGCTGAAGACGCATAACAGCCGTCTCTACCTTCCACTTCACGTTGCAGCAAGTAAATAAAAGAACATGTTGCTCTTTTTTTGTAGGTTAAGCCAGAGATCGCCCCCTACTGGTCGTCTGACAGTTGAAGGAGTCCTTAGGGCAACTCCCCGCTAGGTTCAAGGACTCTCACACTTACACTGATGATGTGCTCAGATGTGCACAGATGTTACCGTGCCTGAGACTGTGATCTGTTAGCATTAGTGGCACTCTGTGTTACTAATTCATATAGACAGCTGGGGACAGTAGGAGCAGGTCCCTGGTGCTTTACCCACTTCCAGACATCCAGCATGCAATCGTCTTATACAGCCGGAGCAAGCGAAAGTAGGTGATAGTACAACAAAAGAAGAAGGCATCTCTTACAGCGCATAAATGAGAAAGCAGAGGACACTTTTATCCTCATAGTTCCACTGAGATGCAAGCAAGTCGACATGGGAATATGCAGAAACAAAAGGGGTCAAAGGTCAACATTGAGAGAAAAACACTTTTTTCTCTGTAACTCTGTAAAAGCGCCAAACATGATAACTTGAAACCACCTTAAGCTCAAAGATAGAAACCATCAGAGGTCTCACGCTGAGCCTTTTCCGAAATAATCATGGTGTATGTTGAAGCAGCATCCATACGCTGCAGACTGCAGGAATGAAGGCCAGTTACTGATATACAATTAATGCAACTTGGCAGCAGAGCAGATCGTTGTCTCGGGTCAATCTCTTCCTCTTCCCCTCCTTCATACACACACACACACACACACACACACACAGGCAAGAAATAGGCAGGAGAAATATCGATAAAAGTCATTGCCATGTCGCAACGTATTCTCCCTTTGCTCTCTTCATGTTGACAGACTCCTCCTCTCTCCTTCTCTCTCCTGCAGGCTGTCCTAATTCATACATCCTCCGAAGGCACCATCAAAGTGCTACCTGCTTTATAAGACCTCTTTCCTCGGCTTTACTCATTCATTTTACCCCCAAGTGTGAGTGTGATTGTGGAGTCTGAGTAACAGTCCAGAAATTAATCTTATCCCAGATGATGAGGCTTACAGTGTTCTGTTTTCATGTGTGTCTCTTCTTCAGCGTAGATGGCCTTTTTTGTACAAACCTCTGTGTGGGGAAAATTACCCAAAAGTTAATTACACAACAGCTTCACTGCATGCATGTAAAAGGGGAAGTGCACCAATTGTGCACATTGAAGTCTATTTACAGGTCTTAGAGATTACAACTACATATAGAATAGCTTTTATTTAAAATTGTATAAATCACCTCAAGTGACGTCATTTGAGTCAGCATCAGCCGGGGTTTAAAGAAAGACAGATGTGAACTTGTCATCTGTGCTTGGAGCTAGCAACTCAACGTCTCTATAAACAGATATTTCCATTTAAATGTTGAATCTGTAGGCAAGAGACAAGCTTTCCGGTTTAGTGCGAATAACATTGACCAGTCACATTTGACTTTGGATGGCATGTGGAGAGCAAAAGAGGTGGTAAACATTAGCCAAATTGCTATTAGAACCCATCAGCTATCGTCTGATAGCAATTAAACTGCTCTCTATAAACACTTATCAGCATATTCGTGAAGATTACAATATGCGCGGCCGGGGTCTCTGTAGTAGAGTGGGTCGTTTTTCAATCGGAAGGTTGAGGGTTCGATCCCTGACTGCTGCAATCACATCTCAAAGTGTCCTTGGGCAGGACACTGAACCCCAAATTGCTCCCAAAGGCACAGCCATCGAGTATGAATGGGCATAGATACTGACTGGAGATTGCCACTTAGGCCTTTGCCATCAGTGTGACATGTAGTGTAAAAGTCAGAGAGGTCAGAAGACAAGAAAAGCGCTATATAGATGCAATCCATTTACCATACAGTCTAGTCTTACAGTCTAGTTGTAGACATCATTTCTATATTCCAATTCCATTTTCCTGTGTGAAGTTGCAGTGGGACTGTAAACAATGGCCAACAGAAAAAAGAAGTATTTTCTTTCAACTTTAAAGGCTCAAATCAAAGCGTGTTTTCTCTTTGCTGCTTTTAATCTGAAAATATCAGATTCAGCACCACGGACAGCTCCAGTCTGAATCGTGCCAAATACATAAAGGAAAGAAGGATTTCTTTTTCCTCTGCGTATTTTATTAGGTCACACTTAGGCTACCAGGAGCATATTAGGCTTCCGCGTGTGAATGTTGGTCTTTGAACGCCTACAAAAACACATTTCCTCTCCAAATCAATAATCCAATATGTTCAGTCAGAGATAACAGATCATCAGGCGATAGGTGCTACGTGGTACCATAAGGCGCCTCCGTCACGCCTGGCTCACACATTTCAAGTAAAGAGAGGCCCCGCCAAAAAGCCTCTCCGGGGTCTGCCAATCACCTCTGGTAATGATGATACCGGAGACAAATGAAGGCAATAACTAGCAATGGGATTAGACCTCTTATAAAAGTGTGAAAGAGGGAGATTTGGGACATTTGTCTCCTCCACTTCAGGGCCATCATGGCAGTGCAGAGCGGGTGACAGCGAGTGTTTAATGGGACAGATTTAGCTGATGTAGTCATAGTGTTTTTAGTGTTTATGCTTATTTAATGTGTCTCTAGGAAACATGAACCAGACTGAAAATGTAAAATGTTGAGCTTGAGGTTTTGGATAATATTTTGGTCAACCTTTTGAATCACAATAAAAGCTACTGTCACTCTCACTCTCAACGCTGTCTGTAGTGTATATTGCCTTTACAATTGCTCCATCCCTGGTGTTTATTTTGTATCATTTATCTTTTTACTGATTTGTATTCACTGTTTTTACATTTTATTGCTTTTTCTTGCAAAATTGCATCTACTGTTGTCCCTTATTGTTCTTATTTTCCGTCTGTTTGTTCCTATGTGAAGTGCTTAGGGCTGCACATTTGTGTGTAGAAATAAAATTGAGTTTGATTAGGGTTTTTTGTCCAAGAAATCCACAGAAAACTTTGAATTGTGTTTGATTTTAATGCACTTTATTAAAAGGTTTTCACCCAAACCTTTTACCTAAACTGATGCCACTGAAATCCATTTAAACCGCAGCATTTATATATTTTTCCATTTGTGGAAGCTTATTGTCTCTCTCTGGATGAAAGTCACTTAACACATCTGACATATCTAATATGTCCTCAGCTTTTTTGAAATGAACCTTCCTTTCTAATAGTCAGCCTATTTTAGCTTCATGTGATTTGTTCTTTCTGTGCCGCCTGTTACCTGCAGGAGAAATCAAACACTCCGGAGCATCTTTAATAGAACCATGTGCTCATGGAGGTGTGCTATCACACCTTCAGATACACATTTCCACCTTGTTTCATTTGAGTCTTTCACATATCATCTCTTACTGCAGTGAACATTATTCACGTTTCTGAAACCGGATGGTTAATTGTTAGAGTGAACAAAATAATGAGGGTGTTTTTAAGCGCCTGATTTGTATGATATATATTTAATATAGCGCACTGTGCTAATTTCCTTTCACACTACATTTTGCTTCTGTAGCATTAAATCTGTTTTAAAAGCTTTATTACAACAAATTGCAATGAAAGCTGGTGTAATAAGGACTGGCGAGTGAATAAATACAGAACTGCATATTAATGTGCACCTTCTTGTCCCTCTTCGTGCACTAAGGAAAACATCTTATTGCAGCTTAATGCGTTTCATAAAAGAACGCATCAAGGCTTTGTCAACAAATAACCTGGGTCATCAAACAGAAGCCAACTGCACATCTATTAAGGCTAATCATGGGGAATAGATGGACATTGGGGTCTGCGGAGAGCTGAGATTAAACCCAGCAGGCAGCAGAGACAAACAATACGTGGAACTGCAGCTAATATGCAGAGAAAAACAAAACAGAAGCAATATTATTTTTCCACTGATCACTCGCTCATATCTGTACGTGACCGCTGACGCTTTCAGATGATGAACTTATTTGCGCAGACGAGCTGTTTATAACACAGGTACACTATGTCCTGCCTTCAGATAAAGAAGTCAGGCGTGCATTGTCAATCCATTTCTTTGTGGAGGAAAGTTTGCGTTTCACGTGATGTTATGAAAGCAATATATTTAGGACGCCATTTGCATGCTATTTCGGGTAAGCCGTCCACCAACTGCTGTTCCCTTTCAAACTCACTCAAAGATTACAGGAAATATGGAGCAAGCTTTTAAATGAGATTCATCTTCTTTTGAAGGGAACGAAACTCGAGGGACGGAGTTTTGAAGCGGTAAAGACCATAAACCAAAACAGACGGGAGGGAAATGTAATGTGGACGGTCCAAAGCGGACTCGTAGATCTGCCAGCTGCATTTTGCCCTTTTGGTGTTATTGTTGGTCTGAACTTTAAAAGAGCGTTAAATCCGGTGATTGAATGTTACAGTGTGGGCATAATTGTGTCATTGTGGTAGACGAAAAGCTCTCCTGTAGGCTAATGTGCCCGTGAATGCCGCCCCGCTCCTCTTTAGATGGAAGCCAGTAGGCCTAATTGGCTACATGCAGCCTAATCACGCTGGCCGGATCGTCTTGCTTAACATTTTATCCCCATCCTTGTATCAATTTTCAGCTAAATTAGCCTGGTACACCAGAGATGTGGTGCGGGGGGGGGGAGGAAGGGGGTGCTCACTTCACCGTCACAGTGTTTGCAGTCTGCACAGTGAAGGCTGCACAGTATGTCAGTCAGAGGCACCTGAGTTGCTTGTCGTATATATGTCAGAGGTTTACGGTAGTCCTGCTTTATTTTAGTAGCATATTCAGAGAGGTTATACCGCCCCCTATAGGCCAGGCCCGTCGTGATATACAGCAAATCCCTGGGCCAGGAGTTTTTAGGGGGGTAATATAATACTTCGAGGACCCCTCTACATATTGTATATGCATGGGGGGACATTGCAATGAAGTAAGTCGTGACATTTTACATGCAGATTAGCAAAAGCTGGGAAAATATGGCTTTGGGGTAGAAAAGACTCAATATTATCTTTTAAATGATCCTGCAAAAATTCAATAAAACTTTAATGAAAACAAGGTCAAATGACACTTGAACAGAATTACTATTATAATAAAGCAGCTTTGACCTCTTCTAAATAATTAGTCTCAGATCACAGCATGATAAATTGTCCAATATTTTGCTGCTATTTCAGATCATTTGCCTTTAACTGGGAAAAGCTTTGGGCAAGGCTTCTAACGTGACATCATTGTACGAGCTCTAAAACTGTTTCAGTCAGGTTTCACTATGTGCATGTACACAGTATAGGATTAGGGATGTCTTTGATCTAATATAAGTTGCAGCCCTTTTTCACAATTCACATCTCAGTTGTCTGAAGGCATAAAAGTCCTTTCCTAATTTGTCTTTTGTTTACATCCCTCTGCAGGCGCCCAAAGCTTCATTTTTGCTGTCATTGATTTAGCATCGAACCGTGGAGCTGCAGACTGAAGACTGAAGACAGCAGCAGCAGCAGAACAATGCAGGCAGTGAAGTCTTTTATCAGAGCAGAGTAGAAGTGTACTCAAACTAAAGTACAGAGTATAAAAGCACCTTAAAGGGGTGTAGCTGGTGGAGGGAGTGATAAAAAAAAAAGAATGAGAGGAGAAGGAACTGTGGGCTGACGAGTAGAAAGAAAAGTCGCCTTGGCTGTGGGCAGATGCTGGCTGCACTGCCAGCTGGTGGGGGGTGGGCCCACCTGTCTCTGGCTCTCCCCGTCTCCCTCTCCTCCCTCTGCTGTGGAGAAAGCGACAGATGGAGTCCGGAGGTTCTGCTCTGGTCCCGGCGCTGCTTCTTCATTCTGTCCAGCTTCCCACCTGCCCCGGCCTGAGGGCCCCGTGCCAGGGGAACATGGGGACGGCGCCCGGCGCCCAGCACCCGGCTCTGCATCGCCACAAGGGTCAATTGCTTACAGAGAGGGGGTCGCACCTCCGCCTCTTCCTCCCACAAACCCTCTGCTACCTCCCCGTGGATGTAAGCAACAACTGCATCTTCGCTTTGAAGTCCTGTCTGAGCGGAGGCAGTTTTTTATGCAGACAAAACATGCCCTCTCAAGGTCTCTCTGGATGCCGGCTTTGAAATCATCAAGACCGGAGGCTTCATGTAAGGAGCTCGTTTTTCAATGAGACAGAGAGGGAGAGGTGCCAAATTGGATATGTTGTCCATATTGATGTGCCGCTGTATTATCCCCAGGGAGTGCTTTGGATGTGTCATGATGCATGCGGACTGTGTGACAGCACGATAAGGAGAGAATCCTGATGCACGGTTGAGGTCAGAGGGTCACATCAAAACACAGTACTGAAGTCCATCATGGAGTCGCTTTGTGACCTTTATGTCACTGGTTTTGTGATAAATCAATGCATGAGGTCTCTGAAGAAGCTGGGGGAGCTCATTAGGGATCCTTTAAGGTTTGAGCCACGCACAACACAACTTCTACCAGACCTGCGATTAACCTTGTGGTTTGTCGCAAAACACACAGCTTTCATTTACTCCAGACTCATACCTGTTCTCTACTATCTCTCTGCAGATCCACAAACTCTCCCCTGCTTGGGTTTCACTAGAATCAGCCTTTACATTCGTGGGCGTCTATTTCATTTACAGTAAGCTGAATTATGACTAAAATCCTCTCTCTTAAAGTAACTGGGCTGTTTCTCCTACCAGCAGCCCACGCTGCTCCCAGAGGAACCTTTAGAGCACATTAATGGATTCCCTGCCATTCAGGAAGAAAGTTATGGCTTCAGCAAAAGCTTCCTTTTAGTGACTAATATATCAGACAGAATCCCATGGTACTTAGTGATATTTAAATAACAGTTAATATGATGTTTTAAGACAGTGGCCTCCTTCAGAGTGGACCATTCAAATAGAGCTAGCCAAAATCCTTGACAACTCTCTGATGAGCTGCAGGGCATCCTGGGAGGCCAGTCTTTACTCAGAGTAGAAAGTTAAATGTATCTTAAATTGGCTTTTTTTAAAGCTTTATTGCATTGTTTTTGTACACTAATTTAATGTAAACGATTTTCCCACCACACAAATAATGAAATTAGTTTCCTACTGGCCCAAAGAACAGCAGTAAAACAATACTGAAAATGAGGGATGTGTTAAAGCAGTCAGTGGAACAGTTTGGTATTATCTCGACCGACAAAGCTTCTCAATTATCAACAAACATGAAATGAATCTAAAGAGACCAATTTTCGCCAAATAATCAAGCCATTATCATTCATGACTCAATCACAGTGGAAATTACCAAGTCCCTGCCTGTGCCCAGCAGCGGGGAAGAGAAAAGAGCAGACATATGAGGAAACAAAGGGATGATAATAGAGCTCAAACCAGTTTGTGGCTCCAGTGGGACCGGTGTTCATATGCGTCACTGGGGTTTGCCGAGATATGGGCGCTCTGCCATACCCGAGCCTGATTGAGTGCAAATTAAATCTTGTTTCTTCATTTGAATTAGAGCAGAGAACAAGCGAAAAACAACCAACAAACTATTTGGAGGCAATATCTGTAAAGGAAATCACATCAGGAGACCTCTCAAGGGACCCCAAGTTTCCTCTTTTGTGAGAGCAAGTTTTTTATCACAATTACAAATTAGTTAAATCTTGTTTCAATTTGTCCCAAATATAAAGTCGAGAAAGGTGCATTTGGAAGTTTTGGTGAAGGATTATATCAGACTATCCCCCTAAAAGGAGCATTCCGAAAAACGGGAAGGGTTGTATGCAACACAGAAGTTCCTAATACCTGCAGTTCCTCGAATGGCCACTTGAGGCTGGCTCCAAAAGTGAGTCAATCCCCGTAGACGCCCATGTTATAATGCCCGACTTCACAACAGAATTCCACTTGTTTACAGACTGATACTATAGATACATATGTATATATATATATATATATATATATATATATATAAATGTACAACTGTGTGAGGGTTGGAATTTTATAGAACTTGCTCATTAAAATGTCATCAAGGCTTAAAGTTAGGCGCTTGGCTGCATTGAGTAACATGTGGTGTTAGCCATTAGCTGTATGCTAGGAGTCACTTCAGCGAATTTGCTTAACAAATTTGTGCTTTTGGCTGAGTTATGATGTTGGTGCCTTCAGGAGAATTTTTGCAAGCAAATATTAGACATATGGCTCGCTGTCCGCTTAATTATAAAGCAACAAACAGAACAGAAAGACGTCTTTGCTCCAGGGTTTCAGTGAATGAAACATTATGTCATTTAAATGTTTTTTGGCTTGTTAGCATAGCGTGTTAATTAGCTAATAAGCAAGCTTATATGTTAGCCTTGTATAACTTACCTTTGCTAACTGCTCCTCTCCAGCTCCACCCTTCTAACCAAATAGTGACTTCGGTGGTTGCCAGCATCAGGCTTCAGATCTTTTCAGGAAAAGATGGGTGATGTCTCTGTGGTAATACCAACGTTTTGGATGCAGTCTATGGAACAAAATGGAGATGATTGTCAGCAGATGGAGAACTGAGTCCTAAATATGGAAAAGGTCCTGCATGTCCATCCAATCAGATTTTCAGCAGCCAGATTTCAGAAGACAAATATAACATTTCTTTCTTCTGTTTCATTTCAGTTTTGGAAAAATGGTCAATACCACTCTCACACTGTATCTGTTCGTCGAAGCAGCTGTCGGGAATTTTCATTTTCTGTTGATTTTGCAGCCCCTGTGGACAAGAGGTACATCTTATCTCTTTGCTGATCCTATCCTGTATATGCGAGAAAAAGAAAAAGACATCAGTGTTAAATAGAGTCTGTTTCATATCCAGATAAAAACTCCTCACTGTACGTTCAAACAGGCTTTAAGGTCACACCCAGAGACCCGTTAAGCATTTCTTAGCTATCAGCAGAAACTTTGCTGTGGAAAAAACAAATAGACACGTAGCTTCTTGTTTTACTGTAATAAGAAGAGACTATTTCTTCTTGAAGTCTTCTCACGTGGCATAAGCTTCACTGTAAGGCGGACTGATGTCGTCAGTTTGTCCCAAGAGGTTGTTGATGTTCTGATGCAGTTTTTGGTTTTGACGATGGCGTATGAAAATGCCATTTGCATAGTTTGTAATGTGGTTGGTGGTGTGAGGATATAGTTTGCGGTGTGGTCGGAGGTGTGAGGCTTTGACGTTTGCATAGTTCTTGGTGTAGTTTGGTTGGTGTAAGAACGTGTTGGTTGGACAGTTTGTGGTATGGTTGGTTGGTGGTGAAAGGAACTGTTGTTGGATAGTTTTTGGTGTGCTTGGCAATGTAAGAATTTGCTATTTGGACAAGTTGTGTTTGGTTGGTTGGTGGTATGAGAATATGTTGTTTGGATAGTTGGTGGTGGGAGGATATGTTTGGATAGTTGGTGGTGTGGTTGGTGGTGGGAGGATATGTTGCTTGGATAGTTGGTGGTGGGAGGATATCTTTGGATAGTTGGTGGTGCGTTTGGTGGTGGGAGGTTATGTTTGGATAGTTGTTGGTGTGGTTAATTGGTGGTATAAAAGTATGTTGTTTGGATAGTTGGTGGTGGGAGGATATGTTTGGATAGTTGGTGGTGTGGTTGGTGGTGGGAGGATATGTTGCTTGGATAGTTGGTGGTGGGAGGATATCTTTGGATAGTTGGTGGTGCGTTTGGTGGTGGGAGGTTATGTTTGGATAGTTGTTGGTGTGGTTGGTTGGTGGTATTAGAGTATGTTGTTTGGATAGTTGGTGGTGGGTCGGATATGTTTGGATAGTTGGTGTTGCGGTTGGTTGGTGGTATGAGAGTATGTTGTTTGGATAGTTGGTGGTGCAGTTGGTTGGTGGTATGGGAATATGTTGTTTGGCTAGTTGATGGTGCGGTTGGTGGAGGGAGGATATGTTGTTTGGATAGTTGGTGGTGCGGTTGGTTGGTGGTATGGGAATATGTTGTTTGGCTAGTTGATGGTGCGGTTGGTGGAGGGAGGATATGTTGTTTGGATAGTTGGTGGTGCAGTTGGTGGTGTGAGAATATGTTGTTTGGATAGCGTGTGGATGGACTCTGGTTGCTGGTGTCAGCGTGGCTCTAATCAGCTGTTGGCAGGCGGATGAGCGGGCGGTCTCTCCCCGCGGCGGCACCCCAGGTCGAAAGCCGGTTTGAAGTTTAATGATGCCAGCTGCCAGCTCCGCCAGGCTGTGAGCGCTAACGAGCTGGCACTGGTGGCGGACTGGGCCACGGCGGCAGCACCTGGAAATGTAGCACACGTTTCAGAGAGGCGGGGCTCCGCCGGGGCTGTTGAGGGGCCTGCTGGAGACCCAGGACAGCACCAAGAGGCCCGCATCTCTTTGAAGAGCGCCCCAATTTCCATATTTCATTACGCACTGCTGACTGACAAGGCCCAGCCAGATGTTCTATTTTCAGCTATTTAAATTTTGACCTGCTTTCCTAGCATGGATGCAAAAAGAAAAAAAAAACAGATTTCATCAAAACACAGATGCCAAGGATGATGGGAAGTGAATCTGCTAGTTTTTGTTCACGCTCCTCAAGTCTTTCCATCCACTTTGAGAGAATATCACACTTTAAATGTTGCTCTTTAACGTACATATCCTTTTAACAATCTATCCTGAGGCGTTCACTGTCTTGCTCAAGGACTTTTAACACGACGCACTGGTTGTTTCAGGGATCAAACCTGAGACCTTGTATTTATGAAACAACCTCTAACCATCCAGCCGGCCCGGTGCTGAATTGGCTCCAAAGTGAGTGATGCATGCTCTGAAACAGCACATAAAGCGTGCTCGCACAGCTCCTCTGTCCCTGAGATATCGGGGATGATTAATTCCTTTGGTATTCATGTTGAAACGGCTGTTAGATTGCAGCGTCCTTACTCAATCCCTCATGCAAAAATACATCGACAACCCTGACCTTTTTGTGCATCTGCTGCAAATGGCACTTTGTCATCCTGAGTGAGCAAGCTCAAGGATCAATGTGGTTCTGTTGGAATAAAACTTCTACGACGCACTTTCTCTCTCCTTGCAGGCTGTGTGGAGGAGTGTGTCCGTTTCTGTGCTTCAGGAAAGTAAAAATCTAGAATGAGGAAGAATAAAGAAGAGAGAGAAAACGAGTGGAGAGCAGCGTAGAGTTGAACACCAAATGGCAGAAAATTAAAGGCGCCCTCTCTGCGAGAATCAGAGGGAGAAAGGCTTTCACTCATTACCCAACTGAGCTCACAGCAGGGGAGGGAAAGCAGTTTATTCCTTCAGTAATGCATCTGTGAGTGTTTACGTCTGTGTATGTCTGTCTGAGTGGAAATAAAGAGGTAATTGAGATGTAACTAAGGCATTAAACAGGCAGTATTGACACAGAGATAAAAGGGGATGAAAGCTATCTGTGTGTTTTTCCCGATGGGTTCAGAATGGTCATTTGATTCTGCTCAAGAAATATCTGTGCAGTAAACTGCAGACTTTGTGTTTAATGGAGAAAGCACATGTTAAAGGAAGTTATAGAGGGGAAACACGGGTTAAAAAAAAAAAGATACGGGGACATAATCGATAAGTGTTTAGTGACAAGAGGAGCTGTAAACTGGAGGAGATATCGCTAACAGCCAAGATTATGTGATAACATGATAACTCTGCATCTATGGTAAGCCCTTTCCGCCTTTAGGAGCAATAACACAGATATAGATATCAACAATTGCTTTATGACCAGTAATAACTTTGACCAGTAGCAATTCTAATAAAACTGTATCAATGGTTGATTTCAAAATGTTGATTTCTTTAGTTGAAACATTCATTGAAGATATCTTTAACTTAATTTCAACTGGAATTTTGGTCAAATAATCAAGCCATTTTCATTCATGACTCAATCACAGTGGACATTACCAAGTCTCTGCTTGTGCTCGGCAGCAGGAGAGAGAAAAGAGCGGATATGTGAAGGAACAGAGGAATCATAATATAGCTCAAACCAGTTTGTGGCTCAGGTGGGACCAGTGTTCGATGGGGTTTGGTGAGATATGGGCGCTCTGCCATACCCGAGACAGGTTGAGTGCAAATTAAATCTTTGTTCATCATTTGAATGGAAGGCATATTGGGGGAAAAAACAATCTATTTGGAGGCAATATCTGCAAAGGAAAGCACATCAGGAGAGCATTCAGGGACCTCGTGTTTCCTTTGGTGAGGAACATCTCACTTGTTATGACAACAAGAAAAAAGTAGCATCCTATCAGTGTGCTATTGAGATAATGTTGTGTAAACTGGTCAAGGACAAAGCAAGCTGCAAGCAACCTCTAGAGCTGAGAAATGAAGCCAAGGCAGAAATGTTAAAAACTGCAGTCCCTCAAACGGCCACTTGAGGCCGTTCCTTAAGCCAGAAGTGTGCTAGATTTTACATCAGCTAATTCAGTCACTTGAGATAGATTTGATATCAACTGAGATAACTATGATTCCTTTTATAACTAGTCAGAATGTAATTTTGGATCGTAAAAAGCCAAAATATGGATTGTGGATATCTTCAATGACATATGAAAAATGTATGTAAGAATTCGGCCTGCATATTCTTAATAGTTTGTTAACACGTTTGCCGTATCAGTAATGCATTTGTTGGAATTACATTTCCACTTGTCACATTTCTTCTTCAACATATAAAATCAGTTGTAGATATCTGTACTTGTTATTTTTAAATGTGAGAGAGGAATAAATCACATATTTTTCTATAATATATATTTGTACCATTTTAAAACTCTTTTACAAATATATTGAAATAGTAGTTTAACTTGTCAGAAGACATGTTGAATTTCCACGAGCGCAAGCTAAATCAGTACTAGTAAGCTTTTCTGATTAAATGTTAAAAGTTTGTCTACATCCAAAGGTTTCAATGGAGAGTTTAACATCTGTGATTTGTTCTCAAAAGAATCTATTTTAAGGTTTTTCCAAAACACTTCTTCTTATGAGTGAGGGATGAATTGAAATAAAATCCACTTACATTTAATCATGCTTTAATTATCTTTGCAAAATTGTAGTTATTTGTTTTGGACGCAGCTGCACTGTGGTGCAGTGGTCAGCGGTGTAGCCTCACAGCTAGAATGTTTCTAGTTTGAATCCTGGTTCGGATGTAGTGGGCCTTTCTCTGTGGAGTTTGCATGTTCTCCCCGTGCATGTGTGGGTTCTCTCCAGGTACTCCGGCTTCCTCCCACAGTCCAAAGACATGTGGTGTGTCCGAAACCGCATACTATCATACTAATCATACTAATCATACTAACCGTGACATAAAATTAAGTATGTCATGCGTTCCCATCTCATAGTATGCGATTTTGTGTATGCGAGAAATGCCCGGTTGTATACTAGATCGGCCCGGATGTTTGAGTATGAGACGGGAGCTCACTGGTTGTACTCAACCGCCCCAAAATGCATTGCGGCTATTCAGCTTCTACTATGGCGGAGATGGACCGGAGATCAGACCGGACATACGTAAACGATTAAGTCACGTGATACAGAGAAGACGGCTCTGAGTATGATGCCAACGGCATCCTAATAGTCAGGTTAGTAGGCAGTATGCAGTGCATACTGTTTGAGTTTGTTGTAGGCAGTACGTTAGCATGCGGTTTCGGACACAGCCATGCTTGTTGGGTTAATAGGTGAATCTAAATTGGCCATAGGTGTGAGAGTGAGCGTGAAAGGTTGAAGGTGAAAAGTTGTCTGTCTCTATGTGTCAGCCTGGTGGTTGACTAGCGATCAGTCCAGGGTGTACCCCGCCTCTCTCTGAACAGGATAAGCGGTATAGATGATGGATGGATGAACTAGTACGATAGACAAAGTTAGCAATAGTTAGTGAAGACAGTGGAGCATATAGTTGTTGGACCCCAAAAAAAGGAGTCAATATGGACTTACATTCACCAGATGGCCAGAACTCAAAATGAATGATACTATGGCTCAGTATCTGTTAGATGCATAAACAGCCAGCACTTTGCTAACACATTAACCACCAGACCTTGACATTGGGGATTAATGGTTTGCTTTTAGCTTGTCACCAAGAAGGCAAAAAAAGAAACATTAAATAAGGTTTAAAACTTCTCATAAGTATAAAGTCAGTGATATCACTTCTGTGGGGGAATAAACGCTGCCAAAGAAAAAGAAAGCTGTAGATTACTTTCCTGGCAGGGATGGTTTCATAAATGATTAAAATGTAGTAATTTCAGCCAGCAAAATGTCATCTGTATTTCTGCATAATCTTCACTGCTGAACTGCTTCAACAAAAATACTCCGGATAATACTTTAAAAGATAACACAGGCCTCTAACTGCTGCTGACATGCTGAACTTGGTCAACTTTGCATTAGCTTTAAGAACACTTCATGTTTGTTACATGGAGGTAAAATCACATATTCCATATTGTGCATGAAAACAGTAAAAAAAAAAGAGTTTTTTCCAGATGAACAATACTTCAAACTGAGATATATATGCGTGTACATGGGTGTATGTTGACACAAGTATATAAAGTTTATTAATCACTCCTTCTCTTGCACACACTTTGAAACTCACAGTCTCTATGAAGCTGCTTTAGTAAGGACTTTGTTGGTATTAACGGTGCAGGATTTTCTGCCCTCCCTGTGTTACTGGACTGCCTGACCTATGGCATGACCTTAAGAAGACAATTTGCAGCAGTAGCAATCGCCACGCGCCTCGCCTCACATTATTTTCCCTCATTATTTTTTCAATGTTACCTTTGCAGTGGGGCAGAAAAGGGCTGGATTCAAGTCAGGGGTCAGAGGTCAGGAGGAAGAGGGTAAAGATGCAGGTCAGATTGGCTCCACAGTTGTGTTCAGCCAGTGTCCTCTGAGAATTCACCGCCATGAAGCCATTTGAACTCTGAACCCTCCAGCTGTCTGTCAAAAGCTGACCGTCAGCTGTGACTGTTACTAGTGGCGATTAGGAAAGCTCCTCAGCTAGCAGGAAAGAGTAGAGAGTTTATACAGAGCTTTAATGTTGGACAACAAAATACTAAACAGGAAAATCTGATTTCTCTGTATAGTGAAGATTGTTCTTTGCACCATACAAAAAGAAGACAACCATTAGTCTTTGTATTGCCAATTTAAAGTTTGTCATTTTGTTTTTGGGAGCCTGATGTGACCATATTTGGACGAGAGGGTGGATATGCAATTTTAAGTCTCTATCCTGGTTGACAGGTAGCAACTTGTAATTAAGTTAACAAATCATCTGAGAAGAAGAGTAATTTTTTCATGTGTTTCCATACCATCAGACACCTTTTTGCAACCAGAGGAGTCACCCCCTGCTGGCCATTAGCAAGAATGCATCTTTAAAGGAGCAATTTTCTCCTGGAAAAAGCCTCTGTCAGTCAAAGCTGGTGTTGTCTGTAATCCATAGAAGTAATAATTGAATGAAACTGGCGCCATAGCTGTGGACAAAGTTGTACAAACAGCTTGTGGTTTCGCCTATTCTACATTCCTACAACACCCAGCGTCCATTGCGCCCCTCCCTCTGTAAAGAATGGCGCAGCAAGAGACGCTGGAGTGAAGTACTAACATTGCGCTGCAGGCAATGGCTCAGAGCGGTACAGAATCTGAAATACGACGAGAATATACCGGTGAATCGTCTAAAGAATCTTCAGGTCTGCAGTCTGCATTTCAAACCTGATAATTTTGAACGAGACATGACATCAGAGGCGGGCATCCTAGATTTAGGTAGTGTAGTTTAGCAAGCTCCCTGGCCTCCGCCAAATGACTCGATTTACGTAGTCTGGCGGAGGTTTTCCAGGGCCTATTGGAGAAGCAGAAAGCATCCTCCAAAGGCACAGAGCCAAATTGCATTTTTTTTCTACCATAATGGCATTAGTTCCCCGTAATAGCATGATAGGACTGAGGTTAAAAAAATCGGCTTACTAGCCGTTAAGGCACTTCAGCATTGACTTCACTTTTTTAACCAGGAGGAACTGTCCATTTAATATGAAGGTCAACGGTCTATTTTAGTGACTAAATACTTTGTGTTCTACTAAGCAAATGTTGGCATGATAGTGCAGCCTCCCGGAGCAGCTTGAGTCTTGTGGATTGTAATCATTCATGACAAATAAACTATTCAGGTTCAGGCATTTTATTTTTTCAGATGTAGAAATATTGAGTAACAAAATCACTGATGAAAAACACAAGTCTCATGAAGTTTAGAAACTGTATAAATTCCCTGATTTTAAGAAAGATCCTCAGTGCTGTAAAAATCCTGATTAGTGATGGTTAACCAGTTGTTACTGATATTAATGCACTAAATTCAGAAAACCTGAAAATTCACTTACTGCTTTTGGCATTTTATGACGAATTTGGCTTAGTTAATTAAAATAATTATTCACATTGATATACAGTATTAAATAGCAAGTATACACTGGCAGCAGGAAAAAAAGGTGCTCTTGATCTGAGAGGTGATTCATTACTTAATTTTTATTCTCCCTTCAGCAATCAACTATGCTTGCTGTCCATTAAACTGAAAATCACAAGTCACATCAAGAAATAAATGACATAAATGATGAATAAATAAATGGAAAATAAAGATACTTTTGCAACATTTGAATTATTGGAAAATGAAGCAGTTACATACTGTGCCAGCAGTTAATTTTCATTCCCCCAGGTGAAAAAAATCCAGTGATGGAGAAGGTGGAGATTCAGACGTGGGCTTCTATTCAAACATGAAGGTCTCCTTGACATTTTCTGCACTGAGTTTGCTGCTCATCCTTGTCGCATTTCTCAGAGCAGCATATGGGACAGCACGACCTGTTGACATTTACAAACTCATCTGGATGAGAGCGATGGCATTCTATAAGGCGTTAACACCCACACGTGTCTCACTATAGGGTCTTGTTTCCACTGCTCAGAGTTACATATGAACATGTTATTGCTTTAAACAAACATAAGTCAACCTTTACAGGGAGATACCAGGTTATGTCAGTCCTCCTTTTGAAGTGTGTGTGACTGTAGCATCTTTTCTGCAGATGCGAAGAGTGGCTGGTAGGCCGCATAAACTGGAGTAAATACTGATGAGGATTCATCACCACATTGTCTGGACTGCTACAGCTGCCACCAGAGGGACCCCACAGCTCAAATGTGACAAGGTTAAAGTCTACCCCTGCTATACCGATAAGTCTCTGGACAACAGCCAAGAATAGTGTGCCACATATACAACAGCAGCTGGGTTAAGGCAGGACGGAGGTGAAATGAGGTGAAAGCAATAAGCCAATATAGTAACAGCCAGGCATGACGTAACTGTAAACAATGTATGGAAGGTTGTCTGGGTGGTAATGCAAATAAAGTATAATAAATATGCATTTAAGTGCCAATACACATTTAAAAAATGACCAAAGATCAACGATATGGAAAGAAAAGGACCCATAAAAAGAACAATGAATGCATCAGGTTCTTTTCTCTGTATGGAGAAGAGATGACTCTCAGTTTATTGAGAACCACTGACAGTGACAAATAAGAGACAGTTTCAAAAAGCTGATGAGATGCAATGGGCAACTTAAATATGACTTTTTGTGCGGATTAGCCTCTGCATCCCTCAGGTTCCCGGAGGTTGTTCACAATGGGGCTGTGAGGATCAGCTCATCTTTGTGCTTTTGGTCCAGCATGTGACGTTTAGAAATCGGGGCCCTGCTTCTTCAGCTTGCTGTACTCCGTGTTAACTGCGTAGAACTGAGATTACAAACACATTTTAGCTGAAGACCAAACATTTAAATTTAAATTTTTGTTTTCACTTTCCTAAACTGTAACATTACTCAGGTTGAAAACATGATTATTATTCAAAATACTTGTATATGAATACTTCAGCATTTGTTTCTTGAAACTCTTCCATCAAATGTGAACAGTTAATGGCTTTACAAGATTTGTTACTACAAGTCGAGAGTTAACCAGATTATGTCGTTTGATTAATCCAACTGTTAGACTAATCCATGGCTCAGCACAAGTCTGGCAAAATCCTACACCATGATCCCTGAATGAAACCACCAACTCTCATCAGCAATAAGAAATACAGTGTAAATTGAAGAATTTTCTAAGAGGGGACTAAGGCACACCTTGTACTGATCAGTTGGGCCCAACTTGTTCCAGGGCTCTGGGTTGTTCTTGCGATCCCAGCTGCAGAGGGGGAAAAAATGGGTGCACATTGTTGGATTTAATCAACAAAGACAAAACTGTCAGCTCTTTCCCCATTTCTCATCTTCAATTCACATTAGATGTGATGCTAATATGTACCCCGCTACCCGCTACCCACCCACTCACTCACTTGCCATATTGGAAAAGGGAAGAAATGATTAGATACAAGAAGTTTTCTGTGTCATGATTGAAGTCCTTACCAGACGTCAGGGTTTCTCAAGCCCAGACGAGCGAGGTACATCATGGACATGGTTGCCCCTCCTCCAATGAAGACCAAAAGGGGGATCAGCTGTGAATGACAGACGGATGATTAAAATGAAAATATACTCAACAGGAAAACAGTCACAGCTCAAGGAAGTATTATATAAGTAATCACAGACTGCTGAGAGAATATATATACTTAAAACGCTGCACTACTGGACCAGCCAAGGCATAAAGGCCTTTAAAAGTGACATTGAATTTAACTGTAATGTAATATTTGATATTACATCATTGCCTCTACCTCTTTGCCCTTGTGACCGACTGCTGTCGTGTTAAGATTGGCCTGTTTAACCCCATTATTTAGTTCCTTTAAAACGTTCACTAGGTCACCACATCTTGACCAAGTTAACTTATTCAAGTGAAATAAAAAGTTGTAGAGAAATAACATATGTGGCCTCCATTTAATGAAGTTTTATTGAAAGTAAACATCTCGAAATGCTACTTGCTAACGCTACCTAGCCAGCTAACTTGCTAACTAGCTGCATCTAATGCTATTTTCAGCACTGAAGACCCTCTCCTGGGCTCAATATCAGCTGCTATCGTACAGGGTGAAGCTGTGACCCGATTTGACTCCAAAGCATCAATTGCTTAAAGTCTTTTTGCTCGTGGTGGAGTAAATTGTATCAATATATAATTGCTATAGAATAAATTAAAACAGCGAAACATCCCTCATATTTGACAGAATTCCTCAAAGTCAGTGCGGTCAAAGGCAGAGCACTAGCCTGCTACTAGTAGCAACGCTAACTAGGTAGGCTAAGCTAAGTTAGCTACACCAATTCACAGATGGTCACGTTTAGAAAAACAACTCAGAAATTCATATATATTGGTTAGAACCGGACTTTACTTACAGCTGGGTGGCTTCTTAGTTGTTTGCTGACTGTGGCGAGCATTTTGCTGGTTGTGAAGGCTGACTTATCTCAATTTGTACAGAAATAAACGGATTACCAACAGTCTTGCCAGGACAGTGCGCAATTTAATCTGCGCGATCGGGCCGCGGAAGAAAGGCCAAGGGGGGAAAATAGGATGCTACGCATAATGCCTGATAAACAGCAGAAAAAAAATATTACTATTAATGAAAATATGCATTTTTAAAGTATTTATATCACCCGCTATGTTATTAATGGTAATTAATGTTGTAAAGTTTTCTCAAGATGCTTTTTAGTCGCTTCAGCCTTTTTTTCTTTACAGTATTTTATTCTGGCAACCCTAAAGTGTTAAACAATTCGTTTTTAACCCAAAAAAACAAAAAACAAGCCAAACACCACTACTGAACTCATTCCACTCACTCACAAGGTTACGTTAAATGACAAACAATTATAATGTATAGGATAGCCTAAATTGGATTGTGATTCACATAACATAACTTTGGCTATATATCTGCTCATTATTATAAGGTAGTAACAATAATGTAACATTTATTATCATTTTTACACTTTGAATATAAGGTTATATTATATTCACCATGTGCAATAATACATTTCTATATCTGTCCGGCTATATTATGTTCATTTTGTGCAATAATACATTTCTGGCCAGATTTGTATTTGCATTCATGTTGATATTTATAGAATGTATAATCTTGTACAATATCTTTGCTTATTTATTAGTACCATGTGCAGTATCAGGAGAAATTTTTCTTATTAATTCATAATCTTGTGCAGTAGAAGTTCTTACTTAGTCATAACTGTCAACTACTGACAATTTAACTGCTACCATTACTACCAGCCTACTTTTGCAGATAACTATTTTAATATTGTTTTCCTTTTAGGCACTGTCTATTTTTGCATTAACCCATACACTTTATATTTTCACTTATTTTCAGTAGTTTTTTGTATTTCTCTAATTTTGTACTATATTTTCAGAGCTATCTGGCAATATAATTTCCTTTGGGATTAATAAAGTTCTATCTTATTTTATTTTTTAGAAATTATAATGACAGTATTTAGTGGAAAAACAGCAGGATTTAACTTATCAATGTCAGTAAGATGATGGAGATAACAGTTTACTGCTCTTGTCTCTTATCAATCCGAGGTGAACTGTCTGTACAACAATGTAACAGCAGGGGGCGCTGTTTATCCATATAGGACGAGAAAAAAACTACATACATCATGGAGAAAGTAAGAAACTTAAAAATGAAAGTCCGGTTTAAGGACCTGTCCCTGAAACTAAAATCAACATTTCACCTGTTTGAGAATGTTCCTTCTCTGCTTCTCCCTCAATAGGTGTCTCATATAGAGTTTGTTATTTCATGCTGTTGACAAGAGAAGCACTTCAGTGTATCCCAACTATTTAAATGGGTTTGAGTAGAATTATTTTAAGCAGCCAACACAGACTTTTCAAAAATACTTTTTATGCCTAAGTTTTTCAAAATCAATAGTAAAAATGTAATCAATGGTAAAACCCTGTTGGTATACTTTCTAATTTAAAAACAAGTTGGCTTAAAGAGTTGCTGGTTGTAATGATTTTCGCTTCTAGCATTAATAAGTGCTGATCAATATTGTGTTTGTTTGCTATTTTACAGCCAACAAGCAGCACCCCCATCAGAGATTAGTATCTCAACCAATCCATTTAAGTCTGTAATAAAGACAAAAGCACCATTTAATATTACAATTTCCCTTTTATGGTAAGCTATTTTCAACTTGTAGAAAATAAAAGTAGAAACCATTCAATGGTAAGTTTGGACATAACACAACAGGCTACATACACCCGATTATATTTTATAAATGACATAATACTTGGCAAATTGTTTGCCAAGATATAACGTACATATGTGATAATTACACATACTCAAGCAACCGTTTGTAAACCAAGCCTTATTTGGTTGAAGTTGATGATTGAAACGCTGGAAATGTATGTCTTAGGCCTTGTTTGGTTCAGTATCCATTCAAGAGGTGAGCTGGTTTCAGAAACAGAAATTTGTCTAAATACAGTGTTTTCCACTTTTTGTCTTTCAGCCAGTCCAGATTCCTTCATAACTGTGTAGTGTCTCGTGGTAAAAAAAGATGTTAATGGCTCCTCACAGTTCATCCAGGAATTGATCCCAAGTTAAACATGTCACTTCAACAAAACAACTGTACACATCAGAAGCTGGAGTTGGAAAATACGAGAGCTCTCGTGAATACAGTTAAGTTAAAAATCTGACCATACTTAAGCAAATCATAGGCACATACAGTATGCCTGTACAGGATGTCGTATGAAAGAGTGTATAGGGTGTATCCACTTGTTCTGCAATGTTTCTATCATGGGCTCCACATGTTTTAGTGTGTCGTCTTCTTGGGGGCTTTGCCAAATTTAGCATCAAATCCGAGACCTAAAGTGAGAAAACCAAAGACATGTGATTAAGGAGCCAGGGAATGCCTCACACAACACAAATTATGCTGCCTACAGAATTTCTCTAATAGAATTTACTAATTTAACCAATAAAAAGAAAATGAGCATTACAAAGAAGTTATTCAACTATGTCAGTGTTAAATTTACTGCCTACCCTTCAGCTATACTCATTAATATCGCAAGCATTGTTTACCAAGTGGTTTGCGTGGGAGGCCTAAGTATTCTCCAATTGGAACTAATTGTTTACAACATACACATGCTGTAATTGTTGAAGGCTTAAACTATATTTCTACATCAGTTTTATAGCAATATAATGCATCAATAAAAAAAACAACGATAAAGTGTTTAACCAGAACAAACTCTCACCGAGAAACACCAGGATGGTGCCAACCCACTGCATCGTACTCATGACGTTGCCAAACAGAATAACTGAGCCGAGGATGGTGAAGAACTTCCTCGTGGTGGTGACGATAGAGCAGGTCAGAGGACCAAAGTACACCACCGTCATGAAGATGAAGGTCTGGTTAGGGAATTTTTAAAAACACGATAAGGAATGTAATTATGACACACTATCAGAAAGAGACAAGTGCACATGCCACATCAAGTCCTCTTATCCAGACACCCACCTGGCCTAAAGCACTGGTCAGTCCAAACAGAAGAATATTGTAGAAGATGCTCGGGTGGCGTTCAGTAAAACTAAGGAATTCCCAAACTTCCCCCGTCCACAGTACAGCTGACAGCAGAGGGGAAGAAGAAAAAACATTAATGTCAGTGATGGATAAAAATGTCACATATTTCTATTTGTCTTATCTGTAGCACAGATGTGTTGAGAAAGGCAGAGCATAGTGTTCCCAGTGTGGGCATGCAGCACCACCATGTGGTGTAACACAGTAACAACACTTGAACCTTGATGCGGGGGTGTCGTAATTCATGAGAGGGAAGGTTTAAGAATACCTTTTTATCTTGGGAAATAACTGCACTTCAAAGCATCAAAGCAGAATTCTTACAAGAGTAGCAGGAGGGTCTTGAGGTGCAGACTCCACCTCTAAAACTGAAGACGTTTTAATCCAGGCTAACTGAACTTATCTCTTGAAAAACCAGTAGAGATTTTTTTCTAATACAGTCTTTGAAAGCAGATGTGCAGGAGAGATGGAAACCTTCTAAGAGATAGAAGACACTACCAATTAGTTTGCTATGAGAGAGATAACAGTCTCTCACTTCTCATATTGGCGGTGACCTTTTGATCGTATCTTGCGGCCCATTAGTGCCCAACATTAGAAAGCTTCTCATTAGCCTGCATATGTTTTATGAGCCTTGGTCTTTAGAATACTGTAGCAACCTCCACACAGAGCTGAGGGCTTTGAGGTGCAGCATTCCTTATCTATAAAGATAACACTGAACACTTTCGCCTCCTCTGAATTAATGAGTTTTTCTCCTGAGAGCATTGTGCTCAGGCTTTCTAGAAGAGCCTCTAATGCAGCTCTTATTGGGTCTTTGGGTTGTCACAAGTTACAGCATCACAGCAGCTGTTTGTTCTGGGCTCTATTAAAGAATGTATTGTGATGATACAAATAATAAAACTTAGCTGCTGATCACAAAACACCTTAAAGGGGCTATATGTAACTTTCAAAAAATCCTTAATCCATAGTGACACGGTTGGCTGTTGAGTGAACTGCAGTCAACCCTCTTCTACGCGCTTGCACGTATTTGCTGAAGACACACGAAACTAAGCATGCTCAATCTCTTACTAACAACAAGCTTACAACGGGTAGCAAGAAAGCCAGTTTTGGGTCTGTTTTGGTCCCAAATGCAATCGAAGGTCTCTCCATGATTCGAATGCCCTGCCGATGATGACTCTAGTTTTCGCCCTGACGTCGATCACATGCCTGTTTGGCCAGACGGGCTTCACTAGATAAAACTTTTTTTTGTTTTTTATTCTTGTGTGTACTTTGTGTTGGTGTTGTTGAGGATGCCGGTCGTTTGTTGGCATTATCCGTCTCCATTTCACAGCTTGCGTTGTCTCATGTTGCACACTGTCCACACTGTTGAGGTACTCTTGAGCGCGCAGATACGTCACATCCTCTCTATGTGCTTTACATAAAAATCTGCCCACAGGCTGTTACGGGAAATGGAGGAAGTTGGGGAAGGTCTCAATTTTTCAGTTCCTCTACTATCCCTTCACACATTGGCAATAAAAAATGATATTTGATTGATGAAGACATGTAAAATCTTACATATAGCCCCTTTAAATAGGTACACAATAAAGCTGCAGTTTGATCAACTGTTGAGTTGAGCTCAAGGAGACAGCATGTTCTGAACTGGACCTGTGTTTCCATGAGATGTAATTTGATCTCGGCCTTTGGATCAGTTAACTTTTAACCTTTTCAGAGGTTACAAGAAGCAGACGTGTAACTGTAAATAAAACGCTACAGAATCAGAATCAGATTAATTGCCAAGTGATTTTTACATTATAAGTTATTTGCCTTTCTCTGGAGGTGCATACAATAAAAATGAAGAAAAACATAAAAGGACATTTTTGTGTAGTTTAGAGTACAAATGAATCTAATAGAGTATAGTGCTACAAAAAGGGCATAAATATCCCACCAAATATTATAAAATGTGCTTTAAGTATAAAGCTTTGCAACAGCAAATTCAGAGCACCAGTGTTTCAGTCTCATTTTGTTATATTTGGCAGGACTGAATCACATCAAGGTGATTCTCCTCATTAGTTTCTCCTCTCTGACTGCAGGGGGCCAATCAGGGAACAGCCTTGGTGCGGGCACACGTTCAGTGAGACAAGAGTTTGGCAGAGAGCGCGGCTGACTCACCTAGTCCCAGCACCAGACTGGACCACAAGTTGATGTTCAGCATCATGTGGTTGGCACTCGTCTGGAAGCGGGCCCTCATGTGGTCCTGGGCGACACCGGTCAAACCGTCCAATGTCAGAGAAACGAGCTATGATGCAGTAGAACGCAACACAAAGCCATGAGACAAATGTCACAATACAGTGGCTGCAGCACGGCGACAACATCTGAAAATAAATGTGTTACAGGTGAAATGGATGGAACATGAACTCACCAACAGAATCTCTCCGAACCCAAACACATGGTCGTCTGCGACAGCTGAGCTCTTGTTGGGTTTGTAGAGGAACAGGGCAACGCCGCTCACAATCAGCAGCACACACAGGTACTTAGCCAGCGGGTACTTCTTTCTCAGTATTGTCACTCCAAGGATCATCACTGCAACAACACAACAACAGCATGATGGACGGTTTGTAGCCATGGATACCAGGGTTATATCTTTTAGGTTTGAGATAATCCTACCCTTGATACAATGTCAGGCCTTCAACCCAGAGTGTGGAAAATACGGATGGTGAAAGAGTGTGTGTGTCAGTCAGTATGTGTAACTAGAGCTAACCAAGCAGTGAGCATGCATATATAACCTTCATGTTCAAACAGAACATACTGTGACCTCCTGTATATGCTCTGCACTTTACACATTTGAAAAGAATTTGCGTACTCGATGTGTCCTGGAACATTTAACACAGATATCTGTGTGTCTCTTGTTTGTCATGTACCATACATGCATGGTTAATGTATCTACATCAGCACATTATGACACCTGGCAGATTCTGAGTCACTCAATATTGACACAGATAAAAACCTGAGGCTGGAAACGTGTACTGTTCACTAAAAATAGTAAGCTTAGACAAATTGCACACATTTCCTTTTACCCTTTAGCTAGTCTTTTATTAGTAGTAGTTTTAACTGTATAATAATGCTCAATGTTTGTCAGTTGTAAAATTATATTATGCATTACATATACAGGTATCTAGGCAATATATAGGAAGAAAAAGGAAGATTTTACCTGGTATGGGCTTGCAGGATTTTCCCAATACCTAACACAGTAACAGCATAGCTTTAGGATACAATTGCACCAAACATTATTGATGCAAAAACAAGAAGAGTATTTCAATTTAAATTTGGCATATTCACCTGAGTGGGGTAGTTGACATAAAGAAGGGCAGAGTTACTGGACACCATGGCTCCAAGATAAGAAAGGGAACACACCCCATAGAGCCAGTTCTTGGTTGTATCTGGCTTGGAGCCTTCAAAAAACTGGATCACTGATAATAAAGAGGAAGATTTTGCTTGAAGTGACAACTGTGAAAATCTCAATTATGATGTCCAGGAATATATGTTGGACATACTTACAGATCTTTGCAAACACAGCACTAAAAACACACTGGATGAGGACTAACGTCCGAGCAAATCTGAACTTCTCCTTGTTGTCTCCCTGTCCGTAATCACCCCGGGTGCTGTAAAAAGTCAAACAAATAACTCTGTGTTAGGTGCAAACATCAGACAATGAATGTGAAACTGAAGTAGCCTTCCTGGCAGAAACATGGGTTATAGAGTGGAGAGCTTTCATGAGGGTCCAAGCTATGAAAAGGCCCCTCAGACAGCATGCATTAAATTACAACTGACAAGGTGGGGTGAGAGTGGTGACATTTAATTAAGGGACCAAGAATTTTTAGCAGCAGTGTTGCTTGCTGTTGTCAATGGATAAAGGCGTAATAAAACATATAGAAAATGGTGATATGTTGAATAACAATATAGAATACAATAAATCAGATGTGTGTTTTTATAATGACCCCAGTTTAGAGTCGTTATTTTAAAACTATATTTGACCCCTGCATGCTTGTGTGACATAAGCAACAGCATACCAACTCATGGCTTAGTATGTGATATGTAATAATCATAAGGCTGAGCTGTCTTTACTTCATCAACTCTTTCTACAGAACCTTTTTTATTAGCACTTTAGATGGACTTTTAATCTAAGTATAAGAATTGACATTGCCACATATGAGGCGAACATGAAACAAAAACGTTACCTGCTGCAGGTCGCAGGGGCCAACAATTCTATTTAGTGTTTAATGTCACGCCAAACTCCATTCAAAAATCCGACGATTTAATGTCAGATTCTCCTTTCGCACTGGTATAGGTGAAGTTCGTAAACGTCGCATAGCGTGGCATAAAGAACAATGTGAACACAAGCACAGTCTGTAGTTTGCTGTGCACTAGTTGTAGTTATGTCAAATCCAAATCTAACATGTATTGATAGGGAGAAGTGTTGACATGCAAGCCACCATTTAATTAGCAGATTTGTGTATGGAGTTTGGAACGTGACAGAACGACATCAGTGGAGAGTTTCTTATTAAGAAGAATTATTCTTAGTTACTAACCAGGTATAAACGGTTACTTACATGGTCTCTTGTAATATTCCGTAGTAAAAGTAACACACAAAGACTCCAAGGAAGCAGACAGCAAACCGTATCCGCATATTGTCCCACAACGAGGCGGGCTTCCCAGCTCCTTTTCCCGCAGCCATGCTATCGTCCACCAACCCGGGGATAGAAACCGACACCGCTGCGCTCCCTGCGCCCCTCAAACCGACGTCCCGCTCCACAATAGCCGATGTCACAAGCCCGGAAATGATGCTCGCGTTTTCACGTTACCTGTGGTTTCTGAGGTAACGTTATTTGAAGGTTTTGCTGCTTGTTCTTGATATTTCAAAGCTCACGGTACCTCTGAAGCTGCCCAGACAGCTGGATGTCATGTCATTTGTTTATTGTGCATCATTCTGATGTACCTCCTGCCTCCGACAGTCAAATTCTTACTCCATGACAACCGTTAAATCAAAAGCATCTCATTTTCAGATGGGTAATCGCAGATGTACCGTCAGGCTAGTACAGTTTGTGGTTTCATTGACAAATTAAAACCTATATTTAGTGGAGAAAAGCGATCACGTCATGAAATTGGTGTGTAAAAAGGGCCACATTGGTGCCACCAGCCGTGCCTGAAGTATTAGTTTTCGTTCAGTATAATAAAATTTGAATACAAAGTGATGAAACATGTTTATTGTGACAACGTCGCTTCAAAGTCTAAAGCACAACCACAAAAGCGAAAATGTATATTTTAAAATGAACGTTTATTGGCCGTAAATGTCATGAGGCAACTGTACAGGCACCTACAAACAAATACGAGGGCCTTCCTTGGAAATGTCGCGTGCCTTTTTGTCGTCCTAGGATGTGGATTACATTTATTGGTCCATGTAAGGAAATAGATAAGTTCCTTCGACCAACCACAGAGCATATTTCGTTGAAATGGGCGGGGGTTAAATTTTAAAACCGCAAATCCACGTGTCAAAGCCAGACACAACAACAAGAGAGAAACCACAGGAATTGTAAGTATGACAGAGGGCATTTAAAGGCCCTGTAATTTAGTTATTTTATTTTCTTCACAATGAAACGGCACAAGAAACATTTTAAACCTTTATCACCCTAAAAAGTATGAAAAAAAATGCATTTCCATATCAGAAAAACAAGGAGTTGACAAATAAGACCCTTTTCATCCTTATCTTTATATCTTTTTTCCCTTTACTATAAGGCATGTTTTAAATCAGTTTTGCATAGGATCATGCTGGTCAAGATGGACGACATGACAGCTCCCTAAAAGTGAAGCCAAAACATTTCGGGCACCCCCTGCTGACTGGCTGCAGTATAGGTCATACAGCCCGCCTCCTCCATGTTAACAGGTGGGACATGGGTCAAACTATAAAATAAAAATACACGCCCAATACATTTTTCTTAAACATGGTTTCTGTCATATCTAGTTATTATCATGCTGATTTACGTCCAAGTGTTCATTTTTCTGACAAGTTTATTTTTAATTAGTTATTTGATGCGGTCAAAATGATGATTGACAGCTCTGTTGACAAATTCGGCTCCTGCAGCCAATCAGTTCCGGTTGAGCAGAGCGGAGGACGATCCACGAGTGGAAACAATCACTACAGTCACTGAAGTTTCCATACCTGTGAACGTTAACCTCAGAGCAACACAGAGAAGCTATTCTGCTGTTAAACACGCCGGTGTGTGGGATCCTTGCTGTTTTTTCGGTAAGTTAAGTGTGTGTTTGGGTTAGCGGAAGTGGCTACGACCTCTTCACTCTCCGATCTCTACTGCGCAGTCTCTGGCTCCATATGACGTCGCCATCGCAAGATGGCATCAATTTCGTACAATGGGAGCAGATGGAGACGCGTCGTCCATCTATATATATATAGTCATTGATTTGAACTTAAACTAAGGGAATTTAATTCTTCCATGTCAAAAAGAATAATCAAACATCAGCGCTTTGTGGCAGAAACCACATGGTATAAAAAGGCTCATACTGAACAAAAAACAAAAATGCAATGCACTCAAATTCATTAGAAGTTGACAGAATCCCAGCCCTTTGGTTGAATGAGTCCTGCCTGAGGCAAGTAAAGATAAAACATCTCTTCCAGCTTATCACCAAATAAAATGGGAATTCAAATAATTTCATCAGTGCATTCAAAAACAGTGTCACCAGCCTCTTAACTCCCCATAAAGATACAAAAATATATATCTTCCTTGAAATGCACCTGTAGAAAAGTAAGCCACCACAAACGATGAGCCAAAAATATTCTCTTCAACTAACAGATTTCATTACATTTTAGGAACAAATCCTGCAAGTACTTTTGTTTTTGATAAAAGAGGTCTCTCAAATCAAGCTGGAAGGTTATCAATGCTTTACTTTGATGTAAATCAATAGAAATAGATCGTAAGAAAGTAATACTTGTATGTTCCAAGTGCTTTGGTTTTTCAGTTCAAATTCACTTAATTTAACATTAAAAATTAAAACACATCTAACTAGCTGCAGTCTTTGTCTAAACTGCTGATAAAAATTGAATTTCTCCAAAAGAACAATGTCAAAAACATATTCAACCAAAAGGTGTTCCAAGAATGTAATCCACAGCCCTTTGATGTGTATGAAGTGAAATGCTTATGAGGTAAAAATCAGCTCAATCCAAGCATTCTGCAGGAGGAAATAAGCAGTAAAGCAGCCAGATTTAGGCCAAAGTTTAAGTATAGTGTCAACAATTGCTTACAGTCACATAGTGTCTTCTTTTGATCAAAGTGATCAGGCACATAACAGCAGTGATGATCTATGTGACCACAGGTAGATCTGTTGTTACCCTGCATATAAAACAAATCCAGTTTCTGCAGGGTGGTTTAGTCCAGAGGGGCTCTGCTCGTATGTCCACCTACTGCATGCCCAGGTGCCTGGAGGGAGACACCTGACCTGGGCAGCCGGTGACCGGAGAGACTGACAGGCCGCGGAAGAGGAGGTCCATGGAGGGCAGGAGGGGCTTCAGGAGGCTGACGGGGCAGAAAGCAGAGCCTCCATGGGGGGTAAAGTTAACTTTGTTGGGGTCAGGGCAGGATGGCTGGAGGAGAGGCTCATCCTGACAGGCAGATCTGAAGGAAAACAGATGCAAAGAGAATAAAAGGTTTGCATGTTTTTATGTACTTTTTTTTGCATTTTATAACACATCGGATCTTCTGCAAATGTAAGCGATACAACTGGTTAACTACAAGTTTAAAAATAGCTTTGATCTGATACTGATTTAGAGTATTAATAATAAGCTCTACTGGGAGATCATTCTGATCAGAGTGACTGACAATGCATACATGGTTTTATGCTCTATGCATATGCATTTAATCTAAAAAGTGTTGACATACATTGCCTCTTCGAATACTCGTATTCTCTCGCAGCCTTCTGGCGGCTCGCGTTGGAAGGAGCAGGTTTTGGTGGCACGAGGAGAGGAGGAGCATGGCTGCATCAGAGGGGGGTCCAGTGCAAATAAAGGGAGCGATGTAGACGGGGAGAGACACAGGCTCTCACAGTCAACCAGCTCTGCAAGGAGGGAAGGAAACATCCCCTTTTATAGCTCATACCTTAAACAAATACAGAATGAAAATTGTGCAAATTGTCAGCATACTGTTAGAGTATTGTGTCTAACCTGGTTCTCCAATGGGACAGGGAGATCGTGATGGAGACAAAAGCGAAGGGTTCAGTGGACAAGGGGAGTTTGAAGGTGACAGGAGCGATGGATCTAGAGGACAGGGGGAGTGAGAAGGAGAGAGGAGGGAAGGATCCAGGGGGCCCGGGGAGGGGTCACTCTGAGAGCCACTGCTGCATCTTTGGGCAGGATCAGGGGCCCTGTGGCCATCTGGGATATCCAAAATCTGAAATATTCAGGAAGAAACATGAGAGAGGGACTAGAAAGGTAAATAATGGAGGGACAAGAATCCAAATTAGGGTTTATCAAAAGAGGGTGGCAAAGATGGGGGAAAAAGATGCATTTTAAATTGAAATTTAATCATTCTTATGCCGTATCTTTCATGATCAAAATAAGATCAGCTGAATTATTTTTCACCTCATGCTGATCATCGGGTTTCTCCGAGACAAACACCTCCTCCAGCTCCAAGTTCAGGCCTTCAACACTGCGCCGCAGCCGCGGGGCGAGTCGGTTCAGAGGCATCAGGGGAAGCATCTGGAGGAACACAAGTCAGATTCAAGCAAATACAGAAGAACTGTGCCTGATTGTGTACTCAAATCATGCTGTTTCACATTAAGACATATATATAATGTTACATTGTTGGATGTCCAGACTAAACGTGGGTGAAGTTTCAAATCTGTAGGTAAAAGTATGTTGGAGTAATCCCCAGGCTTCTCAGCTCAGTCTGCAGGCTGCTGTGAACGCCAGGTTTCACACAGTTTTTTTCTGCACCGTCACAAAGTGCAGCCTCAGCAGGCATCGGAGTGCTGGTCAATCAGAAGAAAGTGGGTTTGTGAGGGTGGGGTTTCTTAAAGGAGCTGCCTGAGTCATTTCAGGCAGAGGCTGCATGAGGGCCTGCACAGAGCACCAGAGTGAGAACAAGACCAGGTCAAAACCTAGTATGTGGCTGACCGCATCAGGTCAATGTGCGCTTTTGTAGGTAATATGTTACAAGGACTGTCCTTATGAGGTCGAAGACCACGTGTTTGAGAGCAGGTGCTCGGACGTGGGTGGACAGCAGACGAGCAGCAGAGAGTCGCATCATTGGAGGTTCAATATGCTCCATGGTCCACCACTGTCTCTACGGCTCTGAAAGTACCGTCACTCACTCACTCAGTTTTTTTTAACTGTAAACTATTATTAAGCTACTCCACGGGGATCATAGAGTGAAATATGATGCTTGAAATTAGCCTAATACCCCCCTTTAGGTTTCTATACTTGCTATACTATACTATACTCTTATACGTGCAAAATTATAGTGGTTTGGACTGTTACTCGCTGGATTTAAATTGTGCAATACAAGGACGGCAGCCTAAGACAAGATTTCAAAAATTATAACTCCCCTAATGTCTGACTGAAGATTACGCCTGAGGCACAGTGTGATATGCTGGTTTCAAATAGTCTTTCTGTAACAGCACGTCAGTAACACATGAGCTTCGATGACAGCAGTTCCTAAGAAAAGCACCTGTGTTTTTTTATATCCCTGTTACTGAGCTCCCCCTAG